>NC_091014.1:41748577-43001702 GCF_041296385.1 Aphelocoma coerulescens | reverse complement strand
CTTATTTCTCCCAACCCCTTTTCAGATCTTTATTGAAATGATACTATTCAGTTATATGTCAGCTATACTAAGATATAGTTCAAATACAATGGAGAAGAAATTGCTACTTGGCCCCCAAAATGAAAATCTAATTCTAGTCCTGGGCTCAGATCTCATTTAGATTGAGTTCTAACATGTCTAAAAGAGTTTCCACAGCTATCAAAAAATAAGTGCTGAACACAAAGGAGTATTAAAGCCAAGAGAAATAAGAAAGTCCCATTGAGATGAACAGTCATCCTGCTAGCCAAGGTTCTTTGTGTTCAACTGCAAACAAAGGAGATGGCTCAGAAAAAGTATCAGCACAGGGCATGGGTAAGTGATACTTCTGTCTGTGATCTGTGACCATTTTCAGTTCAGAGCTTCTGGTCATCTGCAGCTCTCTATGAATTCAGTAGTCCTCACTGAGTTTTTCTTCCATGAATTTATCCTGCCCCTCTTTGAAGGTATTGGGATTTACATATCTCTAACATTTGCAAAGCCACAGTCTCCTGCAAGACCATTTCCTGGAAGTAAATTCCTATTTTTCTCTTCATAATAATAAGCATAATTTACTGTTTCTTGTAATTGTCCCTTGATTATTGCTGAACACCACTCGTCACTGGTCTTCACTTGGACATCTATCCAGAACCTATGACTGTGACCATCCAGCCAATTTTTATCCACAAAGGGGTTCACCCATCAAAATCATTGTCTCTCCAGCTTAGAGACAAGGATTTCATGTGAGATGATGTCAGATACTTGGCACAAGTCCAGGTAAATGGCATCTGTTGCTTTTCCCTTATCTACCAACTCTGTAACCCTGTCATAAAAGGTCACCAGTTTTGTCAGGTACAATTTCCCCTTAATGGAGCCATGTTGGCTGTCACCAACAACCTCCTTATTTTCTATGTGCCTTAGCCCAGGTTCCAGGAGGATCTGATCCATGATCTTGCTGGGCACAGAGGTGAGACTAACTGGCCTGGAGTTCCCTGGGTCTTTCTTACATTATTTGTAAAAATGGGTGTTATGTTTTCCTTTTTCCAGTCAGTAGGAACTTTACAAGGCTAACATGACTTCCCAAATGTGATGTAAAGTGGCTTAGCCACTTCATCTGTCAGTTCCCTCAGAACCAGAAGATGCATCTCAGCAGCTCCCATGGAACCATGAAATGTTGGAGTTCAAGATTCTTAAGGCAGCAAGGACCTATAAAGCTCTTGCAAGTTCCACGAAGGTCACAGATCACTTAAGCTTTTGTTTGCATTTTATAAAATACTCATCATATATAAACCGAAAATATGCTTTCCTGAAACAGGTACTTGCTCTTTTATTCCTTCTGATTTCCCATTGTCATACACCTTTTCAGAAATAAATTTAAAAAAGAAAAAAAAACCAAAACCAGAAAATGTTGGATGAAAAAATTGTGCAGATAAAGCAAGTGCCATTCTAAATGTGGGGAACTGGAGTGTTGGGATTTAACAATCTCCTTGTTCACAGCCATCTCTGCATTTCTCTCCAGCGAGGAAGAGGGATATTGATCACATTTGACCTAAGGCATCTCCAGTGTGGATATTTACATATGAATGAGTCATTATAGGAAACTCTTACAGCTATTAAAAGATAATTATTTGCAGGGACTCTTCACCTGACCAGTTTTAGATGTCTCACAAATTGAATGAAATGTTCATGTACAGTGGAAAGGATTTGCCTGAGACACATTCTTAAATGAAAAACTAAGTCAGAAAAAGCCAGGAAAGGGAAGAAAACTAGACATGGAAAGCTTTGTCATATTCTCACAACATTTGAGTGCAAGCTCTAGGATAGATTTAGTAGTGAATATTCAAAGGGAAGCAAAATGCTTTCCAGCAATAAATGCAACAGACATTTCCAACAACAGTCAGGTGGTTTTTGACAAGACATTTAGATTACATGTGACTCAAGGAAGGCATTTATGATCATGTAAAGGTGCCTAAATTTAGACACTGAAAACTTCCAAGCCAAATAATAGGAAAGTTGGGTATCTCTCAAGGTACACAACAAAATTCAATGTTTTATTGAGGTACAACTTAGACTGCAATCTATCCTAACATGTCCACCCTTAAAGATAGTAAATAGCTTTAGAATTACAAACTTATATTTTTCTAATGATATAAGAACAAATAAAAAACATGTTATAGACAAATATCTAGAGTGTAATCATGTAAGTAATAGTCAAAATGGATCTTGAAAAGCAAATCGTATAAATCCAATCTGATTCTGTTCTTTGATAAGCTCATAGACCTTGAGGATTGGTTTAAAAATTCAGACTCCAGTAAATATTTAGATTCTTCCCCTCATCAAATATTCAGAAGCTATCATGAAAATATGAACTTACTATAAGGAGCCTGCAAAAATGCGAAATCACTGGAAAATAGTGTTTAAAGCACACTTAGATGGTGTTCAAAACATAGTTACCAAGTTGTCCTGTTAAGGGCTGTGCCTTGGAGCAGGGATTGCATGAGAACTGTTTTGAACTTCTACGTCATACTATGGTGAAAAAGACAAATGTCACAGTGGGTCACTTAAAGTAGATTGGTGTCACTATGACACATGGCTTAATTCTTTTCTTCTGCTTAAGTGATGGAAAGGCCTCCTCTGTACAGAGCAGTACAGAAAGTTATGGATACACCAGTTAAGGAAAGTTATGGTTCAATAAAAAAACCTAAGTTCATACAAGACACCAAGGAATAATGGTGTGACCAGAGAATGACTTAAAGTCAAGAAAATATGATGAGGAAAATTGGATGGATCTGGGTTCTCATACTTACTCACTAGGCAACTGAGGGGATATGTCCTTGCATATGTGAAGGAATAGCAAAGATAGATACAAGATGTTCCATGTTTGTACATAAATCTCATACTGAAAAAAATAAGGACATCTTGGGCATAACCAGTGTCCGTTTCTCGCGCTTCACGTGTCGGAGGAAAATAACTTTAAGGGATGGGACTGTGCAACTACATGAATTTATTGTTTAAAATAACAAACGCATCAGTCGAGGCGTGAGCTTTTACAACACCTCCGAGTAATGGCGACTAGTCACAAGATTTAGGGTTACATCGTAATTTATAACTTTCTAATCCAATAGATACTTAAAACAACACTTTGTTTTAGATTAATGACCTATCACCTGTGGCACTTCTCACTGCAATGCAGCTGTCTTGACCAATAACTTCTCATGTCACGTACACACAGATGTCTCTCTTATACCATCTAAATTCTTAACTTAAACTATATAAAATCACACTATTATATTTTAAAACCCTTCACCAAAACACCCAGTGTACATTTTACTTATAATGATAGGAACACAAGTTTGTAATCCTGTTGCTTAAAGTCCACAAATCTCTGTCAATTAAGCCAGACCTAGTCTCTTCCAGGGTTGTAAATCAAAGCCTCCTTTAATTGCAGGAGTTTCTACTCCTCTGTCTCCCACAACCAGAGGAAAGAATAAAAAAATTATGTAATATACTGCTACAAGGAATACGAAGTTAGACTTTCTAAATATTTCCTACTGTCTACAAATTTTTCTTTTTGTGATACAAGGTAAACACAGGTGACATCAACTGTTTTCACACTCGGTGCAGACATCTCTGCCATGACATCTATCTACTTACGAGAGCTACCAAAATTTGGCACATTCATCCTATCCTTTCTTTCCTTTTTTTAATCTCCTGGAGTTTACACTTTCTGTAAATTCACAGAAATAACTAATGGCAGCCCTGAGACTTGCTCCAGGTATTGCCCTAAGAAGCCTATAATGAACCCACCTGGATCATTACTTGAAAGCATGCTATTTATGGAGGTCCCTAACCTACACTTTGCCTGCTCCACCATGGATTTACATACATTTTAAGGATGTAATAAAAGTTTGACCAGCTTCAGTGACAAATCACTTATTTCAACCATTTCAATCAGCTTCAATCTTCTATTTTCCTATTTGTAAAGCTAGTTTTGTGTCTGGAAACTAAGCAATATCCTCAATTCTGGGACGAAAAGACCACTAATTGCTGCTTTTATACTGGTATAGCTCTTTAAAAAAATGTCTGGGAAGCAAAGCAAAAACAAGTTTTAAAAAAGTGCTGGAACAGTGAGTATCTGACAGCTCTATCTGGATTTCATTCATTTATAGTTCTAGACATTCACAGATATTCAAGACAATCATAATGCAGTTCTTGGAAAAAAAATGGGGTATAATTTTTTAGGACCTACTCAGAAGCCTCTTTCTTATAAAGGGGACAGTATCTCACACTAAATTGTAAAAAAACCAGTGTAGATAAAAGTTTGTTAAAAAAAAAAAAGAAGATACAGATAATCAAGAAACAATTATGGTGACATTTTAAAACCTACATTTTTAAAAACTGGATGAGGAAAAAAATTAAAATTCTGTTTCATTTAAGTTGGTAAGGAAAGTACAAAACTAAAAGTTTCAGTGCACCACTGGGAATTCTTTCATATAGCTACAGTATGCATAGTAAGAGATCTGTAAGGAATTAAGTGGCATAAGCACTGCAGGGGAGGAAATTCATAGAAATGTGCAAAGGAAAAAAACACTTATTTAAAAAGAGTGTTAATTATTTTCATACTATTTCTCCTTTTCTACCTTCAATATATGCTGTACCTCTCTATTGCAATTAAAATTAATACCAGTTACATTACTTCATCTAGTGTTTCCATTTTGTATTTTACTTACACATAAAATGTTACATTTTACATGTATAAATCTGTATTGATTACACAAAAATCCTAGCAAACACTCTGAACTGACTTTAACTACAAGACTGATTTATGGTTCTTGTAAGAAAGTTTTGGCAAGAAACACTCATTCATTTCGGTTTTGAGTTTGAACCATAAAAATCTCACCAGTTCTCAGATTTTTATCTGGTGCCAGACACTGGGATAACCATGCTGATCTCTGCAACCAATTTAATTTCTGAATATGAATCTAATGGAATAAAATTAATGGGAATTTTGAGTGACTTGCACTGTATTTTAATCATCACTTACTATTTAAATGGTTAATGAAAAATCAGTTCCTCAAGGAGAAACAGTTTCATGCATGACTTCATTATACTTTCATTTTTTCTCACATACCAGGAATAAGACCGCTCTGCAAATAGGCTGTTAATCACCTAAAACTAAATGTTAATCCTGTTAACCTACTTCCAGTGTTTAAATCTTGTTATGTTAATGTCATGGCAATAATAAAAAAAAGATAAACCTTCTTGCACTCTCACAAATGTTTTCTCAGAGAGCTATTCATTGCTCTCAGAAAATACTGTGTATTTCCAAAACAGAAGACTGCTTTCATTTGTGTGTTTCCAGTAAATCTAAGCTTTCCCTAACCGCCTGTCTTTCTTTTTTCCCTTTCAACTTGCAATAGGCTACCTTCCAAGAATCTGCTAACAAGTGCTAACAAAAATCAAGATCTCTCCTGAAACAGAAGCGCATAGAACAGTCCCTAAAATCAGTTTGTATTGTAGTTTCAAATCATCCTTAACAACCCAGACAAATGCAAATAAATGTAATCAGTTTATATATGCAGGACTGTGTCAGTAGCATGCATTATGCTTTCAACAGAACTGTCGGAGATGTGAACAGTTTTTGATGTTATTTTAAGTATACAAAGTTGTTTAATAATTTCTATTCATGAGTATTCTGATAGGACAGACCATATATGAAACACAAAACTCAGGTGGTAAATTTTTGTGACATTTATATTTGTTCTTTGGGTTATTAAAATTCCCTCTCCCTTTGCATTGTAAACAAATTTCAGCATTTACTTAGAATTTGTTCTGATTTTTCCAAGTGACATGACTAGCCATCATTTATTTGGAAGCAAGATGGAGAGTCTTCCTCTATCTCATACTAGCATATGCCAGAGAAGGCAATACCGTATTCTAGAAATAACTTCGTGATTTCCATAGCAATGAAGGCTTTGCATGTTCAAAACAGACTCTATCAAACTCTGTAGAGTTTTTTCTTTTATAAATATTTTAGCAAATTTTGCTTTACTCTGAAACATAGGGAATTAGAATCCTTAATCATTGGCTAGAACATCGTATTATAAAGGGCAGCATTGAAAATTTTACAACCTATCACCTCTGAGCTTTTTCAAAAGCCTAGAGCATATATATAATTGTTAGATATTGATTAGGCAGGGCACAAATGTCTGCTGTTGTTGACATTGTTATTGTTATTACTGTTATTGTTTACATTCTTCTGTCTGTACGAGTCAGAATTGTATAAAAGTTGTATTAAATTCAAAATATGTATTTTTTAGTAGAGTGAATAGAGGAAAGATACATCTATTCTTAGTCTGTTTTTTTACAACAATCTTCAGCTAAAATCTATGCTATTCATGTAAATTAAGCTTTGTTTTGTTCTGCTTTTAGAAGTTTAGACACCGTGGAAGTATACTAATATGGATTAAATGGACTTTTCACGTATGTTCACCAAGCCTGCTAATTCAGGTTCACCTCTCACCTTTCCCAAGCAGCACTGGTTTAAACATCAGATAATCCTGTTATATGGACCAAGATGCATCATGTACCCATGATGGATTGCCTTCACAACTAAGTTAAAACCTAGGTACTTAGAATAGCAGAATCATAGAATGGTTTGGGTTGGAAGGGACTTTTGAAGATCATCTAGGTCAACCATGTCACCACTGTCACCCAGCCTGACACTGAACACTTCCAGTAATGGGGCATCCCTAACTTTTCTGGGCAACCTGTTTCAGTGTCTTGTCACAGTAAAGAATTTCTTCCTTATAATAAACCTAGATTTACTTTCTTTCAGTTTAAAACTGTTTGCCCCTTGTCCTGTTGCAACAGACCCTGGTAAAAAGGTTTTTTCCATCTTATATAAACCCCTCTTACATATTCAAAGGCCAGATAAGTTGTCAGAGCCTTCTCTTCTCCAGGCTGAACAACCTGAGCTCTCTCAGCCTTTCTTCACGGCAGAGATGCTCAATCCTTCTGATAATCTATGTGTCACTCTTCTGGACCAGTTCCAACAGCTCCATATCTTTCCTGTCCTGAACCTGGATGCAGTAGTCCAGGTGAGAGCTCACAAGAGCAGAGAAGAGAAGAATCATCTCCCTCCACCTGCTGGCCACACTTCCTTTTATGCAGCCTGGGTTGTGATAATAAGCCTTTGTGGGCTGCAACTGTATACTGCTGGCTCATGTGCAATTTTTCTGGTTACTGGTGGATGAAAATGTCCTTTCAAGTACTTCATTTTACTGACGCAGTAACCACAAAGATGGAAAATTAAATATAGAGTCAAATAACAAAATGTTTTCCAATGCAAAATGGATTAATGAGATGGGGAATTTGTGCCTATTTGAAAATAGCACAGTATAGGGAAGATGCACAGAAGATGTATTTAGATGCTTCAAAAAGGAAAAAACATCCTTCATGAAAATCAGACCATTTCACTACATAGTTTGTACGTTATTGTTTGACAGTATAGCCACACACTGGGAACCTTGGAAATCTGGTTTTGGCTAAAATGTAAAAAAATGAGCTGCAGATCTCCTTATCTTTTCTCTTTGTTTTGAAAAAGACTGTAGCACTCAGTGAAAGCCAAGAATGGTCTTCCTATTTAGTGGATTCAAAAAGTGGTGATGTGGTACTGGAGAAAGACATCTGGCACAGCTTGTGGAAAGCCTATTTTGGAAGCCCAAAAAAGAAAAAAAAAAGAGAGTTGTGTAATCCATGGGAAAGCTAATCTTACTATGCTTACTTACTTTTTGTTTCTTAGCCAGCTTTCTTATTTCTGTTCTTAGGCTTCTGACAGTATGTTGTAAAACTCAAACATCCCACAGAAAATTTTGAAATTTTGCATGAGTCTCACTAAAAGTCATTCCTTCCGAGGCTCCATAATCCACATAACTTGTTTTGAACCTTATTACAAAGAATTCTTCTTAATTGTTTTTGATTAGTACACTTTAGTAATCTCTTGCAAGAAAAGTTCCATCCAAAAATACTCACAGTGTCTGGTTCTAACTGGAACCAGAATTTGATTACGTGTTCACATATCAGATGTTCTGAAAACCAAGTACCTTCAACTGAGTGCATGGAGAAGAGGTTAGATATTGAATTGTTAGCTTCCAAGGAGCAGTAGCCTCAGGATAGAAGCACATAGGTCAAAATATGAACTAAAAAGATCTAGTTGCTTTACCCCCATGGTGAGCAGAGGAATGATAGCAGTATTATGGATTGCTACTTCAGCAGTTGTAACAAAACAACTAGCTGTTAACTAATCTCATTTTACTTAAAGACCAACAAAGCTTCTTCAAACCTTAAGTTCTCAGTAGTATTTAATAAAAATTACCACCGTGGAAAAAGTTTTCAATGTGTTAAGACTTTTAATTTGCAATTATTCTGGACTCATTATCATAATGATTTAAATAATTATATTACTGGTTTAGCTTCATCTCTTGATTTTTTTTTCTCTTTATTCTTTTTCCCTTTTTTTTTCCTTTCTCCCTTATATGATAATTTGCAGTACAATACGTGGAAGAGAATTTGAATTGCCAACAGAGTTGACTCATTTCAAAGAGATAGCTCCATCTAGTGCCACAGTCAAACACCATTTAAAATCTCTATTTTTTCTTGAACAAAGTAGAACTAAACAATTTTCATGGCCAAAATAATTAATACTTTTTTGTCTCCTGATGAAAAAATAAAAATGTGAATAAACAGGTGAATGTGGTATCTCAGATATTATACAAAAGAAATTTTAAATATACATTCTCCTTGAAGGAGATGAATTTGCATCATAGGTATTTTGTCTGCATTTGATTCTAGGATTCTCTGATTCTGGATGCTCTTACTATGAACAATTGTGTACAACAATCTGCTGGAGGAAAATATTCATCATCAATTCTCTAAGACATCACAGTCTATTTTTTTTTTTTTTTAGGAATATTTAAGACTTAGAATATATAAAATGCAAGAAATTTCTCTTATATGTCCAACAAAGACTGTTCAGTTGTTCAGTAGTTGTCTGCAAAAGAAAACATACTTAGGAAACTTGGGTGGTGGATATCTAAAATAATTGAGCAAAGACAATCCGAATATTATTGTTTTCATGTAATCATTGGTTTTAACATGTTTACCTGTGAATTAAGTAATGGTAGAATAAGTTGCTTCCCTTACCTACTTGTAAATTAACTAATGGTAGAACAATTTGGTTCCTCACTCCAGATTTTACCAGGATGTTTGATATTTTCTCAAAAACCTTTACCTTTATAATTAATCAAATTCACTTCCATATAAAAGCATGCACCTGAAAACCAAACCACACAAAGAGGAACAAAGAGAAAAGTTGCAGTACCTATATTTTATGAACTACTAGACCTGAGATCCCCAATAAAGTATGCAAGGAGTGTGCAACAAACCCCGTATTTTTATTTAGCATTCTCTGTAGTTGTCTGTGGGAAGAGTTAAAAAGCACTTTAATTAGGTTTGCAAACAATGTTAAACTAAAGAGAATGTGGAGCAGAACTAGGAACAGGAAGCAGCAGAGGAAACTAGGAAATACTGGCAAAATGAAAGCATAAAGTAATGAGACTGAGAGGAACCAAATGAGATTCAAAATGTTGGGTAAATAATTTAAATGTCAGACTATAATCTTAAAATAACTACCAAAAAACATTGCTGTCAAGCTTAGTGATGGCACTAACAGTAGATAAGTTACAGACATTTTTGCAAACAAGAACAGAGAAGTTTTATGTTAGGTCTCAGACATAACATAAAGTACCAAGCCATGAGAAATACTACCTTTTACAAACCTATGATGATCTTGAATGTCACATCCACCTTAGAGTATGTAAGATTTGACCCTGCCCAGTGAGGGCAACATCAGATTTTCAGAGACTTTCAAAGGTCTTTGAATAAAACACGTGAAAAAATAGCATATTGAAAACTAGTATTTCTCTCCAACTAATTTCTTATGTTGCAATCAGTAAGCTTTTCACAGCTTTGGAAGAGTGCCATAAACCAGAAATTTTAATTTTCTTTCTACTCAGATTTTATTTGTAAGTTATTTGTTGCAGAAATGATTTTCTTAATATTCTTTAAGAGGTTTGTAAGTAAGGTATTATATAGGCCAAATTATAAGTTCCCATTAAACTTAGCCTAAAAATTTTAATGTAAAATTTACGAATGGTATTTTATTCTGGAAAGAATAAATATCCAGATAATCATTCAAAATTAGTAAAACACCACAGAATTTATCAGTGTCGCTAGTTAGTTTCTTAACTGGATAAATCTTGGCAGCTGAATAAAGTATTCAATCCTGGGATATTTCCTTAAAGACCTGGATGTATGTGTCTATGGACCTCAACAAAATCAGACCCTAGGTGGTTTTCAAAATTCATTCTGCCAACCAATGGTTTATGTATTGAAATATTAAATGTTTGCTACCATATCATAATAGGATCTTCATTATATTACCTTGTTTAGAGATATGCCTTTCTCTTTTTAATGCATAAATGATAAAATTACATCCATGCCAAATAACAGTACTTAAAAATTTTCATGCAAGAGTTTCAAAACTAGTAAAGAATATGACCGACCTGTAACTGACTTTTGTGGAAAGACTATTGATTAAATATTAAAAATATATTCATTATATTCATATTCATATGAGGAGATTTTAAGTGCACATATTATACATATAAATTTACATATATACATCACCTTATTACTCTCTACAGCTACCTGAAAGGAAGTGTAACCAGATGGGCATTGGTGTTTTCTCCCTTGTAACAAGTGGCAGGACAAGAGGAAATAGCCTGAAGTTGTACCTGGGGAGATTTTATATTGTTTATCAGGAAAAATTTTTGCACCTAAAAGGTTATCAAGCTCTGGAACACACTATCCAGGGAAATGGTGGAGTCATCATCCTTGAAGGTGTTTAAAAAATGATTAGATGGCATGTTTAGGTACATGGTTTAGTAGTTCATTTGGCTAGGTTCATGGCTGGATTTAATGTTCTTAGGGATTTTTTCTGCCTAAATGGTTCTGTGTCTTAGGATTTAATTAGGTAGGCAATGATATTTCTATGCTTGAACAGTTTACTGGCATATAGACAAAACTTACAGGTAAAAATATGGTGGAATATTTTGTTCACTTAGAGGAAGAAAATGAGTATTTCCATACCTGCAGTGAAGGACGTCTAAAGAAATGACTTTTCCTTTCTAAAGGGAGACCAGACTGAAAGCTTGGAAAGTGTACTGGAAGTATTCACCAGCCACTCAGGAACTTTAAACCATGTATGTTGATTGGTGGTTTTGTAATGGTAGAATTTCATTCAGAGTGAATGTGTAGTGTTTAACTTCATTCCAGGGAATTATGATTTTCAGTTGAAAAGCCAAGAAATATAGAATTAACTTCTACCTTTCCTAACATCTTTAGTGGTAACAACACTCATGATAGATGTTCATACATACACATATGCATCTCTGAATTTAATTTCCCTACCCTTAGGTCCCAGACAATGATACTAGGATATTTTTTCTTATATAGATTAATATATTTTTCATATTTTCCTCTAATAACAACATTATCCAATGCAATCAGTGCAGCTCTCTGCTTTATCTTTGATGAAATATATTAAATATATTTAAATATAATGGTTGATCGAATAAGCCCATTATCTCTAAGGTTTGCCCTTCCACCTTGGTTTTGCCATAGTTTTGATGTCACTTAACATCAAATCACAGCAATGATTAATGTTCCTTTCTTGTTTTTCAATATTCTATTAAAAGCATATGCGTATTTTTGCTCCTAATTATGGTAGAAAAAATGAATTGAAAATAAATAAAATATTCAAATAGCAGTGGAGTCAATATGTGTTATGTGAATGCAACAGTGTGCTAAGGTATTTGGGACAGGAAGTTTTCCTTTGCATCATAGTCCTTAGGGATGGCTCTGAAAACATCTGTTATTTCTTTCTCTTCTGGGAAAATTTACAAAAAACTTGTAATGTAGTTGTGTAGTCTCTAAGCAAAAATATACTTCTTCTTTGGGTCATGAGCTGGTCAAAAATGGCTTTTTTAAGGAATGTTCAGGAGAACAGTTCTTTGCCTGTCTACCTGAAAACTGCTTATGGATGTCTCAAAAAACCTTAACTTTTTGCAAACATCTCTAAATCATTTCATTACAAAACAGTGAGAAAAATTAGTTTTATATTTTTAAAATTACTTTTAGTAATAATTTTATTAAGAAGAAAAAGTCTACCTGAATAGATTCCTACAACTCTGAAATGCTGTATATGTATTTTACATATTGCATTTGTTATAGTAAATGTCACTTTTAAAATCAGTCAATTCAAATTTCCAACATTTTTTACAGAAATTCTGCACTAGTAAATGGAACTAATTTTAAAGTACACCAAGAAAATTAATGTTTGAAAAACTGATTCTAAAAAAAGTCTACAAACAATATTTTTAAAACTGGATAGAATATTCAAAAACATCTATTTAAAGTGCTTATACTTTTTACAGAATTCCAAAAGCTATTGCCTATCTTATTTTTCCCTTCCAATTAAGCATCTGAAAAATAATTTATTTATAATGATACTTTAGGGGAAAAAAAGTCAAAATAATTGTTATTTATAAAAGGAAGTCTTAGATTTACTGGCAAAGTCTCTTTATTGGACTGTTAGGAAGTAAAGAAAGAAATTATGACAAAAAAGCAAAAACCTCAAAGCAAAACTCTGAAAAGTAGTTTCAGACCTGACATCATCTGTTATCAGTTGTGTTGTATTGGGAATTAAAGTAGAAGAAAAGATTTGTCCTCAGTATTTATATCAATTAAAACTGCAGCTTTGTGAAATATTTAACTGGGAGCACAACTTCAGACATACTGACTTTAATCCATTCCAACTTAATGTGGACACAAAATCAGGTGGTCAGTGCAAAGCACAAATAGAAAATGCGATAAAGACACATGGTATAAAACTGAAAGAGAAACAAGAAATTCTGTCTTATTGCATAAGAGAGGTATAGTAGAGGAAGTATTCAGATCTGAAATAAAAATGTTCTTTGGCAGACTTTCAACATCTCAACCTATAGGTCACACATTAAACATTGAAAAGTGTAAGTTTTCAGAAAACTATGAAAAAGAAGAAAGTTGCCTATCTGGAGTCTAAGCCAGGTCAGAGCCATTGCTCATCGATGTGGAATGGCCCTCTAGTCACAGCCCAACACTTCAAAGGCACAGGAATTTCAAAGATGTTTTGAGATCTCCATTCTTTGAGTCTCAGAGAGTCTGTGCTTTGAGGATGAGGATATTGGGGAAACTGTACTGGTTTTACTTTTTCCCTTCTTATTTTCATAAGCCAGTCATTGTGGGGAAGATGCTTGTGTACAGTATGTATTATGTGTACAGTAATCAAAACCATGTTTTAATTTCCCATTTTATGCAAGTAAAGTGACATGTAGGGAAAATCTCCTCTTGCTTACATAATCTTTCTTTCACACCTCAACAGACAACAAAAAACATCATTTGGAAAAAGTATATTTATTTCAGCATTTGTGTAATGTTTATCAATATGCATTTCCAATCTTGATTTCATAATTTGAAAAAGAGGTCTAAAGCTGTGTAAACCGATTTTGCAATTAACTGATTTCTTTTTTTCAGCCATTGAGCTCAATTTTTCTGCTTAGCAATTGGACATAAGAGGAGAAGAGGGAACGGAGGAAGGGGAGGAAGGAAAAAAGAAAAAGCTTTTGGAGAAATGCCACTTCTACTGCTTGATGAAATTTTGAACTGTATCTTTTGTCATATAAAGACCCTGAACTTATTCTGAGATACTAACCATAGAAATAGAACAGTCCTGACTTGTCCCAAGAGTGGATGAACTTTAGTCACAAGAAATAACTGTGGACAAAAGTAGTAAAAATTCTCATGTCTGGGGATTTTAAAGTAAACTGTTCATTTACCAAGTTTAATGAAGCATACAGATTCCAGTCCTTAATCTGTATTTCAACTAAATGGGACATAGCTAACAGTAAAAGCCAGAATACTTTTTGACTGTGGTAACTAGGCAGTTTGCTCAAGGAAAGAAATATGCTGACTTACTCCATAAAATGAAGAGTGGACAGCATATTGTTTCTTGGATTCTTGGTGAATATTTCAAGTATAAACTTTTTCAAAAAAGGAAAAACTGCAGTTCTTGTACTACTTCTTCATCCAAAACTCTTCCATGAAGCTTGGTCAAATGGAGAGATTTTTTGAGAAGGGTTTTTGAGTGACAAGAATAAACTGAATATCCTTTTAATATTTTTACCTCAAGCTATTTTCGAAACTCTCCTTTCTGAATCACAAGCTCCTCGACCAGAAATGTCTAAGAGGGTATAATAAAGCTTCTGAGGAGTTAAATAAACAAAATGATTTCTGGCCATGATGCCTGATGGAAAATCATAATTTGCTTTATATTGTGGGAATAATGGTATCCATGTTTCAAAGCTCTGCAAAGCTGAGTAGCCTACACAGTTTCTGGGCCTGATCTAAAGCCAACAATTATTGCCATGGGAGCTGCTGTAGTTTCTGACTGCAGAGGAGTGAAGGATCCAGAGCTGAGCTAATGAGGGCAGGGCTGTGCCCTGCAGTGCTGCACATACAGCCTGGCCTTTAGGCCCATCTTCTGCTGCACAGGTCCCTTAGACAGAGGTTAAACTCAGACACAAATTTTGACAGCAGAGGCTGTGGCACCCTTTCTGTGCTGGCAATTGCACCTTCCTACATCCCCCCTCATTTTAAGTGAGGAAATTCCCTCTGTTTTAGACAGTGGAAAAGTTTTATCTGTGTAAGATTGAAAGACAGAAAGGTGAGAATCTCTGCTATGGACATAGTCTGCACTTGCTTTGAAGCCAGCTCTTGCACTGACAGCTTTCTCTGGTAGAAATGTTTTCTTTGATTTGGATGTTGATCTACAAACATGAATGAATCACACAGTACTGTAGTATCATAGAATCCCTGGAATTCTGACACAGCCAAACTTTACTATCCTGGGCAGAATGTCTTTCAAGAGAAAGAACCATCACTTTGGATTTTTGCCCTTGTAATAATTTTATTGGTTTATTTAGCACTAAAAACAATAAATAATGAATATAAAATTTAAAATATTTAAAAACTTAAAAAATTTAAAAGATGCTGGCCACCTTCCAAACATGCTAATCTAAAACTTTCACGATTCGGTTCAAATCCAGTGGAAAGTTGGGATGTTTGGACCAAATCCCTTCCAGAGGCTCCTTACGAACCTCCGGAATTGGAAATTCTTGGTTCAATAAAGATGGAGTTTTGTGCAGTATTCAGTTCTCCAGGGTTGAAACAAAATAAAGACAAGATAACAGATGTCACTCCAAATTACAAAATATGTAGAAATGCAACATCTTGGTGGAATTCAACAGTAAAGATAAGCACACCATTCAACCAGGATCCATTACAATTGCCACGAGGGATGTTTCTCATTTGTGGAGACAGAATTTGACCTGCAATTCCCTCAAATGTCAAGGGCAGTCCATGCAGCTTTGGAAAGCTTTCTTTGCTAACACCTAATGCAAAAATGATAAAAGAACATAAGAGTAGGGAAAAAAGGTTTGTTGAGCAATATAAATCTGATTGTAATGACAAATTTTTAGCTTGGAATTTTGGACAAAGGTTTTCTGCAGCTCTCCTTTTACCTGGTGCTGCTGCAGGAGCAGCCTTAAGACAATTGGATCAATTGGGCTGTTGGCTAAGTAAGAACTCTCGTGCTGTCTCTCTCGCACTGAGTGATATGTTAACTGATGTTCAGAGTGTGAGACAAGTGACTCTGCAAAACAGAGCAGCAATTGATTATCTTCTATTAGTGCATGGACATGGATGTGAAGAATTTGAAGGTATGTGCTGTATGAATTTGTCAGATCATTCGAAATCCATCCATGAAAGTATACGGCAATTAGAGGATGGAACAGCTAAACTTGGAGAAGAAAGCAGATCATTGTTGAATGATTTGTTCAATTGGTTTGACCTTATACCCTTATGGAGAAAAATTTTGAAGATAGGTTTTTATGTTTTAATTGTTGTAATTCTTTTAGTATTTGTGCCTTGTATACTTCACTGTGCTAGATGAGCCATGGACAAAGCTGTCAAGGAAGTGTTTTTGGTTAAAACAGTGTTGTTCGAGGGGTAAGAACCGTTAAAAACAGGCAGAGAAATATTCTTGGCACTCTGGGTTCCTACAATATAATATTAAAATTCTAATAATACATTACATTTTTAATTGTTAGACATCTGCATATTGTTTATATACTGCAATCTATAGCAGTATGTTACCTGTTATTTTATTGAATAAATACATTATATAGTCTAATATACTGTAACAAAATTTTAAAGAAATAACAAATGACAGAAAAAAAGTGGTAAAGAAAGATAATAGATATCAAGGCTGTGATATTTCTATTATTTTGTACATGCTACAGAAGAATGGTCTTTCTATGAAGATTGTTTTTAGAGTTTAGAGAAATTTGACCAAAATTAAGTATTTCCACATATAAATAGAAAGATACAAAGAATAAAAGAAATATCAATTATTGTTCTTTATTTTCTCTCCTGTTACAATCCAGTAATCTTCTAGAATTTTACTTGACTTCACACTGATTTGGTAATATATGAATGTTAAAACTTCTTTGGACATATTTCTCTCAAGTGCATACAAAAATGGATAAAAGGTCAAATGTGCAAATTACTTGAGAAAAAGAAATTCCTTGACTAAAAGAAGTGTTATTAGGAAGTGAGAAGGATAAGAACATATGCATGTTCTCATCACAGCCTAAAGTGTCTTTTCAAGTGCCATTGCCAGGATTAAAGTTTTATAATTAAATTTCTATTTGACAAAGATGTCAACTAGCTTGCTTAGTTTTTATTTAATTGATGACTAAGACAACAGCTTATTTAAAGCCTCAGTCTTTTTCATAGTAAGGTATAGCTTAGATTACTTACTTTTCATCCCACTAGGATCACCCTGTTTCAAAAGGGCAACTCACTATATGTTCAAACCTGTTTTCCCATCATATTGTCTGTTTTATAACTCAGTGATGTGGTTACCACACAACATTTTTTAAATTACCTGGTTTCTTCTCTTTTTTTTTTTCCCACCCTCTTTCTTCAGTTTTGACCTCCTTGTAATTGTGGTCAAGCCATCACCACTGAACACTCCTCTCCTCAAAGCAAAATTTCCCAATATATATTCATGTCAGAAAAGAGCAATAACTTTCTGCCTTCATAACCACTCCTTGAAAAGTGCCACTTCAATGCAATCTATAAAAACACAGACAAATAAGAACTTAACAAGCAGCCAACTCAAGACATTACTCTTTTTTCATGCAGCCATGTTGTAGAGTTTTTTCTCTCTCCATGGCCAAGAGATCTACCAACGAGATACTCATTTGAACAAAGGAAGGTTATAGAAAGATGGTTTCTATTCCATACAAAGCTGTAGCTACAGATTTAATTTTCAATATTTTTGAGACATCTTTCACTACACATCTTCTGATGAGCGAGCAAAGAGTTTGTAGCTGAGGGTCACGTACCTCAAGGCTATGGCCCACGTAGCTCAGCATCTTCTGCGGCACTGGCACTTCAAAAGAGTGCAAGATTCTCCCTCAAACTGCCATTTTATAGCCACTAACGAAGTTCTATCTAATGTCCAGCTTTAAGAACTGCAGGTTTTGGAAACACCCTGAGTAATCCTATGAATTATGGCAGCATCTCTGCTCTACTCCAAGACTGATGTCTCTGGTTTTCATCAAGCAGAATCCAGGAGGTAACTCAAACAGAAAGAAATAGATTTCCTTTCCTTCAGTTTGTGGCCATCACGGCTAGTTCACCATTCTGTCTCACTTCAGGGCAGCAATGAACAGCAGGAAGGAATGCGAAGATGGTTATCTAGGGATTGCACGGTTTCGGGTTTTTTTATAAGATTTGTTTTGGAACACATCGTGAGCTGAAACTCCCTTACAGTAACTTAAAATTTGGGTTATATATGTTCAGAAATACATAGCAGTTTCAAAAATATTCATGCCTCCAATACTTTAGATACAAAAATTGAGTTCTCAGGTTTCCTGCTGTCAGCTGCAAAAATGTTCTATTTGTTTTCAGAAACTCAGGATTTTTTATGAAGGTCATTTTAAAATTCTTTTTCCTATATACAAATTATCTGCAAATGACTCTGAATTTTATAAATTAAATTATTATTCACAACTTTGTAAACTTCTTATGACTATTACTTGGGGTTTATTTGTATTTACTTTGTCTGTCTTTCCTCTATTCAACTACTTTAAAAGAGGAATTTAAAAGGGAAAGGAAGAAATCAGAGTACTCAAAAACTGGAAAATGCTTCAGGGATCATAAAATATTTTCGTATTGTTTAGTTCAGTGTCTGAGATTTTCTCTGTAAAATTAGGACAAATGCATAACTAGTCACTGTAACCTAGGTAGATTACTATGTTCAATATATGTATGAAAGGAATGCAACAGAAATCTTTAATTTTCATAGGTACCATATATTTGTCAAGACAGATTGTCCTATGTTTTGAAAGATGTGGGAATGGACATGTAAATGAGGATGATATTTTTTCTTTTTCATTCAGAATGCCACAATTCTATTCTATATGACTCCAGTGACATTTTAAGCAGCTGAACAGAACTATGAATTAAACACCAGATGCTTAGTTATTTGAGGCTTTTTTCATTTCTGTGATTAAAAATTCATTCTCTTCAACTGAGTCCCTCAGCTAAACCTTGAAGACTTTCCAAGATTATAGAAGTGCTTTGGAATAGAGAGCAAAATCTTCTGAGTAAATCCACCAATATGAAAGAAGATCTCTGTTCTGAGCCTCTTGAAACCTGCTTGGATTACTGCAAGTTGGTGGCATGAAAGAGATACCAGGATTTTTTGTGTTGGAAGCAATGGCCTATGATGTCTTCAACAGCAAGCCTTTTGTTTCTCATTAAGCCTATTCCCATTCTCATGTGACAGGTAAAGAAATCGGTGCCTTACACATTTTTAATTTTCATATAAAAACTTCTGTTCTGAAGATAAGCGCTACATTGTCTGTGACTTAAAAACTGCACAGCACACTGGTATTAATAACTGTACCAGACACCAGAAATATAAACTGATTGTTGATAAACAGAAGACTTAATGAAACCAGCTTATCTGAATTGTTATAGCATTGAAGAAGTAGGAAATATAGTAGATTTTCTTTGTAAATGGAGCCTCTAATTTTTAGATACATTCTCTGAATTTTTCATAATCCCAAAAAAAATGAGCATTAGAGACCTTCTGTGTGACTAGGGAGTTTCTTTCTTTCATACAGATTATTTTTCTCAGGTTAAGGTTTTTTGCTTACTTAGGAGTAAGATAGTAACACAACAGAAATCCTATAGCTCCAAAATTTTGCTCTATATATGAATTTATGTAAAGTATGAGAAAATCTTCATATTATCTCTTCACGCAAATCCAGAATATAAAGAGATGATGTAAGTTTGCTTTGGACAAGGCCCACAAGTGAAAGAGAAGAGAAATATGCACATTCTTCAGGAAGTTGCTATAGATAAAGAGCCAAAACTGAACCTTAGTCCAAATCTGGCCAAAGGCACAAGTTTAAAAATTAAATAGACACAAGTTTTGTGTCTATTTTGTGTTCTGTTGCTAAAAACAAAAAAACAACTTATCCAAAAAAAGGGCCAAAATATGTGGGGAAATAAGTCCAATTGTGAAGACTGAGATATGGCAGTCACTTTTAAATTTACTTGAATTGGGAACTGGGAATTTTGGTTTATGCATTCCAGTGTAGATATCTAGGTGTTTAAGATAAACTGTTCATGATCTCATTATCAAATGAAACATACTCTGTTCCATCGATAGTGCCGGGGTAGTGCCAATTTAAATAAGTGCCTAGTTTTGGTCAATTTAATATTTCTTTAAAAAGTTGAATTATTTTGTGCTCCAAGTTCTAGTTTAATCAATAATAAAATTTTAAGATATATTATTCTGCTTCTAGAAATTATTACATTACTATGAATTTTGAAGGATTTGTTCTATTTTCCCCAGAAATTACTTATCCATCCTTGCTTTGCAATGGGATGGACCTCTTTCTTGTATGGTGTGGTAGCCCAGAGGGCACAGGTTTGTGAGAGATTGTTTAATGTCGCTGTGGCTTCTGATCTCCTCAAACCACAGCAATGACTTTTCTGTTGCTCTTAGGTTTGCATATGGAACCCCCCAAAGTCTCTTTGTATCCTCCATCTGTGAAGACAAACCACAAAGTTTTTTGTCAGCCTACACTACGATGATCATGTATAATTAAACTCTTCTAATGAAGTCATATATCATGGTTAGCTCTAATGTATTTTCCAGTAATATCCAAGACACTGTTTTTTATCCATCCCTGCTAGCAGAATAAATAGAAACTTTCCAAATCATTCTACAGTAAATCCCTGTCAGGGCCCTAAAAGTACCCAGATATTCAGCTTCCTGCACAGACCACAGAACTCCATGTTTTCTTTGGTCCAGGAGGTCTATCAAGACTCAGGGCTGGGCTGGCCTGAGGTGCACTGCAGGTGTAACTGGACCCAGTCTTGTGATCAGCTGTTAAATTTCCATTTGCCTTTCCCGAACTGATCTTGAAGGTTTCTCTGAGGTTACCGTGCCTCTGTCTGATGAGGTGTCAATGGGACTGGTTGCCTCCAGTGCCTTGCTCTGCTCCCCTGGGTTCTGATTGTGGGGATTACTGCCCTGCTGTTCTGGGGACACCCTTAGCTCCCAGCTCAGTGTCTCTCTGGAATAGCCTCACTCTTGCAGCTCTGAATAGTCTCCAGGTAAATATCTACCAGAACGTGTTCATAAAAATGAGAAATAACCTTTAAATTTACAGAAAAAGATGGGCATATTTTACATACAGAAGTAGGTTAAAGTCTGGGTCAGTGAAATGGGACTCTGTCTCCTTGCTTCACTTTCTGAAGGCACCAACTTCAGTGTCTTCACACTTCCACACCAACAATCATTTTGAAACTTTCAGTTTAAGACTGTAAATACCCCTAGCTGTAATAGCAGGGCTTTGTGCCTCTTTTGAACATTAAACTGTACAGAGACTATTATCAGCCTTCAGACATGGTTGGCTGAATGTAAGTTTGTAAGGTGACAATGATGCTTTTACTATTTTTCTTGCCTAGATTCATACAACTGTCTTAAAGATTTTTCCTGGGGTTTTTTTAAGAGATTGTATACCACTACTGTATTTCACAGTCAACCATTTTGCCACTTGGGGTTTCCTTCAGCTTGCTAAGATAACTTATTTGACAGGTTTTCGTGTGTCACCCAGCTTTCTGCCAAATGTGGTGTTTAGTGTATCCTGCTTGTCACTCACTTCATTTTTAGAAGAGTTTAAGTTATTTTCAAGGAAAAGTGCTGGAAAAGGAAACAGCTGAGGCATTGTACAGTCAGCCAGAAGGAGTGGATAGCAGAGCCACTTATCTGTCTCATTCTTCCTACTTGGCTTTGTGACATACATTGCAGAAATGAAGTAAGAATTAAATTACATCTGCATAAACACCAACAAAATGTTGATTTATGATATTAAATATATGTTTATGATAATAAATCGTTGTAATTTCATGGAATACACCATCTGGCATAGGATCAGGTGAATTATGTGATGGGAGCAGTAGAAGAAATTATTCTATTCACAATAAGGTTAACATTTTAAGACTGATAGAAGTGTGGAAGCCCAACATCTCTACCTTCAGATGTTGTCTCCAGACTATGCGGTTTCACCTTTCCCTCTTTTTTTCTTTTTTGTTTGCTTTTTTTTTGCGGGGGGGCGGGAGGGGGGAGGCAGGCAGGGGCAAGAGTCTGGGGCATTCTGATGTGGAGATTTCTGTTCTTCTTTGGCTTTTAGCTGTAGTCTTGTTGGAGCCTTAAATACTTACCCATACACAGAGCTCCCTAACTGACCCACACAGAAACAAGACTTAATTCAATTCAAGCAGGCAATACCCCTGTATTAACTTTCAGCTACTTTTGTTGATCTTTTCCTCCTTGTTTATCTCTGTGGTTTTTTGCCCCCCCATGACATTCCACAATGCTGCCTCTGTTACGGCTCACAGGAAAGTAAGACAGACCTGCTGGATGCATTGATGCCAAGGAAATGGTTACCATAGCAACAAAAACAAGGTGAAAGCCCTTCAGAATTTTTTTGCTAATCAATGTAACTTCTATTCCCAGCCTTAGACAAAGACAAGGTAAAGGCATGGATCCACAAATTACTGTGTTATCACATCCTCTCACATATCTTGAAGTTATATATCAATGTTACCAGTACAAATTGCAGTATTTTAAAAGTATTTTAAAGAATTCTCATGTCTGAAAATAGTTTTTACATTAATTTTCACCACTTTGCTACTGAAAAACCAACAAAGTTTATAACAAGTACATTTGTGCAGCGCTCTGTTCACATCCTATCCAAATTACCATGAAAAAGAGGATGACCACAGATAAGGATTGTTTTGTGCTCTATGACTAGGAACTAAAACACTTTCTAATATCAGGGCATTTTATAATTTTCAGCATTAATTATAATGAATGTTATTTGCCTAATGACAAAATAAAAGAAATAAATAAAGAGAAAACTTATTTTTCCATTTGGCAGGTTTTGGAAGTGGCTATATTCTAAGAACTTATGGGGGAGGTATTCCTATCCTATGCCTTTCATAAAGACTGCTCATGACAAGTATGAGTTTTAAATATGTCTCCAAAAGGAGAAAAGCTAAGGGAAAATTATTTTTTCAGAGAAACCACAGGAGTTATGCATAAAATTAGGTTTTTTTCCATAAAATTCTTACTTATTATGTGTGTTTTATAACAGGAAAATGATCCTTAAAAATGACATCTTGTAAACTCACTTACACAAGATGCTATTAGATTACAGCTGCTTACTCTGCTGCCAAAGATGAATTTCAGAGCAATGCTCATTTACTTCTTCCTTCAAGCTCTGCCAGCATGGTATTTCCTCAACTCATTGCTGGGTGTACCTGAGGAAAAGCAGTCTGTTTTCAAGGCAGCAGGTGGAACATTCTTACACACTTTGCGGATTGATTAACAGATGCAAAATGTATAGATTGTTTCTGCATTTCCTTTAAAGAATTTAATCCTCGGGTAGAATGGCTGATCTGATATAGATACTCTAAACTACAGTGCTTTATGTGCTGTAATATAGAATGTAGAGATGCCATGTGTGGGTTTGAAGGAAAAGATTCCAAAATAACCTTGAAAAGGGAAAAAGAAAAGTACCATTCACACGCTTCAAAACAAGAAATGAAATCTGGGAACTAAGCATTTTAAAAATGAAGATGTAAATCTTATTGAGGTCTAGTGGTTTTTGCCTATTTAAAACTCTGCACAAATTTAAATAAAATCAAGAATTTTTTATATTATTGAGTAAATTCAACAAGTATTCTTCCAAATAGGATATTTAGGTCCAGTTTACTGCACATGGTTGACATAGAAGATTTTATTAAGGGTTGTAATGAATCCATTCTAGTTAGAATATATTTTTGGAAGGTATATAGAGACAATATGGCTAAAAAAAATTAATGTTTAAGTAGCAGTTGCAGAATTCCCTCTTTGCTGCAGAATTGTATTTCTTCCCTAATTTGGATTACAATTCTGTTGTTCAGGTTCCACTCAACAAAATCTGTTTGGGAATGTTATTTTCATCCTGGGCATACTGTAGCACGGAAATCAAGAACCTTCTAAGAAGTTAGGCAAAGGCTGCATAACAGTATCAGTATTTGCCATTGCAAGCAGTTATGAAATCAGTACACCTCACACACTCATACTGTGAACTAACTGGAACATCTTGGGATATTTCTGAGGATATTAGCATTCTTGCTAAGATCACTCTGTTGCGATGGGAAATCTCCTGGATTTTGCTGCCTGATGTGCCTTGGGCTCACATCCTGAAGGGTTCTCAATGTGATCAGTGCATTCCTTCCATATTAGATACTGTTTAACACCATATCTAATAGGCTTAAATTATTAATAACCTTATAGTCTACTGGTCTAGGGTTAATTTAGAGCTAATCTGAAATATGTACCTCCAAAATACATCTCAGACTCACTCCTACTGCAGTGCATTCCTTCCTATGTATACACAACTTCCGTATAATGTCATATGAGAGGGCACAGGCTGACTTTGCAATGGTAAAATCCATACATCTCATCAAGGCCAAAGTATAATCTCACCTCATTTTACTGATCCCATCAGACTGTACAAGAGAAACTAAAAGAAAAATTAATCAAGCCACACTAAAATTGCCCAGGACACTGTAATGACTGTTCATTGCAATCTTTAGTTTTGTATTGATTGATTTAGATTGATTTCAGTGATTAGGATTGAGAATCTGATCTCAGACTCTTAATTTTGGAAAACTGTTCTGGATATGTTAATTAACTTTTCTGCTTTTTTATCACTCTTAGATTTCTATCTGGCTTTAATAGGAGGATATTATGTCATTTTTGTATTGCTATACTAACATCCAGAAGCCCTTAAAGCTTCAATAGGGGTAAGACCTAGCAAGTTTAAAATATGACCAGAAGAGATTAAAAAAAAAGAGGACAGTTGTAAGCATGCATAGTTTTAAGAGAATGGATATCAATGAACCAGTGAATCAATGCCTAGCCACATTAAAAGAATGTGTGATGGAATGCATTTAGATCTAGTGAAAGTACATTACAAGTCCAACAACACTTTTTCTTAGCTCTCTCTGTGTGATTCTCTGAGAGTTAGAGCTGCTAAATTGGACCAAAGTACAGCCAAACCATGCTTTCCTTGTCCAGGTCTCACAGAACAATTCTCCAATTTCCTTTACTTATAACTATATGCCCTGGTATTATGAAGCCATTGCCCTTACAGAACTCTGATAACATTACATTTACTAGCCCACTTTCAAGGACACAAAAGAAATGCTAACAAAAATAAGATTCTCCAAATTATATATAAACTTATTTTTTGTTGTTAGCAACCTACAAGATTAGTAATTTTTCTATTTTACAGAGGATTTTTCCTTTGGGGCTCCCTATTTTGTGACTAAAAGCTTCCTGAAAAAATATACATGCCCATCCATCAAACAGCACAGCTGATGCAAATCTGATACACTTAGGGTCTAAAAATGTCTTCATATATTCAGAGAAAAAGACAAATAGCCAAAATTTTCTACAGGTGTACAAGAATATATTTACAGAAAATTCAGACATATAATTCTATATAACCCACAAACAGATTGTATTCCATGGTGAACATGATTTTATTGTTTGGAGGTAAATATACATAGATAGAAGCTAGAAATGTCTTTTTCTCAACAATATGGTTTTGAAAAATTTCCTAGCAAAAGGCTGCATTGTTTGCTGCATCTCACATGCATCAGGATAATTCCTTTTCTATAAAGGTGTAGAAATGGTAGGGAGTTTGCCTATAGTAAGAACATGACTGTCAAGAGCTAAGCTGCTGTTGTAATGCCTGGTTTCTTCATGTGCCTGGACACCCAGACCAGCTGAGACTCTGTCAAGGTACAGCTAGATCCCAGAGAGGAGCAAAGTCTATTTTCAGTAGAAAGAGTACCTCCAAAGCTCAGGAAATTCTGAAACTAAGGTTTCAGTACAAATGTGATTCTTCAAGTTTATTTGTTTTAAATTAAAACCTCCACCAGGAAAAATCTACTGTTTTATCTTTTGCACTAATAGAGGAACTTGAAAATTATACTGGAAGCACTCATCCAAATCCTGTCAGGTAAATTAGAGACCTGTGCCTACTCTATCTGTGACAATCAGGCTATGTTTGTTTGTCAGGTACTCCTGGATTCACATCATTAAATGCTGTCTATAAAACCCTCTCATTTGTAATGCCTCAAATGAAGCACTGTCAAAAACAAGGCTCATCACAGGTGTGTGTTTGTGTGTTTTAAAAAATATTGGGGATTGTCCTAAATAATTTGTTATATAAAAATTTAAATAAACAAACAAAACCCCAAATGAAAACAAACCAACCAAACAAAAATTACCCTGAGGGCACATTTTCCTGGAGTTTTATTTATTTATTTATTTGTTTGTTTGTTTTTGGTTGGTTGGTAGGTTGGTTGGTTGGTTGGTTGGTTGGTTTATTTTGTTTTGGGGGGCTTTTTATGTTTCAAAGACTGCCTACTTTTGAAAGTAATACACGCTTTTTGAGAGATAATAAGAGTTGTACCAGTAATTGCAGTTGGGCAGTCTCAAGGCTGATTGGCATTGTTTTGTTTCAAATAACTGATTCCTTGTTGAGAAAGTTCCCAAGAGGATATTTTCTTAACTGGTATAGATTTTCAAGAAGTGATAACGGTGACATGAAAGATGGCATACATACAAGAGTAAGAGAAAGATTCAGACAACTTACTAAGGGAAATGTCATAAGTGCAACACAGATAACGGGAGAGGAAAAACACAGAGATGGATTTAGATACCATCTTGCAGAGAGCTCCAAGTAGAGAAAAGCACATTACAGAGGAAAATTGGAGCTTATGTTGCCATAGTGAAAGAGAGCCGTGATCACATTAAACATACAAGGCATTATTTTAATCTGCCTTGTTACTTTCATAAAAAATAGATCACTGGATCAGGTCAAATACAGCAATGGTGTCTTTTCTAAAAATAAAATCCACTCTTCTTGTTCTCTTCAAAAGATAACTCTTTAGGAGGACATAATTACTCTTTGAAAATGTACTTTTAATTTTTATATTACATTTATATCTAAATGCATAATAGCAGTCTGCCAAGCCTTTGTTGAAATTTAATTGTGTTAATTGATCACTACATTTAGTAACTTTAAGACATTAGGAACTTTTTATTGTCAGAAATAAAAATAAGGGCTAACTTTCCATAAACAAGCTTTCCTTTTCTGAAGAAAGGGGAGGATTTACTTGGATATGTTTGAAATATTTATAATTTTTTTACACCACAGTCTGTGTGGACCCACTCTTGGTGGCTCGCTAGATGGCGAGCACAGCCCAGCAGAGCCCAGCCCAGGACAGCCCAGCCCCGCAGTGACAGACCTGGTCACACAGGTGGGCATGGCCTGCCAGGGCCGTGCCAGCAGTCTCTGCTCTTAGGAGAGGATCAGGTCCTCTATGAACGAACATTTATGTGCCTGCTTTAAAAACAGTGGCTTGAAATTGTAGTATGCATTTTACAGACAGTAGCTCAGAGTTAAAGCAGTCTGGATAGCTTTCCAAGTATGGGGAGCCCTGTTGTTTTATCAGAACAGCTCTGAGTTTTCACTTAGCTATAAAAGCTGCCTAGATTCTTAGCACTTTTGAGTTTACACTCCTGTGCCTATAAAGTTATTATTTTCCTCTTGGTCTCATGATGATAGTGTAAATGTATTTCCAAGTAATAATCTTGGTGAGAAACTGTGAAGCTACCCTGAGAACCAGAGTCCAGGTAGTACATGAAACTGCTTTGTTTTGCAGGACATTTAGTTGTGAAGTGTGTTGTCATTATAAGTATAGGCTTCAGCTCAGCAAAACACTGACCCATGGACATAATTGTCTTGCTAAATCAAAAACATCAGAGAAAAAGAGGAGGGACTGATCAGCTGAACAAGGTGTTCTGTTACCCCTCATTGAGTGTGCTTTTATCTCTTTCCAATCATGTGGCAAACAGCTACTAAGAAATTTAGAGCTAAACAAATTTTTCATTTTCTGATTGAAAACTCTTTGACCAGTCTGCTTTCAGCCTAACAGCATGGTACAAATATTTGAGATATGACCTCTCTTAGAGCCCTTTATATCACGGTCAATTGTTTTCATTACATTTTATCTGAAAGTATTTTTGACATGGTTCACCTGAAGCAAACTTGCTGGCAAGATATGTGGTTTTGCAGGCCTATGAAGGTCACATCTACATTATTCTGTTAAAAGGCCCCAAACACCTGATACTAATTTCCTTAGCTATCCACACCATCTAAATTTTGGCAGCTGTTACACTGAAGACAAAACCTTGGGGTTGCTTGGCTCCAAAGCATTACAGCCATCTTTCTTTGAGGATTATTGATCAGAATATTCACTATCTGTGCAATATGGTTAGCCTTGAAGAGCAGTGAAAGGTTACAGTGGAAAAGATAAAAGACATATATGCTCAGGACAAGGTGGAAACAACTGCTTTCATGAGACAGAGGAGAAAACTTCTGAGGGTAGAAACAAAAATGCTGCAAGTGGTACTCAGCAAATAAATTACTGTATAACATATGCCTCTGTGTGGCCACAAGGAACTATGGCTTACAAGGAAGAGAAAGGGAAGAGAAAAACAGCACTGAAACAGCTGGCACATGTTCACCTGTGGCTGGACATCCTCTTATCAGTATTACATGACCAGGAAGCAGAAAACTTTCTGTGACTAGATCATACCACCCAGCTATGGTCAAGCAAAGATCACTACCCAAAGTCAGGGAGCTAGGGTTACAAAAGTTTAGCAACACTGAACTTCCATCTTCAGAGGGGACTCCCTTGACTCTTACCATCAGATGATCATAGGATGAGAAACCAGAAGTCAGATGTCATCAGACTTCTTTTACCTAGGGCAGTGAGCCATAAGTCTTTACATGAAGTTCATACTTTCTCATTAACTAGATGAGGAAGAAGAAATTGCACCTCTCTCCTGTTCATAAATGCATCCTTAAGAGAAGGAGCGCAGCTGTTGCATTTGCCAAAGGCAAGAATCCTGTGGAACTGTCCTGCACTTGGACAAAGGCCAAAAAACTCACAAAATATCTTCACAGAAATCCAAAGAAACATTCCCATTGACTACACTACTATAAAAGGTCTGATCATCCTATAAATTCTGTCCACCTCCTAGCATCAAACTTAATTACTGATAAGTGCATCTGGTTGCTACCAAAAAGAGCATATTACTCAGATGTGTGATGCTGCCTTCTGATTTTGGCATCATGGAATTTGCAGGAAATAATAAACCTTAAGCTTCATTGTTTACTATGAAACTTAAGAGGTTTCAGATCTAGCAGAAAATCTTTCTATATTTGTTTTCAAACAAATTTATATATGGTATATTAAACAACCTAAATTCTTCAACAACTGAATACTGAAGCTAGAGTTTTCTGTTATACCAAGAATGCTTCACAGTCTCATTTGTTCTTCTTACGGACTGGCAGAAGCGTTCAAGGCAGAACTCTCAACAGTCTCACAAAAAAGCAGTTTTAAGCTTTTGCTCAGAGATATTAAGATTAAAAGATTCCAGACGGATGTTAAGAAGTTTGCACAGAGCAAATGGAAACATTGGTGTCTATCTGAAGCTGAGGGCTGATGGAGATTTCTTTTGAGGACTACACTTGTTAGCCTAAATCAGTACGTTTGTCATTTGCAAAAAGTGTTATATATAAGGGCAAGGGATAAATGCCTTGAACGTTTGTTTCTTTCCTTTTAGTACGTTAGCAGGAATGCTCAATTAAAACAAAGGGAGGACTAATGAGGAATACATCTGGTTCAGGTAGTGGTGCATCTATTTGCAAGCTGTAGATTGAGATGCAGATGAGCTCAGGGTGAGAGCCAGAGACAAGAAGCCCTGAATTATCAACCTTTTGGTTAACAAATGGCACAAAGTAGGTGGTGGCACCCAGGTGGATGGACACTGGGAGACACAGCAGGAAGGGAGGCCTCAGGAGGAAAAGTGAGAGTTGAGCCTGGGTAGACTGTGAGGGTGTAAAGGCCCGGGGGTTCCTTTGTTGGGGGTCTGTCCTCGGAGGCACCAGCTCAGGCTGTTTCTGTGTTACTGCACTGTGAATAAATGGCTTTGTGGAATGAGACATCTCAGACTTTGCTATGGAAAACCTGGGGTTAAACTGGTCAGGAAACCTGGTCTGACTGTGTGAGTGGGGTGTGCAGGGAGCCAAGAGGGGCACCCGTGGGCTCACTGGAGCTGCCCCCTCCGAAGGGGCTTCGGTCCCAGCAGTGAAAGTCTCTGGTGCTGGGAGGGTGACTGACAAGTCTCGTGAATGCTCAGACTGGGAAGTTTCCTTAATGCTTCTATCCCCTTAGTCTGAAGAGTGAGTTCTCATCGAAGTCTAAAAAAACTCAGATGTGATTTGCACCTCATATTTGTCTTATTTCCTTTCAAGCAGCAGTATACATATTTTCATTGGAGGGAACAGCATCAGAATAACTTGAAAAATGAAAAAATGAAATGGTTTATTTAATTCTTTAAACAAGTAGCCTGGTAATGGCAATGTATTCCTTTGTAGCAGCCTAAAATTTGTCTATTTTTTGTGACTTCTAGCATAATTTACGTAAAATTCATGTTCAGGCATCATGTTAACCTAAAGAAAATTCTCATAACCCCTTTTTAGTCTAGGGTTATTTGTAGCTTTGTGTTCCCATTTCCTTGTCATTAGTATGGATTGCATGGTATTTTTAAGGTCACTGGATTTTCAAATAACTGAACACCAGACCCATAGCTTTGTAAGTCCTAATGCTTACAAATTTCCAGCAGTGATCTGCCTTCTAAGCTGAAAGTCTGGTTGATTATACCTCTAACAGTGCATTTAATCTAAAGTATTCAGATCTCAAATCCAACCAAAATCAAGCTGGGTTATTTCCAGAGGAATTGTTCAAGCACAGTTTGTGCTGATTGTGTTTCCCTTGATCTTGGTCAACCCTGGCTATAAAGTCTGTTAGCAGAGTAATCTGACACCCTTCTACTCGTTAAGTACATGTGGAAGGTTAGAATCCTTTCAAAGAAATTATAAGGGTCACCTCAAGCTAGCAACACTTGCTCTTAATCGGTAGACAAAAAAATAAAGAGTTAATTTATAGTTTTAATTAGAATAAGAGAAATTGTATTTATTCCGGCAAATGACTAATGAACAAATTCTCAGCCCAAAGCTGAAGTTTCACCAGGAAGATGGAATCTTTTCTGCACCGTGTTAGTGATGCACAAGACCAGAAGTTCTGCTTGACCATCCCCTAAAACAGACACCCACAACAGCTTCTGAAAGCCTTGGAACGTAGGCCCAGATTATATATAAAACCCCAAAAGAGCAGGCTGTGGTCTTTTCTTGGGTGGTTGGAGGGGAAGCGGACCGATTTCAGAACAGATATTCAGTCTCAGATATTCCAGGTGGTAATCCTGCCCCACTGGGTGTTCCTGGAATTTCCAATATAACCAGTTTTTTTCCTTTGCTTTTTTTTCCTTTGCTTTTTCTTTTCTTTACTTTTTTTCCCCTTCTTTTTTCCAAGTCTGGTTTGGTCACATCAAGGTGAAAATTCAACAGCTTTCACTAAATATTTACTCCTGTTCCCAGAAATAACACATGCTAGCTGGGCCCCATAGAAAAAGGATTGATGGATTGAAGGAAATATGAAGTTGTGCTGAAAGTGTTACATTACCATTCAAAGGTTGATAACTAGCAAATAAATGTTGCCTACTTGACAGTTAGTCTTTCTGAACACATCAGGAGTGTTCAAGTACATTTTAGTTTTGTAGCCTTAATCTTTTACAGTTTATTCACTTCTATATAAACAGGGAAAAAGGCAAGTGGTAATGTGGGACGGAAGGCCCAGGCTTATATTTCCATTAATTTTTTTTCTTTATCTGAATTTCCTAATTTAACCAAAATTGCTCAGCAAAGAATCAAACCACAAAAATTTTCTTTGTGTATTGTAATTACAGTCTCACCAGCATTTGAATGTAGAGAAAGTTTTCCAAAATTCTCAATTTTTTTCATATCATACACTGGACAAATTACAGATAGGCATCCAGAATAACAAAAAATTTAACTAATAGAACCAACTACTGTCTAGACTGCTGATTATGACATTCGGCATTATTGTGTGGAGAAAAAATAACAAAAACAGTAGAAAGGAATAAGAATAAAAACAAAGTAAATATTTCAGGAATGGTGGGGAGGCAGGAATTGGTTTTAATTTTTTTCTTAAGTGTGCAGTTTGTGAAAAATACAGTCTTTAAAAAATAAAATACATAGTTATTGGCTGCCTTCTTCTCAGATTTTTTTTTTCTTTTTTTGCCCTGGGATATAGTCACAGACCATTTAGGTGACAATCAGATCCAGCTGTAACTGTTCCAAGTGAAGGGAGTAATCCTGTAAATTCTGTCTATGAGTCACATAGGACTCACATAAGTTTTTGCTCCGTGACAGGTGGCTCTCACCTTGGGTTTTAATGGAAAGGTTGAAATTATATAGGTAGGTGAAATTGTGTTTAATTATGACTTTGAAGTCAGGCAAAATGCTCTTCCTATAGCAACTGCTCTAGCAATGACTGAAACCCACCCTCTGTTCCCAAATAAAATACTTCAGTGAAGACTTCAGTCTTTCAGAGTGGCTCTTTCACTTAATTCCTTTCATGACCACCAGTAAGGAATCTTAAAATCCACTTACATCCTTTCTTAGGAACAGGTTATTGGGCTTTTTGTTCATTTTGTTTGGGGTTTTTTTGGTAAGCCCCTTCAAATCTGTTCTGATATTCACTGGGATATAGGCATCTTTCTGAGAACCTTAGGGCTAGGTGGAGCTTTCTTCAGTGGTTAATTATCAAGTATGATTATCCCACTGGATCCTTCTTGAATAAATACAAAATCTCTGATCTAATAAACCTTCTACTGAGATTTCCAAGCCCAGTGTTGTTGCCTTATGGTGACACCCAGTGGAGAAAAGGAACACTCCAGCTTTAAAAATTATTTATTGTGCATGTATCTTGGGCTTTGAAATGCAAAGTGCATTAAAGTTGTGTAAACTGCTTTATATAAAACACATATCCTCAAGAAACTCATGTTCTTTAGGATTTTAATTGAAAACAAAAACATGACTGGTGTAACCCCAAGATATTGCACTTTTAGTAGCAATAGAGTTTGAACACAGAACAAAGTGAAAGCTGCTTCCTCCTCCAAAGACCACGGGAAGGAATAATAGTTTTGTCTAAAACTGTTGTCAACCTAGCAATATTTGGGTTCTACCTGAAAAAGAAGCATACTTAATTTCAGCAATTGGAATTGCTGGCTGAACTAAACCTCTGCAGAAATCTGAAACTCCTGCACAAAAAAAAAAAAAAAAAAAAAAAAAAAAAAAAAAAAAGTCCTGCTTTCTACTTTCCCTGGTAATTTGAACCATAGATGTAATCCCTCTTCAGCTAAGAATAGCCAGGGAATTTTTCAAATCCTTCTTTTTATTTTTAAAATCTTCTATTTTCAAGGTACTTTAGTAAGTCTTCTATTGAAAAATTTTATCTATCTAATGTCATATTCATATAATAAGAATTTTCCAGTTCCTTATAGGAAACTGTGCTGTCTTTTGTTTAACAAGACCAACGATTTTTGTGAAATCAGTGTAGTTTTATTGTGCGATTCAGTGGCAGTGAGGGAGAGGCTCATCTGCATAAAGTGCTATTAATGACTATAGCTGTATTTTCTGCTTGTAATTTTAATTGAATGAATTATACATCTTTCTTAGGCTACAATAAAGTTTAATTAAAACCCTTTTTTACAAAACAAACCCAGTAACACCAGCAAAGAATTTCCACTGCTGCTTCCTGTAGTAGTTCCAATGCCTCTACTCATATAATCTGTTATAATTAAGCACATTTTACTTGGCTCAAGACAGGAGTAATTTATTTTTGATTTTAGCAGGAAAGAGTTTTGGTACATAAAAGCACCACAAACAGTGGTTAAGGTGCTTAAGATGCAAAAAGGTGGGGAGCCGATAAGGATTCTAATTAGCAGAGATCCCTCAAACAAGTTATTCTGCTGTTGCGGTGGTTAAGTCCAGTTTACACCCCTCAAGTTGCCCTAAAAGTGGTCTCTTCTTACAGCACTGTGCTAGAAATTTCTCCCTTTGTCTAGATCCTGCTGGTCACTGGCCTTCTCCCTCTCCCATCCCTTTTCCCATTGGCCCCCGTTATGTCACTCAACCTTGCCTCTGCCCCCTAGCCCTCAGACTATTGGTTTTGGATGCTCTGCCCGCATTTGGGAGTTTTTGGGATAAAACGGGCGCGGTCTTTCGGTTGTTGTTCTTTCTTGCCTCTGTTCCCTTTGGGGTGTTGCCGTTAAATGCCTCAGAACTGAATGGAGAGAACCCCTCTCGCCTCCTTGTCTCCGGTTCATGCACAGGCTGTGTGTGTGAGCGGCTGTTCACAGCCACCCGCGAAGGTGAGATCGTGTGCACGCGTAGGCGCTGGCAGAGCGCCGCCTGAGCGTCTCCATGAGGGACCTGTAGGAACAAACCCGGCATCGATCCACCGAAGCCCTTTATTTTGCTATTTCTCTGATCTCATGATTTCTTTGTCTTGGCAACATCTCTCTGGAATAGTGTTGAAAAAATTATTTTTAACTTAACTACCACATTCCAAAAATTCTTCTGTGAGGAATAATGGTTGGTATGACTGTGTAGTCACAAGGGAGTTCAACTGCTAAGAGGTTATCTTAGACTTACAAGAACAATTACACTGCTTTTGTTGGCTGCGCATGAGGACGGGCTTTGCATTAACTACAGCACATAGGTCTCAAACTGTTCTCATACTGCAAAGGTAGCCAGGATTTGAGTACATTAAATAATATGAAGCAGATCTAAGCATGAATATGAATACCTGAAGCTATCCCCTTGGAGAAGCTGCTGGCTCTGAGGGTGAGCTGACTTGCATGACATGGGGGACACTGAGATGTGTGGCTTGAGAACTGAACAGGTATAACATACATAAGAGGAGAGGCTTAATTTATTTTGTGCAGTTCTAGGTTTACATAGATACCCTCTCATTATCTGGTCCTGTGTTGCAAAGAAACTTTGTGTCAGAGAAATCAAGTACTTGATCTTGGGGAAAATATATTTCCACCATAAGAGATTCTGTTAAAGGGGAAATAAATATTTTTCTTTCTTGAAAGACATGGAAGAGAAAAGGGATATGATTAGAGATCAAGGATGTAGTCTCCACTGTCAGAAAGCAGAGCTCCTAGTCTCGTTAGTCCTTCAGGACACACCACATGTCCAGAGTCTTCAAAAGATCCTTTGTAGTGGTTTCCTTGCAGGCTGAGGAGAGAAAGAAAGATGCTACAGGACTCATTCCTTTCGAAGCCTGGCCTGGTATCTGGTTCTGGGATCACCATCCCTAGATCCTACAGCTATATATTTATGCTTAGTGGCGTGTTTTGAAGACAGGTGCTAAGGAAGGTCTGTTTTCTGACTGTTGCATAGTCTTAACTCAGTGGGACCCTGAGGGTTCAGCATGTCTGTAAATCAGGCCATTCTGTTTTTAAATTGCAGTTCTGTCAGAAAGCTCTTTACACACTCGTAATTCAAAAACTTCTTTCCCAAACCAAAATTATGTTGGGGAACTGGATGAGTCATGGGACTGGGAATTGAATATGAAGCCTTTCATCTCTAGATCACAAGTTCAAATATGCCCTGGGTCACTAAAACTTTGCCATGTACTGGGTTTTCAGCACTGTAAGTTCAATGCATACAAGAATGACAGATTTCCGTTCTTGAGGACTATGACGAAATTGCACCAGGAGGGATAAAAACCCACACTCCAATGAAGTCCAACTGCTTTGCCTAAAAAAATGCACATGTGTGTATGTGTTATTTGTAATTTTAATTTTTTCCCTTATTTTCTCTTCTGTTTCTTTTTTCCAGCAAAGATAAATGAAGCTGTCTTGTGAGCCATAAATCTGTATATATCCCTATCTAAGTTATAATAAAAGATACAACATGAAGTTTCCTCAACTTTGTAGACAGTGGAGTGACAAAGCATCAGGGAGAGTCTGACCAAAAGAGACCTGACAAACCACAGTAGTTAAATTCAGTTAAGGCTGTGTTATTGTTTTCTTATGTAAGGGATTTTTTGTGTGGCTGGTTGGGACTTTTTTTAATCTTGGATGAAATAAAAATGAAACAAGAAAGTTGATTAGGAGAGCTATTTATTGCATTTGTTCATAATTTTAGATTTTTAAAAAAAATTATTTACACATTAACAATCCTTGCAGACTATTTTTGTGAAGGTAAATCATTTTAGATACACTTCTTTCAGCTCCTCTTTTCTAAACCATTGAAAAAGGGAAAGAAGATCTAAGATGGAGAACAAGAAGTCAAGAGACAAAATTTATGATCTCATTCAACTTCAAGACGTTATCAGTCTGGAGGAGAAATTTAATCTTGAACATAAATTGCATTTCCTAAAAAAACATAATCTTGCCTTAAGACACCAAATGCACTGATTACAGAGAATGTCTGTGTTTACACATTTGTACAGACCATGCTGACTGTATTAGTGTCCTAGGAAACAAACTATGTGCAGCATACAGACCTGCTTCAAGCACTAAGCAGAAAAAGAAAAAGAAATTTTGAAATCAGACCCTCCGATCTCTAAATCCTTTCAAATTCCTGAAGCTCATTAGCTTTACTACTGCATGATGTGTGCGGTAGTATTTCCCCTAATGAAATCTGACTAAAAGTTTAAATGAGTTTAATGCATGAAATATATAAATAAAATGTGGCCTTGATTAAATTTAGACTTGATACATAACTTAAATGGTTAGCACAAGAGCAGCTTCAGTATCATGTGTCCAGGCTATTTTTGGCTACACTTTGTTAAAAAAGGAATGAATTTTAACATTCCACATACCTTGCAAAGAAAAGGCAATACAGGGAAGCTGCACATAAGCAATAAGCTGCAATTCAATTAAAGAAAACAGATCCTTTTTTCCTTCTTGTTTTTAAATGCTCTAGAAGGGGTTGCTATGTCAAAGAGAATGATGTAATGTTTCTCCACCCACTTTAAAATAGTCTGTCTAGGGCTGTCTATGACATCCAGATGACAAACATCATCCAAGCATCCCTAGAAGTAGTATCAGTATAAGTTTTGTCATATTACCTCACTAATGTGTCTGAACTCTGACCTGTAGGAGTCCATTCATGGGGAAGAAGGTATTTCACCTTCTGTATCCATTAAATCTTTATGTTCTTTCTAACATCAAAATCAGATTATCCAAGCAGTCTTCTATCACAGCCTCTGAGAAGCTGACAGTCGATTCATTCAATTTTGCAATGGTTCCAAAGAAGGTGCTGCTTCACTGTTATGCCTGAAACCTCAGTTGTACCACTGCTCCTGATTTATACCCAGATAAGACATGGCACCCAAAGTTCCTCCAACAGACAACTTTGTGCCTTAAGAAAATCCGTATTGTCAATTTAAATCCACAATTCCCATCTCATTTATTAACTTTTTATTTGGGTTATAATCAGCAACAAATTTCCATGAAGGAAAATATCTCAAGGGAAGGAGAGCAGGATTTGCTGGGAAGGGAAGAAAGGTATCCAACACTAACATATATTTTCTGTTAGTCATGCAGATATTTGGCGATGACAGTCATGTATTTGGGAATCATTTACTACTCTTGTGCAAGCCTTATACCAGGGCTTGTTTTTCTCAACAAGTTCCCTTCTGGTCTCCATCAATTATAAGCTCTGTGTGGACACAGAACCCACAAAACTCAATCCAGTTCTGTTTGTCCGTAGACAAACACTGATTTTCAGTAAGAGACCCACTTCTGAAGTCAGTAGAATTGAACCTATGAATAGCACTTGCTGCTCATGGAGGGGCATGGAAAGATTGACAAAGCAAATGTTACCTGCTGAAAGCAGCATTGCAAATTTTTACCTAATGAGTGCTTGATGATATTCTTTACCCTGCTTAAGACCTTTGCTATAGGGCTTGCACCCTACAGTCAGTGGAAATGCAGAGTAATCCCCTAATGATGGTAGATTTCATCATCAAGAAAGTGAACTTGCATGCAGATGGCAGAGGTTGTTCCCAGGCACCTGTCATAAAGGTAGCAGATAAAAGGGATGATCGTGTATCCTACAACAGTGTCAAGCCAAAACTGCTCAGACAATCCCTTGAGGAGGAAGAATCATATTATACCAGCCTCTGCCTTCTTGCATTCAGCAGCAAAAGAATACTTATCTATTGAAGTGGATTTGAATTTTTTTTCCTTAACATCTGAAGTAGTCATCCTATGCACTAATTTCAGTAGGGCACATGAGAAGAAGTGCACAAAAAGTTGCACGTGCACACAAGGCTGTCCTTCAAAACTTTGCTTCTTTTCAATAAGAAGCAGTTCTTAAAATGAGAAATATTCCTAACTAACACCTTTAGAAACATTCTTCAGGTTATAGCTTCATAGTAAAACTTTACCTTAAAAAAAGTGCATGCCCTAAACAGCTTGACCTTTTTTGCTTCTTTTGCTTTCTTTTTTTTTTTTTTTTAAAGCTCACTTTGGATTCTGCCACTTCTGAAACGATGAACACTGTAAAATTGGATGTGAAACCACAGCATTAAATGCTTAAAATCTGATCCTTCTGTTGGGACCTGGGATAAATTAAGCTGATGTACATTATTTTTAAAGAAAGGAAAAAATATGGGAAGTGGGTTTTGAAGCCTGAAGGCAGAGAACAAAACAAGTTATGCAGGTGATATAAACCATCTTATTTTCATTTTTTAAATAGTTTTCTGCTTCCATATGGTTACTCAGACTGGAAATAATTGTCTAGAAAATACATTTCCATGTGATACCTAAAATGCCTTATATATATATGTTTTATGAAATGAGAGCAATTTAGCTATTGACTAAAATGCACCTTTTTTTCCCTCTGCATTTGTTTGATTTCTAGCACACAGTGACTTGTAAAGTATGCATGTTTTATGGAGATTAACCTGGTGCAAGTAGATTGGTAAATGAATTAGGTGAGATATTTAAAAATAATTCTCATGCAACTAAATTAAACACAGAATAAAATTAGCTGTGATTTTAATCCAGATTTTAAAAACTTAAACCAAAGTGTTTTTAAAAATTGCATATGACACCAGCTGTAATAATTTTCTTGATGAAATATTTGAAGGTAAATTTTTGATAATCAGCAACTGTCTCTGTGAAAAAAAAATATTAAATTATTTTCAGAACTTAATATTTAGAACTATCAGTATAGTGAAGAATAAGGCGTAACCAGGTTTTCTGGAGTTCTTCATCGCTTATTCCCAATTAACCATCTAGTCTACCAAAATTAGGTTAATTCAACAAAGAAAAACCACTTTCTTTACAGATGCTACTCAGAAATTCAGGATGACTGTAGAATGTTTAATAAATTCAACATCACAGTAGGAGTATAACTTTTACTTCTTAGAACAGAAAACAGAAAAAGAAATTGTTGAATTACCATCTGCCTTGCAAAACAGCTGTAAAAAAAGCACATTCCTCTGCCTAGATCCTCTTGCAACTATGAATGGCTTAATATTTCCTGGCTATCTCCAGTAAGGCAGTTCCAAATCCCTTCAATGTGCAGGGTGCACTGACTATAGCAAATCCATGAGCACAGAAGATGCACATCTCAATCATTGCACCGTGCTCTTTATGGTGATCCTTTGTTCACATTTGGAAGACTCATGCCTGCTCTAGCCAATGGAAATTGTTCATAGCTAAAGTCTTGAGAAAAGCAAAAGGTAGAACGTTCCATGTGGCTGTTACTGTTCAGAGCTCTGTTAGCAACTGAGAAAATCAATAGCTTTTAGGTATCTAAAAAGCCAAAAATAGGTAGGAGAACATGTAAGAGTAGATATAGGCTGCAAATCTTTCTAACCCATTAGGACAATAGGTGAAACAAATTCAGAATGTCTGAGGATTATCAAGTGGGACATAATGTATCAGTATTGTACAAAGATGTTAGAGTCAGAGATGCTGTTCTAGTTCTCACTGATCCATGTAAAATGGTTTGTGCCCCTAGTCTGGTGTCAGTTCCACAGTTAACAGGGTTAGTGGTTTTAGCAGCATTTTTCTACCCAGGACTTAACAGAACTGAATGAGATGAAGGCAACCTTGGTAGAAAGAGGGAGGAGAGAGAGGAAGATGAGTGAATGGCCAGGGTCAGTAACCCAGCAAGTGACCTCCTCTGTCTGGAGGTTGTTGTTTTGGCATCAATTTCTTTTAAAAAAGAATTTATTTGAATACTATGGTCTTCAATGAAAATTCACATCTTTTAATTTTTATCTCTGCCAACATGTTTTTAAAAATTCAAAGCTACTTTATGCAGCAGAAGTCAGAAAATAAATTTAGCAAAAATTTTTCATTTTTTTCTTTTAAAAACAAGGTTAAAAAAACCATTCCCCAAATAATTACCACTTTGCTTGTTTTATATTGCTGTATCTTAACACAAGAATATAACTGAATTGTGTGTGGTTTTTAACATTTTGTCCACACTCCCAATAATCACTGAAGTCATTTCTGCCTGCAGCTATTTCTGGTAGTTCTATAATCTGTGGGAAACCAAACAGCTGTGAAAGGCCTTTTGAAATGTTTCTAACTTTCTATCATTAAGAAATGCTGTGTATTTTCCTTCCTTACAGAAGAAAATTGCTATTCCCTCCAGCCTCCTTTTTTTATTCAAAAACCCTTTGGAGTAACAGCAATTTAAAAGACAATTAATTAAATCTAGGAGCAACAATAAATCAAAACAAAAAAGCCAACACTGTGTCTGTGCTGGAAAAAATACAGGAGATACTTTGGCAATCTTATTTTTGATGGTCAACTGCAAAGCAATAGAATCATGATATTGCTGTTGGTTTTTCACATGCCCAACAGCAAAATCTTGCCTTATGAGAAACTGACGCTGTATCCTAGAGTTTATTGGACCTAAATAGAAAAATTAGGGTTTGATTAAAAAAAAAAAAAGTGTTTTATATCTATTTTTGAAGTAATTGTATCCAAATAAATGAGCCAATATGTATATGCATTCTGCAGCATCTCAGTCTGCCTTGGTTTGCCATTTGTCCCTAACAGATTCCTTCCTGTTCCTTAGGATATCCCCTTGCCTCTTTGCAGATCAGTGCAGTTCAAATTCAAGTTAATCATTGTTCACTACATCCGTGAGCAAATGGGATAGTGAAAAGCAGCGTAAGCCTCTCCTTAGACAGTTTTTATATTCCAAAGGAAACTCCACAGAATCACTTGCCATGCTGCCATTTGTCACATCTTATTACCTTAGCTACACTATGGTAACTTACAGCAAGGACTTGGCTAACAGTAACCACATGTAATGCTACACAGTACCATCTTGTCTGCTAAGGAAATTTAACAAGGCATGGTTTCCAGAGATCAAGACTCTTTTTGTAATTACAGAATTTAGTGGCTAGAAGACAGAAGTGGGGAGCCTTTAACCCATTAACAATCATCTTGTGTGCTTCAAAGGGTTTGCTGCTACTAAGTCTCATGTCCATATATGCAATCTGATTGATATGGCAAATTAACAGTTAAAAGTGGAAGGAAATCTGAAGACTGATCTTGCTCTTCTGCTCACTGAAATCAGTAGGCAAACCTGTGCACCTTCCCTGAAAGAACAGGATCTCATCAGTCACCTGTAAACCCGAAGTAGCCATTGTTGCTTCAGGTCTTGGAATCATGGAGCTAATATGATATGAACCCACTATAAACAACACATGATTCCAAAGTAAGAAGGATCCTCAGATTAATTAAAATTTACTTTGGCGCTAAGGATCATCTGGTCATTATATTAGCTATTGTTCCATGGATATGGAGCAAAGATGTGATATTAAGCATCCTAAATAACTAAAGTACCCCCAAACTCTGTCTTCTAAGGCTGTTAATTGATATGAAACTTGGTTGGTTGTTAGAACCTAAATAAAATCAGGAGGACTATAATTTTTCTAACTACTGTAAAATTGGCCATGCTTTCTGACAGTTAAACTATTGTTATTGATGTGTACAGAGGATTAAAAAGATGGCTCCTAGAGCATGGAAAGACATATATTGAAGCTGATTGGCAGCTTGAGAAGGAAAGGACATGAAAATAGTTACAACTAACTGCTATTCACAATTTCCTGTTGTACATATAATTTTCTTGGATATAAAAGCAGACTAGTTTGGTTATAAACCTTACGTTTTTTGCAAAGCATGAAGTAATTTTTACTGCAAACCAGTTTAGTTTTACACATATAAGCCATGGAAAGTCTCTCACCAGTGATCAGTCCTGTTTTCAGGCTTTATAGTCACTCAGGTTCCTAGACTTGTGTAATATTTGTCTCAGCAAAAATATCACAAGGTAAACAGCAATACTGCAGATGTGACTTCAAACTTATATAGAGATACTTCTACTTAGTACAGTTCTTATAGCCTTTCTGTGCTGTTGCTTTTATAATTTCATTTGGTATTACAGGAAATCTCAAAGAGTTAGACCTTAGAAAATGAAATTTTGAAACTCAATCCACAAATCAGGGGTTTTAGTTTTCAGAAAATAAAAAAAATTGAGTTAACAAATTCTTATGTCACCATCATTGCCCATCTCAGCCTGTGCAGCATTTCCAGAACATAAGTGACTCAATTTCGTTCATATTCTCTCATGGAAGTGTTTTCTGATTTGTAAGAGAACATTTTTTATTTTTCCTTTCTTCCTGCTCAGTTAATCCACGTAAATATTGACCACATTAATAATGTGGACATAATTCTCGCTTTTGAAAATTTCTCCCCCACTCTGCCTTAGGCAATTCAGAAAGTTATCAACACTTTTGAGTACCTCTTATCCCTCAGCTAATCAGTTTTTAGTTTATTTAGATAACTCATGCAAAGAAAGAGAAAATAAAATAGATCAAAGCTGTACTATGTGAAGGGATATACTGGTAGGTGAGTAAATGATATGACTGACTTAATGTGCCCAAAATTTCCTTCCTACATGTTTAGAAAATTGTTTCTTCCCCTCTTGGACATCAAATTCTCTTTTGAAGTCATGCTTTATTTGCTTTTTCTTCTCAAGCTCCTATAATTTAATAGAGGACAGCAGAGAATACTTTAATCTTTGGATTATGTTCCATAATTTATGTTGCATGAGGAGCATATTAGTTTATGTTGTCGTCACTGTTTGGTACACTGGATCTGGTTCTGCCTGATGCGGATTAAAGCTTAGTTTTGAAGTATTTTGGAGAACCCTTCAGAGACCTCTGGAAGTTTTTCTGGTTTTTATCCTAACTTTGCAAGAATTCTTAGTTCTTTTGCCCAGAGAACTATCCCTGTGATGCCATTTTGTTGTTGTACCAGTTATGTCTGGGACAGAATTAATTTTCTTCACAGCAACACGCATAGCACTGTGTTCTGGATTTTTTGCAAACACAGCTGACAACACTCCACTTTCAGGTACTGCTGAGCAGTGCTCACACAGGCCTTTTCTGCCCTTCACATTACCCACTAGTGAGGGGTGCACAAGGGGTTGTGAGCAAGGACAGCTGACCATAGGGATACTCAATCTCACATGATGTTGTGCCTAGCAATAAATGCTGGGAGAAAGAGGAGGGAATGAAAGAATTATGGCATTTGTCTTCCCAAGAAACCATTAGGCATGATGGAACCTTGTTTTCCTGAAGGTGGCTGAACATCTCCCAGTTGATGAAGGTGGTAGATTAATTCCTTATTTTGTTTTACTTGTGGATGCAGCTTTTACTTTATCTGTTAAACTGTCTTTATCTCAACTGACGAATTTTCTCCTTCTGCGCTTCCAATCCTCCCCTCCATTCCACTGTGGGGCAAGTGAGCGAATGGCTGCATGGAGCTTGTCTGCCTAACAGTGATGACCCACAACAGTTACTCACATTAGATGGTCATGCAAATAAGATAAAAATAAAATAGCTCATGAATAGTATAAGTGCACCTAGCTTAAGCTGATAGTTCTCCCAAGTATATTAAAAGATTCCCTTTATTGCTTTACCAAAATAGATTTTTCAAAAGTGAGAAAACTTGCAAAGTGAAGAAACACAACCAGCTGGGCACAGGGCACGGCCAAGGGCACAGTCTCTGTCATGAAAGATTCGTGTAGTTCATGTACCAGGTATTATTCATGTAGTTTGAACTGAGTCCTCTAAGATGTTCTGTGTGAAGATTCTACATGCTTTAATAAAAGAGTAATTGCTGTTGCTCCTACATCACAAAAGGAGACAGAACATCTCACCACAATTTTGGAACACATTAAATTCCAGATGAATGTCAATCAATGGCTTAACTTGTAAGAAAAATGTAACTATGAATTCGGTATGGTCTTTGGAAAACTAATCCTAACTCCACCCTGTCTGCCTGCAATAGGTCAGCAGTAGTCCTCTTTATTTATTTTGTTCATCATCATGTTAACCATTGCAGTATTTACAATACAAAGGGACTGCTTTTCAAATCATGTCACTCTGCATTACGTTCTAGTCATACCTTAATTATATTCAGACTCAGATTTAGGAGAAGATAATGCAAATGAATGGAGGTTGTAGAATTTTTTTCAAGGTCACCAGGTTGTTGATTTGAGAAGAAAGCACGTCACCTTTCTATAACTTCTAGATATTTTATTGTTGTTGGGTAAGTATAATTTGGAGTATTAGATTGTCAAGAAACCTATTTAGATTGCATGGAAGTAAATTTTCAGTAATTCATGGTAAAAGATATTATATCTGTCAGATTCCATTTCTGTAATAATTAAGGCTTTTCATTGTATTTTTAGTGCAGGATAGTTGATGGAAATGGAGGAAATGACAAAACAACAAAGGAGAGAAGTCTGATAACATCAGAAAATTTCAGTAGTCTCAAATCTTACTCCTCTGTATACTTTAGTGATCTGTTGAAAAAGAATTTTATGTATGAGTAATTTTGGAGATTAATTGCTTATTCTGACAGAAGTACAACTTTAGTACTATCTTGGACATACACAATATTAAATATTATTTTTTAATAATGACATCATAAATGATAAATAATGAGTAACATGTCACAAGCTGTTGGCCTAAATAAGAAGAACTGGAAAGACATTTCTGAGATGGAAGTTCTCTGGTACTTCATGTTTCTAACTATCTACTAAGGCTGGATATCCGGAGTAGCTAATCTAAGGTCAGGTTTCTTTGGGTTACTTGTCTTGCTTTCATCTAAAGTAAGGTGAACTAATTTCATTAGCAAAATGAATGGATTTATAAACCCTCCTAGTTTTGTAGAGTCAAAACTGAGAATTCCGAACACATGCTGGAATTTTCAGTCAGTGTAGCTATTTGAGTTATTGAGAGGAAGCTTTTGAATTATTCTATGCTACCAAAAACATCTTTCCACACAGTATAAACTTCATTTTACACAATATAAAATTGTTTTCATATTCAAATTATTTCTATCGAGGTGGCCAACCTAAGCTTGGAAGAAAGGAAAAAATATCGTTGTATGTTTTTATTTGTGTGTTTCTGTGGTATAAATCATAATAACAGTAGAAAGCCCTTCTTGCATGTAAAACTGGGCATGGTTTATTTGGTAAAAGCAAAAGGAAGTTAAGCCCCTCTAAATGCTGTTAATTAGAAACAGGGACGTTACAAGAAAGGACAAATTAAGAATTCAAATGAGTGAAAAATCCCAAACAATCCTATGCAGTTGTTTATCCAACAATATTGTAAATAGGAATCTGACACCCTCAGTGTTACATTTCACCAGTTATCTGATAAACCAAAACAAGAGACATATTGACACACTGGGTAGTCCTGTCAGTCACTGCTAACTAGTACACAAATAGCTCTGTGGGATATCCAGACTATTCAGATATATGGTTTAATCTGATGGGAAGGAAGCATTTTTTTAATTAATCTTTTAAATAAGTGTTTTTAAAGAAACATTTCAGTCCGTTAACCCAGACCTCAAATTTAAGTCTGAATAGATCACTGAAATTTTTTCTAACCAAATTTTAATAATATACAGACACCCACACAACTTTTGTTTTGGTTTAACTTTCAGAAGTGGCTTTCCAGGAAAAAGAAATCTGCAGAAAAAAATCCAGGAGAGAGCAGCCTTTCTACCTATGCTTCTTGGGAGAAAAGAAAAAAAAGAAAAGAATGAAAGAAGGAGTTGGGCTATTTAGTGATGTGAATGGATCTCAAATCCTGTTACCGAATGGGATTGTAGGGAAAAGATGTTACATGTTAGATGACAGCATGTCCACAAGGTCAGGAAAATAATTAAGTTTATTAAATGCTTTTCAAAGTGAACCTTGAAATTTCATGGTTCCCTTTTTCGCTCTATATTGTAACTTGCCTGGGTTATTTGTTGTCTTACATCTATTTTCCTTCATTCACTAAACATCTTTTGGATTTTTTGTTGTTTAATCTTAAGAATTGTATGAATTATTTAGGTTTTCCCCTTAGCGTTTCTGGATTGTAACAGATATTTTAAAGGAATTTCTGAATGTGGACTGTGTTTTTTCAAGGAAAGCTTGGAACTCTTAGTAAGGAACTATTTCTTAATGTAAATTAAAAACCAAAATTAGCCCTAATAATAACTGAATTTAAAAGTCAAAATGTTTCAGACGCTATAGTTAAGTAAATTCCAGGGAAGAAAAAGAGTAGATTAATTTCAAAACTACACACTTAATTTACATTTGTCATATTTAGTCACCAAATTGAAAATAAGACACTTTCCACTGAGATTAACATTTATTCTTTTGCTTGTCTTTTTTTATATATATCTTGACGCAACTTTCTGTTCACAAAAATTTCCCACTGATATCATTCAGGTCATAGAAAAAAGAACACAAAATGGCTTATGATGGAATTTTTCAGCTTTTTTACAGATATATATATATGTGTCATCATCTAACCTTTCAGAGAGCAGGTTCACATGGTACAAAACACCAGCAGATGCTTGACATTATCACATTTACCATTTTTAGCATCCATGCCTCTGTACTTCAGCAGTGGGGTGTTCTAACTATGACTAACTAAATGAAGGAAAGCAATCCCCTGAAGTAAAATTCTTCCTGAATAGAGCAGAAGGACATGAACATTTCTGTGAGCTTTCTTTATTTAATCTATAAAATCTTATTTAAAACAGAAATTGTATAATTTTTTTTTATAAAAACTTTAAACCAGCTTTTTTATGAGCTCTGAAGATACAGCACTTTGCATAAATTAAGAAATTTTTCTAGAGCAACTTCTTTTATCCTGTCTCTGAATGTAATATATCTAATGAGTGGTTTTGAGATACAAGAGGTCATTCATTAAGCATGTAATTTTTATTCAATTTTATTTTCATTGAAACTAAAAAAAGTTAAAATATTATTCTGTATTTTCCATATCTTCCCAGTAAAATTTTAGAAATAGTATTGTCATTTTAGCAATTTGTCTGTTCTGAATGTTAATATATATTTATACAATACTTAATTTATTCCTTTATGCTAACAGAAATACAAAATTTAGCACTTTATAATTACCAAAAGCTTACTCAATTTTCTTTGTAATACAGGATACTGAGTTTACTGAGAATAATAAAATCTTTTTTAAATTCCGTATCCACAGGTTTATTTCCACAGGTAAAACTAAATTATTTTTCTTTTTCTTTTATTTTTTTAAATGAACCAATATTGTGACTCTTTCTTGAGAAATGGTTAGATAAATAGAAGTAATTAAAATCTCTATCTCTTCTCTGAACAACATTTACTTTCTCATTAGACCGAAAAACAATCAATAATTAGAATTCTATATCTAAATAAGATTACAGTACTTCAAAACCTGTCATCCATTGCTGCATTCTCCTCCATAATGCTGTTAAGTGGGAATAATTATACTAAAAGTCTGCTTGCAAATTCCACAGGGCATTAGCTGTAGCATATGGTTTTGAGTTTGGGTAGGCTATTCCCTTGTTTCAAATTGAAGTGCTATATGGTATGCATTTAGAGCAAATATTACTGCCTAGAGTACAAAATATATCTATCATTTATAGCTAGAAATTGCATAAAGACCCTTTCCATAATATATTTTTTATTATTGTGGAAGAATGAGTAGTAATTTCACAGTCTAATAAAACAGCAATGGTATTCCTCACATATGTATGACCCAACAATACTGAACATGTTCTTTTCCTGGCATCAGCTGAAATTAATTTGAATCTCTCATTAACAAGAACACTACCACAAACCAAATCCATAATGTTAAAAATTGGTTTTCTAGCAAATAAATAGGATTTCTTGCCCAGTCATGATTAATATTCCCAGGGTTTGGGCTTTTTTTTTTCCCATCTGAATGAATTTAATAACTAACCATTGCTCTGGAACTTATTGATTATGTAGGTTTTTCATAACCAAGCTATAAAAAACCAACAAATATTGGTTTTAATCAAAGCCATATTTTATCTACTTTTCTATTCTTCAAATTTCAGTAACACATACATTGGAAAGGAATGTGGATGTTTATTGAAACAAGTTTTTTTGCTTTAGTGTTTTCACTTTGAGTCATCTTAATTACTGTTGTATTACAAGCTAAAGTAGGTCATAGGACAATGTTGGTTGCCCCGAGTGAACAAGAGACAAAAAGAGGCAAATCACTGATTCTGCACTGTGATCTGACTATGGGTGATTGCTGAGGTCACTGTCAGTGCTCGCCCATGAATCTGTAGAGCACAGCACTAATATTGTTTTCAGTCGGATCAGTTAAATGTCGTACAAGCTGATATGTGAGAAAGTGTGAAGGTCAGCAGTGTTTTGGAAGTCATTTTACCAGACAATTGCTGGGAAGAAGAAAAAAATCCTAGTTAAAATTTTACTAGGAAAGGCCTGGACTCTTGTAGCACAACCAGAGACAGTAAATTCTTTAATCGATGTGGGTCACAGCAGTGCTCTACGTACTGTATAAAAACCATATACTAACAGTTGTATCTACGACTCTGTTACATCACACCTTATCTTCCTAACCCAGTTCTTTTAAAACTAACTAGTCAACTGTTGGATAGATGTATCCTAATTTTGGTGAGGGGGTGAGGAAGGAAAGATCAGAAAAATGTATTGTGAAGTCTGGCATCATAGTTGAAAGGAAAGAGTGCTGACATTTTAACAAAAATATCTTTTGTCCAGAGTCCTTAGGAGTTAGAGAGCAGTCAGCAGGAAAAAATGGGCCTAATTGCTTTATCACCCTCTGAAGACTGAGATGACCTCACTGAAGTTAATTCATTGGAATGGCAGAAAACCATGGAGAATAAACCTTGAAAAAGTGTTTTTTCTTCAAATTTTCTAGTATAACACTATAATTTGGGCAGACATGTTAATAAGAACATGAAAAGAGCTGCTGACATTATCTACTGTCTCCTCAAAAGCTATAGTAAGCTGTCTCTCTAGAAACTTGATTCATCTAATTGCGATCTATTTCACTATGCAAATCAGTGAAGACAGGCAGGAACAGCTAGGCCAAACTCATTCCATCATAAAGTAGAGGTGTAGTCTCAAATAGGTCAGGCAAGCCCTGCCTTACAAGTTCTGATTTTAGTCTGTTAATTAGTGTGGTGCTAAATTTTATTAACTCAGGTATAGAAGTCAGCTAAGTGTCCACAGGCAATAACACATTCTCTTATAGGAGGCCACAATAGTTTTCTAGGTAACTTGGATTCCCATATCTATTGTCAACATTCTAAATCTCTATAACTTTGCTGTAGTTTTGCTAGTAATTCTCTTTAAGTACTCATAGGAGAACATTTCTGTTACTCTTGGAAAGTGGCTTTGGGCTGAATAAGGTAGTCTCAACAGGCAGTCTCCTGCCATGCTTCTCCATAAATTTCAAAGGAATTTTTTATTCATCAGCAATGCAGCAGTGAATATTTTGTCCGCTGTTAATTGCCCACATTTTTATAACTACCACATGACTTATTTGAAAGATCATCTGCCTCACTGAGGGCTTAGAGGAAATGTGTTATCTAATAAGTTTGCTGCATTCATTTCTGATGTGTAAAATTTGCTCATTACAAAAGAGAAAGAAAAATATGAACTGAGAATTGCAAAGTTTTATTTTTAAAGTCACATATTTTCTAATTCCGGAACCTACACATCAGTATGAGTATCTATCCAACCTTAAAATGTGTTTACTGGTACACAAATGTTTTAAAATCCTAAAGTAATGGGTTTTAAGACAATGGGTTTGAAATATTGTACGAACTTTAATTCAAAGTGCTTGGAATTTATAAGCTAGCTTTACCTTAGCCCTACAAAAAATTCTTAATTCAGAAAACTTGATCAACCAAACTCAAGCTATGAAGTTCTTTTGGACAGATGTGCTACTTAATTACATTGTGATTTACTATATTAATTTGATGTCACATACTGTAAGAACTGTCTCAAGCTATTTTTTAATTAAACAGAAAAATATGCAGACATGAAACTGGTAGTGCAGATCAGATCTGTTTAATTTAACTTCATGGCTTTGTCACATCATTTTACTTCTTTGAAGCATGCTGAGTATGTGTAGTTTTCCTTCTATAACAGGGGTGATTCATAATAATAGAGTGAGGGAGATGGCTTTTGGACTGTTTCTTCCCTCAGCTCTGTCTGTCTTCACATCATCACATTTCCAGGAAGAAGAATTGGCTGAAAAATGACTCTGAGTAAGCTCCGCTTAGTGCTTTTTCAGTGTAAAACTTAAAAGTGACATTATGGTATCAAGCAGCGGCTTTTTTTTTTTTTGCCTTTCTTTCCCCCTCCCCGCCAGATGCAAGGGCAATGATATGAAACTGAAAGAAACCACAGCTCAATCGTCTGCCTTCCACTTAATTTTTCATACAAATTTAAGGTCAGGTTGTGGCCTGGTAACCAGTGAGGTGTATGTAACATTAGAACAGTAATACTCTGAAACTGATTATGATGAGAAACCAGGAAGAATGGACAGGAGCCTGCTCTTGGTTAAACTAAAACTAGATCAGCTCTATTACTGTATGAAGTAATGGACCTCTTCAGATTTATACCATTGATAAGAAAATGCAGAATCCATCAGTGGATAACAGTGACACAGTTATGTTATGCTTTCAAGAAAAGGATCTTTTATGTTCATGTGTATGTGTTTCACATACTTTACATATTATATATAAGTTGTGTGTATAAAAGACATATCTTCATGTATCAGAGCAACCCATTATGACAATGGCTGCTGCATATTTCTGACTAGATAATAAAATCTTTGCTTATGGTAGAAAACTTGTTATTTACACAAACAAAACAATCAGTAGAGCAACACTTGAAGAGCTGCCATGGTTTTTTACCTTTATTTGTAAACAGAACACCTCCTTGTTCTTTGTGAAAATGTTTATATCTCTCCAATTTAAGAAAATACATATATGTCAGGGCAAAATAATCTTGTGAGGCTTTTTTTCAGATTTTTCTGTATTCATAGAAAAATGTAACAGAATTTGCTAAATCTACCTTCTATCTAGTTATATTGCTGTGCAATAGAGCAATTCTGAGCTTAAGTTGTAGGGATGTTTACACGCTGGTGGGGACCCCTCTGCAGTAATATTAAGATTCATGATGCACATTCCAGTGTGAAATGAAACACGGTGCAATTTCCTTTTGGATTTTGTTTGTTTGCTTTTGTTTTGGTTTGGTTTATGTTTTTCTTTTATCCTTGCATCACACAGGCGAAAATTTCTACAAATGTGAGAACCGTACTTCCATTTTCCAAAAGTCCAGCTGGTAAAATCACCCTTCCAAATATTAGTCAATTCTCTGTTATTCTACTGCACAGAAAGAAAAAGGGTCCTATTATTCTGCACAGTTTTGATTCATTTTCATTGCCTATCTCTGGAAAAATTCTTGTGTTTCAGTGTCAGTATGAACTGCTTAACAATGATTTCTATCTGATTCTTGAGCAACCAAGGGTGGGGGATATGATTTTAAAATCATTAAATGGGTAAAAAGTGAAATAGCAGATCATATTACAGGAGACATTTTCAATTTCTGTTAAATTAGTTCAGAAAAATCTTCTGGTTAAGGCAGAGAACATCCAAATAGAAGAATCTCCAATACAATATTTACTGATTTTTCCACCCCTCCATTGACCATATTTTGAATAAAATTTATGTTACATTGCTGCTTGTTTACAATATCATTTAAGGCAAATGAAACAGAGGTCAGAGCAGACCTCATAAAAGGGACCTTTATAATATGCAAGATAAATTTATAACTGAGTAATAGAGTCTCGTATTTACTCTAGCCATATGCAGCAAGGTTCATTCGACAGACAAAATTTTACAAGAAAGTTAAAGACAGTGAAAAACATAACCAGCTGACAAAGTACCATGATTTCCTAGTGACTTCCCTAAAAGAGTGTTCTGAAGGCAGAAAACTGCCAGTGCTAGATAACATTCATTCCTCTGTCAATGGTCAAAGCAATAGTGGTTTTATTGCAACCATATTCCCAGCTTGACTTAGCAAAACCTCAACGTTGCTGAAATAATTTTGAATTTTACCATTAATTTCTGTGAAGTTTTCAGTTCCCCCTTTAGGCTTTTAGTACAGTGGGAATGTTGTTGACATTTGTGAAAGGTGAAGATATCAGTAAAAAAAAAATAACCCTTACATTGCAGAAATTCAATAAAATAATGCAGCACAGATGAACAGAATAGCTTAAAAAGAGCGAATAATTTCCTGTTTAGATATTAAAGGAAGATCTAGCATTTCCAGCACTTTAAACAATACTACATAAAAAGGTATAGCACATTCAGCTTGTGAAAGTAGTGTACTTTATGTGAAAATAAAAAAGTTCTATCATGTAATTGGTTGCTAATATTTTCAAATAAATTCTTGCTGTTGCACACTTTGTTTCAGTTCTGCTTGATAACTTTCTTGTTCATCACTGAATGTCCAGGAATGCAACCAAAATTTGCATCTGTTACTTGTAATTTTCTCAATCAAACTCTGAACTCTTTCCTTAACATTTTCAACAATTCTAGCATGTGGTACTTGAGATAATCCTGAACTCAGTATGTTTTCCTGATGGCTAGATTTGCCTGTCACTAGTGTTTGCTTACCGGCAGTATCATATGAATGAGGTGAATTTTCATTGGAAGAAGCATATTGAAAACGTGTGTGTATTCTGCTTTGTTACATCTGTGTAAAGTTCCCCCCCCCCCCCCCCCAATGCAATAGTTTTTACTTTCTTTTAATCTTGCAAAGAAATGTAAAACTGGAATAGCTGACCCCACGTTCAAAGTCGTTGTCAGAGACAATGAAGTCATAGGCTTCTGTTTTTAATAATGTCTTGCAAAACACAAAGCATCATTAATCATATTCAGAGGATAAAAGACACACAGATTTCCTAGTCTCAAACCTTTCTGAAGCATTGACGATTTCAGTGTTGTAGATTCACATAGATAACTTCCCTCTGCACAGAAAAGGAAATCAGCAAAGGAAATGTGAAACAAAACCATTTTATTCCAGTATATAAAAACTGACTGTCTTTTATGCAAAAGAAAATAGACTAGAATGGCTACTCTGTAACAGCAGTTCAACAACAGATGACATCTGTGAATAGATTTTGTTATTCCCCCTTTTGGGATGGATTCAGTTAAACTACACCTAGGAACATAAATAAGAGTGTCTGTACAAGAAATGACAGATAACAATCATGCTGTTGCAATATTAACTTTCTTACTTCCTTCCCAAATCCACTGCCAGTACTGTGTTTTATTGGGTTTAGATGAATGGCAGAAACAAAATTGGACTATAAATTCCTCTAAATATTACTGTCCTATCTAACGGTCCAGATTTTCATATCAAACCAAATTCTGCAACATCTGATTACCTTAAAATTTGAATCACTTTTGTCTGGAAATACAGTCCTAGTTCATCTGCCCATTAAGACATCAGGAAAATAATTTTGCTCTAAATGAAGGTAAATGTAATAGTACAGTTGAAATTTGGGCCTCTCCAACACAGCGTGTGCCAAGCTGGAAAAAAAAAAATAGCCATGATGTGTTTAAAGATGTTAGTTCAGGAAAGTGTTTGAGAATAGACTTCGCTCTGGCTTAAGTTTAAACATGTGCTTAAAATGCTATGATGAGTTAGGAGTATGTTGTCAATGTGCATGCAAACTGACAATAAGAAAGGGAATGTATAATGCATGTTTAATATATGCTACTCTTGTGTCTGATAAACAAGAGAAGCCTGTAACTTGCCTACAGTTACAGATCATGTTGTCACAGACAAAGGGAGGAACAACTAGTCTCAGTGTAATCTGCAGGGGGAAATTCAGCCTCTATGAAGGACATGTGAGGACACTGATTTCAGAACAACCAGGATTTCACTTTCAGAGTGATACCACTTTGCACTGGACTAGATTCAATGTAAGATTTCTCCACACTTCAGACAGCTAGACAATGCAGTGTCTAGCTTTGCAGAGTAATGGGGTGGAATGGAGAGGGCAGTCATTCAAAGTCATCAACAAAGGGGTGAAATAATCTGTATCAGTTTTGAGAAAGATGTAGGGAAAAGGCTCAGACACATTTCCACAAATTAAATTTTCCTGCCCTATCAGCCAGAAACTGAGGCCTCAACATTCTCAGCTCAGTACCCAGCAGGTCCCATAGACACCAGTGCTCTACACATCCACTCACTGTTCTCTGCCTATCTAATCCACCTTTTGGGATTGTCTACTAAATCAATTTGTAGAATAACATCTTGTCACAGTACTGTAAATCATTTGACATAATAGATAAATTGCCAGATTTGTAAGATACACAAGGTTGTATTTGGAAGAAACAGCCAATAATATGTTATCAATAAGATAGTTATACCACTCCTAACAAGAAGGATGAAATGCAAAAAAAAAACCCAGATTATCATTCTATTTTATCTATGTAACAATTTTTTTTAACTAAAATACATAGAGTTTTTGGCTCAAACTCTGCCCTCTTACTGAATGAATGAAGATAAAAAAACATTTTGCAGGGTTACAGCATAAAATTGATTATGATGAGATCTTCAGATGTGATCCAGACTCAACAACAGACTTTGTTTTTTCAATAAGAAATCTGTTTGTGAAAGTTGAGTTTCTGGGGAATGTTCATGGATGTATTGAGGAACTGACTACCTGGGTGACTAAAACAGGAATGGGAAATACTTGGAAGTGTAAGACTGTCACTTTGTCTCAAGTGTTTCTTTCTGGAATTTCAAAAAGTTCTTAAGCTATATAATAAATTGTTTATAAGTCAAAATATCATTTTTCATTTGAAAATTGGGAATTTTTGTAGGGAGATGGTGGGCTTGGATTAGGTTTGGGTTTTTTTTCATTTTTCAATTTTTATTAATTTTGTCAAAAAAACCCAGAAAACTCTCTTTCCATTTTATCCAAAGTAACATTTTCCTCTCAAATTTTTTGACTAATTCGCCACACAGGAGGCCACTTTTTTGTATCTTATATTTCTACCCATGACTGCTTTTTTGATTTTATTTGCCTTGGTACCAAAGTGCTCAACATCATTTTAATGTCAAATACCAACTCATATGAAATCATGTAAGCTGCCATAATAAGACTGAAATTCATAAATCACCATTTATTTGTCATCACAGTTACATCCCTGTGGGCTGAGTAACACACCCCAGTGTGTATGTAAACATGATGGTGTTTTGCATTTGTGTGGACACATTTGTGGACATTTGTGAGGTGTTGCATAAACAAGGCCAAAGGCTGATGTACATTCTCATTGAAAAGTGAATATGAACCTGCTTTCTATATTTCTATCCAACTGTGCTGTAAGAAACAATTTTAATTATTCATGGATTGTCCTTAATCAGTGTTTTATTCTTTCTGAATTCTATAGGGATATCTTTGAGTCTTTTAGATGACAAAGATGACAAAAAGACTTCCTGGGTCTCCAGGCTGGATTTAACCCAAACTTATATTGAGTATTTATTGAGTATAGTCAAAGCATAAATGAAGAGGTCATGGCAGGATTTTCTTTCTTTTTCTTTTTTTTTAAATTGCAGCTTTTTTTCATAAAGCTTTATTACAGCAGGTCCAAATAATAAGGAGAATATTATGGTGTATTCATGAACTCTTTTTTTGTCCAAATGGGTTTAAACAATAGCATCTGTAAAATGAGAAAAACAAACAAACAAGAAAATAAACACCCCCCCCCAAAAAAATGAAAAGAAAAAAGAAAAGAAAAAAAGAAAAGAAAAGAAAAGAAAAGAAAAGAAAAGAAAAGAAAAAAGAACAACAACAAAACAAAAAAAAAAAAACAAAACAAAAAAAAAAAAAAAAAACAAAACAAAAACAAAAACAAAAACAAAAACATACCTAACCTGGAAAGATGTAATAATGCCTCTTTAGCCAAAGCACTGGAATTACAGAGATGACTTGTGAATGTGGAGAAATAGGGCTGTCATTCACATGGTTTTTAATGAGGGATTGTGGAAAAGAGTGAGATCACAGAATCTCATTGCTTCCCTAAGCTGAAGTACAATTTTCATTTCATTTTCCACTTCCCAAACACTGAAAGCAACTGAGATTCAGTTCATAAAAGTATATTCCAATATGTCATATTCTTGTCTAGAATTGACACAAAAAGTCAATAGTTTGTTCATTCGGGACAATACCTGATTTTACTAAGAGAGAAAAAGCAAGGAGAGCAAATGTCTCTGAAGTTTCAGAGAATTTTATCTTCTTTTGAGGTTACCTACACTTCCCTTTTTCACATATAAAAAAAAGCATGTTTCTAAGCAACTTTCATGTGGGTTTAGTGGATATAAATGTGGCAGAGTTGTTTTTTTAACACATGGCACAAAGGTCAGACTTAGTCCATTACCTTTTTTTTATGGATGCTTGATTACTACTTGCTGATTTCTTTAACCCTGAACCACATAAATCAGTAAATCTTTCTGAGAACTGAACCATTTATTAATGCAACGTTGAACATCTGTCTTTAGAAAAACTGTAAATTTATTTTGTAAAGAGGTAATTCAGCATAGCTAAGAAATATGATTTCATGCCTTTTAGTTTTCAGCTGTTTCTAGGTTCTAGAGTGTAATGAATTAGTAACTCCTGAAACCCATTGTAATGGAATAAGCTACTAAATGTAAGAGATATTTCTGAATAATAGACTTCTACCTTACAGAAGTATTGGTGTATTTTTCTCATGGGGACTAACATATTTTTGAGGCTCTAAGTTGTGCTCTACATCATCCTGACACTAACTGATGTAAATATAAATGCCCATTTCCACAGCTGATATTTAGCTCTACAGCTGTGTTTTGAGTATCAGTTCTCTCTATACCCTCATACCATTAATTACATACCAGATTTCCTAAAGAAACATGATAATAAATGAGAAATAAATAGCAAGTGAAAGACCACAGCTGAAAGAGTTGTCCAGACTTTTATAATCAGTAGAGAGAAACAACCACATCCAAACTGTGAAACATTTAGTTGCAGGGGTGGTACTTGAAACAAGCTGATAAATCCTGCTGTGAAACCCTTTTTCATTCTTCAGCTGGTAAGAGACAAGAATGACTAGTCCAGATCTACACCAGGGCCTGAAATGTGACCAGCTACAGTTAGATAATGTTAATTTCTCAGTTTGTGTTGAGAATCCACTACCCTCAGCTCAGTGTTGAAAAAGTGTAACTCTTCGATGGAAGCAGGGGGAGGAACAACAAGAATAATTTTTCTTTGCCTCAGTCCTCTGGCCTTAACATTCATTCTTTTTACTCAGGCTTCTTCTACAAAATGCATTTTAATTTTACAAGTAAATATTCTTTAAACATGAGAAGAGTAATTCCAAACATTATTCTTGCTTTCTTTCTGACACCATTTGTAGACTACTTTTGATGTATGATGGTATTTCTAAGGAATCTTGTAATTTCTCCTTATATTATTGTAGGTGTCAGTGTTTTGGTCTTGGCTGGGTTAATGCACTTAGCCATGCCTCCCAATTTTCAGGAGCATTAACCTGAATTTGCTGCCTTTGTTTTCCCAGAGGTGAGACATCAATTAGATGCATTCTAGTCAGAATAAGAGGACGATTTAAGGCATTAGCACTTCCTTTCCAAAGCGGGAGCACCTGCTGAGTGCTCAGTGGTAAATGTGAAATGGAGAAAAACGTCAAAATATTTGCTGGGTAGATACGTTGGGTATCTACCTATCCCAGGCTGTCCATTAGGCTTAACTGCGATTAGAGTGTGAGTACCTATCACTGTCCTTAATTCGCTAAGAAAACATGAATTCTAATTAGCTTCAGGCAAAATTAGAAGTCTCCCCAGAGGGATTCTAGGTCCACGTGGAAGTTCCCAGTGGGAAGCAGCCTGAACATCCTCCAGCCTCATAGCAGGAGATGTTAAAGCCTCATAGCAGACTGGAGACAGAGCTTTATTAGAAACATCTCCTTTAACACACTGCTGTGTCTTCAGTACCACAAATAACAGCACATGGAGTCCATTTTTTTCATAAATTCTGGGTTTGTCTTGTAAAAAATCCAAAGGATATTTTATGCTAATAGCAACATTATGGGCTCTGTCTTCTCAAGCTTTACTGAGGCCTTACATGGGCAAAATTCCCATAGTCTTGGATAGGTGATTCGCCTTTGAAAACTGGGCAAATTAATTACTCAAATGACTAATTTGAATTTTCAGATTATCCATAATGGCATTCTCACTGCAATATTCTAAACTGTTTTAAGGGGTGGTTATGAACTACTGATGCTTTTTTTTTAAGCTTTTCACCATTTATTTCTTGGTTTGAATTGCACAAAAACACTATTTGAGGTTTTGTGATATGATTGTTATGCTAATTTGATAACAGCATCTCTGTTCATTGTTGAGTCCCTAGCCTGCTTTCCTGTGCAAAATGCCTAAACAAACAATTCTGAGTTTGAGTCTAGGTTTGTTTTACCAAAGAATACTGAAATCTGTCATTGCCTGGGGATTTTAGCTGTAGGGATTAATGATTTAATGGTTCTCTAAATTTAATGATTCAGCTAATGTAGTATTTTATCCTAGTTTTGGAATTAAACTGTTTCCCTTGGTGAGGTCCAGAACTCTTCTCTTAATTTTTTAATCTTGAAGTATCAGAGCACAGACCTCAGTGCCGGAGGTGTCCATGGTGGGCTCTATGTGTGTATTCAACTTCTTGGGAACACAGAGAGGGCACAAGAGAATTGCACTCCCCATCCCAAGTCCCTTCTGCCTTGGAAGGACAAGAAGAAAGGAGTCAAAGGAGTCAAAGGAGTAACCATGTCAGCAGGACACTGGAAGCAAGCTAAAGAGTGAAGGAGAAGGTGGGAAAGGCAGTGAGTTGGCAGGGAACATGTCTTCTATAAAGGTTATACTTTGTGCTATGACTACTTGATAATTTAATCTATCATCTTCTAAAGAAGTGTTACACAAAGTCTGCACTCTTCTTAAATGTCAGTTGTTGTAAGTTGAGCAAATAATTAAATCTCCATACTCTTCTTAACTACCCTATTAAACTATTTCTGCTCCTCAGTTTCCTCCATAAGCTGCTGTCTTATGTATTCCTCCTAGTTTCACAGACATGGGAGGATGTGATGTTGACATGGTGAAATGACCTGCTGTATTTTCCCATTCCTCCCATTCTAGTTATGTTCTTTGTTTTGGCTCTCTTCAAAACTCTGACAGGATGATTCTGTCAATGCAATTCATCTTTTAACCTAAGCCAACAACCCACATAATGATCAAAATCTTTTACTCTAATGTAGGACCTCAGATTAAGTCCTTCCTCATCTCCAGGTTCTGGATCACTGAAACTTTGGTCTGATGATAGCAGTTGGGAGGTATTTATGAATCCTGTGCCACTTTTATATCATTTCTCAGATATGAAAAAAGAGAACAAGGAAATACAAGGGAAGGTGAGGCGAGGTAAGGCAAGGCGAAGGATGTGAGATTTTTTTTCCAACATAATAAATACCTGATGACAAACTGAACTAAGTGTTAAAGAGCAAATAGGGAGATAAAGCTAAGAATCAATGATCTGTAGTTTTTCAGAACTAGTGTTGGTCTGCAGCTTTTTATCCTAGTCCATGTAACATTTTCAGAAATATATAGTCCATGAAGACTATATACAGTATTATTTTATATACAGTATTATAAAAATCATAATAATTAATAATAATAGTAAAAATAATAATAATTAAGCTAGAAAACTATATAAGGGAAAAGTTTTAGAAAACCAAGAAGGGGGATGAATTAGATAACCTATCAAGCCCCTGCCAGATCTAGTTTATTCTGTCTGATTTCTTCACCTAGTAAACAGAAAAATGTGTTTAATTTAAAAACCGAAATTACAGGGAATTGGTCAATATCTTTTTAGGTCAAGTGCTCTATGGGTTGTCTATCCAGACACTAAGAAAATGCTTTGCCACTGAATATTTCAAAACTGAACAGCAAGAGTTGTCAATATTTTTTAGGGAAAGATTAATGTTGTACCAGCCAAGGGGAAGGGGAAAATTAATTGTTTGCTTACTACTCCTTCTTTTCTTTTTGTTTTGGACAGGGGCTTTGATGTAACTCAGTCTTTGGAATGCTTAACGTAGTCCAGGCAGAGATGGATGAATGAGGCAAGCAAAGGTGGATGATAAATGCAATTTGTCTCTTGACCACATATGTGGTATATACTTCTTTAGGATCAGTCTGGCAGTGTCCCAGGTATTTACTATTCATCAGCATATTGCACTGTTGGATGATTGTACTTTTGTTTTCATCCTCCTGTTGGTAAAATTAGAGACTGGTCAAATCTGTAAGCAGTATTCCAGGCTTTTGTATAATTTAGCAATTGTACTATGGCAATGAAAAGCTTTTGCAGAATTCTTACAAATATTCACTCAAGTAATGTTTTTAATTTGGTGAACAATATCACTTGTTTCAAAACAAAGACAAAGTCAGGTATGTTCTGCTGCTGGGCAGAAAGAACTGATGCAATTGTCTTGATAACAATCCAGAAACAAAAAAGTGCATCATTTACGCTGAGCCCTCTCTTTCAGGCCATTCTCATTCCTCATTTGGGATGCATAACTGCATAGCCTGCCCTTTATGCAAGGTGCCCTTACTGTCAGGAATACAACTGGCTACAGAAGTTCCATAGTGCTTCTTTGAGGACCTGCAGAACTCGAGGTAAAATGTACGATAACCTATAAAGTGACCAGAATCCTTTAAATGTTATGGGAAAACAACAGGATTATGTGCATGAACAACACCAGAAATTAGTTTTTCATGGATGGAAAATACTTCCCCAGAGGCAAGAGAAACTAAATAATATAGAACAAAATACAGTAATTCTGGAATAAGAAGGCGTAACCAAACCGTTTCCTTACATGCATTTTTTGTTTGAACTTAATTTATGTTTTGAAGAACTGCCAAAATAGCCCAACTTCTCTCTCCATAAAGTTCTGTGTGATTCTTTTTGGAATGGGTGTGGAAAGGGGAGTCAAATGAGGCATGCTATCAGGTAACATATATAGTTTACATTGTTTTGAAATCATTGTGCCTTTATCTGACTAATGAAATTTTGCCAAGTATTGACATTAAAAGCAGGAGGAATTTAAATAAGATTGACTCCTAGCCTGCCAGAGGATGGTTCTTTATGAGTTCACCCCGAACCTTCAGTCCTAGTATTTTTCTTGAAAAATGTTTTGGCTTCTCTCCATCTAAAACGTTTGCTGATCCACTGTACTTGGCACATTAATTTTTTGTGATGATTTTGGCAGCCATTAGACTTTGCCTAAGACTACCACTGGGAAAAACAAAGAAAGGAAACATGAATATGCTTGACATAGGATAATTTTTTCCTTTTCTTTTGTATTACTGATAGTAAGTACCACTTCATTTACCATATATAAGGCATAAGATAAATTTATAGAAAAGAGATTATAACTTTATTTTTTTATAAAATCTGGCCATCCACTTGCTGTTGGATGCTAAGAGCTGCTATTCCAAGCTATAGTGCTCACATCACTAATAGTCTACACAAACTTAATAAAAATGTCTTTTATCAATCTGGAAGCAGCAAAATTTTCATAAGACTTAAATGACTTCATTATCTGTCTAGGAAGTTCACTGTCCATACTAAAATCTGAAGAACTTGTTTATCACTTGACACAAAATTCTAGAGTTGTGATAGATAGAATCTTTTCAGGTTCTATCAGCTACCTACTGGCCTTTCACACATTTCCATTTCTTTTTCTGTTGTATGTTTCTTTTGCCCTTGCAGCTGGTGGATAAAACTGTGACATAAGTTCCAAAACCTAGAGAGATTGAAAGAAGCATCTTACTCATTAAAAACTATTGCAGGACATCCCAGAAGACAATGTTTTTCATGTCTCACATTTTTTCATATGTCATAAAAAAACTCTGAAAGTCCTACATTAAAGGAAAGAGCAAATGAAAATGGTCTCCAAGGGAAGATGAGGTTTATTCATGGTGTCTCAGAATGCAGCAAATCAAATTATAAGCTCTTTAACGTAATCTTCGATCAGAAACATGAAACCCTATCATGGGAGCTCTGGGCTGGTGAGTACAGCACATGCTCATCACAGTCACCAGCTTATGAAGAAACAAGGAAATTGAGGTAACACTCAGAAGGGAAAACAAAAAATTGGAAAGGTAGCTGGAGCGTATCTTAAGTTCAGCACACGAATATCATTTCTGTTTCTTGTGTTCAGAGCTTTCTCGATTCTGAATCCACAGATCAGATTCTGATCACTTTTGCAAACAGATTTGTTGTCAAGTATGTCTGAAATTTCCCTGGAAGTGAAAGGGGAACTTGAGCCTGAAAGAGCAGTCAACAAAATATGTTTGGCTCTTAGTTTTCAGATTTGTCACACAGTAAGAGACCTCTCGTGGCAGGCACAGGAACCACCATGCAGCAAGAACCTTACAACTAGAAAAAATGGATTTTAACCAAGCCAAGTACAAAAGGAAATAAGGTCCAAGTAAGGAAAAAAGTTTAAAAGAATTCACAATATTTTAATAATATATCTTTTTTTTAACAATAGAATGCAATGCAATAAAAACAAGCAATAATTAGGTGAAAATCTGGGGCGAGGGGTGTGGGGAGAAAAGAGCAAATTTGGTGAAAACTAACTAAAGTTTCTGTTGAACTAACTACAAGGCCCTATAGCAAGATTTAACAATTTTGGTTTTCCTAGTCTTTGCCAGTGGTTTTGGGATACAGTGCTGTAGTCAACAAATTCTAAAGGGGGCTTTATGCAAGAGCTGGGCTGGTAATCCCTCCACAGCAGCCATTCTGAATGCATATAGTATAAGGCATCTCTTGTGTATCATGCTGATGATATGGAACACATAAAACAAGATAAGACCAAGCAAGTGAAACCAGTTTAAACAAAGCAGTCTGTTACTTGTGGCCTGATTTCAAACTGCCTTATTCAAATAAAAAATTGCATTTTAAATATCATCAGTAGAGGAAACAATCAAATATATCCTGAAATATAGTGAAAAATAAAATCCAGTACAGCATGCCCAATTGTTTCAAAGTCCATCATTGTCAGCTGGTAGAAGATAGACTATTATGTATGTGTGTGTCTAAAATTGGTGTTGATGATACTAGTTTTATGTTATTCACTGAAAAAACAACCACCTTGGCCAATTTCTATTAAAACAAATTCCTCCATCTTTAAAGAAATACTCTTGCCAACAGAAGTTCTGAGTAACTAGGAATTCCACAGTTTAGCCAACTAAGAGCTTTTTTTAGAGAAACCATGGCTTATAATGCATTTCTCAGCAATGTCACTTGTAAATTTAGATGGAAGCCAGAAAGTATGAATGAGATCTTAGAATAGCCTGTCGTCCTTGAGGTTAGAGAAATTTTCCTGAAGAGCCAGGTTTATGCATTTTTTGAAACTTAATATTCTAGAGAAAAACACAGACTGAGTGATGACTTTGATGTGAAACCTTTCCCTCTTCCCTAGCATATTACTTCACCCTGGCTTAGCGAGGTGCTTGGTCTTTAAAGTACTCCCATTGAAACTATTTTGCCCTCATTAAATATTCATTAACTGGTTTTTGGAGAACTCCATGCCACACAGCAGACATATTCATTGCTCTGAACCACGTAGTGTTAGACCACAAACATTGACCAATGGACTACAGCCCAGGTGGGTGTTTACTGGCTTTCTCTTCCCTTCCTTACTTAGGAAATTCTCTCTTTTAAGATGTCTTCAGGTAGAACAAACAAACAAGCAAACAAACAAAAAAACAACCACAAAAAACAAAAGCCACAAAAGACAAACAAACAAATAAACAACAACAAAAGCCACAAAGTACCTATGGCTAAAACCTCAGAATATTTCTGTCATTCTTTTCCAGCCAGCTGCAGCAAATGCAATCCAAGTTCATTCCCTGTTCTGGGGGAAGAGTGGCAAAAAATTACAAAATGTATTCTTCCATTCTTTTCATGATTTTTCAGCATCTTCTGTCATTCAAATTCTTTTCAGATAAAGACAATAAGATGTCAATTCCCTGCCTTTTCCATCTTTTCACTATTGTAGGAAGCTGCAGGAGGATATTGCTTTCTGAGTTTTGGTTCTAGTCTATCCAGATTTTATAAGACTGCTCCTCCTATTTCATAAGAACTGTCTTCTAGAGCAGGCCCACCAGGATGTATAGGTAGCAGAAATTCTGTATCATGACTCCTGGTGTATCTCTGTGTGCATGATCACCTCTGTGTTGGAAAGGCTGGGGAAGTTCTGCAAATAACCAGCAGCAGAAACACAGGCAAACAAAGTCTGCCAGGGCAACAAAACAACTGAGCCAGACTTCAAGTACCTGAAATTTGGACTTATGGAACTAAACTGTGAAATTGTTGCCTTTGCTCTTTTATGGCTGTAGCTGCTGCATTAGTTATGCACTTTAGAAAATAGTACCCTGAATCTCCAATCAGGGCCTCCAGATATTACTGGAATATAAATAAATCCCTATTATTTGGGGTATAATAATTCTCAAAGAAGGTAGCCAAAATGCAGTCATTTTAAATAGTGCTCTGCCAGTGTTGTGGGGGTTTTTAGTGGTTTAGGGTGGCTTTTGCTCTCTCTTGTGGCTGATGAGTTTCTTAAAGGCAGTAAGAAGAAAAGTTATGTGACTGTGATAAGCTCTTCTATACTCTGACTGTGGACTAGGCAGGGTGTCTCACTATAAAAAAAGGCAAAGAACTAACCCTTTAAAAAATGAGATTATAAGTAATGTCTTGCTCTGGGAAAATAAACACTAAACAAAGCTTTTGGAGATATTTTCCATGAAGTTATTGTGGATAATTATCAGCACCCTTAAGAGAGCCAAAATATAAAATCTTGGAAAGGTGCATATATTTCATGTTACCAAATGTACTTTGATGTCTCAGTAGGAAATACAATTAACATAACTCAAGTTATGAATCATCTTTCAAGTTGTTTATACTTATTTCTTCCTACTCTTTTTTTCCCCTTTAATTATTTATTCAATATTCCCACAGAGAAGTAGATGAGGGGGAAAGAATTATTTATATAATGGAAACCACATAGTGCATAATGAAACATTTCATAAATAGCATACACACTCTTGTCCTTCATAAGTGTTCACAAAGAATGGTTTTATCCTCCATGAGGCAGGTTTATCCAAAATAAACAATGTCCTTCTCAAGGAGTGTTATGTTGACATGTTTGTGAAAAATGCACGCAGTATGCAGGAGAGACATTGCCCTGGATTACAACTAAAGGCCAATAAGGATGGATTTTTTTATAAGAGATGGGGAAAATGGTTGCATTGAGGATATAATTCACAGTAAGCTTATTAGATAGAAATCTTTATCTTTGGAAAAAAAAATGCAACATGTTGCTATTAATCTTTATTTAAAAGGGGGTACTACAATAGCATTATGATAAGTGAACTGTTTGACTTCATTGTAGAACCAGTTGGGAATTTTTCAAAGAAACATTTTTTCATATCCCTGCTTCTCATTGAGAACTAAATCACATAATTCTACACAGTGCTTCACTCTGTCATGCGAGTGAATCTGTAAAATCTCTTCATCTCATTTTTCTAATAATACCCTTTTATTCCATAGTGGCTCACTTGCCCAGCAGTCATGTTCAGTGTGGAAGCAAATTCTTATTTAGGAGGTATTTTTTTCTCAGAATAATTATTTCTCTGTAATTATTAAGTGCAAAATCTTTGAGGAAAGTAGTAATTCTGTCTGAAAAGCCATAAATTAAGAATTGAGTAGACCTTTTCACATTTAAAAAACGCATCTTTGGAATGAAAATGCTTCACAGAATTGTGTTTTGTAGAAAATACAGATCAAAATTAAGCAAAATATAAAAATAGTTTTGTAAAAATAGTCTGCACTTTCTTCAGGACCGTTTTTTTCTGTTTGAGTGATCTTTATGTTGAAACTTTCTATCTTGCGATGGAACATGCAAGACAAATCCAAAAAAATGTTTTGACTGAACAAAAACAAAACTTAGCCAATCCTAGACATTTTATTTGTGGAGTATATAGAATCACTGAGAGTTTTTTCTTAGAACAGTCATCATTTGCCAAATGGTGTTTTCATTCTCCTGCAAGCATTCAGTAAGGTGTATATGCATATGCATTTCCATATGCATTTCTGTTGTAGATATGTATTGATAACCATTTAACTGTGAGGTTTTTTTCAAAAATGTAAATTTGTTTTAAGTTATATGAAGAAACTAGATGAGGATATATATGATTTTTCTCTCATGGCTTGAAGAAATGTCCATTAAAAATTGTGTTTTCATATTCAGTTCCCAAACGGAGATAAACACATTAATGAAATCATATTAAGAAATTACTGAGTTTTGGTCAACCCTTTAAAAAATAATTCCCTGGTTTCAAATTTTTGCTTTCTATACTCTTTTTCAAAAGGATTACCTTTTCACCACTTACAAGATTATCTTGTTTTAGATGGACAAAAAATATCAGCATCTTTTACTAGTAACCTAGAGAGAAATTGGGCATTTAAACACCTGTGAATGGAAGTGACTTCATAAATGGGACTTCACAAATCTGTATTTTGTATCTTGTTTTCTGCAGTTACCCATAGGTAGTGAACACATGTTTACAACTTCTAGTTCTGGTGCAGTCCTCAGCTAACGGCAACAGTCCATGCTGGGAAAAATTCAATTGTGAAGTATTACCCTCACTTGCACACTAGAATTCCCCTGAAATGCCCTTTCTGAACTTGCTGTCTAGCAAGCAGCCAGAGAGTAGTCCAAAATATGAGTTATCTGGAAAATCAGGCATCCTGGGAAGTGATTGGTATAATTTCATTCAATTATTTGTATGCTACAATTTTTAATTTATTTCTAAGCTAAAGTTCTGATCAGACAGTCCCTTAAAATTAGCATGCAAAAATTTTATCAGTTTATTATACCACCCATTCTCTATTCCCTAGAATTGGTGTTTAGTCCATTATTTAAAACTTTACCCATCTTTGAGAAAATCTAGACTTTGGAGATACCAAGCCTTCTATTAGATACTATTTTGTTTAAATGTAGATTATCTTTCTACTATTCTTTTTTCCTGGATTTATAAATATTCAGAAAGTTTATGGTGGAAAATCTCTTGAGACACATAAGCAATACACTTTATGAGATGAATTGGCATAGTTCAAATTAAGAGAAACAAATGTTCCGAGGAGAAACTTTTGGAATGGGATCAGAATCCAACCACAGGTTGTTTGGAACAAACTCTTAACTACAATGGGATTTATGATTTATCATGGTATAAATTACTATAATTTACTGTCAGAGTACAAACCTGAGCAAAAAAAAGTAAATGTATGTAATTATAAAATTAGGAAATATGATGGACCCCCAAAGGGGTGGAATTAAAGGGTTTGGGTTTTTAACCTAGTCTCTTCACTGAATACCTCATCAGACTTGTTCCTTCATGCAGCTCACAATAGAAAAGGACAAAAAAAAGACCTTCACAATGGTTTCTTCTTCTTTGTTTCACGCACAAAAAAGCTAAGATTCCTCTAAGGAATTAAAAGCATGAGAAGCCCATCTGTTAGACAGAAATCCTTATGGTGCCGTCCACATGGGAATAAATTCTACTTGATACAAATAACCATAAAGCTGTTGTAATTAGCAAAACCTTTAGTCAAATTAAAAAGTGAAAACATTCACTTACAAGATTATATTTTTACAACATGCAATTTAGAATAATTTTGTATGACATAGCATAAGACTGACTTCAATAATGCTTCTGATTTTAATTCTTTTCCTTGAAAACTAACATCACTAGGCTTATTAAAAAAAAATAAAGGCTCAAATTGCTCAGTTTAAAGTTAATTTGTTGAATTCTTTTGGGGTTTAATACCTCCTTCAACCATACTTTGGAAAGATATGATATAATGCTAATATCCAATGGATGAAACTTCAAGAAATGATGACTGAGTATACCATGCTGGATGTACTACCACATGGACATCACTTTTCATATTTTGTTGTTTCAAAATGTAAGGGCTTTTAGAAGAACCATGTCTTTTCCAAGTCAAGTGTGTTTCCTTAACAATTTTGTGTAGTCATCTGGGAGAGAAAGACTCAAAAATTAGCTTCAGTTCTTTTCTTTTTCAAATTGAAAGTCTACCCAACCTTAAAAAAAAAAAATCAAAGTACTGTTATGAAGTGTTGTCATAATGGTTTTCATTTACAGCCAAATGCCCTTTCAAGCTTTGTTTATTACTTTTAAAATCTCCCAAATTGATTGTTTGCTTGTGTGCCTACGTAGGAATTTCTGTATATAGTTTTGAGGTGTTTTCTGCAGGGGAAGGTTAAATGTTTCCAACATTTTCATGAACTACCATCAGATGTCTTCCAGATCACTACTGGTTTTCAGAGCACAGATTGAGGAATACTGTGTTAAAGGAGACATTTCCTTTTCCCATTGACTGTGGAGGGATTCTGAGGGGATTTGGCACCCCAGGCTAAGGTTAACCTTTGCGAACACCATCTGTAGTTTAATTTTAGACACGCATTTTGGGGGATGGTGTTATGTGATCACAAATGATTAACATTCATTGGTAGGCTGTCCTTAAGCAAACAGAGCTCATTCTAAGAAAGAAATACAGCACAGGGGGCCAGTAAAAGTGGTTATACAATACTTGCACCATTATTAAGACTTTATTGAGGTCTTCTGGGACCACAGATAAAAGTGGCAGAGATGATTGACTAAGGCTGGGCAATTGCTACATTTTCTCTATGGGTATAAGAAGCACTGTTTGGTCTCTGTTCTTGAACCTCTTACATTTTGCTTCTGGGGACTCCATGGGCATCCCCAGAACTTTGGGAGGGCCTATACCAGGGACCTTGGCTGTGAACAGAACTACATATTAACAAATGAATTGTCATGCTTCTGATAAAAAAGTGGCATCATAATGACTACTTTACAGTAGTTGTGTCTGGTATTTTCCACAGATAGGGATATTGTAAGGCTGTAATTATGGCTTTTAGGAGCTTACAATAATTTTCCAGAAAGCTTCCATCTACTGTGCTAGTGCTAGCTTTCAAACCAGAAGGATGAGGAACTAAACCAAATACATCTGAATAAATAGAAGCCACTAGCACAAATCTTCCTGCTCTTTTCACAGGATGCTCTAGGAGAGCTACAAAAGCACAATAGCAGAGCTGGAATTGTATTCAGCTCAGTAAAAGTGTCACAGGCCACCAATTTTTGTATTAAAATTCAATATCATCTGAAGAAGGAAGTAAAAAATTTTAAATTAGATCTGGGAAGGGGTAAAATTCACTATTCACAGGGGACTTTTCTCCATGAAATGGAAGGTTATACTCCTTTTACACATGGAGTGGTTTTATTGTGTAACCAAAAGAGAGAACCACTTAAAAACCCAGCATGATATGAATAAGTGGTCAACAGTTGGCATGTATAACATATTTAATTTTTCTTTCAACATTTCCCCCTTCCCCCCAGCCAGGATTTTTATGCTACATTCTGAAGCACTCAAACAGTTACTCTGCTGTTTCAAATTCTCACTTCATCTAGTCAGTAGCCAAAAAGCATGATGTGAACTATGAATATGAAAATTTTAAATAAAACAATGAGTTTGGACTGTGTTTCTATCTCTATTAGAGCACTAGAGGTAAAATGCATTTTCATAAGTATTTGTGACAGAGAAGCTTGTATTTTCTTAGGCAGTCTAGTATGCCTTGTGCAAAGATCTATATATCATCTACAACACAAAGCATTTAAAAAATTAATACTTCCTGTGTATGAATGCACAAATGATATTAATCCTTAACTGACTATATCCATCCGTGCATATGTGAGCATGTAGCCGACATACAGGATAATATAACAACACAATATATGGTATGCAAATAAGACTATTTTTATATTAATGGGCTTGACATATTCAAAGTTGTTTAAAAGGAAAAGGAAGGGAAAAAACTTTCATTAGTTGCAGAAGAACTCACCCTAAAGATATATCAGGAGGATAGGTATGAAGTGTTGAAGTGTAACTCTGCCTGAGTTTATCAGGGTTCAAGTCCTGAGCTATAAAAAACAGAAAGAAGAGACAAGCCCAACTGGGCTTCAAGATTCTTAACCAACAACACTGCATTGCTGAAGCTTAGAAAGATTAAGTCATCCTCTATAACTCACTAAGGAAATACCATGTTTGCAGTGATAATGGACATTAAAGCAGGTAAAAGAAGAAAAAAACAAATATGATCTTTTGAACTTTTCATCAAAATACCTGATTGCTGCTGGGCTGCTGTTTCTTCTCATAATGACTTCTGTTTTTAGAGGCTGCCTCATCTCTACCCTGTCCAGCTAACATGTCAGAGGCAAGACAGATGGAGCAGGTTATCAGTGGCCACTACGGTCAGCATAACATACTCTTTGTATACATCATCTGACACTATATTTTTTGATTTCTATGAAATGTAGACATATACTATACCATAGTTTCAAGATACATCATGTTGGAAAAGTCATTAAATAACCAGAAACTGAATCACTCTTATTTAAACTATCCCAGACTATCTAAAATTTCTAAAATACAAAACAAAACAACCCAGAGTAAATTGTAAAATATTAGCTAATGTATATGCTTGTAATATAAGTACCAATGGCATATCTGAAGGGCTTCTGAGCAATTAAAAGAATGGAAATTTTTTATGGTGAGATGATGACAAGAAGGAAAGTGCTATCCTTGTGACTCAGTTCTTATGGAGTCTGAAACCCTGAAACCAAAGGAAAAAGGCAAGTCAGCCTGTAATACTGCTTCCATAATTGCTTTTATATGTACCAAAGCCACATGCTGTTCCACTGACATTATATCATACTCGAAGGTGTTTCATTAGAGTGTAAGAGCTTCCATCTATGAGACACTATTTTCCTAGTTTTAAACACGTGTGCAATGTTTACTTCCATGAGTAGGCTTACTGCTCTTCTTGGTACAATTCATACAGGCCAGGATGGGATCCTGAGCAGTGTGATGTTTTCTCCTGTGGGTACCTTTTAAGTATATTTTATGCATGCTGTAACAATTCCCATTTCCACCATTTTCTTCATGTATTTACAGCAAAGGAGAAAAGACATGACTGGTTTTGTTTGTTTCAGGTAGGAGAAAAGATTTTATTTGAAAGATGGAAAGAAAACCAGATTTCTGCCCAACTTTTCTTCAACAAATGCATTTTGTTTCATATATGTGCATTTAAACTCTATCAATAAACAGATGAAGAAAAGCAATGATTAAGTATTTGTGAAACATAAAGCAGACATTTAAAGGAGAGTCATTAAAGACAAAGACAATTAGTCAGACTGAAAAAACAAAACACTGAGATATGTATGTCTAGCCTAGATACACACAGTAGCTGCAGTCTGGAAGTATTTATCCTTGGATTACTTTTTATCTATTAATAACATTTGAAAAATTATTCTTATCCCAAGATATTTTCATGAGGCAAATGTGAAAATGCAAAAACTTGCAGAGAGTCTCAAATGCAAATAGGAACTATGGATTGTACTTGAAGAACCCTCCATATGTTGCAGCCTCTGGAATAAGATAGTTCCTAAGGAATACTACTTAAAATTAAGAAAAAAATCCTCTCATCCATTCTAAACAATAGATGAAGTGTGGTTTTGTTTTATTTTATTTGCTGAGACTAGCTTTATGTAGAGATAAAGGGCATTTTAAAAGAAAAATTTCAGGCACAGAATAATCTAAAATGATGTGCCCTGAAAAGACATTCATAGCTCAATCCAAAGCCCATTAAAAACAACTAGTGTCCTCTCACTCATCTGATTGATTTTGAATCAGAGCCCTAGCCAAAAGAAGAGCAAAATCATGCAGATCTGACTGCTAGTAGATTATTTTCTTTTCCCTGAATCATATGAAACTTCATGATCAGATTGACTGTGAGAGTATAGTAATGAGTGGTGAGGGGGAAAATCCCAGATGAGTATATAATGTGGCAAGTCACGTTCTTTAAAAGATCAAAACCAAAGGAAAGTGCATAAATCATCAGGCAGCCTCAGTTTCAGCTCTGGCTGTTAATGCACGTTTTATTGCAACTCTTTTCTGTGACTTTCAATTAAAAAAAAGCATCTGCTGAATTATCAGCAGTATTTGATACGTACACTGGCCCCAATACAGAGCACCTTCTGAAAGAAATGTGATCACCCCTGAGCAATTTCAACTGTTGAATCTTTTACTGCATTTTAGAAGAAAAATATGTTCTATGTAATTCAATCATTTCCCCACTTCTTTCTTTTCCCTTTCTTTTTTTTTTTTTTTTTACCTCCTTTAGTGTCAGAGTTTAAAATGTTATTGGTTCCTAAATCAAAAGCATACATATTGTTCATAAGACAGGACACATAAGAAGAAACCTGCAGATGCGGAACAGTAGCAATATGAAATATATAGCTTTTGCATTAATATTGAGATTTTAGCTTCTTAGCCATTGCTTCTATAAACCTTTTATCGATACAATAATGAAAATGAAGTAGAGATATTGCCTTTCAACATCTTTGAGGGAGGGAAAGTATTTTGTTAACCTAAGTATGTTTCCAATCTATTTTTCTGCATTTGCCTCTGTAGCCTCCATAGAAAGATACTTTCTTTTTCCTGTGTGAGCATCTTGAACAGAACAGAATATCATCTCTATGGGAAATCTTTGGTGCTTCTTGAGGAACAGACAACAGAAACACTCACTCATCATAAACAGAGTTGACCTGCCAGCACCGTGGGAGACACAGAAAAGCACTGTGAGTCCTCAAGTAGCCCTTCAGCTTTTTGCTATATGTGGTCAGCTGTCAGCTTCTCAACAGTGCTCCAGCTAAGGAGCAGGACCAGCAGCAGAGTGAATTTGATGGCAAGCCCAGTGAAATTAAGGGCAAAAATTTCAATTATCTTTGGTCCCCAGTAGAGATGTAACATTACTAAATCCTGAGGAAGCAAGTAGTTGTGTGGAATATTTTAGCAACCTGGTGTAGTGGAAGGTGTCCCTGCCTGTGTCAGGGGGTTGGAACTGGATGACCTTTAAGGTTACTGCCAAACCAAACCTTTCTATGGTCCTATGATTTACAAATGGACTCATTAAGTATATGTAGGGAAATGTCTCCAAACATACATCTCTAGCTGTAATAAATAACCATCAATAAAACCCTTTGAGAAAATTTCCTTTTCTGGCAGCTTTGAGATTTTTTATGCATAGATTACTGTGTAAAACTAAATCGAAGGCTAGGACAGGTAAGAGAGTTAAGAGAGGGCCGAGAGCCAGCAAGGTTGTTTTGCTGATTTATAGAGGGAATCATAGAAGCTAACAACAGCCAGCAGGAAAATAGATGCACAAAACAACTCAGTAGTGAAAGCTACCTCAGATGTAACTGGTTTTCTTCAATAAGCAGGATGGGTTTAATACAACTTTTACAAACCAGAAGGCTAGAGTTTACAGCTGTAGTAAATGACACTTTGAAATAATATGTAGTGGTGAGACAAACATGAGTTTGTCCAGTAACTGCCCTCACTGCTACAGCCTAAATTAAACCATGTTATTGTTAGAGGATGATTTAGCCTCCCTGATCTGGAGAGCTGTTACTGGTTTTCATTTAAAGAAGTTGCTAGGAGAAAGACACAAGTGGAAGATTGCTTAAGAGGAGTGAACACTGTGAGCCAAGTGTTTTTAGCAGAAAATAGTGTACACACTGTTTATGAGCTGGGGTTTGAACTTGGATAGAAAATCATAGCTATACACTCTGGAATAAAGAATGAAATAAAATGTTGCACAGCTTAAACACCTGGCTTTTGGCTTGAAAATGGACCTTAACAGTAAACATTTTTGAAAAGGGGTGCTAGCTGGAAGAGATGTAGATAGGGAAAATACCAGATTAGACAGCACCCATTCTGTTTAGGAAACAGATTTTTTGAGGAGGTGGGCTCTTTTTTGGTGTTTTTTTATTAACAAACTGAAAAAAAAAATCAAAGATAATTCACTGTGTAATTTCTCTGTCTCCAGATGGAATAATACATCCATTTGTGTAGTCTTTTAAACTAAAGAGAAGGTAAAATAATACATGTATTATTCATAATGGTAGCCAACCTAACATGTTGCAAACAAATCTGCAAGACTTTGCATTAAGTGATAATAAAAATGCTTACTAACACGTCTCTTAAACAGTGTGAAATCCCATTTTATTCAAAACGGGAGACATTAAATAAGGCATAGATGTACTATTGTTATAACTGTGACAATCCCAAGACAAAGAAAGAATTGTGAGCCTGAGCTGTTCAGCTTTTTCCAAATTTATCTGCTAATTCAAGAAAAGAAAATTCCCTCTCTCACATTTATGATTCATCATTACACTAAAAGTAACTACCCATAGAAAAAGTGTCAGGATTTTTCTGACATCAAAACATTATGAGAAATCCACTTTTAATCATGATATAAAACCAGAGATCATGTCATCATATCTACTCCTGTGTTATTGTTTCCTCTTATGATTAAAATCACATACCTTACCTGTTTCCCAGAAAATGTCTGGAAATGTCAGAAATCCTACATATAGTCCCAAAATGCTTGTCAGGCAGAGGTCTGATGAGACAAACTTTAGGGACAATTCACATTTTGAAATCAGTGTAAAAGTACTTTTGGCGTTGGTGACATCAAGATTTCATGTTCTGTATCTCCATTCAATTAGCATACAAAATGTTTTGCATTTTTTAAAAATAGTTGGTGTAAAACAATAACTGGCATTTCTTTCCTTTAACTTATTTGGATGCCAAGGAGTAAGTTGTTTACTACAATAAATGAAGCTCTTTAATTGAATAATTGCTGTTCAAATTTTACCAAAAAGTTAGCTTACATAATTACCTTGCAAACCTCCTTCAGAATGCAAGGATGGAAAATAGTTAGAATTGCTGATTTCCACTTAAAGCAAAAAAACATTCAAAATACAAATATGAAAATGCAAATAAATGCATTCAACTTCTAAAGAAAAGGGAATTTTTTGTAACTACAGTGATCCCCTAGAAAAGCTTATGTAGAAAACGCAGTAGCTTATGTTTGCTTAGGGATTCAGGTGAACTTAAGTTCCAGTTGCATTGCTTAATCAAAACCTGCTTTTTATGAGGTGATTATTTTTTCAGCACAGGATAAAACCATTACCTAACATATCTACCATACATAAAGTACTAAGAAAAATAGCATTTCATTCAACTGATACATTCATTTTAGCCAGATTCTTGAGTAATGAATAGTTATGATTTTTTGACCAACCTCATGCCATAATAAAAAAGGATGCTGCATATGATTAAACTATTAATTAATTTCTTTCCAGTTTAGTTGCACATTCCTGCACCACACATGGATGCACAAAAAATTAGACAGTGTTTCCAGTGGTTATAAATGGGAAACCTTCAGCTTTTTTTTTTTGTTGTTGTGTCTAAAATAAAATAATCCTGTTTAACACAATTAAAAATATATAGTTCTGTTACTTCTCATGACATTTAAATTACTGGAGACATTCTGCTTTCCTCTTCTAATGAGGTGCATTAGTCAAGAGCTAAAGGACCTTTGACCCTAGGATCAAGTGCCTACCCTGCAGGGACTGAGCTCAGTATATGGGATTACGGGTTGACAGGAGGCAGCTGGAAGAAATACCTGAGAATTCACACTTAAAAGTAATCCCTGAAAATTGAATGTAGGTATGTGGAAATAACAATTATGTTCTCTAGTGAAGTTCTCTAGTGAAAAGCCTTATAAAAACTTAACAAGGGTTCTGGGACACCATCAATGGCTGTACTATTGAATGAAACAATCAAACATGTTTAGCACTACACTCAACAGGGACTTAAGTTTTGTGAATGAGCTTAATGTCCAGTTGATTTTATTGCTGACTCTTTTCCTCTGCTAATGATGTCCTGTGTTGCATACTAATAAAGTGCCACAGGATTTACCCATTATCTAATAGTGAAAAACCAAATGGTTTATTTGTAAAGGTTTTTCAGAAGAAAGTGGTGACAAATACTTACAACTCCTTGAGACACATGGATTAATGGATATGTAGATGTGGCAGAATAAGAACATGACTCACATTTTCTGTACACAAGAAAGATCAATTATTAAAACCAAAATATTTGGCATTCTTTATATTTAGTAATTTCTATTTAAAATATAAAAAATCTAGCTACTTTTTTTTGAGTTTTTTGTTCCTTTTTACACTCATTCCTATTTTATGACTAGATATACACGATTTAAAAACACTTGATATCATGTCATGTCAGACTAGGTTCCAGCAAGTGTCTATTTTCTTGTGGACTGATAAAGTGAAAATATCACAATAAAATATTTTTGGCTCAAATTAAAAAAAAATATTAATGACAAAAAAATCTCTGAAGAGTTTTATATTTCTCAAGAGTTTAATTAAAATGGGCGTGTGATCTCTATTTAATTTTCAAGTAAAAATTTTTCTCTGGGGAAAGAAACTCTTAAGATCTCTAGTCTTTACATAAGCTGAAATAAGAAGCATCTGTCTGCATCTTAAAACTAATACCATCTTCCATATCCAATTTTATTTTTGTTTTTCAGTTTGGGCATATCACTGCCATGACATGGCGTCTTCGTGTGTTTTCAATGAACTAATCTGAGACTTTTTCCCCCTGTTCTGTACTTGGAAATTCTCATACTGCTTCAGAATACATTAATTGCTAAAAGTATCAGGCAGTCAAAAGTGTAGCCAAGCCTCACACAAGACAGAAACATTTCCTTGTTGTCCCTCTGTTCCACCAGGACAGAGGTAAGCAGGATGCAGCTGACATTCTCTTTCTGCTTTGTCAGGCTGTCCTGCACTGAGATGGTTTTTCAGTCCTACTGTGCAATCTGCTGATGCTATAGGATGAAGCAACAATAAATCCCACCTGAGCAACTACTACCTAAAGAACTGACCACAAAATGAACCTAGTATATCAGTTCATTAAGTAGATTGTATGTCTACTTACATTAACAGCCCATTTACATATAGGTTAACTCCAATTTCAATCAGACTCTTTAAAAAAATAAAATTACATTGCTGATATCCAAAAGCCTCTAAGGGTGCTGGGGAGGTCCTTCAGGCACTACACAGCCTTAATCCTACCTCCAGTTTTTAGGGGAAGAGATGGTGCAAAACCAGTCTCACTAAATCAAGGCACCCAGAAGTTACAGGAGAAAATTTGCTTTCTTGCCAGCACATTTTGGTCTTTTGTGTTCAACTGCGGCGTGGCTGATGTGAGCATGAGGTTATCTTGACAGCCTCACTGAATGTTCAGACATGAACACCATGAGTTAGTGCTGTTTCTCATGGAAGACTATATCATTTTTCAGATGTTGTATATACTTTGGAGTTGCCATTTTAAAAATGCAACTGTTTTAAAAACATAATCAGGATTGTGCCACAAATGATAAATTGCTATCTATAGATAAGCGAACTTGTTCTGTGATAATCCTTTAAGATCAACAGCTGCCTGGCTGTCTGGCTTATATTGGCTAGAGAAAACTAAATACAAACATATATTGCCCATTATTATAATTGCAGGCAAAGGAAGAAAATCTGTCCTTCTTTCTGGAAAACAAAATAAATTTGTGGCAAGGAGCAGATTTATTTACAATTGCAGCAATCACAAGGATAGTAATAAAATAAATCCTGTAAACAGTGCAATTATTCTGTTTATTGTAAACTTGACATTGCATTTGGAATGAACTCCTGAGAGAGTTCCCTCCCCTTCCACAACTAGTGAGATGGATGTTTCTGCACATAAAATGAAAGCCTCTGTCTTTGTGTAGTGCGTGTATGTTTGGGTGTGGGTAGGTGTACCTTAATTCCTGATTCAGAAACAAGTGGGTTAAAGCAATGAATTTAAACTAAGTAAACAAAATGTTCCACAGAAGAAACTCATCAAATAGATGTATTTAATCTGTAAAGTAAGACAATTTCAGGAAATTTTTTTTGCTAAAAATGCGCATCACAGATGTGGGATATTTAGAGCATTGACTGTATGAGTATTGAGGCAACCCATTTTTCTTTAGTTTCACCTATATAAATACTAGACTGTGTAAAAATAACCCAAGAAAGAGTGATAGAAAGAAGAAAAGCTTGATAATAATTATGAATTATCTTTATTGTCCTCTTGATCTGTGAGGCATAGATGGACCAACTATGCTCAAGAAACAATCAGAGTTCATAAATATGAACATACTGAAAAGAAAGTTAAAAAGACATTTCATCCATCCTTCAACATTCTCCTCTGAGATATAATATGCTTCTCCTTGGGTTTCGTGCAGCTTTGCATGAGATTCTTATGATAATCAGTGGGAATAGCTGCTGGATTGTTTAATGGAAAAAGTAACTCAGAATTATTATAGTTTCCTTTAGTTTAAAGCAGGCAGCAGCAACCCAGAGGAAGTCATCATAAGCCAGTCTTGTTGTCAGAAACCCATTTCAACCTAGAAGCAGAAGTGCATGAGCGTTTCTACAGCAATCCAATCTCTACCAAGGACCAAAACAAAAACTGTGGGGGAATTACTAGGTTATTATTTTTTGGTTTGATGGTCCAAGTATCTTGGGCAATTAGAAATGTATATTCAAAAATGTGTTTTCATCTCTGGCACCAACTTAATGGCAAGAACCATTAGACAAATTTGAAAAATATCAAAATATTTTTTATTTTATCTGATAGCATTCAAAATTATGCTTCCAAATATTTAGAAATACATACAAATATATTAATGAATTAAACTCTGGAATTGCCATTTCTCCTTTCATTTCTTCTTTTGGTAAACAGATGTGTATATCTTAAAATCAGGTATCACCTCTGTTGATTAGCATGATCACAAAAAGACAGGTAATAGAAACTCCTCTACTCACTGCTTCAAAACCTGTAACCTCTATCTGAGTTATAGCAGCTTTTAGGAGTGCATTCAAGAATCCATCACATCCATAAGAAAATTGTTCCAGTTGCTATTTGTGTTGTTAAAAACATTTTTTTTCCTAGCTAGTGAAATAGAATGTGTGAAATAGTGATGGCTGCAACTTGCAATTATGCTTGAGGCAATGAAATTTAATGGGTGTCAGTTAAAAAACATGATACTTGAGATTGTGTTACTATCCTCAGCAGCTACATCTCTTTTCTTGTGTATTACCAGTTGTAAGATTGAGCTCTTTGAGTGTAAAGGCTTTAGAACAAGAACATTCTTCTCCTGTATGGGGCCAAGAAGAAAAGAATCCTGATCCCAGCTTCACTGTTCCATGGAAATCCAAATAAAAAATACATTCACAACAAGGAATAATGAGAAAGAGACATTGAAGTACTTCAGCAATATTGCAAAAATAAGAGGGACACCAACTACTTTGTACTTTAACTTAGCATTCTATATATGCTTGAAAATTAAGTGTTTCCTCTGTAAATATAAATAAATCAATTTTTCTTCAGTTTTTCATTTCTCCCCCCTTGGTTTGCCTTTTAGGACTGATGAAAGTGCAGCTGTGGTTTTTTAAGAGGTGTTTATGCCATTTCTTGCACACAGCTCATCCATCACTCTCTGCTCAGATACAGCAAGAATTCAAAATGCAGCCTGACTGGCATAGCCTTTTGCCTTTCATGAGGTGGCTTGGCTGGACCTGGAGCATCAGTGTGTCACCAACAGCGCATTCCTGGGATGAATGTTGTGGTTTCTCCCATCTTCCAGAGTATGTCAAAGATCAGAAATACTAATGTTTACTTATGCTGTAGTGAAACCAGAGTCTCATGCTGGAATAACACCACTTCATATACACCACAGGTCATATAGGGGCACTGTTTCAGGTGTCATCTTTGGTACAAAATATTTTTCTTTGCTCTAACTTATTGTTCCTAACTGTTACAAAGGTAACAGTTTCTGCCAACATATAAACTGGTTTTGTTTAGTATACAAGACCATCTCTCTGGTTAAATGCTAGATTCAGATATTTCATAAAAAATATATATAACCAGTTGTTTCCATCTGCTGCTTGACAAGCCAACTAAGTCTTTCCAGAGTGATTTCTGTGACTGGTTTACTTTTATCAGCTCCTGCTTTATGCTGATCAGGAGCTACAGCTTTAGTTTATATCTAAAATGGCAATTCACAAAAGTATCCCTTCACCTTTGTAAAGTTTTAAGAGTGCATATATATGTGGTACCAAATACTTGCTATCAATGGGAGAAGACAGAGCTAAATTCTGTCCACTGAAGTTATCAGATATTAAAATGAGCCTATAAACATCCCACAATGAACAGTACTTTTCATGCCTGCATGCTTCAAACCAAGAAAAAGCAAAATTTTGCCTGTATTTCCTCTTCTCTTTCTACCCTAGGTTTACATTAGTAGTGAGAAAGAAAAAAAATAAACAGTAGCTAAAAGTCTGATCAATTAACAATACAGAATTGAAAAATATAATTTTCAACATTCATTTGAGATAATTGCAATGATAACATAATTTTTAAAAAAAGAAATAAAAACAAAAGAAAAATCGTCTTAAGTTACTTTACTATCTAATAACTAGTGGGAAGCTTAATGGGTGTACCAGACACAAGTCAAGGGAAGTGTAAGTTCCAGATTGTTTTTCTAGGGATGGAATTTCAAGTTTAGTTCAGTACTAGATGAGCTTTGTTTTACCTCTGCTCACAAAGGTGACAATTTCATAAGCACTCCATTTAGAATTTAGATTTTCAAAGCATCTTGATGTTTTAAACTTACATACTGGGCCTCAAGTGCTCTCTCCAAAATAGGAAAATCATGGATCACAGTCTTAAATAGAGGAATATAAAATTTTTACTTTTTTTTTTAATCAGAACTCAGAGAAAGTAAGTGTAAATTAGAGATGAACAAGTGTTACAAGATTGTCTGGTCTCTACCAAATTACTTGAGTCTGTTGAAGCTCAGACCAAGAATTTTGGACTTCGAAATCTAACCCTAAGTGCTCCAGCATAATTCCAGGATACTAATAAATATGCTTATTGTCACACAGGAAGTATCTGAACAAATTCTTCTATCTAGATAAGACTAATTAGAGACAATGGCAATATTTATGACATATCCATGAAAATGAGTTTGAAAAAAAATCTAGAATGTGGCTTTATTATGTGTCATTTACCTTGTTGTGACCTTGTCACAGAATAAGTATGGTGTAGTGTTTCCTGCATTCACACAGGCAAAGCTGGTATGCTTTATACTGCTGGTATGAACCAGACATTACAAAGTAACCTTAATGGGTACCTCTAAAGCAAAACAAAAAAGTAGAAAAAACCCTCCTTTTTTTTGAGTGATTGATTAAGTTTAAGGTAATCAACTAACTTTCCATCAAATAAATATTTTGCGTTGTGTGACCATGGTGCTTTTTATCCAAGAGCTCAGAAAGCTGCATCTATTTACTCATCGAACTGTAGAGTTTGAGGAGAGAACTGTCTGAGAAACAGACCTAGCATGGCTCTTCATCAGCTGTTATCTCTGAACCAAAGCACTTCAAATAATGATAGTTGTTTCTCTTCTGAGCACTCAATGTGTGGTCATACCTTGAGAAATGGTTTCAATAGAGTATCTTGCCAAGTGGTTGTGCATCATCTAAGTTGAGCAGTGAAATGCAATCCATGTTCTGTTGGTCTCAAAGAAAAGTTAGTCAGCTCTGAAAAATGTTCTAACAAAAAGAAGGAAAGAGGTAACAGATATTTCATAATGTTCAAAGAAAAAACACTCATAAAAGAAGAGGCTACTACAAAGCTGATTGAGCTATAAATCTGCAACTAATAACACAACAATTAATTTTGGGGCTTGACAACAAATCAGCCTAAGTAGAGGAGAAATATAAAACCTTTTGCATTCAGCCTGTGGAAATCAACTTGAGCATATGGAATAGCAGAAATAACACAGAACAAGAATAAATATATTAGGATTTGGGGGAGGTTTTTCCTTGGTTTCAGGATTTAATCTTCTCTGTTCTGTATGAAACTTGTATCTCCATTAAGGAACATTGAAATTTTCAAGGATATTCTATTCCATATTCTTGAATTTAAGGCCTTTAAAATTTGTTTCTAGGGTGCAATAGAAGAATAAATCTGTGACCAACTTAATTTCTGTCACTAACCTACAATTTCTCCTTAAATAAAAGGTAATCACAAGCCAGAATATGCCTACATTTTCATGAAGTTTATTTACAAATCTTAGGCTTTAATTGCTAGTCTTCAATTGCTTTATGTCACTTTCTACATAAAGTCTCACAATATTTCTAAATTTTGGAGAAGTGCTGAGCTATATGCATATGAAGTATATCTTGGCTAGTCTAGGATTTTAAATTTAAACAGAAAGATGTGTATTTGTCCTATTGTATGGAAATGATTCAACATCATGATTTAAGTATGCGTGCCTCTTGAATTTGTTACCCAGCAAAAACCTTCCAGTAATCCTACCCAGGCCTGCCAGCTTTCAGCCAGTGTACCAGCAGGGGGGTTGTTGGTTGTTTTTTTTTTTTTTTTTTTTAATATTGTCAAATATATATATTTTTATATATACTTACATATAAATGTTATATATATAATGTCTGTATATAAATCCATGTTTTCTGCCAGTAGCTCTGTAACAAGTACTAGTGTGTTTTCTGTTGCCTATATCTGGGAAACAAAATAAGAAATTACACAAAGGTAATTACTAGAGAATGAAGCACTAGATATCTTTCCTAACACTGATAGGTGGGCATGTCACTTGCCATGGTTATGGGTCAGAGACACCGGAACAGCATTTTCTGGGACTCAACTGGATATATCAATGTGAAGTCTGAAAGTCCAGCATTTCCCTTGGTTCCAGGCAACTTTGTAGTCTGCCAGAGATGCGTTTCTTTATATGGACTTGTTCCTATAGGACATTTTTTGTTCCTTTTAATGTTGCTTTCACATTTTGGGGGATGTTTCATGAGAAGGTATTTTACAAAGATGGATAGAATCAAAAGACACTTGTTCCCTTGTCTCTTGTTCCCTTCTTTCCTTTATCATTAAATTTCTTTTCTGATCCTTTTTCTTAGGGGTATTATTACATATTAACTAGATTTTTGTTTCTAAATAAATACTTATTTAAGAAAAAAAAAAGTAGGAAAATAAATCTTTGAGCAATTATTTACTGTCTAAGCCTGCATAATTTCCCTTACCTTTCTTCACATAGATTGCTGATTTTACTCAGTCAAATTAGAAAAGTTGCATTTGATTCCTTCTGTTCCAGCTGAGGTGTATTTAACACATAGACTTGAGAAAAAAGTGTTGTTTCCGAGTTATTACTGCTGCTTCTGATCATCTGAGCACAGCTTGGGGCCTGCCTGCCTATGACATAAATTAAAGTAGTCTGAAGATCTGTGTGGAGCTGACAGTAGTAACCTTAAATAACTTCCTCTGCTGTTGTTGCAAAGGAGAGACAGCCTCCTTGATCAGCGTTGTGTTGACTAGAGAGTCACCTTTCTTCAAAGGCGAGGCATGGGAAGATTGTAGTAAATCACCGGAGCAGATGAAAGGAGGTGTATGAAAAGACATACTTGCAAATTTTCTTAAGCTGTACCTTCTGTAATTATTGTTATACATGTATGCTACTCAATATATGTATCTGAATCACAGTTTCTGGGAGGAAAACCTTTCTAGTTTGCTAGTAATGTCTAGATTTGTTGGTCTGGATTCCTGGCTTATGATTTTCTCGCAGCATATGTCTTCTACTATATGACTGATACTCAACTACAACTAGAACTTTTTCTGTGTAGGTACATTTATTTTCCTTGAAACAGACAGAGATCCTCTTTCTCCCACATTTCTTGATCAAACTGAGATGTCTGAGCACAGAAAACAGGGGAAAAAGTCATCAGAAGACCTAAGAGTATCTACAATTTGAGCATAAGGCAACATTTCTTTCTGAGAACAATAAACTGTTGCTCCTGAGCAAGTGCTGGAACCCTAGCCTCTTGTCTGCTATGTGTCTTCTATACTTGGCTGCACTAGCACGTTTTTTAACCTTTGACTAGTTTCCCCTAGCTGGGAAACTGAAGATACAGAAATAAAGATGGACTGGATAATCAAATGTATAATTATATTTCATAATCCTAAGTATTCAGTCTACATATGAAAGGTTATATTTCACCTGTCCTTAGGCAAGGTGGTAGTTTTTGTAAGACCCCCACTTTTTCTGTGAGACACTGACAAAACAAGTGTATGTTTTTTTTCGTGGGGACTCAGAGGTAAGGAATCATAAAATGAATCTACCAAAATAATAGTGTCATGTTCATTATTGCAAGAGTCAAAGCACAGGATCAAAGGCTCAGGAAAAAACAAAGTTTGACAAAAAAGAATCAGTTGGGAGTAAGGGTCAGAGCCAAACAGGAACAAAAGAATAAAGAGCAGAAAAAACCATCTGCAAGCTTTGCTTGTGGGGAGGTTGAAGGAAGTAGGAAGAGGGAGGAACCTTTCCACATACTTGCCCTCAGAGGTTTGCATACATTTGTGTACTCCAAGTTGTTTGAACATGATTTATAAAATAGTTAAAACAGTTGCATTTCAGAGATAATGAACATCACAGATGACCTCTCCAGAGGGGTTTCCCTTCCCCTTTATGGATAGTGGGAAGAGAACTTGCTCAACACAGAAGAATATAAAGACACTTTGGAGTTTTAAACACCTAACTCCCATAACTTTTGTGGGATATATTATATATGTGCAGAGCTGTGAATGTGTCTTTATTTCCTTTCTAGTTTCTCATCTCAATCTCTGCGTGTGGCTCCACAAAATAGTGGGGGCAGGACTACAAAGGAAAGATCCAGAGAAGGCAGATTCATGTGGGGTGAACAGCACCAGACTTGCTCTGAGTCCTGGCAGAGGTTTGGAGTAATAAGCCCCAACCTGGGCAATGACTGAGCACTCAGACAGAGGCAGCACAGAATTCACCTTATTGCCTTACTGCCCGTAATCACCTTGGGATGGCCTGCAGAAAGCCGCTGCGAACCTGGGGACACTTTAATTGATACCAGTAGTCACTCCTGCCACCACCTTTCATTCTCATGACTAAAGCCAGAAAGATACCTTCTGCCTAGTAAATCAGTGGAAAGACTTCAAAAAAGCTTTTCGTAAAACTAACTTCAGATAGGAAGGGCAAAGTTTCCTAGGCATCCTCTATAGCCAGTGACAATGTGAAAAATGCTGGTTAGGAGTTTTCTTTAATATCTATCTGTGTTAACTGTCTGAGGAGGCTATCACTTTCCATTAATATGAAAGTTTCCTGTGCAGAAATATTCTTTTTATCAATATAGAATATTGCTGCTTCCTTATCTTGCCACGCTCATTTCCTGCAGAAGAGGTTGGCAGCCATAGATTGGTACATGTCCATGGACTAACCATCACGGGAGTTAGAAGGCATTACATACCACACCTTTTACCCTTTGCACCTGGTAATGCGCCAGAAAAACATCCTTTACATGTGTTCTTGCACTCAAGGAGTTAGGATACACAGAAAATGTTTAGCAAGTAGAAATAGGGCAGAAAATAACATCCATGAAAGGAATAGTTCTTAGCACTCCCTCTTGCATGATTGATATGTTTTTACAATGCATTTTTTGCTGCTTATAATATTTACTTGGATATATTTTTGTTCAACTGCTACTGAGATAATACACTTCTATTTATGACTAATGCAATATTTAAAGTAGTGCAGTTTACTCATCAAAGACTTGGTTCTGTAGTATTCTCACCCCTGTAAATTTTTGGTCTAATTTAATTTCTCACCTTTGCAATAACCTTCTCACTCATAACTGCTTTCAATAGTTTCCAGTGTTTTGTAAACAAAGATGAAAGAGTAAAACTGGGAGATGATCTTTCAAATACATGACATTAAACACAAAATAAGAAAGACCCTTTTTCTTCAGACTCTGATTCAGACTTTTGAAACCTGTTTTTCATCCAACACACCATAAATGGGTGTTAGATGTGGTCATCAAAGTAATAATGGAAGAGTAAACTACCTTATGAAATTGGTGGGTATTTTTTTTCAAACTGGGACTGGTGAACTTCTTTGAGAAACAATGAAAAAATGTTTCATAGTGGGAAAGACTGACAAGGGAAACAGATTTGTCATGGGCAGTGGCAGATTTTTAATCCCTTGAAATCTTCAGGTTGATAACTGCACAACATGTCTTAGACCAAATTTTTTCGGACCCAGAAATTATTTTTGTAGTGTGTTAATGTCAGCTAAGGGCCGAATTCCCACCCAGATGATCAGCGACTCCCCATCCCAGCACAAAGTGAGGAGAAAACCAGAAGTAGAAAGCTTGTACATGGAGATAAAGACTTACCAATTACTGTGCTGGGCAAAACTGACTCCGTTTGGGAAAGAATAATTTAAACTTAAATTTTTTCCTGTTAAAATACATTAGGGTAGTGAGAAGTAAAGGCAAGCATTGAAACAAATTTCCTCCCCAGTCTCCCAGGCTCAGCTTTGCTCCTTTACTCCCATCTCCTCTACACACCCCAACAGTGACACAGGATGGGTGAGGAGATTAGGGTCAATATGTAATGATTCCTCTCTTGTGCTCCTTCCCTATCACATCTTTACTCTTCTCCAGTATTGACTCTCCACATGAGTTTTAATTCCTTCAGTAACTCTGCCCAGTTCACTGCACAGATTGCAGTGGATACTGCTCTGGTGCCCAGAGAATCTCCACACCCATACCCTCTTCATCCTCTTCCTCTGATCTTGGTGTTCCCCTAACTGTTCCTCAGTCTTTTGTTACCTCCTCCTCTCTCTTCCCAGGAATTTTGCCATTTCCCAAGATTTTTCTCAGAGGCACCACCAGTTTCACTGCTGGGCTCAGGTGTGCTGTGCAAAGGGTTTGACACAAGGCAGACGCTGCCCTCCTCACACAGAGGCCTTCTCTGCAGCCCCCCACTGCCAGCAACTGCATGTCTACACACAACACAGTTTTTTAACACGAGAAGGGGACAAAATCAAAATCCAATGGCTTGTACTCAAGTTTGAGAATCAACACTATGGCATTAAAATTTTGTCTTCGTTAATCATATGCACCAAGTTCTCTCATCAAAGCAAATTCCAATTACCAAAGAGTCACTGCTTCCACCCAGAACTTGCAACTACTTGCACCACTGATCTGAAACCTCTTTAGAATCTGGAAAATAGAAACCATGTTTTTATGGAAGACAAATTCAAAAATGAAAATTAGTCTCTGAAATTGAGTACAAATCGCAGTCTAAGGCTTTTAAATGTTTCAGATTCATGTAGTTTTGTCTGAACAACAATTTACTGTAAATATCACCTATCTTGAAAAAGCCACATAGTTTCAATTTCTGCATTTTAATATCTTTCATAAAACTTTCTGCAGAGAATTTGACTTCCCATTTAAAATATACCTAGAGAAATACAAACACAAATATTTTATGATGGTTAAAATATATGCTTGTATGTTTGGAATATATCAACAATATACTGAGTGATATTCTCTTTGAATAGTGTAATATGAAAATGCAGCCTGGATATCCTTAATCATGGTAACACTGTTTTAAAAATATGGTAATGAATATTAAATCCTGTGTAATGCACATATGAAAAACACAGACTTTCTGAGACATGCAGGGTTCTTTCTGCTTTGCAAATCATCTCACACAGGTAGAATTATCACTAAACTCTGCTTTTCATGAAAGGAGGCTCAGCTTCATCTTCTGCTTGAAAAGTTATAATATTTTTTACCCAAACATCCTTGCAACAAGCTGTCAGGTATTTTAGGGAGACATGTCCTTCTATTACCTTCTGCTGAAGCTTAAGAAATCACCATGCAAGGCTAAAAGGAGAGCAAATGTGAGTGAGAATTATTTTTATCCTCTAGTAAGCAGACTCGCATCTTAAGAAGTCCCCATCCTGTTCCAGCAATATTTGCCAGATTCTTCAAGCATTCATTGGAACAAAAATTGGAGTCTTGTAATACTTCATGTAACAGAATTCCCTTTCATGGCCTTGAGATACATGATAATTCTGTCATGTCTCCTAATGAGGTTTTCAGTATTAAAGAAAGGTTCCTCTGCTTCAGTTTAAGTCCTGTGCCAGGTAGAAAGCCACTTCTTACCTCCTATGGTCCAAGCGAAGTTAAACTCATTGGGCAAATTCTCAAGGAAGAAGGAACAAAAATGGGACAAGAGAGGATGGTTTCTAATTCCACAGTGGAAAACCTTATTTGTATTATCTATTTAGAAAGGTGAGAAGACAATACAGATTATGTATCTGTGTGTACATAAGTCAGAAGAAATGTAATAACTGGAAACTTTACTTAAAATTCAAAGAAAAGGTAAAATTATACATCATGATGACTAAAGCTAACAGAATATCTGTTGTGTTCTGTGACATGCAAAAGCAATCTGTTCTATTTTAATAACATATTTAAAAATAAAAAATTTAGCCATCTGACAGAATATATTTCATATAGTTCTTCCCTTTCCACCATATTTACACACCATCTTTGTGTGTGTGTGTTTTTCAGCCAAAGCTGCATACAAAGGATCTCCTCAGGAGATACTTCTGCGATGATGGATACAAGTGTTGTTTCCCCATGCCCCCTGAACTTTGCAGAACAGCAGTTGATAGATAAATAACTAACCAGATCCAGAGAGATGTCCATAATTTCTCCTCCAGGATTCACAGAGAATAATATATAACCTGTAGTTTATTTACTTCTACCATGATTTTCCCTCTACCAATATATTTGCAACCACAGTTTGGTACTAGTAAAAGCTAGACTCTGACAGCACTTCTGTGGTAAACACTGAATGGAAGAAGTTTTTGAGCATGAATCCCATACAAGACAGCATCAGCAACAACAAAAAATGCACACGCTTCAGTGGAAAAATATTTTTCGCAATACATTATAACTGTATTAAGGCTGCAAGCAGAAAACAGTGTAGACCAATGAGAAGAAGGTTGCAGCTGAGAAAATTGAATGAACATAGTGTTAAAGAAGATTATCTTATGACAGGCAGGTAGTTGAATAGATGGAGGATATCAAATGGGAAATAAATATGGAAGTTTTCTTCAGAATGAGAACTAAAAGTGAGGAAACTGAGAGGAAGTAATAAATCTGTTGACCTATAAAAATCATTTTACATAGTTGTTTTTGCCAATCATTCTGCCTAAAATTATGAACAGTCTCTGCTTTGAGATGTCACAAGCTGAACATTCAGGAAAATAAATGACACTGGATCACTTTTGTACAAATCCATAACATCCTACAAAACCAAGGAAGATAATTTAAAGAACAAATTTTTGGGTTAGACAAATCATTGCATGGGAGGGCTCTAATACTATATCAGGGCTATGTAAAAGAAGTATTTAAATTGCCATGCAACAACTTTCTTACCATTGATGAAACAGAGACAATAGTTGACAGCCAGATCGCATATTAACAAAAGGAAAGCAGAGATGTATAAAGCCCTGAAGAGTTAAAGCAAGCTTCATTTTGCTTTGACATACTAGAGGAATGCAACAGAACTATTTTATATAAAAACAAAGAGCTCTAAAGTCAAACTGGAAAGTAGCAGCAACACTTTAAATATGCACATTGGATGCCAAAAAGGAATGGAGGTGGAGAAGTTAAAATAAATAAAATGTCTTCTGTAGCAAGCTATTGCTTGCTACAGAAGTTTATAGAATTCTTGACTCTGACAGCTTCCCAAGGACCCCCATCTGAATACTGACACACAGAATAAATGGAAAATAGCCCTTATTATCCTGGACTGTGGTTTCCAGAAGAATCAATAAAGCTGAAGGACAATAGAAATGTGATTACTCCATTAATCCACAGGACCAAATTCAACAGCCAAATATCCTCTCTGTAAACATCCTAATGAATTTTCAGGCAGATCAAAACTATGAGGGTTGATTTCAGGATGAATAAGTGTTTCTGGAGAAATTTTGAGACCTTTCACTAAGTGTCATCCATCTTGGATGCTTACTGTCTGGTGCTGGAGAGAGGGATGGATTTGTTTTCATTTAAGGCAGATCATAAACCATGTTTTTTTTCTTTTAGAAAGATATAAATTTCTTCCCAGGGCAATAAAAATTCTCTGTGAACTTTGATCTTCCTCTTAGAGAGTGTAAACAGATGCATGCTTTTAAAAATGTGAGTTAAGATAAAGAGTGATGCAGTAGTACTCTGTCACTGGTTCTTCTTTCTTTTTTTCTGTAAATTGTATATTTTCACTTTAAGTATGCTGGGTGCAGGGCCCAAGGTCCCTCCTTATAATTCTGTAAATCAGAGTGGAGAAGTGATCATAAAACCAGGGAACTAACATCAGAACTGGGTGCCTCATCTCCATCTTTGGCTCAGAAACACCTCGCATACACACACACACACACACAGAGGTGTGTGAATAATGAATAATTGCAATAAGAAGCAAGCAAGGCCTTCCTTCTTTTCTCAACCTAATTGTAGAAGACCTTGAGAACTTGACCTACAGAAGAATAAGGCATAAATCTGCTAGGCAGCTATGAATATATGCAATATAGTGCCTTGTCAGGACTTGGGAAATTCTTTTCATTATTCTGACCTTAAGAGGGTCAGAATTGTTATCTCCTGGCAATGAAGCATAGACTGGCAATGGAACAACAGTGTGGTCATGAGTTTTGAACAATAAAGAGCTTTTATGATGATGCAGACAAGATTTGTACAGCATAGATTTCTCCTGAGCTAAAATATGTTATCAAACTCTTGGCTATTCACATAGAGTTCATTAATGAGGGAGACTCCTGGAAGCTTTGGGAAATTTCATGGCTTGAAGGATTCCACCTACAGTCTATTAAATTTCTAGCATGAGAAGAGCTCCGTCTCACTGTCATCAACCCTAACTATGATTCTAAGGCAATATCAACAAAAAGTAAAGTAACATGTTGTCACTTATAAAGGCTTATTACTGTGGTCTTCAAGGAAGTAACTGCAGCTGCAACTGCATCTCTGTTTGGATACATGCCACAGGAAAAGCGAGTCAAAGAAAACTGAATATTCTGGTCAGACCCCTTCTGCAAATGTTCCATGATTCTCTTTTTGTAGCCATAGAAGAGATTATAACACTATCAGCTCTGCTGGCATGACTAAGATTGATATAGATGGGCAGGTATGTCCTAGAAGTCATAGTAAAATCTTTTTTTATTAATTGTACATGTAGTTTACATATCTAGTGAGACTTTTCCCCACTTTATCATGCAACCACCCCCTTGTACTGGCACACAGTATTCTCTTTCCATACAGCAGGGTTATCTTTGAGCCACTGAATGTCCTCATTTTTTCTTCCTTTCTTATGATTGTTGGACAGAACAGAAAGGTTTGAGCCATTGTGCTTTTGTTACCACTAAAACACTGCTCTCACTTAAAATGCATATGCGACACAGACTTGGGAGGAGGAGAGTAAAAATTCTTACCTGCAGTTTAAATATCCTATTAAAGGGAGAAAATTTATTGGTATTAGTAGGAGTATTATCTGATCTAAATAACTTCGTAGCAAACTTGACTCTTTATATCCCTTTTCTGATGCTGGAAATAAAATAGACCCATGCTGAATTGCTTTTGTTATTCTGCTAGGTAGATGCCATTCAGTTTCATATTGAACACTATCATCCATGGGTGCTGCTTACATGAACAACAGCATAACAACGGCAAATTGATGTATAAATATGTTCTGTGATACATATCTATACTTGAAATGAAGATTTAATTTGGGTAGTGATCAGCAACTTTTGCCAGGAATGAGAAAGCAAGGTGGGTGGACATGTTTCTGTGCAGCCTCTAGGGAAGGAAGTAACCCTATGCTATCCCAGTGTTTCTAGGTACATCTGTGATTTCTCTCAGCACTCTATATTTCAGGAAGTCAGCCTGTTTGTGAAGTTATTGTAAGGTAGCAGCGGGCATAAGTAAAACACTGCTAATATAGTACTTGGCCAAAAGTAGCCTCCCCTGTAGGAGTTTGTTTATAAATTGCTTTGGTCCACTTGACAAGGTCAAATCCATTCTCTTAATGATGAATCTCATCTGTTCTGGTGCAGAAAGAAATGTTTTCTTTCACTTCTACGTGTGGTAAGAGCTCATTCATCTCTGTATGTTCTAAAGGGAAATCTAGCTACATCAGAGAGAGAAGGAGTATTCAGAGGGCAACTGATGGCCAGGAAGATATATTGAATTCACTTTCCTGGGACAGACATTCAAATGGTAACAAGTGATAGAAAACAGCTCTATATTTCAGCATGATGTGTGTTCCCTCTCTTATGATTAAACTCCCTGTGGGCCATCTGCATTTAATGGGTTAGAACTACTTTGTAGCTGCAGTTTTTTCCTTCCATGGCTCTTATTTATTTGAGATGAGACCAAACTGCACTCTAAAAGTGCAGCATGTAGGAAACACTGCCAAAAGAATGAGTACAAAAAGGCAAATTTATGGGCCAGTGTTGTTTTAAGCATTTAACAGTATAAATAGAAAGTGTAGATAAATGTGGACATGTAAGCTACTCTGTTTATCTCAGTTACATTATTTGCCTAAATTCCAGAAGAGAATTAGTCCAATTAGATTATACAAGCATTAATGCCTCTGCACTAGTGATTTAGCATATGCATAGAATTGTTTTCACACTAAAACTAACAGTCCTCTTAGAACACATTTCCCTAAAAACAAAAAAGCATTGCTCAGTCTATCCCTGTCTCTCTAACTCTGCAAAAAAATCAGGCACAAATACGGAAACCATTGTAGTAAATCAGATGTAAACCACTGATTTAGTAAATTCCTGTGCTTTAAAAATAGCTGAATGGACTATCTTAATAAAAAAAGCATTCATATAAACTAAGTAATGTTGTTCCAGGACAATTCAATTCAGCATAGTAAATCTATTATGTGTTTAGTAGGGACCAGGTCCTACTCCCAAGTGAGATCACTGGCAAGATTCCTGTTAAGTTCAATTAGGATTTGATAATAAGGAGTTTCTTGAGTAAAGAAAATTTCATCCCTCCTTGCCAACACCAATTTTTCTGGCTCTAAATATTCAATAAACTCCCAGCCAATGAGTATATTTTCCACTTTTCTCATTGTATATACTACTTAAGCATTTGCTAAATAATACTCACTAACTCTGATCTCTATCCCAAAGCTTTTTCTGAAAGACCTCCAAAATCATTTAGTATTTTATTTACCCTATGTTTTTAAGTAATATCTGTCAGGTTTTTCCATATATAAATATGTATTTCATTATATACTAAAATGTTTATAACAAGTAAGGAGCAAAATCATTCTTAGTACACTAGAAGCAGAGTTGTTCCCCGAATATCACTTCGAAAGAAAAACACAATTAACATGTTTTATAATGTTTTTTTCCATTAAAGATCTCAGCTGTTTTCCATTTTTAATGATTAAACCAAAATCATTTCAGTAAACACACCTGAGTAAATAGAGGCTTACAAACATTCAAATGCTTCTGTCTGTCTTTGAGCATGCTGTTTGGCAAAGTTTCATTTTAATGATGCCCTTTCTTCTCAGATGGACAAAAATATTATGAAAGTGTTAACTAGGACTTTTTCCTGCCTATAAGCAGATTGCTAATTATAATCAGACTGTATTCAACCAAAACCAAACCAATTAAGGTTTTGGGTTTTAATCAAAAAAAGGCTTTACACAACTTAGTCATCCCTCTCCATATCAATAAATTGCTCATTCACAGAGAGGTAGTGGTATCAAAAATCAAATCTTTTGCAGCTACTGCATAATAGCAGAAGACTTTGCCTCACTTTAATGACAGTGAGACTAAAATAAACTGCAGTTAGTGCACATAGATGGATACTCTCACAAGAGTACGAGACAGGGAGGATCAAGCCTATTTCAATTATTTTTCATAATTAAAGAATGCAGAACCCAGCTTCTGAGAGATGAAGCAGACAGCTGTTACATTATGGACGGTTGCTATAGGTAGAACTGGAGCATGGAAAAGCACTCCTGTAACAGCATCTTGTAAGCCATCAAGTTCCACTCTATAAGCCAGTCAGAAATTATGAATTTTGACCTGATCCTATAACCTACACTTTTTGAAATTATGTTTTTCATGCTAACATCACTTTAACCAATATTATTTCCTATACATTGATGTATTTATTAGTCTAGTTCCTATGGGAATAATCACTGTTATGAAGTTTGGCAGCATGAGTCAAGCTGAAGTTAAGCTGTTGAGTGTGAGGTCTAGAAAAGTATAAGGGCTCACAAACCCCTATTCTTTGTGATGATAATGAAGGTGTGAGGTCTAGAAAAGTATAAGGGCTCACAAACCCCTATTCTTTGTGATGATAATGAAGGTGTGAGGTCTAGAAATGTATAAGGGCTCACAAACCCCTATTCTTTGTGATGATAATGAAGGTGTGAGGTCTAGAAATGTATAAGGGCTCACAAACCCCTATTCTTTGTGATGATAATGAAGATTCACCTACTTGGTTTGGGCTTTTTTTCCTTATAATATATATCTTGTGTGGAGTGTTTGAAAAGATTTGATGAGGCACTATGTAATTTTTATGCTGTTATTTCAATAGAGTAAAAATAACTGGCAGGAACAGGACAATATCTCAAATATATTTTATGTGGTAGAGTTGTGATATATTCCTTCATTTGCATGCCACAGCCATATTAGTTTTAATGAGCCTGTGGTGCAAGGGAGAGTGGTTGTGCTTCAGGAATTTAGTGAGCTCACTGTTTCAACCATCACTGTGCTTTTGCTTTAATGTTCTGTCCTACTGTTGCCTCAAAAATACAGAAAAAAAAAGTCTTGAAATTCATGATTAGAGGTGCTTCTCCACAAAATTTCACAGTATGTATTTATTGCCAATGACAGTCAACCAGCACCAACCCTACCTCTTCAAGACTTACTCTTGATTCTTTATATCCCTCCTTAAATGCACACTGGAAAGGTGGCAATAGAATAAATCTTACATTGCCAGGTCCTGGTGACATTCAGGACAAGTTGTTTAGGCATAGAGGGAAGGGAGGGTTGCAGTGGGTTTAGTTTTCCCCCTTCCTCCAGCACTGTACTCTGACTCTCCTCCCAGAAGATTGTTCTGTCCCCAGCCATCATACTCCCATCATTCTGCACACTCCTTCATCATTCTAATGCCAGCCAAATCTAAAAAAATCACTGTAGATGAATAAGAAATATGCATTCTGGGAATGAGTGGTCCACTTGTTATTTGGGTATGAAAGTGCTGGGCGAATGCCCTGGTTTTTGGCTGGGGTAGAGTTAATTCTCTTCACAGTGGCTGCTATGGGGCTGTGCTTTGAATTTGTGCTGAGTAGAGTTGATAATACAGAGATGTTTTTGTTACTGCTGAGCAGGGCCTACACAGAGCCAAGGCCTTTAAGGCTTTTCATACTGCTACATCGGCATGGAATTTGGGAGGGCCTGGGAGGCTGGGAGGAGGCACAGCCCGGATAGGTGACCCCAACTGACCAAAGGGATATACCATACAATTTGGCATCATGCTCAGTATGTAAAGTTGGGGGAAGAAGAGGCGGACATTTGGAGTGATGGCCTTTGTCTTCTAAAGTCACCGTTACATGTGATAAAGCCCTGCTCTCCTGGGAATGGCTGAACACCTGCCTGCCCATGGGAAGCAGTGAATTAACTCCTTGTTTTTCTCTGCTTGTGTGCATGGCGTTTGCTTTCCCTATTAAACAGTCGTCATCTAAATCCATCAGTTTTCCAGCTTTCACCCTTCTGATTCTCTCCCCAGTCTCTCTGGTGTGGGAGTGAGCGAGCAGCTGCATGAGGCTTGGCTGCTGGTAGGGTTTAAACCACTACAGGGAAGACATGCTTCTTAGAGGAAGAACCTCCCCTTAAAATATTTTGAAACTAAGAAATATAAGCGGTTTTAATGGGTTCTAACTCTGATCAGCCTGATTTAAATCTGATTTCGAAAAAGATCTTTGCCATTTTGAAAAAACCCTGCAATATTTTATTATTTGCAAACAAGATAATTTACTTCTATTATGCTAAACTATCTCATTATTAAATGCACAATATAGGTTATATTTGTTAAATTTTATAATTCAGGCCCTTACCATAAAATTCACAGTCAAAATAAAATGCCTTTAACATATTGAACTGTATTTTTTCAACACTTCACTCTACAAAATGTTATGACAGTAAAGAAGTGAAGTGAGAAATATAGTTCATTTCAACTTATTCTCAGATACAAAAGATGCTTTCATTAATATGTTCCTGTGGTAAGTAATACTGTTAAACTCTAGGTAAAAATGAGTTTTGTCAAACTTTTCTGACCATTTTGGTCGTAAAAAGACTGTATCTTTAGCTGCTAAATGCAGTGTTGTCCATCACTTATGAGTCTGTAAAAACTGTAATATAAATAAATTTACATTTCATAGGCAAATATACATTTGTTCAAAAATTTGTTAAAATACAAGCTTAAGATTTCAAAATGTTGATGAATCAATTGTAGGAGAAAAAACAGTGCATCAATAATTAGAACAATATTTCACTTTCTCTTTTAACAGGATAGGGACTCTTTGCCCAAAAGTTCTATAAATTTGCTTCTCAGCATAGCATCATGATCACATATCTCAAACATTAGTTAACATACTTGACAGGAAGGCTATGTAAATCACCTCCTTTTGTTTTTACTGCATTTTCCACATGTTCAAGAAGCAGTAAAGAGATTAGTTGCTCATGAGAAGAAATCATTAAGTGATAAAATCAAAGCACAAAAACACGAGTCCTGTCAAGTATGGGAGTATAATCCAGTAGAAAATAAAATCATTTAACTTTGATAGAAACTTGCTTAAATTATTTGCATATATTGAAACATCTCTTTCCTAGAATTTTATTAAAAAAGAGTACACTACCAATAGCCCTGTTGAGTCTCTCTGCACTATTTGTGGAATAAGGAGCTACTCATCTTGGTTAAAAATCTGAGTCTGGCCTTAAGCCAGTGTGGGCCAGATTCTGCCATCCTTACCAGAGCTGAATAGTACCTTAAGCTGGGCCTGATTATGAACCAATTACTCATGTTGTGCTTTTTAATGCATGAATGGGGCCATTGTGAATAAACATTTACAAGTGATTCACAATTTGGCCTATGTGAGTAGCCTCACTCCCATCAATGCGGCTACTCACGGAGTAAAGCACTACTAAATAAAACTGGCAGAATGTGACCCTGTTGTAGTACTTGACATCTAACATGAAGATACTTTTTCATTAGCTAAATGAAACGCTGCAACCAACAGGCTATCATTCATTCTTCGAGACGAGGCTGATGCAAGAGCATGACAAGCTTAATGCAGGCCTGCAACATATCACACCTCAGGTTTAATGAAGGATTGAATACCTATTTATTTCATGTATAAAGTTATGCTAGCAACATGTAACAAAAAATTTCTGTTGTTAGATTTGAGGATGAAGAATTAATTAGAATTGCATCACTTTCACTTAATTAAAATCAGCAGGAAGATGACATGTTCTTTTATTTTCCCCTTTGATTTTGGAAGCATCTAAAATTGCTGTAATATTTTGAAAATAAATATTTATTCTCCCCAAGTAATCTGCAACTGCAATAAATTCCTAGAAATTGTTGCATTTTACTCCTGACATAAAAAATCTTCAAATAATTTGGGGGGATTTCAGAAGAAAACAGTAGCAAATTCTGCTATGAAAATAAATAAGTAAATTGAAAGAGGCAACAACAAAAATGAATTGGAGATTGTCAACTAAACTTTTCCTTCTTTGTCCACTAATGACACCCTAAAAAAATTCTAGAAATTGCTTTAGCATGTTCTAAATACTATACCTTAAAAAATGATTATGTGGAAACTGAATAAAATATAACAAAAACAAAAAGGAAAAATATTTTTTTTAAACTGAAAACAGATTACTAAAATATCCCTTGCATTTCCACCACTTTCATCCTTCTGCGTGTGGCAAAAATGTCTATACAAAACTAATGTCTCTACCTGCACCAATAAAATTCTCTTCTTTTTTTCTTTAAATTGTCAGTCTAGTTTTACTGCTGTCTAAACAGACCATAAAAAATGGAAAAGATAACTTCTAGCCAGAATACTCTTTTCCAGCTCCTCAGACCAAAGCTGAAGCTAATTTTTAGAAGGAGAATCGAATCAGGAAACCACAAATTGAAGTATATGTATGTGTTAAAATTTGAGTTTATTACTAGTGGAAAATAGGACAACCTTCATTTCAGCTGTGTAAGAATCTGCTGTAAAAATCCCATTTTCAGTTGATCCTGGTGGTTTCAAAGTTAAGCTTATTTATTCCCTTGAAAGGCTACAGAATGAATCCATCTCCTATTTTTATTTCAAGTTTAGCCCCCCTGAGTGGGAGTAGAGAAAATCTGGGGATTCCTGTGTGTTTGTTTTTGTGAGTACTGGTAGTTCTGCAGTTGCTGTGATGAAACTGCTTCCCGGATCTTTCCTTCTTCCCCCATGCACCCTCTGTTCCTAACTAATGGCAGAGAGAAAAGCAAGAACAAGCAGGGGGTGCCCCGAGAGTTGTATCCTGTTCTAGTCACAGCCATGCAAGTCTTTCTTTATTTCAATTAATTTACTTTGCCTTTATGAACCTGAGAGACTGACTGTTGCTTTCAAAGAGGCTGACATTTCACTCATCTGAAGGAGCTTGGAATGTGACAGGGGAAAGGGAGGAGAAGTAAATCAAAGCAGATAGCAATTCTCCAGATGTAAAGTATTTTTCTTCTCCTCTATTTTTTTTTCCACCAGAAATGTCAGAAAGTCTGCTGACATTTTAATTCCTTTGTGATAGGCTGGGAGCTGAGAGCCAAATCCTGCTGCCTTTGCACTCAAAAAGATTTTTCCTGTGCACTTTAAAGGTAGTAAACTAGTCTTACACTCTGGAAAGCATATAAGCAAATTATCAACAAAATATAACTAAAGCTAAATGAACTGTACTCTAAAAATGTCTTACGATCCGTTACTAACTGAAAGTGGCAAGCCTTGTTGGACTTTCTTTGTTTCAGTTTGACCATAGAGTAGCAAAACCAAGATGGATTGTACTGGAAGTAAGACCTCACTGTTGTGTTGTTTGGGGTTTTTTCCCTAATATGTATTCTGTTAAAAGTGTAGGAGTATTATTCCATGCTGTCTTTTAGTCACCTAAGCTTCATGACACCCTATCTGTAACCTTTAAGATTTAATTTAAACATACTAGTTGACAATCTGTGCACATCTTTGAAAACTCTATTAAAGACTTTGATCCTACTTTTAGTGTTATATTTGACCAAAAATGATTTTGTTATCTTTAATAGAAATACACTCAGGTCCATAAGTAAGTACCTTCTATTCATATTACATTAGTTGTTCACTGGTATAAATTCAACAAGCTCAACATGCATTTAGTAAAACAGCTGGCTTAGAGCAGCAGCCCAGTGCTGAGACAACTCAGTCTACAAATTCTACCTACAATATGAATGGTCACATATTTCCTTCTTTGCGTGGTGTGCTTAGAGATTTACATCATGGGTTTAGTATAATAAATTTATTATCCTTTACAGAGTTGTTCCCTTATGAAGTATTCATTTGTAAAGCAAGAATTTTTATACAGGACTGCTAAAAACCATGAAGTAGACATATTTGCTTAATAGTTTTATTTTTTTTTTTTTTGCAGGTTCTATAATCATATTTCATCAACTGGTACAACAAAACATATATAAAAATCAAAACAAAGAGGGCTTGTTGAGCTTGATGCATGGTAAATCTATTTGGTTTATTCTTGGTTTATTGTTAAATATTATATTGCATTTCTTTAAGCAGACATCGTGTATATTGTGATTTCTAGCATTCCACACACAGCAGCTTATTGTTGTTCCCTTTAAATATGGGAAATAAAAATGGTTTTAGTTTGCTATTAAAAAAAAAAAAGAAATTGAGAGAGCATACTGCTATATTACATGGCCCAAGAAATATTAGCAGCATGCTCTTTGGCTTTCATCCGTAGAACTGCAATGCTGGAGGACCTCCTTTCAAACTCTGGTTTGGTTTCAAAAGCATGTCCATTGGTTGCCCCAGAAAGCAATGAGTCAGTGAAAAAATTATTGAGGGGCATGTGGCTGAACTGATTCTGGTGGTTTGAGAAGCCCGTGTAGCCAGAATCTGTGCGGGGTGAATGGGAGTAAGGTGTCATACAGGAGGACGTATCTCGTGGCAGCATGCAGGAGGTAACCACAGAGCCGCTAGCCGCATTCCCTGCCCACAGATTGTTCTGAATCTGGAACATATAAAATGAATACAATTAAATTTAGATAGTTCATCTTTTGTTTTCTGCAATGCTTGGTTTGCTTTACTTCACACATAACTAGTTCTCCTCTGAAACAAGCAACATATTTCCCTGCAATCATTTTAGAAAACAGTATGAAGAGATCACATGAGTCAAAATACGAGATTGTTCACTTAAGAGCAAGGGCTGATGATTCATGCTCCTTACTTTGTCATCCATTTGCTCTGTGTCTCCATATATGATGTCTAGTGTTGAACCTCAGGATGCCATCAGCCCAGCTAGTCAATAAAATTAATGGAAACACATAACTGACATCAGAGAAAAGGTGTCAGAAGAGTGTACAAGATCATAAATATTTTCACCATAAATGATTCTCCTCATTAGAATTCCTACTTTCATGGTAGGAAAGACTAGAAGAGGGTGAACAAAACAAACCAATTCGGATTTCTCAAGCGACAAAGCCCAACAAGTATTTGAAAAATTTAATAATGAGAAGCCTTGCATAATTACTTTAAAACAAATGAAACCATAAAACACAGGAATTACTGATAATACATTCAAGGCTTTTTCTTAAATTTGTTTCAAAGAGAGATTTGAGATAAAATTTCTTTTTATGGTGTTTTTATGTGAAATTATACTTTGAGGGCATTAATGTTTCAGCGTTCAGCCTCAACAGGCTGCACTATGCATCCCTGGAAAACGTTGCATGACAGACTAGGACACAAACTTTGTGGTTACCAGCGATGTCTGGAGTAACCATGTATTCAAGCTTTGATGTATAATCCTTTCTATACTTGGCAGTCACTTAAAGCTTCATTCTGAGTCCCAGGCCTTCTACCGTCTATGTATAGATGCTATTTATGGATAGGTATTTTTCACTTTTTTGTTACTAGATGAACAGACAGGAAGATTTTCAATACCTAACATAAGTCAGCTCTTGTTATTATCTCGGACTGAATGGTCTTTCATTCCTGCTGTATTCACTTTGATTTGATCAAACTTCACACTCAGCAGCTGCCCTTCTGTTTTTTCAAACTCTCCACTCTGTCTATTAGTACTACATGTATATGGTATAATTTCTGACACACTCAAGCTTCTTCAGTCATTCCTCATTTGCACACACCATTATACAATATACAGCTTTGTATGCCTTCTCCACTTTTACCTATATATCTTTCCTGAATGCTGATTTTTTTTTTTTTTTTTTTTATGTACAAATAACATCAGGGAAGACATTTTTAGCCCCCATTCACAGTATGGATCTTGTCAGCCAGTAACCATATCCTCTCCTATTTGTTTTCCTTTGCTAAATTTGTCCTCATTCTAAAAATCTGTTGTCCGTTCAGTGTATCCTTGCCCTGATGCACTGCAATTGAGCCCACGTGTCTTTGTTCTCTGTGATATGTTAGACTAACTCAATTACTCCTTGGTTAGCACTGAAAAGTGAATTTCCACTTCAAACTTAATTTTACATTCACATTCCAAGTCCATAGATAAAGGAATTTTGACTTAAGATATAAAGGTTATCTCTCTAGATGAGTGATTTTTTTCTGTCAAAGTAGAGGTCAGGGGAAGTAATGAATTATGACAGACACACACATAGGCATACACAGAATGAAAAAATGTTTCTAATGCTGATGAGTTGTGTTTTCTCCCATTTTCCTATCAATTTGCAACAGCACATACTCACCAAAGCACCAACAAGCTAAAGCGATAAATTATGGTTCACTGAACTCATCTAGCTGAGATCTAGTGCAGATAGGAAGGATGAAATAGTCTTATTTTTAAAGTTAATATTTTAAACAGTTGTATTAGCAAGGTCATCAGGAGCTGACAAACTAATCTGGGCTCCTTGGGAATTACAGCAGCAAAAATAGATTCGGTAAATGCTCCATTTTGGTTTCCTACAAAAGCCTGGGGAAAAGTATGACACATTTCCCCAAACTCTGGGTCTGCTCAGCTTGTTTACATGGACATGCACATGTGCAGTTCCACACACAGTTCCACACACACTCGTGGACATGGCTTGCCTTTCCACACACACATGTACACACATAGCTGGGCACACCTCAGGCTTCTGCTCCTGCATATTTTATGTGGCAGGCTGAGAGGCAGTGGAGTAAGGTGCCTGAAGAAGGATATGGAAGATTTTTCCTCCTTCCTGTGGGCCTCCTGAAGTCTACATGAGGAAATCTATAAAAAAGCTTCAGAACTTTCCAGTTCCCTCCTCCCATAATCAGTTTTTAGAGGACTCAAACATCAGCCCATGGGAGACTCTCCACAGTTTGACATGATACCCAGCTGCCTTATTACTCCTTAATTAACCTACCTGAGCCAGTTTTGACTTATAATCAGACAAATTTCCCCAGGGAGTAACAGTTAATCTGTGCAGTGTCTAATACAGGAGCTATTTCTGAAGGAGCTCATAATCTCCAAAGGTAACTCACATGTGACAAAGTCTTATTTATCTGAATTACTGAAATTTCTTTCCAAGAAATTCTATGCCAAATGCTTCAGTCACCCAGGCTGTGCAGATATAATTATGGGAAGAATTTTAAAAAAAAATCTGTTTAAGTGCAAACATGCACAAGTTTGCCTTTAAAACAGTCATGGTGGGAAGTCTTCAAAAGGTTCAGAGGCTCAGTTTGAAAGTGCCCAATAACCTATGTGGTCTGGAGGAATCACAGTATCACTTTGTCTTTCCATATTTTGAGTAGTTTAGTTTGCAGTAAACTAAGTTTAGTACCACCAATTTTCCTGATATTTTTACCCTAGACAAATCCCTTTTAGTTTAGCTTCAGTGAGATTGCACAGGTGTAAATGAGAAGAGAATTCAGCTGCAAATTCTAAAATATTCCAATGTCTTTTTAAAGCAATATGTGAACAAGCTATTAATTCCCAAAACTTTCAAAGGTGTGCCCTAGGTTTCTTTCTTAGAGAAAGGAATACAAATTAGTAAACTTAACTTCAGGAATGCCACAAGATTCTAGGAAACTTTGCATCTTCTCTCATGAGGTAGTTATGTTTTCCAAAAGAATGTCTCAGTCATATCAATTTTCTATTCATTTTTGTTGGTTGAGTGACTTCACATTTGCTATTAAATTTTCATTTCTTTACAAGGATTTACAACATAAATATCTTGTAGCAAAATTTAGATGCAGAAGGTAGTCCTATATTAAAAATAAATACAGTAATGTTTCACAATAAGTCAAAATTATCAGACCTTCTTCTGGTATGTTAGAAGGAAAAGCGACATTATGTACATGAATTTAAAGAAAATATTTTTCCTCTTAAAATCTTGTGTGATCCATGAACTATATAAAAGGCAATTCAGAGACTGTGAATGAGGCTATACATACTGCACATCTCTGGTTTCTGTTAACATCACAAACAACTTGAGCTTTGCTCTTGTGGTTACCATGAAATTACCAGAGCCCTTCAATATATTTACCTACTGTATGTTTTATACACACATACACATGCACACACACCCTTCCTGATAGAAAAAGAAATAGGATTTCATAGCTGTGACAAGAACTTAACTGGAGAGTTATGGTTGTTAACACGGTTACGATATAATTTCCTAAGCACATGACCTTCTGTTAGACACTGCAGAGGAAAATGAGCTGAGGTAATTGCTCATTCCGCTTGGTGTCATTGCTTTTTTCTGTTAAACCTGAGCTTCAGCCTTTTTATGCAGGCTCTGGAGAAATCACACAAACTCAAATATCTAAATTTTCTGGGAGTTCTGCAATTACTTCCCTAGCTTTGGTTCTCCCATCACCAAATCTCTTGACTCATTGCAGTCACCTGCCTATCTGCACTAGAGTCTGTCTCCAGCAGACACACGTGTGACACTTCTATTTGAGTGCATGTGTTTTAGTGCTTCACATGAGAAACAAAATTCTAATCTCTTTTAAGATCTCTAGATATTAAGAGATTTTATTATTATGCAATAAATGTTATATACGTTGAATGTTATTATAATTACTCAAGTAATTAATTAGGAACTACACATTTACTCTGCTTTCAGGGTATTCCTATTCACTGCATGGGAAACAAGAGTGGCACTAACTGAACAGTTAAGAATTTATGCAATTATAAAAAACATGTGAGTGTCAGACTGATTTGCTAAACTTTTGTCACTCCTCTCCCTGTGTGAAACAACAGTCCTTGCACTGCCAGAAAATATCAAATCTGTGCTAGCACAAGGAGCTGCTTCAGGCAGATTAAATGCAATAGCTGTTAAACTGCTCAAAACTGCTAGTTCACAGCTCATATCTGTTGGTCATTCCTAGTCCATCAGCACAATTAGTTTGGTTTGTCACTTTCTGCTTTTTTTTTTTTCTGGGTGCCTGTTTAGAATGTCCAAAATACAGGTAGAAATTTGCCCGTTTTTCCCAAGTTTGTAGATTCTCAGAATAATTTAAACTGAAAAGAGCCTCTGGGATTTTTGAGTCACTCCAGCTACAGAGGTTCTTTAATTTCTATGGGCAACTTGTCCCAAAGCTTCACCACTCTCATTGTATTTTTACATTTATATCTAGACAGAACACTTCTCAGTGTAATTTGTGAACATTTTGTAGGAGCTGTTGGACCAAGTGCACATGTGAAGATCACCTGTACTGTATTGGGCTCAGGTACATATGAGAGAGATGCAGTACACAATTTTTAGATATAAATAAAATGCTACCTGGCCCCTGGTAGTGAGATGCTTAAAATATGCTCAAAAATATGTGATAGACCCCTTCAGTCCACATTTGGGCTTACAGATGGTGAACAAAATAAAAATCTGCTCATTAGATTTCACACCAAAGTTTGCTAAGCTTCAAAATAATGAGGATTTGAAAAGTCATCAAGCTTTCATTCTTGTATGGGGTGTTTTGTAAACTGTAAATTTTCCTACTGCAATCTTGGAGCCAGTTACAATAAGGGTTAGTTGTATTTCAACTCTATGATACAGTTAAAGGCAAAATTTCATATTTTGAAAAATACTATTTAAAAATTTGTGCATCTCAGAAAAAAAATTAATTTGCCTTATAATTAAGCCCCAGTAAAGTCACTCACACACTTAAAGAAATACGTTTCACAAAAAAAGAGATAGAACAACAAGCTGAATGTTGAGACTGTGAAAAGGACCACATACAGTGGTGGTTTATTACCAAGAAAAAATAAAAGTGCAGTGCATAAGCTACTTTGTGTAGAACAGACACCACCCAGAAAGATTAGAAGTGTCACTCTTGTTGGAAGATCAGGCACAGCAAGGCAAGTGAGCACACATGCAGCAAGACACACACCATCCAGGTGGTGGCTCAGCCTGAGCTCCATGCTGTCACAGCTAGACAGCAGGAGTGTGTGATACAACTCCTTTGAAGCTAGCTCAGATATGTCTGCCACATCTATTCCTGCTTAATCAGTGTACCCATAGCCTTAATGAACTATTGTGATTAACTGTCATTTATATGTCTACTACAGTTAAAAGAAATTTTCAGTCATATAACATGTGGTGTCTAATGTATTCCATATGAACATTTAATTGGAGCATGTAACTTTGATTATTGCTAATGAGGATTAGCCATATGTACTAAGGCTAGAGCAAACTATTATGATGATCCAAGGACTTAGTACTTAACACATGTATGCTGATACTACTTCTATGCTCTTTGCCAACACATCATGTGATGCCATGCTGTTCAACATATTAATTTAATTTATCATTCTGGTGGATGGAATGCAAACTTCAGCATCTTCCTTCTATTTCTGAGATTTCAACATTTTCCTTTCTTTCTATACCTTCTATATCACTCCTATTCCCATATTTTTGAAAAGCTTTTGTTGTCTTAAGATTCCCACCTGCACTAGACTGGGCTTTTTCAACTAAAACAAAAAAAATAGATTCTATCCTATCCAACTCTTGCCTGCAGTTTCAACAAAATTTAAAAAAACCCAAACATTTTACGTGTGATACTAAGAGGGAAAGTAGAATGGTGTGACAAAATGAATCCTTTTAAAATAACTTAGAAGAAAAATTACAATAAATGAACATGATTCAAAGAACAAATAAGAAGGAGGAAAGATGCAAAGTAAGGAAAGAGCCTAGGTGGGAGAAAAATGTTGCCCTTTTTATCTTCTTTTCAGTGATACGATTTAATGTTTATTTACATACTGATGCACTTATTTATAAAGATGACATCTTTATAAACTTGATTCATACAGGTAAAGCTGCAAGTCTGTGTGATAATAGTATAGTCTCTTGCGTGCAGAAATAAGGAGGGGTTATATGAAATTTTGTCTCAGGTTTTCTTGCTACTTCTCCTAGGTAAGCATTGAATCAGATGAGATCAAGTGCCCTTTGTAACAGTAGCCTTCCTACTAACATAGGGTGGCAGAAGGAGTCAAATAAAGACCAATAAGGTAAGAGAAGAACAAAGCTAAAGAGGCTTTTTATTGTTCCTCTTTCAACATATCATTTATAGATCCATGTAAGATAACTACGGATGACTGCAGCTGAACCACATATGAGATTAAAAAAACTTTTAGAGATCATCATACTTATTTTACACCTTATGTTTCAGGAATAAAAAATTTAATTGATCAGGTTTTTCACAGATTTAAAGGGAACCCATGTCTGGCATAGAAGTCCATTTGGTTAAGTTTCCTAAACACAAATGCCTAATACTTATCTGACCACGGTTGCCTACAATGAAGGATGGACTGTCCATTTAAATCCTGTTCATCAACACTTCAACAGTGTCTCAGATATCCTGAGACATCTTTAATGACACTCGACACTGTATTTAAGTGACCAAATTAAGTATGGCTTGTTTACTAATATTCACTCAGGTGAAATGAAGTAAACTTCCCCATGAAGTTCATTTCCCCACTGACGTTAAGATGCTCCATCTTCACTTTCACATCATCAGTAGGATATTGCTAGTTAAGTTAAGTATAGGATGTGTTTTTCTGAGTGCACTTAAGATGACTTAGACCACAATGTGTTGTATCTGCAAGAGAAACTTGAAATTCTAATACTGAAATTAATGAAACTGAAATCTTTCACTAAAATGAATGAAAAACACTGTGCATAACATTTTCCTAGAAAAATCTGATTTTCAGAATAATGTTGTTAAAGCCTTAAAAAAAACATGTAAATAACACTTAGTTGTGCTGGACTATTGTACAAACTGCACTCCTTTGTAATCCATCTTGTGACAGTGTAATTAATGAAAAATATATGCATGCAGAATTTGGCCAGTTTAGGAGATATTCAACTTCTTGGCAGGTAGGTGAGCAATTTTCTTGAAGAAAAAAAGAAACATCTACAGTTAATACACTATAAAAATAATTAAGGTTAGACTGAAAGAGCAAAGCAAAGAACTATGATCTACCAAAAAAACCCTAAACTGTTATTATTGTGAAGATAAAGATGTGGAATTTAATAGCAAAATTAGCTGGATTGTAGAGACAGGTGTTGGACCAGACTGCCTCCAGAGATCGCTTGCAATCTCTACCTTTCTCTGATTCAGAGCCAGCCTTCTGTCTGAAATGAGTTGAAAGAATAATTTTCTCACAGGAAAAATTTTTCGTGTTTACATAGTCACACAATGCATAGCAGCATTTTGTTCTTAATTTGTATTTGATGAAGATAATTGGTGAAGAGACTAAGCAGAAGTCTCCACAACACCCTCTGTTAACTGCAAGAGACTGATGCTTCTGCTGGAAAGCAACCGAGATGTGTTTTCTCAACATATCCGTGTCTGGACTCAGAACAGAAAATCTGCAGGCTGCAAATCCTTATAATGCACACCAGAAATTCACATTTGTTCCTGCTCTTTCTGCCATACAGCTATAAACATCTCGGCTTGATGTCATCCTTTTTCAACATTCAACCTATTTTTTTTTCCAGCAACAGGGAGTCTGTTTTTCCCCTTGTTGATTCTTAAATAAGCTTCAGTGATCTGTGTTCCACAATCCCCAAGAAAAACTATTTACTTAAAAGTATGGCAAACCTTGTCTAATATTTGCTTATTTCTTTGTCACAAGAGAAGTGCTTGTATGCGAGTAGTGGTGCAGGAATAGGAGCAAAGAAAAAAGGATATTTGTTTCCTTTTCTTACATTATCTACGATGAAATAATGAAATTGTTTGGGAAATCAATTTATAACATTAGAACAAAACATGCAGCTAACAATTTTAAATACCTTTTCTGCTGAATTGTGGGGTAGATTGATGAATTTATATCAAGTCAGGCACTGTATACTTATTTTCCATAAGTGAGGCACTTAGAAATGGATATTTAGTTCAAAAGATTTGAATGATGTTAGTGGTCATTGTGTTTTTAAAACAGATTTTCGTTGTCTCAGGCATTCCCACTGGAAGTGTTATATACATGATAGGGACGTGGTTTTCCTGAAGGTGAGTATTTAAGAATGTGAAAACTATGAAGAATTACCCCCAGGTTAGCAAAAACATGAATTTTTATTAAATGTCCTGTGCTAATTACTTGGATACCCACTCATATTCCAGTGTACAGAAAAGTAGCCAATTTCTTCTCTGAGGAGTGGGCTAACTTGTTTTTATCATGTAGCCAAGTTATACATGCAAGCACTCAGCTGAAATAGCCAATGTAAAGTGCACTCACACCTTCATTTAGCTCCTTGTTCCTGTTCTTGAAGTACAGAACAGTACAATGCAGCTTTCTCGTGCAGGCAACCAGACTCAATTACACACTTGTGCCTCTCTGTTTTCCTGCAGTCTGTTAGTCTGTGCTTGTAGGGGAGTACATTGTATTACTGTTTGTGAATGAGTACACATTTTGTATTTCTACACATTTTAGAGATGCTTGATCTAAGATTATGGGACCAGCATTTGCATTTCAATCTTCTGTTTTTAAGAATCTATTAATTAATGATGGAAACATTTGTCAGGCTGAAACTTAGTTGTGTCATCTGTCTAGGAGATTTTTTTTTGACAAAAATGTAAACAGAAATGCAGTGAATTAATCTTTTTAACAATCTGAAAGGACAGAATTGATATTTTATTGCATTTAGAATTTTACAGATCATATTATCATATAATTTAAAAATATGGGATTTTTTGAAAAACATTAATTTTAGGACAATCATTTTAAGTGCTTGCCAATGACTTGTATTATTCCATTATCTTATACCAATGAAACTTTGGTCAGTTGGGAAAATTTGTAGATGGAATCCTACTAAAAATACAAGGTGACCTTGCAGACAAAATTTAGTCTAGAAATCCCCAAGTTTCTGCACTGTTCCTTGTATCATTTGTTGTTATGCTATAAGTAAGTCAGAAAGACCTTAAAAAGAGAACTGAACACCTTGAGTGAGATCTGTGAGTGAATGTGCATCTATGTCCTTGTGAATCTACCTGGGACTACCTAAGGTTGTGTCCACCTGCTTAAACACAGAGTCTGTCATGCAGTGGTTGCTAATGCAGTTGGGTTATTGACCTGTTACATTATAAAATAAAACTAGACAGACTTACAAGTGCCACCACAGCTGAGATGGTTGTGTCCATGTTCTAAGCTGCTGGAACACAAGCCAGCTCTGTCCCAGGCACCAAACCTAGTAACATGCAACCTCTTCAGAGGTAAAGCACGTAAAGCTGAGTAGAGGACACATGAACCAAAGACCCTTGGTTCATAGCTAATCATTAAGAATCATTAAGGTTGGAAAAGACCTCCAAGATCATCAGGTCCAGCCTTTGACCAAACACTGCCATGCCAACTAAAGCATAGCACTAATTGCCATTTACAGTCATTTCTTGAACACTTCCAGGGATGGTGACTCCACCACTCCAATGCTTAACCACTGTTGCAGTGAAAAAATTCTTCCTGGTGTCTGACCTGAACCTCCCCTGGCTCAGCTTGAGGTTATGTCCTCCTGACCCATCACTTGCTCCCTGGGAGAAGAGACCAAGGCCCATCTTGCTACAATCTCTTTCCAGGTAGTTTAAGACCGCAGTAAGATCTCTCCTGAGCCTCCTTTTCTCCAGGCAAAACAATTCTAGCTCTCTCAGCTGCTCCTCACAGGACTTGTACTCCAGATCCTTCCCCAGCCCCATTTGCCTTCTCTGAACACACTTCAGCCCCTCAATGTCTTTCTTGTAGTGAGGGGCCCACAAATGGATACAGGATTTGTGGTGCAGCCTCACCAGTGCCCAGTACAGCAGTGTAATCGCTGCTCTGGTCCTGCTGGCCACACTATTGCTGATACCGGCCAGGATGCCATTGGGCATCTTGGCCACCTGGGCACTCTCTGGCTCATGTTGTGCTGCTGTCAACCCACAGGCCCTTCTCTGCTGGGTCAATTTCCAGCCACTCTTCCCCAGCGCTGAGGACCTCTCCATTCAGCCAATTTAGAGTATGGCCAAAGCAAGCTCACATAGAATAGGAGTATATTCTTAAGGCTGACAGAGACCCCGCTACTTCATGAAGCTGAAGAGCACCAGAACACCAGTAGTGAAGCGAACCATGCAAGATTTTTTGCTTTGTATGGTGTTTTATTTTTATTAATTATGTGGTAAAAGCAATGTGAAGCCAGAGACATGAAAAACAATGGCTTCAGAATAAAAGTATTCAATGTGCTAAAACAAGCAAGCAGACAAAAGCAGAGAGTGAGGCAAAGCAGTAACCCAAAGGACTGGAGAACAGAGACAGAAGATTACGATCTTATTAGGCCATATGCCTTACTACATACTAACAGGGAACTGAAACGGGAAAAAAATACAAATTAAACTAACTACAACTGTCTGAGAGAGCTGTTCTTTCCCTCTGCCTCTCTCTCCCCCCAGCGATATACATTAAATTATGATTCTACATGGCTATATTACGGTTTTTGAGGTCCATGAAGAAATGGTGCATGTTTAACCCATCAGAAGGAAGCTGTCTAGAGATCATATAGTTTATACTCATATTAGCAAAGTATACAAAACCAGAGTTGTTAAGACAGCTGCCAAATGTAGACCCAAAGTACTGCTTGGTCTTTACCATACCTGAGGGTAGCTGTCAGACCTTGGAAGAACAGATATATCATAGGTGGCAGCAAAGTGGCTCTTAGCTTGCTGGATCTGACCATAGCGTTCTCTTTTCCTCCATTTTGCTCTTCGATTCTGGAACCAAACCTGTAGTATACAAGGAAACAGTCATCAGGGTAAACTAAATTATATACTGTGCAAAGAGTTTTAGGGAAAAAAAACCAAGAGATTTTGGACAGTGGCTTTGAAAATTTCTGTTTATCTACAAAAGAGAAATGCTCCACCTGAAAATTAATTTCTTACAGTTTCAATCTGGTCGATGTCTGACCTGCTTAAGTTATTGTTAGCTATTTTAACAATACATATTGCTTCCTTTCTATTATCTCAAAAAACAGACAAAACAAAACAAACAAAAAAACAACCTGAGAAATATCAGTCTGTAGCAAGTAAAATTGTAAAGAAACATTATCTTAAATTCCCATTCCCACTGACTTGCTAGGACTACCCATAATCTGCCTCCTAGAGGTGTCCATAATCTTTATCAAGTGCAGCAATAAAAGGCAGGAAAAACTGGCACAAGGACAGTACTCTACACAGCAGGAAAGGTTCCTATAAGGAAGGCTAAAAGGCCAGGAAGATAATAAAAAGTCACCATGTCACAGACAGTTTTTGGAACTATTGTGATTTTTTTTTCACATTGCTGTTAGGTGATATCTGCTTCTTATAATGGAAAACAAAATAATGGACCTTTATTAAATTATTTAGATTTTATGCCTAAATTTCTTCATACCCCTTGGACTGTTCTGTAATATTTTGAGTGTCAAGTATTATACCAAAAACTTATTATATGGCCATTTCTTTCTGTTACTGATAACTGTAATTGCCCCATGGTCTTAATAATTTTTTTCTTTCAGACAGTTTATTTTGGACTGGTTAAGAATTATCCTGATTAATTAAGGTGATTGCTAAGAAAAGTAACACTGTATAAGAGTAATATCTGAATTATCTTTATTGTTCTGGTGTAAGCAAGCTCACTGAGACTTTTCTAAGAAGTCACACTACTAACAGAACCTTTTTTTTTTTTAAGGGAAACCATGGCATTGGTTAGTCTTCCTGCTAAATTAATCATTAATTCATTTTGATATATACATAAATGAATAGTGCTTTTTTGTATAGACACTTCCTATATTTTGAGGGATATTTTCTGATTCCATATTGTGGGATATTTAAAATAACACTGTTTGGTTTAAAATTCCATTCTTGCATTAATCTTTGGAGAACACAACTGTCTTTTGATCCTGCATAAGCAACCAGGGAATAATTTTGCTCATTTTGATTCCCAAGTACTTGTTGCAGATGTAGTATGTGCAATATTTTAAAATGTATTCAGCAATCAAAGCAAGGCTCATGCATATAACTTCTGAGTGTATATTGTTAGGGACCTTGGTGGTAAATTTGTGTTATTTATGATGCCTGAGGTTCAGCAAAAAGAAAAGGGATGACAAAAAAAAAAAATCTCCTATCTCCACAGGAGGCATCAAGGACACGATAAGGAAATTTAGTCATGAAGCTCTTTCCTTGAAAAAAGACCTTGACAATCTCCTTAAAATGGGTACCAATTACTGGACTGACATGCAGCAGGAAAGAGAACAACTTAGATAAATTAGGTTCAGGTTGGCTCTCTCTGCATGTGTGCAGGACAAATATTAAATTGGATGTTGATGAAATGGTGGTGAAGGGAACTGTGGGTAAGGTATCCAGCTGATCACTCTGCTACACTAAATCAAACAATTTGCTTGAATTCATAGAACTAAATGAGAAAAAGCACATATTTTTTTCCTTTGACAATCCCCCAAAAAGTTTCTGTTTACACCATTTTACTAGGAACTTACTCTTGGCAGAGATAAAGTAACCATTTGCCTCCACAAAGCAATGTAGAAATCTGCTGCTTGTTATCCTTGAATTGCCAGATGCTTGCCTTTAATGACGTAAGGCCTTGCAAATTGCTTCATCTTGTGATGGAATACTCTCACTACTCTGGACAGAAATGATCAACATGTCCTTTCATATTTAGCATATGAGAAATGCAAAGATTGGTTATCTTTTAAGAAAGGGAAGAACATGTCTAAATAAACTAGAAGTAAATACTCTGTGAAAGCCTGATATAAACTTATATATTCTTCACTTACTCTCTTATTTTTAATACTCTTACCATATTAAGCCTCTAAATCTTAGGAAAATAAATGTGATAAGAAGTCAGTTGACACACTTTAGTTCAATTTTCCCCTCCTTGTTCTCACTATTAATTTGTTCTTGAAGTACTTCTCTGTATTCCAGAATTATGCATTTGTTAGAACAGTGTTTTAACGTTATGCTACCTTCTTTTTTTCAAGTCAAGACTAAATCCCAATGAATGGAAGTCATACTTGGAAAGATGTACCAAATTCAGAAGGAGAGGGATTGTGCAGAGCCTGAAGAGTTAAAAGTCACTGAAATAAATTCCATCGGCATTGCTGATATCGCATCGATGTAACTGAACACACAGCCTTGGACTCTATTTTCTGATGACAACAGTGAATATGATGTCTGGTTGAATAGACATGAAAAGAACACTTCTTTATAAAACTGATTAGCTGACTTTGTTTCTGAAAGTGTTTCTTATTTAATTTCAGTTTGTATGCATGTGCACTGACGCCTATTTCTCTATATGCATGTGTGTGTATGCGTTTAATTACAAGTTGTGAAGTTGTTATCATATTCAAGTCACTAAATTTAAAAAATTAATCCCAGTCTATAAGAATCAACGGGACTGCAATTCTCTAAATTGAAATAATGATTATTACCAGAACGGTGAAGATACCTAAAATAAACTTGCAAAATGTGGCTCACACCATTTTCTAACAGAAGACCTCTAAACAAGGGAAAGGCTGCATTTCCTGGATATTTAGCTTCTTTTCTCACCACTGCACATCAAAAGCCATAAATACTATTGAGATTACTATACAAGCACATACTGAATGAATCATATTTGTGTGCAGTTATGATACTCAAATAATGTACTAAGTGGTCAACAGTATGTTTGTTTCCAAAAACTAGAATAACATTATTCATCAGTTATGAAAGTTTAACAACCAGCAATTGTACCTCCTAATTTTGTGATTTCTGAGATCATTCCACAGAGAAAAGGTGGAAGGATTCTGTCCTTTTTATACGGGCACAAACACACACACAGAGATCTAAATGAGTGTAGGTATGTAGATATATAGATATATAGATATTTATGCACATTTATGTGTGTGCAGTTTCACTGCACACTCTTTGGATAGAAACAAGGAATTTGGTTCCTTTTTAGACCGTACTTTTCATGCCATAACACACGCACAATCCTGTGCATCTGAGTTCTGCATTGTCATCAGTCTGAACTACATGCAACGAGTCTTTAGTGGGATCTTTACACGTAACACTTTATGTTTTCATTGCCTGGAATTCTAAAAGAGATCAAGAAAGCTTTTCTAATGATGTTGTTTTCTCATCCCTTAAACAACTGTTCAGAACTGCAACACAAGCTATTTTAAAAAATAACAAGTTATTTTAGCACTGCAGCATAACAGCTCATATCCATAAAGAAATGAAGCAAAACAAGCTGTTTACTTTAGCTTTACAGGCTTTTGTACAATCCCCAAGAGTATAATTTACTCATTCCTACAATTCACAATTTGTTGTAGAAATGCTGAAGTTTGGTTCTTACCTGGACTCTGGCCTCAGTGAGCTCTGTTCTTAGAGCTAGCTGTTCTCTTACATAGACATCAGGGTAGTGAGTTTTCTGGAATACTTTCTCCAGTTCCTCCAGCTGCAAACTGGTGAAAGTTGTTCTGTGTCTCCTCTTCTTACTGCTGGAGACATTGCTGTCACACTTATCACCAAGTTCATCCAGGTCTCCCTTCTCCTGCAGCCCTTTCACTGGAGACATCCTGAGATTGTTGCAATTGTCCATGGACCTGCTCAGCTCTGTGTGAAGAGGCTGACCTTCCACTTTAGTAATCCCGTAGTTCACTGCATACAAGGTGGGTTAACAGCTGGTTAATAAATGATCAAGGGGGAAGGGGAGGTGTTTAGATTCAGGAGTTCATATAAAACAGTTTCACAAGGAACAAGATTCTGTCGTGGCTGTGTTGTTTCTATATGAGATCATGGAAGAGGAATCTGTACTATTAACTACTGATAGAATAAAAGTGCTAAATCACACTGAATTCTAACTGAGAATATATCTGAAAATATCATCTGAAAACTTACAGAGTAAGGAGGCTGTGCAAGAGACTTGGATATTTTCACTCTGCCACTACTGCCACTAAAGTAGTTAACAATCCATGAAATCAGCATCAGCTAGAGTTGTACAGATAAGGAATCATAGCCCAAAACAGATTTTCATAGAAGAGGCACAAAGCTATTGACAAACGTGCCTTTAAACTTGAAAGCAAATGCAAAAACTTCTATTTCTATGAAAATACAAATTAACAAAGAAGTAAACTAAATAGCTGTAAACTGACAAATCAAGAAGCAAATGAAACCAAAAATTGAATTCACTTTAAAAACTCAATAAATTCCACATACCTTCTTTTGGATTTGTGAGGTGGAATTGTTTCCAATTAGGTTTGTTATGGTTACAAAATACAGGGCATTTCTGCAAAATGTTAACTTATTAAAAGAGATCGTTTCATATACTTTGTACAAGGATTGCAGGAACTATTTGTCTTTAGTTGTAGAGATAAGAAATGTTCCGCAGTAGCTTCTTAATAGGAAATGAAAACATTTCTTACTTTTCAATATTTTTTACTTATCACACATCACTGGGAAAGTAATGAGATAAGTTATGGAACTCAAAAAAACTTTTTTTCTTTTCTAAGAAAAAGGTAAAAAAATATTCAAACTCTATAGAAACTAAAATTTACTAAGATGCCACGTAACATAAGAAGCTTGCTTTGAGATTTTCTCACATTCTCAGTAATTTCTTTCAATTTGAGCTGATTGTAATGAAAAACAATTTTTAGATACCATCAACACATACATAGATACGAAATGCCCCAAAGCCCTCAAGGCACACATTAAATTAGTTAATTAGGAAAGACTCCAATGTATAAATCAATTTTCTATAGGTTATTCTTTTTTAAATTACACTTGAAGAAATCTATCAATTTATCTTACAATTTTTTTCATACTTTTTTATTTTTGAGAAAATAAAAAAATTTTCTCAGAATTATATGTATAATTCAATGACTATATGAAGTCAAAAAAGTATGATACTGTTAGTCTTCTTATTGCATATGATCTTAACTATGTTTTCCAATTCTTCTAGGAAATTATTTTTAAATGTGTTTTGTTTGTTTTTTTTTTTTTTTTAATAGGGATTTTTATCATGTTGTAATAATGAGGAAAATTTTAAATGTTTTTAAAAGAAAACGTTTCATATTCTTCTAGCCAGTAGGCTAGAAAATTTTAATACTTGATAGAAGGTTTAACACTATCTTTGGATGACCGGCGTGGTTTTCAGAATCATCTTTACGCATCATTTGGTAACACGGCAGAGAGATCCCCGCTACCGTCGCAGGACGATATCTGAAGGAACCGAAAATGCCCAAGCGACCTTCCGTTCCCTCCCTGGATCGGCACCGGAGAGCCGGCCGTGTCCGCGGTTCCTCCGACACCGGCACCCGGGGATGCTTTCTCCCGGGAGTTCGCTGGGTGAAAACGCCGCGGCTCGTAGCGGGAGCGAGGGTGGCCGGGGAGAGGCCGGAGCCGACCAGGGGCGGCCAAGGGAGTGCCGGGGGGCGGCCGGGGGGTGCCGAGAGGTGCCGGGGGGCGGCCGTGCCCCGCAGCTCCCGCCGGGACCCGCCGGCCCGTCGGCTCCCCGGGCGGGCTGTGCCGGCGTGCCCGGCGCTGTGCTCCTCGGCCAGCCGCCGGACCCGGGCCGGGGCCGCTGTGGAAGGCAGTAGCCGAAGGGTTGCACTGAAAGGAAAAGAGCTCCTCAAAGTAGAAGGTTGCCTTCTCCCGGCGTTTTTGTTTTTTTTTTTTTTTAATAGTAGTGGTGGTAGTATTGTAGCAGTAATATTGTTACAGTTATTGTTATTTTACTACGACCTGACAGCCCCTCGCATGCCCGCAGCCGAAGGCTGCACAGCTGCCTTTGGTCTCCCTGGGCGGGAGAATCCCTGCCCTCGCCCGTGTATCTCCAGGAGGAAGAATAACCCTGGGATGATGACTCACCGTTGTTGTCCTGGCAGGGTGATGTCCTCTCCAGCCTCACATGATGCTCAGCTCTTTGCAGAGGGTTGAAGGCCTGTACGCATTTGCTGCCTGACGTTTTGCTATAAAAGGACTCATTGTCCAAAGTTTCCATAACGTGCTCCAAACTGCCTCCTGCTCCCATGTAAAAGTCACTGTTCTTGCTCGGCTGGCTCTTCAGGGCAAACTTCTCGCTCAGAAAATCCATAATCATCTAAGGCTGCTGGAGAGCCTCTTCCCTAGACAGAGGCTGGACTGTGAGCACGGGAGGGAGAGTGAGTGGATGGGAGGGAAGGAAGGAGGGAGGAAGAGGCGTTCAGTGCTTAGGGAGCTGTTTTGCCTCTGAGCCTTTGATTTGTCTTGTCTTGAAAGGGGAACCCGAAGTTGCTCTTATATCTTGAAGCTCAGCAGGACTTCTTGTGCAACCTCCCATTTCTAATGAATATGAAAATAACCAAGCAGTCTAACTCCACCCCAGGTCCCCCAAGACCTAATCCCAACACAGGAGGGAGTTCCAGGCCCGTTTTCGACAGACAGATCTGTTTCAGACAGACACACACAAGCATTCGGGGAGGGTGAGGGGAGAAAGGGAGGGAGGGGAGAGAGGACAAATAAAAAGGACATTTCCCCTCTGCAACCTATTCTTATTTCTCCAGGGATCCTGGAAAGAGTAATCCCTCGCTTCCCTCCCTCTTCCCCCAGCTCCCTGAGAGGCTTAGAGCAACGTAATTTCAGGGGCACATACCCTCAAGTAAAGGATCTTCTTTAATCGATTTGACTGATACGTCGGTAGCTGCAGTCCTGTTCTCTGAAGCTGTAAAATTAAGAACCGGTGTTCCCTCTTTATTAAACAGCTCAGAAGTTTTGTCCTAGAGTTAAACAGAGAAAGAAATATTATAGGCAGTTGTTTGTGTAGAGGGAATGGAAACAGAGAAACTTAAAACTAGAACTCTCTCACAGCAGAAACTGGCCTAAAAGAGAATTTGCCTGCTATGAAACAGATCTTAACCAGTCTGCCTCTGTGTGTGTGTTTGGGGTTGAGGGGGGGGGTGTTCGTGTCTGTGCAAAGTGGTTAAAACGGACCTTTATTTTAAATCTCCTGAAATATTTCGTTTTTTAAAAAAATACTGTTTCTAAATGAAAGTATTTTTTGAAAGTCTTCGGTAATAAAAAGAAAAATAAATGAGCCATATATTCATGCATTCCTGTGGATATTGGAAAAGCGGGTGGTTTTCACCCAAAGTGTGAGCTTTGAAGTGTTGAATTCCTTGGTCCCTTCGCACATTGATAAGATTTAAAACACAGGCGAGAGAGATAGTGGACTATTTCGAAAAGGCACGAATTACGGAAAAGAGCTTCCATGCTTCCTCGTGAAAGGAGTACTCCCTGAAGTAAAGCAAACCCGAGGTTACAATCTCTTCAGATGAATATTTCAGCATCGTGTGCCCTCGCTTGTCTTTTCTACTGAGGCTATTTTAGAACCCGATTCGGCGGGCCCTTCCCCCGCTGGGGCGGGGAGGGGAGAAGAAGCGAGGCTTTAATGAGTGGCTGAAGTATCGGTGCAACACTGGCCAGCCGGGGCTGCGGAGCGGCTTAGAGACCTTTCCTGTGAACCCAGTCAAAGGTGAAGGGAAGGCCAGTTCGAGTCCAGCATGTTTCCCGGCAAGAAGCTTCCCTTCCTTCTTCAGCTGGTCTCTAATCTGATATTTTCCCGGAGAAAGGGGTAGCTGAGGGATGCTTTTTTCCAGCTACCACTGTCGAGTAGCTGTGGGCACCATCCGCCACATGCACCATCTGCCCTTCCCTGTCATCTGTCAGGGCCGGGCTGCTACCCCCACATCTTCGTCCCTGTTCCCGGCGTTACCTGCCGCCATCACCGAGCTGGGGCTGCGGGAGGCGCGAAGCCCCGTCGTGGCAGAGCGCAGAGGTGGTGCTCGGGGGCTTGGGGTGCCACGGGTTTTTTTATGGTATGGGGGTGTCCCTTTGGTGGGGAGTGAGAGGTGGAAGCGGTTTCCGTAAGCCCCCGAGAGAACAGGAACGGAAGGGGCGCGGAGTACCAGCGGTGCCCGCGGTGCGCGGCCAGGTGAGGCAGAGGCCAGCTGCCTGCCCCGGGAGAGGCTGGACCCTGCCCCAGGGGCCGCTCCACGGGCAGTTCCCCTCCCCGGATTTCACATGAAAAACGACACGTTTCCTCCTTGCACCTTCTGGAACAACGCCTGCTCCGGACCCGGGGAAATAGATCCTCTCCCTGCCCCCTCATCTCCGTGTGCTGGCACTTCGGCAGCGTGTTTATAACTGTGCGTTAAAAGCACTAAATGCCTTGGGGAAGGGAAAAAAAAAGGGGGGTCGAGGGGAGAGACAGAGAGTAACAGAGAGAGAGAGAGAGAGGGAGAGAGAGGGAGAGAGAGGGAAAAATGGAGCTCTGGATGTCTTTTAAATGAAAGACACATGCAACATTTTTGCAGCTTGCAATCCACTTTTATCCCAATAAATGTCCCTCTTTAAAGACAACTATTAAACTCCAGGAAAGCCGAGGACAAGGAGCATCTCCTATGACCGTAAATCCCCCAAGAGCTGCCAGCAGCAGCAGGGCTATTTCTAGGGAGGCCGGAGGGAGCGCGGGTGCTTGTCGCGGGGATGCGCGTGGCCCGCTGGCGGCGAGGAGCCGCCTCGGCGGCGGCAGCGCTCGCTCCCCACCGAGCTGCTCCGCACCCCGGCAGCCCCTCCACCCTTTCCCTCCCGGGAGGATCGGACCACCCCGGCGGCGGCGGCGGCTGCTGACCCGCGGGGCCGTGGAAGCGCCGGCCTCGTCCGGGGACTGAGCTAGGGACGGGCTGCAGCGTCCTCTGTGTTCTTCACCCCTGCTCCGCTGAGAAAACACGACCCTCCTGCAGCTTCTTCTCCCCAACGGGGACTCCTCTCCCTTACAGCCCCGTCTTTGCGAAGCACTCCCCGCCGAGATTAGGGCAGACATTTATGTATATGCGCCTACAGTATCTGAGTATTAAATACAGAGCGCGATAGCAACTATGACTGGGTCTTAAAATCCGTCCTTCCTCAACAGGAAATAATAAATAAATAAATAAATAAATAAATAAATAAATAAATAAAAATCAGAGTGATTCCACATCACTGTTAGCTCCAGGGACCAAATTCTGCTCTCATTTACCTCTGTGCAACCCAGAGGACTTCAAAGGGAAGGAGAGATGTAACCTAGGGGAGAATTGGCGCCACGTTCTCCTTAAAAGCTTGAAAACAGAAAGTTGACTTCAGCGGGCTAAAACCATTTGAGAGGGGTTGGACAGATCCCGGGGGAGAAGGCGGCAAAGGGAAAAAAATTCTGTGCTGAGGTGAGACAGCTTTGAAAAGCATCTTTCTTCAGGGACCTACTCCCTCCGCCAGGCAGCCCCGTTATTAAGAGCTGCGTGCAGATGTGCCGCTGTGTTTCCAGAGATGGAGTATCTCCTAAACCTTCTGTGAGAGGGTGTTATGTGTGATGGAGAGACGTTTCGTGACCAGAGGTGGTGTGAAGGAGCTCGCCCCTGCAGTGCATAGGAGCTCCTTGGGAGAAGCCTGTCCATTGGGACGAGCCGGGCGCGCACACCGCGGGACGCTCCGCGGTACCGCTGGGCTCTCCTGCGGGGACGGCTGGCTGCCTTACCCGCGCCGTCCTCGCATTCCTTCCCTTCCTGAGATCAGAAGTTACAGACCAAGCGTAGGAAAGAGGCTCCCGCATAAATTTCAAACGTCTCGCTGCCGAACAGTCAAAGAATTTAGGAAGAGAAATGAGGGACTGCGGTGCTGGACCCGTACGCTCCGTTTCTGGGTCCGCAGCCGCTGCTGCTCGGCATGGCAGTTTCCAGCCGAAACAGGGCTACTGCGTGTTGGAGGGACCTTCTCACACCCTTGCGTCTGTTTAAATAAAGTGAGAACGGCAGCAATACGGGCGATGATCTCCCTTTCAAATGTCCTGGAATCCCCATCCCCTCCCGTCCCTCCTCCCCATTTCTAATACCGGGTTTTAACTATGGGTGTCAAGACAGATAGAAGATTTTTATCTTTTAATCTGTTTTACACCAACACTTCTCTTTCCTCCAGAAAAGTTACAACACGAAATTTATTTAAGGATTGAATGGGAGGAAATTCACGCTACCTGAGACTCGGCTAAACGAATTTTGGGGGTACTATTCAATTCCTTCCACATACGAACATGCCAGTTGTCTGGTAAATGGAAGGTGAAGCAATGAAGATAAGGGCTGGGTGCTGCCGCGGGAGGAGTGCCCCTCAGTGAGGGGCGTCTGAGGGATGGTTATAGGGGAAGAAGGGAAGCAATAAATTGTCTTGAATGGGATCCAGCACCCCAATAACCGCCTCGGGTCGGGGATCGGGTGCGTGAAACACGAAGAGAACTGTCTATCTCGAAAAACAGGTGCTCGAATGGTTCAGTATTTCCACAAGCCTTCTGTTTTCTTTGCTGAGGCTTTACCTAGCAGCTCATTTCAATTACAGACACGGAGATTTTACTGCATGAAATGGGCGCAGGCTCCAGAGAGACCCTCTGAGAAACCAGACTCTCGGTCTCTGCCACTCGGTCCTGGGAACTGACCTGACCTGCGGAGGCGAAAAAAGGTGTAAAAAGACACTCTACGACTCACTCCATATCTCCCTCCCAGTGGAACGTGGCAAATTACAAATTACAGATCCAAAAGCTAGCTTGGCTGAGTAATAATTTTCCAGACATCCTGCTTGTGAGAAGAATCATGTGAAATATTCTTATTGCCAGCAAAAAGAAGTGCATTGCCTCTCAATGAACGTTGAAATAAACTGAGTTTTGGGGACTATTATGTTTCCTTTTTTTTTTTTTTTTTTTCTTTAGGTATGTGAAGCATCACTATTTTAATCCCTGAAAATAAAGATTGTGTTCCGGATTTCCACAGCCAGGCTGCAAAAGGTCTCGATCCAATCCCCCTTTAACGAACTTTCTTCCTAACAGGCAGGTTTTGTTCACCTGAGCAAACAAAAACAAATCGGTTCTGGTGTACGTGGATAACTTTAAGATTTTCCGTTCGGAGAGGAAATGTTTAATTGACACTGTTTGGAGTGACTTTACCAGAAACCTGGGATCTGTAGTTTCAGAGATCAGTGAAAGTGTAGGAGCAAGTCGACTACACTTCTACTCGGTAATTTAATGTTAATTCTGCGTGGGCAGCGGACGAGCCTATTGAGCTCCGCTCACCTCGCACAGGGAAAGTGGTGTCAGCTCTCATTAGGCTGGGCCCGAGCCTGGAGCCTTTCCCGCTTTCCCAGCCAGGCTCGAGGTTCAGACGTTTCCAGGTCTAGTCCACAAAACAGCCCGAACGTAACGACAGCAACCATTTCACGGTTCCTGCAGTTTGGTGCTTTGACAGTGCCTCAGCTGTTTGGGAGATTTCCTGTATGACACCTGCACAGATAAAATGAAGATTCCACGTGCCTCAAAGGCATACCCAGGGGGCAGGTAAGAAATTTGGTGAATGGGAAAGTTGCCCCGTTAGGAAAGCAGGATTGCTGTCAGGGCTGGACAAACCCGACAATTTTCTTCTTACAAGAGGTAGTGACTCTTAAACCAATTTTTTTTAAACACAAAATGGAATGAGATAATATTTAGTGTGTTGATTTAATCTTAGCCCCATAGGAAATCTCAGCAGAGATGCTCTACAAAAGCATTAATCTCTTATCTTGATCTAGTTCAAATTATAATGAACCCTACTTACATATGTGCTATAAAAACAAATTCTACACGAATTTAATCTGTGCTTCATCGGACTGCTATTGTAGCCCTTTATCAAGTTTAGAAAGGATTTGAAAGTTGGGTCGTGGGACTCAAAGCCCGGCGCAGTTTTGCACCACTAGAAAGAAGATATTTGCTCCTGAAGATGCTTCTCAGGTCCAATATACGTATTTATTCCTCTCCACTCCTCCCTCGCCGCACTTCGACTAAGAGTGGGATCTGACTTTCTACTCGGGATTTTAGGTAAGGCAAGCACAGAGCTGCTCTGTCTGCAGCCCCGGAGGAGGCGGCTGTCCCTCCGCCCATACCGGGGGACAAAGCTTCTGGCAGCTTTGGCCGAGCCGGGCTCTTGCAGCCGGAGAGCCTCCTCAGAAGCCAAATCCTCGCCCCCTCCCCCTCTGCCAAGCTTTCCAACAAATTATATTCGCAAGGCAAAAGACAAACGCCGTTCTTCATATCACAGAAACAGACGCCTTATAAGAAAAATTTAGAAGTGAAAAAGCTCGCTATCAGGTTTTGCAGTCAGTTACGGGTGAATATTTGCTTCTCCTCCCGCCCTTACGCCTGTAATATATTTCAAAGGAGCAGGCAGTCCCCCAGAGGAGCTGATAAAGAGTTTTAAGTGAACAATTCTGTCTAAATTGCCCCTTTTTCTCTCCTGTCGCGAAACAATGCTGGGCTGTAGGGCACTGAACTTTAGCGCACCTCTGCAAGAGAGCAAACTAAAAGCAGAGCCTTCCTTTGCAAGTTACCCAGTCTTCCCTGATGGCAGTTTGATTGCGACTGGGACAATTCCGAAAATATAAGGGCTACATTACCGGAGCGACCCGAGGCTCTGGATGTATCGAGAGGCCTGGAGAGTGCGTGTGGGGGGACTGCCTTGTCATCTCAGATGAATTGATTTCTTCTAAGGCATGAAATATGGGTCGACATTGTGGTTTCTAAGCACGAAGGTAAAGGAAGGTGTGAGACAGAAGGGGCAGGGTCTAAGAAATAGATCCCTGTTCAAGTTGGAGGTACTAACAAATGGATGCATTGAGCTGCTTTGACAAGGACTGCCGGTTTTCAAGGCTACCTCGTTTGAAAGAACCCTTGCTTTTTTTTTGCATTTTTTTCCCCCCAATGCGATGTGTGCTAGATGCGATTAAAAGTGTGTAATTCAGCGATGCTGAAAGCCACAGAGCAATTTTATTCCGGTCTTTCAGCACCGCCTCTGTACAGTCTCAGCCTTATTTTGTCATTTGCTGAGAGCTGCCTGTATCTTTTGAAACGCTAGCCTGCATTAAGGAGCATCTATCCCCGAGCCTTTAGACTCTCTGCCCTTCTTACCAGAAACGGCTAGATGGATACAAAAAAGAACTTAGTGGTTAACCGATATGCTGCTAATATTTCATCCACGTCCCCCCTTCTCCTCCTTTCCTTCCCCCTCCCCCCCCTTTTAAAACTTCAGTGCTTGGAAAAACAACATATTTTAAGCTTTCCACACAAATATTGATATTGGCAAATAAAGCCAGCCCCCAGCTTTTGGTTAGAGACAGTCTTCTTTTTGTTTCTACCCTGGGCAATCCAAATTAATCCACTATATTACAAATTGCCTCGAAATATTTCACTTTTCCTGACAAAACCCATACCTGTCATATGCCACCATGAAATACATTTTTTTCTAGTCCGTTTGTGAGCTGGCTCTTTCTAGAGGGTATCGGGCAGCGATGAGAGGTGAGGAGACGACATGATCCTGCAGGAAATTCTCTTATTTGTGTTTGCATTTGTGCTGTGGCAAAGCACAAAATGTTTAATGTTATCAAGTATTCAGGTAAAGCAGAACTGTGTAAGCTTCAATCCTTGCCTCGCCTCCTGTTCGCAGGGCAGGAGGTGCCGCCAGGTGAAAGCAGGTCCCCCCCCTTCGACCATTTGCCACCACAGCCAGTGCATCTCCCCCGAGCAGGGACAAATCCTTCCCACATCGTCCTGGCCGAGGCTCTGAGCTTAACCCGGCACACGGCCAGACTTGCACAATACATGAAGGCAACAACTTCCCGAGTCATTACCTGCAATTAAATGCGAGTGAAAACGGCATAAACATGGAGGAGATATGTAAAATACAGCTCTTTGGTTTTGTTTTGTTTGAATATTTTTTAAAAATTTATTTTATTTTCGGTCAAATGTCTCACAGAAGTCCACGGGGCTGGACCCGCACTGGAGAATGAAGCTGTCGCTCGTGGAATGGAAGCCAGGGTCCGTGCCGGCTTGCCGGGCACAGCCCCTCGGTGTCGCTCCGGAGCGGGGCGCACGCAGCGGCTCCGAGCTGGCACCGGCCGCAGCCGCACCTCTCACAGAACCTGCAAACGGAGAGTGAACTGCGGGGGAAGAGAAAGAGACACCAGAACCTGCCACTTCTTGAGACTGCCAGGCCGATGTTTTTATTCTCTTCTCGCCTAGCCGTGCCTTTTAAATCCCGCAGCAATCATTTTTTCATGTAAAGGACATCGTCGTTTAAAGCAAAATTGCCGGAGAACTGTATTCACTCGCATGAATAGCAACGCATTAGACAAACGAGCCAAGCTTACGGCTGACTTGTGTTCTTGCAATGAATAACTCCTCGAACCTCCCCTACCTGGTAATGGTGACAGAACCCACACTATTTGGACAGGACAGCTATCATCTCATGATCGGAATGTAGCAGGAATATACCGCCCATTTTATTTTTGTACGTTCCTTTTCTTCAGACCATGGCTCACAAGCACAGAAAGTTGAGCCAATTTGAAATAGAGGCATTTATCCTTTATTAGAATTTAAGTAGTTATAGCACTCTCTCCTAAAAAGCTGCCTTCCATCTCAGGATATATGTGGAACAACTTGGCTGTGGCTCAGCTACCAGGTGGTGCTTATTTGCTTATTTGCATTCAGGACTGAAGTACTGCCTCCTTAAAAAAAAAAAAAAAAAAAAAAAAAAAAAAAAAAAAAGCAAACCTCTGGTTTCTTTGCATAAGCGTCATTTAATAAATGAATAAGTTAGGAATAAAGAAGACTTCTTAGAACCTTAGCTATTAACAAACCTGGTTTTTATCACTTCTTAACTTTGTGAAATCAGCATTTGTTGTTACCAACATAAAATGCTCTTACCTGCTTTTTTGTTAAAGAGCTATCAATTGCACATCAGTCAGAAGTAATTTTACATCTTCCTAGGTATCTAGCTTATTTAATGTTTTATGAAAAAAAAAAAAAAAAGCTTTATATAAGTAGCAATCAGTCAACCAAGAAACTAAGAAAAGGTTACTAACTCCAAACAAATCTGTTTAACATTCGAATGAAGATCAGGGGAAGAACAAATGCTAGACCTTGGCAGCTAGTTAGGTATGTACTAACCTGTTGTGTCAGCATCTGTCACCAATATAATGGAGGAAGTGCTCATAAAGGACAATCCAATTGTCTAAATGGTCTGCAAATAACAGTATAGCTCATAGTGTCATTAATTTAAACTTCCAGTCCTTGTAAAGATGGTCAGTCTGGGGCAGTTACATAATATTTCCACTACAAATCCCTTTGGAAACCCAGTCCCTGTTCATTTGGCATCATGGAACTTCCCAAACATCTATCCAATAGGTATTTTATTGCTAACGAACCTTCAGCACAACTTGGCACCCAGAAAGTGCCCTCAGGATGCAGCCAAGAGCATGTGGTCAGCATTTTTCTGTCCATCATCTACTTTGAAAACGAGGAAAGCAGTTCTCCACAAGACCCAACACTACTTTCGTTTATGTACACTGTTACTTGCAGGCCATACCTGTCTCCTTCCCTACTCTTGGCATATTTTTCTGACTTCTTGTGAGAAGAAAGAGGTGTCCCATTCCCACTTAACCACAGCTACATCCATGACCAGTTGACATCCCACTCTCATATCTCTGTGTACACTTATAGATAGATAGATAGATATAGATATATAAAAGTATATGCAAAAGTATATACGAAAGTGTATATGAATGTATAGATATACATTTCTCACACAGGCTCTAAAAACTGCAGCAGGTGACTGACAGACTAATATCCAAACACAACTCTTATAAAAATAAAATTAGTCAATTTGTTTTTCACTTATGACTGTAGAAAGAAATAAACAAAACATAAACCCCTCAAGTTGCTGGGGGTTGGTTTGGTTGGTTGCTTTCTTCTCCAGCTAGTACAGCTAAGTAAAAACTGCTTGGATCTCAGATGTAGTATCAGGCTATTCAATCTTTTATAATAAATTAAGAGTTCTGTTCCTGCTTTTCTGGGGCCATGTGGTAATAGCTACTTTTCATATGTATTTTTCTGACAAAAGAAAAGCATATTCAAATTGCACAGTATCACAGAGTATTAGTCTGGCTTCCATCAATGCTAACAGGAGTAATTCCAGTACCTATCGTGGAAAGACTGTACCTTCATAAACATATATTGCCATTATCATGAGAATCTGAAATTAAAATCAAGGAGATATTAATCCAATACATTCCTCATAGTGCCTTTAACAGTTGTAATGGAAGACCAAGAAGCAGTTTTGCAGCCATGTGTCTGAGGCCAGATTTGGATGCCATTTGTGGCAAGTTTTTGAAAAATATAAACACTAGGTATAGTGGACATGCCTTTAATGAATGCTTGCTCGAATAATAGGATTATTAATAATTAATGACAATGATTTACTAAGTCAAATGTAACACCAAGTCACTCTGCACCAAAGCAACGTCTATGCTATACATTGGCTATTTACATACCTGTTGAAACACAAAACGCATTTCAGCAATTATCTTTTGAGTCAGCATGGTCTGAAGTAGGTAAGTAGGTAAATCTGCCCGTTATTCAGTGAGAAACATTTCCTCACAGTCTTTTGTCATTCAGGTGTGTGTGATCTGAGTACCATTTAGCACCTCTCTAAGATTAGAAATTCAGACCATGCATTTTGGGGAGGGTTTTTTTTTTTTTTTTTTTTTTTCCGTTGCTGCAGGTGCTTTTCCTAATGCCGCCGTTCAAACAACAGAGGATTTAAAGAACTACTGCGCATACCTTCGGGTAAGTTGCACAGGAAAAGACAGTCCAGGGATCTGTTCAGGAGAGCTCCTAGAAAGCTCTTCACTTTGCTTTGGGGAGTAACACCCATCAAGGTTTCAATGCATAAATGAACCTTGTTGTTTTCTTCTTTATTTCAAATGAATGCTTTGAACACATTCCTGAGTCTCAAGCTTCATACATACAAGGAATTTTTTTTAAAAGAGCTTATTCATATGAAGTTCCTCATCCTTCATGTTAAAGGATCTTCAGGGAGCAGAAAAAAGGGTCGAGGAGATGATGCTAGTGAGCCTGGAAGAAGTCTGAAGCACTGCAAAGGCAGCAGCACATCCAGGAACACAGTTTCAGGATTCTGTGATGTAAGTTTTGCTGGACTGTCACTGACTCACAGCCACTCCAACATTAGAACAGACTGACAGAGAAACTTACTTTTAAGAATATGTTCTTGTCCTAAATGAGAATTACTGCATCGGGGGTAGGTGCAGAGGGGACAAAGAAAAGTGGGGGGGAAAAAAAGAAAAAAAGGAAATTAAAAAGAGAGAACTAAAAGAAAATGCCCAAAAGACACACACACAGAAGCATGGAACTGCTTGCAGAGTAGGGCTTGAAAAATAAATGTAATAAATATCCACCACGTGTATCATCCGTGTTACCTCTGACCTCATGTACTGTAAGATGTGACTATGAACACCAAGGCACGTTGGTTACTTCACCTCATCCCTGAATGCAATAAAGGTCTTTCTGCTAGCTTGAACAGAAGTTGCACCTTGGTATTTGGTCAGACATGCTGTACTCTGAATACTGCAATTCTGAGAAAGATGTGTTGGATACCATAATAAGACCTCATCCTATTACACATTGCAATATTATGTAATGAAAACAGAAACCTGTTTTGGCATACTTTATACCTTTATTTCTGTTGGGTATATTACTTAACTTATGCATGGCAATATCAACTAATTGAATAGCAGACTAAGCACATCATGAACCCACAAAGGCTTGTCAGTGAATATTGCCACTCCAATTTGTAATTCAGTAAACTGTATATTAAAAAGCTACCATTTATCTTTGCAAAATAAAATGCCTTAAAAAATGTTGCCAACCCGTTTTATTTAGGCTGGGAGGTATTTCTCATTCAGAAACACCTTGAAAGCAAAAGATATTAGGTATGATAATTTTTAAACAGCAGATACATTTTAGATAGAGATGTAGCTACAGATATAGATGATGCAGATACAGAAAGAAGCATAAAATCTGAAATATCCCTTATTTACAGTTCTGGTGATGTGCAATATATTATGGATACTCTAGACAAATAGAGGGCACAATCTGCAAGATATGTTAAACTATGAATTGCTTGATTTTGTATTTTGATTTCCGGTTAACACCTGTGACAGTGGCTACACACACTGCCAGGTGTATTGGCAGACATTTTGAAATAACAAAGTTTTTCCTATAAAACTCATAACCTTGATGTTAAAAGTAAAATCACAAAAGCTCTAGTATTTGTTAGTGATGTTTAGAAGTCACTATATTGCAGACCCTGAAATCAAGCTGAACATTTAACATCAGACACTGGGAAACTAACTAGGTAAGATAAACATCTACGGGCATTTTATAACCTGTTGACAACCACAGCATTTCTATAGTCAGGTCAAGCAACCTTCACTGACCATAATTCCCCAGAAAGGCAAAGAAATCTTTTCTGAAATAGGGTGCACTTTTCAAAAGCAAGTGACAATAAAAACAGGACAGTGGTTCAAACAAGCAAAATTATTTAGTGGAGGTTTTCCATGAGATCAGCCATCTTTTTAGCTGAAAATGAATGCGAGTATTCACAGAAGTGGAGATAAATGCTTTTAATCCATAGCTCCATGTGTATGTTAGCATTAAAAGCACTTTACAGAATAACATCACATGTTAACTTAAGTACATTTTTAAAACAGCCACAATACAATAATTTGTGTTCTTTACTGACTGAAGTTTCAAGCCCCATTACCCTCTCCACCTCTTTCTCTGTCTACAGGGGGTTGAGGCTTATGAAAACAGACAAGGAAATACCAAAGACAGCCTTTTTTAGATCCAATTAGCAACTTATACCCTCAAAGTGGAAAACATTAAAATAATGTTAATCTTTGAAATCAAGGAACATATTCTGTCCTGAATGCTGATGGACAAAGCATTGACTAGAAGTAATGAGTTAGATACCCATGAACAGCTGAAATAGTATTTCATCTCTTTCTTTAGATTTCCTTGCACCACAGAACATTTACACATGGGTCTGAAGGAGTCTATGCGAAAAAATTGTTGGGTTAACAGTGACATGTAGATCTAATTTTACATCATCCCAGAACAAAATGGCAACCTTATTTATTTTTTTTTTTAATTCTCTAGGAAACAGAAGTATTTGAAAGTATAAAACTATAACAGATTGCTTTATCATATTATGACAATCTAGAGGACTACTCATACTCCTAAAAAAGGAAAAGTGCATGCCTATCATTTGTATACTCGTTCAGTCAAATATTCTAACAGACTTTAAGAATGGCATTGCTGGCTGTTATAGCTCACAACACAGTTTGCAAGCATGTATTTTATTTTGTGAGAAAATGAGAATTCAGTGTTTCAATATGTGACATACATCACATGAACATGAACCCTTATTACATTTGGAGTTCCCATCCAGTTCTTACAAGCAAGCCTAAACTTAGTCACTGTGCAACAAACCTTGTAGAGTTAATCAGTTCTGCATTCTATACCACATGAACATATAAGCAATTGAAAACACAAACTATGATAACTTACTGACAGGTATAAAATACTTTGACCAAAAAATCCCATCAAACCCAAACCACTGTAACCATGTATAATAAAATAAGTCAAAAGTAGTTAACTGAAACCGGTTTATTGGTAATAAATGAAAATCCAACAATTGATATTCAGAGGCTTGAGAAGAAACAGCTCTCCATACGCTCTCCATATTTGATTAAATCAACTAGTTAAGTTATCTCCAATATTCAGCTAATATTTTTAAGCTTTTGCCTTTTTTTGCCTGCTCCCCATCCTCCACTTAGCTGCACTGGATGGTCTCGAAATGATATCCGTTCTTTATGAGATGGACGCAAATATGATTTTTCTGGAGTAGAAATATTCTTTTCTAAACAACAAAACAGACGTGAAATTAAAAACCAACCAACCAAAACTCCCTAAATTTCACTGTACCATATTATTTTCAAGACACTAATATTTTTATATCTAATTTGACAGCACACAATTTTTATAGTTATGTATTGCTCACCTTTTAAAAGTAATACAAGTATTTTCACAAGGTAGTATTTTCAAAAATAAAAACCTCCTTATCCAAAAAGATAGTAAAATTACTCAACAAAATTGTCATATTTTTAAAAGTGCCATTATCTGTCCATTTTGAAGCTAAATACCTATGGAAATACTCAATGCTTTTGACACAGAAACTCACCCTTCAAGTGGATTAATTGTTTTACTATATTAGATCAAATAAAAGAGAGTGTTCTTTTGTTCAAAGCTCAGGAATACTTTAACTTAGATGCTGGATGGTGCCACACAAAAATTTAGGAACATGTGAAACAATCACTTTCATTGTCATGCATACAGATGCTTGAACAACTTAGACAATAGTTTCTACAAAACTCTTAAGATGATTATTTAAATAAAATAACCAGTAGGCATGACCAAAGGTATGATATTCATTTAACAAAAATGAACACTTTACACCTGGAAATATCTTTCTTTGGCATCTCTAAGAAAGAAAACATCTGTTGAAGACAATCCAAACTTTGCAAGAGAATGATATGATGCTCACATTACAGCAGTTTGTGTGTGTTTGTGTATATATATATAAAAAATTAACATGCCAGCTTATCAAATACCTATTTTATGAACAACTTTTTACCACTTACCAAAGGAAAATATTATTACCTACATAGTTTCAGTATTTTTGATATTTTAAATTTTTAGTACTTCTCAACAGAAAAATTAAATTTCTTGCAATACATAGTACCAAAAAAGTAGAACAAAGTTTAAATCATATGACTGAATATCATTCTATGTACCAAAGAGTAAGAGTTTCTTAGTTTTCTCATGGATGCTTTTATGCAACCTGCTAGATCTAAATGTCAGGGGGTTTTCCCCACCCACAGTTCCCTTTCTTATGAATTCTTAAATTATTGCAAATGTATCTTACTAAATAGTTCTCTCTTTTGGCAGTCAAGAGCTTTCAAGTATTTTTAACATTATCTCCATTCATCTTCTTATGGCTCTACAGATGTAGCCAATTGTTTTTTTCTTAAAATACATATTTTACTCTAGATGTACGTCCTAAAGATTTAAAATCCTGGTATTTTGTCTTTACACCATTCCCAGTTTCCTTGTCTTTGGATTATTTTATTTAACACCTCAAGTGGTAGCAGATCTCTCTAGTACAGAAAGACTTTTGTTAAAGAGCAAAGAAAATATTTAATCAAGCAGTAAACTTTCCATTAATTATTTTGACTGGGAACCATAACATATTCACTGAAGGCTAAAACCCTCAAATAAGTAAATTAAGTGGTTAATTAGTGAAACTTCAAAATAAATCTAACATGGTAATAATATTTGTTAAATTGCATGCCTTTAATTTAAAGAAATATTTTCTGAAACTGAAAACATTGTTAAACAACAAAAATAATTAAGACTGGAATATGTTCTTTGTTAAAATAAAAACAAAAAAGGAAATAGTCAATGTATATTTGAAGTAGAAAACAAAATCAGGCTAACTTATTCTTTTCCCATGCACTCATCCTCAACATGGTATCAATAATATAGGTAAACAAGACATACCAGCTATTTTTTTTTTTGTATATTTTGACAAAAAATGCATTTAATTACATTATTTTTAAAACAGAATATAAACAAATGCTAGAAAGAGCCTATCAAAAATGAATTTGAAAACTAGTCTAGTAGTGATAAAATCAATACAGCAAGACAGTCAATCAACCTCATCCTAACTGCCCGATCTGGATTATTTCTGGACTAACAGCCTCACTTGTTTACAAATCTGTGTGCACTGCTAAATAGTATTTTCATGATGGATTTCAGAAATCTGTACATACAGGGTTATTGGCTCTCCATTTGCAACTATATGCAATGCATTGGAAGGCATATATTGTCCTTACATGAGTATGAAATGCATATTATTTGTTCCATTAAAAAATCCCCAAAGACCTGCTATAATTTGCTGCAAGAAACTTGTGAAAAGTGTCCATAAATTGCTAATACATCCTTTTATTTTGGCAGAATAACAGCTGCATCTAACATAGCATGAATTCTGCTTGTCTAAACAGAGACAAAAGTTCACAAATTTGGTTTTTTATTTTTAAACTGATTTACACATTGTTCAGAGGGTAGAACAGTCAAGAAATATAATAAAATATTAATCTGAAGTGCATATAGGCTCTCTGACAAAACAACATTTTAGATGTCTGTGAGAATCATTGCTCAGGATTTGCAGACCCTCAGCAGTAGGGCAGGATAACTTCATCAGCCTGAAGGTATTTTCACAAAATCCCAGATACTCTAAAGGTGTAGATTCTCTGCTCTCTTGAATGCAGGTTTAACAAATCAGAGGCTCTCCCAAAGTCCAACAGTCATGAGTCTCTTTTTCTTTATCTGGTCTCTTCATTTACACTTCATAGTGTCTGCTTTAAACTGTATTATACAATTGTGACCTAGACAAACTGAATTGAAGCATAGACTAACTCTGTATTCTTTCTTTCCATCCTTTACACAGTTCTCAGCACTTTCAGCAAAAGAAAATAAAGCCATTGCAGAGAATGATCAACTAATTTGGAATGAAATATCTACAGAGGGGTTTGTTGTAAATCACTGTAAATAATTCATTTTGTATTTCCCCTCTTTCCATCGCTGAAATGGGCATAATCATGTGTGCACTTCTGATAAAGCACTTTTGATATCTACTAAATAGTACTAAGAGATGGGTATTATTATCAATGCTGCTGTTCCAGTTATAAGTCTAATTGGAGTGATGAAAGACAGAGCTGGTATGGAGAACCAACAACTTATTCCCTGAAGAAGAATTCTTAAGCACAGATAAGTCATACCAGCATAGTGCCGTTTGCTTGCTCCTATTCACATCATTGCTATTTCTCAGATGTTACACTAGTGCCTATTGTAACTGCTAGTGGCTTAAATATTATTTATGATTGAAAAATTGTGTCATAAAACAAAGAAACCTCATTAATAATGAAGGTATTAGTCAAATATGAAAAAGGGTTTTGCTGCAGTTCTTTCTCCTAGAGTTTAATGCAAGACCAAACAGAAAGATTAAAACTTACTAATAGTATCATAGATTCACAAAGGTTGGAAAGGACCTCTAAGATCATGGAGTACAACCACTGGCAGCACCGCCAAGTCCACCACTAAACCTTGTCTCTAAGTACCACATCCACAAGTTTTTTGAACATTTTCAGGGATGGTGATTCCCCCACTTCTCTGGTCACTCTGTTCTAATGCTTGACCACCTCTTCAGTGAAAAAAATTTTCCTAATATCTAATCCAATAATGATACTCCAATAATGAATGGAATGCATTGCAAATACAGGACTTACCTGATTGATCATACATATGCCCACAAATTACTAGGCTTACTTTTACTTCATGTCTTTTGGTACACCAGTGAAAATCTAGATATGAGTATTGCACACGTGCTCAAGAGCAGCTTTGCACTTAAGTGTAAAGTGAGCAACTAGGTAGAATCTTCCAAGAAGTAAAAAAATTGCATGTAAACTACAAAAAAAATCAGTGACTTGATTGTCAATACCTGTGTTTATAACAGACTTCCTGATTCTGATTTTCAAACAGGCATTTTTTTCCTTCAGAAATATTTAATAAAGACACCTCCACTAGGAAATGGTAAGAATTTGGTCAAGATCAAGAGGATGAGAGAAGACAAGAGAGTCTGGTAAGGGAAGACAATGGCACTCTGAATTAACAGATTGAACCTAGAAGTGTTAAAAACACAATCTTGTTTTTCAAAAAAAAAAAAAAAAAAAAAAAGCAGCAAACCAGAACACAAACTCAACTTTCCAAATCCCCAAAACACACCAAAATGAATAGGCAGGTAAATCCTTAATAAATTTGTTTCACTTTTATTTGTTGTTTTGAGTTTTTTATATATTTCTCTTACAGCATTACTAATGATGTGGACAGTTTTTACAGCAAGCTTGGATTTGCAATATATCCATTTTCCCCTAAACTGCAATGTGTCCTGCAAATGCATGGTTCACATGCTAGCATATGAGTGAATCAAATTACTACTATCATTATTTCTTGACTGGTAAAATAAAGGTGAAATTTACAGTCATATTTTGCTATAAAGATAAAGAGATCTGTAAGGCATATATTGCATTAATATGCATACATACACACATAGGTATGCCCATGTGCATTTGTGATTTATGAATAATTGTAAGCATAATCACAATACTTTTATTTCATGTTACGTTCCTTAAGTGTATTTGTAGTGGGCCTTGCCCAAAGGCAACAACAGAAAGATTCACACTGTTTCAAGATACTGTCTTTAGTATCTTTACTAAATAGAAATTAGACAAACTAATATGTTTATTAAACATGAATTAGAACAATTCCATTTGGTATACTATATACAGTACTGATATTTTTGACAACAACTATTATTATTATTATTCTTACCATTACTTGTACTAGAATTAAATAGAACCTGGCAAGTATATTAAGTATAATTTAACATGGTACATGGTTATTCTAATACCCACTGATGTGGGAATAAATCTTAGCCAAGAAAAGCAATTGGAAGACAGGCTCTAACAGTTATTTACTTGCAACAATTTACTACATGAAGCTCCAGTATGGTCTGAGAGACTTTCAGATGCCTATATATATCAAAAAACTATTTCATTTGAGTATGTGCTGAAAGCTTGTCTTTGGGTAATGTCACATGCTTCTATTTCTCAGCAGTCGCTTTTTGGTTGTTTAATCTGTTTTCTGCTATTGATTTGTTCTGGTCTTTTTTTTGTTAAAGTCTGGATCTTTTAACAAATGTCAAGCTTTACATATCCTCTGTTTTGATAAGTAATGCAATATGCAAAATGCTTTGAATGAAATTCTTGGTGTCCAAGAAGAAAAGCTTTGTTAAAAAGGTAATGATAGAAATTTTATGATGCATAGTAGACATCATAGGACATTTATCGATCCACCTAACATTGTGTGTCTGGAGATATAATTTATTTCAAAGTCCTTACCATATTGTATTACTTAAAAACAAGTACAGCATAAGAAGGCATGGAGAAGAAAACCTCAGCATTTTAATGAAAGTGACCAGAATGAATCTTTAGCAGCAAAGCATTTACATCAATTTAAGCTCTGGAAAGAAGGTAGGTTCAGCAGGTCTGTGAAAAAGGTAAATGCTACCATATCAGAAAAAATTAACCTTTTACTAATGTTACTTATGGTTATAATGAAGTTGTATTCTTTTTTTTTAGTTGCATTGTTTGCATAAAAAATATTTATTGTGTTGCAATTTTACATTATATTTTTAAATTTCAAAATTATATTTAAATAACATTGAAAATTCTGGGGAGCAATTTGTATGAAATCCCACATGATATGTAAAGATATATCTCCTTTTTCTATGGAGATTTGAAAAAAGAATATACTCATGATTAATATTTTTTCTTTGTAAGTAAATGGTGAATCTTGTTTGTAAATCTGCTTGACTTCATGTTGGTAGGAGTAAAGACTAGTTCTAAAATTTTATAGAAATGATGAACTTAAATTCCTTTGTTTACCAAACATTGATGCTCTTCTAACTAGATCATGCTGACAATTACATACTTGAATAATCTGAACTCTAAAATGTGACTGAGTCACATGGAGTTGAGAGAGAACAATTTACAAGAATATATTATAAATATTTATTAATTGCCATTCCACACAGTTAAAATAAACATAATAAACATAGTGTTCCAAATACATTCCTGTAAAACACAACTCTTTTCTAACTACAAACAAGACTTTCAGCACCACTGGTTATTACAGCTCAATATTTATTTTGTGTTTCAGCTCCTTATCTATTTCCCCAATTCTGACTGTTTAGGATGAAATTGAGTGTCTGCCTGAAATTTTCCAAAAGGTTAGGTCACTTTTAAGAAAATATGTAAAATATTTATGTTTCCCTTTGCAGAGGAGACCTAAAATCTACCAAATAACAAAGCCTTCCTTTTAGGATATGTCCAAATTTGGATCAAGTATATACGAATTGAAGTTTTTCCATGATCAGAGAAGGAGTTCTTGATCTTTTGGGCTGTATTCACTAAAATGCTAGTCAGTATGGAAACATGATTAACCATGATATTACATGGAGCTAAGCAAGACAACTCCAAAAGATAATGTGGAAGATCATGCTAACTCAGGGAACTTAAAAGCCTGCTCATTTCATGTCTGTGAATGAACAATAGCTACAGAAACCACAAAGAGGGTAAGAATCAAAACTCCTACAGGAAGAAGACTGAGAGAAGAGGCAAAGGGCTGGAACTAAAATCCAAGAGAGGAATGAGACTGACTTGGAATCAAGGTGAGAGAAACTAAAGCTAACTTGGTAAACAATGTCCTGGCACAGCTGGAACAAGAGACTAGAATGACTTGACAAAGAGACTGACACAGAGCAGAGAGAAAAACATGAGGAAGAAGAAAATTGTAATTGGCAAAGGGGAACTGAGTAAGAATAAAGAAGATGGATTATGGGCACTATATGGTTCCTAACTCTCAGAATGTACAGAATTAAAAGAAGTGAAAATACAGGTAATGATAAGAAAGAACACAAAGAGTAAGTACATTATGAGACTGGACTCAAGATCTGCCTAAACAGTACACTAAAACAGGCCAAATTTGGAGGAAGTCTAAACTAGAAGATGATGAATCTGAGAAATACTGTCAGAATAAGCTGGATTCAAAAAGAAACAGAAAGTGAGAAGAAAAAGGTAATCAGACTGGGATCTGTAGAAACAAACAGAAGACTTGATGGCTTATGTGGGAAGGAAGAGTGGATTAGAGAGGAAGCTTATGCTGCAATAAGTTAGAGGACAGAAACAAGAATTGTTAATAGTAAAAGAAAGGATTACAGAACACAGGTATGGAAAAAACAGCAACGAAAAAGAGACAAATTAGAAGGAAAAAAATAACAAAAGAGAGTGCCTTGGCAAAGAAGATCTCATAGACACATCTTTACCATCCAGTGCAACAATCTGAAATCGCTCAACATAAATTAACTGGACTTTTCAGTGCACTGACTTGAGAAATATTTTTGAAGCGACTTAACAAACATCCCACAGCAACAGAAACATAAAATTGTTATTATTGACTCAAATCATAAGCCAGAAATCCTTGTGGATGGTCTAATGTTTCCATGTGTCTAAGCGGATATCTAAGTGAACTACAAGCCAATGTCTTGAAATGGATTTTTCTCTCTCTCTTCTTTTTTTTTTTTTTTTTTTAAAAATCTGGTTTCTCCAAAAAACCACACTGAAGAACTTCCAAACCTGAGTAGAAGACTATACACTATCCAGCTGTAAAATTAAGCACTTAAAATTTAGAAAATGTCTTTGTGTATCTGTTCTGGAATTATTTTCATAATTGAAAACATGGATGATGAAATTACATGAGATCATGTATCATTTTTTCTCCCTAGCCTGTTAAATTCAATGAAAGCAAGTTCTACATGCCTTTTAAAATCTGCATTTAGGTAATTTTTTAATATGCAATCTCAAAGTGAATTAAGCAGTATCTTGTAAAATGTCATTCTGTAGTCTATTCAAAAAGATTAGGTATATGTTGTTTGATAGTTAATACATAGAAAAATATGTATGTATCCCCACAAAAAAGAAAAAAAAAGAAAAAAAGAGAGAAGGAAAGATATATGCACAAGAAACCCCTTGGTAAAATATGAGTAAATTCATAGAGAGCTTAAAAATGAGATGCTTACTACACAGAGTTTAAAAATCCTAAATGAAAGACAGCAGTCCTTGAACTAGAATATATAGACAGTAGTGACACTGAGAAGAAAGGAACAGGAAAGCAGGAATTTTTTAAAGTGAAGCTGTACCATACACTGCTCATAAAAAAGTTGAAGAGTTTCTAACAACTCTCATCATGAAACAAGGGATGCAAAAATAATCAAGCTGGGGGCTCTGTCAAGAGCAAAAAGAATTGAATAAGATTCAAAAAGAAAGTGAAATAAAAGTTTCTTTGTTTTTTGTTCTGAGTTGGAAGACTTTTCACTGTAAGAAAGTCATAATTAAACTGCATTAATTTAATTTCACTGACTAACACGGTAGTAAAGTTTGAATTGAGAAATAGAACCGATAAATGTTTTTCAGTGGAGATATACATGGGTCTATTTTTGAACTAAGGTTCAGGTCCTAATTATTCTTTTTTTCCTGGAAAGCACTATTTTACTGCTATCAGAGGCTCCCTGAAAAGCTAGAATTCAGGGAGGAGAAGAATTAAGAATTCTGGGCAGTATTTTAAAAACAAAGGCACAGATCCCATTGTATTTCACTTTCAAATTCTGGTCAGAAGATCGCAGTTCCCAAGGCAAATATAATGAAAATTAAGCTTAAATTTGCAGAGAAAAGAAAACCACAAAATTGTGATGCCAGTTAGACAATGTAAATATGTAGGAGACTCATCTAAAGCACCAATATTGGTTGGCCAGAAACATATTAGGAGGAGAGAAGGTAGTTGATTGTCACAGCCTACTCACAAATTGGATATGAGGATATAAAAAAACTATACTGTCTAGCTAGGTATGAGAAATGGTTAACTTCTAATTCTTGCAAAATATTTCTGTGCCCATCTTACAACTTAATGTTGACTATAGTACCAATGCTCAGGAAAGTGATGAAACAAAAAATACAACCAGAAATTCACACCAATGTTTATGGAGTTATAAAAATCATAAAGAATGGTCAGATAAGAATGGACAACCCCCCCCCCCCAACCAGCCCCATCCAAAAAATTACCTCAAGAAATAGAAAAGAAAAAATAGAAAAATAGTTACTAGGGAGCATAAAGCAATAACTATGATTTCTAGAAGGAATATAATATTCTTTCTAGAACATAATACAAATATGTTCTTAGATCATAACATACGGGCCATTAACAGAAACAAAGTCCTAAATTAGATGGATAACTATTTAGTCCAACTGAACAACGGCTACTCTTTCTTTAGGTTATACATTTATTTAAGCTTTATTCTTTTAATATTGGGTCAATTTAATGAACAATTATATTTCCCTTTGAACATGTAACAGGGAAGCAAATCAAATACTTTAAAGTAAACAAATGCTTTCCTTAAACTAAGATATACTATGCTAAAAGCATTTCTTTTATTACTTAATTGATTTTGCTTTGTCAAGGAACAGAATTAAGTTAGTTTAGGATTAATGTATCCCATCCAAATTTTTCAGAAAAAATAGTAAATTTGGCTTATAAAAACCTTGACATTGTTTTATTCAGAATTCAAAGAACCTGCCTTTGGAAAAAAAGATCTATAGAAAGAACATAAAAGTTGGGAAGTTCCCAAAAATATTTCTTAAAATCTTGATTTAGTCTTTCTAAAATCCCCTGTGAATTAAAGGATAATAACTTCAAAGTGTTGGAAGTTTTGTCTTAACAAAGACATGATCATTCATACATTTCCCTGTACTATATATAAAAGGTATTTTATTTCAGTATCACATAAATTTGAGAGGGATTTTTTTTTAGTAATTATACTTAAGAATCCATTATCTTTCATTTCTAGACTTTACTTTTCAGCCTGTAAGATCTCAACAATTTATTGATATAATTTCTAAATTACAAGTTATAAATAAGGAACATGTATGACACTCCCAAATAACAGCTCTTGATTCCTAACAATAATTGAATTCTGAGCAACAACCAAAACTATGGATGTTGGAAAGTGAACTTAGTAACATTTTACTAATTAAAGATTGTCAAACCATTGAGGCTGAAATCTCCTGAAAAAATGGTACAAGAGCTTGATTTAATAATTTATTGAAATGACAGCCCCTCTAAAGCCACAGCATCTTTATAATAATCTGTAATACAACTACTAAATCACTGAAACAGTTCCTAGGCATCTTCATTTAATATTTCAGAAGGCAAAACCAAGAGAGACTATACAACAGGAAAGCATTTTATAACAAATACATTCTCAGTAAAGGCAAATTTATAATGTTTTCAGATTAAGGATACCATGGGGCTAATAATTTAATTTTGATCATTGAAAAGCAACAGTCTTTGGCAAACAGAACTAATGTAATAAATATGTTTCTATACTGCATATGAAATGTACAAAGCTGACAGTAATGTCTGGTTTTATATCTCATAAGTGATACAATTGAATGTATCACCACTGTTTAATTTCTTAAATCAATTATGATAAAATTTATATAGACGCATATGCAGAAACATGTAAAAAGATGTAAGACCTGGACTTTTTTTCTTTAGTTCCTGGACTACTGAAAGGAGAATGAATACATAGGCATGGTGTATTAGATGTGTATTTTATGAAAGTATACATATATTACCAGACATTGTAAACTCTCTCTCTCTCTCCACCCCTTCCCCTCCACATTTATGACTCTGCCAGTTGATTGTTCTTTCCTGCTCCTCTCCTAATTTCTCCTGACTGAAAGTATAATGCAATGACACTTTTATCTTCCAGAGAAAGATCTTTTTCCCAAGATCCACACAGGCAAGTTCTACATGCTGAAACAATTCACTTTAATTTATTTTTGGATGGAGTTACAGTATAGGTTACAGTCTAAACAGTGGTTGCACACTAATATGAATGCAGTGTATACTATTTAACTCAATTATTCAAGATATGCACCCATTCAATTCTGGATATATGAATAACAATAATTTTGCCATTGATATCAGTTTAGAGCCATCTCGCCTAAATTCAGGATCTTAGCAGGTAGAACTCTCATCTAATTTAAATTGTGTGGCTTCATCACTAACCAATGGAGAGGAACAAGAAAACTAAGGGCACAATTCATTCTTTTCTAAGATAGCAGGCACAAAGACAGAATTATATTCTTTCTCCATTGATGCAATTAACTTAGACTATGATGATAAATTTTATCTAATCTAATTTTAAGATTGTAAATGAAATGAATAAGCACAAACATATTGAGTCACTATTATCCTTTGCTTGTGGTGAACTAATGTAAATAAATCTTTATTCTACAGCCTCTACAAAGTACGTCAGAAAAATAGAGATTTCAAGTATTTTACATGTTTTTCTTGAATTTTAATTTATTTTTCACTGAAAATAAAAATTCAGCATATATGGAAACATAATCAAAAAGTAAATCCAGCAATTTATATATATAAATTATATGAAATACCTAATTTCTATTTTGAAAACATTTCAAGAAACTTCACTACTTAGGAATTTTGATAATTTTGCCAAAGTTATATGCTACAGTTTATATTATCTGTAATGTGTTTCTTGTGGGTTTATAGTTTTTATTTATTTGAAAGACATTGTACACAAGTAGAAAAATATAGCATGTCATATTATCAGAAATATATTAACATTTCTTCAGTTACATCACACAATATAAGACAGGAAACTTAAAATTCTATACTTTTATGACATTCAAGAATTATTTTTTCATTTTTTCTATATATAGATTCTTTTGTTACCTTCTATTGTATTAGAGTGGTAAAAATATAAGCCTTTAAAAGGATCCTCTAATACTGAGCTATAGTGAGTTCAGTGGGATCATATACTACAACATAACTGGTAATCAACATGACAGAAATCTGTGCCTTGGTTTGTGATATGTGTTCTGGTGTTCAGGTAACAAAACATGCATTTTTCAAAGCTCTATTAGAAAAAAAAAAAAAGAGGAATATTAAAAAAAAACAACCTTTTTCATACTTTAGGGAAAAGAAAATCTTCTCAGGACTCAGACACGAGAAGACCTACAATACATGACAGGGAACTTCCCACTAAAATCATTGGAGGAAAGTCTATTGATATTAAAGTTTTTAAACAAAACTGTAGTAAATGTATGATACAAATAAACAGAAAGATAAGCAGCATGTGTTATTAAGGATTCCAAGCATGCTCAGTTCTACCTAACATTTTAAAGTGATCTTTAACATTGATATTGAAAAGATCTATAACTTACTTGAGGATCTTGCTGAGTGTCTGTGTGGCGGCTTATTTTTTTCTCTGTTCTCAGTCAAAGCACTTCCACTGGCCATGGAAACAAGGTCTAAATCCATGTCTTCTCTACTTACATGGCTTGCCTGGAAGCAGTGGGAGAGAATGTACACAATCATGAAACAAAATATAACATTTTCTGAATGTAGCTCACATTACTCCAAATAAACAAACAGGTCTGTCAAACAACCTTCTTCAAAATGATACCACAATCCTTTTTTGTTGCCTAGGCTGAACAAATGCACTATGTCAAAGCATTTTTGTAAATAAGAGCCGATCTTAAAATTGTGGTTTGTGATCTGAGTCAATGCAACAACAAAAGAAAACATTTTAGTACAGTAATTTTGAAGAAAATCAATCTTGCAGAGGGCTGATGAAACCTTAAACAGCTTAAGATCATTTACTGACCAGTCTATAATTTAAGTTATAGTTGAATGTCAGAGATGTCATATTGGATTATTTCCTGCAATATTTATGCTTTATCCAGGACACGTATCACTTCAATCAGTCATGGGCCCAGTGAGTAATTTAATCTTTTAAGTTTTTGCTAATTAACCATAACCATCAGACAGCATTTTAATTATACTTTAGGCAATGGTATTATATTAATTATAAACTTCTAACGTGCAGTGGTGGTATGCTTTGGCATAAGGCATGTTAGCTGCACACACATATGACAAAATAAAAATGAAAATCATATTTCATTTTAGCAATGCTGCTTTGGGAAAATATAGGGCAAAGTTTAAAAACAGACCTGGAAGATACCACCCACTGTAAATTGCAGATTTGTTATTTTTGCAGAAACAACTTCACATTTACTGAAGAAGATAACGAAAATCTATTCAGCACCAAAAGCAGCCTCTAACAAGATACTGAGGGCCGGTAACAATGATGGGGAAAAATCAGACACTGCTGATGAACAGCCTACAAAATCGCCAGCGTAGAGTCAGTCGGCTGGAAGTACTGAACATAAGGATATACCTTTCTAGTCTCTGGACCTTCAAAAGTGACGTCCAGAAAAGTAGATGACATCTTTCCTCTCTCTGGGCTGAAGAGCTAGGTGTCCTTCAGAAGCTAGGTGTCTAACTGAGTATTTGTTTTTTAATATAAAAACAAACAAACTACAGAAAAGGAAAGACTTTGCTAGTGGTAATGTCACTAAATTTTTGTCTAACACTGTAGTAGCAAGATTGCTCAACCAAGTATTGACAGACTGGGTCTCAACTCCATCCTCAGGGGGCTAAAGCCCACAGCTCCCTTTTTCTCAGGAAAGTGCTGTTACTATGAAGTTGTAGGCCATTCTGGAGGAGATGATTTCCAGACTTCCTGTTCAAACTAGCTCACTGTACCAAAAGCAGCACTGCACCAATGCAGACAGACTTTGTAGTCCAGTCTAACTTAGAGAACTCAGATGAAATGGAGACCTGTTTCATTTCCTTGTCTTTACTCAGTCACTGTTTAATGTAAAATTCATTAAAAAGTCCATGCATTTTCAAACCCAAAACTCCAAAGATACAGAGATTTTACACTCTTCCTTAGTGATTGCATACCCTTTGTGTCCACACAGAAAGTTTATATCTTATTTTCTGATGATTACTTTTCTTATGTTTAATGACGAGGATTTTAAAGTTTTGCTTTGCACAGCTAGTCTTTATTATTGATGTTAACATCAGTACTTTATTTTCTCTTCCATAGCAGTGTGAAGAAACTTTGAAAAAATTGTTTTACTCTGTCAAATATTTCTATTTTTTTGGCCTTAATATTTACAGTTGCTTTAAGCTTATGAGAGCTTCCTATTTTCAAAAGCTTTTAGTCTTTCATTAGTAGACTAATTCATAATGCAATGATTGTGATACTCAAAGAGATTCAAACCAATAGAACTGGTCATTCTTATTTCTATCTAACCTGCTTCAACACACAGCAAAAGTTTTTTAATGTCCCAATTCCCAAAGACCCAGGAGGCCACAGAATTTTATACAGCTAGCTTTTCTATTGTATTATTATCCAATCCCTACCATCATAGAAACTAAGGCTTTATCATCTTGTAGACAGCAATATTCAGGGTTATATGCTAGATTTCATTAGGGCTGTCTTGATCTCTGATGTAAATTATTTGTTATTTTATTTTAAATAAAGATAAGTGTTTTTACCCAGTTACAGTCAGAGTAATACTTAAGGTTATATTAATCACTGGAGCAAACTCAATTTTGGCTTTTCAAAGAAGCTGACTGAAAGTCCTCTGAAGATAATTAAAACCTTCCCTTTTTCATTTATGATTTAGAACCAAAATTTGGAGGAATTTAAGATATGGCACAGTTTTTCACAGACTGTAGTACTGGACTTCCATTTGTAGTGATCACCATAGTTAACTCTTCATACTTCAAGCCGTTGGTTTTATTACCACGAACCCTTCTTACTAATTAATTGGAAACTAATTTCAACCAGGAGGAATCTTTGCCTTGAACACAGTTTTGCATCTGTATATTTGTCTATTTCTAGGCAAAATTATCAAGACGTTCTGCAATGTTATTCAGAGAGAAAAGGTGCTTTTGAATTCAAGTTACATCTAAATGATTTGGAGATACTGATCAATAGTGAAGTGGTTAATCCTGTAGGTAACTTAAACTTCATACAAAAAGAATCAGGAAGTCTATCCTACTTGCTATTCCACAAAATCATATTAAAATAGTTTAAACTGTAAGTCAGCATGCCTTCCTAAGCACTTATATGGTATTCACTAGTGAGAAAAATCCACAAAGATTTTTATAGATTAACATAAGAAGGTCTTAGATTTACTACAGGTTACTACAGAAGAAATAATCTCCAGCGAGGAGACTTTATTGTTTATGTGCAACCATTGAAATGCCATTTTTTATCCACAAAAAAGAAAGTCTTAAATTACTGGAATGTGCACAAATATCATTTAGAAAACTATGAATCCAGTATTTTCAGAATGCAGCTTATGGAACACATAAAAAGCAGGGATTGTCTAGTACATCAGAAAACTTTATGGTCGAGCATACGACATAGGAATAAATTACTGGAAATGCCCATGAATGCTTTCCTCTTCTAATGCTTGCTCTCTCTCTCTCTTTTCTTTTAATATATATTCTACTTTCTTTCAGTTTACAAGAATTTTTTGATAATGATTGCAGCTGTTAACTTGATTTTTTTCATGATTGTATAGCTTTTAAGTAAGCTACTGTGCAAAAGCAGTAGGAGTATGTTCACATTTCAACCTTTAAAAGAGAACCTATATAAATTTTAAAACCAAAATTCTCCAGCCATCTGTGTGTACAAACCACATCATTATTTCACTGCCTATATTGTACTGCTTTCTGCATTAGAGATATATTTTATTCCATTTTCTATTTTTTGAACCATCTATTGCATTTTTCTCTGTATTGCATTCATGTGGAACAGCTATGTTATTATGTGGCACAGGCTGTGACAATTCCATAACTTTTGCAGTTATGTGGGCACACCACATAATTCTATTGTGGGATTGCAGCAGTATTTTGTGGACAGAACTGCTTAGTGTAAATACATACAATCCACCTATGTGCACATATGCTTACCAATAATTACATAATATGTAATTTAGATAACATTATTAAATTATGATTTGCTCAAATTAGATAAATTACTGTTTTAGACTCGACCTAACAAACAACTATTGGTGCTGCTGCAATCAAACCCAACAACAGTCATTTGGTTCATGATTTCAGCCCGTTGAATTTTAGAAGAACCTAAGAATTGGACACACCTGCCAGAGAAAAATATTTGACAAAATCTGTCTTAAAGAAAACTGTAATAGTAACATCTAAGGCTTAAAAGCATTTTTTTCAAAGGTGAATTTTACAAGAGTTTATGGAATCATTTCAAAAACATGCAAATTGCATAGGTTGTGAAGCTGAAGAAGAAAGAGGTTAGAAAGGGGCAAGATTGCTCAGAGAACAAAATGAGGCATGTGACACATCATCTAACTGGGAAATACTTTTTATGCAATATATTACATCACATATATGAGTATAAAACACTAATTCTGCATAGCTTCTAAACTTTTGCCCCATTTTTAAAAACCATACAACATTATATCAATAAAAATATTGCTAATTTGGTATTAAAATGTGAAGTCTATATATACAGAAATGGAGTGAGCATATATTGGCCTGTAGGCATCACAACTACTTGCTATCAAAGGAACTTTTGGGTATCTCTGACATAGTCTTTTAATTTTGTAAATCTTCAAATTGTTACACTGCTCATATCTCCCCTCATGCCAACTTACATGACTGCCAGTTTCAGAAAATCCAATTTTTTTTAAAATGCTACACAAAGAGTGAATAATGAAAAGAGGAGAGGGCATTTTAAGATGTAAAAAAATATAAAAAAAAATTGTAGGAATAAGTCTGATTTCATGCAATGTTTTCAATAATGTCACCATATAAATATACAATTCCAACTTACTGTATTTCAATAAATGACACTGAAGGCATATTAGAATGATTTAGGTATGTGATATACAGAATTTGATAATATTGAAAGTTGTTCAATTGAATACATGTTTTCAGTAAATAATGTAGTTGGTATTGAACCATATTTAATTTTTATCAATTTTTTTTGAAAATGCAGATTTAGAAGCTTCAAAAAACCACACAGTGGCGTTTGATCTCTTAAAAACAAACTCAGTGTCAAATCATGAAGCTAGAACCCTATGTACATACATGGGGTTTTGTGCTAAAATATTTTCTCCTGATCTCCATCAGGGGATGATTTGACTGCCCAACAGAGATAACACTACAGAATTACATTAATAAAAAAATTCTCCTGTTTTTACACCAGGTATGGATTGGAAATACCTCAGTTCTGCAAAATCTGATGAAGAAACAAGTTCTTACCACAAGTTGTACTTGTCTATTGTCACATATCACAGGATCTAACTCAGGCAAAAAACGACAGCTGGGAAAAATGCAGAATAGAAATTTCAGTAACTCCCACTGTACTGGGCTCACTAAAATACCTGCACAGAATCTTTTCAGGAAACAATCCTGGTTAATTATCTAAAATAATTCCACGATTAAGATGCATCAGAGAAATTAATATTAACTGATAAATTAGAAGAGCACTTAGTATTAAATTTTTTGTACTTAAGATGAAAAAAATAATTAACAATTGTTTATTCAAATGACAGAATATTAAGTTAAAATATAAATGTCAATATGTACAACCAGCATGCCTTTTGTATGTGTTGGCATAAATTGTAGAAAAAACAGTTTTCATATTACTTTTTGTAAGAATAAAATTGTTTTCAGTTGAATAAATATATCAGCTGTTCTAAACTGTCTACCAATAAAGTTAGAATGGAGATCAGTTGGACTTTTGGCACAGTAAAAACTGGTTTCATGACCTTCAAAAAAGTCAGTACAAATAGTAGGGCATTGCATACACCTGCAGAGGTAGCACAATAATATTTAAGAAAATTATTTTATCAATTTCTGTGTCTTCTTACTTTCAAACATCAGTACATGTTACATTTCAGTGTTTTCATTCAAATTAAAAGTCAAGGAAGACATCTTAAGCAAACACTATGAGTATTTCTCTACTATGGATCATGACTGAAAGATAAATATTTCTTCAAAGCCAGATAAATATTTCCTAAGGAATGTGTTTTTCATATAGATTCTACAGACATTGATACAACCTGGATAGGTGGCATATTTTTCTGCACAAGACAGAACAATTTGCAGCCCATTTAATTATAAATCAAATACATTTTAAATGAAAATAATGCTAGAATTCATATACTAAACCCATTGCTTGCCTACTGACACTTTGTTTGGTTTTATTAGAGGTGCTTGGCATTGTGTCTACTAATGACTTCATTAAGATACCAATGCCTTATATTGAATTTATGATCAAAATATACTTTCTATGTCTTCATGTTAGTTTAGACAACATGAACCTTTCCCTTACTTGTATTGACATTTTACCTGTTTAATAACCAAAACTGAATATAGAAGGGACATGTTTACAACATTTTAGTAGAGTGTAGTACAAGGATGTAGATGCTGGGTTTATGTTTTGAAGACAAAATATAAATAAACACTATTTAGTTAAAAAAATGTATTTTTTACTTCCTTAATCAAATCTTACAATATAGCTAATGTTACAGTTGATTTAATTACATAAAACCATAGTATTATATCATATATGATGAATAAGCACTTTTTTCTACACTCTTTAAAGTCTAAAAATCATTGCAGTGCTAAAGTAAAACTATGTAGTTGTTTATGATGAGATTCTGAACATTTACAACTTCATTTTCAATGTGGAAGAAGTATCTAACCAATGACTACTAAGCCAATTCTAAAGGGTGCCATATTTGGGACCCGGAAATATGCTGAACCCTCTGCTAGCTGCAAAGTCATGTTTGTTTTAGAACTATTAACTTAGGTTTCACTTTACAAGACAAATTTAAAATAAAAAAAATCTAATTTAAAGGCGATGACCTCACCACTTCATATTTCTGGAACTGGCTGCTTCATAATCCAAAAGCTGTGCACGAAGACATTGGTATGTGAAGTCTTTTCTCTGTAATTTCTCATCTAACGTAGTATCCAGCTGAGAAAATTTTTTATCTGGGGAGGAAGAAAGATACTCCTGTCTTTCATCATTATTTTAAAATACATTTTCTTTAAGATTTCCTAGATAAACTTGGAACCTATGGCTTTTTGGAAAAGAAAAAAGGCAATTACTTCATTTTCATACAAAGAGTCCAACTATTTAAAATTTCTCCAGATCTATTTAAGAAATATGTTAAATCAGTTTTAATTTGATGATTTGTTTTCTCTTTTGGGATGTAGTATTGGCCTTCTGAATAAATTTATCTTACTAGGAAATAAATCTATCCTTTATTAAGAAATTCATATAGAAGTATATATTACACATAAATTGCTTGTCACGGCTGCCATGAATGTTGCTTATTGTTCTATTTACATAATTGAAAATATACAATCATTTATATTTACTATTCTACTTAGCAATCTATGAGGTTAAAAAACCAAATCACCATTATATGCAATAGTGGACACATGACAATCTTGTTACTCTGATCTGTCTTTTAATATGATCTATTAAGACATTTAAGACATTTTAATGGCAATTTCTGATTTGGATTCCAAAGCCATTGCATCTATGATATTATTTTTCAGAAATTACTACCTACTTTTAGGTCACAAAAGGCATCTAAAGATAGAGAATAAAATGGTGACATTATGAAAAAAAAATGCATCATTCCAGAGAACCTTCAGTTTTTGGACCATTCTGCTGAATATCAGACATGGTTAGAAGCATAAGGAAGAGGATGCCAGAATTGGAAGAGCATGCAGAGGAGGCATCATTGTTGCCTGCCAACATTCATGGATTAGAAAAATTTTTCATTTTTTACCCTCATACATCAACTTTATAGGTTATATCTTTTTAGCACCTTCAACTCAGGGCTTTTATGAGACATTTGAATTTTTTTTTTTTTTGCCACAAATGTTTTTTGTTTTTCTCTTTGATGTCATTTCAGATAACACTGTTATCATCCTTTTTGCTAATTATTCCTTTTTTTTTTCTTTCAAAGATCCTTCTTTCCTCACTGATACGTGAATTCAGCAGCTACTAGATGTTTTTTTAGTAAACTGCAGGAACACTTGAGCTCGCAAAGATGACAGGTCACCTCACTTAACATCAAGTCCATTTGCTCATTATGGATGATTTAACTTTCAGTAACTGCAAAGGGGTGCCAGGGGGCAGGGAAAAAGATATCAGAAATGCCATATTTTTCATTCATGTTTTGAAAACATAAACTGAAGTTATAGGATATTCACCAATTCACCTTTTAAGAGGTTTGGTACATTACCTGTAGTATTTTTTACTTGCAATTTACTTTGCATAAGCTGCAAAATATAGCTCCTCACTGGCATTTTACCTGGCTTTGCAGTGAGCTCATTGCTTAGCTCTATGTGAAAGTAGCATAGTGCTTATTTCATTGTCTGAAATACAAATGTCTTTTGTTTATTTGTCTTAGTATAGGGAATCTCCATTCAATCGAGATCCATTCCTTAGGCTGAATGTGTTCAAGGCAAGGTCCTGGTGGAGAATATAAAGTCATATACGTCTTGCTAGTCACTCACAGACTAGAACTTAGGCAGAAGAATTTTTCCTTAGTTGATGTAAAGAACTCTCATTTACCTCCTTAGGATGAGAGAAAATGAAAATCTTGGGTGGACAATCACTGTATCTATTCAAATGAGGGTGTGCGGGCTGACTAAAAAAGTCAAGCAGTGAATTACTGAATCAGTGCCAAATATTAAAAGACTAATAATAAAACTCTTCATCAACGTCCTATATTTAAGTGGGAATTACTTACTTTTTTTCTAAATTTATGATATTGCCTTCCTGGTTCAGGAGTACAGTTTTCTAACCTTTACATTTTGAAAATTTTTTGATTCCAAGTCCACAACCACAGTGGTAACCTTATAGCTCTTCATTCAAAGACAGATGCTGATTTATAACAAGAGTAAGACACATTGTGAGTGACTTCATAAGAGCATTAATCTGGAGAATAAGCCTTCTGCATATGTTCTCCAATGAGGAATAATCTCCCAAGAAATCATATTTAGTTTTTTTCTTATATGTATTTACAGAAATGTTGGCCCAGTGTTATCACCTTTCTAAGGAAAAACACTTCTATTAAAATGATTTGTATTATTTATGCATTCACTGAAGTGTTTTTATCTTTTTCTCACTTAAATGGGAAATCAATATAGCGGATAAACCAGTATTAGAAGTTCATGTCTGAGTCTGTGTGTCAGTTGAAAGAAGATGAATATACAATAAGCTATAATAAAGCTTATCAAAATCTGATTATTTTTAACTTGGAAATTTATTTTCCAAAATGATTTTTAATAATTTTCCTTAGTTGTAGTTTCAATTTTTGATTGAATTAGGTTTGAAACACAATTGTTTTATTTAAAGTTTTGTTTAATAAACTTTTATTTTAATTTATTTTTATTTTTGCATGTTGATTATTGAAACATGATTGAAACAAAAATGTGAACAAGATAAAAGTGCACACAATAGGGTTTTCTTCCTTAAAAGTATTATATGCTATTAGACAGGGTATTCTTGTTCCATATTAGTGTTAATAGTGGCTTTTTTTCTCAAATGGACAGATGCTATTCAATAATTTGTTTATAATGTGGCAGAAAACTGCATTCTATTTTCTTATTTTGAACATACCCATATTCTTACTTTTTAGAAGTAATAACTGGCTTTTTAATTCTTACCAAAAAAAAAATCTATGCTAGGAATTAAAACACTGCATTATCACTTTTCTACTCCACTTATGAACATCATGCATTCGAGAGTCTGGTGTATCAGTATCATTAACATGCATTTGCTTGGTAGCTGTCTTAAATTAGGGCTATGTGTTTTTTGAAAACCTGGACCTGATTTTGTAGAAGTATTAACATTCATAGAAGATCCAAAGAGCTGTAAGCATTCTGCATCTTTGAAATGGATCAGACCCATCTTTAACTGTTAAATGCAGACATCTCTAAAACTATCAAAGAAAATAGAAATAAATCAAAAAAGGCATCAAACCCCAAATTAATTTCAGAGGCATTTAAAGTATCATACCCTCATTAGATTATTGCTTCTAAAACTTCAGTCTTTTTGACCTTTTTTTTTTTCACATGACACACATGCTAATCATTTAAGATTGGAATTGTCTTACACTTGGCATTAATACAGTAATGATTTTTAGGTGTTGCCAAATAAACATGGACACAGATACTGGACACTTAGGCCAGATACAATGCAGCAGTCAGGGCCACCTACTGGCAATTTCCTACAAAGTTTGACCATCTATAGAGAGAACTTAGAAAAACTTGGGCATCTGAAATATCTTTGGAACCGAGTATTATAAGAAAGCAACAAATTGTTTTCTGGGTCACCAAATCCACATGCAAACCTGTAAGAACCTGACTTTTGGGATCCAGAAAAATGCCAACCTTCATCTGTCAAATCTGTTTGCTGAGTGTGCTCTGAGGCAGTATGACTCACGTTCAGTTTAAAATATGGATGCTATTACAAACTTTAAATTAGACTATCTCTGGATAATCCGTTAAGTGAGCTAAAGGAGAAGGGCAAAGAATCGATGAACTGCTTCAGGTGAAGGGCCCTAGGTTCTACATGGAGTCAGTTTTCTTCTTACAGGTTTTTGTTCAGGATGCATGGATCTTGTCCCCTCAGCTGTAGCTGTCACTGTTAAAAGGGGACTGAAACACAGCCAAGGGAATAGCTCGACACGTGGAAGCTGGAGATTCAAATCTCATCAGGATAAGGGGTACCTGAAACCCATGTTCCCAGTGCTAGGACAAGTGCTGTTAACAACAAGCCAGCATACAAAAGGAAGGAGGATGATTACACAATGTCTGCATTCAGGGTGAACTCAAGCTCTGTGCCCAGAGAACACCAATCCTGGCTGTTGTAAATGATAGTTACTCCACTCTTCATCAATTTACATGCAAGAGGATGCTAAAGAACCTTCCACACAGTAATTTTTTTTCCAAATCAATTTGTTGATGATGGGAAGACAAAAGGTCTAACTTTAATATGTGATGCTTCTTAATAAAGAAATATATGGAGAAGTCTGCACTGTATTGAACCTTTCAAATCTTGTGTTTAGAAGGTGATTTAAATCACTTCAAACCTTGCTTCATATGGAGTACAATACAAATAAAAGACTAAGAACCCTAAGACTTACAGTGTGAAAGAGGGACTTGGAAATTCTTCAGCATTCTAAGTTTTCCTCCCTTAACAAAAAAATCTGTGACCAGAGTTACTTTTCTTAATATGTATTCTGAAAATGGTGTTCTTAATATAGGAATTAAGTAGCTGAACTTGCATACAAAATTATTGTCTACACTATTAATATATTAAATTTTTCTTTGTCAGTATTGTGGCATAAATTGCCAGTCAGAAATATATATTAAAAAGGCATATGTGTCTGAGTACGAATGCACAAAATCTTTAAAAAAATTCTTACTGAAAATTAAAATTATCTACCCTGTGAGGATTTATAATTTCTACTGTCTTCTATACAGTTATATCATGTTTGTAATAAACATTTATCAATTACCTTGAAATCCCAAATCCAAAATCCAACTTTTTATCTCATTTTTTCCATGTTACAACAACAACAAAGTCTTATTTCTGTCACAGGTGTATATTACACACTGAACAGAAAGTAAGAATGACATGAGTTGTTCTTGCTATTAAGGCAAAAAAAGTGAAGTATTTGGAAACAGACAGGAAAACAACAATAATTAAAAAATTAAAACCCCGACTGCCCTTCACCCCCAAAACCCACTAGAATGTAGAAGAAATGAGAGGAATTTCTTTTTTTTTCCACAGAGAGCTTAACACATTTGTCAGAAGTGTACTTTGTCAGGAGTCTCTAAATACTCCCATCCATTACATAGCAACCACAACAGGCCCCAAATCGTTTTGGAAAAAGAATGGTATTTAGAGTGGTCTTTAGCATGCTTACAGGTATTCTGTGAATACACTTATAGTAGCAATATATACATGACTTGCAGACAGTTGGCAGCATAATGTGGCAGTAGAGGTACAGAGTTCTTACTGAAACTTCTAGCTTCCCCTGATAATGTTTATCTACAACTCAGGTCTGGAATTTTCAGATAATGGGGTACATACATTTCTACCTTAAAAACATTTTCTTCTGACATATTAGTTAATTTTAGAAGGTATTTTTTCATCTGAGTGACTTTTGACTAAATTGACTTCCATCTCTTGGACCAGAATGAATGAAATAAAAATATTTAAAGTAGTGTCTGAGTGAGTTCACAGATGAATAAAAGATAAAATAGAATTTCATCACAAGAATACTGCATCAGGTTATGACCTACAACATTTTTGATGCTTAAAAATGCTTTATCAAATATTTTATCAATTATCAACCAATAAGGAGTTTTGAACATGGGAGCACTGATCAATGTACAAGAGAATGTCTTCCAAAAATTATAATACTAGCTACTAAAAGGAAAAAAAAAATTTAAGGAGAGGGTTTTTTCCTAGAAATTGTGCCCTTTTTCTCTTTCTACCAGGCATTTTGTATTTTTTTCAAACTACAAATAAGGCATACGATATTACTATTTGATCTGCAAACCTCCTTTTCTTCTCTAATGTCTTTACCAACTAGTTGATTTTGTTTCAGCAGTTATCATATTTCAGACTGTGCTTTCTGTGTTCTCTCTTTGATGTCTTATTATTAGATTAGGCAAAAGCTGAATCCTTTAGTTCAGATTCCTAAACCACTGAAAAAGTACAAATTTCAGCTTCTGAATAGAGGAAAATGGGATTCCATATTTGTACCTTCCCATTATTTTCTATTTTGCTTTTTGTTCCTGCCCTGCAGAATACACCACTACTATTTATCCGTCCCTAGCTTACTGTTTACACTCAACTTCTTCTTCTTCCCCCATTGAGGCAAATATAAGTCTTATTTCATCCTCAATGGTGTACTTTTAAAACACATAATTTAAAGTTATTTCTCTGTATTCATATTCCAATAGTGTCAAAGAAGTCCTTCCAAAATCTCCTTATTATTTAACCTCATCTATTTCAACCCTCTGATCACACAAATGTATTGCAAACTACCACTCCATATTAAAATGCTCATGTCTTTTACTCTTCTTGTAACATGGTACATTTCCACTTGAATTGCTTCATAAGGTTAATTTTCCTAGCACTGACAACAAGACATCATTAAACACTGTTCCTTCCAATTTGACCAACTTTTGCAACTTTTATGGTTGTTATCACTTCCTGTACTCCTCCATTTACGTTAAATACAATTTCTTATTTATCTTCTATAATTTCCTTCATAACAATAGAAGTTTCATATTGTGATATTTTCTAAGACATATGACACTTTTCTGCATTGATGTATAGACCTAAAAAGCTATTTCAACTGGGTTGTACAGGAAGATGTCACACAGGCAACTGTTCATTTCAATTTTTTTTTTTTTTTTGCTAATTTATGACTGTTTGAATATGGAATTGCTTTGTGTTTGAAAAACTAAGCTGGTTCTTAAAAAAACCCCAAAAAACATCCCCGCCAAAACCAAAGTTCAACTCTACAAAAATGAATAAACAACAGAGGTGATACTCTACCCACATGAAGAAAAAGAGTTCCTGACGTAAACTACTTCTACCTGCAATCAGCATGCTTCAGGATCCACTCAGGTGCTTACCCTTTCAAAAAGAACATATAAGACTTTCCAGTGCTATACCATACTTTCACATTATTCTTTCGTGTAGTCTTCTGTGAACAGTGTTCTGTAGTTAATATAGTACTTGCTTCAGCCACTCTGCATGGGCAAATTTCATCAACAGCACTGCTGAGAATAAATCTGGAGTATAATCAAAAGTTACCAAGAGTTCTTTGGATAGTCAAGGCTCTTGAAGAACCAAAGAAATCAAGAGGAGTAGAAAAATATTTTGAAATAGTATGTTCAGCATTTCAGTGCTTAGTTATCCATCAGTAAATGTAAGGTATAAATAAGATGGAAGTAGATTGTAGCCTTATTGCCTACACTCTCACAGAGTTTCTGTCTCAAATTCCAAACCTGCCTAGTACAGACCTTATCTCTAGTTTTTTTCATAAACTTTGGGAATTAATAAACTCCCTAATGATGGATGTTCTCTACTGAATAGAGGATTTTATACTGTTGAGGAGAAAAACAAGAGATGCATAACATAAAACCCCCTTTTTCACAGAATATTTTGATAGATTTTATTTCTATCCATTCCTTCTTAAAATTAAATGACAGAAGCAATCAAGAACTTCAACACAAGTGTTTAGTTGCTCAGTAATGAAACTGTATTTCCAAGCAAGAAGAGATTATCACTTTATATGTAGTCCAAAGCAGAGGAATACCTTTCTCTAAATTCAATAAACCAAGTAAAATTATTTAAGACATAAGATCTTCCAAAGGAATTCTCAAAATAACAAGCACAAAGGAATATTTTGTAAGAGTGCAGGAGGTCTAACTACTATGTTGTTCACTATAAAGAGGACAAAAACGACACAATACGATCAATTTTATTGAGTGTGACAACCATTAAGGTAGGTTTTGTTTGTAGTGAAGAACTTAAAAGCAAAAGAAAGGGACTGAAAAATTCAAACCCAACAAAACTTTTGCTCAAAATAAAAATTTGAGGCTTCTATGTGACAAGAAGATGCATATGCTAAGTATTAAAAAAACCAAAAAACCCCACCATTACTCGGGAGCAGCATGCAGCTAGTCAGTAAAGCTGACTCATGTCACATTGTCTCATACTTTCTATGAACAGGTAATTAAAACATGTAATTGCGTGTCACAGCTTCAGAATTTTCATTTAAAAACGTCTTTCTCATATTTACTCTTGAGAATACACATTTTTTCTAGAAAGTTATCTGAATAATAGAACTTGCTTTAAAAACTCATGTTCATCAACACACATGATGTGCACTAGTACCATGCATGATTGGTACTTAATGCAGTGTAACACTGAAAGTGAAATAATGAAATCATTGTACTAATATCAATACATACTTTAGTTATGAATGCCTCTGGACTGATTAACCATTCTATCTAAATCATACATTTAATATGATATATATATATATATATATGATAGACCAAAATATTATATACTTTTCAACTTAAAAGGGTTTTATTTTTTTGGGCAAAACTATTTCTGGCTTAATTTCTGATCTTGACTTGAAATACCTATTGGTATTTGATGAACATACTGTGACAACAATTCACAGCTCTGTCAGCACAGTTATGTGTAACAGCAGAACTATTCTACATTTTCAACTACAGACACAAAGTCTACACTCAGTGCAAGGCTTCTGTTTAATTTACTTCACAGCAAAACCAAGAGGTAACACTGAAGATCAGGCCTATCATTATGACAAACATTGCATAAACAAGACTTGATTTAATGTTCATTGAATTAAATTAAAAAGAAAAAGTCTCAGATAGACTCTGAGTCTTTTCTTTTTCTTAAGACTCTACATCTAAAATGAGTTAATCTCCAACTCTGTGTAATTCTTATGTATCTCTAACCAGCTTAAAAACAACCATAAATACCAAACTTATGAGTGTCTATAAATAAATATAGACATAAAAGCACTAATTCTTCCTATTAAGTTATACTTAATTAGTTGATACATCATGGAAGACGAAAAACAATACAAAATTCCAGTGTCTTACAGATCTAATAAAAAAAAATCCATTTGTAAAAAAGGTCAGGCAAAAAAAGCAAAAGAAAACCACAATTTGCCTATGAGTTGCCCCAGGTTAATTCTCCATACATATGTCTGAAAGAGCTTAGTATTTGTATAGATTTTTTCATTAATTGAACTGAAATTTTTAGCTGGTGAACACATGAAAACAAAAAAAGAATTGAAACACTGTATATAATTACATAGAAACCAACACATATTCAAATATCCCCAACATGGAACTGACTTAATTATATTGATTTTGGATCAGTTATAGTTGCAATGACACAGGATTTTTCTAACCGTGCAGAGAAGGTTTGAATGATTTACTTACTGAATAAAGAAATCAGTTGAAAAAGGAATAAATTATCCCTGACTCCTCCTGTTCTTTTATAGAATTTTGTTTAGAACTCTATTCCAATTATTTTTTAGTGGGAAAATGAACACCAACCCCCCAGTTCTATTTGGGAACATAATTTAACTATGCTTAATCTTGAGTTTAAACAGTTAATGCTTACTGTAGGTGTACTTAAATTAGTTTCTTTTTACTAAACTTTTAATCTAAACTTGCTACCAAACTCTCCAACTCGCTGACTTTACATATGCATTTCTGTATACATATACATAAAATTTGTTTGAAAAGGAGGGAACAGCTTAAATACCATGATGGTTCCAAATAGGTGAACTTGCCTCATGTGCATTCTGTTTATATTTGCAATAGCTTTTAAGACAGCCATAACTAATTAATTTTAAAGTGTAATTTGTTTTACCAGTTGTCTAACAACAGGTTAAAACAGTTGTTCACTTTTAACTTTGCTTGTTTGCAGCTGATGATCTAATCTCCTGCAAATAGCACAGGAATTTACAGAGCATTAAGGTCTGATCCAGAAAGGAGTGAAATCCCATAAATTTCAATTAGGTAGGCAAACTCTCACTTGAGATTAAGGAAATGCAGTAGCTAATCTTATACTATTTACTCCAGAAGAAGGAAACAGATGATTATACTTTTTAAAACCTTATAGACTAAATTGAGTTATTAAAATTGTAAAATATTACATGAGAATTTGTCTTATTAAAAAAAACGTGGCCAAGCCGAGATTTTACTTGATTCTACTTCTACTGTAACAGTCACTGTCATGAAGAAGAAGGAGTAGAATATCACTTGCAAGATTGAGTGTAACAAGAAAATACCCAGTTTCTGCCTTATATGGAACCTCTTTTATAAGAAAGACCTTAATATAGTTTTCATACAAAATAAACAATTTTAATAAAAAGTAATCCAATTGAAAAGTTAACAGAATTTTTTAAAGCAGTTGAAGAAATAAAGAAATATTAAATGGTAATATTTACAGAAAAAATTTTAATGTAACTGCAGAAGTAAGTCAAAAGCATTATTTTGTTCAGCAAGATTTTTCCACTCTTCTGAAAAGATAAATTGGTTAGAAGCCCTAAGTTAGGGGTACTGATACAGAGGCTAGAAAATGGGTACATATGTGCAATGAGAATACAGAAAACACGTGTAAGTAAATACAGAAACTCGTCTGTAACTTGTACCACAGTTCTTGAAACTTTCTTTCAATCTTTGAACTTCTCCATATTCTGGTTCAGTGAATGCATCAAGGGGTACTAAAATTGGAGAAATATTGGAATAGCATCAGCACCCTCAAGGCATCCAGGTCTCAGAACAGACTCTTCTTCAGCATTCGGACTAGAAGAAGAGAAAACAGGAGAAAAGAATGCAATGATGTAGCAAAATTGTCACTGAACCCAATATAACTTCTTTTCAATGGTACTTAAAATGTCTTAATTCTACTCACCTTCTCCTGGATTCCAAACAGTTTCTTCAGCTTTCACCTGATTGGTCCTGGGTCACTACATCTTACAGTGCTCTGGGTGCTCATCAGTACTGTCTTGTTGTGTGACTGTACTAATTATACAATGAGAAAAAGGGATTTGCCCCTAATATTTCTATAATGAACAAAGATACTGTATGGGAAGTCATAAAAATATGTAACAGTTTCATAGGGGAAATAAAATTTGGAAGCAAGAAATTAGTGTGATGCATGGATAACATACATGCTTAGTAATTTAGTGAAATAGTAGTAACTATTTGTACAAAGGTATAAAACCCAAAAATCCCAAGAAGCCATAAATGTGAAAGAAGCAACTTCTAAAATTTATTCCAAGCAAGATTTTACAAACATTTCCATTTGAAATAAATGAAAGATGTTTGAAAGAGAATTTTGAATACAGTGCACACAACTCACATAGTATGATGACAGCCTATGCAGTGTTTTAGCATATGCAGACCAGACTACAAGTAGAGTCTGACAAAACCTAAGAAGGCAGACCTGGCTAAGAGTCAGGAGTCACGCTTATTAAATGGAACTCTCAGGGGTATCATGCAATCAGAGGTCACAATCGAGGCAACAGAAGCAATGTCACGATATCAGAGAAAGGGCCAATTCAGACCTGCTCCCCGACAGGCAGTGAGGTCACGGCTTGCGGCAAATAACTGTATTAAAAGGGAATATTCTCTGCACACTTTTAGAACTGTCATCTGAACAAACAAAGCCAGGTCATTGGTAGGTTAAATCAGAACTTTCTGGCTTACTAGCACATAGCTTCCTTTCTTCTTACATTCACTGCTAATTTCTCAATTACAAAATATACATCAGGTACTAAAGCAAATACTCAGTAAATTTAACTTAAAAATACACAGTAGAGTTTAAATTCCTCCTTTTTAAAAGTCACATTCTATCTTTGACAAGAGATATCACTAGTTTCTTCATAGAGTGAAAACTGCTGAGCTTGCTTCTTATCAGAAAACAAAAAGCATGCATGTGTTTTAGAGAAACATCTTTCCACAGTCAGGGTCTTAGTGAGCCTCATACTCAGTGGGAATTTAGAAACCATTAAAAAAATTACAGTTATTCATAATGTACTTGTTTAATGATGACTGTGAAAGTGAAGTTCTTTTGTCTGGGTACTTGGATTTCTTTATCTCAGTGTCTGGACTGGATTATCTACAGGATTCTACAAATGTGGTAACTTATGAAATTACAACCCCGTTGGATTAGGAACCTGACAACAAACCTGCAAAGAAAGAACTATTCTAGAATGTCATGTAAACAAAATTTTATTCAAAAATATTATCTTGAAATGCAGTCTTTCTTATCAATATGAGAAAAAAATATATAACTTCAAAATTCAGTATTTCTACCTTTTTTATACAAGCCAGATAAAATACCTGCAGTGCATCAAACTGGCACAAACCTATGAATTCCAAGCAATTGCTAACATGTTTTGATAAGAATTGAACTGTAAAGTTACAAAGTTGGAAAATGTACATTACAGAACTAACACACCATAAAAGTTACACAGGTATCACTGCATAATTGTACATTTTCATTAAAATACTTAAGTTGGAATTCCTTGTAAAATCATGTAGGTCCACCAGACATTCAATTCTGGATTACGTGAAATTTGTAAAAGGCATAAAACTTTGCTGTAAGAGTTTGCATTGTTCAATGCCTTTTTTAGATGCCTATATTTCAATTTTAGAGTGTTGTTTTGATATTTTGCTTGAAAAATGCTGCACACTACCAAAACATATGAAGTAGCTGAACAACAACATTATTAGTTATAAAACCAGAAAGATAATTCAATGTGTGTTTAATATTAAACTTGTGAAAATGGCCTCTTTGGAATACTGTAGATCTCTGACCTCATTGATAATACTAATTCTCCATAACACCATATTTCCCATTATAGAATAGGGGAAAAAAAGAAATTTCTTTAAAGCAAACTTTAATAAATTACATTTTCAAATTAATTAAAAGCTCTGGTGGAAGGCCTTCCTTTACTTCATCTCTGAAAGTGCTTAGAATAATGCAGTTATTAAAATCTATAGGTACAGGAAATATTCCTTTAATTGTGACTTAAAATATGCCATGGATTCCAACTGAAGTAAGATTTGTACCTACAAAGTATTCTAAGACTACATTATATTCCTTATTCAGAGCATCATACCAAATGGAAATTCTTTTGCAAGAGGAACATTTGTGCAATGGAACATTCATGATACTTTTACAGACACAGCATCTGTGGCCTATGTTAAAAAACCATTTGCATTGTAATATGATTTTAGTGCTTGAAACACTCATTTTGGAAAGCACTTGGAATATATCTGAATATGCACTTTTAATGACCTCTTCATTAGCAATTGTTTTTTGAAGTGTAAAAAAATGTATTGGGTCCTGTTCAGTGAAAGCAAAGCAAATAAACAAACCACCCCAATATTGAGCACAGTCCCCAGGTATCCAAACAAGACAGCAACAAATTCAACAATTACTTTTAACAGGACATGCTAAATACAAGTTTTGTAACACTTTATTTTAAAGGAATTTAACCAAACCTATTCTCCCTTATCCCCTCCAACCAAATCCTTTTGGATTTAACTTGTTGCTAAAATTATCTGTCTTTTGCACTCTAAGACCTAGGTCATGACCTTACTTAGGGACAGGAAATAGTTATCAGGTCACTGAATGGTCAAATGAAAAAGGATTTGAAATGCTTTGGTACTCAGGGATCTATTCATCTAAAATGATTGCCTTATGCAGTATTAAAAGCTGTGGATCTGAATGTGGAATCAACTTGTTAACATTTACACTGGCTGAGATGCAGATATCACACTACAAAAATTTTGGACCTAAAATATCAAGAAAAGGAGAAAAAAAGAAAGGTAGAATTGTAGGAGATGAAAATTAAACTATCTGAACTATTATATCATCTTATTCAACAATGAGAAAAAATAGTTTTCAACCTCTGATGACATTTTGGTTGAAATCTCTTTCCTACTGAAATCATCACTGGGCAGTTATTAGCAAAAGAACAATAAGATTATTTTTTTTGCATGTGAAGTTCCTTTTAGGTTGATAAAAACTGGCTAATTAGTATGTTATGAAAGCACAGGTAACCACCTATATTGTATTAAATCATAGTTTTGGAAGTTTATTGGAACAAACAAACATGCTCTCTAGCTTAGAGACCACATTTATATCTGATGCACTAATAAAATCCTTATGCCACCACAAATTACAACAGTCTGCAAAATAGCAGAGTCAGGAACAAAGACAAAGTACACAGGCAGGTGAAATATGTGGTCAGAAACCTTGAACATAGGAATACAGGAACCCTGAAGACTAAAACCACAATGAGAATTCGTAATATTAATTGGTATGTATCTATGGCAAGTACCTCCTGTGCAGGAACGTCGGGCAAGTGGAAATTTTTTTTCTTTTTGGTAATTAAATGTGAAAAGCAAGAATATTAATAAAAATGTCATATATAAAAATGTCATATGTCTAGAAAATTTATAAATACTCAGACACTGAAGTGGACTGCATAAATGCACACAAATTATGTCTTACATATTTATTTTTAAACATAATTTCAGGACTGCTTCATTCCATGCATACTGAAAAAATCCTCCACTATCATTGACAGACAGGAGGCTAGAAAATTAGGCACAGATTTTATTTTTCAGTTTTATTTTATAATAAGAAACTGGACCAGTAGAACTATGTAACCGAAGCTTGAGTGCGTGCACTGTAAGGCCCCTGCAGTCCTTTACAAGTTTTCAGCGTACCACTGTTGTGAACTGGGTTTGCACTCTGCCAGCAGAGCAGCTCTGACCCATGGAGAGCACTCCTTCAGATCAACACTGCCTCAGGCTTTACTGCTTTCTCCAAGAAGTCTTACATTTCAGGCATCAAGTTGAATTTCTTCTGGAGATGATTAACCCAAACCCATGACAGATTTTTTCCAAGATATCCAACTCCTTATGTTTATTTTATCCTGGCTCTTTTTGGATGTACTGGACACAAGTAACCTACTCATTTTACATGTTGAAGGGCTGGTGGAGAGCCATTAATTCCTTAAAATGAGAAAATATTTCAATGTGAAAGTTCTGTTGTGTGAGTTCAAACTAAATAATAAGAAACAAAGCCAGAGAATCATGATTTTAAAAGATAGATCCTCTTCTGAACTACAAGTTTCTGAAACACATTTTCATTACACTTCAGGACAGATCTAACATTCTCTGAAAATGCATTATTTTGTTTTTTTTGTCAGTGCTGTATGGATTAGAAACTGCTTCCTTAATGTGGCATACAAATTTAGAGCCTGGGAGATATGTAATAGTTGTATTTTACTGTAAACATGGGAATTCAACTCATAGAATTGCAACAAGGCCAGATTTCAAATGTGGTTATTAATCCTCTTGAGACAACAGATCAATAAAAGATTATTTACTTTAGAACTGGATGTTTACAAACAATGTGATTCCTGGGAGTTGATGCCATTAATATTTCTCCACTAAAAAGGGCTAATTTCTAAAAGATGAAAACAACTAACACAAATCATCAGTTATAGTTCAATGTCTTTTTAAATGCTCTTAAATACCAAACAAAAAAACCCCCAAATATTTAAAGCCTGTATAAAGATGAATATTAGCATTCCAGCCTTGGTACCTTCTCTTAACTGTCAGGTAGAAGTGATTTTTCAAGCAACAGTGATTTGAATCAATATAAATTCTACTAAATATAATACATAATTTTTTCAATGTACTCATATTTTATAATACAGAAAATCTAATCAACCATGTTGATCATGATGCAACAATATTTTAATGAACTCACAGAATTAACTAACCTTAAATAGCTAACCTTAAATTCCAACTTTCCAAAGTCTCACATTTGTACTTTCAATTATTGCTAATAATAATAATCTATAAGAATGTTTTGCAACACTTTTCACTTGAGACTACAAGGAGTTTCATAATTATAAACTATTAGAAAGCTGGAAAGCAGATGACTAAGTGGATTCCTTGATATTTATCTTCCAATCATATGATATAATCACAAGCTCATTTTACTTCTTATTCTAGAAAAATAAATGTTATTTCTACATACAATTTCAACAGAAATAAATAAATATTGCCATAATTAAAAGTCACCTGAGAAAGCAAAATCTATTCATTATCAAATTTGTATTGGTGAAATCAGTCTTTATAGCCGTGATATTTTCTTTAGTCACCATGAGCATAAAATGACAGGAAATACAGTACTGCCAATTAGGTTCCCTAACTACAGCAAACATATATTTTCAACACAGCCCAGTGCACTTCTAACATAGTTAAACTTCCAGGCAGAAATCATTGTGCATATTCTTAGGTGAAGTCACATTGCACTGTTTTCACTTTGAAGTGTATGGTATAGATGTGTCACTGATGAATATGGGTATGACTAAAAATAAATATACCATATATGCCAATAAATCACCTAACCTACAAAATTAAATAGAGCACAGTCCATGAAATTCTTTGAAATAAAGTGAATCATATCCAAATAACACTTGGATAGTTTGAATGGATTTTCAGCTGATTTACTGCATTCTTCCAACTTGCTCTACAGATTGGAATTCAGCTTCCCATTTCACTGAACAAAAATTATTTGGATAACCCACCAAAACTGTTGAGGAAACTGGATTAAAGAGAACCAAAAAGACACATACTGTTTGCAAAGCTCATAGCAAAACAATGTGCTTGGCCTTAGGGCTCATTCTTTGGTTTTCAGCTGCTGGGCCTAAGTATTCACACTGTTGGCTAGAAAAGTATCCTTCCTCTGTGTAAATGAAATTACAGATCCTGTAATTCGGGATCCACAAATGGCAGAGATGCTCTGTTACATGTTCATCCAGGACTAATTGGAACTTCCCAAGAGGAGTCGAGGATAGATTCTTCCTTCAATGCCTGATGTACTTTACCCAAAACAGTCAAGACTATTTTACATTAAATTAACAACTGAAATAGCCTCCAGACAAAAAGAGGACAAGCAGCCATAAAGCTTTCTAAAAAATATGCTTTGATGCAAAATAGGAAATTATGACAATTATCTGTGTTCCCTATAAAATTTCCAAAATATTGAGATCTTTGAAATGGCATCATCTATAAACCACAAAAATATCTCCAAGAATATTCATTGAACCACAATATTCATTAAAGAAGGCATATTTTGTTTGTCAGCTACCTGACACTAAATGAAACTCAACAACCATGATGGAAGCACATCCTTATCACACCAAAGAGAGCAGTGTAATATACACAGTCCCAGAAAACGTCCAGCAAATCATCAGGAGTACATCAAGTCAGGCTTTCATCTGTCTTCAGGTTTTTGATCAGGGTATAGTTTGTTAAAAGAAACAGTAAATACATAGTTACACTTGCATATTCTATGGCTTACTTTACAACCTACTCAAGTTAATGTCACAATATATAATAAAGATTCAAATATATTTTTATTTAAATAATAGTTTTAATGTATCCATAATACAATGACCACATGCATTAATTTTTAAAGAAACTGAAACTGCATCTGACAGAATGTGTTAGGATTACAAAATGCATGTTGATACTAGTAATTACACCAGACAGTAATTGTTCATAATTTACTTTCCTTTCAAAATATACAAATAAAAAGTCGTAAGTGCTATGCTTATTGAATTATTACACCTACTTATGGTATATGCTTATATATTTGTCTGAGTATAGACACGTGTTGTATGTAAATGTACTGACATATATATACAGTAATGCATTGAATTACATTCCCATGGTTTGTGCCTTCACATGCTGCTTGTATTTTTAAATGGTAAGCTCTTCTTTGTGAGAACAATATCTCCTCATGCTGTAGGTATGAGGTGTGTATTACAAAAGGGTTTATTTCTGACTAACTTCTGTGTGCTACTGTGATACAAATGTGAAATAATGGTCCCTGGTGGAGATTTGTCTAGTATCAGTGAGTAAAGCATGATGATTCATCCCAAATTTAATAAAAAATTATGAATAAATTTTGAATATTTTGAATAAATAACTCAATTTTTGAAAATTTATTTTCCTACAATGTGTAAGTCAACTTAGAAATGTGTGGATTATCCTATGGGATTAAAGTTATGCACAAATTTTCAAAAGTTGTTATCAACATATTGCATATCAACTTACCAAAACTTTTGTACCAGGAAAGTAAGAAGGCAAATTATGACAGAATAATAATCTCAGGAACACAAAAGCATCAGATATCAAACTCATTCCTTTTCACTCTATTTTTATACCTCTTATGCTTCTATTCCTTTTTGTCTTGCTTGTACTCTTACACACAAAACCACGATGAAGACAAAAGACATTCATCATACATTTTAACTAGATTTCTTCTTAAATATTCATTACCATGATGTGTTCCAGTTTGAAAATCTAAAACTGTTCTAATTGTTTCACTTCCTAGGGCATCCCCTTTCAAAAGTAGTGATTCTGTTATTTAACAGATAACACATGTGTACTTGCTGTTTTGCTGTTGATGCTATAACTTCTCTCCTGCATTTCCCAATTTAAAGAAATAAAGAAGGAATATATAGAATGTGCTTTTTTTTTTTTTTTAGTTTATTTATTTGTTCATGAAGAAGATGGTTTGGAGTTCAAATTTTCTACCCGAGCACTCACTTCCAGTCTGTGGAAGTAAAAGGACTTGAATGGAGGAAGTTTATTTTCACCATGCAAAGGAAAGGTCTGGGTTCTCTCGACTTAAAATACAATGACCACAAGATTTATGGATGCAGAGTGAAAACATTCCACCTTCTTCTTACAGAAACAACTCCAATAACAGAACAGACCCAAAGAAATCTATTTCAGGCAAAAGAGGAAGAAACATTCAAAAGGTGAGAGGGAAAATGGGAAACAAGGGAAGATATCACTGATACCACAACTCTGTGAAGTTATTATGCAGGTGCAAAGTGTTATTAATTCTAAATTTAGAAACTCTTAGTTCTGTCTGATGATATATCACATACACACAAATAAATGCTCTGTGTTGCACACTGCTTCTAATGCCCAACCTAGAATTTTCTGGACATAATGTCTAAAGTAGCAACGCCTCTGGTAGAAGGACAATTTTACATTCTGGTCAAGCAGAAAAGTATTGCTTGTCTTTTTGAAGGCTCAGCAGTCTGCATGTGAGCATCCATGAGTGGTGAAAAAAAGTTTCTGTTTATGAGCTGGCCAGAGAAGTAAAATGGTCTTTGAAATGAAAGATAATTAAAGAGTACCACCACTATGCTTGCCTTTTGATATCCAATCTGCCTCGGTACCTCCTCTCCATAAATGCAAAAAGTAACTTCAGTAATATTTAGAATGCGTACATTGGCTTTTCAAATCAAAGGAAATGTTTCCAGGCAGGAACAGATAAACTGGTGACAGGAAAGCTAGGCTAAACCTACACTGACTTTAGGGTACTGAACCTGTAATCAGGCTTATCTCTGACATGGTTTTGAACATTCCTACTATTGTTTCTAGTCTTGGATATTCACTTTTTCACAGGCAGCCTGCATGTTCTGTTTCTTCAGCATATGATGCATTCTGACATACATAAGCATATGCCACAAAAACATATATGAGAATGGGAATGCTCAGTCAGGTGCAGTATACACAGATTTGCTGTAGTCAAGGTAAATTCATGCTTGAATCTAAGGCAAATAGTGCAAAAATGTTTCCTCTTCAGAATTCACCAAGAATTGTTTCCAAACAAATTTGAGCATGGACTTATGAAGGTGAGGCAAATCTAGGCTTCCATACAGCTAGGTTAATTGACTGAATTGCAGTTCAGGTATATTCATATTCATTTCACACCTATCTCAGTCATGTTCTAATTTTATCCTCATACAGTGAATGTTAATACAGTATAATTTGTAATTTTACTTTGTGAAATTAGGAACAGATCAGCTAGCATGTGACTACGTCTTTGAAAAAGAAAAAGATAGAGGTGAGAACTTTCAGAGTACACTAATAAGTTGCAGGAGGAATCAAAAAAATATAGAACAAAGTCTCTGGAGATGATTATCTTCTTACAACAAGGGCATTTTATATGGACTTGGCCTTATTCTAATTGTACAGAAACCAAGGAGAGTAAAAGAGCTATATCAGTGTTTAAATATTTGTGGAAAACAAATTTTATATTTATATGCTAAATCTTCTTTCCTTCCTTCTGTCCAATGGTGGATTTTTGAGGAATATTTATGAAAGTATGTTCGAAAAAATATGTTAAGGATTTTTAGGAGTTAACGGCTAGCCTCAGAAAAGGTGACAATTAAATGAAGAATTTGAAGTGATATTTCATTTATAGAGTTTTATTCCAGTACTTCATATTTTATATCTCTGTGACATGCTTTGACATTTTTTATGATGAAGATTTAATAATAAAACAAGAAATAAATAAGTTAGGCTCCCTCTCCCTATGAATTAAGCTCTAGGAGCACCTCCTGCTATCCACAATGAATTGAAATTGAAATGTTTCACTGCTGTAACTTGAGATACCCAGGAACAGATAAGGTCCTTAAACTTCTGGCTTCTTCTATTTGTGCATATTGTTTTATATTTCGAGTAGGCCTGTTTAAAATACATTGCAAGATATATATGCTTATATGCATAAAATGAAATACTTGTTCATACCTTCAAAGTATCCAGCATTTATAGGCTGTGTCTTCCCTGGTGGTTTCACAGGGAGATGTTTATTTTCATTGTTTTTGAACAACGCCAGGCGCACAGCTGGGTCTAGATGACAAGAACAAGTTAAAATCAAAGGTCAGACCTGGCTCATTCATTCCTTCAAGCAGTTTTTCACCTTTTAGCCACTTAATAAATGAAAATACCTTTAAAAGTAGGTTTTATATTCACAAAGGATTACACTTTCTAAAATAAAGCCATATAAATACACATGCAACTGAGAATCAAAGTCATTGTTTTGCAGGATTTTAACACTGTTGATCTTTTAGCTCACTCATCTCCAAATTAAAAATAAACTCCGAAGCATATATTTGCAGAAAATATTTTTTTAAATCTGGTTTTAAAGCTTGAAATTAAAGCAGAAATAGTAACAGGATACATGTCAAGCACTGTTTCTAAAAGCTTTGGTCCAGAATTATTCAGCAGTCCAAATCAAGACATTTACATCTAAAAAATGTTAACAGGAGGCAGCTTATTTTTTAAGACTACACTTGTAGACAATAAGTTAGTCTTCCTCCATCTCCCATCCTGATTGAAATTAAAAAATACCCCAGAAGTCTGTAGACTCATTTATATGCTGAAGTATGACATCTTGATTAGTTTCTTTACTGTTACTTTTAAAAAGTGTGCAAAGAAGTAAAGAAGAGCAGAGATTTGTATATAAACCTAGATAAGACATTCCTTGACTGGTAAAAAAAAAAAAAAAAAGTTTAATTAACAAAAGCTAAACTGATGAAAAACCACACTAGTCAGGAGAGGTGACTTTCACATGTTATTTCTGACATGAAGGAAGAACTTTTTGCTTGGCATAGGAGGAAATTAAGAGTTTAAGGGAAACAGTGTGGTAGAAGGAATATGAAAATTCTGGGCACAATGCAGAATAAACCAGTGATATATTAAAAAAAAAATAGGGATTGAAAAGAATGTTGAAACAAAAGCAGATACACAATGACAAGTAAAGTATAGAGAGTTTTGTAGGTATGCCATGGAGCAAGGTAACATGAGTAACAGAATGACAAAGAAAAGATAAAATAAATACATTTGACATAGTTAAAAGAAGACAGTAGCCCAAGCAGACGTATCTCAGGAATATCTGAGAAACAATGAGGCAGAAGAAGCTTGTCAACAAAGATGACTAAGAACTGTCTGAAAAGGGTAGAAATTAGTAATGAGGAGGAAAAAAACAATGGAGTTTATCAAGAAAGTAGAAATGACAAGGGAAGGATCTAAATTTTCACAAAGAATGCATGTGTAGCAAAAATGAATATGTGAGACACTGCCAGAACAGATAGAGCAGGAAAACAGGTTATGGAAAGACTCAAAGAGCATTCAGACAGAATATACTGAAATGACGAGTTATGTCTGGTGCTTCATTTTGAGTCTGTTACATGACCTTAAAAGTGTTTATTGAGAGAGTTTATAAGACCATGATAATAAAGAGCTTTTTTGTTGTTGGTTTTCTTATTTCTAGAAATAAAGCACCAGTATGTCCTGTTAAGCTGGTGGGCAACTTCTTATGAATTTTAACAACAATTTGTAAAGTTGGTTTTGACTAGACCCCTATAGCTGTAGCAGGCACTTCAATTACAAACTAATGGAACATAAAGGGATCCTAAGAGCTCAGCTTTTTCCCAAAGAGTGGGAAGATCAATAACAAGCCTGGAGAAGATCTCTAATGGGGTGTGGCACTCTTAAGAGATTATGCATTGGCAAAACACATCAAGATGTTACAGTATTCTTGGATGGCCAACACTGCAGCAGCATGCGTTTGACAGAGCATTCCTAATGGTGCTAACCTCTCATAAAGCAGCAAATTTGACTAATGAAGGAATTGTGGCAAGTAAGGATGTCAGGGTCTCCTCTCCCCGCCATGTAGCCCTGGGAGAGGGGCCCTGAGGGCACAGACACACGGGGGTTCCCTGCCCCTGGTCAGCCTCGTTCCCCATGGGTTGGTTTGTGTTCCCCTGTGCGGGCAAAGGACCCTCGGGTCCCGTGACTGTAGCAGCTCCTCGGCAGAGCCCGGCCATGCGGCTGGGGCAATAAACATCTCTGAAACATCTAGCAAGAATTGGTCCATAGATATTTCTTTTCCACGGGACTCCTGGTTTGATATAGGTGTGTTACAGTATCCCCACTGTAATATGGGGAGGGAGTAATATAGGCCATGCCAACCTCACAAGGCAGAATCAATGGCACCTTTGTTATCTCAAATTGTCTAAGAGCCTCTCTCACATGGTTGTAGAATGATTGTAGCTTTCAGATTAAGCCAGAGGATGTCATATTTAAAGTAATTTTAACTCACTTTTACTACCTAAATTAAATTGAACTATCCAAGGTGCAAAATAAATAATGATTAGCTCCATTAGTTTCAAAGGTAGATTATTGGAATGATTCTGATAATGGAATAACTTTATTCACAAATTGGATTGCTAGGTTTGGAGATTCCTTCACTCTGTATAAATGGATAAAGTAACCTTCCAACCAAAATAAAATTGTGCCAGACTAGTGTATGTCAGGGTCGCAAATGTTTGGGACAGTGAATCACAGTAATACTTGTGATTTAAATACCTTGAAATTGTATTACGTTATGCTTTAAAAGTTATCCTTGAAATTTTAGATAACATAAGTTGCAAAAAATATTTTAAGCATGAATTATTATTGTCTTTTGTATAGTTCTAAGATACATGGCCATACAAGTCCTACACATGGATAAAAATGTACAAATAAAATTTTTTATAATTGTAATTTTTCCAACATCCAGCACACAGTGTTGACAAGAAGACTTTTAACTTCTTCCAGCTTTATGCTAGTTACAAAAAGTGTCTTTCTTCAATAGAAGACCGAAGGCAAAGCGACAAAAATAAAATGTCTTAAGACAAAATGCAATTGAAAATTTCCAATGTAACTTTGATTAATTTAAAATAATTCCTGAAATAATAATTTTTTTCCTATGTGGGTCTATTGACATCAGTCCAAAATGTTTTAAAAATGTCATCTTTCCTTCATCCAACCTCCCACTCAATTCTATGGAAACACCAAGTCCAAAGTTAAACTGTACCAAAGATTTTTGGTGAAGTCACACAGAGTAATTATTCCCAAGTTAGATTTCTCAAACATTTATTTGTGCACAAAGATATCAGCAGTAAAGATATCATGAACTGGGAAGAAGGGTAGATAATGGAAATTGTTCTTCTAAGAGATTTCCATCAGAAGATTTATCTTTGAATCTTTGCAAAATAACTTAAAAGAAATTACATGGATTTAACATAGTGCCAGAATACTTGAATTTGTACCTACCTGGATCACCTCAACCATTGCCTACAGCTCTTTTGTTATTAAAAATGAGTCCTTTTCTTTATCTAGTCCCAAGTGTAGGCAATATTACATAGATTACTTCATAATACTAGTGCTTTTCAGTCTCTGAGTGAGCTAGGGAAATGAACTCCATGTATGCTTTGATGACAAGCAATCAAATGTTTTAGATTTCACAGAGAACTGTGAAAGAGTCCAATAGTTCAAAATCATAGAAATATCTTCCTGGATTCTGGCACACTCATTTAAATGTGGCTTATTAGATGATGGTCTGTGCTTGCAATCTAGAAACCAGGGAGGTAATTTAATGCACATTCCTTGGCTGCCTCCATATATAGAAGTTAAGTTGGACAAACACAAGATATGTTATGGAAAAAATATGGAAGGAATAGTTACTGCTTGATCTGGCACCACATTCCTAAACTTCTCGTTAACACCTGAAAATGAAAAATTAAAATGCTTGCCATCCAGTTTTGTTGTGGAATACCTGTAATTAGGAAAATGTAAACATAATGTGACAACTTTAAAGAGATGCTAAGACAAAGTAGCACACAGCAACAGATGCTTATCTGTAATGTAAATTCATTTGGGAGAAAGACTAGATTTTGTTCTATAATGGCACAGGAATTAGAACTGCAAATCATCCATGGCTGGAGTTCCCAGAAGATACTGCTACCCGGAATTGACAGTCAGAACAAAAGCAGCTTTTTTTTCTGTTACTAATATAGATCAGTGGTCATTTATGTAATGTGTAAGACAGAATAATAATATGCTCAAATTTTTATTCTGACTGTTAAGACATCTCTTTTGGAGCTGTGGGTTTGAGGAAGGTGGGTTGAGTTTTTTATTGTTTTTTATTTCATTTTTAATTAGTATTGCATTGCTATCTAAAATTCTAAACTCAAACTAAAAAATATTTGCTGACCTCTATGAAATGTCTTTATCACTGTGTTCTGGTTCTAGTAATCAAGGTCCACTTCAGCTGCTTTTTACCTTTTTTTTTTTCCTTCCTATCTGGCACCAAGTATTACCATAGAATCATAGAATCATTAATGTTGGAAAAGACCTCCACGACCATCAAGTCCAACATTTGACCAAACACCACCAGGTCAACTAAAGCATAGCACTAAGTGCCATATCCACTAATTTCTTGAACATTTCCAGGGATGGTGACTCCACCATCTCCCTAGGCAGCCTGTTCCAATGTTTAACTACACTTTCAGTGAAAAAATTCTTCCTGATGTCCAACCTGAACCTCCCCACTGCTTGAGGCCATTTCTTCCTGTTCTGCTGCTGTTTGCCTGGGAGAAGAGTGACCCTCACCTGGCTACAGCCTCCTTTCAGGTGGATGTAGAGAGTGATGGGGTCTCCCCTGAGGCTTTTCTCCAGGCTAAACATCCCCAGCTCCTTCAGCTGCTCCTCTCAGGACTTGTGCTCCAGACCCTTCACCAGCCTTGTTGCCCTTCTCTGGACATGCTCCAGCACCTCAATGTCTTTCTTGTAGTGATGAGCTCACAACTGGACACAGCACTCAAAGTTGCCTCACTAGTGCTGAGTACAGAGGGACAATCACTGCCCTGGTCCTGCTGGCCACACTATTTCTGATGCAGGACAGGATGCCATTGGCCTTCTCAGCCATGTGGGCATACGCTGGCTCATGTTGAGCTGCTGTCACCCAGCATCCCCAGGTCCTTTTCCTTTGGTTTGCTCTTCAGCCACCGTTTCCCAAACCCGCAGAACTCTCTGGAGTTGCTGTGATCCGAGTTCAGAGCCTGGCACTTCATCTTGTTGAACCTCAGGCAATTGGCCTTGGCCCATCAATCCAGCCTGCCCAGATCCCTCTGCGGAGCCTTCCTGACCTCCAGCAGATCAACTTATTGTCATCTGCGAATTTACTGAGGGTGCCTTCGATCCCCTCCTCCAGATCACTGAATAAGATATTGAACAGGTCCAGCCCCAATACTGAGCTCTGGGGAACCCCACTAGTGACCAGTTGCCAACTGGAGGGAGCACCATTCACTACCGCTCTGTGGGCCTGGCCATCCCGCCAGTTTTTAATCCAGCAAAAAGTCTACCTGTCCAAGCCAGCTTCTCCAGGAGAATGCTGTGGGAGGAAGTATCAAAGGCTTTACTGAAGTCCAGGTAGACAACATCCACAGCCTTTCCCTCATCCAACAGGTGAGTCACCTGGTCATAAAATGAGATCGGGTCAGTCAAAGCAGGACCTGCTTTTTCTAAACCCATGCTGGCTGGGCCTGATCCACTGACAAGAGAAGATTTTTTGGAGAGGAAAAGGTTAAACAAGAAGTGATACACCAGTGTAGGAGAGACAAGCTTTCAGCCATCTCAAAAGAAGTTAACTATGAGAGGCTAACATAAAATCCACAGAACCAAGGAAATTACAAGTTAAGCAAGAAATTTGGTATTATTGTACCAAGACATCTTCAGGAAGCTAGGATTGTTATGAGTCACAGTCACTTAAGCACAGTGAGGCACAATAACGTCTGCAGACACAGCATACACTTGGTATCATTAAAATACAGGCCACAACTTTCTTTAACTACATAAACAAGCATACGTAGTAGTAGTGGATTAGGGCATACAGGCCTTAAGGCCATGAGTTGGTGGGACTGATCAGCTGCAATATCAGCCTTGCCTGAATCATTCCCTATTATAAGGCTATGCTACTTTAAGCTCTCCCTTGTAATACAAACCCCAGGATTCAGTGCACTTTCTGGTATTCTTTTCTATATTGAGAAGGTATGTGGCCAGACATACGAGGTAAGATACTTCTCAGTTTCTATATATCTAGAGTTTAACTCTGTACTTCAGCAAGTCACTCTAGGTTGTGTGTCTAGGCAATGGAGAACTGTAAGTGCTTTTACAGTGAGACTCAAGTGGTCTGTTTTTGAATTATGTTTTAAGAGGAAATTTCTTTCCATAAAACAATGCAGATGACTAACTCAGATGTGGACTTCTATAATTATCAAATGAATATCATCACTGTTGCACTAGTAGAAGACAAATGTTTTATATGGAAAATAAAAAGGAAAAAATTTCCACACCTGAGTATGTTAAGAATCAAAGCTGTTCAAGGCTGTCCAGTCCAAGTTCCAATCCAGCAGAGGTCTTGACAATATTAAAGAGCAACTGTATAACTCTCTGAATGCAAGCTGATTTAACACTTTGCATTTGTGAATCTCAGGTCTAAGGCAAAGGAGTTTGATAGCATATGGAAGCAGAAAACATACTCTGACAGCTAGTTTGTTCCTAGAAGTTCCATCAACACCTTATCATTACCTGCAAGTAATGAGATCCTTACACAGAATGATCAACAGTATATAAAAGATGTTTGGGATTATACTGAAATCTCAATGTAAAAGCTATCAGTTTAATGTGAATATCTTATCATTTATTTGTATCTAGAACCTTTAGAATTGTTGCTTTGCATTTTCTCAAAAAAAGTTTTGCTTCTAAGTCAGATGTGTGAGTAGATATAACATAGAACATTGCTTCTTTATACCTTATAATTCCTTCCATCCAGTGGATGCTGGTTACTTACTTTCTAGTGGTTATGAATCTTTATCACAAACAAAATTATTTTTTTGCAGTTAGCATATGTTCAACTACTTTAAATTAGAAAGCTAAAAAGGAAACAGTTGTAATTATAACACTGAAGACCCGGAAATTCAAAAGAAAGAACAGAAATAGTATTGCTAAAACTAGATCCTACAACTTTCCATATTCAGCATCAGTAAGTACAAGATAAACGAACGTCATTTCAGTGGAGATGAAAGCAATAGGATGGTAACTTCTATGGAAACAGTAAAAGACAATGTTGACATCTACTTATTCATATAAATTTCTGTCTGCTTTTAAATATTAGAAGGAATAAAATCTTTTTTGGAATTCCTGCTTCAGTAGGGTTAAACTCAAAGCCATTGCCTAAGACTGTGAAATCTCTCTCCCTAGTTACACTGAAATTGTAAAAGTAACCTAGCATGAGCTGTACCACACAGAGAAAGATACTGGCAGCCTAATGGGTCTGGTTGCAGTTTCCTGATCTGGAGCTGGCTAGCCTCAGGATAAGGTCTATATACTCTAATTGAAATGCTGAAAAGTCCCTCTGTTCTACCAGACTCTCAAGAAGACCCTGATTTACTCTCACCTCTTTCAGAGGATGTACCTGATGGAAAACATAATTACATATGTGGAGATTCTTCTCACATGGAGAATATTTGATCAGCATCATTTTTTAGTACAAGATTAGAGCTTTAAGATCAATTTAATATAAAAATACTTGTTTTGATTGATAATATCCATTTGGTCCTTACTGACCAGGGAAGGACTGGCTGTCAGTGGGCTGTATGAGAAAGAATAGTCAGCTTGATAACCTTTTTACTTAAACGGGATGGGGTGAAATATTTTCAGTCACATTTTTTGGTTCTGGAAACTATGCTTTCTGTTCATCTGAAAAAAACCCTGTGATTTTAATGACAGACAGAGAACTCCATACAGGCAAATTATATACACAGGTTATTTTTGTGTTTGATGTAATAGTCAGAAAGACAAAAAAATTCTATATGAGGTAGTGTCAAGAGGAGAAAATTTGAAACTATAAAAACATTGGGCAAAAGTTTTTCCAATTTTTTTAAAACTAGCAATGTACTTTGAGAATATTCCAAACATTACATTAAGAAGCTCAACACCCATACATCATATTGAATAATCTGAACAAAGTGAACATAAACATATCCAAGAAATCCATTAGAACTACAACAAAAATAGGATAGCAAATTTGATATGCTCAATCAGACATTTATGACTGGATTAATTACTAACATAAGACAGACAGCATATGGAGGAAAGAAGATATAACCTAATAAGTTTTATTCATTGAAAAATTATGCAGAGGCCAAAAAAATGGAATATATATTAATAACTCAGCTGCACACCAAATACTTATTGCCTTTTTTTTTTTTTAATAAGGTAACATGGTAGGGCACCATGGAAAGCTATGAAGATTTAAATATAATAACTTTAACCTCCTATCCATATACTCTCATTTCTACAAAGCACAGTTTGCTGATTACTTGTCTTTTTGTCACCTACCCCTTTTTTTTTTTTTTAACTATAGGTCATTTTTGTCACATTTAGTCTTAGTCATAGGCATGGTATTGAAAGTAGAAAAGATTACACAGAAAAATGCTTTGCTGAAATATAGGTTGATTGTAGGTTGATTTTTGCCCTTCAAAGAGCAAAACATCTTTCAATATTTTCAACACTTAATACAGTAGAGTTTTGCAAAGTTACGCAGAAGAGTGTAGCTTGTGATACAAAATATATGTATATAAGGGTGCATTTTCTAAAAACCATTTAATGTTAGGTCCTATTGTCAAATAGGGTCATAAATGTTTAAATGTTTCTTGTACTATCAATATTTGACTAATATGTTTATTAATATATTCCAGCAACATTTCTATTAGCATATCATATTAACAATTAATGACTCTAAGAAAGGTTCATTGACATTGGAAGTATCTGAGAAGAACCAGAACACAGCTGGATGAGAGGCTGGATAAACTTTATCTATTTCCACAGTAAATATATAGTTTTAAAAATTTTATGATTTAATTTCATCTATATCAAGCCGGTTTTTTTTCATAAATAGTTCTTGCATAATTCAATAATTTTAACCTGAGATTTTCCCAAGAAGAAAATACAAAGAGAAGCACAAAATGCAGAAATATAAATTTCACATCAAGAAAAAGAGATACATGAACAGGAAGAAATTAAATTTCTGTTTACCATAGCTGTCAAATATTCAACTTCAAAATGGTTTTTAAAATCTAAATATCTTGATTTAAAATGAGTTGTTTTTACTGAATCACAATCCAACTTTATTCAAATTAAAGTTTAATGTTGTACAAGCGAAGTTTTTAAAAGAGAGACACTATTTTAAGAATGGAAAAATTACATCAATATAACCATTATTTTAACTGTTGACTTACCTAAATATTTATTACTGTATTTTTTAGGTTTCATTTTATTGGCCCTCTTCAGCATTAGCTGTGCAGTAGAAATATCCTTAAAACCCCTAAGGGAAGAAAATAACTTACTAAATATTTCACATGTATTATGTTACACCAGCTGCATATTATTGTATAATACACTTTTCAAAAAAAATACTGGTGTGTAGTACTGATCCATGGTATGAAACTTTCTGAATTACAGAGATAGCTGCAATTCTTATCTTAACATTACATTATTGCAACTTAATAAGATAGTTCCCAGACACTTACAAAAATAATTACAATCATTTTTACTTTGGTAGAAAACAGAGATTCTCCAAAGGTGGAACTTAAGAAAAGCAAGCAACAACAGCCAACTATACCATACTTATTCCTGGAAGCCACTGTGTAAGCAAAAGAGCTTAACATACCATTCTTCTGATATTTTCTCTTCTTTTTCAGACATAAGTAAAAATTTCTTTTTTTCTTTCCAGTTAGAAAGCTGCGATGACATTGTTTCCTTCCCTGACCTGGAAACAAAGTATAAAAGCAGTAATGAAAGGTAAGTAAATAAGAAAGGCTCTGGGGTTACACTATTTTGCAGCCTTTATTATTCTGCAACTTGTTTGTGCCTTTTAAAGACACTTTTGAAGCTTGGAAATGATACAAAAAAAATCCAATTTTAATACTTCATGAAGGTTTTATCTTGGAGAGTAATAAAAGTCTGCCATCAATTTGAAATGTTTACATTTCAATTACTTGAAGCATATTTCAGTCCTTTCACAGAATGCAGCTGTGTAAGAAATCCCTTTTAATCTTTATCTAGTCTTAAAGATCTCTATTCCAACATCTATTTCATAACATGTGAAAATATAGAAGTTTTATGATAGTCAAACCTAAATAAATAAAACTACACATATATAGTCTTATATTCCTATTTATGGTAGTCAATGAAAAATAACAACTGAATTTAATGTATTTGGTTTTAGCAAGTAAATACATTTTAACTCCAGTAATATCACATTAACCAAAAGTTGCAAAAACATCAGAAAATAGCCTCTTCTTCTCCTTTTTATTTTTGTCAAATCCAAATGAACTAAATATAATTTAAAAATATATATTTTAACTTACCTGCCATGAAAATGGATTTTTTCTGCTGAGTATGAATGTGGTCTGTTAGCAGACTGCCAAACTTCTTGTGGCAATAATGACAAACTATCTGAATGTTCACTGGAATCTGAAGGCCTAGAAAACTTCTAAGAGAAAGACAAGGAATGCAGCTGATGATCCCTGTAAGTTGGAGTTTAAAATGTGCAGGAAAACCTGCACCAGTGTTTGCAGAGTTTATCACTATAACTGAAAGGATTCTTAGAGGTGACATGCCCATTACAGACCTTACTTTCGACTAAATAAATAGGACAAAAAGGTGACTTTATTTACACTTAACATCCCCAAATATAATAAATTGTACATTTATAAGACTCCTTTCTCTTAATTGTAGGAAACAAAACATTAGTAATACTATGCTTGTGATAAGAATAGAAAACCCTACAAAAACAAAAAGCCAAAACTTCAAAGTTTATCAAATATCTAGCAGACATTACAGTTCGATGACCTTTAGCTGTTCTGAAAACATTCAGCTGTTGTCATATAATGCAGATCTTAGTATTTTTAAAGTAGGTTGTCAACTAGAAATTTTTAATCCACTGCCAAATGTGCAGATGAAGCACATCATCTTTTTTTCTGCTACTGTGAAGTAAAGTGTTGAAATAAATCCAAAATAAAGAAAAAATTAAGCAAATGAAAGAAAATCTAAAAGAAAAATTGCATCTGGACGTGAGGAGGAAGTCTGAGACTTCTAAAAGTAATTGTGTTTTTAAGTCACTAAATTGTCATATTAATCACCCCAGAATTGCATATCCTTAAGGAATGAATAAAGACTGAAGACTAAGTTGTTTCTGTGACATGTTACCTTTGGCCAGTGCAGCTGGTTTGAGAGCAGGAGTGTTTTTGAAGGGAAACGGGTGGAATCTAGAGTTAGCCATTCCTTCTCTAACGCAGCCTGCATGAATGAGCAAAGTCAAATAGTGCACTGACAAAATCAGTTTAGTTTTGATAACTCTTGCAAAGTCTCTTTTAAATTGTCTTACATACTTTGTACATCTTTTCAAGTTGTATATCAGAACTGCCACCTGCAGAGCAATCACACTCAAAGCACCTTTGGAGATGCTGTGCTGTACTGTTTTATTTTAAACAGATCAGATCAAGGGTTGTGGAAGTCCTTTCGGGGTTTTGGTTTTGTTTTGTAAATAAGACGCTTCTCCTCAAATTCCTGTAATTTTATTCCAACACTGTTAGTAAAACAAACTTATTATAAAAGACTGCCAAACTTTGAAAAAATACAGACCCAAGAAACTTAAAGGCATAAGGAACATGAAGAGCTTTGCATGCTTTTTTTGACTAATTGAGTATTTTATGTCCAGATGTAGGTGCCTGATTCTGTCAAACTTGCTTTTCTTGAACTGAATTGGTGAGTAATTTTCATTGAAATGCAAGGTTAAAAAAATAAATGCTATATGTAAATGCTATATGCTTCAATTAAGCAGTTTTATTTTTGATGTAATGGAATAAGTGGGAAACTAAAATAATAGTTGGAATGAAGAAGGGTGACAGAATTAGTTGCTAACTGACATCCCTAACACTTTAAGGCAGAATTCAGTTTTCTTTCATAAAAACAAAATCTAGACTTTGTTTCAAACCCAACCTCGGATCAAAACCTTTGTTTCAAAACCAACCATAACTTGTTTTTCTTATAGGTCCTTGAGGTTTTTTACCACATGTCCTTTCAGTATCTTCTGATAACTGAGAGAAGCAAATCACTCCCACACAGTAAGTAAATACTGCTGAAGAATTTGGCTTGACTTACAGGGCTCACTCATAACGGTTCTTCTTGCTTCAACAGCAAAGAGCCTGGGGTCCATTCTTTTGAAAATGACCAGTTTATAAAACTGGACTACGTTTCTCCCATACATAAAATATTTCAGATTGTACTGATTTCTGACCCTGAGAAATTATCCTCTAAGTTTGGATACCTTATTGTGTATATTTTTTTACGGCCTTAGATTAGTGAACAAGATCTTCCAAGGCCTTTGAAATTCTGAGAGACAAAAGAATCATATTCCAGGTGTTTTGAAAGGTTACCTCAGGTACTGGCCACTCAGTTTGGTGGCTCTAAGATCACTCTTTCTGCTTCCATTCTGACCAAGCTTAGAAAGATAATAATTTTTGATTTTATTTTCATGTCTTAAAATGGATTAATTCCTACATCTGGTTGATTCCCTGCTTCTGGAATTCCCTGTTTGATTACAGTATGTTTTGGGTTTCATTCCTTTATTTAATAAATCTGGAAAATGTTATGCCCTCATTATTAAAAGATAACTGCTCTTCTCCTCCTCCACATTTCAATTCATGATAAATATGTAACATTATCCATTTTATCATAACTCCTCTCTCAGGTATTTTAAGAAATCTATGTAAATAAACTGCAGAGGCATACAACAAAAAAAATGTAACACATTCTTAACTTTTACAGTTACCTACACCCTCTAATTTATCTCTCCTCAGTGATGTGATTACTCTTATGTTGATAACCACTGAGTGGTAGTTTCACACAATTTTCATTAAAAAAAAAAAAAACATTCCAGAAAGCAGACTGTAGTAAATCAATCCCAAAGGGGATCAATTAAATATGTGACATTGGTACAATTTGAACATAGAAGACTGACAATTTCTTATCTCAGCAGAGACAAAACTACAATATATTCAAGTTTTATAATTGCCTGGGTGCTATAAGCAGAATGGTCAAAAAGAAAAGCTATGAAAAAGGTGCAACATCTGACAGAAAACTTTCAGCGAAAAGAGATATTATTTCTCCTTGTGCTCTTTAAATTTATTTCTCAGCTGCACTATGCAAATCATATTTGTAGCTTTTCAGATGAGAATTTTTCACTTATTGTCCAAGTCTGGGCATACAATCCAGTCTACAGTGATGGTATATGTAGGTATATGAAAATAGCAGATTTTGGAAATATTTATTTCCTCCTCTATTTGCAAATTAATCAATACAGGTAGGAGAGAGGTAGATTCCCACTTTTTGTACAATTTAAATGACAATCAACTCAATTGGTGCGTACAATGATGTGTCCATTATTTACCTGAGTACTTAAATATATTACAGTAGCAGTGAATATTATCAAAGCTCTAATGTCAGATTTCAGGCCAAGCCTGCATGCTAGCTATTTGAATTATTACCTCTCTGATGAAATAGTTTTTAACAGAAAAAAACCCAAAAAAAACAATTAAAAAAAGCCCAAACAACCCAATCAAAAAAAACCCCAATCAAAAACAACCCAATCAAAAAAAAAATCAAAGAAACAAATGAAAAACCAAACCAAACCAAAAATCTCCATGAGAAATAACACTCCAAAAGTGTAGCCAATTTTTTGGGACAAGAATCACTTAACAGTACACTGATTGAATCCTTTTGCTTTATAGTTGTACCATAACCCAATTAAAGTTCTTTACTCTTAATATTTATGTTAAAACTTTTCTCACTAATATTTTCCTAGTGCAATGTTTGCCATTTATTAACTTAATATTACTAGTGTTTCTATATTTTTTTGCAGCCTATAAAATGTATTTCAGTGTCCTACGTGTTGAAAAGAAATATCAGTAAAAATATAAAAGTATGAAACAAAGATATAAATATGCAAGACAATAAAAAAAAAGATAACTGATTTATCATTAAGCATATCTGGTACTTCTACAAATGTACAGCATATTCTAAAAATATACCAGCCTGATATTTGCTTTGTCCACAAAAATAAACACATAATTGATTTTCAAACACACCCTTCCACTATGTTTTCACTGGACATTTTCACAGAACTAAGCTCAAGAAACTTCTGTCCATACCTTCCCTATAAACAGTCCTAATGAAAAGTTTATGACAGTTTTACCAACACCTAAGGCCATAAACTAGATCTGTTTGAACTGATATGTTCACTAAGATTAAAAAACAACAATCTGAGATCAATTACAAAGCAAATAAAATGTCAGTTTTTGATTGTATGGTCTACATAAACAGCTATAGATGTAACATATTTATATTTATATTTATATTTATATTTATATTTATATTTATATTTATATTTATATTTATATTTATATTTATATTTATTTCTAGAGCCACATAAAAGGAAGTTCCTAAATACTGAGGTATACAATGTGGCTTTACACATATGTGTAAATCACATACAGTTAACACATATTAGTTCATCTGAAGATATCTTTTATGCTTTTGTATCCTCTATACTTTATTTCCAGTGTTTGTTTCAAAAAGTCTGTATTAATTACTTAAAGTTTCAAGTTTCACAAGCACACAAAACATACATAGACCTTTCTATTTTTTGTTACACCTATTTTTTTGTTAATCTGTTCTAAACAAATTTTTAAATTTTAAACACAGTACAATTATCCATGATACCACTCCTCAAGAAGGCGGAGGTGTGAATCTATTTGAGGTTGGGGTTTTCTTTCTGCATTTTAATAATGAAACTTTTGTATTATTAGCTATTTCCATTTATCCATTAGGATCAAGAACTTTTTATCCTGATTCACAATGCATTTTTTATCCTTTGAGAGACTACTCCCAAAAGGTTCCTGCTTTGATTTTGCAGCTCATTAATAAACTCTGGAGGTTTAGGGATTTTTTTTTCATGGCATATTATATATAGCCTTTTTCATTTTGTTACTCCTTCATTTTTCAGGTATTTACTCTATTGCTTCCTTTGCAAAATGTAACAACTATTTATATCAAGCATTAAACTTCTGTAGTGTCAGAAACAGAATTCAATCCTACAATCACCAAAGTGAGTGAGAATGGTTCTACTAACTTTAATTGCATCTGAATGAGCTGCTGAAAAGTCAACTTGTAGTGCAAACGTTATTTACACAATCTAATCCTAGGCATCTTTTATATGCTCTGATTACGTTCTGGAGCTAAATAATCTTTTCTAATATATCATGACTATACATGTAATTAGGGCTGTTCTGAGTCATATTTACACCATGAACAAAAAGTAGTTCTCAGAACAGTGTAAAACTTATGCTCAACTTTGAAGCACTTCTACAAGTAACTGTCCAAACTGTGAATAATGCCATCACATATTGCCTTTCATCTCTCTGAGATCAAGGAGGATCACAAGAGCACAATAGAAACCAAACCAATTCCTGAAACTGTACTATGGTTTGAAGCAGAGGATGCAAAAAGGCATTAACAATACAGGCTGAAAAGAAAGGCCAGCATTTGACATCTAACAACTCTGTTCTGGTCAGAGCAAATATCCATCTACATTAGTACTCTGTTTCCAGAAGAGTTCAGTAGCAGTTGTTATGGAAAAAATGAAAAAAGCTGGACATGATGAAGCCAATCCTTCCTTTAGTACATTCTTTCAGACCTTGGAAACTGCTGGTTTAAGGACTTTCTGCTAAAATCTAGGAAAATATTCATCACCTTAAAACAGTAATCTTATTTCTAATGACAAATATAACTATCTAGTCAGTGTGTTTGCCATGTCATCTTTATGTCAATCCAGAAAGAATGCAAATCATATACACCACTTATAGGATCTAACTGCTAAAGTGGTGTAGATCAACTTCAAAAGGGCATCATGCTGGATGCCATGGGACCTGAAGCTACCCCAGGTTTCCATGCGTGGTGACCTCAGAATCACCACCTAAGAAAACTGTGAAACTATCTTTGAAAATTAGGGAAAACTAACTCTTTATACCTCTTTCCTTTCCTCTTTCATCTCCTCATTGCTCATTCACTGTTTTCAGGACAGGGATTGTTCAGAAAAACAAAATTATTGACATTTACGTAGTGCATTTATTTATATGGTATTTTAAGATAAAAACAAGTACATTACCCAATAGAATATAGACAAGCAGAAGAAAACGAACATCCAAACCACACCATGAACTCAGAGTAATGACTGGCTCCTGATCATTACAACATAGCAGGAAGAATGGCAAGGGAAAAAGAAAAAGGATCTTCTTTTAGAAATAGTATTTCCATGTTCAAATTTAATAGAAATTGTGTGCAGAATCCTCTGCTTTTAAAAAAGATTCATTCTTCATCCAGTTCACCTGCCTGGTTTTATCCAACATGTTTTTCTGTACTTCTGCTCCCCTCTCTGAGACAGGCCATTAACGCCATCCTTAGGAGGAATAACCCTTTTTCAACCAGATTTTACAAAGTATCTGCCCTCTCCACATTCAAATTTGTTTTCAATAAGAATAAGAATACTACATAATTAGAGTAAATAAATGAATGAATCAGAATTAATCTTTCCATTAGTCTTCTCTATAGAATACAAATTTGAATAAAGTTCTTCAGGCTGGTGATGTCCTTGATTTCTAGTTTTCAGTGAGTATATTTGAATAGTGCAGTTAAAATCTTGTTCACTGAAAGACAATAAAAAAGTTAAAACCAAAGAAAAATGAAAGGCAGAACCTTCAACATCATTCTATGACTATTTTAAATAGTCTTACAAAGTTCTTTTGGGCCAATACACTCCACATGAAGAACTACTTTTCCTGATGTTAAACATCCTGTAGGTTAAATACTAGCTTCGACTGGGAGGGGGCGTGGTGAGGCAGAAGGATCTTATGCTGAAGGTTAACCCTCTGGATACTCACAGCCAGCTCACTGAACTGTCTTTCATCTGGCAGAAAGCTGTAACTTTCTCTCTTGGTTCCTGGCAAACATATTTCACACTGTAGGATATTTCATTTAAATACCATGCTAGTCCAAGACAACATATTTAATTTCATTTTAAACTAAACTTCATTTCTGCCAAAGCCTGAGTATTTGCTGGGAATTTCTTCTCTAAAATCCTAAATAAGTTTTAACAAATTTCTTAAGAAGCCACAAATTTTCAGCTCTTATAGCTTAAACAGAAGAACTAGATCACTTTTCTATGCTCTTTTGCATATTGTTGATAGAGTGTGATTGAAAACTTCCTTTGAAATTAAAGATCTGAATATATTTGTGTATTTAGCCTTTTCTTTCATCCAGTCCTTTGAAGAATCAGATTACTCTATGGACTAGCTTTTCTGTGAAACTCAAGTTCACGTATAAAGCTTAACTCAATGTTAGGAAGCTGAACATCAGTTCAGACCCAGACTTTATAAAAAACTTCCAAAGCTAAGAAAATGTCAGATACGAACATCCTAAAGTGAATCTTCTATTAGATGCATTATTATTCCACTTACAGTACTACAAAATTTCAGTCTAAACTCTGACATTTTAAATCTATATGTAAATGCATTGAACAACATTATAAAAAAATATAAAATCTTTTTAATTAGATAGCTTAGTGGATATAAATTTTACAGAAAATATATCTCTGAACTGCAAACAGTAGAAAAAATAGTCCTTTTCTCTGAGTTTGTCTTCCAGTATTTTTCACATATTTTATGTGCTGAAGATAAATAGGTTAGCACTCTAACAAAGGTTATTTTAACCTTTGGCAATGCTTCTTTTTCAACCCTGTCTTTATATAAGACAATATATATACATTAGAAAAGAAATCTGGGTACAGCTGCATTCTTATGACTGCTAAAACCAAACAAAGTTTCAAGCCAAAAAAAGTAGTATTACACGAATTCCAGAGAAACATTGCAATGATTAATTGACCCCAAGAGATTTTATAGACTGACAAAAACTGGTTAATTATTAGAGTGCATTCTTTCAGGAAAATGAGAGGACAAGGATAGTTGTCCATTTCTAAGAAGGATATATTCATGATTACTGGAAAAATCACATTCTGTTAATAAAAACATTAAAGTAAATTTTTTTGCGAGATGTCTTTTCCAAATGTAATTTTTCCTAACCATTTAACAAGCTTTGAAAACTAGCTGATCTCTAAAATTCTAATGAATATATTTATTTATATTTAATACATGTACCTATGTGTTTGCTCTACACAAATGTGAATAAAATTATTAAAAGAATTTATTGTGGAAAAGTAAATGAACAATGGAAATTTCAAGGACCACAGAAGTTTTCATTCAAATAAAAGGTTGAACATCTACATACATAACTAACTCTCCAAAAGTCTGAATCTTATTGTAGTTCATGTCAGTCATTCATGACTATGTTACCTAAACTTTTCTAAAAATGCATTTTTGTCTTAAGCCTGACAGTGTTCAAAGGAAGCTCTGTGTCATTTCTTTGAATACAGGAATAAAAAATACAGATGGGTAAATGGCAACCTCAGCTTCAGAGATTAGACATTGTTCAACTCAGCATCAGAAATGTATGCTTGAAAAATCTTTTGAGACGTAAACCCCCACCCATCTCAATTAACATCAAGATCCTGGAACCTTCAAGCCACCCCTCAAAATGGGTCTAAGACCCCAGATATAGTCTTTTCCCATTAAAATGACAACAGGACTTCCCCTCTCTGACTCTGGCACATGACATGAATTTTTGCTGCTATGTCTTTATAAACCTTTTCCCAAGTTTTTCTACTTCCATGAAAACAAAGAAACAAAACTTTCAAGGGGCAATGAGATAAAAACTTTAAAAAAAACCAGCCAAGGAACACCCCAAGCCTACCACTTAAATACCCTGCATTCAAAGAATACCCAATTTCGAAGGAACATAACCCAAAATGTTCTATCCAGCTCAGGTAATGAATACTAAAACAAAATAGAAAAGAAAGCTGTGCTTCAGCTCGCAGTTTTGTCTAAAGAAGGGAAGTCATGCAGAAGCACAGGGTAATAAAAAATAGACTAGTCACAAGTTTATAGTCATTTAACCTTTAACATGTTTCAAAGTTCAGGTCACATAAAAGATTTGATTAAATTTTGAAACAACTTTTCCTTTTTGCTTAAAAGTCCCCATTTCAGAAAGAAGAACAAAAAGGATTTGGAAGCTAAAGAGCAAAAGAGGGCTGAGTTATAAATACAGAATTTTTTGAAATTTATGTTAACAAACCTCTAATTACACTACAAAATCATTAATTCTATAGAGGTATGTCTAAATCATCTCTCAGCTTCCCTTATACTGTCCTCCTTATATGTCTCTAGCAGTGTCTCTTCTACTTGAAATAAACTATCCACAAATGAATCTGCAAGTTTAAATTTGTTCATTCCTACCTGTATTCTCAACACCTTAAATCTTTTGGGACATGTAATGATACTCTTTGAAAAGAAGCTGATTCTTTGGGATGTTTTCCTAGTTTATGAAATGATCAATAGCTACACCTATTTCCATATTAAAAAAAAAAGTTTCTAAGTATTTGTCAAGCAAAAAAAAAAATTCTAGAGTGAGTACTAGGACAGTATTTAGCATTTAGGAATCCTTAGCTCACTCTATTCTAAGACAAACTAAACAGTTTGTAGCTAAATTAAGACTGTATAATAGCATATGAGGTGTTTGGGGTTTTTTACCATTCTTTGTTTACATTGTTAGAAACTAAACAATTGCATGAAAGTCCATTATGACCGCACATCCTTTTCTGTGGGACTGCTTCATAGAAAGTCAGATCTTAGCCAACAGTATTGCCAATATATTGGACTTCGCACTTGCTCTTGTTGAACATTATGAGGCTCTGGTCAGCCTGTCTATCTAGCCTGTGCAGACTGCTCTAAAGAACACCCTGGTCCTCCAGCATACCAACTACTGCCCTCAATACAGTGTCATCTGCACACTTGAGATTGCATTGTGTTCCATCATACAGGTACCAAATTAAATTTTTTACTATTTTGGTCCCCCTACTATCCATTATGGGCTCCATTAATTACTGTCCACAGGTTGGATTTTGCATGACAAAACACAACCATTTGAGCCTGGCATTGCAGTCAATTTGTCAGTGACCCTGTTGTCTACTTTTCCAGGCCATACCTCAACACATTTTGGGAATAAGACTCTGGGAGACAGACAACAGCCTTGCTAAAGTAAAGGCATGCAATATGCACTGCACTCCCCTTACTCATAGTGCCATTCACCTTGTGACAGAAAACAAATAAGGGGATCAGTCCTTGATAAACCCATGTGGATTCTCACAATCACCTTTCATGTGTTTAGAAATGGCTTCTGAATGTATTTACACCAAGTATTCCCAGAAAGTAAGATAATGTTGATGGCTTCTAGTTCCCTGGATCTTCTTGAATTTTCTGAAGATGGGTGTGATGTCTGCCCTTTTCCAGTCACCAGTAACCTCCCCAGTTGCTGTGATCTTTCAAAGATGATAGAGAGTAACCTCAAAATGACATCAGGCAGCTTGTTCAACTGCTTTGGTGCATCCTATCTGTTCCCTTGGACTTGCATACGTTCAGGGGACTTAAACTGTGCTGCAACTGGATAACATCTCCTTTCTTCTAAACCAAAAGGATTTTAAGCTCCAGGCAGTAAGACATGCAGAGATATACATGTAGAGGATGACAGAAGCTGACATCTCATGTTCCTCTTTGGTTTCTCCATAAGAACTGCAATTTAACTCAGTAACAGTATTACCGCATCAATGGCTTCTTCTCACAGAGCACAGACCAATCAGATAGGTTAGCTCCTGAAATTTTTAAATAGGGACTACTAAAAAATCTTTTTTAATGGAAATCAGTGTATGTGGACATGCTAAATATTAGACATTTAAGTAGGTATTTTAAACACAACCCATATATATACTAAAACATCAGTTTCAACATTACACAAAAATTAAAGAACTTAGGGAAGATATACTCAATGATTAGAGATTCTTAGCTCAGCTTTCAAGAGACTCCAGATGGAGATGTTCTCATTTAAAAGAACTTATGACTGTATTATTGCTCCCATTTATAATGATGCTTTTGGCTTAGAACAATTTTCCTTTGAGGCTACTGTAGGGAGTACAAACTTCAGAGAACTAAAGCTTTTTTCACCCACATACATTTTTCCATTGCTTTCCTTGCTTATTCAATTTTGATTCTTGAGTTTGTCTTTAGAGATATAAGACTAGGAATTATAATTAATGATATCAATATCCTTTGGTATGCCATAGAAGCTAAATGGAATTTATAAAAATACTGTAACATTTGCTATATATAGGTTCCAAATTATATCTGTAGTGCCATGCATCACTAGTAGGCTTTCCTTTGGGAAGTATTTCTTTGAATCCGGCTATTTAACCAAGAACTGGATAGAGACAAGTCATGGAGATAGGTTCTCTTTAAAAATTAACAGCATTTCATGTGGCAGGAAGAACTGAGATGTCATGGTGGAAGGCCAGAAAGCAACCAGAGCACGTTCTGCATGAGCTGTGAAGCTGGACTGTTAGCGACAGTCTTTGGTAGCTGTGGTTGTGGTTTTTCTTCAGGTACTGACTGCAACAACCTACTTCTAAGACCAGAATACCTATGAGACAACTAGAAAATGAGATAAGCAGCACTGCTGAAAGAGGTAGAAGTTTTATGCACCTGCTGAAGCCACAGACTATGAATAACCACCCATTAACACAGCAGCTGAAGCAACAGGAGCATATCAAGAGATTATTGAGAGAGATTATTGATAAACACTCATGAAAAAAGATTGATCCTCCAATATATTGCTGAGGAGAGAGTTTTTTACTCCTTTTTAAAGGAAGGGGATGGATCTAATGAAATTTTTAAGACACTTTTTTGCTTTTCTACAACACTGTAACTTTATGTGAAATTTGGTGAAAAAAGGATCATATTCTTTGCTGCACACAATACAGAAAAGCCGGATGCTGATCTGACATTTATAAGCAATTACAGGAGCTAGATATACATAAGAGTGTCAAGATACAAGAAATGTTATGGGGACCTTCTAATCCATGGGCTACACTTATTTCCTGGCACTAGCCAGAAAACAGCAATCACTGTCACAAGCTCACAATCATAAGCTCCCAGTCTGAGACAAACCACATCATGAAGGATTATCAGAAAAGAAAACAAAACACATCATATGGGTCTAGTTTGGACATGTGATAAGAAAATTTCCTTATGGGACACATGAGGACAATGTTGTTCTAATTACTGTTTACTTATTAAGAGTTAGCACACATGAGCTAGTTCTTATTCTTCCCACCCCTCAGAAAAGAAAAAATGAGAAGAAAGAAAAATAAAACTGCTACCTACCTACTGTGGAAGGCAAGCAAAAAATTAGGAATGGCTATGTGTCTGAGTGTAGATATGCAAAAAGAAATGGGAAGGAAACTCCTGAACAATAATTTCAAAAGCTGTCAAAAAGACTGGAATTTAAAAAAATCTACATAATCAAGCTCAGAAAAAGAACAACATTCTGTCTCAGGGCAACAGTGTTATCTCTTTTGATGAACAGTGATGGATTTCTTTTTAACTTCATTGCAACTTACAAAGTTACTTTCTTTTTGAATAGGTATGACTAAAGTGATTTAAATTGAATTAAAAATGAAGTTTTTAAAATAGAGTACTTACTTAGTTTGCCATGTAATCATCAATATTGATACTTCTCTGGATGAGAACGTGTCCATATGTTTATTCAGTGGTCATTGCTTAGGGTAAAGAATTGTCTAAAACCTCATCATATTTAATTTATTCAGCTTCCTGACACCTTGGCAAGTTCAGACATTTTGCATCTGGCTCTCATCATATTTACATCAAGAAAACAAAAATACTGATATTTAGATAGTAAAGAAAGTAAGAGCTGTGTCAAGCAAATGTGCTGTCAGATTTCATCCACCAGAGGTGAAGTGAGCTCTGCCTTGTAGATCGTTTGCTACACGGATGGAGTGCTGATGAAAGGTTGCCTTAAGATCAGCCTTCTGGAGCATATAGGCTGGAATTCTCCAAAGTCCACATGAAAGACATGAAGATATCACTAAATACCAGGCTCATACTTTGTGAAACATCTGTTGGCCAGATCTTTCATGTCATCTGGGATAGCCTATTTGACATTGCACAATCAAAGAGACACAAAACACTACTGCCATCAATTGCCTCTGAATGTCTTTGGCAATGTATGAGAGCTGATATGAACACAAGAAGGTATCAGCAATGGTTCAGGTGAAATGACTAATATGCATGCTATTGTTAGAAAGATAAAGGCCATTCCTCTAGCCCAATCACATGCAATCAATTTTTCACGTGGTATGGTGTTTAACTTGTACTAAAAATATACTATCATTCAATGGGCATAAATGAAGTGAAAATCTTTGTCAAAGACTAGGGTTTCCCCCGTGCTATTTCACAGCCTTGCCTTCCATGGAACACTGGGTACAGTGAGTTTATAATGAAGATACTAAACATTTTTTTCATGAAGACTGGTGCCTAGTGATTTATTGCACTGATATTTACAAGTGGTTTAAATAGGTGCTTGCACAGTGATTTTGTAGAACGTTAGATAATACTGAATAAAATCATTATGACTAAAATCTACATAACAGTATAAGAAAAACCTAAACAACGACCACAACACAAAATAGTGAACTATTCAAAAAGCTTTTAGGCAAGATTTAATACATTTGAATTAGTTTGTGATAAGGAAAGGTTTTTCTGCCCTTCTCTCTCATTTCACTCACCCTATAGAACAGTGAAATCTGCAGTACAAAATGGTATCCAAATATTTTTCTCTTCCTTCAAACCCCAGCATATGGGATCTCTTAGCCCAGCAATATGTAGTCCTCCCTACACACTTGTTTGAGACACAACAGATAGCCACTGATACCACGTGTCATTATTTGGCTCTGCTTCAGCACTTTGCTATAAACACTGAGACCAGAAAGGAAGGAATAGGAAGTATAGACTGTTCCAAGTTTCTGCTGCTTGTTTCTCCAGAAGCAGGAAGTCCACATGATTTTGTATTACCCAACTGCAGAGAACGAAACAGCTACAGACACATGGAAACAGGCAACCAGTACTGAGTAGCTAGTCTGGGCTAGATAGAGCAGAGTGTATGACCAGGATAGTTACACCACACATTTTTTAAAATCAAACTCTTCAGCACAGACAACATATACACTTGAAAAAAAAGAGAAAGAAAAGAAAAAAATATGACAAATATTGTAGGATATAATTCTAGTTACAGTCATCAATGTTGAACACTGAAATATTCACTCACTGAAAAAAGAACATTCACAGACATATACATTGTAAATTTATCATATACACTGCCCTGTAGAAAACAGATGTTCTAATATTTTTCATCACAAGAAGCTAAGGGCTTGAGTAACTTATTTGACATCAATCCACAGTTCAGCCTTTGAGCCTGCTGGGCAAATTAAAACGTCAGCTCATGATTCACCTGTCATCATCTGAACCTAAACACTTCCTGAGAATTTCTCCATAAACCCATGTTTTATTTCATTCCTAATAAACTCAATAATAATTTGGATTAAAAAACAACAACAAAAAAAGAAATGTGTGGCAACACCAGAGGGTGATACAGTACAAATCCCTCTGAAAGGAGCTGGTCTTCTTTTGCCCGCCTTCTCCACCCCTTCCTTTTCTCCTTGGCCTCAGGAACATCTGCCCAAATGCAACTGTCTTGATGACAGAAAGATGGAACAAAATTGTCTATGTAGTTTTCAGTTAAGCAATTAAAAAAACCCCGAAACCCAAACATAACAGAGTTATTTGGGCCAGACAAGAATGACTCAACTGAATTACGGTGTGTAAAACTCTGGCCTACTGGCTGGCTGAGTAATTCAAAACAGGATATTCTCCTTCTTTAATATATGAACAGATACTTCCTTCCTGTGTGACAAAATAAAACCTTCAACATTCTGCTTTTTATTATTTTAGAAAGAAGCCAGGGATCAGAGAACATCAATGAATGAAACTGTTTTGTATATGTATTTCAAATTAAAAAGAAAAAAATTCTAAAATTTAAGGCAGATCTCTATGTTTACACACACACGTTTCCCGTCTACCAAATCATTCTTGGGACTTCTGCCTCAAACCTTTTGCATGCCCTTAAATAAAGCAGTAATTCTGAAAATGTACCTTAAAATAGTTGCTGAAAAGGAGAAGAAAAAAATAAAATTGCCCTAAGTCATCAACTCATTGGTAATAATTTCATAGAAAGCCCAGCTATTTTCTATGGGGAGGAGCTGGCAAAAGAAGCTTGATATCAGATGACCAAAGACTGATCAACTGTAAACTGCATTGGATCAACCAACAACATACTTGATTTCATAACTCTCTAAGATCCGTGCAAACACCAGATTATAAATGAGACCTGGTCTTGCCAGTAGCAGGGCTATTGCATATATCTCTTTTGCAAAATTACAGTGGAATATAGATAAATGGCTCTTGCAAAGACACAGCAGCTGAAAAAGCACATTCAGAGACAAGGGTTCGTGATAAAAAATCTTAGTCATATCCTCTTAGGTCTCAAATGGCCACATTGCTGTCAGTTTTCTTTGCTTTACCTGAAAGCATTAAAAAAAAAAAAAAAGGCAGCCAATGAATGTGAACAAGTAGAGAAAGCAGTTCTCCAGACAAATACATAGATGTATTTGTCACCACAGCTGCCTTACTATTTACTATGCATACTGGATTTAGAATTTCCCATATACACTTTTTGAGGCTATAAAGAAAAAATTTCTTTAAAGATTATTTTTCTTGTTTACTGAATGGCAATATTGATCCCACAGACATTTTTATTTTTTACCTAAGTATAGCTAAATTCAGCCTTCAACATGATGTTATTCCTCAAATTCCTCTGGAGCCTATTTTTATTTCTTAGAATGGAAACTTCTGATCCAGTTTCAATCCTTTTGAAACTGAAAGAGCATTTTAACTCTATATAACTTGTAAAAATAACTAGTAATAATTTCTGGTTACTGTGCAGAACAGAGCTGCTGAATGTGGGGTTTGGGGATTTTTTCTGATTTAACCATGCTTCTCTTCATAACTTACTACTATATTTGAAGTTGTGATCTTTTTAGCACACTACACATAAGATAATAACCCTGCTTCACCTCTTGTTTTGGGGATATGTTCTTTTTACTGGAATATAGCTGACATTCAGTGTTGCAGTACTTTCTAAATTGTTCTCATTCTGTCATGAAAACGAAAAAAATACACATTAAAAGATTGCTGACATTATAATTTGTTACTAAAATACTAAAAAGATGAAAACTTTGGAACAAAAGGAACTGTTTCCTTATTTTCATTAGATTGCCCTTTAGCTGTAAAAATATATGGGGTTCTACAGTGGGTGAGACATTAATAGCACAGTAACTACCAGAGCATCTCAAAGAGCAGGAAGCAGTTAATCCAAGACAAATACATTTAAATCAGCTGTATATAAGAAATGCTTCTTTATTTCTGGACATCCAAAGTCTTATTCTAGCCTTGGTAGTGCTTTCCATTTCTTTTATTTCCAACACCTACATGATTGCTTAAGAAGAATAGTAAAGCTTTTATGCTAACTACTATGCTTACTTCAGAAAATGTGAAAGCGTCCACATTTATCTCTTCATATTCATCCTCCACTTCATCACTTGTAACATCTGCAAGAGCACTGGCCAGTTTCTTTCGCAAAAGAAAACCCTTCCAAAATGCCTAAACAAAAAATTTAAAGCATGTTATACATAGCCATAGATCAAACCCAAATCCAGATTCTCTGTGTTATCCCATTAGGAAGATAAAACATCTTGGGCCTTTGTTTAATAGCTCAATGATCTGTTTTTTGAACTTTATGTGACATTTAAAACTACAAGACAAATTAAATGCCAGAATATGTCTAAAGCTTAGAGTACTCAAGAGGCTCTCCACAAGTAAGCAGAAAGGAATCCTGCAACTCCCTCAACTACAAACCTCTAAAAAGTAGAGGTCAACTAATTAATTATTTGACAATTCCTTCAGGGACTATTATAAACTGAAAGAAAAGGCTACATCAGAAAAACCCGAGTGTCAACTTTCAAATTACTGAGAATAAAAATACAGTTGTACTAAATGTCTTATACTTTACAAGTAGCAATTCTTGGAAACATCTGATGTAATTGACCTAGGTCAGTTACTCTTTCTTAATTGTCTAATACCTTTATTTAAAAAAAATATTAGCAGCATAATCATGTCTAAGACAAAGGAGCACATTAGGAATTAAAGTGCTAGGAAACAAGGGTGTTAGGAACACATGCCAAGCATAGAATCATATCCAGCAAAAACACATCAGAGATCAAAATGAGATAGACAGAATTAAGAAAACTACATTCAAAACAGCAATTTCCCCCCAAATCAGTATTTGACATCATTAGAATTCAAGATGCCCCAAGTGTTTAAAACACCATGCAAAAAATTCTCACTGTCATGAAAGAAGTGGTGTTGTATATATCTAATGGCTCTGCAATGAAGGCACTAAAATAGGAAGGGTAAATCTCATATTCTGGCTTAACATCTAGATTATTAATTTTTAGAAAAATTTTGTCTAACCACATAAATTATTGAATATGTTACTATTTTATACACATAATTCCTAATTATTATAAAATTATTAAATGCATTAGAACTGCTTTCTTATCATTTCATTGTTGTTATTTTCCTACAGACCTTCATAGGCATCCAGATAAAATATCCTGATATTACTGAGTGATCAAATGACAAATATATTTCATTCAACGAAGACAGTTAGTTCTTACAGATTCAAAGGAGAAAAGCAATCCTAATGCTATATGCAGAAAGCTAAATTGTAAGGCAGCTCCTAACACAGATCTATGAAAGCACCAGGTCAGTGCTGAGTCATGATCAAAAAAATTACATGTAGTAGTTTTTAAGAAACAAGATAAAAACTTTCTTTCTGTACAAATTCATTTTATATCTGCCTATAAAATTCAGTTCTTGTTGCTTCTTTAAAAAAGATTGTAACTGATTGTGGTAAAGGTTCAGAGAGGGACAATAAGATAAAAAGAATCACAGAGAAATGTGAAGAGACTAAACAGACTAAAATTTTATTTTCAAGAAGTGCATGTAAAGATGGATGTATGAGAGATCTAAAAATCTGTAATATGCACAGAAGATAAATAATAAAAGACTTATTTTCGCACTCACTTTGGGAATTATCATGTTTGAAATAAATGAAAGGAAGCACATATTAATCACTATATAAATTTGTTAAACTCACCACTTTAATATATAGTAGAGGTGAAATACATAAGTAAGCTCAAAAATTGATTAAATAAGTTAATGGAAATCAATTATTAATATGCTAGCTACACAATAAACCCTAATAACAAATTTTTGCTTCTAAATCACTTTGTCACTTTTGAAATTTTTATATAAAACTTACTGTATGGAATGTTTCCAAGTTAACTTGGAAAATGAAATCAACAGAGTTGATTTGCTTCAAAATGTAGAAAAAAACCCCATGAACCTTGGCAATTTGGCAGGCAAATACTGTATCTGGTTACCAAACTAAACAGAGTCAAGGTATGGACTTCAACTCTTGCCCATAGTTTAATACATTCTGTTCAATTGCTATTAGCTCAGTATCTACCCTAGGACAGACTAAGCCATGGTCTGTTCCCAAGGACAATGCAGATAAAGCAATCCTGGGTTTTGGAGATGGGAAGAGAAAGAAAGAAATGGATAGGTAGGATAGAAGAGGCAGGAAGATTATTTAGTCACACACACATCAGACACGATGAATTAGTTACACAGCCTCCATCAGTTTCACAGCATAGAATGGCCCCGGTAAGAACACGGGCATAGTATCTCTCAAGCATAATATTAGAATTAAATCAAATAAAAATAATTCAGGGAAATACTTGGTGAAAAAAGGGAAAATATTTTTATGTTTCTATACAACTTTTTGCAAAGAAGTATCTCTTTTCTTTCATAAACATCAAGCTTATACTGATTAAATAAAACAAAAAATGTTTCATTATGAAACTATTAATAAAATAATAAGCAAAAATAGAAGATGACAAGTACACAAAATTATAAAGATTTTTTTGTTATTGAACTTACAAAATAAGTAAAGAAAATACCATAAACCAACCTGGATTACTGTGGCAGCTTCATGTTTCTGTCTCAAAGTTTCTATAAACTGATGATTCTCTGTTTTATTGCATTTATTTTTCCTCTGAGTCTGGTACTGCCGCCAGAAGGACTGGATCAAGGATGCTGCCATATGTAGTCTCATGGAGAAACACCAATACAACTGGATTATCATATCTGCCAAACCTTAACCATAATACATATAGCACTGTGCTTTGAGGCAAATGAAAAGCTGTGCCACTAAACAAGAAATTACAATCCAGAAGTGACATATATGTTCAGAAACACTGGAGGATATTCACATCACATAACTTCTGACATACAATTGTCTAAGGACTAATCTCCACTGGGCTCTGTTCTGTGAAGAATCACCGCAGAGGAAGAATCCTCAAAGGAGGGGTTAGGAGCAGAAGTGGTGTAACAATGACTGAATAAATTAATGGAGGGGTCTACTTATTTACACTGACCATATTAAAAAAAATAAAAAGAAAACCCAACAAAAAACCCCCAAAGAAACAAACACCAAGCACTAAAGAGGGATAAATACTGAAAACTGCATGAGACAGGTATTTCCAATGGAGCAGACAGGAAAAACACAGAAAGTGGAATTTCATCTTTTGCCTGCTTTTAGACTTTAATTTAAGACTACTGACTACTGGTTATATGTCAACATTTTCTAATTTGCTCATTTTTTAACAAGCACTAAGTACAGACTATTTAGATCTCTATTTAGAGTCAGATTTCTAAATGGATGTTCAACTAATTCATACTGATGGAGAAAAAGTACAATGTCAGCTCTGGATTCTGACTCTACTGTCTTGGAATCCTTTTCTCCACAAAATACTCATTTCAATTGGGTAGTGGATTAAAGAAAAAACATCTAAATTTCCCTCAATCTTTAGGTAATTCCTTTCCTTGTGCAGTGCATCTATTTAAATAGAGGAGTACTAGTCAGAAAAAAAAAATAAATAAAACCAAAAACACACTTAAGAGGTCAAGACAAAGACAAAAATTTTTTTGCGTTCTGTTTTGAAGAGAACTCTCCAAAACCACTTACAGAATTCATTTAAAACATTAAAAAACTAAATGAACAATTTTAAAATTTTTTTGAAGTATTCATCTTATGCAATAGACTACTGTATTCTTGCTTTCAGCTTGCTGAGAGGTGATCATGAATTGCATGGTCTTCCTTAATCATAAATTTTATGACAATTATTAGTGCCTTAAATACCTACTAAGCCCTGTTTTCTATTTACCATAAGCCTAAACAGCTCAAAGAAGCACACCTGCCATGCTTGCTTTTCATAGTGTTCTCAAGACATCTGCTTTTGAAACTGAATTCTTATGAAATTTTAACTCAGTTCTTGACGATTTACTGCAAAAAAATCAGCTTCTGTTTCCCGTCTGTACATCCAGAACCATACAAATCAGCAGCAAACACATTCCAAAGTGGTAATATACCAGTCTGTTTCATGCAGGAGAAAATCTGGGCGCACAGAACAAGTTGAACTGGCCTCTCACCCCTGCCTCTAGTTTTAAGAAGCAGGTTAAGGCATGTTGGAGGAGTACCAAAAGCAGGGCAGACCATTAGCTCTTCAGTTATCACAACAGCAGGAGACTGGCCTAAATCAAGGAAGTAGGATGGTAGACTCAAGCAATTTTTCCTCCTGCCTTCTAAACAGTACTGACTATAAAGTCTACACAGATTAATCTTGAATTTCTAATGAATAATTTTGGTAAAAAGCCCTTATACTAGCTTCTAGTTAATCTCCTCCAAAGTTTCTGCAAAACATTCAGCATTTGCATTCCTAACTCTGTATGTGTCATTAATTGGTGTCCTAACATTATTTGAAGTACATAAATATCTATATCCTAATATACCAACTGGGAGAATATCACAAAGGATTCTTAATAGTTAATATGGAAGACTAGTGGGCAACACCTTAATATAACTCTTTATTGTCTAATAAGCTTAAAAATATTATCTTACAAATTCTGTGCCTCTGTTTTAAACAAGAAATCCTCACTTCTATTGTCTATCTGTATAGCTGATTTGAAAGCAACCTGACATCCATCTTACCTTTCTGTACCATTCCCAAAGTGCTGGAGATTTCTTCCCGTATCACTTGCTACTATCACTGCCTGTTGCAAAGTGAGTTGGCTTGACATATCATTGTTGCTTTTTCTCTCCCCACTGTAATTATTAAAAGACTCTGTGCTCTTCTGCTTCACTCTCTGATCTCCTCTATTTTCCTTCTGGTGCACAGGTATGGAGGAGTTAATGAATGTGGCCTGAATATCACCAGTAGTAATCCATCTTTTGGAAGGATCCAACAAGACCTGTTTATTTTCTGTCACACCCGTGATAAAGAGGTTATTTTCCTGTAGGCAGCCAATAGATGTTTGCTTTAAATGATTTTGAAGTGCTTCTGGTCCATCTCTGTCAGTAATGTTTAGTTCACCGTACTCATGTACATATCGATGTTTAATACTAAGTTTCATCAGCTGATTAAAATACCAGCATTGTCCCAGTGCAGAATCAATAGAAGAGGTAATTCTGGAAAAAAAAGAAAAAAACGTTTTTATGTGTCTGACTGTTAGAATGCTTTAAAAAATTTTCCCCTATTATTTTCTAAAGTAGCTTGTATTTTCAAGTATTCTTACATGTTTCCATATTCTTACAGCAAAGAGCAATTACTCTGATTGGAAATCCAGTTTCAGTAATTATAAATCTTGATAGCATTTGTCTTGTTTTTGGACATATTTAAAATATAATCACATATTTCTGATTTTAGACTGAATTTTTTTAAATAAAGTTTTCAGTCTTTTTAAAATAGGCATTAGGGCATGCATTTCACTATTAATTTTCTGTGTGGTAAGTGGCATGTGAAGCCCAAATTTTTAGAGGATTAGAGGCAATTTTGCCTTACTAATCCAATTTTACCTGGGAACTATGAGAGCTCATATAAAAATAACAGTAATTTTAAAATTTAGATAAGAACTAAAGCAACAAAACCCAAACTTAGATTCAAAGCAACAAACCACAATGTCTAAAGAAAATTCAGGAAAACACAAACTTTTAAGTACAGAAGTGTTTATCAATATATGGGAAAGTGCTAGACTGAAGCAACACTAACCTATGAAGTTCTGGCTCTCATTAGTTCTTTGTGTTACGCTATCTAAATGATGAGGATAAGTAAGAGTAAATATGAACTAATTGTTAGAGATTCAGATGGCTGTCTGTACTTTGGATGGTGTTTGTCCATTTTATTAGGTAGCAGGTATTTCTGGAATCATGAAAGCATTTTCCTTTAATAGTATAGATAGATGCAGAGATCTGTAATCCGGTGCTAATTTCAGAGGAGTACAAAGTCAATTCTAGGTCAGCAATCCAAGAGAAAAAGTAGAAATAAGATCAATATTCTTCTTAGTCTGGAAAAATTAGGTCCTAAAATTATAGTTAGAATAACAGAATTTTCCTTCCTGTTCATCATTCTCTAAAGGTGAAGTTTTTATAAGGTTTTATTAGGGACTGTTTACCATTATAATTATACCCTCTAGTAAAGTTCAACTAAGATTATTTTAGATTTTTAAGAACATAATCAATCAGATCTTACAAGAGTTAAAAAATATACCAACTCTTCCTCTGCTAGTGCAAATTCAGTGCAATTGGACAAAATCTGAATGGCTAAACTGATCCACACAGTTTAAGCACAAAACTCACTGTGCAACAGCAGCACATTTGACTGTCCACTACACAACATTACTCCTATGCCTGTTAAGTCCACACATATGACAAATCCTAAAGATATTTATACCAATCCATAGATTTGTTTAAGGATCTAAGATACTACATAGCAAGAATAGCAATTTCTTTAACAAAAAATACTTAAAGCATTAGTAAAATACTTTAGTTAAATATATTGAATTAGTCCAAGTATTTAAAAAAGATAGTTTGGTAAAAGACCATTACCAAATTTCTACAAAAAATAATATGAGAAGACAAAAAAAAGAAAAATATGGGAAAAAAATCTATTCCTACCAGGGTTTTTTTCCTTTTCTTTGCTTTATTTTGTTGGTTTATTTGCTTACAAAAATTAAAATATTGCCAAAAAACCCAGAATGCTTTATACATTGAGCAGAATAAACTTTTGTATGAAAAGCATAACCTGAGTATCCTTGTTCATTGTCAAAAAAACCCAGAAAGAAACAAAAACAACCCACCATAACAGTGAATCCTCCCCTTTGACAGGTGCAGAGGTATCTCAAGCAGCTGTTTCATCCTTCCAGTGGCTATGAATGTTCAAGCAGAAATGAAAGGGGAAACTGAGGAAATGAAACTTCAGGCAGGGAATAATTTTGTGGTGACCAGGGATCGTGTGTTAGTTTTGTCACAGAGGCTGCTTTTTGGGCAGTTTTTCCAAGCAGTGGCTGAAAAATTTTTAGGCTGCCCTCAGTATCAGTGGTTTTGTGATTTAGGCAGTCAGATTAGCTTAAGTTTAAAGAAACTACAAAGGAAGCTGAAGTGATATGTCAAAGACTTTTGTGCAGTGAAGTGGCATGGTAAGTTTGTTTGAGGTTCTCCTGCGAAGGTAAAGCTCCAGTGCACAGACAACAACTGTTACGTCAGGGCCTGAGTACAAGGTCTCAGCTTGGTGGTTTCCTTAAGTGAACAGGGATATCAGGCATCCTATCAATGCTACTTTCTAAGTGTCTCAATAGCACAGCATTCTTGATACAAGAGACATGCTGCTGAAGACTGCTTATTCAAATCACAGAAAGGAAGCTGCTGTAATGGAAAATATGCAGGACTGGTTTACCTCTTTAATGGTAAAAAAAAAAACATACAAAGAAAGAGTGAAGACTAAGTAAGAAATATGAAATGATTAATATCTTTTATACCACAATATTTCCCTTTCAATTAATGGAAATTCATTGTTTGCCTTTCAGACCTTTTCCAGCATTATCGGTCAAGGGGTCTGGTCACACTACACCTGGAATTGCTTCTTGGTTAAGATATGACCAAGGTTTTAAGTATAAATTAGCATCTAGACAAAACAAGAAATGGAACTATCCTATGGAAACACCAGTATCCATAGTGTCTGGCTGCTTAGTATGTAGTGAAACGCAGATTAATATGGTGGCCTTGCTACGGAAAAATTTTTATGGCTTCCAGCTTTGACCAGCATATTCCTTCATGTTCAGTTACTGCCTGGCTACCCATGGCTTTATTTTGATCATAACAAGTGAAACTGATTTATGCCATATGCAAATTTTAGCATAACCACAAAGCATAACCACTGCTCCTGCAGTGCAAGAAAGGGATAATAAGCCAGAAGAGCAAGGGATGAGTCTTGTGTTACTGTACAAATGTGCTAGACTAGTGGCCCTGATACTAAAGACCAAGATATTATTTTCACAAAAAGATATTAAGAGCAAAAAGCTACCTGTAGCTTTTTTTTTTTTATACCTGTAGCTTTTTTTTTTTTTTATACCAAGTACCTCTCTATTTGTGCTAGCATCTTCCAGGCACTTTGAGGAAAGATAAAAGCATTAGAATCAGATTTTAATCTAAAAAAATTGTCAGGAAATTTAAGTCAGGCATTTATTAATGACTGTTACAACTTCAGTCCTCACATCAATCCAGAAAGAGTATCCATCACTGTCCTGGTTAATTTAGACCAAACCCTGCTCAATTCCCATGCAGTGTTTGGCAAGGGAGGAGTAGAGGTGGGGAGGAGTAAACCCCACTGGCAGCAGCTAGGAAGTGTAAGGATCCATGCACAGGCTGACTCAACAGATATGGAAAAGGACAAATTATTCATGCTTAAAGGCTTTCCAATGGAGTTTATATCAGCAAAAATGTTGCTACTTAAGAAATTCAAAGTGGCAGCAGAGGCTTGCTTGTAGAGCTGACACATTTTGTATAGATTTTTATACTGCAATCACACCTGCAATGGCTGCCTGGTTATTCAAAGAGCATAATTTTGTCAGAACGAGACAGTAAATCTGGGAAAGTCAGTAGAACAAATCTCTCAGAGGCAAAAGGGACAGGCTTGGAAAAAACAAGCCAGTTCTGATCAGGAATGGCAGTTTTCTCCTGGCCCTTGCAGCTAAATCATAATCAATATTCTACTCCTTCGTATCCTAGTTTGTGTGCTGAGTAAAACCTTGTTTAATATCATGTTTCTCCCTTTGTGGCCCTACTGTGATTTTCATAATTATAATACACAGAATATTCAAATAGTACACCTCAATTCATGTGAGCTTTTGTTTGCAATAGTGTAGGGTATAATCTAATGTCTTCAGGGAAACTTCTGTTGAACATCATTACTGATGTTCAACTGCAGCTTACCAAAGTCCCTTACAAACACATAAAACAGGTCACTTTAGACATATTTTCTCCTTGCAACACCATTTATGAAATTCCTGTCATTTTCACTGTAATATACATACAGCACTTCTAAAATTCAAGTTCCACTAGCCAGAAAACTGCACATCTGATGACTGAATAAAAATTGCTGCAGCCTTAAGTGTCATATTATTTTTTTACATGATAACTCATTACAAGTAATTAAAGATTATGTGACAGAAAACATGTACTAGAATAGAGAAATTCAATTTTAAAATAACTTTTATTCTTAAGCATGCAACAACAGAGAAGTTTTGGGAAGAAACAGCACAAAGAATTTAACTGGGCAGCAGTGGTGCAGGAAACAGATTAGGGAAGGAAGCAGTGATTACTTTTGGCAGCTTACATACTTAAGGTCACACCTACAGGGGCTCATAACTTAGTAAGATGTGAAACAGAGAGATATTTGCTCTATTGTTGGCCTGTTTTTTAGCAATGTCACATTAATTCAAAGTATTGCAATATGTACATATAATAGCTATGCTGCTAAGGCTTATATACAAACAAGTTGTTTAGAGTTCCTTTTATGAACTGCGGTTTGCAATGGTTTTCAAGTCATCCATAAATTTTACTTCAGTCAAAATAAAATATAAATGGCTTTAACACAGAAGAAATTAATTTTAAGACTAAATTTGATACAACTTGCTTCAATCATGTCAAAGTTACCAATTTAAGAGATCATGAATGAATTCTCAAAATCTTAAAAAATACATAACCCTCCCTCCTCCACACTCCCTGCCCTCCCTCCACCCAAACCCCAAAATTCAAGAAAGATGTTTACATAATCACCTCTTTCCACCTTGTTCTTCTCAAACATCTGCAGGCTCTTTCGAACATTTCCCTTTCAAAATTTACATAGAATCATAGGAAAATTCTCAATTGAAGGGACCTCAGGAGGTCTCTAGTCCAACCTTCTGCTTCAAAGCTGGGTTAGCTCTCAAATCAGACCAGGCTGCTCAGGGTTTTAGTCTTGAAAACCTCCAAGAACAAGACCGCACAACCACTCTGGGCAGCCTATTGCAATTTATCACTGTCCCACCCTGAAAAGGTTTTTCCTTATGTCCAGTTGTACTATCTCTGGCTGGAATGAATAAATTCTCATTACAGTTGCCCATATAATGCTGTGGTTTAGATTTGTGACTGCAACTGTACTGATAAAACACTAATGTTTTGCTGAACAGTGCTTTGACAAAGTCAAAGCCTTCTCTCTTCCACTCAGCAAGTAGCCCGGGAGTGGGCAGAAGACCTCCTCTCTTTACCTCCTTCCTTGGTAAAGAACTTTGCACTTGTCCTTGTTGAATTTACAAGGTTCCTGTTGACCTGCCCTCCCATCTTGCCTATGTCTGACTGGTAGTCCTCCCCTCAGGCACGTGAACAATTGCCTTTGAACACTTGTGGTCTGTAAGCACAGTAAGAGTGCACTCCATCATCTCCCGCTCGAGTCTTTGATAAAAGATGTTAGAAGTACAAGTCAGCTTTCAGAAAGTAGCATGAGCCACTAACTATTCATAATTAATGGATGGTCTGAGACTGACTACTCAACAAGTTTCTTATTTATCTTTCTTATGTCCATTCATGTAGAATACAAAAACCCATTAAATTTTAGGAATATCATCTCTCCCTCCCATTTTTTACCGTGCAGAAATGCATTTTTTACATTTTTACCATGCAGAAATGTATATGAAAGCTAGGTCCTTAGATTCTACTACAGTTTGCTCACAAGTCATATACTAATTATAAACTGGCATTTTTTCTGGAAAAGGATAATGATGAAATGTCTAAATATCAGACATGGAAAAATCTTCTCAACCATAGAAGAGGAGAGCTTTATTTTCTTTTATGAAAAAGGAAGGAAAGAACACCATTTCACAATAGTAAATAGATTAGGAAATATCAGCTTCCCACCTGCAAACCAGAAGCCAAAAATCACAGAAGTGGAGAAGACATATCTTGACGGTTTAATGGAGAAACATATGACTTTTAGGAGTCACTAACACATTACATCTCTCATAGAAAACTGCACTATATAATTCCACCCAACTAATTCCTATCTAACCATTAATACAAACCTCTTTTCAAGGTAATCTGGTTCTGAGCTATGAAGATTTTATTGCATCTTAGTAAAAGCTGCAATAATACAGCAATGTAATAAACTGTTAGCTAGTAACAAGATACCATGGATATACAGGCTTACATGCAAACACAAAATACCCAGATTCTGAAAAAAATGGCATACTTTTCCTGAGCCAACAAAGTATGCAAGGCAAAGTTCAGACTAAAACACTGTAAAACACCACGTTTCACCTGCTCTGGGATAATGTTCAGTACCTGGCAGAATCAAGAAAACTACTTTTCCAAAAATTAAAACGTGAGTTGGATATTCAAAGGACTACAAGGATATTGTGAGCCTGCTAGGAAATGAAAAGCATCTACAAAAGGAAAAACCATTCAATATTACCATGTGCAGAAATGAGAAGTTTGAGATATTTAGATATTACAAAACAATTAAAGCATAGCATTTGTAAGTGATAAATTACCACTTGCATGGTCTAAGCTGAAGTTACTGAACAGCTAACCATGGTAACAGTGATATAGGCAGCAAGCATGACAAAATTAAAGATCTGTAAACAGATCCATCTGATTCACTACCTTAAAAGAGGTCAAATCCTTTGCAATTATTTAGAATATGAATAACATACACATGGAAAAAAAATAGAGAAAGAAAAATAGAGCATATTGTACCAACAGCCATATTATATTTCATTAAGTTAAAGTTGGAAATCATGTTAATATGATTATACACCTTTCAGGAATTAAGCTACTATTCCTGCATAACACTGTACTGTAGTTGTGTGTATGAATTCATTCAGTTACTACTAACTGCAGGTTTTGAATCACCTGTTTTCTCAAACTTAAAGAAACAAAATTCAAGGCCCTCATAACTTAGTATCTCTGTAAAACAGACTTTCCTCTGAAGTCAATGATTCTAATCTCTTTCTTATCCTAATAAATTTCTAAGCAAAAAAATGTAACTAAAATTCATAAGTCAACAAGAACTTCTGTAACAATACATGAAAAAATATTTCTGAATGCAATTTATATTAACATAAATACATACTCCAATTGAGCAGCCTTTTTTTTCAGTTGAATATTTTCTTCAATTTGAACTTGACAAAGTTCCAGAAAAGTTCCTAATTCAGATGCTTTGATTTTTTCAGTCTGATGGGTTAAGATTTCACCATCAAGCAACTGTAAACTAGGAAGGACCTCCAACAAGGAAGACCTTAGGAAAAGAAAAATCATAATTAGTTTTTTAAAAAAACACTTATGCTAAAACACCCATTTTATTGATACAATAAAGCAATCCAGAACATAAAGATAGTTCTCTAAATATTTGTATGTATTTGTCCTTATTTCATATGTTAACATATTAAGTAAGAATTTATACTTAAACTGAACAATAAAATAAAGAATAAAACACGGGACATAGCAAGACTTCCTAATACTATGTTGGTATAAAGAGCACTGCTGAAATACTGGCACCAAGAAAGCCGATGGCAACAGACTCAAATCACTAGAGCTAGAATTTTACCTCTACAAACCTTAATGGGAAAATTTGACACACCTGTGCATAGGCACCTGTAATGCATTTGATTAGTAGGCAACATAGCAAACTAAGTCACAGCATTAAGATACAGTACTGATTTTGTTGACACATCAAAAAATTTAAACTTTAAAACTGCACAAAATACTAAGCTTTGCCAAGTCTACTCCCTTTACCATTTGCATATACCAGATATACTGACATGCTATTCCATATGCCTGACAGGAAAAAAATATCTACTTTTGAAATACTGAATTCAAGTCAGTGAAAGGACTGAGAGCAAAGATGACATTTCCTTGCTATAGAAAGGTCAGCTGTGGCCACTGATGTAAGAAAAAATATGTACCAGAAACTTTCCTAATCAAAAAAAAAAAAAATCAAATGTCTCATCAATGCAGTCTGGTTTATGTTATTGAGAGATGTAAGCTGGTACTGCAATCTTGTTTCACATATTTCTTGTACCAGACCAAATTTGTTGAAAGTTTGAAGACTGCAAAATTATTTAAAGCAATACATCAACACTCAATATTTTCATTAACTCAGTTTTAAGTAACACAAACTCTTGAAAGAATACCAACTGTAGGCTGTAAATCCCCCTATTATTAACAAAGATAGTATTGTTTTCAAAATTTTGGAACTCCCTGACTATTCCCTGTGACGGTAAAAGACTACTACTCAGCTCAGACAACATACACTAAGGTTAAAATCAAAGAAAATTTCTCTGACTGTGCTATAACATTCCAAATAAAAGAACAGAACATCAGTTTTTGCAAATAGAAAACTCCTTCTCTACTGCCCATTAATGAAGGCTAAGACTATCTGAAGTACACTTGGAATAAAGCTATGGGTTTAGATCAACAGTTCCTGAACACATACAGAGAAATTACCAAAGCTGATGTTGAAGAGCCATACACCAAAACAGTGACATATCAAAGTTGATCAATGATGGAAGTTTTGTGTCTTAGAGCAGTGGGATCTCAACACTCGTTTTTCCAGCTGGGTTTCTCCTGGTGAATGGCTGAGTCAATATTTCATTTAGTGAAAACTTCCTGGTGAATATTCTGTCACTTAAGAGGCTCTATTAATCACTACAGCATTGAAGCATATTCCCTTAGGAGTGCTCAGACTGATCCCAGGGTTTAATTTTTAGAAAGAGATTTCTTACTACTTCGCTTTTGTTGGTGTTATCGCTGGCTGGACATGAAAGTACAAAACTGATTGGGAAATTTTACAACTAATTCCTTTGCTGGTATCAAGGGGTTATGTAAAGTTCACTAGAACATATTGTCTGAAGTTACAGTCAATGCTGTATTCAGCAAATCCATATTTCATAGTATTCCATACTTTAAATCCTTTAGACAAATGAATCTCTTGTCTAATCATAAAAGCTCTACTGGTTTAAGCAATCTAAAGTGTCAGTTCTCATAGTTAAACTGAAATTCAGAAAGCTTTTCCCTCCAGGTTACAAGTGAAATAACAGTTAGTTTTGTAAAATAGTGGGAATTCAAACAATGGAGATGGAAATTTAAAATATTCTCACAGTCACAGAATTTTATGAATGAAATTACCTGCAGGAACCATGGGAGTGCAAATAAGTCTGTTCATTAAAAAAAAATCAAACAAACCAATCAAGAATGTACTTGCACAGCTATCTTTTAAACTACTCAAACACTTCTAACTAAAAGTTTGAAATAGTTGAGGTTTTTTGATTACTAATCATAAATTTGTACAAAAATCTTCAAATGGAAGATAAAAACGTAAGGGTGGTTTTGGTTTTTTAGGTTTCAACGTGGCCAGCAGGACTAGGGCAGTGATCATCCCCCTGTCCGGGCACTGGTGAGGCTACACCTCAAGTACTATGTCTAATACACAAAAAATTATACAAAAAACCCTATTCATGTACAATTTTACTCCTATGGTTTACAAACATATATAACTACTCATTTCAGGAATTATGGTAACTGCATATCATTTTGTATGTCAAGTTTCTTTTCTACACTGTTCATTTTTTATATAGAGGTGTATCATAGTCTCTAGGACTAGCTCTTTGATTCTTCAGATCATTATTCCAGTATTATACACCCCTGAAGGACAAATGACAGCATTACTCTTACATCTCTTTCATAATTATAAGAGCTATTAATTTTTGATGTAAAGAAATTTGAAGCATAAAAAAGGCTGATTTTCAACTACTAAGGAAAAATTAACCATTCATTCTGACCTTTTCTTCTTCTAACAGACACTACCCCTTCTCTAGCTATGTCCAATGTGAACCTGTCACAGCAGTGAGACTGTTCAGACTATATGTGGAAGTGTTACTACTATTTAACTAAGATACATGCAACAATTTGTTGCCTGATTTTGACTTTTTGATTTAGCAAATTAAGTTATTTTCCTTACCTCCAGTTCTTTTCTTGGAGAAGAGGATTTCCACTCAATGACAACTCCTTTAATTTATGACAGCCACTAAACCATGTAAGAACATCTTTAAGATCTGTAGTATAGTAGAAAGAAAGTTAAATATGTCTGAAGGTAGAACCATCTTATTTCCCATAAATTCTTACATGAAAGTAAAATATACCAACGTCATAAAGTCCTAAAAGCAAGACTGCTATCTATACATTTTAGTTTTAATTAATATCTATAAAACTGATGTTTGGAAAATATTTGTATATTTTCCGTATAAATGTCTCTTATAAATACATGGGAACAGTCCCATTCAAATCAGTTTATAACTTAACTAAGAAGTTCTTATTAGAATGGGGTTTTTCTTTTTTTTAACACAACTCACCTGACAAGTAGTTATTTTTGAGATCTAGCTTTTCCAAAAATACAAATGAATTTAAAGGCACAAGCTCAGTTAATCTAAGAACAAAACAGAAAAGATTTTTTAAAATTAAATAAAACAGCAGTTCATAAACAGAAAGGCAACAGCATCTTTTGCAGGTATGACAATTTACTTATTTGCATAAGAAAATACCCATTTATCTATCCAAACTGCTGGAAATAATTTCTGGAAATTTTAACTTGAAAGTATTTCTTAGTTTTCTCAGCACCTCAGTTTGTAATATTTTTTCATTAATGGTTTTTTATCTGATAAATATTTCATTCAGTTCCCTGCATTTAGTGCTGAAGATCTGAAGTCTTGTAAAATTTACACAACTCAGCCGTCTTTCCTTTAGGCACCATAACTAGAATGGTACTAATAGAAGGTCCTGATTCTGGAGAAAAAAGAAAATCTGCTTGGCTTCTTTCCTCTTCCCTCATTTATCATTGCTCAGACTTCTTATCAGGTTGTTTCCTTTCTCCAATCAGCACATCACTTCCTAGACCCTAAAACAAGCATAATTGTTGCCATGGATGTATTTTTCAACAGGTCAAGTATGCACTGTCCTGTAACATATTTTTAGTGTTTCCTCTATCTTACTGCTTCTGTCAGGTGCTGTCACATGGGTGCTGATTACTGAGACAGTTATGGAATCAGTTATGGAATTGCTCTTCTTGCATTCTCAGAGCTTTTCTTGAGCAATAAAACAGAAAAGCAGTACTAAAGACAAAACAAAATTCTTGTTTGCAGTACTGAAGAGTAAATGTAAAGAAACTGAGCTGACATTCATCTATACAAAGGGATTGGGACTGTAAGATGTGTGTTATTGCTACTACTAAAGGATTAAGACTCAGTGTTGTTCATGTTTCTTCATTACAAACTTGCAATGATGCAAGAATGAATGTTGAATGATTCATTCAGCTTCCAGGCTACTGCTAAATATTAGCTTTCAGGTTAAAGTTTATCTTGGTTTGCATTAAATATGAAAGAGGCAAGAAAAGATAAGAATCAAGATGCAAAGAATAGCAATTATCAACTAAAACTAGAATGTTTATGTATAAGCACATACTACATCAACTATATCTTTTTTAAAGAAATACATGTTTAGGTAACGTTTCATCCCTGTAAGGGCAAGACCCTAGCATAACAAGAGAATGGTTACAGAAATGGCACTATATGTGGTCAGTTTGTGACTGCTAATTTTCACAGAAAGTATGATTTTCTGAGGGGTGTAGTGCCTTTGAACGGTATAAATCAGAATTCTTTTTGGCAGAAATATGACCCTACAAAAAAAAGAAACGTACTCAAAATTGTTCAGAGGTAAAAATGGTGCTTTTTTGCTGAAATGTGTGACTATGTTGTGTTTCCAGCACAGGTTTACAATTGAAAGGCAGAATTTTACCCTGGTACACTAATTATGGACTAAATGTTGGTCGTAGATTATTTAATCTTATTGAAAATACAACCAGATTCAAAACAGAAAAAAAATCATTTCCACATTCAGTTGACAAGTATTTCTATTCAAGAACATAACATTTTAAGAGTAAATTCAGAGAAACAGATATAAAGACAACTGTGTGTGTGCCACTATACTTCCATTTGTTTCTCAAGCTACATTGTAAAGTTGTCCTGGTTCTAATTCTACTTAGTTCTATTACCTTACTGCCATGGAAGTTTTCCATGGAATCAAATAATTATGAATAAGTATTGGTTCTAAAAAGCATTAAGCCTTATATGTAGATTTCTATATAGTACCACAAATTTCAGCATTTTATTTTCTCATCGTCAGCCAATAGCATCTAAATATATTTAATATTTATAGTAAATATCATCATAGATATTACTGGTTAACAGTATGGCTGCAAAAACTGAAGTCCATGACTATAGATTCATATATTCAGAAATGTCTAGGAAAACAAATGTCATATTTTGCATAAAGGACAAGAGATAATGCAGGCTTTTTATTTATAATGAGTTCTCTGGATCTTTATCAGTATATGCTGTGGTGAATTAGAAATTGTCTATTGGACTGTCCTTGCCTGCCGTTGGCATTATGAGAGTTAAAACATTTCTCTGCCATTCTATAGCTTTCCCTTTACCGACATTCTTTGTTAATTTTTTTCCTAAGAAAATTCAAACCAGAAAGACAAAGGACATTACTGAAAACTTAATACTACTTGACCTTGTCACATTAGCCCTGGGCATAAGAGAGATATAAATTACAAAGAAGACACAAAAGTAAAAGATATTCACAAAAAAGCAAGCCATAGCTTCCTTTTTCTGCTCCCATTTAAGGCTCTAGCAGAACAGGTCAGAGATAGAGTTTATGTCGTTTATGTGGCTATGTCAGAAAACAAGATTTAAGAAGGGTTGAAAGTATGCATCAGAGAAAATAAAGATTGTGTTTCTGAACATGAATAGCAGTTACTGCTCAAGATGGTCTAAATCCTACTGTGCAACTGCTTTTCCCCAGAAAATTTGTCGCTGATGTTAATAAGCAGTTAGCATGAAGCAGGGCAAAATAACTAAAATAAATTTATCATAATCTAGATCTTTAAGTAAAGCCTACATTTCTTTTTCATTCCTTAAATTCAAGACAGTTTATTTTGCAATAATCACCATATTTATGAGCAGCAAATACACAGAATATATGAAATCTGTCAGGTAGCCACTTCGCTTCTTGAATACTCTAGTAGGCAGTACTTCAAGTACATTACCCATAATGCCACATACTTATAGGTAAGTTTATCACCAGCAAAGAATTACTGAAAATTATGAAAAAAATCCAGAATTGTAAGGATAGGATGGAGAAAACCACTATACATCAGTATAGCTTTTTTCATGACTGACTTATTTCAACATCCAGTGACATTTAGATTTATCATAATAATTCTGGAAAAGTGGTCAAATTCTCAAAACATCCTGGCTCACAATAAGCTCAACTCTCATCTCATATCTGAGAAATTCAGTTAAAAACACAGATACCATATATATTTAAGTAGAGAGAACAATGCATGCTAAGAAAGAACAGAACCAACTTTTTAGCATTTCTAATATAAACCTTTTAGGAATAGTAAGCATCTAGATACAAAAACATGAGAGCAACCTGTTCGCAGCAAATTTGATTCTGGCCAAAACAATTTCCCAAAAGAAAAAGGAACTTTTGCAGGTGACTGCATTTTTTAAAATATTAATTTTTTTATCTATCTCAGGTTATCTTAGTGAAAAGCAAGAGATAGCAAAAAAAAGAACTTTGTCATACTAATACCATATTAAAACAGAAAGTGTTAGGAGGGATTTTGTCTATTTTGAAGTTAAAAAAAAAAGTGGCTACCTGAACAGCACATTGATTTAGTGTCTCACTGTAAAGCTTTTAAATGAAAAAGACATTAACAAGCAAGTTACATAATTAAATGGGATTACATATAAATATATATGCCACATGAACTCTTAACACATATTAAAAATTTATTAATTTTACACAAGGACAAGATTCTTCTCTCCTACACCTAAATCTTTATCCACAACAGAAGAAAGAAGAAAATGTCCCTTTTTTAAACTAACTTAACAGTTGTGTCCTCAGCTGCTATAAAACAGAGCACAGATCTTCATAGTCCCAATTCTGCAGTAACCAAGTCAAGAGGATATTCATCATTGTCTTTTTCAATTGCACATTGATCAAGAATATGCTTTGTATGTGAAAGCCACAATAAAACACTTAATAAAAGCAGCAGTGGTGAAATAGCTGTCATTTTTATACTTGAAGGAGCTAATCACTACCTGTTTTAATTCCTTGTTACACTGTAGGTTTAAAACAATTTAAAACAATTTTTAGAGTTTTATCTTTGACAGTTTCTGGTTTATGATGCATACAAAGCATCTCAGGAATAAAAATGTCCAGTAAATTAGTGTAAGAATTTTCTTTTCACAGTACTTCACGTTCAGAAAGAATACAGATTCATAGCATTATCATTATATTGGCTTCCTGCAATCAGTAAAAAGGAAATGGCACTCAGTGCACACTTGGAAAAAATTCACAAAATTGCACTGGCTGTAGGATAAAAGTAAAGAAACAGCTTTTCTTTCAACAGCTTACTCCATTACATTCACTGTGTCTATAGAACATCGAGTTACTTATGCTATAGCACACACATATGGAGCTGCTTATAAGTGTACATAAAGTGAGTGTAACAGAGCAGGCTACTGAAACGCCAGGAATTTTGAGGCTTTTAATATGACTTTAAGGCTATCTTGTCTTGTTTGTCACAAAGACTTGACATAAGCTATAGATACATAATGGAAATAAGGGGAACTGTTTGGGGGGGAAGATGTATATTTATTTTCAGCACATCCAGTCTGTTGATGCAAAAATATGTGCTTTCTCACAGCAAAAGAAACTCAGCAGACCAAACACTGCATCTCAGCTTGGCTACTGCAAAACCAGAGCAAGCACTACAATGGACATTAAAAACTGTAAGATGATGGGATAGGCAAGTGACTTAAGGTTCGTCTACATGGCCAGTCTAGCAGAACCTAAATCCAGAGGCTGCATTCAAGCTATCCTGGAGACCATGCTCCCAAGTCCCTAGCAAGCAAATGAGATCTTCAAGGAGTCTTGCGAACGAACACTTTATTACACACAGGATAGCTACACTGGAGGAAGAAGAGGAAACTACGAGAATATAAAGCCACATTATTGTGTGTTCCACAAAAAAAAGCTGTTGTCCTGTAAACAGGACAAGGAAAAAAATAGTAAAGAACACGAATTAAATCAAGCAGTGCGTCTCAAAATCTAATGCTTAACAAATAACACTCTGTTTAATCACAAGCAGGAAGCACTTTCTCCCAACTCCAGGAGAATTAATAAGGGAACAAAAAATCCCAAACCCTAGAAGCCTGGGCAGGAAGTTGAAGATTAGATTCTGTAGGTATTTTATTTATATCCAAGAATCTTCATGAATAGTACTTCACTCGAGATGATATGAAAACAATCTGAAAAGTTATATAAAAACATAGGTTGTATATACTTAAATAATATTCATTTTCCATGAAGGACATTGCTTATAATAACAGGACAGCCTTACACATCCTTTTTCCCACAGGCTCCCAGACACAATTGGCTCTGCTGAAGTAAATGCCACATAGGATGGGATTCTTCAGATGTAGACAACGACACATGAGATGATCATTTTGATTTTTTTACTAGTCAATGAAGATGAACAGGCATTTGTAGGCTATGATTAGTCTCAAAGCAAACAGCTAAAAATGGCAGATGAATCACCCTTTAAAAACATATGTTCACTAACAGGAGAGTAAATGAATTTGTTCAGAGCATATTTCTATATATGGTAGGTAGTATTCTGTTTGTTTAGCTGAGATCAGTCTTTCAGAACAAAATGATCACAGTATAGGAAAATTATGGATATCAATTTAAAATCAATTTTCCTACTAACATACTGCAAATTCCAATAAATGTTTCATATCTTTTTTAGCAGAATTTAAATTGAGAAAAAGGGGGGTGGGGAAAATAAAGATTATTAATCCAGGATATCTGGTCATTCTACCTCTAAAAATGTATAGATTATCTTAGGAAACAATCAGAAAACTAATGACAGAGTACTTGAGCGCATGACCCAGTTTTATACTGCTTATCTTGATTCTTCTTTATACCTTTTAAACAGAACCATAACAGTGAAAAACTAAAGCAAATATACTTGTTTTGGAGGGTATTAACATATGTATGTAAAATAAAAAACATTCTTATTTGTCCTTTCTAACTCTAGTACCTGCATTTAACTTAGCCTTCAGTCTGTTTTGAATAAACTAGCTGTGAAATATGAAGTTTGACAGACATACGCTAGAAACAATTGCTAAAGAAAGAAAAAATCCACTATGGTTTTAATAATACCACAATGCTCAAGCATTATTGTCACATAACATCTAAAAGAAAAAATTAATTTGCATAGTTAATGCTGTTTCAATTTTTTTTTAGCTAGAGGTAGCCAATGTAATTACATGTCAACCACATATTTTTATTTTTAAAGAATATCCCAAAAAGATAATGAAATTTCAACCATACTGGGAATTACACTTTTCAGACAAGTGTTATGTTAATAAATTCCTCTGGATCAGTTCTGTAAGTGGAAGAATGTTTCTTACTTACCTATTTTGAGAGAGCAAAAGGATCTGCAATAGAGGTAACCAATACAAAGAAAGCATTCTCATAGTAGAAATGCTGTTGTCATCCAAATATAGTTCTCTTAGGAGAACATGATTTTCCAGTCTTGGAAGCTAAATAGAAAAGAGATGGTTATTTAAGATTAATATAAATTAGAGAAGCAACAATGGAATGCTTTCCAGATGCTTTTCTTAAATCATTACTAAATACAAGCAAAACTCACATTTTGGATATATGTATCATTTCCTTATTATATATGTACCAGTTGTCACACATAATCGCTACATATCAGGTAGTAAATAATTTTTAATGTCTTCTATCACACCTGAATAGTCAATATAAATAATTAAAGAAAAAGAAAGGTCAAGAGCCTGAGAGTCATAGTCTTACTATTTTATTCATGCTGTTATTTGCTGCTTATTGACAATGCTTTTCATCCCTTGACTTCGTAAGAGAATAATTGTCAGTAAATATGATTAAGCATACAGTTAGCAAACAAATTTCCTATTTTAAATGCTGCAGCACAAATTTCAAGTTTTGGAGAATCACCATACACCAAATAAGCATGATTATCATCAGGGTGATAATAATTATATTATCATTGCATACAAGTAACGGTAAGAAGTAATTACTCATATGTAATGACACTTATATCATTATTACCAGCCTGATATAATTATCTTACTATTATAACATTACCTCTAAGTAATAATAATCTTTTGTTACATTTTAAACAAAATTAGAATCATATAATACGAACTGAAGAGGAGATGCTATAAGTGAAGGAGAAACCATAATCACTGAGAGTCCAATTTTTCAAGGACTTAGGAGTAAGAAAATAATTAACTGCTAGCCATTTGTATTTTTGAAAAATCTCCCTCTGATAAGGGAAAAAAAAATCTTACCTAAGAGCATGAAACATCCCACACCAATCAAAGAGCACATGCTCAGAAAGCTGAAAAATATGACTGTTAGCCAAGATGTATGCACAACAGCCACTAAATTTAAAGCTTTTACCTCCTGGAGATTATTGCCTTGCAATTTCAGAACTTGAAGTAGGCCACAATTCTCAATGCCTTCAACTTGTGTGAGATGATTGAAAGAGCAGTCTAGGTGAATGAGAGTAGGTGCCTCACAAAGACCTTTTGTGCTGATTAACTGATTATGGTCCACAATTAATTGTTGAAGATTTTTCAGTGACTCCAGACCACCTGAAAATTCAAGATTTAAGACACAAGGAAATAAAAATCTCTCGTCTTTCAAGTACTAAGAAAACTCCAAATTTTCTGTATCTTATCTGGAATAACAATTAATATTAGTTCTGTATAAGGTTTAAAAAGAATTACTGTTTTTTGACTCTATCACATATACAGTGCATATGGTCTAAAAATTTTCTGATCCTGTTAATAAAGCAATAATAACATTTCATAATCTCTTTGGTACTTCTGTTGAAAGAGAACATTCTTCTAGTAACAAACTGTACTTACTATGCTTTAACCACTTTACAGCTGCTCTGAACTCTGAGAAATGCTAACAGCCCTCTTAAAATCATCCATCAGAATGAAAACACTGTTTAAAAATTAATTTTTATTATTTAAAGGTTTTTTTGTTAATGTATCAGCAAGGTTAGAAAAAACTCTGTTAAAACTTAGGCCAGTACCACCATTGCTATTTAAATTAGTCTTGCTTAAGGAATTACGTCAAAATATTTTTAATGAAGGAATTTATGAAGAAAACTTAGTGCCTTTAAGAATAAAACAGTACTACTATAGCCACTCCACTCTCAACAAATTTACTCCTGCCATCTACTTCAAAGAGCATGCAATCTCTACACACAAAAAAAAATGCAAAGGAATTCCCATCAGCATCTGTTTCTTTCACAGAATGTTACCCAAATCATCCTCTTACCACAGCAAAAATTACATTGTCCTCCCATGGTCTTACACATGCAATGGCACTGATGCATCTAACTTGCTACAGGTCCGAGCAGCTTTTCTATATCTCTGTAGTAAAAAAACTCCTTTGAAGGGATACCCTTTACAAAACATATCTAAAATAAGGAATTTCTGATTTTACTTCTCTTTCATGTATTCTTAGATAATTTAGGATTATTAGTTAATTTAGGATTATTTGAGGGAACACCTTGTCTCATCTTTATCTCACCCAAAATTTCACAAATTCCCCAAAGGAAGCTGGCTGAGCTTTACAGCAGGGAATCTTTTTGTAACTGTCCTCTGAAAACAAACTAGCTTATGAAACCAGAGATCAATTTGCACCATAGAGTACTGAGAATATAGAAGAAAACTTAAAAATGAAAACAAATTATAAGGAGAAAACCAAAGCAAACAATTAAACACCGAAACTAGCAGTACTTTTAAAAAAATCCCCAACACAGGCTTTTGAGAAATTCTAATTTAAAAGTGAAAAGCACCTAGTGAAAAGAATGCAGTTGTCTGACATTAAAGAGATATCATCTTAAATATAACACACATGTCCCATAAGGCAACTTCAAAACTGTGCATTAGCAAATAAATATACAAACGTTTAATTATTCTGAAAAATTTCAAACATGCCCCTGACATACTACACTCACTGCAAGATCCTGGTCAGTATTTTTCTTTCGCGCTCGGATAAAAATAAAAAAGGAATCAGCACCATCTAGTGGTCTCAAAAACACTTCCATGTTTTTGTGTGTTTGCTCCCAAGACTTTCTCCTAAGACGAGCTCCACTTTTCAGTTACCAGCATAGCAGTACTGGAAATTTTTAAAAGCACTGTATGAGTCTGGAGAGAGACCGAGTGGAGAGACTGCACACACAGTAAGAAAAGGCAAGGAGGTAATACAGAATCTGGAAATTTCGTATTCTTCATGCTGCACAAAGCACCTTTTTTACTGCTCCTCACTGGAATGTCATTCAGAACAGTCAAGGCTGCATACAACAGGACCACAATCTATTCTGGAATTATAAAATACAGTCCAACAGAAAATATACAAGAGAGAATAATGTAATACAAACAGATGGTATTTTACTGTTTCTTCTGCCCACATGCAAAATTAAATATAAGCATGAAAGTCTTCTTCACTTTTCCAGAAGATATTGTCTGTTTTACATACAATGCAAAAAATAAAAGTTATAACAGCTATGGGAAAGGCATTTTGTTGACAAATACATGTTTTCAGCAAGATTCAAGGAGAACCTTTATATAAGTACTCTTAGCAATTTGCAAAGTGCAGCTGGAGCCTGCTAGCTAGGGACTCTCTCTTAGCTGTTCATGCAGTTCTGAAGTCACTTCTGTGTGTGACAAAGACAAATAACAACAGAGTGAAAGTTGACAGCAAACATACAGACAAAAAAAACCCAAAATAAAACCTTCAGACAACAAAACCAAAACTGAAAAGGTGCCTGATGAAAAAATAAAATCCTCTCTGTGCTGTTTGAAGAAGAGTAGATCAAAAGCAGCATTTATGACCATCCATCGTTATGCATTGCTATTCTTTGAGCTGCCAGGAATTTAGCCAGCATTCTATGGGAATATAGACACCCTAAAGAAGCATATTCAAAGATTTGAGTCAAAATGCTACTTTTTGTGCATGAAAAATTTTAAACAAAGCATTCATCCTCAAAATACAAACATATGCACTGAACAGTGTGTTACTGTCACAATTACTTAGTTTGTGATCATGTATTCTTAAGGGAAAAAGAATAATTGAGACTATTTCACTTACTGCTATTTTTAAGGGGTTTTTGACAACTCTAATTTTTACCCTACTGATCCTGTATTTCAATAAAAGAAGAAAAGAATAAAAAGAGAAATCATAGTATGCCAGAAATTTCTAACAATAAGTCTTTAACGCTTAAATATTACAAACATAAAAAAGCTTCCTACATAGTCCTGGGGCTTCTAAAATTGCTAAGGGACATCCTGCAAGATTTACAGATGGGAGGGATATGCTAACTTTTTATAACCCACAAATCCATTTTTATGTATTCTGTGCAACTACTCACAACCAATATGTCATGATATGAAATAAATCCTGTATTATGCATCTGTTTTAACCAAACACGCTCAAAGAAAATCTGGAGAGGAAAAAAACCACATTTGAAGATGATTTCTGTGAACATTTATTTGCCCACTTAAACTCATTAGAGACTCAGTAACTGTAACAGTGCACTGCACAAAAGAGAAAGTACCAGAGGATTTTACTCCACTTGGTCTGTACAAAATTACCACACTCCACAAGGATGCCACATTCTTAAATGTCATCCACTAATACAATGTCATTCTTACAGCAATCTTGAAGACATTTTTACCAAATGAGATCAATCTGAATAAGAATATTACCAAGCATTATTTTCCGCAACAAGACAGATGAAACTTTTTAACCATTTTATTTTACTCTTCCGCATCAGGGTGCTTAATATGCTTTTACAGGAAACATTGATTTCTGAGCACTTTTATTCTCAGCTATCAAAAAGTTTCCTCATGAGTACTAACATTTGCACATATTAGCAAAAAATATTGATAATATCTACATCAAAGTCTCTATATCTACAGATTTTTTTTAAGCTTTCCCATTTTCTGTTTGCTACAGCCTTGCTGTTTATCATGGAACTGCATTGTCCATGTTCATAGTGTAATTTAACAGTCTTATTTAACAGTGGAAGCTATTTCTTATATGTAAGTCTTATGTGAATGTGTTTTGTCTATGAGCTTAGTAACTGTTTTTAATTATTTTCCTATTGTCCAGCAGACAACTACTTACTGTGTCAGTCAGGAACCCACTGGAATTCTCTGCCGTTGCATGGCTAGGCTTTGCTTTCATTATGTCTGTAGATATGCTGAACTCAGGCTACTCACATATTCCAGCTGAATTAGTGCAGATAATATTAGTGGCCCTTCAAGAAAGATTTTAATTCTCTTTGGCTGACAATAGTTACATGACCTGCTAGATGGAATACATGGCAGTAGCTAAGCTATGCCTTAAGATGCAGGTTTTTTCTAATCCGTCTCCTTGGGCTTAGCAGCCGACTGGCTCTAAAACAAGGGGTGTATTATTCTGAACATAAACTGCATAAACATTGTTAGACAAATTGGAATAATTTTCTTACCAATTCGAGTGATTCTATTGTAGGAAAGTTCAAGGTTTTGGAGATTTTTGCATCCATCTAAGCCACAAACTGATGAAAGATGATTCTTATTCAGAATGAGAATACAGAGATTTTCCAGATTTGCACAGTCAATTACCTGAATGTTGTTCTCCTGCAAAAAAAGAAAATGAAAATATTAAATAGCATCTGAAGTAAAATAGCAGAAATAAGTAAAAATATGTCAGACTGCCTTCATTTCTTATTTTTATCCTTAGCTCGGAGTAAGGGCATCTCTATTTTTCAATTAGGAAAAAAAATTATGTGTCCTAGAATCAACCTTTTGTGTCCTTCTGAAATAGAACAAGAATGTATCTTAAACTCCATTCTGGCTCTGAAAATGCCCAAAGTTGAAACAAAAAAGCGTAAAAAGAAGTTAAGAACAAAGTAGCCTCTTTCCTATATGCTTTCCTACCTCCCCAAACCCTGGGAGAGTGAACTAAAAACTGCATAGAAACATTGTATTTACTAGATGTTAATGAACACAGCTGTAATTTTGCTGGAATCCTAGTTACAAATAGAAAAAGTCTGCATTTAGAGGTACCTTAGTCACAAACATTAATTGTGCTAAGCTAATATTCTTCCACCAATGGATCCTGCTTTTTTAACATCCCCTTCCCCAGGCCATTTTAATACTGCTTCCTCAGATTTCTCTTTCACTATTTGCTGTGCATGGTCTTTTCTTCTTGAAAATGGTGTTGTTAAAATACACATGAAATTAAAAATGTGAACAAAGCGGTTTCATGTGAATTGCCAAGTTGTGGAACAAAGATGTGTTGCAGAGAAGTTTTTTTTAATCATTAAACAGGGTCATATAAGACACTGCGCAGTAGCGAATTCTAAACGTTAGGCCTCAAGTGTAACTCACTGTACTATTCCTTGAGCATATGTGTTACTAATTTTAATTAATATTCAAGGTGTATGTTGCAAAGGCCTCTTCCTTCTACCTATTCTTGCTCAAGTTGAGCACCTGCTATGGTGAACAGCATCTGCCCCCTGATCAATCAGAGACTGAGGTAACAAAGATCTATCACTGTGTCATACTAATGCTAATCTTAGACTGGTATTTTCTTAGTACAGGTTGAATCATTTGCAGCATGCTGGGTTTTTTTTATTTGCACTGTAAAGCTACTGGTATAACTTTGTTCACATTTGGGAGTATTTCGTTGCTATTCCTATGCTCTTAAGGCTAAAAGTTATATATTCAGTTGGACACAACTACATAATCAACTAAGCAGCAAACATGGAAGTTCTTCCCATGTTAAAACAAAGAATCAAATATGCTTGGTACCTCCACATTGATATACTTCAGGTCTTTGCAGCCACTTAGTCCTTCCAGTGCAACCAGTCCACAGCGCCTCAGAGTCAAAACTTGAAGATTTGTACACTCAGATAAAGTTGAGAGGCTACAAGCTGGCAAATCTTCGAGTGTAAGTGCTGTGACCTACATGCATTTATTGATAAATAAAACTAGTGTTTTGTATATGGAACATTCATTGTATGAGATCATATTATGATAATTTTCTTTAAGATGAAAAAGAGAACAAAACTACAATCTAATAATGCTTTAGAAAATGTGAGCAAATAATGGTAATCTTTTCATATAAGAAAGAATGGTAATGATAGGTTTGATCTGTTAAGTGGGAGAAGCTAGCATGAAAACAATAGTCACAGTATCATAAATAATGAGTGTAGAACAGACAAAAATAGTTCAGACTAGGAGTGTGTATTGCCTAGTATGTTATCTCAGAATGGATACCAAGATGAGAGCACAGAGAAAGCATACAGTGATAAGTTAGTAAGTGGTAAAAAAAAACAGTCCTGGCAACCAGGAGATGTCCTTTTTGGCAAAAGACTATCTAGAAGGTGATCAGTAATGTCTTGCTTCTAGAAGAGACTATTCCTCTCAAAACTCTGCAGGGGCTAATTGAGCAGGAGATGAAATGTGGTCCTTTATACAAAGGCAAAACCTTGGTAATTGAGCAGAAAGTAAGAGCTCTTGCCTTTTAAAGGGTTAATATTATCAATTGTCTGAAGACTAATATCACACCAGTCCAGTCCACAACACTCACAGGAATTCAAAAGTCATTGTCATTGCCCTTATTCTGCATCTGGCCATAGGGACTCTCACGAGATCTATATCCTGCTCAACAATAATCTACTTCTCTTCCAAAACAGCATTCTGCCAACATAGCAAATTAGGAAAAAAAAAAAAAGTGATAGTATGTCTTCCCATTTCATTCTCAAACTTTCATATAGTTACCTGCTGCAAGGTGCTCCAAGGGCCACTATGAATTATCTTTTCTGTACTTAGTGGAGGCATCTTGCTAACTGAACTTTTCCTTAGGTGTTTTCTTATAGTTACTTGCTTTCTTTGTTTTTTTTCATATATTTTAGACCAAGATTTACACGTGTTCATCCAGTTTATTCTCTTATTTTCAATATCATCAGGAAAAATCAGTTTATTAGAAGAATCTGCTACATCTTGACCTCTGTCCCAGGCGTCTCTGACTTCTTCATTAGCATTTTCCTTTAGAAATAAAGTTTTCTTCATTGTTTCATACTCAGAAAATTTATCTTTAACTTCTCTATTACTAGTATTTGGCTGGACACTTGGTGGACTGCTGCATATGCAGTCTGCCTTATTTTCTACCATGTCATTACCACCAAAGCCAAGAGATTCATCCCTTGAAATATGACCATTTGGAGCTTTACCAAGATAACTAGTTTGTGAGTAATTTTCTTCTACTTGTGTTACTGAATTGATGTGTAAGTTCTCATTAGTCACTTGAGAAGAGTGTTCCTTCTCAGAGCCTAGCACACTTGGTGTCAAATTTCTTTCTGCTGGAATCATACAATTATTTGTTTCATCCATCATTTCAGCATGTTTTTCTTTTTGTTCCTCTATTTGTTTATTTATTTCCTCCTTCTCTTCTCTTACTAGTTTCATGTTTTCTGTCTTATTATCCTTTTTAATGTTTTCTATGTTATTTTCTACATTTTCACTCATCACAGTATTTGCTCTGTTTTGTTCCAGTTTTATTTGTTCTTCTCTTCTTATTTGCAGTTGTTTTCCTTTTTCCAATCTCAGGCTTTCTTTCTTTTTCTCATATTCCTCATGCCTCCTCACCTGTTTCAGATATTCTTGTCTTTCAAGTTCTTCTCGTCTCTTTCTTTCCTCTTCTCTCTTTAACCTATTTTCTTCCATTCGCCTCTTCAGTTTTTCCTCTCTTTCATTCATTTCTCTCTCTATTTCCTCTAGTATTTTCTGCTTCTTTCTCATTTCATATTTCCATTGTTTTAAAATGGGAGCATATTTTTTACGGACTAAAAATGCTCTAAATCTAGCTTGGATTTTCACAGCTGCTATATTCTGTTTTTCAGCCAGTTGTCGTCTTTCTTTTTCTTTCTGCTCTTCCAAGGCCTTTTTCTCCTCTTCTATTTGCAACTGTAGCTTCATGATCAATTCCTAGGTCAAAACAATTAGGATAGACTTCAACCACTTTTAAAATGGGACAGGTATTGGCACATATTTATCATTAATGAACAGAAGCTAGTATATTAATCATTCCATGAAGACCTTTATTCTCAAATATAGGACAGTAACCTCACAGTCTTTTGACAAAAGCTCATTGTACAACCTTACCTCACGTTGTCTCATTTTGTCTCTCCAAGCTTTCTCTTCTTTCTGTAACTCATCTTCTATTGCAGCCTGGCGTTTCTGCACAACAAATTAACTATGAATATTGTACAAAACCTAGAACAACACAAAACACCCTCTCTTCAATCTCACCCATCCTCTTGACTTTCCAAAAATCCAATTTTGTGAATACCTGCATTTAAATGAGAAACTGAGCTGTGGATGGATCAAAATAAACAATGGGACACTTGCATTAGTAAATGCAGATTTGGTCCTGTACTGAGAGATGCATACCTTCAGAAAGTCAGCATCTTGGTACTGACCCAAATAGCTGCCACCTTCCTCTCCAAGATCTGTACTACTATTGAAGATGAAAACTAGTTACAAACTATTCAAAGTACGGGCAGAAAACAGAAAGATATCTGAACAGTAGCATGAACAATCTCCCTTTAATTGCACTGGTATGTACTGATAATAGTAAAATCTTTCAAATGGGAATTTTGTCCAGTAAAGTTAAAGAAATTTTTCTGACTGAAATTGTTTCTCAATGGAAAATAAAAGTTCAAGTCTACTTTCTCACTATTTGCAAATAAATAGCATTTCCCTCCTTGCCCAACATAACCTCAAACAGAAAAAATGTCTCAATCACACCGAAAGTTAGCAGGCAGTAAGTAACTAAAAAACAGGCTGATCCAGAACCACATAACTCCTGGTGGAACCAAGACATATCAGCAAAATCAAATATGGAGGATACAAAGGAAGTAGTATAACAAACTACCACTTTCAGCTTGAAGCATAAAGTCTCCCCAGTGTCTAAGCACTGTTTTCCATGGGCATCCAGAGGCATGATGTTCAGACAACTGGAGACGAGGTATCTAGATCCCTCTGCAGTGGGGGAAGTTAGATTATATTTCTCACCTCCAAAAAAAGTGCTCCTGCAACAGCAGTATCAAAGTGCCTAAATGTGGCCACGCCCATCTTTCTCTAGAGAAACATTCTACATCCAAAAATAACTTGTGACAGCAAAGAGCCAAGAAGGCCAATCAGTTCTGTGACTTTTTGAAAAGAGAGCTATAGCAGACAGTGAACTGGCCTTCAGAGATCGGAGGTCTTTTCATTTACTAAGCCCTTCCTTAGTATTGGTGACTTGAATTACCTTGCTGGTGCCAAGGTGCCCACTCCTTCAGAAAGCCACAAATTAGTTAACTGAAAATGTAATGCTAATGCACCTCTCAAAACACACTTATTCAGGCTAAATAATAAAATTCTGTGGCCTCACAAGTATAATATCTGACAGTTACATTTCTTCATGTTCTTATGCTCTTTTATCCTTCATTATGCGCCACACACTACAGCAAAACATGACTAGATAGTCTGAGAGTGCAACCAGTCAATGTGTTGAGTCATGATCTGTGGTGGCAGAACTCAGTAGATGAAGCCTCAGTAAGTTTCCCAGATAAAAATAAGGAAAGGAAGTATTGTAATTTTTACCTAGATGAAGAACAGCACCAGCATTGCTGAACTGAATGATTTTGGTTCTGATTAACTCCATTAAGATTTTAACATTAAAATGTGAAATTGGGGTGGGAGGTCCAAACTAGCTAAGTATTTTCTATGGGGCACAGTGACCATTTTTCATTTGTGATTAATTTCAGCACAACTCTCATTTCTGGTACTTTGGCTGTTTTCATAATAAAAAACTGAAAAGGCGAAGCTTAAAGGAAAATTTAAAATTTCACATAGCAAATTCATTCACTATTGATTAAAGCAGTAAATACATAAAAACCAATGGATTATACTTAAATATGTTTTACAACTCACTGGTAACACAAGTAGACAGGGTTTAGGACACTCATACAGTTTGAGATAGTAGTGTCACATTAGAGCTTGAATTCAGATAGTCTAGATGGGAACAGACTGGCTTCAATATCATTCATTACCTTATGAAAAAGATCTAACTTTATTCTTTCAGCCTCAAATTGCTCCAGATGCTTAACACTTCTTGCATGTTCCTCTTCATTCTGTTTTTCCCGTGATTCTCTCTCAGGTTTCCACTTTTTCTTCTTCTCATCTTCACGTTCAAGTGCTGGTCTACACTTTTCTTCTCCTTCACAACAGGCAAGGCTTATGCTCATTTCAAGACCAGCTAGTAATCAACCAAGCAAACATTTTATTTAATTTCCTAATAAGCAATGGGGAACATTAAAGAGCCTTAAGGTATTCGACAAGAGAAGGATCCTACGATGATATATCCAGCAATATAGATCCCCAAGGAAATCAGAACTACAGCACAAGTCCTTTCCATCAGAGATGTCTTACTATGATTCTGCACACTTACTGACTGCAACTACTACGCTTATCCTAACAATGTATATTGCAGGATTACAGAGGATGTCTGCTGTGGCCGTAACTGGGGCTTTTAGCACTGAAATGCTCCAGCACAACCCATCCAAAGGTCATGACAAAGAAACATTTTCAGCCAATATGACTACCAAAAAAAAAAAAAGTTAAAAGATCAACTCAACCAAATGAATAATGTGCTTACTTACCTGTAAGAAAGTGGTCATCAGTGACCACTTCATCACTGATGGACTGACTATAACCAGGTGTGGCAGCAATCTGCAAGTCTTCCTTTTCAACTTCAAGAAGTGCCTAACATAGTTTAAAATTGTTATTAAAAAACAAGAAACAAAATTTAAAAGCAGAACATTATAAAAATCTTCCAGAACAAGGATAAGCTTTTTATCATATGACAAGTACAACAATATGAAACTTACTACTGACTGGAATCCTTATACATTGAATAATGCAAACATATCAGTCAAAATATTGTTTTCCAGAGTAACAAATACTGCAGTATTTCTCAAAATACATAATATTTCTACGTGGTTTTAAAATATACTTAATATTTTGACTTGAAAAAAATGAATGTTTTGCATTTGAGATTTATTTTACTTTCTGTGAAACCAAGCACTATACACATTAATATTGTTATGCACACAGGGGAAGAAGAACTAGTTACAGAGTAAATTTTTAAGAAGTCAATTCCAAAATAATACTATGGGCACAAGGATTGCTATATTTATTTCATTGTTCTTTACTGGCAAGTAATCTATTCCTGCTCATTTATCATCTGTTCATCACATGCTTTGGGCATGTATTAATATTTGTAATGCAGCTGAAGTCACATGAAGTAATTGTGCTGTTTTAAACAATGGTCTTTTGAGAACGAAAAATCATGTTTGCAAGAGTGCTCACTAATAAAAGCCAGGCAACAAATTAAAAGTGATTAAATTCAGTTCTATGTTTTTCTAAGAACTTCAGAGACCTATTCAGTCAAATCCTATGAATATATATAAGCACTCATGTTCATAACTCTTTATTTGTCTTTGAAAGGTACACAGATTACTATGTTTATATTTTCTATAAAATAATGAAATATATTAGCAGCATGATTAATAGTAGCACATCTTCCTGATCATCATAAAAAAATAAGATTAGAGAAGCTCAAAAGTGTTATCATAATATTAAGATAATATTCTTCAAATAATTAGCAATAAAAGATTATTCAGTTTTGTTTAATTTTGTTGATTTTTGTGCTCAAAATCTCAAGTACTGATACAGAGAATATATTTCAAATTTGAAAGCTTATAGACATGGTATATTACAGTTGATGTCCTAATTCTAAAGAATTGTATATAGAAACTCAATACTTTAGGGATGGTTTGACAGAAAGAAAACTGAAAACATTTATAGGTCTCCTTAGGAGGCCACCAAAGCAAGTGTAAATTATCTAGATTATTTAATAGAATTTTGTCCCCTATAAATATTGTATAAATAAAAAATACTTTTTCATTAAATTGTTCTGGATCTTCATTTGATTCAGAAGCATGGCAAGAAACAACTTCATAAATGTCACCTAAGGAAAAAATAAACATAACATTTAGTTCACAGAGAGAAAATCCCTTACCACTGCTCAGTTTTGGTCTACACTGGTTATCTACTCAATTTGTTTAGACTAAAATAAAGGAGTTTTTTCCTTTCTTTCTCCCCCAGTTTTACTTAAATATGTAGGGGAATCACTTATCTACATTAAAAGCAGAAAATACGTGTAACAGAAACACACACAATGATACTGTAAGAATACAGTGATAGCAAATATGAAAGAGAATTCCACATCATAGAACACAGCAGAACATCTTCTGTGCAGAAAAATTGTATCAGATAGGTCAAAAATTGAGAATTAACAATAAACACAATGAAAAAGAGTAAGACTGCATTACAAAAAAAAGAATAAAAAGGGATGTTCCTCAGATATCAAAATACTCAAATTCTTTTCACTAAGACCATTGCACTAATGGAACAGACAGTGCCAGTCTTTGGTATATAAACTATGAGCTTGGCTTCAGTCACACAGCTGACAGGAGCATTTTTTTTTTGCCAATTAAAGGTAATTTCATTCAATGCTAGCTTGGGCCTCTCTCAAGACAGACTTTAAACATATCCTATGGGATTCAATTGTATCTGAACTCTGCATTTCAGCTCCTACCGACTTCATTTTAGATTTTCATGAAGAGTCTGGCTTGGGTCCCATCTCAGAGAGTGATCTCACAACTTGCCTTCTTTAGCATTAGATGAGTTCTTGGAAAAGTTTAATTTCTGCTCAGATGTTAATTCTAGAAGATAGCATTGCATGGTTTTATTCCTAGAGATTTTCAGCATGCATTCAGAAGGTGATGGAATAGGTTTCACTGCTTGCTTTACTTAAAAGTTTGCATTGTTTTACTAATGCTTGTTAGTCTAACTTCCACTGGTAATATGAGCTGTACAAACATTTTAACTGTGATTGCTGCTTACTTGTACTTTGCTCATCTTCTAAGTCTTGCAGTATAAGCTTTTCAGCATCTTGATTGCTGCTCTTGATGAAGTTTAAATAGGAGAGAACTGATTCTGGTAAGTCACCTGAAATCTAGAAAAACACAGCCTTTGACATATATTCTACACTTTCATCTCACAGGCTTGAAAAGAGGTAAATACTTGACATTTAAGACTAAAGATTGGTTTTGGCCTCACCTGTAAAAGCGTTGATGGAGATTCAGTTGCAATTTCCACCAAAATTTTTCCAAATTCCTACACTCTTCTCATTGTCTTACCACCCACTGAACAATTAATAATTCTAATTTTAATTACATTCTAATAAAATTTTAGAAATGTATCTTGCACTATCTCCAGAAACAAATTTCAATAAATTACTGTGTTTATAACTGTGTTGGACCAAGAAATTAAAGAAGGGTAAGACAAAAATTAGCAAATACCTGTGATAAACAGCACCTTTTTCTTTAAAATGTTCAGACTCCTTACAAAATAAATTAATTTTAAATTTACTAATGTTTAGAGTATGCAGGTAGAACCAATGCTTCAATTTTCTTTATTACATATAAACTTGCTATTCAAAAGACTGTCTTTAATGTCAAGATTTTGGGAAAATGATCTGCTTTCTCTCAGATATGCAAATTGTGGTAGACATTGCTGACCTTCAGGACGTGAGTGCATACACACTTATCACTGATGCCTTTGTCTATGTCATATCAAACATGACTTATGGTCAGACATGATCAGTATTATCTACCCTAATGTCCTACAAACCAATCCCTTTGCTATGAGTCTGAAAGATTAAAACGGCAGAAAAGGACCCAAATAACTGATTTTATTTTGGAGGAAAACTGCTCCCCAAAATAAGAAGTAATCCAAGAAAGAGGACTAGAAGAACCTATTCATCTGGAAATCTTATAAGGAATCTCAGAAGTCAGTCTCTTGTAAGATTTAAATACAGATTTCAGTGAAGAATCATCGGCTTATTCATCCAGATTTAATCCACCTCATCAAATCTTCTAGCTTCAGAGGATTCTAAAAATCTCCAGGTCTGATCTTCTCAAGCAGCATGCTGATACTCATCCTCTCACTGTCTTTCACCACTGGAGGTTACATTTTTCATGAAGCAATACTACCAAGACTACTTTTCAGGAGAAACCCTCAGGTTAGGTATGTTGGGAAAATGTTCACTCACCAAATGGGCTTTCCAATGCCCACACTACTTTCAAGCAGAAACAGAAGAGCTTTTAGCTCACTGAATACTTACTGTCTCACTGTCACTCAAGGGTTCATCTGATACCTCTGTGTCAGGATCATCTGCTTCAAATGAAGAAACACTGATTCTGCCTAATTCGATTTCTATTTCTTTTTCAATTCCTTCAATATCTTCTGACATTCTACTTCCCACAGTGTCTTATCTGTTTTGAAAGACACACAAAAAGCCAAAAACCTTTCAACACAGCATGAACCAAAATAAAAAGAGTCCTCATTAACTTAAGTTCATTCAGACATATTTATTGAACAGTTGGCTTAAAACATGAAAAAACCTCATTCCATACCAACGGGCAAAAAATAAGAAAAACATTACTTTGTGATAAGAGAATCCCCCTCAGGATATCCCTTAAAGTTTTGAAAATGTTACCAAATTTCAATATTTAAAACCTCCACCTGCCCTATACGCCCTCACAAGGAACTTTTTTCCAGCCGTAATAGCTACGAAGGGGAAAAAAACCCCAAAACTTTGAACAATAAATAAATATTAACAATTACAAAGTAAGACTAAGAATACGGAAAGCACTCAATGAAGTTTTAATGATCCAGAGAAAGCAGTGAGAAATGGTGTGACCCAGAGAAGCAAAAGCTTGTCAGTGCCTTCCCCCCCTCCTTTCTCAACCCATTGCCCCTCCAATGACGGGAATGGGAGGCAGCGAGCAGCTCCCCGCCGGCTCCTGCAGAAGAGACCGGGCACACTGAGCGCATCTCTGCCGGGAAGGCGAGCAGCATATCCCGGCTGAGAAGAAACTACACCTCCCGAAAGGCTCCGCGGCTGGAGGCAGCCCCGCCCGCCGCCGCTTCCCGACAGGCCCGCGGCGCCGCGCCTTTGCATGCTGGGAGCTGTAGTCCATCGCTCAGAGCACCCGCAGTCCTTCTGTCCCCCCGTCTACTTCATGTACCCACTCACCGGTCGTTCAGTCAAGCTCCTCACCGAAGCTCCCGCCTTTCCGGCCGCCTCTGGACACCGGCCGCCCCTCCGCCCTGAAATTCCGCATCCGCCAACAGCGAACGGTCGGGAGGTCCGCGGGGAGGACGGGAGCTCCTCACCGCGCTGCTACACCGGGAGCGTCACCACGGCAACGGCAAACAGAGGCTCGGACGGACAGCGGGAGGAGCCAAACCTCGCTAGCAGCGGCCGTTTCGCGTTCCTGGGGCGTTCGGCGGCGCCCTCCAGCGTGAGACGGAGCGCATCGCAGCACCCTTTTTCGGGGTTTTGTTCGGGCTCTTTTTTAAATTGCGGCTTTGTGGTTTGGGGCTTTTTCAGGTTTTTTTGAGGGTATTTTAATTTTGGTTTGGGATTCTTTTTTGCTTTTGTTTTTGGTTTGTGTTTAGGGTTTTTCTTAAGTCATAAACTGGAATTTAGTGTTCACAATAAATTGCAAGAACCTTCAACATCATCTCTTCCCAATGCCTTACCAAGGGCAGGGACACCTTCCACTAGACCAGGTTGCTCAGAGCCTCGTCCAACCTGGCCTTGAACACTTTCAAGGATGGGGCACCCACAGCTTCTCTGTGCAACCTGTTTTCAAACCCCACCACCTTTTGTGGTGTAAAGAATTTCCCCATAGCATCTAATCTAAATCTCCCATCTTGTAGTTTAAAACCTGTCCTCCTTGTCCTATCACTATCTGTCTGTGTAAAAGCTCCTCGCTGCTTATTAAAAGCTGGAGAAAATGTCCACTTGAAGAATTTGAGACGCAATAGAATTCCGACTAGGAAAAGTGATACAGATCAGGCAGGGTGCAGATAATATAATCTTAGTATGTTCATAGGGAGCACATCGAACCCTGAATCTGATGAGGAATACCAAGACACAAAAAGAGGTATAACAAAAAATAAAACCTATGAGTTAAAGTCCGATTTTACATAGAAAAAATGCATTTCGGGAGCAATGGGAAGGATCTGCCAAGAATGGTAGGGGTTTTCCCATCTACTGTCCTTAGAGTAGGCTGAGTACCTTTCTGAAAGATTCAGGGATGATAAGCAAAAAATATTTGCTTTAAGGCCAGCCAACTGCTTACACTTTTCTCACCAGTGTCATGGATAAGCAAGATATTTAAATATTAAAAAAATGGAAATTCATCCATTTGAAATCCACACTTTTATGTAATCATATCACTGGTGAACTTTTCAATTTGATCAAGTCTTTATTCATGGATTGAAGGTGCACTTAAAGCTTGTTTTTTAGTAGAGTTACTCTGGGCTCGTACTGGATAAAGACCATGTCTTGTGTTTAGAAAAACAATATGCAATAAAAAAGAGACATTTCATAGAAACCACAGGATAAAATTCCTTTCACAAAGTGAAGAATTTTCAAATTCCTACTCACTCAACCCTAAGGCTAAACATAGCTCTAACCCTTACTCTAGCCCTGACCCTAAAACTGATGCTAAACTTTACCCTAACCCTAACCCTAATCCCAACCCTAAATACCCCATCCATATGGGTGGTCAAGTTTAAAAATAAGTAGGAGCAGCAATGCTGAGGCCCTGGTGGGATGGTCTTGCCATTCCTGTTCCAGCCCTAGTGCTCCTAGAGCTGTAGGCTCTTTGACTCATTCAACCCTAACGCTACCCCTAACCCTGACCCTAATGACAGCTTGGCACTGTGCAGAGGTCCTCATCACATAGGTTGCACAGATTGAAAGGTGTGGATTGGGCACTTGTGGCACCCTGCCCTGATGCCCTTGCAATGCATTTTGGAGTGTCAGTGTCCCTGAAGCTGTAGGTTCTGCAGCTCTCAGAACCCTAACACAAACCCTAAGGATACCTTGTCGTTGCTGCTCAGTTCCCATCACCAGGTTAGGTACTGATTCAAAAAGTGTAGAGTGAGCCATCTTGGAACTGTGCTGTGATGAAAATTCTTCATTCACAAATTTGGAAATGAAGGGAAAACAATTGCATGGGTTGGAATCACAGGAGGTGCATTAAAACGAGCTGAAACTTCCTGAAACCTGTTGCCTGTATCCAGGAAGTCAGGGCTGATCAACACAAGGGAACTTCTCTGTTCTAAGGATGTGGTTATGTTGGACTTCAGGAGGAAATGTATCATTGTTTGACTGTTCTCCTTAAGGTAGGATGGAAATATTCAATCCTGGTAAAGATTTTCTTGTGTAGAAACAATGCAACATAAAATGTAAGTAAATTTACAAGGATAATATTAATAATTTTTAGGTAAATAATTTAACATTAACTGAATTATTATTAAAATTGCTCAGAATAAATCTTTGAAACCACACAGTTGTTACAATAGAACTATTGCAGATTCCAGTTTTCAGGTTGAATATATAACTGTTCAGGTTTTTTTTCTAAAAAAAATGCATCACACCACTGTTTTGATACATTCTATTTTGAAAACAAAGCAAAAAAAAAATTGAATTACTCTTAAAAGTAGTGAAGCTTCTTCAAGGAAATTGAAAATCCTGTCGTCTCCTACAGTCTATAATTTTACAAGGTGCCGTTTTGACCCCATTATTGACTCCACTCCAGGGCAGAGCGAGTTTGAGAAGCTTACTACAGCTTTCTTCATGCTGAAATTCAGCAACAGAAGTTTTATATTCAGGCATTGAGGATCTTGACAGGGCAAGATAAGCTTGTGTTTGCTGAATATTTTCTTCTAAAAAATCAAATTTGATACGTATGTAGCATATGTTTTTATGTAAAATAAGTTGTTAATGCAAGATTTTGACTGCAGAAGATTCACATTTGTCATCTCTTCGTTTCACCTGGTATCCTTAATTTTTAGTAAGTGCAATGAAGAATAGAAGAACAAGAGTATGCCAGGCTATGTAAATCTTGCCATATAAATCTTCCAAAATACATGCTGCTTCCAAAGGTCTTTAGTAGTTTAAAAGAAAAAACACCAAACCAAACCAAAAATACACGTGTACAGTGTAGCAAAGTCAATACACCATCTTGATGCTTCTGCTGCTGCTATTACTTTTTGTTCAGTCTATCAAGTGACTGTTAAAATTTATAAACTATTATCTGGAGAAAGGATGCTCATTGTAGTTTATAAGATTAGTTATATTTGTTTCATAATGAACTGAATATATGATTATACTTTCAGCTGTGATTCAAAACTGAAAACAAAAGAATAAAAATAAGAGATAAAAAAGTAAGAGAGAAGTGCTATTTAAATCTCTTCAATGGAATTTTCTTGGCAATAAATATGTTTTCTTTCCCTTATTTAGCAGCTTCAAATTATTTTTTTAGATGTTCTTAATTAAAAAACAATCCTTCCCCTTTCCCCTCACCCCCTGCCCTCCCCTCTGTCAGACTCTAGGTCTCATGCTTTTGATATTTGGCTTGTGGCTTTTATTTGACAGAAACAATTTCTTCAGTGTTTTTTCTGAGTATAAATAGAATTTTTGTTTTGTTTCAAATGATTGCAGAATAAAAATTCCCCCTTCCTTGGAAGTGTTCAAATCCAGGCTGGACGGCGCTTTGAGCAACCTGGTCTAGTGGCAGGTGATTTTGCCCATGGCAGGGATGTTGGAAGTAGATGATCTCTAATGTCCCTTTCAGCACAAACCGTTTTAGGGTTGTATGGTCCTAGGTAATTGACAGAAGCAGTTACAGATTTTCTTTTTCACTAGGTGGCACTATTGGATTGAACTGCATGGTTGTGAGGTGTTTGTTTGGTTTTTTTTTTTTCCTCTTGAGTATGTTTTCCATCACTAGGTGGTATGATTATCAAAATAGGAGAAAACATATTACTACTTTATCTACAATTTAGATATTATTATAATTTATGCAATTGATTTATTTCTTTCTCTTGGTGTACAGCTTATAGATGAATCACTGAAAAATAAATCAGCTCTATTCATCTTTCCTTTATAAAATTTACCATTTTTGGTAATGCATCTGACCTGCATTTGAAGAGATGAGAAATTCTTTAGGTGAGTATTTGGGTGGAATGAATAAGTGTGGGCCTTTCCATACAGATATTCCTTTTCTCCAAAGCATCTATCTTTTTTTTTTTTTTTTCCCCACAAAAAAAGTAAGTTTTGGGTCACATAACAACAGATGTGCTCTTAAAGAGCAGACTGCCTTGGCTATGTTAAGACATGTCAGTTCCAAACTAATGGCATAGGAATGATCCAATGCAGTAATTATGGGAGAAAACATTTGGACTGGAAGTAATGAAAACCTGCTACTTTCCATGTCTTTGCACAAATGGTTGAAATGCAAAGGAGAAAGTGGCCAGTTGCAAAGAGGGAGGGCAACACTGAATTTTTAATTTATTGAGAAATATACATCTATCTCCCCATAGGATTTGCACATGTGTTAATAATTCTTGGCAAACAGAAAAAAAATCTGTAAACTGAAACTGTAATTGTTCACTGATTTCATTGTGAGTTGTTCACATTGTTCAATTGAGAATGTTCTGTTTACATCTCATGCGTTATTACTATTGTCTAAATTTATGAAAATATATCTTTTTCTTTCTATGAATATAGGTATAAATAATAATAATACCCTTTTATCATTCTCTTATTTCCATCCTCTCAGTAATAGCATTGCAAAGATATAATTGTTTTTCTGGAATAAGATGTGGAAGTGGAAGTCTCATGAAAATAAAAGTAAAATAAGTAGCAGTACAAATTCACTGTGTTACAATTTCTTCAGTCAAGAACTAGCCAGTGACATATCTTTCTTGTATAATACTTGGCACTGGATCTGTTATTAATTTTACATCAGCCATAGGAGTCCTTGGAACTCTTGTGGAAATAAAATGTCTGCTAGTTACAGTAGGTGGAAATCAGCCTCCAACTTTCTTGAAAAAGAAAGGGAATTTTGTGTGCATGAAAAATGTGATCCTGACTTGATGTGATTTCCACATACAAATGTGTTGATAGAAAGACAAATTTAGATAAAGTCCTGGTTCAAATGAAATCTCAACACAGCTGAAGATCTTTCCATATCACTGCATGGAAGTTTTCAATGACAAAATCCTTGCAGTTTTATGCAGAAAAGATTTTAACCACTGTAATTATTAACATAAATATTTTTAAATACTTAGTATGTGTTGAAGAAATAAAGAAAACCCTAGTCCAGAATATTGCAACTTGAAGGCACGGGTAGCTACAGTATGGCTGCAATATTGAAATATCAAAGTATGATTAAAAAGTGGTTACATATGTAGACTAGACTGAAGACTCTGTATTTATACACAATTCCTGCTTTTTAATGGAAGGAAACTTTAATTTCTGAAAAATTGCTCTGTAACTATATATTCTTATTAGTGTCTTGATACCTTTTTCCCTCCATCTTTTGTTTATTGTCACCCTTTCTGAGAGATCTGTGTTAGACTGTGTGAAGGTTGAAGCAGAGAACTGTGCTACTGATTCATTTGTTAAGCACTACAAGTGCAAATGTGCACAGCGAAGAGGGGAGCCCAGGTGCTATAACCAGGAACCTTCTTCCTTCTTCCTTCCTGCTACTACCTAAGCATGTAGTGTTTGCCTCACAGTTTGTTAGGTGATGAAAGAGAAAGAAGTGTCTCATTTCCAACTTCCATAGAATCATCTAGTAACACAGTATCTAGATACTGTGGGGGAATATTTGTTTTCACTGGAAACAAGCAAAATCAACTATCCTTTTATTTTGAGTTGTATAGCTTAAATGAGTTCTTAAATAGGCATGGGACATCATTCAAACAGGAAATAAAGAAAAAAGAATTTTCTTCAGTGAAGTACAGCCACCTAAAAACAGCTTTTGCTTTTTACTTCCAAGAAAGTTATGGTTATGTCTTCTAGCCCAACACAGTGAGTTGTGCTTTGTTTGAAGTCTGCTTCTTAGACTATGATGTCACTTTCTGCAGGTTTCCTGGAAAAAAATTCTTATTTTTATTGAAATCACTCTAAGTAATAGTCCTGAAGGATTACACCTGAGCTTCTGGAATTTTTTATTATATTGTTCTCGTATTCAAAATAATGTTTATACATAGCTTGGCTTTGGGGATTTTTTCAGTATATGAGTTTTCAAATCCTGGCGTTTCTAATGCAGATGGCAATATTGGTGCTGATAACAATGAAAAAAAAGAAGAGGTATGTAAATAAATTATGTGAAATTGCTGATAACTTCTAAATTTTTTCTTGCAATTAATTAAAAAATATCTAATAGTCAGTTCTCACTGTAAGCTGTATTACCATTTGATTAAAGCTGACTATTCTACATGTTGACCAGGAGTAGTAGAACTTGTGAAAAACTTAATTGGAGGAGTTCCGCATGGTTCAATACCGTAAATGGGAGTGCATGGAAATATATTTCCAATTTCTCCCCTGCAAAAAGCCATGCCTTTCCTATTCAGCAATGTGGACTCAGCAGTGTTAGGGACAGCTTTATTCCTTATTGAGGGATTACCCAGGATGTCCCTCTTTCCTGGGTATCTGCAGGAGTGAGAGGAAGCACTAGATCCTAAGCTGTGTCTGTTAGCAGGTGACAGCAGTAGTGTCCTGTGATAGCAGGACTTATTGGTATCATGGCATGCAAAGTATACCAATGAATTACTAACTTTATTGTCTGAACCTCTATTTTAGGTACAAGCAGAGATCTTATCTAAGGAACATGTAGCTTCAATTTGAAAAACAGCAAGCCAGAATTAATACCAACATAGCTGTTTTCTCTGGTAAATGTTCCACTTCAAAGTAATCTATTTTTCTACATACAGCAACTGCAATAGCTTGAGCAGTTCTCACAATGTTATGTGGAAGGTGATCTGTATTGCACCAATACCAGCCTGGTCATTTCTCTCTTCAATAATTTAAAAATCTATGGTTGAAGAAAACCTTCAATGACAGTGTTCTCATAAGGTTCATACAGTCCTCTGAAGCCTGCTGCTATTCAGGCAGACTACGGCACAAATAAATTACTTTTAGTCCTTCAAAGAGCATCTGTATCATCAAATTTCTTCAATAAATGTTGATTTATAATGATGGAATCATCCCTGTTTTATATGATGGTTTTACATTTTGAAAGATTTAACCTGTCAGGAATAATGCATTCTGGCATTTGTGCAAGAAAAATTGATTGAAAATTCAAAGGTAAATTTATTTTATATCAACTGTAATTGCACTTGATCTCAACCTTAATTAAGTGCTGCTGAAGTATAATAAATGATGGTTACATCACCATTCACCATGAAAGCTTTTGAGTTTTGTTTTTAGGATGGCTGTAGCAAGGGAAATGAGTTGGAGAAGCTTAATTTTTTTATTGCTTTGTGATGAAACCTTTCAGTGGCTTAGGATTTCTCCTCTGCATACCTTCCCTGCTACACTCTCTCTAATCAGACTCTTTATGATCAGCTTGTCTACTTCATTTACTGTTGAAGGTGTATTTTAACAGTCTCAGCAAAGATGCCTAATCTAGGGCCAATATGAGTGGTAATTCCCCTAGCCTACAGCAATACATGTCCTGGCCAGATTCTGTGGTACTCACAAAAGCTTGTATCACATTAGGTCTAGAATCAATATTTGGTTCCTGCTTACTGTTATATGGTGCTGTGCTTATTAAAAGTAAGTATGAGAAGTAGGATTTAGTATTTCAGGACAGATCAGATGGAACTAAAGTGTTTCCTGGCTCTTCTGGCCCCAGTGGGCAAATTACCTTGTGCCTGCCTGTGCTGTGTATGTGATTTGGGTCGCTTCATTTATCCTTCCCTTTGGCTTTTACCTTTCCCATTAGTGCAATGGGTATGATGTGTCTTAGATTATATTTGGCAAATTGATTAGAATGCTGCTGCTTGCAAGAAAACCTTGAAGAAGCCTGAATATCAATAAAAGATCAAGGATTGTACTACCCATCCCCACTCTTACCAATATGCATGTATCAAACACCATAAATATTTATTAACAGGTCCACAGTAAATGGAGCAACAATGGTGATTTTATTTCTGAATATGGAAACAAGAGTCTGCCTGAGCAGGAACTTGTGTGGAACATTCTGAAGGCTATGCAGCGTGATGTAGGGAAAAAACCCACAAAAATCACCTCTAAAAATACTGCATCAACCAAAAGTATGTACACCATATTTACCAGAAAATAAGAATTTATTTTAAAAAAAGTCTCGTGTAGTAAAGAATTAATTTTTCAAGATCTGCTGCTATTATCTGATGTGGGTTGGCAAGATTCCTTGCTGTTATATGTATCACTACTGATGAGATTAAGCTTTTGAAGAACTTCTTATTTCATGTAGGAGCAGAGAGCTCTGGTCACAGAAAGCTGTAAGAATTCCTGCAGCTGAAAAAAATTAATAGGGGTCCTGGTAGTTTTTGTAGTGCTAGATACCATAAAAAACTTGATCTTCTTAGGTCTCAAGTCTGATGTGAACCAAGAAGAGATGTTATGAGGTCAAAGGAGAGTTCTTACTGTGAGAACATTTGAATAGGTTCTGCACTGAGACTCTCAGAAATAGTACTTAAAGTCTAAAATGAGCTTGCAAATTAGTACTTTCAATACACATCTTTAGTTATTAATCAAAATATTTCCTGGGACCTGGCAGAATGTATTTTTTTTTTTTTACTTTTTTAGAAAAGTCCTTTAAAGCATTTGGGTTGTGTCAGTTATTTTAGAAGTTGTTAGCAGTGTTTTTGTCCAGTGATCTGCTATCCACCTTTCAAATTAATTCTGCATTATGAGCTTTTAATTACAAACACTATAGTTTAACAGCTTAATATGGTTTAATATGCTTCTATAGATCAGCTGTGAGTCCCTTAATGCAACTTCTTACAGAGGTGAGTTACATCATTTTTAATGAGTGCTGAAGATAATTTATTATTCCAGATAACTCACAAAGCATATATGTCTAGTCTCAAGATCACAAATGCATTTGTAATGTATTTTTAAAATCTGTTCTTTGAAAATCGATTCATTGCATTCATGATTTCTCAAGTGATTAATGGTGACCCCATTATGTCAATGGTGCAGCTAGAATGTGTGCTGGTGTACTTGACTGCAGTTTTATTGAACTGTTGTAGAAGCACAGTCACCACCTACCCAGCTGCTGGAATCATTGGCATCTGCCATGAGAAAAATGAAAAAATGAAGATCATTAATAGTATTTTGTATATTCCCAAGGGAATATATAATGATGTCCCAAGGGATTCAACATACAGTATGGTAAAAATATTAAAAAGAAATTCTTGAACTATGTAAGTTTTGCTACTAAATGGATTTTAGAAAAAGAAGTACAAAACATATTTGCCTTCAGGATGTGTCTTACAAATGCCAAGGTTTTAACAATAGTCATCGTTTTGTCTCTGATCACTCTGAAGCCTTGGTTTTTACTTGTTAGCCGTCAGTCATGTAGGCAGTTCTAAATTAAGGATGCTTCAATAGAACAGGAATTGTGCCTGATCAATATCACAGGGAAATTCAGAAGTGGTTTAAGAAGCATCTTGGCATAAACCCATGCTGTGAAAATCAATGATGACAATGGAAAGCGGCAGTCTATAAAAAGTATCCAGTACATTTTCCACTTGTAACTGTGAGCAATGTCTCCCCTTGTTTGTTTTATCTGTTTGTAGAGCATCTCCAATAGTTTACAGGATAAGTGGAATGAGCAAGACACTGAAATATCACGTGTTCTGTGAGACCAGTCCATGTTGGCATTTATGTGTCTGCATAACAAGGGGCCAGTTTGCATAAGACCACCTGATATCAGCACCTGAGCTGGAGCAAAGGGATACATATCATCCTCTTCTGTAACCCATGCAGTGTTACTAGGAACAGCCAATGAGGACAAGAATACAGTGGGCAATGGTTGCTTTTTGACAATGCAGAACCATAAATGATGGGAAGTTGCCCAGTGACATCTGCTGTTATCTTCTTTTTCTCATCAGTTCTGAATTTCTCCCTGTTTCTACAAACCCTTGTCATTATTAAAAAAATCACTTTGAGGTATAGAAAACATTTATGTATATGTTTTATTGTATTTGCACCTATTTAAATCTCCAATTTTAAAAGCGATATAATGAATATAGATTTTAATCTGGATAATATTCACATCCATTTTAGGATGCATAATTCATAAGAATCAATGAAAATTTGAAAATACTCTTTTGAGCATTTACTTGTAAGTTAATCTCTAAGTTAAACACATACAACAGCAAATTCTGTTTTGATTAAGTCAGAAGATCTGGAACATTTCCATAGAAAAGTATCAGATTTCCTTAAGAACAATCTGTTTAATTCAGATAATTTCAAAAGTGCTATAGCTAACATTCCACAGTAGACATTACTGATGTACTTGCTTTCTGGCAAGTGAATACCAGAACCTACCACACTACACAGGAAGTTCTATTCTACGTATTTTTAAAGTATGTTCTCATGAAGATGCAATATAAGTTCCAAAATTGACATGATTTTCTTGACATTTCTTCATATGTACTTGCTTAGAATGTGAAGAACATTTCAATACATATTTTGAAAACAATGCTCTTACCTTAACTGCAATTACTATCAGCCCACTAACTACACAGGTAAGACTACTTCTGAGCAAAAAACCTATAAAATATTGATATTTTTACTGGGAGTAAAAATCAATCCAGTGCCATTTGGCTTTGATGTGGTCTCCAAATTTTTTAAAGATTTCCATTAATTTTAAATAGAAGTAAGATCAAGCAATGTTTACCAACAGTCTCCAGGGATTATGTTGTCTGAAGTCTGTAGAATGAAGTGATTGACCAGACCTCTGAAAGCAAAAAGCATTTCAAGGTCAGGAAGTGGTTAAAGAGCATGTAAAATCTCTGCACCAAAAGACCTCTCTTGTCCTCTATTTGTGCAGAACCTACTCCATGAGTGTACTACATCTAACAAGACAAAACAGTGAAATCTCCCATATATCTATGAGAAAATTTTGTTTGGCAAAAAGGAATAGAGCTTTCAATACCAAAACAAAATCACACGAACAAAGGGAAAAAGAATTGATTGTTCACTCCACAGATGCCCTGAAGGTAGGCAGAAGGATTTTTAATAATATCTAAAATTGTGAGGTTGAATATGAAATCAGTGCATTTTTACTCCGACAATTAAAAGCATGGCCTATTTTAACTCTTCCATATGTCATACCTTCCCTTAAATATATGTAGTAAAAATATTCTGGCTATGGAGTGAGCCAGTTCGATAATGAAAAAGTTTCTTTTTCATATTCACCTAATCCTCACTAGCACAGAACATGACTGTCTCATGATCCTAAATATACATCTGACACATTCTTGTCAGATGGCAAAGAACTATTATCCCCATTCAAGAGCTACGACCAAGATTCATAGAATCATTTAGTTTGGAAAAGACCTTTAAGATCATTGAATCCAACCGTATTTGGATTCATAGGGTGCTGAAACATTTAACACATAACATGGAATCATGTGTCACTTGGTACAGATTTCAAGATACTTCTTTGAATGTGGACCCGAGTAACTTGCTGGAGGTCACACAGCAAGTCTGTACCAATGCAGAAAATTCAGCTTCTGTCTTCAGACACATCCTGATCATTCTCCTTTATATCCTCTGCACTGTCATTCATAGGAGCCCAGTTAGCAGCCAGATTGGCTCAGTCATGAGTGCGTTTGAACACTTTCTTTGTTTTTTTAACTCACCCTTTTTCCTTTCACAGATTTTTTTTTTGATCACACTCATCAGCTATTTAGAAAATTCAGGAAGAATATTTGGCCAAATGAACCGTGAACTCTCCTGAGCATTGCTGTGGTACAGGAATTCTCTGATTCATTCTTATGACAGTCTATGAAATTACTTCCACTAAATTTTAGATCAGGCTCTACTTATTGTAAACATGATGATATTAACATTTGGGCTTTAATATGTTTGGGTTTTGTTCATGACTATGGTTATGGTAGTATGGTATGAAATTTTGTGTGTTAAAATTTGAAGCACTATGCTATTTACTAGCTGGTTAACAAATCTTCCTGATAATCTGAATATTAGTTTCCTGAGTGTTCATAGTGATGTAAATAGTACTATATAGTACACTGAACTTTGAAACAGAAGGAGCCCTTTATCAGATTTGGTCAAGAAAAAAAATTACTAGATATTGCTTCCTTAGGCCTTTACCTTTCCTTCCAATCCTTCGCTGTTTTGTTTTTATCTGTTGTGTAATTCAATCTCAGGAAATTTCACTGAGTCTTATAAATATTGGAGTCCTCAGCTGTGTTCCAAGGAGTGTTGTTGTTGACATCTTTTGTTCTCACTCAATGTCTCTTACCATTATTTAAATCAAATGTCTTTAGTGGTTTAGAGTGGAGTGTTCTTGAAACCTTAAAACGTTCTGTATCCTCTGATCAATGAGGTGACCTGAAACATCTTGGGAACTGAGGAAGGTGTAGTATTACAAGCATACGTGGTAGCATTGCTTATTTTGTCTAAAACTTCCCTTTCGGGAATCAATTTTCTGATCCTTATACATTTGGTATCTTCTTTTTGTTTAGAATGGAAATAATTCCACTTCAAGTGCTTTCCACAGGCTGAATTTTTTATTTAGAAAACTTCAAATTCAGGGGAGTGTCTCCTTCCCTCCTGTACATTTTGGAGAGTGAAGAATACTTCAGTCAGTTTGAAGTATCTTCTGAAAATATGCAAATACTTCTATTCAGTCTGCATGGGAGGGCTATTCACTATTGAATAAAATTCACTATTGTAGCACAGTAAATTACATCCAAACCTTATCAATACCTATTCATGTCTCACTGGTTTGTTACACTTAAAATAATTAATCATGCTCCTTGTTCTAAAAGGTTATTAAGAATGAGATTATCTGGCTAAGTGCAGCCATGTAAAGCTGGACAAGTATTCTTGTGCATGTGAAGTGTAAGGTACTCCTGTAAAGTAGCAATTCATTCTTTTTCCTAGGTAAGTATTATAGAATGACATCCTCTTAAAAGTACCATTATTCTTCTGGATTGAGTGGGAGCCTAGTTTCCCTAACTTACAGGTTTTACAAGTTGAAGTGGTTAACAATAAATGAACTGGATCCCACTTTAATATTATATGGTCAAGAATTCAGAAAGCCCCAAACAAAGTTACATGTGAAATTTGCATTTGTTCCTAATGTGTCTTTATTAGAGAATGATTGTCAATTATGTGCTCACATATTGGCTTTTCATAGTAGGCTAAAATTCAAATTCTTTAAAAATTCACTGTGGGCTGTACACAAATATTATTTTAGGGTGGACCAAGGCAACTTCTAACGTCCTAAGGAAAAATATGGCATGCCCAAGTGAGAGAAGAATGTGATTCTGTACATAAGGAAATGGTCCACAATACCTGCCAAGACCTGTATCACCATTCAAAATTAATAATGGATGCTAAAATCTCCAGCAAGAGCACAGATAACAAGACAATAGACAAATGTGTGTGTGCAAGAAGATTATATACAAAATTGTCAATACTGCCACATATACTGCTGATGGTTACCAGGAATAACTATAAAAATATCACTGTTAATATAAAATTTAGTAAAAAAGAAATAAGAATTAATACAGGACAAAATTTATACGATGGAAAGCTGAAGTTTTTTGTGATGTTTTGATATACAAAAATGGAGAAAAGTATTTGTTTGCCAATTTATGCAATTCTGACGCGTAGCCACTAGAGGACACAGGGAGCTTAATCATAATGCAGGACGTAGAAAAAATAAGCAGAATGTTGTAAACACACACGTTATACATAGCCCACACTTAAAAACATATTGAATAAGTCTGAAGCCAATAGCCACATGGCACTGGACTAACAAAGAAAATTATGTTGGGAGACCGTGCTACAAAGGAAGTCATGGGAAACAACTCTCAGCAGCTGTGTTAGAGCTCTGTAAGCTAATGAGTAGATCCAGTTCAGCTAATTTAGAAGTCGTGTCACCAAAATTAGGAGATGTCCTTAAAGGAGTTATTAGTGTGAGTGTGCAGGTGGAAATCATAACTGCATGAATTCTATCTACAAAGTTAAGAAAGAAAACAGAGACTGTGGTTGCACAGTCACTTTCATTTGGCTTGAAAGCACTCTTCTGCTGCAGCACGGTCCCACTGCCTTCATGTCCTTAGCCTTACTCCCACACCTGGCTAGGCACTGGCACTAGTAGCCACACAGCTCTGTAAGGAACTGAACCAAGGCTCTGATGGGTCCAAAAAATAATCCTGCAATAAAACAGTGATTTGTGTCATTTTTAAATTTGTTTTTGTTTATTTGTTTTGGTTGCTTATTTTGGTTTTGGATTCTGTAGTTTGCTTGCTTGTCTGTTTGTTGGTTTGAATGTTGTGGTTTTTTGGCCATCACTTGTCCAGTGTAAAATACATATACGTCACAAGGATTGGAATTTCTATTCTTCCTCTCTGTACATAGGGTAAACTAATCCCTATCTTAAAATTAGGCTCCTTCTTGCTGTCTTAATATCTGCCCCATCTTGTTATGTGCCTGGATGCACAATAGTTAATCTTCAGTAAAAAGACACTGAATCTTAGTGCACTTTCAGTGTCTCATTACTTGAAATTTTAAAATGGTTTCAACCTTTTCAGGAGAATGAGATGGAAAACACAGTGCCTATCTTTGTAATTGGTTCTCCAGCTATTATAACATTAGATAATATAAGGGAATGGGATCAAATGTCAGTATTACATCAAATAAATAGTCATGGTGTTCACTGTGACTAATGTTTGGAGAATTCTCCAGGGGGCTTAAGAAGAGTTCAGGTGGCTCTGAATAAATCCTACACTGCTCAGTTTAGACTTGAATTTTTATAGAGCTACAGGTACAAGCTAGCTGACATGTAGCAATGTAGCAGGCAATTTGAAATTGCATAGTTGCTGATGCTCCAAGAAAATTTTTGGACAAGTTAGGCACAAATTAACTATATCCCTCTCTACATGGCTAGGCAGCCCTAGAAAAACAGTGGTGTGAGTGCCACCAGGTTATTTTGTTTTCATATTCTGAAAGAAATAAAAATTATAGTTATTTGGTTTGCAATTATATTGCTCATACTTCTCAGTTCCTGTGGGAACAGAACCTGCAGTTCCCACAGGACATTTGTAATTTGTATTTGGTACTTATCCAAAGCTAATGTAAGCTAATCAATGTCAGTTCTGTGAATGTCATGTGTATGTTCTGAATGGGAAGCTCCCATAACACTATTGATAGAGCTACTTCAGTATAAAAGTCATGGGGAAGAGGTGAAGAGGCTTACATATTTTAAATACTAGTTTGGTCTAGATCATTTTGGATAATTTCAGGTATGACATCCAAGAATCTGAGGATCCACACTCAAAAGAACAGGACAGATCAAAGAGATAATTTTTCTAGGATGATTCTTTGTAATGAAAATTTGAAACCACTGTGTATTAGATGGATACTACCAGCTGGAAAACTCAATAACAAAAAAAAACAAAATACAAAAAAACCTCCAAAAACCAAACAATCAACCCCCCCCCCAAAAAACAGATAAAAAACCCCAAAACATCCCCCCCCCCCCCCCCCCCCCCCATAAAAAGGGAATATCTAGCTTTAAAATATAAAGGAGAAAAGTAAGATGAGAATATGAGTATAGCGCGCTTTTTTTAATGAGTCAAGCTTGCTAGATCTTTTAAGAATCACTAGCCAAGCTCCCATTCTCCATTCTTATAAAAGTAGCTAGAATTCCAAGAGTACAGTAAATAAAACCCTTTCTCCTTTAGCAGAGGTAGTGACATTAACACATGATCCCAGTGAACTAATGATGTTTCAAAATAGAAGGTGACCTTTCTTTCTTTAGAGAACATTCTTAAGCCTCAATTATGCTAAATTCAAATGCAGTCTTGTATAATGCTTTGATCACAGAACTTAGGGCATTTATCCCTTATGACAATAAGGTGATTAGAATAATCTGTATATTTCATATTTCTAAAAAAATACTTCCCAGCTAGATTCACATCATCTAGTGATGGGAACAGTATATGTTTACAGTTCAATTTTTCCCAGCCTGAACTATTTTTGCCTACATTAAATTCGTTTAATACTGAATTAAATAAAGAATTTCCAAAGATTTAATGTCAATATTTCTAGGTCAACCAGACGAAGCAGTTCAATACTGTGAAAAGACATGGGTTTTTATCTCCCCCAAAACACACTGGAATTTGAGGTTCCAAAAATGACCTTCTAAAATATTTCTGTGTGCAAATAAAAATCAGTGTTCTTATGCATTGGCAGTATCAAAATCTTAAACTATTGGAAAGTAACTATAAAATTAATATAACTTTACCCAAATGCAATTCCATTCCAGTGTGCCCAGAGATCATGAAATGTAGGACAAACTTAAAAGGCCTCCCAGGGCAGCAAAAGGCATGATGGCTTTGGAGGAACAGGTTGCTAATATAAGTCATTTATGATGGCCATGGTAAATGAGGGAAGTGTACCTCTCCCCTTTTTGTTGAATGGAGAATAAAGAATATAATGATGTCCCAAATGGCTGTATGGTGCACCCCATAATCACTCTATGAAATAAATGCCAATGGTTTACATTGCCTTGAGACTTAGAATCACAGTGTAATTGACTAGTTTAGGTTGGAAAAACCTTTAGATCACTGAGTCTCATCATTAACCAAGTGCTGTCAAGTCCACCACTAAACCATATCCCCAAGTGCAACATCTGCATGCATTTTAAGTAACTCTAGAGTTGGTGACTCAGCCACTTTCCTGGGCAGCCTACTTAGTCCTACATAGATCTCTGCCTGTAATTCCATACTTACCCAGTACTGTGGAAGTCACAAGTTTACTATCTGGCTCTCTGTTGTATTTTAATACAGATTGCAGATAAAGTACTGAAGTCTAGTACAACACATCATTCTTAGACACTATGTTATTTGTAAACACCATGAATTGAGAATGAGTGTATGATCTTGAGCATCGTTCTAGTCAGTCTGGCAATGGCAACACCCATCTGCTTGAATGGCTACATTGAAACCAATTGTGGTTCTTCAAAGTCTGCAGCACGGCTTGGCAAAACATTGTTTCATTTAATAGCTACCGTGTTAGGAAAAAAAAATTATGCAGAATCTAGATGAAGACTTTCTTAGTGGTTCATGAGTCTGAATAAAATTTAGATTTAGTTATTTGATCAGCATGACTGTTACAACCTTCACTACCTCGCTTCCAATGCCCCTGGGCTGGTACCTGTTCTCATGTCATATCAATCATGCTCTTATTTATAAGTAATTCCTCATCAGTCATTATCAGAGCCATGTTTCATATGTTTAGGTGGATTAGATACACTTTGAATATTTCTGTGACACCATCTTACTTCCTTTGCTAATTCAGACACAGGTACATATCAATCATTGAGGAGCTCAGAGGAGTGGCATAAAAAGTTTTGGTAATATCCCTACATTCACTGCAGAAAGTAAAAACAATAAAAAGTAAAATTTAAATGTCCCTAGACTCAATCTTGCAAGCATTTTGCTAGTCCTAAGCAAGCCTAGTTGGAGCTTTTCTTGTGCTTAGGCATTGTGACCATTTCTTTCCTGGATCAAGTCTTATGTTTCTAATCAAGTGTGTTTTTCTGTAGCAGCCCTGCCTCTAAGGGACTTTCTCCTATTCTCAGTCATCCATTTTCATTACTGCAAGAGGAACATTAAGATTTTCAAACCTTTCAAACCTTCCTCTGACAAACATGGTTGAGAGTGGCAACAGATGCAAAAGGTCTGGGGAAGGAATGACAGATAGACACTCAGGCAAGGATGTGTCTGCCTGCCCCTGTGTGCTCACTTATGCCCACATGCCCTCACACAGGCATACCATTATATGAGAGCTATGCAGGCAGGTCTCCTGTTCCTAAGACATGGCACTGAAAAGTCAGACTTAGCACACCTCCATCTGCTGCCCTGTACCTCTGCATGATGCAATTCCCACACTCATCACGCTGGTGATGACTGTATGCAAACAGCTTGAAATATTAATAGTATTTTCCTTTACCAGAAAGGAAACAATTCTCTTTCATTACTTCTGACAGATAGGTGTGTGCACTAATAATTTTCAAATCCTCAACATAACCCCAGTAAGATAAATATCCTGTGGAAATTTATGCTAGCTAAGAGTCTGATCCATATATTAGAAAGCAGATATAGCTTGAGAGAAACTAAAATTAATGGCTTTAAAGCAAATAACAGAGTCGCTGGTATTCTCTTTACAAAGTGCTGTGTCATGTCACTTCTAAAGATCACAGTTCTTAGTGATTCTTTCTTCAGTGCACTAGCTGAAAACCTCCAAATGGTGATATTTTTTTCTGCATATGCTTATTATACAGAAATAATAAACACAAATGCAAAAATCTAAAAACAACCATATTTAGTATGTTTAAGCATGACTCTGTAAACATGAAGAGGAAAAGAACCACTGGAATATTTCTCTGTATTTTTTTATGACCTTTTCAACATCCTCTCCTCTAAAGACATACCGATTTTAAGTGCATCATGAATATAAAAATATATATATTTCAAATAATTTTGTAATTGGCTTATTTCATTGCATGCATTTCATTGTGTCCTTTATAGCTGTAAAAGCCAAAGAGGAGTTCTTCAAGAAGAGAAAGGCCAGGTTCTTCTTTTCCTCACACAAGTTCACACGCATCTCACTCCACCACATTTAGTGGTGTTCTTCAAGTTGGAAAAGAGTGTGAGCAAGAACAAACTCTGAAACACAAAGCTTTCTCCAGCTTTTTGGAGATGAGAGATATCTCATGAACTGGAGATATGTATTTTCTTTGCTGCCTTCATAAGAAGAGATGAATATTTTTCATGGTCAATTGAAATGAGACTGTATTTCCTATAAAATATATAATGCAATATACTGAATGGTTTACGTATATATAGGATGAACTATTGTGAGGGTTATGAGAAATGTAAATAGAAAGAAGTTTAACAAAGTTTTGAAAAGCTAAAAAAGCTAAAAAAAGTTATTTGAGACCACCACTGAATCTTGATTTAGAAATAAACTGTTGAAATCAGCTCTGAACTGCTGTGCTTAGGATAATAGACAGAGACTCAGAAATTCTAGGGTTTTTTTCTTTGCTATTGACATGCTGGGTCACTGCTGGCAAATCTTTTCATCTCTTATTGTTCCAAATTCCCCCAAATGGAATAAGAACACTTCCTTTTTATCATCATATGACTTATTAGCTTGAAATTTTATGTCCTTCGGATATATGGCTTTCTTTTTAACTCTGTATATTTGTTTAGTGGTCTTTGTTGGGAGTCACTGGGCACTACTGTAATAAATAATAGTTTCACTGTTGCTGGAAAGGCTACTTGGGTCAGGTTATCCAATGGTAAAAGTCAAAATTCATGTGCTAGGACCACAATAAAGTAATTTATAAAATCAAAATGAGCTGCCTAAAATCTAGCCATCAGCAAGATGCGTCTGCTTCTACTAGGAACAATCTTCTCTATAGCAGTGAGAAAGGTGTTCAGCTCTTTTGCTGAAGTGAGTTAAATCCAGACAAGGGGAAGAAAGCTTCATCCACAGATTTTCACAAAACTTATACCATCAATAGTAATTCCAGTCTAAAAAGATAAAAGTTTGGATAGCATTTCTGTTTATACTAACAAGGTGCTTCTACCAAATGTATTTTAGTACTGTACTGCTAGGGTAGATGACTGTAGATATTTTCACTAGCATCTGGCAGAGAAAAATAAGCAGTTTATGAAGGTACAGAAAATAAAATACTTCTTCTGATCTATTATCAGATATAGTACAGTGGAGAAAATACCGAGATTATTTTATGGTTCTTGGTTGGAATCTCTAGGTTTTTTAGCTCTCTGGCTGGTTTTTTTGCTTTTTTTATGCATAAGTGCCTTTAAAGAAGTTTTTTCAGTAGAGATTATTGATTTAAATATCCCTGAGGTATTGCTATCAGAGTATTCTGGTGGACAAGATCATCTGAATTTTTAACTAACATAGGCACAGATGTGAAAATCCAAACTCTTGCCTTTTCATAGTCTGACTTTTGACCTCATGTTTCATAGAAATTATTAATTTCTTTGACAAGTTCACCTCTAGTATGGGAGAACTGGGTCAGCTAGCTGTATAACTGGCAATTTTTTAAGATTATCATAGCTAATTAAGTTTACAGAATTTTTCTAGACAACAGCAGTGTCATGAGAACTCCTCTGAAGTATGAACTCTGACAAACTGGGAAAATCTTTTCTATATCAGCTAACCCTGTTAGAATGATTCCATAAATAGTGGCCAGATTTGGTTCAAATCAGAAAAGCTTTGACCCCATTTTTGAAGTTATCTGGAATTTTTTTCTTAATTCTTAAACAGATTTTTTTTCTCCACAGCCAGAAAAACACACGATCCCAGAAAGATCCTCACACAAACAGTTACTTTCCGGCGTTTCTCCTGTTATCCTCCATTTTTGTGAAGGAAATAGAAAGCTGCAGCTCAGCTCTGCCATCTCTGAGACAGAAATTGCAAACACTTTTTTTCCTTCTACTTATCTAATCTAAGGTGAAGATAAAGCAAGTACTCAAGATGTAACTAAGAGACATAGAAACCGTAGTATTGTTGAAATTTCACTGTTAAAACCTGCTTATTGCTACAATCTCAGGTCTAATACTTGTAGAGCTAATGGAGTCCTATAAGCTTACTTAGGTGCTTTTTACCACACTTACTTGAGTGTGCCAAGTGGTACATTAGCACAAATATTTCCCAAATCAAAGGTGCGTTAATATTATATTTCTTAGCTCTGTACCTTCAGCTTCTTTACTGTAATTCATGGCATGACTGGGTTTTTTTTTTTTTTTTTTTTTTAATTCTTGTGCTTAAGAAATGGAGACATCTCTAATCTTTTCACCTAAAAAGTTCTATTTATTCTTTTGACATTTCAATGCACTTAAGCAAGCTGTTCCATAGAATAAATAATAAATAAATAAATGCATTTAACCTACAGACTTTTACTTCGTGCAAAATGAAAGAAAACATCTGTGAAATCTGTGTGAAGTAGAGCTTCCAAATGTGAGAAAAGTCATCAGCCAGCAACTAAATCAACAGGACAGCTTATTGAGCTGTGGTGGAAGGTCAGCCCTGCTAGGCACTCAATAGTCATCTACAAAGACCAAACTTGCAGACAAATTGTAAATACACATAACACAAAAAAATTCCCTGCACTCCCTGATGAATATCAACTGTATTTCTGAGAGTGAAAATTATTTCTGTAAGATCACACACAGAGACCCAGGCCATGGGTACATTATGCAAGAGACTGTGCAGCTGTCAGAGCACAGCAAGCAACGTGGCAGCAAGAGCAAGCAGGTTTGAACAGAGACTGAAGAAGCAAAAGAGATTCAGACCATCCCTATGAAGATTTTGTTCCTTAACCTACACCTTAATAGTAGGGAAAGGAATTATAACCAAAATCTAATGATTTTGAATTTATACTTAATCTACTTGGCCACGATTGCAGGCCAATACTGTACATGGGAGGGTGTGTTCCTAAAAGCAGTGAAATTTGCCTATGACACAAAAATGAGGTACTGGACTGTTTCATGGCATTAATGAAAAAGATTTTATGTGGTTTCTAATGAGTTTTAACCTGTTCAGATAACATCACATAATAGTTTGACATATCTTGTAATTGTCTTCAGTAATTATAAACGAGCCTTAAGGGCAGCTGACTAACAGCATCTCCCAACGATTTTCTTGCATCAGCAGCTACAGAAACACATGGAAACTCCAGGATGAGAAGGTCAGCTCCACTGAAATAGATGAGGCCACATTCATCCCAGGCTTCATGCTTAGCAGAGAAGCATCTATAAGTTTTTGCTCTAGCTTCAAGTCATTTTCCCAAACAGGAGAGTTTTTCTTCCATGCTCAGTAATGTAGAGGTTTAGGATTCCTGCATGATTTCTATTCACATGGATGACTTGCCACAGTGTTGTTGATCCTTTGCCATTAAAAGCACCCTAAATAATTTAAGCTTTGCTAGAAATCACTTTGAAATGTATTTGCACTATACCTGTCCCATGCACTAACACAAAATTGAATCTCTGCTACATTTTGTTGAACCTGAGTATATGACTTACCTATCCAGTGGTGCAGGGAGGCCCTTGGGTCCTGACATTTTTAAATGACTGATGGAGAAATCTGCTAACAGTGAACAACACTTTTCTCCCACAAACTGCTTAGCCATTAAAACTGAAAGTTTCATTTAGCTGTGGATATCTACAGAAAAATTTTAAATCCTCAAGGTCCCTGAAATATGGAATAATAAGCTGAATTTCTCCCAGAAGTTCTGATAAACCCCCAAGTGTTTGTTAAACACATTGAAATCATGTACGCATGGATGTTTTTCTCTGTATCCTTCTGCTACAGTCTGGGACTCTACTCACCATCAGATCAGAGGTCAACAACAAATTTCCTCATGTTTAGGAGTTGAGGATAAAAACTTATGCTTAACTAAGAACATAAAAGGTAAGGACATAAACAGTCGAGTGAGGAATCTCAGCCCTAATTTAATTGGGGGAAAGTTCTGCTTTTGATTTCAGTAGTGTTACATATCTTAAATGGATTCAAAAGTCAAAACCCAGAAAATGTGCCATTTCATGGAGACAAATCCTGAGAAGTAAAACTAAAAACAAAACTGTGAAAATATCTAACATCAACTTTTCCTCCCTAAACTGCTTTTCTAAATTCCTCCACAAATTTATTTCTAATTGATTCAGAAGATGAAAATAAATATTGGATCGATTTTTGAATGTCAAATAGGGGGCTCATGGCTTTACTAGCTGATGCTATTCATATTCTTCAAAGAATGAATGCCATTTTCCTATTTTTACTGCATTTTCTGTCTTTTTTTAAAAGGTGCTTTGGGAGCCTCTTCATATCTATACATATAGTAGCTTGATATGGCTCAATTTAAATTCAAATATTTTCAGTCAAAAAGAGCTAGGATATGTAATTTATTTATAAAAATAAAATAGCCAAACCAGCTAAATATATCCACTGACAAACATGTTATGAGATGTTGCTTCACAATGGTTCAGGAAATCACTTAATATTTGACAGCGATAATAGTTGCAAGTAAAGGAAAAGTGATGCTCTTTTGAACAGATCAAGCAATAACCAAGCTTACAGGATCGGCTGAATACCCTCAGGTTAACAAATAAAATGATAATCCAATCTTTAAAGAGGTAGAATCTATAGTTAAACTTAATATCAGGGGGGAAAAGCAAGCATAGGCAGTATGGAAAACCAAAGCTAAGGGTCTGAAAAATCCTTCTTGCTTTCATTTGTTTGACTGTGTCTTAGAGGTGCATCCATCCCCATAACCGAAACTCAGACTGTTGCTTGTCTCTAAGCTTGAGCTGAATTCACCAGGGATGTCTTGTCCATTAGTCTGGCTTAACCCAGCCAGCTAACCAGTTAACCAGTTAGCTCTCATGGACCACGTGGGACTCCATACAAGGACATTTTTGGGTGCATCTAGACAGTCATCCAGCATGGGAAGGACTTTTGGGTATTTGCCTTTGGATATGGTGGAGACAGCACCAGGGAGTGGAGCTCTGCAAAAATGGGACAGAGAAAAGCAGTGAAGTCATGGGTTTGGGGTTTTTTGCACCAAAGGGGCAACTTTCTCCTTTCTCTTCTTTGCCTCCCCTCTTACCATGACAGAATGGCATCTGAAAAGAAAGGAAGAAATAATCTGAGACTGAACTTGGAGGTAGGGACATGTAAGCAGGTGCAACAGAGTTCAAATAGGGGAAGGGATGGGTAAAAAGAATAAACATTCTCATTTTCAGCTGAAGAAGTTTGAGCACCTTGAACAGCTAATTTTGTATTTTGTCTTTATGAGAGAAAGGAGGAGAAGAGCAGCAGCAGTTCTTTATGCATTTGAGTACACAGAGGTGGTGCACACTTCTGGAATAAGACACAGCAGGAGGTGGAAACAAGTAAGTAGGTGTAGCAGCCTTCCCTTGTCTCCTGCTTGTGCATCCTGAATATTGTATCGTTTTGTTTCAGAGCATTGCTGTTCCAAAGGTGGAGGTGAAATTTGCCCTCTTGCACACTCCCAGAAACTTAATGTGTGGTAGGCAGGGCCCAGATGCAGCTGGAGGATTGGTAGGTTAGAAGACAACCCTCGGGCAAGTGGGTGTAAATGCTCAAACCACTGAATTATCATTATCTACAGCTGGATTTTGGAAGGGAGGAAAAATCTCTGTTTCATCTTTGACAGAAGGACAGAGGTAACAACCTTTAGGAAAGGATTCAGAAGCATTGTCTCCCAAAAGGAAGAAAGTACATTCCGATAGTGTTAAGTAAGGTAAAAATAGCTACTCAGCCTCCCAACTTTGGCCATTTCACTTTCCTGCATGGTGTTTTCAAGACTTAACTGTGAGGGGTTATAGTTTTGAGATACAGGAACAAATTTTAGCTTTGTTACAGTTTTTTATCTGTAGGATGAGTCTGAAGAAAAGCTGCTATTCACTTAAGAAAGTATAGTATAGTCTTGTATAGTTTCTGAAGCAGGAGCTGTTCCTATGAAGATAAGGCGGCAGTAATGCTCAATAATTCGAAGAATCTCCTACTAAACTCTCTGCCTCTGTTCATGTTTTAAAGGTAGCCTCCATTTTAGGAAATCTGTACTCACTTGGGACCAGGAAAAGAAGTTGAATCTCACTTTGGCCCTGCAAGACAACACAGATAATGCTGGGTCTGGGAGGTAACGGGAGTGCTATACCTCTGTCTCCCTTGTTCTGCTGATGCAGCTGATCAGGAAGTGAGTAGGTGGCAAGGGAGGTTAATTTTGCTGTCTCCAAGCATATGAAAACCATGAGTGAGGCCTGAAAATATAATTTTTCTGACTTGATGCTCACAAGATTTAAAAAAACAAACCAAACAAACCAAACAAAAAACCCACCCCCAAAAGCCCCCTTAAATTCTCACCTAATCATATAATTTTGGAGAAAAAACTTAAAAAATAGAAAATACACAAAGTTGGCAATAAGGCATGGGAACCTCCAACATGGAGAGGATGGACCAACAGGCTGCCAGCCAAACTAAAATGTCAAGAAAAGGGGACAGCTTGTCACTGCCACAGTACATTGCTGTCTCAGAAAAAGAGAGACGTGGAAAGATATGCTTGTCACTCTTAGAGGAAATTCTGCAAAATCAGAAAAAAATCTGTTTTTATAACAGCTTGGTCTTACACGCCAGCTCCCTGGTGCTCACCCCTGTCCTCAGCCATGAGCTCTTGCCCCATGGCTACAGCAGCAGAAAACAGGTCAGGTATTGTCTTCCTGTTGGAGTTACTGAGGCGTTGGCAGCTGTCCCATGGTCTGCTGCACATGCCTGTCCTCAGAGAAGACTCAGCAGAGAACAGGATGTGCAATCTGGGACCAGCACACTTCCTGATCCCCTTCGTAGGCTGTCCCATACACTTCAGCTGCAGCAGGGAGCAGAGAACCACATCTGCATCTGTAACCCAGAGCAGAGCAGATGAAGATATATGCCTTATTCTCTGCTACCTTAAGTATCAGAGTAATTGCTTCCAGCAGAACAACAGAATAGATTGCATTTAAAATCAGAGAATTCAGTTTGTGGAAGAATTTGCACACTCTTTTTGTGATGTATTCTTCCCCATATTTACAGGAAAAGTGTATAAGAAAGCATTATTCATTATCCTAATTATGAAACTCTTTTGAATCAATTACTAAATAAAATGTAGTGGCAAAATTTCCTTTTCCCTAATGAAAGCTTTCTTAAACCAGCACTTTCAGAATGCCTATGGGCTTATTGTAAATAAAATCATTCTTACTGAATGATGCACAGATTTCTCTGTTGTTCAAAGTACAATAAATATTTACAAAATTACTTTGTTGCACAGACAAATGCAGAATAATCTTATGTAAATGCAGATAGTTTTCTGCAAGGACTGGAAGTATATTCAACAACATGTATTATCAATTCCCTTATCACTCCTAGAAGATTATTGGATTTGACTGCTGTGGGTTTGGGTTATGAAACCACAGGAAGACATGATCCTTAGTCCAAAGATGCATAGTTCAATGGTAGCTTGAATATTTAGCTATAGCCATTAATGAGAGAGAACATACTGGCTCTGAAATACCAAAGTTCAGTTGAATTTTGGTTCATGTTCTAATTTCCCTTTACTTCAGGAGGAAATATATTGCACAAGTATGTATGTTTGGTGATCCTTATTTACCAATTCTAAAGGTCTTGACTCAGCTGTAGTGACTGGTGCATTAGATTGGACAGGAATCAAGTGTCTTCTGCCTTTACCTGCAAATGGAAGCTGCTGTCTTCTGCATAAGACTGGGTAACTTTAATGTGCCCATAAAAGGGGAAGGGCTCATTGGGGCTGAAAAACAAAACTAGGGACTTCATTTCATGGAAAAAAAAAAAATTAAAATGGTAGTTATACTCAGGGGATGATATCAATGGTCCTGAAAGTCAGTTCCAGGACTATATCCTACGTATTTTCAATGAATGCTACAAAGATGAAAAGTGCAGTATATATGAGAAATAAATAAAATTGTGAAAAACAGTAGCATTCAAAGTTAAAAATGCTGTCACTCAGAAAAGGTTCATACTAGGTTTCTGGAGTAAGCTACTAAGATCTTGTAAATGTCTTGGTCCAAGGTGTTTCTGAAACTTCTATAAAAAAAAGAAAATAGGAAATATTCATCACAAACTTATCTCAAATTCATCTTTACCTTGAAAGAAATTCTTGCTTAGGAGGGATTTATGATTTTAAACAATGGTTTTATGAACACTTCAAATTTTAGGGAAAGCCAATAGACTGTTCTAAAACAATATTACACCTACATTACATGTATTATCTTAATTTTATGTAATGATGGCTGTAAAAATGACTGGAGAAAGAGTCTATTTTCTTACAGAGAAGCTTAAAAATGAAAGAAGAAAGATCAGACAATAAATATCAAATTACAATGGACTTTTTCTTGAAGGTGACAAAATTTCAAGCAATAAGGATAATTCTAAAATTCTTTTATATTTCTTAGCCTTGTAATATGTTTCTAAAAATGCAGACTGTTTTCCCTGTCCATCTCCTTACTCTTCTCTCAAAAATACAGGTGAAAATGAAAGGTGTTTTATGCAGTATTTTAAGTCTATCAAAGAAATTCTAGGACTTCTCAAGAACAACAGAAATTTCATGCACACTTTAAACCCAACTTTCAGCAACAGTCAGAACTACTTTCTGTTTATCTGATTTGCACAGCACTTTTCAGGCTGTTGGGAATCAGTAGCCTTAAATGCCATAGTTCAATGTGAGTAATGTACCTTCCTCTCTCTCTAATGAACGTGTATTTTAGAACTGTCCTTGTGAACAAATCAACTGAGCAATAAATGCCCAACTTTGATCTTATAACTGTACCTTCCCTATGAACTTTTCTCACTCATCTCTGTCCATCGGATTCTCCTCTGCCCACCAAATTTTCGAGTGTGGACTTGGTCTAAGGGACCCAGGCAGGAGCTGAATGTGACAATGCTTTGTCAGATATATAGCTCATGCCAACCCTTTCCCAGCACATCCTTGGGAGCAATGGGTGCATCTCTTTCACAGACACTGAGAATAATTTCAGTAGTTGGTTATACAACAACATTTGGGGCTACCATGGTGCCCAGGACATAGCATATGGCAAAGAGCCAGACCTAGACTGCAACAGTCTATATCTTATCTGACAACATTTATCACTCTAAGCATTTGAAATCTGTAAGTTTATTTGCTAGTTCTCTGGTGTTTTATTCTAGACAATTACACAGTGGACAAAAGTACCGTTTTAGGAGTGAGGGCACCTATCTCTTAACCAGTAATCTCTTTAATACACTTTCAAGCACACATGCTGGTATCCCACAGCTGTGGGAAAACCTGAGCTGTTAGTTGCAGTTTGTGGAAAAATTACTCATCTGATCAGTTATGCTTATTCATTTGACAACTGGCTGCCAGAGGAGATGAGCACCTTTACGTGATATCAGGGCAGTTAAAGCACTGGCTCTATGAAATATGACTTCTGTTGTAAAGGAGCAGGCGCTTTAGGGATGCAGCTTTTCGCTGTTGTCTGGCTGCAACATACAGAATGTTCTGAGCTCACTCCTGAGGGGAAGCTACCTGAATGATCTTTAGTTCACACCACCAGGACTTGGCATAGTTCTGTCGATTAAGCCAAGTACTTATCATCTAAGTTACTCCAGTTAGCTGTCGCTTACTTCTGTTGGGTTTTTGGAAAATGGCTATTGAAATTAGTTTCCTGAAGCCACTTAATTGCACCTCTATACTTATGCAGCAGAAGCAGATGCTGTATAGCGAGTACCTTTTTATCCTATTGAAGGACTATTTTGTATCTAAACTTCATTCTTTTTGAGAGTAAATAATGTTGTCAATGACTAAATCACAAGTAAGCTTTAAGCAGTATTATTTCTCTCCTTTTCCAGTGATCTGAAGGACATTGATTAAAGGACAGTGTTGCTTTAGAATCACAGTGAAAATTCTGGCACTATGTCAGGACAGAAAATGACAATGTTTCTGAGAGGATATTACAAAGATGCACTGTCATGAAGTCATCTACAGTTTTACAACTGAAGCAAAACATAAAAGATTGGAAAAACAAAACCAAAAAAAGCTGGAAGAGGGAAACTTAAAAATATTTTTTTTTGCCAAATTTGTTTTACATTTTTCACTTTGGAGAAGTGGTTGCTTCTACTTAGAAAAGGAAGAAGTGTTTCAAAAGTAAAAATATCAGTCAAGAGCACAAGTTAGAAGCTGAAGGCAGATGTAGTACAAACTTAAAACACAAAATGGATTAAAAGACTGATTAATTTGTTTTTTTCATTTTGATTATTTATCAGCATTTGAGATAGAAATGTATCTTTAATCACAGAATTAGAAGCATGGAATTGAGCTCTCTGCCTGGGTGCTGCTGTATCTTAAAACTCTTCTCAGAAATTGTAGAAATGTATCAGAATGGTGTCATAAGATAAAATAGTAGGGCTGGTGCAGGGAAGGCCAGTGATCATAAGGCAGTAGTAGAACAGCAGGTAATCAAAAGATTCATAAGAGACACCGGCTAAGAGGAAAGCAGAAATTTTCAGTCACTACACTGGCTCCTCTTTCAGCACAGCAGTTGCAAAAATGGCAGGGAAAAGGCAAGGCCCTTCCATAGCCTGGTGGCTGTGTCTGGGATAAGTGTTTGAGATTCTTCCTGTAACATTAGAGCAGCATGAAGTACAGAACTTGAAAGCATGTCTGCTGAGGATATTTTCAGCTGAAATAAGGTTATTGTTTAAGCAAACAGGAGTTAGTCAACAGGAGGCTCAGGAGTGCTAATTTTAATCAGAAATATTAATTTCAAATACAATTTGCAGCTCTTGCATGGTGAGAAGTGATTCTCACTAGGTGAACTCTCCAGGTCATCCATAAATGCATCTTATGCAGCACTGATTTCTAATCAGACATAACACCTTTCTGAAGATTTGAGTTTGACATCTGGCAACATTTATGGAGAGACTACATTTTTAAAAAGCAACTGCTTTAAGACAGATTATATATTTAACAATGAAAATAATATTTATAAAAAAGTATTTCTATGTTTCTCCTACAGATTTCAAGTTCTAGACAGTCATGTTTAATGTGTGAGTTCTTTTAGAGGCATATTCTCTTCTTTTGAATCATTTTTAAGTACCAAATATGAAAGTGAAACAGAAGCCTCAAAACTGTAATGTTCATAGAAATTGAACTTTTCTGAAAATAAACAACTTTCACAGAGGAAAGGTTCTCCAAACTCCACTTCAAGCAGACACCAAAGAATCTAATTTTCATACAAAATTACATAGGAAATTTGGCTCCATAATTTCTGATACAGATAAAATATTAAGCCCTAGTACAAAACCATCCGACAATAACTGTGAAAAAATCCAACGCAACTGTTTTCTTTGTTCCTCCCTTTCTCTGCCACTGCTGAGCAGAGTTCATGCAACATCAAAATCTGAAAATTAGTGCAGACTAGATGTGGGTAGCCTCCTTACTACTCAGCAGTGATGGACTAATAGTATCTAAAGAAGTAGCTGGACATAAAGACAGCATAAAAAGTACTCTATAGAACACAATGAGAAATTGAACTTCCTTGAGTAATAACTACTCTACACATGTAAGCGTCATCAGCTAACTTAGTGAGGGTTCTTTCAAACCTATCATCTAGATGATTTATGAAGATGTTGGACAGAGTGGGGGCAAGTTTTGATCCCTGTGGGACCCTGTGTGTGACAGGGAGCCAGCCTGAGTAAAAGCATCAGTCAGCACCCTCTGATTTCAGTCTGTGAGTCAGTTTCCAATCCATCCCACTGACCATTTTTCCAGTTGGTAGCTTGCCACCTTGTGCAGGAGTAGGCAGTGGCAAACAGTGTCAAATGCCTTGTTGAAGTCCAGGGGTTTGAACTGCTTTGGCTGTCTCTTCTCAGCCTGTGTACTCTGCTGCATCTCTGAAAAGCACAGAAGAGATTTAGAGGACACTGAAAAGTTATCAGAACAAGTTAAGGAATACAATTTTTCCCCCATTTTGGCAATTTCTTACATTACACACATTTGGGAATAACTTGTAGAATTTAGAACAAAACCAAGGTTTTTGATACTGAATCTTGTGCATCTAGAGAAGATGTAGAAAGTCTGAAATGAAATAAGAATTCTGGGTGTAAAGTCCTTTATAGTTTTACATTTTTATTAACTTATACTTTACTGTAAATCTAGTTCTTAAGCCCTCCAAAAATTTGGCATAAGTTGGTCCTAAGTATCAACTATTATGATTATAATTTCAAAATCGACTAACTTTCACTTTGCCTATATAAATAAAAATCACAATCATATTATATTGTTTGGATCGGATTCCCTACAGTTTAAAATTCCTAAGCTATGAGGAATATATTCAGAATGCATGTCAGGGAATGTTCAGGTTCTTTCCTTGTAAATTATTTTTCTGTAAGTTTTCTGATAAACTAGACTAAACTATAGATGATTTAATGATACCATTCTGCCTAGCAGTAGACTCTTCAAATATCTTTGGTTATTGTTCATTCACTATTAAACATTGTTTTTCAGGGAAACAACAATCCAAAGGTACACAATGGCACTTAAACAAGGTAAGCCAAAAGTGAAGATCCAATAATAAATTTGGGAGTTGTCTGTAATTTTGTCTGTATGAACCTAACTGATGAGACTTTATTTAAGGATATGAAGATATAGAAACAGAAATGCCTGAAGAAGCTACCTGTCATGTAAAGCAAGTGTATTTGTCACAATCCTTTTTGTTATTTCTTTGTATGGAAGAGGTACTTATATGTTCATATCCCTGTATGCTCATTCATATACCTATGTATATATATAGGTCTGCACCTGTTGTTATCCACTGTAATTTGGTATCGGTGAAATTAGTTACTCCTCCTGGTGCTACACTGTGCAGAACTTTTATAACCATTGGAATTATTAAAATCATATTCTGTTTTCCTCCTTTGATGAATTTCCCAATTATGTGATACCATGAAGCAGGGAAAATGTTAACAAAATGGTGATGGTATCTTAAAATCAGAGCATTATAGACTCCTTCTTTCCTGCTCTGCAAACAATCACAACAGCAATATTGATAAGAGATATACAAGGATTCACAGAATTAAACTTCCTGATATTATGGCGCTGAGTGAATGTGGAGGGGAAAAAAAAGCCATAATAACTCAATTTCAAACTTGTATCTCACTTTGACTCTAACCATCCTTTTGAGTGTAACTGGCTGGATGTGCAGCATCCAAATTTCTCTTGCAAGTGATTTCCAGTAATGATGGCATCAAGAAAGCAAGCCTCACAAGAAAGCTATCTAATTTAGAAAATGCAAGTCTTTTCATATCACAAATATTTAGCTTTGATGTGAAATAATATTTTGTTGTTTTTTTTTTTCTCTCTAATTACTTACATGCTTTGAGTATTAAGCCAGGTTCTTTCCCCTTCTTGAATCTCTGCATTTAATGAAGAACTGTGTTTAACAGCTAAAAATATGCATGTTTAATTATGTTTTAGGCATTTTTTCCTAGTGGAAATTAAGTTTTGAGTGAGGCTTAGGCTTCCAATGAAGAGGAAGAGGAGAATTAGCTGTTTCAGAATAGGATCCAGAAAGGAAAAGATGCTGGGAAAGGACAAGTTTGCATAGCACACTGGGGAACAGTACATTTGAAATAGCAGTTTGCTGGAGAACAGTGGCTCCACAAGAATACGTCATATTCAAAAGGCCCAGGTGAGTACATACAAATGGTTGTAGAAAATTCTATCCAGTATTCTATATGTCTGTGGTTTTACTATTCTTTAGAAAAAAGAGAAAAGGAGAGAGAGAGAGGGATAGGAAGAGAAAGAGAAGGAAGAAAGATGGAGAAGTGGTATTTAATATGTCTTTTAGAAAGTGTGGCCTGCTTGGGTCCAAAATTCTCCTTACTAAGAGAGGTTTAAAGCCATAAACGTTCATTATAAGGCAGCATGCATTCAGTGAACAATGATTGTTATGGTTAGATACCATTTTGCTGTCCCTGTCCTGTGTCAGCAGTGAAATTCATGAAGCAAGAGAAAAAGGGGTTTGGTGCCATAAGCTGATGGCCAGGACTTGAAGGGTGCTGGAGCATTTTCTGGGTCCCTTCTCCAAAGACTTCTTTCTGTACTTTAAATCAAACACGACATAGACTTGCTTTGCTCAGATGAAGAACCCATAAACTCATCTGCCTTCTGTTTTTAACCCTTGGAAGTAAAATGGGGCCAGAATATGCCAAGAGCACCCCTTCACATACTTGCTTTGCTTCTGTTCCCTCAAATAACCTACACCTTAGTTCTTACATGTCTCTCCTGGGAGGTAGGTTATGTCAGTTTGAATCCCTCAGGCAAAGGAGAGAACTCGATCCAGAGTGTCTCTTTCCTGGTTGAATGTTTGAATCTCTCTGGCCACTGCATTTCCCCTCAGCTGCAACTGGAAGAAAAGCAGCCACAGCATTTTTGTGAGGTTGTGTCAGCCTGTGTCAGACCCTGAGGGGGCCTGGCAGAGAAATGCCTTGGTTCCACATCTGCATCAGGTTTAGGCCGGAGATAAGGATCTCCTGGGGCTGGGGAAGACCTGGGCATGCACTGAAACAAAATTTTAAGACTTTAGAGAACCTTAAAATCAATCAGGGAGGAACCAACTGATCTTAACAGCCTTCAGGTTTAGACATCATTGACTGGGGAATATAAGAGGAATTTTTTTGTCTTAGGCATCTCAGATCTGCCCGCTTAGGTCCTCTACTAAATCTAATGGAAGGATCCTGTTAAGGACAGAATCAGGATGCTGAATACTTGTACAGTGTAATTGTCAGATGCCACAGGTTTCTAGGATTTGTGTTTACTTCTGTTCTTGCAAAAGGTATTTCTGCCAAAAAAGGGCATTTCCTCAGGGAATATTTCCATTTTAAAATAAAATATCTAAGTCTAACAAAGAAGCTGTTACTATTAGAAATATGGCTCTGATGAATGTAAAAAACTAAAGTTCCAATAAAATGCTTGGGAGAATATTACTTAAATTTCCTTATCCATCAGACCGCTGTGTGTTTTCTCTTCTCTTGCTGTTTGAACACAGTCTATAATTAATTGCTGTAATAGATAGTTACTGGCATATACTCATAAGAACTGCAAAGGTGTAGAGTCAAGTATTTCTGTCAAATATATACATTTTCAGAAAGAATAGAGCAAAAAGACAACATATTCTGTTTTATAACTTAACACATAAATTTTTGCTGCAAGCATAAGGTTATGAGAATAAAGGAATTGAATTTCTGCAGACATTTGGCAATCTTAATTTTGTTTTGAAAAATAATTACTTTATAGGAAATGAAATTTCAAAATTATTTATAAGTTACTCAAACATCTAAAAAGTATTTTGAACTAGGACTGCATGCAATATATTATCAAAAATATAACTTTTGAAAATTAATTAAAAAGTTCAAATATGAGGGAAAAAAATTGAAAGGCTGAAACATGCAACATGGAAAAAAAATTCCAGCTTGTGTGACTACCCTGACTTGTTATATTGCAAATGATGCCTCATAAAAATATAATGTGTAGAGTTTTCTGATATAGGAATATTCTACTCTGAGATGTTTGCCTTGCTGCGCATATAATGCTTCTAAAGATGTACTGGAATTAAGAAGAATGAAAAATAAAATTGATGATTTTGAGTTTCTGGGATATACCAGGAGCATGCCATTTTGTCAGGCTGCAGATGTATGGTATGTACAGTGGCCTAATGCACATTTATTATCTGAATATATTGATTTGAAGCCTATGAGCACTGTTTTTCAGCACTGTTCTTTGTTTTATCATTATTTTAGTGCTTGAGGATAAAAGAACACTGAAAAACTAATAAATCTTATATTTTCTTCTTAAGGCTTTATGCATTCTACTTCATTTTTTAATTTCCTTACTAAATCTATGATGATTTCTCTGTCAAATGCCTTGGTCATTCTTTTTTCTTATATTATGGTATAGTAGTCAAAGTCAGAAAAACCTCAAACCCAAGGTAGTGTTTTTAACATTAGATGAGTGCACCTGCTTGATATTTTCTTTTTTTAAATAAATAATTATTGGAAATACATCTAGAAAATTAATTAGAACTTCTGCTTATATGGTTGGTTTTTTATGCCTTTCCTCTTTTCCACCAGAATTATCAATCCACTTCATTACTGCGACACACTGGGGAACTCTCCAGCTGTCCAAACCAATATTTCCACCACTGCCAAAGCCGAGCTCTCCCTTTCCTGGCTGGCTGTCACACACCAGAGCCATCACATGCCTCCCTGCTGCTCTGGGCAGCAGTGAGCCAGGCAGGAGCTCACTGTGCCTCACATGGTGAGCTCTGACATACCGTAGAGAGACGGACTCTCCATGATTTTCTTAAGCTGATGTCATGAACACATGAGCTCCCAAGAGCTGTACCAGTGCCTGTCAAACATAAAATACTTTCCCTGTTAACATGATGCACTTGCTTAGGAACTGCATCAAATGTGACTGACTTTTTCTGCTAAAAAGAAGGGGTAATCAACTAATCAAAATTTATTTTCCTGCTTTGAATGTATTTATTCATGCTGTGAAGGTATCTCATATTGGTTCCATCATCAAATTATATTTTTTGAGTATTCACTTCAAAATTGCAGCCAGCTGAACACCAGTTACTAGGCAATAGTATTACAGATTGGGGAACACTAAGTTATGCTTCTCTGCTGTCTTATCCGGAGACTTGCTTCAGGTCACAAGTGGAAATTAATTTCTTGATGTTACTTTCCTGTTAACTGGCTACAGATCCACATTGCCATAGTCTGCATGACTGTCAGAGTTCACTCAGTGGAAGCTTAGTTCTGGAATAGCAAGGGCTTTGCAGGTCAAGCATGCTGTGCATTGGCAGAAATACAAGACCCAGTTCTGAGATGAACTTCTGTCACTACCATGAAAATTACAGTGAATATTGTTGGAAAAATATCTGGTTTTCAGATTTTTATGTTTGTGTTCCACACAAAGGCATAAAAAAATAAGTAAAATCCAGAAATCTGATATATCAGTAAATACTTATATTTACTGTTTGAGTTGGTTACAGCTTTCCTAAAATAAATAAATAAATAGATTTCATTTGTTAATACTGCCTCACTTGAAATGCTTTATTCAAAATATCTTCCGGTTCACCAACTTTTAGCAAATCTAGTGACACTCAAAGAGATCCCAGCAAGTAACTTCTGGTATGGGGGTCCCAGAAGATCTGGTTCTCCTTATGGAGGGCAAAAGGGTCTAACCCAGGTTGGGGATAGTAAGGGCTACTGGCAGTTGGGTTTATTTGGTTTCAATCAGGAGACTAAACACAGATTCCAGAATGCTGGAAACCTGTAGAACAGTAGAGAAACTAGAAGTATTTAATCTTTTCTTTTTTGGGGGGGGAGTGAATACTAAATGTATTTTAAGTTCTTCTCTAATTTGAAGAAAGGAGAGCATGGTCTGAATGTGGAATCCTGCTTTTCAAGAAATGCTTATCAAAACACCTGAATACCTCATCACAGTTCATCACACCTAATAATCAGCACAAAATAACCCCTTATACCCTGTCTTTTCAAAATGCCTGGATTAAAATGTCAGTATGGATTTGAGGCTGCACTTTTTACCAGTGGCTACAGATAAGACTGGGTATGTGACGGCAGGAAGAGTAGAGGACTCTTCACACTGAAATGTTACAGTCATCTCATTTCATGTGTAAAAAAATCCCCTCTATTCTTTCTGTAGTTGAACTACACAGGTTATGTAGACTTACCCGGGGGCAAGAAACGTACAAACAGGACTTCTCTTTCTTTCACTTCAAGACAAATGTGGGAAATTGTTAAATAGTTGCAGAGTCTCTGAATTAAGCCATAAACCCAGATTTGGGAAACAAACAAACAAGAATCACTGATTAAAATAATTGCTCTCCAAAATACAGGAACTCTGTGGGTTAAATTTGAGTCCTTTTAATCATTCCTGCTGCATGCCAGGGCATGTGAAAGCTATTTCTCTCCATTATGCTTACAATTCACTCAGCAAACTTCCAAAAAAAAGAGAACAAAATGTAGAAAGAAAAATCCACTGTCCATAACTAACCACACATAATGAACTTTACATTCAGAAGCCTATGTTTTTAGTGTTCTTTCATGTTTGAATTCATGAAACTAATTCCATTTCTCTATCAAGATGCTCTTTTGATAAAGAAGTGAGTGAAATACTTTCCAGCACCCTTGGAATGCAACTTTCATAACCCAGTTAAAGAAATTGCTTAGACTCCAGGAATGGCAGAATGTTATTTTTTTTTTTTCTGTATTATCACAACTCAAATTTTCCAGCATTCAAATCATTTCACAGAATCACAGAATGTGTAAGGTTGGAAAGGACCAAAGTGGGTCATCTGGTCCAACCTCCCTACTCAAGCAGGGTCACCCTAAAGCACATGGCACAGGATTGCACCCCGGTGGTTCTGGAATATCTCCAGTGAGGGAGACTCCACAACTTCTCTGGACAGTCTGTTCCAGTGCATGGTCACCTGTGCAGTAAAGAAGTTCTTCCTCATATTCAGGTGGAACTTCCTGTGCATCAGTCTCTGCCCATTGTCTCTTGTCCTATTGCCTGGCACCACCAAGAAGAGCCTGGAAACACCCTCTGACACCCTCCCTTCAGATGCTCATAGCCACTGATGAGGTCCCCTCTCAGTCTTATTCTGGCTAAACAGGCCCGTCTCCTTCAGCCTTTTCTCATAAGAGAGAAGCTCCATTCATTCCCTAAATCACCTACATAGCCCTCTGCTGGACCTGCTGCAGGAACTCCATGTGTCTCTTGTCCTGAGGAGCCCAGAACTGGACGCAGCACTCCAGATGTGGCCTCAATAAGGCTGAGTAGAGGGGCAGGGTCACGTCCCTTCACCCTAATACACGCCAGGACACCACTGGCCTTCTTGTCCATAAGGGCACTGCTGGCTCATGGAGAGCTTGTTGTCCACCAGGACCCCAGCTGCTTCTCTGCAGAGCAGCTTTCCAGCAGGTGGTCCCCCAGCATGTACTGGTGTGTGGGGTAACTCCTTCCCACGTGCAGGATGCTGCATTTGCCTTTGTTGCATTTTTGGAGGTGCTTTGCTGCCCATCTTTCTAGCCTGTTGGGGCCCTTCTGAAGGGCTGGGGTATCAGAAGAATGGCACAGCCCTCTGGGGTATTGGCCACTTCTCCTAGCTTTGTGTTGTCAGCAAACCTGCTGAGGAGGCATGTAATCGTTTATCAGTTATGTGAATATGCTGTGGAAGTTCCATGTTTTATGAACAGTTACAGAAGAAGAATTTGTCCAAGTCGCTACTACTTTATTTTTCTGTGGTTAATTGTACTTCCTTCTTGCCTGATGGATCATGGGGAAGGTACAGTCACTGATTTACCTAGATCCTGTCTGTATATGACTGAGAAATATGGATTATATGCTCACAACCTATAGATCACACACTTGTAGTAAAAGCCACTAACAAAAAAGCAGGAGTCCCAAGTTAAATCTTTTAGTTTAATGATTTCAAATGAGGACATAAGCCTGTATTTCTTCCATCTCTTTATCCTATGAACAGTATCCTTCTCAAAACAAATTATGTATGTAGCCTGAGAAACTGGGGAATTAACTTTATGAGAAAGAATAGATTTACAAGCCCTGACCCCCATCAGCAAGGCAAGGGTCATAATTATAAAACTATTCCTTATTAAACAGAGAGGAAGGAAAGTACTCATTCATTATAACACAACCCACCTTCCCACCTCCCACCCCCCCAAATATTCTCCCCAAATACAGATTTAATTCCTTCTGGAATCATGAAATATGCTGCAAATCTGTAAATACTGTTGGAGGCAAAGAATCGATACATTCTTGAACTTGTTAGGAAGCTGAGCAATGCAACTTCTTGAAGAGGGAATGGGAAGCGATTAGGAGCTGATGGATGAATTAGAGGTAAATGTAGTGACTCACCTAACTGAGGAGCTGCCTGTCCCATCCCACACAGCTGGACCTTTGCCCTGATCCCAGCTACAACCAGAGATATAATGCTTCATACCAATGCCACCTGGAGATGACAAACATATGGTAGTGGTGAAGATTTTCAAACGAATGTGTTATCTCCTTAATAAAAGTCCATGGGAAAAGTGAATTAAGAATTTTCTACCCTGATTACACAAAGTCTTTATTTTGAGATCTGTGATGGACACTTGCTCTGTTCCAAAGTAATGAGTTCACTGTAGTTCTAAGGGTTTTTATGTTCAAAGTTAAAAAAAAAAACAAACATATATACCATCTTACAGTATGAGGATAAAGTAAAAGTGTAGAGTTATCTTTTTTGCAAAACCTGATTCTGGACAGTAAACTACTAAGAGTTACAGACTGATAGCACTCAGAGAGACTGAACATAGACAAAACATTAATCATAATTAAATTAAAATTACCCTATGAATACCACCAATTAGAAAATTGTGTGCAAGAAAGAGGAAATAAAAAAGAAATAAAGAAAGAAAAGGCAGAGAGAAATGTGATTTTTGATAAAGATGAAAATGGACATGTATGACATCCTACTACATGAGATGGCCATTAATTTATAGATGAAAATAGTTATTGATTACTCAGGTTACAGTCACCTATTGGAATTAATTGTATCTTTTGTTCAGTTGTTCATCCCAAGAAAAATTATCCCTAGCATCTCCAATAAAAAAACTCCAAACCTTACCAATGTGCAGATTTATAAATCATATTTTCACTCCTAGTATTTTAATCAAAATTTACTCAATTTTCAGCTAGATATTTTGCTTTTAACTCTAACAGAACTAAGATTTGACCTTAATTTTCAGTGTGTTCCTTTTATTTGTTGTTGTTGTATTAATTTTGAACCATATCTGCTTTCTTCTGTTTCATTTTATGGTGAATTTAAGATTCTGTATAAGCAAGAGAAAGGCAAATCCTTGAGACTTCCAATTTCAACCTGTAATCATTATACAAACACACTAGAAGCCAGAAATGTTTCATCCCACCCCCAGCCTAAGAAAATCTCTTATGACTGTTGATGGAGACAGATTTAATTATGGCACAGTTTCACAGAAGCCTGAGCATATGAGCACAGAGTGGACATGAACCGTTGTCAAGGTCCATCTGGCAATGTTTCAACTGCCAAGGGCAAGACTAGAGATCAAAGGAAAGAGTCAAAAATCCTAATTGCTGTATGAAAGCCTCATGTAGACCAGGCCTGTTGGCAGACCTTGATCAGATTCATTATTACGTTTGCTATTTCTAGTTATAGAAGAAAAATGAGCCTTGCCTATGAATGTTTAAACAGGAAAGACAAAGAGATTCTGAAGAAAATCCGTTAGCCAGGGAGCACAAGACCTTTTTTCCCTTAAATTCAAACTTATTTGAGCACTAAGAGTTTAAATTTTAGAGTTAAACTTAAGTCCCTTGTGAACTGGAGATTCCACCAGATTTTGCTTGTGTCTTCTAAGTCCTGATGGCCCCAAGGAAAAAATTCCTTGTTGAGCCAAGCAGAGTCACTTGATAGTTGAGTTTTGGGATATAAAAATAGATGTTTCCTTTAACTGTTGCTTTCAGCATATGCCAGCAGCAACCTATAGGTATGAGACTGCTGAGCTATTTTTGTGTAAGTCTGTGCACTTTATTGGAAGTCATGAATTTCTTTAAGGAAAGGGAAGACAAAGGAATTGCTTGCTTCAAGAGACTGGAGAGAAAAAGAGATGTCTCCTCCCTTCCCCTCTCCCCTCTTCCCCACAGAAAGGAAGGAGGTACACACATGCACTTCCAACATTCCTCTCTCTTGAGGGTCAAAAAAGTCCTCTCAATAAGAAGATGAATACATCTATGTAATCTACTCTTCTTTTCCTCTTAACCAGAGAATATTTATCTTTACTTGGCTGACAACACAAGCTTGGGACCCCCCAGACTGTTTTTAAAAAACATTGTATTTCCCAAAATTCAAAATACATTTTGAAAAGTAAACCACACTCATATTTTGGAATGTGATTACTCAGATACAGCTGTTGGTAGGGAAGTGTAAGGTAAAATAAGCTTCAGAATTGGGGTTTTCATTAGCTGTATAAAACCTTTGGTGTTAGAAGGCCCAGATCAGTAGCTTGGTCAAAGCCAGGCAAAGGCAGCCATTTTGTCAAAAATTGTTTCATACAGAGCCTGTACATGGTGATTTTTTTCGCCATGTTCTGAGAAAAAAAAAGTTAAAAATCAGTGGGTCTCTCTTTTCTCCATATTGTGCAAAGTCCAAATAACCTTTCATTATTGCTAGAGAGCTCTCTGAAGGCGATCTTTGATATTAGCTAATCTCATTACTGAGAGAAGATAGAGTAACATTTTATTGAGCACCATCTATACTATATATCTGATACTTCCTGTGTCTCTTAATAATTACAACACTGATGCATTTATTTTCTCCTGAGCATCTGAGTAAAATTACATGGTCATTAGATTGTCTTACTCAAATCTTTTCAATAACCCCTTATCAACTTTCTGAGTGTTTATATAACCTTACAATCTGCAGCAGCAGAACTAATTTTTGAAGTGATATTTGAAAATTCATCATGAAGTTTCAATACAACACACTTACTTGTCTCATGAAATAGACTCTGGAACTATTTCCCATTAATCCAATGGGAATTTTGCTATTTGAGTTCAGTGGGACAGGGACAGGACAAAAAGATACTTTACCCTGGGAATCATTCAGAATGCCGATTTCCTGACTTATTTTCTGATAAAACCTTTGAAATTTGATTTTTTTTTTACATGATCAATATTTACTTTAACTGGCAGGAAAGCATTTTTACTTCTGCTTTATTTGTGTAAGCTGTGAAAGGAGAAAGTGGGATGCAAAATTGCTGAAAAAACCTGCCAGACCAGAGGAGGGGGATTTTCTGTAGTCATCCAGTCCAAAATTCCCATGCTTCCAAGAGCAGTATATCGATGCCTACTCCTCTTCCTGCCTTTCCATGTTTCCTTTCCTTACCATGGCATATGCATCCTCATGCTGGTCCCTCATTTCTGAAGTGATGAAATTCTTTTGCCCTCATTATTGAGAAATCTTGAGACAACTTAGTTTCATAAATCTTTTTTGGGTTTTGTTCTGCATTTCTTTTTTCTTCATATTTTACAAAGTTTATAGCAAAATAATGTTGACATAAAAATATGTCTGGAGCTTTCAAGACAGAACTGAAAACATTACTCTTAGTCTGTAGTTGAAACCTGTAGTCAGGTGACAAATATCCTTTGACAGATGCATATGCACACACCAGACCAGATTATAAATTAGTCTCCAAAAGGGATTTTTTGTGGTTATGTCTGAGCTGCTCAGGCTGTACAAGGAGACCTGACAGAAATAGTTTATATTAGCTAAGTATTAAAAATAAGTCTCTTGATACAATTGGATTTCATTTGTACTAACTGCAAATCTCTTCTTAAAAGACGCAGTGTAAAATATTCTAGAAGGTGTGAGTTTGGATTTGAAAACAAAGACTGTCTGGATATGCTTATCATGAGTTCTATTTTAATGTTTAGGTTATGTCTTCATGTCTTCATTTTTTTTAATACAGTAACTGATCGCCAGTTGCAGAAGAAGCCTATCTGCCATCTATAGTATAAAGCCTCTCCTTTCTCCAGGATACAACCACAGGGATTTTTTCTAGACTGAGGAATTGTCCTGCTTTGGGTCCCTCTTCCTGGATGATAAGTGCATCAGCAGAACTTAGATAGAAATGTTCATCATTAGTGAGAACATAAAAACACTTCCACATTTATTTTAAATAAGAATCACAGAATCAGCTGAGTTGGAAGGGACCCACAAGGATCGTTAAGTCCAACTCCCAGACCTGCACAGGACCATACCCAAGAGTCACACTATGTGCCTGAGGGTATTGTCCAAACACTTTTTGAACTCTGTCAGGCTGGTGCTGTGACCACTTCCCTGGGGAGCTGTTCCAGTGCCCAACCACCCTCTGGGTAAATAATCTTTTTCTAATACCTAGCCTAAACGTCCCCTGACACAACTTTCCTCTGTCCTGTTACTGGTCACCAAAGAGAAGAGATTGGTATCTTCCCCTTTTCCTTTTCTCCAGGAAAATAGTTTCATTGCCATGGATTAAACAATAAGATACTGATAGAAAACTTTTAATTCTCTGTCTTTCACATGCAGTTCCAAAGAGTATGATTTTATTTTTGTTATTCATTCTCCAAGATTGCTGAAGTATCATATATGTTCAACCTTTCTGTATGACTATACAAGATAAATACTTTTAAATGGCACAGAGGAACAAATGAGAGAGATTAAATTGTGTTCTCTCAGAGGAATGTTGAACATCATGTGATGTATGTACACTGCAGATGTATTAGGATGACCTTAGGAGAGCACTTTAAAAAAAAGCTGCTAAAGAATGATATTTTTCTGTGGACACAATGTCTGAGAATGTTTAACTCATGTTGCAGGGGAAATGAAGAAAAAAATTTAGAGTCAGTATGACAGATATACTCAGCTCAAAATACTCAAAAGGAACAAACAATTTATGTCCAGCTCATGACCCCAAATGGTTGAAAGAAGTAATAAGCACCTTTGAATTATGGATGTGCCCTAAAAAGAGAGAGATGTTGTAAACACACGATAGCATAACTCACAGCATATACTGCAAATGCGTTCTTAGTTCACCATATTATTGAAAGATGCAAACACTTTTGACATTAAATAACACTATTTATACTTAAAAATAGGAGTCTTCTAAATGACATTAGGTGTACTTACTAAAGAATACTATATACAAGACATCAAATTTTGGGGAAGCCATCTGTAAAACAAAAGTTCTATAATTTCTATTGCAAAGCAGCGGACATGCCTGCTATGACATGGCTGCATCATGACCTTATGTATTTCAAACTTACAGCACAGAGGACCAGTCTAAGTGTGTCTTGTCTTAGGTTGAAACTGGCTGGCTGAGGCGCAGCTGGCAGAGCCTCAGCAGAGTGCAATGGTGGGATATTCATTTTGCTTCTTGGGAGATTTTCGGCATGTGATTATTGTACAGATGATGAATGAAAGGTCTGGGAATCAGGATGGCAATTCAGTACTGAGAAACTTGCTCTTGTTGCGGCCAGATGAGCAGTGAACTTCACAGGGTTTATATTTTCTCACCTAATGTATGTGAGTTGTTCAGACTACTAGTTCAATAGTAGGCCAGCCACTGAATCTGTGAGGGAAACAGTGCTTCACTGAAGCAACCTAACTGGAAAAGCAAAGTACATTCTTGACTTTATCACTTTATACCTGCACAATGCATCAGAATACAGTGATGTCTGGAATGGACATGAGAGCTCTACTGAACATTAAAATCTGCATACACAACAGAAAAAAAAAAACAAAAAAACAAAAAAAACCAAACCCAAGCTTTTTCTGCGATTGCTATATTTCCCCAAATGAAGTAAATTGTGTGATGAAAAATCTGTTTCAACTGTGATTGCTCATGGATCAATTCTAACATTTTTGTAAAAGACATCTCCTCCTCTCTCCAAATTTTAAAAAACCTAAATTTTCTGCCACAGCTTGTATCATAAACACAGCCTGAGACAATAACTTTTGAATCATGTTTCTGAGCAGAGGAAAAATAAAGAGTGTGATAGAATGGGGATTGCTGATGGGTTGTCAGTATAACAGAAAACATTTCTATCCCTGGAAGCTGGGTGTTCTTTTCTGCCAGCTTAACAAAATATAGACTATTTTTTAAGCTTGCAACAAGAGGATTAGGTTTTCCTCTGCATTTAATTGTTTTAGCATTTGGGCAGATATAATTTTTTTAAGAGGAAGCATGATGAAAGAGATTTATCTGTAAGATTTTCTTAAGGTGCTCAGAGTATTTATGGATGTAGAAATTCAGCTTCTTGCCTTCTTGATGTCTCGCAATGGAATAAAATTTATACCATAATGCTGAGATAGTTTTAAAGCAGTATATATTTCTATGTTATATGTACAAGTATAGCTGTAACTTGTCAAGAGATGCAGACATATTAAGATGCTGAAAATTATATTTAATTAGAAAGTCATAAAAGAAGAAGCATTCAATTATTTTGGCAGTCAAATTTACTTGAACATGTATCTTCATGCACCAAGAATGTATTGTAATTAATCACAATTATCTCTTGTACCTTTAATCCACATGTTAGGCCACAAATCTGTGTTGTGAAATATTCTTGAGAAGTCAGTTAGCAGATATTTGCTGTGGAAAATGAGTGAGTGACACATGAATATTACCTTGTATTTAGGGCACTTCCTGAAAGAAAAGAGTAACAAAGTCAGAGAAAATGCAGCTATAGTGACAAATACTGCCACTGAACGTGCTCTCAATGCAGTCAATAATTATACAATTTACCAAGTCCAGGATTATGAGGAAGAGTTCAGACAGGCTAAGTTAAACCAAATTCTGAAATCACTGAACTGCCTGTGTCAACATGCCTCCATACTGCATGTTGCTGTTCCCCACTATTCTGGAAGGTGGTCTATGTGGACACCATTGCCCTGGCCTGGACTTCTTAGTTTCCATACATGAGTGGGCTAGAAAAACCTAATTCTTCTTATCTTGGTTCATATTCTTGCACCAAAAAACAAATGAAATACAAAATACAAAATTAAATACAATAAATATTTTTATTGAAGCAAAACAGATACCTCTGCTGTAGCACTCCTCCAAGTGTGCCAGTACGTGCAATTTTCTTGTAGATATAAAAGTATTTGCCTCAGAACTGTTTCATGATATAAATACTGCTCCCCAGCAATATTGAAAAGGGCTACAAATCAGCAATGGAAAATTAAAAAAACAAACAAACAAAAACCAACAAAAAGCACCCCTCAGACCCTCTTCTACCATCCCCAAAACCACACCACTTAACCAACAGCCTTTAGCATGACTTTTCCAAACTTTAACTAAAAGTGAATAAAATGCCTGGGGGAATTCAGTGGTATTCTCTCTGAAACAGGTTAACCGAGCAGCCTCATATGTGTCAAGCCTTCATTAAAAATTTTAGTCCATCAATATAAAACTTTTCCTGGTGGTTCTAAAAACTTCACCAAGAAATATCTAGACGAAGTCTTATGAATCTCTGTTCAAACGATCTGTTGAAAAACTAATTAGATTCTCTGGATCCTTCAACACAAACCAAACCGAAGCGCATGTGAATCAGTTCCAACTTGAGTAAAGAAAAACGTAGGTGATCCTTAAACATGTAGAGGGAAAACACAACAGCCTGGCAGTTTTAAAAATTATGTGTATCTACTTGTATAGATGCATGCATGAACAGGGCCCTGGAAACACCAAAAGAACTATAAACACAGGTAACTAGGAGTGAATTCTGGCCTGCTTCTTGCCAGGTCACTGTATTTCATAGCTTGTAAATGACATCCATTTTGGTACAAACATTAAGAAAATCACAACTGCAGACATTCCAAAATATTTTATGCATCTTTAAACTGCTTCTTTCTACAAGATCCCAAAGGGTTGCCATAGAACTCATTGAGGGGTAATATACAATTCAGCATGAGTCATGGAGACATAACAAAGGAATAAACATTTTGTGGGTGAATGATGACAATGTGTATTCTGTTCTTATTCAAAATACTCATATGCACTTTTATGTAATATGAAATTAAAATGGCATCTCCGTATGGATATTGAACAAAGTTGGCACATATATGAGTGTAATTTAATTAAAATCTTACAGATAAAACTGTTGCAGATAAGTATTTCATGTGTCCTACTCAGGCTAAATCAAAAACAAATGTTGCCATGGTGCATAAACACCTCTGTCTCAGAACTGCAGAAAATGTGTGATACAGAGATGACACCATTTGTATGAACTTACATATCTGTAAAGTCTGAGAGAACTGGATTAGGGTGAGGAACAGAGAAGTAATTTCTGAGAATAATAATTGAAAAGTATCAGGTGAAGACGACCTTAAAAGCCTAAAGGATAGTGTTGAGACAGCTAACAGGATCAGGAAAAGATCCTAGTCATGTTCCCGTTCAGCTTGTGTATAGTGATCACTAAGTCTACTTCATTCCTTGAAAATTAACTATCTCATACAAGTTTTTAAAGATGAAATTACAGATTTCTTTCCCCCTGAAATATGAATTTCATATCTTCATCTGGGTTTTTTTTGCATTATTTTCCCCCTCAATATTTTCAATGTAATTGTTTTATGTATTTTTAAATTTATAGTCATATGGGGTTCAGTGAATGTCATTCCTGGCCTTTTTTTGTTAGGCAGCCATATAAAAGAGCTTATGCAAATCCTAACATTTCTTAATTCTTTTTAGTTCTTCAGGGGAGGAACATGCTCCTGAAAGCCCTCTTAGGGTCATTTTTTTAATGACAGGAAGGTGATAGAAACAAGTTGCATCTTGGAACACGCTTGTCTGAAAACTAAAAGCAAATCTGAAATTAAACACAACACAATGTTTATGATAAGATAGATATGTAAAAAAACATATGAGAGCATAGTGTATATTTCACATATATGTATTTTTTCTGCATATCAGTCCAAACAGTTACGAATCATGACTGTTTATATGCCCATAAACAGAAATATTTTCATTGCAAAAATTATTTTAAAAGCTCAAATGTTTGAAAACAAATAACCAGCCCAAAAAAATATAATTAATTTTAAGTTGCATCTTCCATTTTGTACTTCAGTATCTGCTTTTCAGCTTTTTTGGGTCCTTTCAGCACACATGGGTCACCTTTTTCAACTTTTCTGTAGCAGAAAAGCTGGAACATTTATATGGGGTTTTTGACAACCCTGAAATTTTCTATAACATCTTGTCTTTTTAATTAAAAACAGGGATTAAAACTGTAATTTGTAATTTATCTAGGTATAAGTTATGCTACTTGTACCTCAGAATGTCTTTTCCTATGTTATACGCATTTACAGAGCCTAATTAAAGAGAGCTTGGATTTCAGCTGCAACTATTAGGAACAGTTATAATACAATAACAAAATAATTTTATTTTTAAAATATAATCTATATTCTTGGAAAAAATGCAAAGAAAATATTTGCTGAATTGCTAAAAAAAATTTGTATTATAGCAAAGTAGTTAATATCTGAAATGCTACATATGATTTGCCTTCATCTAATACTACAAGAAGAGAACAAAAGGGAGATCAAACTCCATATGCTCTACTACATGCCATCTCCTTCCCATCATTTCCTGTAGTAATAAGTAGTTGGAGGGCTGTGATGAACCTGGGCCTCAAATCCTTTTCTGTGTATAATTTCAAATTATGTCGCCCACTGAATACAGAAAATTTAACATTCATTTCAATATTTTAATATAGTGAATTATAATAATTAGAGAAAAATTGTGAAGCCATATTTATATGAATGCAATTATTCAGAATTTTACAGAGAAGGGACTTTGTTTTGAAAGGACTGATGGTTCATGAACTGATAGAAAAGAAAGTTTCTTCAGGAAATGGCAACATGCAAATATACATATGGCAAATGAATATTTGAATTTGTTCATTGCTAGTTTTTCCACATGTGAGAAACACTTTTGATTCAGCAAAAGGGTTGGGGTTTTTTTTGTTTTGCTTTGAGTTATCTATCATCTATCTATCTATCTATCTATCTATCTATCTATCTACCTGTCCATTATCTATCTATATGTATGTGTATAGGATGCCTTTAAAACACCTCAGCTTCAGTTTTCATTGTAAAGTGAGTGACGAATTCAAAACCAAAATCACGTGTATACAAGTCATTCATCATGGCTGAAATGCTGGCTTTCTGTGGAGGAGAGATATAGCTGTACCAACAGATAAAAACCTAGAGGCACAGACAATTTTCAGTTTGTTCAGATTAGGAGCAAGGACACATGCAGTTGACATCACATGTAGGTTGTCAAGGGATATATACTCTTCTGAATACTTAATGACTAATCAAAGTAATAAACTAGAAGAGAAAGGTAGTTCTGCCAGAATGAGTGCTTTTACCAATGATGGAATATCAGGTATGTCTCTACAAAAAACCAAACCAAACCAAAACCACCCTATAGGGTCAGACAAAAAAAAAGGAAAATGCAGCCTTTAAAATGATCTATCCAGATATCTGCAACATAGTGATTTCTAGAGTTTTTGTGGGACTAAATGTGGAAAAAAGGCACATGTAAGAGATAGAGAGATGTGCTGATTTCAGCTGGGGTAGAGAAACTGTGCATGCCTAAGCTTTGCCAAAAGTATGGCTAGTTCACACAGTGCCAGCCAGGGGATGCTTATTTTTCCCATGATTTCTTGAGATGTGAAGGTAGAAAAATAGCACAGATGGACTTAAATTTTCAAAAGGACCTGATTTTCACAGAAAGAATGCTCAATAAACATTAATATTTGGAATCTTTTAAAATAAACTACCAAAAATACTAGAATTGCAGAAGCCTGGTCACTTTTAGCAATGAGGCTATCACAAGCATAATTCAAAAAGCCCAGCAACATAATACCCTAATTTTAAAGATATTTCTTGATTGAGAAAGAGATTAAATACTCTTCAAGGACTCAATTGTACTTGAATGTCATTTCAGAGACCACCATGTGCACCATCTGTGTGGTTCATGGAACACAGCAGCCTTTCTTTGTCTTGCAAAGGTTGCAGGCTTGAGTAAAGGGAAAAATAACTGGAAAAAAAGATGTTTCCATTCAATAAGTAATTCAGTTAATCAGGGTATGAAATCACTGGCATCACATAAGTTAGCACACAGAAATGACAGTGTGCAGAGAAGCAGAATAGAGTTAGCAGAGACTGAATGATCAGAGAGGCATGTGACTCGTTATGGTCAGAATGAAAGCAGTAATTAGAAGGATTGTAATTAAACCATCAAGGTCTTCAGGTCACAGAAACAGTAATTTCCTACAGTTTTCAGTTCCCAAGAATCAAGCTTAATGTTAACCCTATGCCTGTAGTACTTAGTGGGAGTATTGTTGCAGTCCCCTAATGATACTTGAAAGAGTAGGTAACATCTCTCCAATAGTATCCAAAATAGTGGCTATCTAGTCGAGGGTGAAAGGACACAGTAAACATTTATTTCCACGTAAGAGTGTGGCAGTCCCAGACATCCTCCCAGCTTCTGTTGGAAGCTTTGGGTATGACCTGCCTCTCTCTGCTCCTGTCAGGTACCAGACAGCTGCTGGGGCTGCTCAGCTGCTTCTGAAATCATAGAACCATAGAAAGGTTTGGGTTGGAAGGGACCTCAAAGATTACCTACTTTCAAGCCCCCTGCCATGGGCAGGGACACCTTCCACCAGGTTGCTCAAAGCCCCATCCAACCTGGCCTTGAATGTGATGAGGCATTCACAATATCTCTGGGCAACCTGTTCCAGTGCCTTACCACCCTCAGTAAAGAATCTAAACCTAGTTTATTTCAGTTTAAAGCCATAATGACCACATAATGACCACAGATTACAGCCTGACATCTTAAGGTAAACCACCATCAATTTCAGTTTTCTGTACTATGTCAGATTGCCTTTTGTGGCAATTCAAAATCAGCTGCCTGAGCAATGCACCCATACCCATGGTCTAGTGTAAAGTGGCAACGTGCTGTGGGTTGCACATGTCCTAGTGTGGATGTTTTAGGCTTCTTTAAGAGTACTGACATGTTGATATGCAATGCCTAAAAAACCACAACCCACAACAATACCTAAGAGCACTGATTTGCTACATCATTTTTTATGAAATATTTAGTAATTGATAATGCCTCGTGTGGTAGCTCAGTAATCTCAATTATCTGTGACACACATAAGAATTAATATTATATCAGCTATAAGCTGACAAGAGGCTGAAATATTGCTACTGGTTACAGCTATTAATTTTGCCTAACAATAAGGTGGTGTTGTAGGCTTTAGTATACATTTCTGTGAAAAGGACATTATTTAGCATATGCAATAGTGCCATTTCTTTGCCTTGAAAATATAATATACTTAAAATAACTCATCAGACTTCCTTTTACTTACAGTTTGGATAAACTGTATAGCTACATATTCTCCTATTGTTGTCTTCAAAGTATGATGTGTTTTATAGAATTAAATGACTTCTGAACTATAACAATAAGCAAGTTCCATACAAGTATAAAACACAAAAAGACAGCAGAATTATAAATATAAATGTTAACCAATTGTCAGTGAATTTTCCATTATAATGTCGTTTCTCTTATTCCTCAAGAAAATGCATGCAGGAAAAAGTAATATACAGGTACCTATATATTTTATCAACAGAATAAAAGACATTTAGTGACACAGTCAAATCTACTAAAAATATAAGGACAGGTTAATAGCATATGCAAAAGAAAACAGGGACTGGAATTTGATTGTATGTTTGTTTAATTGTATGTGAATCTCCACTTAAGATCTTTTAAGATCAGTGAGACATTCCAAACTAGAAGATCTATATTGAATTGGAAATTAGTGGTTGATGTGCGAAATGGTAAATGATAATTTTATCTTCTGTTGAGACCATCATCTGATATATTTAAATGATTATGTTTTGAACAGTATTTAAAAGCAATCTCTGCCTCAGAAATGTAAGCCAAAACTGAGAAGAAATTACAGGCAAGTTTATTCTTGTACCATTATTTTCTTCTCTTAGTGTTTTAGCTCACTTTTTTAGTTCCCGATTTTCCTTTCCTTCTATCCCTTTTCCATCTTTTATTATTTCTCTTCTCATAACATTCTAACAGACTTTTTTTTTTGTCAGATGTTCTGATATTTATTTACCTTATGATTTCTATCCTATGTTTCTGGTAGTGGAAGCAAAATCTTGAAAAAATTAGCCCTAAAGATTGTGATTATTTATGAACTACACAAATTTGTGCCTTCGCTCTGCCTATATTCAAAAGGAAAAATAAATCAAGCAAAGAGCATAATTTCTTCATATCTCTCCCGTAGGTGCAGTTCATGCTATTCAGTATATTATTGGGTAAATTATGCATTATATTTCTTTAGTATCCTTTAACTACACAGGTTAGTTAAAGGATATTAAAGAAATATAAGACATCAAATTAATCTTTCAAAATTACTTTGTCTCAACAGCTTGACTTTTAATCAGTTTGGGGGCTTCTGGGAAGAAAAAAGGAAAAGAACCCTCAAACCAACCAAGAGAAAGAAACACGGTCAGTCAAAAATTGCAGATAGCTTCCATCCTTTCAGAATAATTTTGAAAATAGCTAGAAATTTTCTCTTTTCTCTTGTGGTGAGAAAGAAATTATCTTTCATGTTACCTGAGAAGTGATGCTTGGAATGTGTTTCTATCACCTCAGATAGAAAACTGAGGTGAAAAATCCTATTTCCAGAAGTTTCTAAATTAGCAGCCAAGTACAAGATGGCCTGACTGGCAAATTGAAGACTATTGATCAGATCAGAGAAAAGAAAGAAAAGAAAAAGTGAAGACACTTCAAAATGCAGTCAGAAAACTTGTTTGCTTTTAATCTTTACTAGATGGGATTACACTTTTTCTCTTATGAAAGGACCACAAAAGCAATCTAGTCCTCTGAGATGTAGATAAACTATTGTACCTAAATATAGTGCAATACATTATAATTATCATGGATCACAATGGGATACAGAGGAGCTTGAATTACCTTGACATGACCTAGCTGAGGGAAGGGAAGAATTTCAGTGGCAGCACAGGGACACAGTGCACCTGGGCTTGGACACAGGGTCACTTAGCAAACAGCAGTTGCCCCAGATGTGTGTACCTCTGCCAGAAGTTCTCACATCCATTACCCAGGATGAAGTTTGCTCCCTAATTAAGTTTTTGAAAAGTGAGGTGGCCAAATCGAACAGATGACAGACAATTTCCAGTAAAAAAAAGAAATCAATAAGCTGCACGGCAGAAGAAAAAATCATTGAAGAATCAGTTTGATAAATACAACTGAACCTTTAAATATTGCTCATGAAGCTAAACAAAATAAATTCTCCACATCCCACACCTTACATTGGGATATAAACCTAAAATTTAAGATTTTTCTTAATCAGAAAATTGCCTAAATGTCGTTACCATATAAAAATTCATCTTTTTTCTAAGGTGAATAAATATAGAAATAACGCTTTTAAGTATTCTATTAGCTTGTTATCCTTTAGAAATGTTGACAAAATTCTTTAAGACAACACAATTATTGTGAATCATAATTACAGCGGACATAAGTTGCTAGCGTCCACTGATGAAAAAATTATGGGAATATTTTAGAAGACTAGTAAAAGGGTTTTGAATACAGTATGCATTTAGCTGTTTTAAGCAAAAGTCGCTTAGATTTACTTTTGCTTTTTTTTACCTTTTAGAAGACTTTCTCCTTCCTCTGAAAAGTTAAAGGAAAAAGAAACTTCTCCCTTCTTTATACTTTGATTTGGTTTATTTATATCCGTTTCCTGAATTGAAACTTTAATTTTCAACATCTTGTGGCTGAATCCTATCCTGTACAACTGCTGACTTTGGTGGGATTACACACAGAAAGGCTGAAAGTCTGAGAAGTACTTGTTTCTTTGACTTGCCTGCTATTAGAACTACCGGTTTTGTTGTAAGTATAGGAAAGCAAATAATCATTTTGATGCTTACTGCATTTATTTTCCTTTGGAATAATTGGAAGGCCAAAACCTCTTAAGCATTGTATTCACTTGTATTCATTCCACTAATGCCCCACAGAGAGGCAACATTTTTTTTAACATAACATTTTACTAAATTAAGCAGTAACAGGGGAAATGGTATCTCTCAGTCTGTTATCAGCCAGAAACAGATGGGAAACTGTGGCTGTGATGCAGAATGCATTAAACTGTGGATTCCTTTTTTTTTTTTAGCATGTTTTCCCTCAGTTTTGTCCAGTTGATTTGATTGTTTCATCTGCTATTTATGTCCTGTCCTTCAGACTGAAAGCTTTTAGAAACACACACTTTCTCATCAGTTATGTTCATGCAGTGTTTAGCACAATGAGACCAAGATTTGTTTTTAAGTGGCAACAAAGTAAAAATGTCTGGTAAATACAGATAATAATAATAATAACAAGGCAAAACATTGGCTTCTCTGTCTTGGTTTGTCTTACTTATACTTGACAAGATGAGATCTGCTGGGATGTCTGGAGGGACATTGCATCTTTCCTACGGAAACTACAGAGGGGAAAAGGCGACAGTGAGAGCTGCTCAGTCTCATTTAGCGACTAAAGCGATTGCAGCGGGTAGCAAGGACAGGCAGATTCAGCAATGCCAGACTGTGCTTCTAGGGACAAGAGCAGAGGTGGTGTCACTGAGAAAGTCACTGACATTCAATAGAAAATGCTGAGGGACAGAGAGCAAGGTCTGACCTTCAAGAACACTGATGGCAGAAAGAGAAGAGTGTGCAAGCCCCTAATTTAAATTTTCTCTAATTGAAATCTGCACATCTAGCTTCAAAATGGAATTTCTATTGTCACTTTAACCAAATAAAACTGATGTCAGAAATTCTTGGGTCCTTGTGGAAAAAGTTAAGTACTTCTAAATCTAGCTTTCTGAGTCTATTGGAAAATATATAAAATATGTAAAAGAATACAAATTCGTTATTCAGACTACATGAAACATATAAATAAAATTCAAATGTTATAGGACAAACTTCTTACAGAGAAAAACCACATAGAACTGGTCTAATCTTCACTCTGTCTTGAACCTTAGATATCATCAAGACTACAGCTTGCACTTACTTGGTTTAAGAAATACAAGCTGGCTCATGTGCACTCTGGCAGTGTGAAATAAATAGTCTAAGAATGAACAGAGAAATCATTGTTTTCCCCTTAGAACATAAGTAATTAGTAGTAATAAAAATATTTTAACAGGACAAGAACTTGCAAGATACTGTTAGTAAAATAAGCCATCTTCACTTGAACACTTTGAAAGACTTCTTTTTCTTCAACTCTGTGTAGGTCATATAAATTTGCAGCGTTTGATGTCACGTTCTGGTGATTAATATTAATTTTATATGGCTAGGGGAAAAAAACACCTTAGTCGGTGTAGTCAAGATAAACATCTGCTGCCATTTTATAAAATGTCCTAAAATTTGTGCTCATGCTGCTTTGTGGAAGAGCACACTGCTTTACTGTGTTCCTTTCCTCACCATGTGTCTCCAAATTTCCATTCCCACTTTATGCACATGCCACCTTTGCAGCAAGTTGGAGAGGGTGCTGTGACCTAGAAAATATTTTGATAAAAGGATAGCAGGGTTGCTGAGCAAATGCTTGGATGGTGTTGGCAGCCCTTTGGAGTAATGGCTATGAACAAAGAAGGGAAAATAGAACTTAGCCTTTTTCATATGCTGATATGGATACTGTCCTGGACTTTGCAAGTTTCCATACTTTTGCGCTCCTGTGGTCCAGATGGACCTGATCAGCAGCATCCTGAAAGAGGTGAAGGAGGTGTTTGGAGCTATGGTGCTGCCTTTCCAGCTCTCCAGAGTCCCCTGACCAAGCAAGCAGCACCAAGCAGAACGTATAGTGCCTCATGATTTAATAAAGAAGAAAGTCAAGGGGCATGGGCTACACTGAAGAAATCTGCATTAGAAAGTGCTGATTTAGGTCATCCTGACGTTTGCTTGGTATTTAGGTGTTGACATAATGTGGCTAGAGGTGTTGCAGAGGCTTTTCTTACTTGGAATGGAAATTACCTTGTCAAAAGAAACATGCTAACCAGGATTTTAGTCATAAAAGGGAGGGAGAGTGGATTATTTTTTCCTCAGTCTAATGTATCTCCAGGTTGTAATTAGAAGGGTAATACCTTCAAACAAATCTGAAACCTGTGGATTCTAAATTTTCTTTAACAAAGCAAATACTCAGATAACAAAACACAAACCAAGGAAAAGCAAATAAAAGCATAATTTTCTTGTGCTGATCAAAACAATACTAAACCCTGACTCAAAATACGTCTTACTCTAATGTTATTCTAACGTTCAGGTCAGAGCAGGTTTTGGAAGTCATATAAGGAAGCCAAATGAGATGGGAGGAGTGAACAAAGAGGAGGATGAGTTTACCTGTTAAACAAAGTTAGCACCACCATAATTGCTGATCTTCACAGAGGAAAAAATATGTAATTGATAGATGAATATTTATCTGCATTCAACTGCGGAATAGTTTTAACCGTTCAAAAAATAGCCTGTAATCATATATGCATATTAAAATAGACCTCTTAAACCTGTCAGCAAGATTCTGAAATCTCTGTAGCTGGCCAGATAAAACACTGAAATATTGAGGGATTCTCCTATTTCTGTGACCTTGCCAGTTTTTTCCAAACACCTACCTTGTTCCACAATCTCTACCTTCCCCTTAAAAAAAAACCTGTAGCAAGCTGCTGCACTGAAAGAGAAATTTGGTTGATGGCTCTGAAGCTAAGTTCATGAGCAACACAGCACAAGACCACGAAGTTAAGTTAGTGTCATTGTTTCTGACAAAATAGCTGTCTCAAACCTAGGGTTTTCAACATGAAATCAAAATTACATTGAAGAAGTAATACTGTCTATAAATATATGTTTGGATTGTACTCAGTCCTCTCTATTACGAATTTCTACCTTGTAGAGTGGAGTTCTAGAAATTAGTTATCTCAAATTAGAATTTCTCTCTGCCTTTCTTGCTGTAGTTATTAGGGCACATGATATAAGCCTCAGCTGCACAACCGAAAAATTCTTTGGAATGTGTCAGGCTATTTTCTGAAATCAGTGTAGATTTTCACATTTCTGCACCCCTTCAAGTAACTATTTCATAATTTGGCTTTTTATTTTTTGGCATGATCAATATCTGTTCATGTTTTTTGTTTTAGTAATAGGACTTTAATGAGATATAAGATGTTCTAGAAATTACATTGCAAAGCCATCTATAATACCTGCAGTAGAAAAACTATAAAATTAGTTTGAGTTTTTGAACATGTACAGTGAAATACTTCCTTATTTGCATTTCCAGCAGAGGAATTTAGAATTAGATTATGCTTTGGACAATGAAATCTTTAGCTCTGATTCTCATACCTAGACTGAGGTAGGTCTCTGTGATTGTTGGAAACTCATATTTGCTTTGTTGGAACAATGAAAGAAGTTATTATTGCTGTGACTCAAAAAAATAAAACTCTGTAAAAATGCTTAACATATTTCATGATCACAACTAGACTACTACTTTGATATTGTCTTTAAAATTCTTTATATGAATACACAGCATAAATGAGAATGATTTGCCTGTTTAATATGCAAGAAAATATGTACTTTATCACTAGTTTTTCATGCTCTGTGATCTTTCAGAGCTGTAACTGCATCTACCTTTGACTGATTAGTTCACTTGTTTCTATTGCCTCTCTCACACAGAAATGGATAATAAGCAATAGTATAGGCTTTGTAATCCTACATTGAAAGTAAAGATTAGAAATGATAGTGCTCATATCAGAGATATAAAAGTAACTTTGAAGACAAGATATTTCAGTTTAAAAGGGTGTTTTGTTTGATGTAGAATTTTATTCATCTTATTCAGGTTAAACCCCCCCAAACCTATGACTTATATTAATTTAATCTATTAAAGCTGCTGAAGGTTTCTGGGCCTAGCCCTTAATCACTTTCCAACATCTTCCTAGTTTGAAGAGCTCTTAAATTGAACATGAGTTACATTTTCCCACTTAATACTCTTCTCACACCTAATAAGAATAGAATGAGGTGCTATTAATTTGATATTTCACACGTACCTGAAACTCATAAAATGCTAATTAATTCAAAGATTTTACTTTTTAGCCTGTATAAAACTCATAATCCTTTCATTCTATGATCTGATGATTATAGCTCCGTGACTTTATTTTTTTATACCTGCAAGGTAAAGTTTATATTACAAGGAAAATAATAAAGCACTGTTCCAGGTTCAGAACCTCAAAGCAAAACTTAATTAAAGTTGAATGGAGTCTTGTAAAGAAAATATGTCAAGGAAAGCTAAAGAAAAAAATCTATTTTCTTAATTATCCTCTGAGGTTATACTTCAATTGTTTCTCTTCACTGCTAAGCAATTCTACTCAGAGTGAGTACTGGCATGGTGCAAATGAGCTAGAAGTGGCACACTTTATGTTGCATATTGAGGTTTGTTTTTCATATTTACCATCATCACCTTGGTAAGGAAATCTCTCTGAGCAAGAAAAGGCGTGCACGCCTGAGTGTGTGCAGGAACACGTGCAAACAGAGGAGCAGACCACAGCAGCAAACTCACTGCTGGAGGCAGGTGAGTCACAGCAGCTGCCCTGGGTGCGTTTGTCTGCAAGCACCGCGCCACGGGTGACTGAGGGCAGGCTGGCAATCACACCGGTGGCCACAGTGCCACGAGTCACGGTGCTACAGGCAGAGCAGAGTCACGAGGAACAGCAGGGTGCTGCTTCTCCACACTCTCCACGTGCTCTGGCCGTGGCAAAGGCAAGCATTTAGGTTATGAGTTTAGCTGTACTTTTACACTATACATCCGTCTCCCTCAACAAAGACCTTTACAATTCATGAAATTCTTTGAAATAGCAGCAATAATTGATAGTCCTTCAGTGCTTGAAATAGTTTGAAGTAGATGTCTAAACAATAATTGATCCCAAAATTCTGTTACTAATGGAAAACTTTAGTTTTCTGGGAGTACTCTATACCAGTGTGTATGTAGTAACTGTTTAGCCACTTAGTATCTTTAGTATTTTAACATGTTTTTAGAAGTGAAATTTAAAAGGCAGAATTTCTATATGGTTAAGCCAGTGTCCAAAATTCAGGGTGACATGACTTGGTTTTATTTCTAGACCTCAGATCTCTCCCTCTCTATAAACCCCTTAAACTTGCAAATTTTAATTCTAGTAACATGTTGGGCATAATTTCTCAATACACATTCAGTATCCTGCAGTTAGCAGAAAGTGCTGTAAGCACTCGATTTGAGCATCAGAGGTTGAACATCAAGATAGGTCTTTGAAAAACGAATTGTGTAATAAGCAGAGAAAAAAAAATGAAAGAGAGGAGGACAAGACAGGAGGAACACACATCCATCTGGTATTCTACCACTACAAATGGAGTTGTATAAGAAACCAGTTTACTCTTGCTACCAAAATGCCCAGCACCAGCCAAACATAAACAAACTTTCAGTTATGGAAAGCAGGAGCAGTGGCAATTTCCCTTAGCTGGGAGGGAGAAAATGCAGACAAAAAGCTCTTTCAGCCAGGCTAAGACATGCAGAGTAACATGTGATGTTGCCCAGAGCTTTTAACGTGATGAAATATTCCTAACAAGATGTTAAAGAAGAAAAAAAGCTCCAAACAACCAAAGCACAAAGTACTAGTGAATTTGCCCACTGTAAACTGATCACTAAAGACATGTTATGAGCCACTGGTGAGAAAACAGGTGAGGAAGGTGACTACCTTCCTTGGTACCACAAAGAGAACCCTGCACTTGCTATCATGGCACTGCAGAATGGGTGCACCCTGCCAGAGTCTGCTTGGGATCTTCAACCTGGCAGCTGAAAATTAAATTCTGGACCTCCTTTCTGGTTATCTTATGTCTAAAGGATGATGTATCTGCTTTGTTGGTGCTTTTCTATACCCCTAATATTGTCACTCACAGAAGAGAATAAAACTGGGCTCTGAGTAATAACTGTTTTATTGTAGAGTATACGTGAAATCATCAGGAAGACAAACTGCCTTGCTTAGAGTCTATGCTTCCAAGGTTGGCCCATCCTGTTTTAAATTGCCTTGTTCATCCCAAGTTGTAGCCCTGACATAGTCCCTCATTGCTCATTTTTTCAGCATGTATTTGCAGTGTATTTTTCCATTTCATAACTTAGTGGTCAACTTAAAAATAATAGAGGAGGAAAAAGATTGAATGATATAATAAGAAGATATAGTATATTCAAGTTGACATATAAAATGCTTCCTACTCCCCACACTGAATTAATTTTGAAATTAATTGTTATAATTAAAAAAAAGTTCAGAAGTTTCTGTGGTCAGAAACCTGTGCCTGTTTTAAATCATATATGCAACTGCTTTTAGCTTATTGGACAATTCAGTCATTTAACAAGGGGTTGAGTAATATTTTCATTTTACTGTTATCACAGTTCTATTTGAGATGTGACAAGAAGTATATTTTGTCCTATGGGATGAGTTGGAATATTCTCTATGCTATCATCTAAAATGAAGTATCACTCAAAAAATTTGTTTCTCAGATAATAAAGCAAGGAATGTGTAGTATGATAACAAAAAAAAAAGACAGGATATACTTTCTCATATGTAGAAATGGTACAAAGATAAAAAGTTGTCTGTGTCCATATATTAGAGAATCTGAGTATATGTCACTAAGGTGAAAGCAATTTTAAAGTATATCTATAATTCAGAAACATGTCTCCATTCCAGACTGATAAAAATCATACTTTGAAGTAACTTAATTACTTATGATTTTAAAAATCATAGCCAGAAGCAAATACCTATTGTCAGGAGAACAGGGTTATATCCTAAGGGAAAGGATTATTATCTGTATACCAAAGCATGGCAGAGGTATGTACAACTTTGTTGCTTGTTTCAGGTGATTTTATTTCAGATTTCATTTGGCACAGATCCTCACCCCCAATAGCTTTCAGAATGACTTTCTTCTACTCCTCAGGAAAAGAAATAACTGGATAATGAACAATAAATGCTACAGTTTATATTTAGTCTAACAAGATGCAAAAAGTAAATCATTTCTGTATATTTGCAAGTTATGGCAACGTTTTAAATTTGAGATTTGTGTAGCCAGAGGACAAATTTTATGGCTTACAACTGGGAAGCTGGCAGGATATCATTCTCTTGATTATATGCAACAGACATAATGTCATCCAATATATGGTCTAGAAACTGGCATTATCTGCTGAATTAAGTCAGTCAAATAAAATAAGCAAATATATCAATTAAGTAGATTTCCTGCATGCTGGTTAAGCATCACCCTCCTTTGACCTGTTTTTAAGTAATTCCTATGAAAATACACTCACACAGATATGGAAAGCATTTATACCATGCACTACTTTATACTGAAGTTCTTGTTTGGAGGCACAGTGTCGCCAGGATACCTGTAATTATGGATGGAAAGGTGCTCATCCAGAAGACACAGAGTTCCGAATTTGATGCCACCCTTGGACTCTCTCCACTGATCACACTATCAGGCCTGACTGGTCTCCTATCACCACTGAATGTCAGCATACAATTCGTGAAGCAAATCCATACTGTGCTTAGAAACAGCAGCTTGTCAGTCCCAGGCATCACAAGCAAGCAGTGCTGAGTTGTGAGAGTTGGTGGACCTGACAGATGAATATGCATCAGTCTCTTCCTCCCTCACCCACCCTCTTTCTCTCATTCTCTCTCTCTAATATATGATTTAGCCATAGGTTAGTGCATGTATGTATGCACACAGATATCCATGTATATTTATCCGAAAATATATATGTACAGGTGTACGTGTGGGTGAACAGTTTATGTATGCATTCTTACAGAAAGAGAATATATGTCAGCTCCAATAAAATCTGTATAATTTTATAAGTACTACCTGATAAGAACACCTGTAGGTCAAAAATAGTTAAATTTTGAAGCTGTTTTCATGTTAGTCCATCATTTGTAAGATAATTGACCTTATTGCAATAAAAAAAGGAAATGATAGGATGATGAATTATATAATCATGTCTACACCACTACAAATCACTACCTATCTAAGTACCACAAATGCATAGTCATACTCTTTCCTTCCCCATCATAAAACAAAGTCTGTTTGCTAAATTAAAACACTACATGTTTACTAGCTCATTTGTTTTCAATGAACTAGGGTATGAGCAACAGGTGTTTTATTTTATACTGAAGCATTTCATAACAATGTTTTCCTTCTATTTTTCCCTTTACTTGATAGTCTGTGTGAAAACTATAGCTAACTCTTTCCCACCAAGCATTCTGCACAAAACAGCTATCCTCTTTTGGCTGTTGTGAGGTACTGAGAGCTGTCTCTTTTTTCTTCCTACAACAAAAGCTGTTTCAGTTTGGGTTTCACAATGGTGTATCCAAACCAATTTACACAATTTTTCCAAGGGACTTAGCAGATTCTGTTTGCAGGAATTTTGTGATTTATAATCCTTCTATTTCTCAGATCAAAGGAGATGACATAGAAGAGATTACAGTGTTTTAGCTCAGGTATAAGAGAGAAAATTCTAAAGAAACCAAATGTAAAATCTGCTAAGTCACTGCAAGAAGAAAACAAGAATATCTGCTTGTCTTTGTATTTTTGTATAGACTTTCTAAATATTCAAATCTAAAATGGCTGAAATCACCTTTCCTTCCCCTCACCTTATTTTAGTTTTTAATGCCAATCCCTCAAGAATGTACTGTACTGAACTGTAACTCTAGCCAAATTCAAACTCCCTGAACATGAGAGCTGGCCTAATGAAGTTATACAACAGATAATTTGCTCTTTTAAAAACAAAGTTAAATTGTCAAATACATAAATATTCTTCTGGTTCAGAAAATAATTAGACTAAAATAATGACAGTTTTAAATTATCTAAGATTGTTGAGTTTTTTCTTTAAATTTTTGTTTTCAACAATTGTCTGTTTGTAAAAATTCCCAAACGAGCATGTAATTTCTATTGAGTAAAAACTGAAAATTTGCCCACTGTAAACTGATCACTAAAGACATATTATGAGCCACTGGTGAGAAAACAGGTGAGGAAGGTGACTACCTTCCTTGGTACAACAAAGAGAACCCTGCACTTGCTATCATGGCACTGCAGAATGGGTGCACCCTGCCAGAGTCTTTGCTTGGGATCTTCAACCTGGCAGCTGAAAATTAAATTCTGGACCTCCTTTCTGGTTATCTTATGTCTAAAGGATGATGTATCTGCTTTGTTGGTGCTTTTCTATTCCCCCAATATTGTCACTCACAGAAGAGAATAAAATTGGGCTCTGAGTAGTGACTTTACACAAAAGTACAAATATGTAAACATAAACTTGAAGAACTGCACTTGCTAAACTAAATCACCTTCTTCAATATACTCCTCTCTTGACTGTTTCACTAAATCCTCAACTGAACTCTTGGTGTTGCTGCTTCTCCAAATCCATGATCGGTGCTAATCCTCCAGCAAGCACCAGACTCCTTATGCATACATGAATCTGGCTGCCAAAATTACACAACACTCAAGTTGCCACTATGAAGTATGTACCAAACTTCATCCTCCCACTGTCTGGCATATTAATGAGCTTATTTGTTTAGCAAGACAATCTGTTCTCTATTAACTTTTTTCCAGATTTTGACAGATTTATGAAAAGCTTTTGAAAACTCATAATCCTCTGTCAAACAGCTGGAAAGATACTCAGTTGAATGTAATAGCATTTATCAGTTTTATTGGGTAAACATGAATGTAACTCTCTGTCCCCAATATGAATAAGATTTCTCATATTTAAGAACTAAAGTTTAATTGTTTGTATTCTGTTTACTTTTACAGGTTAAATAATAATATTATATGCATCCTTTTTCACTGGGATCCCTTAGGAAATCAATAATAAATTTTCACTTTTTAAAACAAAATCCATCCTTTTCATTGATTGAACAATGATATCAGCACTACGAAGTAGACAAGGCTTGTTTCACAGGGTCTTATCCTCATTTGTCATGTTCAAGTAGGGCCATTGCATTTTGAAGATAAGGGACCAGGAAAATCAGCTTTCTAACTGGTGCTTTCATGCAATGCATCCAGCATTAATTGTCTCTTTGTACATATTTGCAAGAGATTCATTACTTTGGACATACTATTTTTGTGAACAAAACGTGTCAATATGAGGAAGCTTTCTGCCTTTTTAATCATATACTTCACCTAACACAGACATCAACCTTGACAAACTTTCTCAGTCAGTTACCACTTGAAATGTTGGTTCCATGTGCTGACTTCCTGAGAGCTTTTGGCTTAAAGCGAGTCTGGTGCACCAAGCAGCAGAGCTTATAAGTACTATGTCTGTCTGCCCTGAGGCACTCATGGCTGTGGTGCATATTCCTGCCTACTTCTCTTACTCTGGGGAGTTACTTCTTGCTAGTTCCTACCTGCAGCAAAGTAAAGCTTTTGTTCATGTGTACTTTAACATTGTCAAGAATTGGGAAAATCTAATTGTTACTTACCATGGAAATTTTGCCACTGACTTTGGTAAAACCAGGACCCATCCCAGCTGTCATAGCCCTGAGCAGTGTAAACCAGACAGTATCATAAGAAAAGCACATATACAGAGAAATAAGCTAACAGTCTACTCATTAGTTTGTGATTTCAGTTCCAAAGTAGAACACCCCATACTGCTCTCAGGTGCAGAGAAAAGTCCAGGCTAAAGCAACAGCCCTGGGAAAAAGAACTAACCTAACAAGGTCTCCACAGACTCCAAACCCTGGTCTGGCAGTGAAGGGCCTACAAATTTCACTATCACCTCTGAAAATTGCATTTAAGCTTTGCTTTTGAGTCACAAGTCCTGTAGAGCTGAATGTCTCTCATTTTGAAAGTTTAAGCTGCATTGCTAAAATGACTCCTCAAGGTCTAGGTATCATTTCAAAGAAAACTCTCACCAAAACAACATAAATTCCTTGATATATCATTTGTCTAGCAGTAAGGGGAAATCAAATTAGAGTGTTCTGAAAACATCCTACAATATCATCACTGTAAATATTGCTTATGTTGATTTCCATGTACAGAAAATAGTGTTTATTTTCAGGCAAAAAAGAGTTAAAGATTTCTAGCATTTGTAAATGCATATTCAGAAAAATATAATTTGAGAAAGTTTTATGCCAAATAGAATCATAATAGTCTTTTTCTAATATTCATATTAATACAACACACAGGATGCAAAATAATATCTAGAATCCAAAGTAAATTTTTCTACAGCCTGTTATTTTAAAGCAGCATTTTTACATAGCCTAGTAGTAAATCGTCAAACACTGTCATTTTCAGACATTTCCTCATCACAAATTCTAATAATATGGATTTAGTCTAAGTGTACAACTAGTTAGCTTGAATCTCAAACTCATGTCAAAGTATTTCTGTCATATGAGACCAATTTATTGACTTGAAATCTCATTTCTGTACCTATGTAAAAGGCCTGGGTAAGGAATGGAATTTTTTCAGCTGCCTCAAAATTAGAAGTCTGGATTAAACTAAGGTTTTGACTTCTTTTTAGCTGCTGGACAGAACAGGTATCCACAAACAAACTTGTCAAATCCCACCAAAGGAATCTAAGTAACAATGATGTCAGACTGGCTGACACTGTTAGGTAAATCCCTCCTGTGAAGTAATTGTGATACACCAATATGTATTTTTGCATTTGGTATAGCAAAACCAACCAACAAACCAAAACCCCTAAAATCAAACCTAACAAAAAAAAAAAAAAAAACAAAAAAACCCACCAAGGGAATTGCATGAGTGAGCTAGTTTGATATTTGAAGGAATTATTGATTTTTCTAGTCCAAACTAGATAAAGGCACCATTGCAAATTTGAACTTGGTCCAAAATTTACATATTATAATTAACACAAAGAAAGATAACATCATTTTAAAGAATTAATACTAGGATCCATTGTAATTCACTAAACTGAAAAAAATACCTACTAAAATCAGCAGGTTTTTTAGATACAACCTATTTTCAATATTAGAACATAGTACTTACATGATAAGAGTTGATATAAATGTACAACATATGGAAAAAAATCTTTCATTATGTTGCCAATTCTGTTTTCCCTTGTAATGGCATGATGTTAAGCTGTTAAAAAAATAAAGTACTATTCCATAAAGGAATAAAGTACTAAAGCATAAAATAGGTCTTTACAAGTACATGAAAATAGCCTTAGCTTGTGTATAGCTTCTTTCTTCACTGCAAAATTAATGACTGAGTAGTTTTATGACTTTTCCCACTAAAAGACACTTCTAAATTAATCAGTGTTACAGTCTTGAGAAAGTAACTTCTTCTAACAAACTAGTTCAAACAAATAGATGAAATGCAAAACTCAGATCCTTTCTACGTGTATTTAATGTCACTTGAAGCTTTCTAGATGTGTAGAGAAAAAAAAATTCTGAATAAACACTTTATTTTCAATATTGTTCTTGTAGGCCAGTGGAAATAATGAAATAAAAATAAAAAGTTCAAACCCGACTTTTGGATAAATAAAATAGTTTTGATGTTATTTACATCAAAATCTTTCATTAATTGCTAGAATGTAAATCAGTATTTTATTAGTTGGGGTTTTAAAACAGCCAATGTGGTTAGCATTATGTGAAACACAGGGAAATTGAAAGACTAAAATGTAAAAATGCTTGTTTAAAAGACACACAGAAAAGTGATTAAGGCAACAGTTACAGAGATAGGGTAAAAGTTTGGTTTCTTTTTTTAATTAGCACCATTCAGGAGAAGGACTGGGAATTTGCTAGAAAATGCAAGGTACTTTTGCAGATGAGTAGCAGTAAAGTATCCTTACTTCTGCCAAACTAAGAGGCATAGAAAAGAGGGAAGCTCATCTCAGTAGTAAAATTTGGGGAAGAGAAGATACCATCATGAACTGGTTATAAAGCAATGAAAGGATGATACATAGGAAACATGTCTAGAAGGCAGAATGATACTCAGAAAGGAATAGAACAGATGGGAGAGAGCCTCATGTTCACTAAGGTATCAAAAGAGTTGGGTCTTTGTGGTTAGAAATTAAGAATCAAGAGGCCTGCCCACTGAGCAGATTCAGACACAATAAAGATTTACAATACTGACTATGGACTGAAAAGGATTAAAATGCAAAAAAAACTATTGACTGGTCTTCATGTGCAGCCAAACAACTTCCTGATTCCCACTGAAAACCATGAATAAATAGTGGACACGGGAAAAATTCATAGAAACGGGAAGTCATTGAACACGAGTGTTACTAGTCCAACAGCCCCCCTAGCATGAATCTGACCACAAATGGAGTTTCAAGACTTTCAAGGAAGATGGCAAAAACTCACTTTGATTATTAAAATTGGTATTTGAGATTATAAACCCTTTAGAAGTGGACTCCACAGGCAGCAGTTCTTTGGAAATTCAGATCTAGGTAATGAAGCCGAACGGAGAGATGTCCAGCTTCAGGGAGGCAGATGCACAAAAAGGGGTCTTCTCGACAGATGGAGTCAATTCTAAGCATGCAAGTAAGCCCGGGCATTTAAGATCAAAGCTCGTCCCTCAGGATTTTTTTTTTTCTTAAATCAGAGAGTCTCAGATAATCAGTCTACTTGCATTTAATAAAGAAGAGAAAAATTGATAAACGGAGTGGTAAAAAAAATGGTGTGGAAAATGAAGCATAGTAGTCTAGGAGACGGTGAACAGTCATGAGAATGTTAAGTGCAGAAGTCAGGGATAGAAGACAGAAGATTGCCTAATTCAGCTGGGAAATTGGATGAACTCAAGAGAAAATAACTAACATCTACATTAATGTAAGGAACTCTGAAAATAAAATGAAATAACTAGAACTTCTGGTGTAAGATATGGAAAAGATAAAAAGTTAAAGATGCTGTGTAGTTTCTGGAAGCTGCTGCTACAAGCTTTAATTAGATCAGAATTGACCATGAAAAATCCATTTTTGTTAAAATAATTTGTTGGGGTGGTAGTGGAAAGTTGCTATGTTTTTGCTGGGTATTTTTTGGTTGGTTTGTTGGTTGGTTGGTTGGTTGATTGGTTGGTTGGTTGGTTATAAATAGCATAGGTCTACTATAAACCCTCAGAACAGGACACTGATATGAACAAAATAATAATACTGGCAAGGTAAATATTACTGAGGCCTGTGTAATAAAGGTAGCAACTACAGACAGTTGGGAGGGGAAATACTACTATCGACAACAACTATTCCTGAGCAGGACATACAATAGATTTCTTCTATTTAAAAATACATAATGAAGCAAAAAAAGGTTAATATTAACTTGTTTCAGGGAAAAGTGAAATCATAATGGAAATAAAGAAGTTAAAGAAGAGTTTAGTAATCATGAGCTAGTTCAACCGCATAACCAGAGAGGTTAAGTAATTCTGTAACTAATATTTTTGATTTCAGACGAGCCAAGAGTAAGAAGTTAGGAAACTTATTACAGAAGTTTGTAGACTTACACAATAAGAAAGTACAGCCTCCTTAAGTAAAATATGCAAAAAATTTAGAGAGCTTGTTAGAGTCTTCAAGCAAAATTGGTGGCGTAATTCTTGGTATCAAAGGCAGCTTTGCTAATGAGAATGATTAAAATTAAGCAAATCTCAACAATAAAACTTCAATTTCTGTCTAGCTGGAGACAGTTAAGGGAGGAAAAAGTCAAATGTTTTCCATCCCAGAATACCAAGAAGTACTATGCATAATAGATTCTAACACATTTCTAAGAATTTCCTTAGCAATTTTTGAAAATAAATAAATCAAGTCAAGAATCGTAAATATATCTGGAAATAATATATTTAAGGTAAACAGTGAGACTACTCATTTGACTTCAGTCACATGCAGATCTTTCAATCAAATTGAAAGAAAAATAGTCAAAGAGAAATAAAAATTGGTAAGCTCTGTTGGGTTTTGCTAAGGATAATTCATGCATATTAGCTTCATATTTTTATTGAATAAACTAGTATTCTATTTTAATTATAGGAAATGTCATCTGAAATTTATTTGCTATAATACCAGAAATCAAACCTGCACTGTTCCTAATGCTTTTCTGTAAGCTTTTAGCATATAGCACTGCTGAAGACAGATACCACCCAGGTGGACCTTTGTTCTGGTCGTGTATTTAACTGGAAACAACGTGTGCTACATGGGCACTGTACTGTGCTCCATGGGAGCTACTTGTTCTTTCACACAGATGTAGTAGATTAACTCAGGAATAACACTTCTTTATTACAATATTGGAGTAAACTATCACATGCCTGCTCCATTTAAGACTCAAGCTAGTATCTTTTCATGATGTGTATGACTAATATGCATGAGGATATTTTGCATCATCTTTCATTGCTCTAAAAACCCTCAGTTTTATACACTGTTAAAACAAATGGAGGCAATGATAGAGCTACCCTCCAAAAATACAAAATGATACATAAAACAGAAGACGGAAAGCAGTTTAAAAACTTTTTGGCACAAGAACAAATAATGATGAATAGGCTGTGACTGCTCAAAGGAGGTTTCAAACCATCACAGGAGAGATGTTCTAAAGAAACTTCAACAAGATGTAGTGTGAAACCTAAGTAGTTTTAAGAATGAACATGATACATTTAGGGATGGGTATAAACCCATCCCTAAAGGCAGGTTAACTAGGATATCACAGACCTACATTTGCTAATGCCAGTTGTTCCCTTCAGTCTCTTAGTCCTGTGAATGAAACACACACCCTGGTCCTAACTCCCTGGCCTTAACTGATGGCCAACAATTAAATTCTAATTCTAGTAATGTACTATAAGCTTGCATATACTCAGATTTGTTTTATGACTATAATGTATTAAAATAAAACTATTTCATATGAATTGCTTGTGTCTTTTGACACAAAGGTCAAGTTGTGATTGATTCATAAGGGCTTCAGCTTGAGGCATATGGAATACACCAGCCCCTTGTACCACAGATTTTAAAGAAAATTCCACGCAGTAGAAAACAGTAATTCCCACCCTTAGCCATCAATAACTAAAAATGACATAGCATGTGTAAGACATGGGCAAAAATATAACATGGATTTCATATTATTATGAAATCACCCAGTTATTAGGCTGCAAGTAGAAAACAATAGCTTCTGCGGGCAGTGATGACTCACAGGATTGCATACATGAGCGGAGCCTTACATTTGCCCTTGCCAGTCCTGGGATTAAGAAATATGCTTGGATTTTCTCAGCCCAGAAGCCTGTCATCACAGGACATATGTTAAAATATACTGGCAAACTGGCTTGCTCTGAAATCTCATGAGACAAGACAGTCGGAGACATTTTGCAACTTTTCTTCAAACCACTTTTCTTCATACCATGTACAGATTAACACAGCTCATGTTATGTTAGATCAAAGAATTTTAGAATTCATTTTGTGGAGGCTAGGATTCCATTCTGGCTCAACTCATTATGAGATGATAAAAAACCCCAAAGCATAGCAAGACTTCATATTTAAAATAGTTTACCTAGCTCAAACATAAGGAACAATTCTGAGTATTGTGTGCACTTTCAGGCAGGAACTTAACATGAAGGCCATTCTGAATTGAGACCTCAGTATAATACTCAAAATGTGGCACATTGTTCTACAAGCAAAAATAATTTTTAGATGACTACTCTGCAAACTTTAAAAAAATGAACAAACGTCCTGACATAATTTTACCTTCATTCAAGACCTAGTACTTCCATGAACAGATCACTATGCTCAGCTGCATGTTGAACTATTATGTGATGCTTATGTGTGCGTGTATGTAATGGTTTATATTAATGGCTCATATTAATTTAAAATGTGCTAAAGCTGAGTATATGAGAATTTGTATTCTCATATGCAGCATTAGACTTCTATGTAAATGTTTTATTTTTTGAATGCTGTGTTGCAATACAAATCTACTTCTGATGTAAAGAAAACAACTCAGTAACCTGCTGGCTTCTTAATTTTCAAAGTAAGTATTGTTTTAGCAGAGCTGTAGCAGTGACACCCATGGCTGTGACACTTTTTTTCTTTTGTTTTCTCGAGCAGAGTACTTGCTCTCTTCCTCGTGTCCTGGAGGCCACATAGAACAGCCTTCTTTATGTTGGGGACTAAAGACCTGGATGCAGCACTCCAGGTGGAGTCTCATGAGAACTGAGTAGAGGCTCAGAACCACCTCTCTCACCCTGCTGGCCTCACTGCTTTTGATACAGCCCGGGATGCAGCTGGCCTTCTGGGCTGCAAACTCACATTGCCAAGTTATGTCATGCTCCTCATCCACAAACAACTCCAAGTCCTTTCTCTGGGGCTCATCCTGATCCATTCTCCACCCAGCCTGTATTTGTGCTTCAGATTGCCTTGACCCTGGGGCAAGACCTTGCACTTGGTCTTATTGAACTTCACGAGGTTTGCATTGGCCCACTTGTCACACCTGTCCAGGTCCCTCTGGATGGCATCCCTTCCCTCCAGCATGTCCATCACAGCACACAGCTTGGTGTCATCTGCAAACTTCCTGAGCGTGCACTCAATCCCATTGTCCATGCCACCAGCAAAGATGTTCAACAGTGCTAATAGCAATACCAAGCCCTGAGGGGAACTCCACTCACCACTGGTCTCCACTTGGACATTGAGCTGTTGATCACAACGCTGAGCAGCCAATTCCATATCCACTGAGTGTTCCACCCATCAAACCTACGTCTCTCCAGTTCAGAGACTAGAATTCATGCAGAACAGTTAAATGCTTTGTACAGTTCCAGAAGGAATACCAGTTCCAAGTAGGTGATGTCATTTGCTGTCCTTTTATTCACCACCACTGTAACTCCATCATCAAACTGGACAGGCACAATTTGCCCTCAGTGAAGTCATGTTGGTCATTACCAATCACCTCCTTATTTTCAATGTGCCTTAGCACTGTTTCCAGAGGTAACTTGGATGGTCTCAAACGCACTATAGAAATGTCCATTTACGTGCCTAAATACATTTAAGTATCTCTCACAGATGGCTTGCAACTGAACATCCTATGCTTTTTATTCCTTGCTGCCACAAAAATTAATTTATCATAGATTAAATCTGTAAAAGTCTTGTGGGGATTTCTGAAAATAAATGCTCTTCTTTTGTCTTAATATTAAATTCTGTTATTTACATGGGATTCTGAATTGCAGTAATTGAAATAGTGGTTCCTACTTGTTTCATTCTATCATAAAAGCATTAATTTATTTAAAAAATACATCCCCAATGATTTTTTGGAAAATCATCTCAGATAGAAAACATCATGAGAAGAAATTACTTTTAACTCATGCAGAGTTTTGAGCTGCTACAATCTTTTTCTTCTAGTGTCAGTGAATTTTGGGAATCAGAAAGAACTTCCCCTGGGTATGATTTTATTGTTATGATTTTGTGGTAAGCACTAGACTTCAGTGGAGAATATAGCTTCTGAGGTTCTCATAATGTGTTATACAGATGAACGTAATACATGGAAACATTCTTTAGTAAGCAGTAGGTTCTGTGTTACTTTCAAGACCAAAATTTACATGTTTATGGCTCCAGTTATACCTTAAATGACACTTTGTATCTATCTGAATATTTAGAATGCTAATTCTTTCTTTGAGTAAAATGAGGTACTTATTTAATTTATTCTGTACAACAAATGATAGTCACTATACCATTTCATTAATTACACCTAAACTTTAAATTTAGTGAAAATTAAACTTCAAACACATGTCTCAAAACCTAACTAGCCATACCCTCAACTGACAGTATTCCTGAGTATTTTAATCTCTATACTGACCCAGTGCTTGCAATTGTACTCTGATTTGCCCCAGACTGGATAGAATAAGGTGTCTTTCTCAATGTCTCCAGAACATGAAAACTGGTGCTGCAGTCAGGAAATCCATGCTTACTATGCTTGCTATGTCCAAAGGGATAATTTGTGTCTTGAGCAATAAGGCAAAATCTCCTTCAGAATCTTGACCAGATGCCATCTCCTAGAGAACTAAGAGCAGCCAGAATGATGCAGCAATAAGAAGTCACAGTGACTTGTCAGTGGTTCTGTTCTGTTCAGCTGCAGTTCCTCAATATGGTCGTTATCATAAAATCATTGATAATAGGCAACTTATATAAAACATCCTTATTCTCTGTTGTTTTAATTAATCCTACTGCTACAGTTGGAAACAAAGCATATTTTTGTTTCCTTGAATAGGCTACTACAGCTCTTAACCAAAGAGGATACATTTAGTAAAATAAAAATAAAAAATTTATGTTGAAAAGGATCATGAGTGATTTAGAATTACTAGATCATGAAGCTTTTTGAAAAATATGGAAAAAATAGGAATGGCTGTTTCTTATGCAAACTAGTGTAGTTGGTAATTACTGATATCACTCAATTTGTAATCCACAATATTCTGGAGTGCAATAGTTTAAGGAAAAATTCAATGCTGAGCTAACAGAGAGACAGAATATTAACAAAAGTGACAGATTTGAAAGGTGTAAAATGCGACTAATTTCACATTTACCCAGCATGTGAAAAAGTGTCATTTATATGCACTGAGAATACTAATGATACTTGCACACAAAAGGCCCGTGTCAGATTCTGTACCTGGGATAGGGCAATCCTGGATGTACGGATGGACTCGAAAATGAGAGGCTGGAAAGCAATGCCACAGAAAGGGAGCTGGGGGCCCTGGTCCACAGCAAGTTGAACATGAGCCAGCAGTGCCCTGGCAGCCAGGAGGGCCAACCCTGTCCTGGGGGGCATCAGGCGCAGCATCGCCAGCTGGGCAAGGGAGGGGATTGTCCTGCTCTGCTCTGCACTGGGGCAGCCTCACCTCGAGTGCTGGGGCCAGTTTTGGGTGTCAAAATATAGGAAAGGCCTTAAGCTCTTAGATAGCTTCCAGAGAAGGGACACGAGGATGGTAAAGGGCCTTGGGGGTGATGCCATATGGGGAAGCCATATGAGGAGTGGCTGAGGTCACTTGGTCTGTTCAGGGTGGAGGAGACTGAGGGGAGACCTCACTGCCATCTGCAACTTCTTCATGAGGGGAAGAGGACGGGCAGGCATTGATCTCTGCTCTGTGTGGCCCAGTGACAGGACAGGAGGGAATGGCCTGAAGATGTGTCAGGGGAGGTTTAGGTTGGGTATTAGGCACAGGTTCTTTGCCCAGAGGGTGGTTGGGCACTGGAACAGCCTTCCCAGGGAAGTGGTCACAGCACCAAGCCTGACAGAGTTCAAGAAGTGTTCAAACAATGCTCTCAGACTTATGCTGTGTGAGGGGTTGTCCTGCGCAGAGCTGGGATTTGTACTCCAATGATTTTTGTGGGTCTTTAACAACTCACGATATTTAAAATCTCTATGCAAGTGACAAGATAGCATAACCTAGTAGAAAAGTAAAATTGGCGTAATTGCTTTTCTTCCAGTCATTTTCTCTGCTTGTGCATTTTTTTTCTCTAAAGGTTTGACAGTGTAGAGCTTTTGTACATCAGCATTTGGGCTTTGCTTTTTATGATAATGATTTTTCTCTTGCTGGCATTTCTTGCTTTCCGCTTAGATTTTTTTCTCTCTATCCTCAAACCTCCTGAGTCACAAGCAGAGACACTTGGAGAGTCTGACCAGCAAATGAGACTTTCTCTTTGTCTGTGTGTGTGTAGCTCCCTAACTCAGGTCTAAGCTCATCATTAATGGTACACAGAATTTAAAGAGATCCAGAAATTACCTCTTCCTGTTACAATTAACTGTGCACTCATCTAATAACATTACTAGTTAATTTACTAAATAAAAGTATCACTCATGATCTGGCAAGTGAAAGTGTAAATTCTTCCTCTTATTAGTACTTAGTATAAAAAAAGTTTAATTCACAGTTAGAAACTTACTCAAAGCAAGTTCATTTTTACTGAGTTGCAAACAATATTCAATCAGTAAGTACAAAATCTATTGTCTACAGGGCAGTTTTTATACATAATTGAAATACATTGTGGAAATTATTAGTTAAGTGAACTATCACCAACAGCAAGAAATGTACAATGCTGAGATGAATTACTTTTAATAAAAAGGCAGAAATGAAAGCAAGTTTGTATCACAGGTTTCTCAGTAAAATATGAAGGAAATGCAAATAATTTAGGCAGACTATCTTCCCCTCTCTTAAGGAAAATCTCTCCTTGATTTACGAACATTAAAACCAGTTCACTCTCCATTCGATCGCGCCTATCCGCAGCAAAGCCAATGCGCCTCTCCCATCGGGCTGCCGCGCCTTTGAACAGCTCACTTCCTCATCTTTACTACAAGCCTTCCTTGCTAGGCAGGATCGATCAGCAAGAAACATGCAAGCAGAGAAAAAACTGGCGGAAGGGCAGCGAACACTTAAAGACAGAATGTTTAGGGGAGGGGTTGAAGCGAAACATCACCTTCCTGCGACTGAATCAACTGTAGGAGTCAGGGCTACAAGACCTGTGCACCATCACCACGGGGATGGTCGGTGCCTTCCTTTCTTCTCACCGTCTCTCTCCACCCCTTCAGCCCCCGAGCTCGCTCCCTGCCGCCTCCCGGCCTCCAGCACGCAGGTGTTGAGGCCTGCCTGCTTTCCTCCGACCGACCTCTCTTCCTTCCTCACACCCCTCATTCCCACTCGCCCCCTTCCTTTGGAAAACCTCCGTGTTCCCCAAGGAAGCTCCCACCTGTGTGCCTACTTCTCGCCTCCAGGCCGCCCCGGAGGCCACCCCCGCCCGTATGCCGCTACCCCACCAACAGGAAGCCCAGGGCGGGCCGCTCGCAGCCCGTGTGAGCGGCACAAGGGACCTGGGCATCGTCACGAATCCGGGCGGAGGCGGCAGGGAACGAAGATGAGGACAAAAATGAGGCACCCGCGGTGCCAAAGCGTGGCCGAGGAGATTTTGGCGCGGCGATGGAACGGCAGCCCCTCCCTCCTTGCCCTCTCGCTGCCGCCTCTACCTCCCCCCGCCCGCCTCCGGCAGAGATGCTGCTGCGGGCGGGCGCTCCTCCCTGCGTCAGGAGGTGCGGCTCTCCCGGCCCAGCACTGCCCTCCCCTTTCCTCTCCCCCCGCCGCTTTTATGTCTGTCTTTAAACGCCGCCGCAGTGAGGGCTGGGCACTTGTGGCTGCCGCCGCCTGCCCGCCGCTGAGCCCCGTGCCCGCACGGCCCCGCTCGCCATCCCCGCCCGCGGGGGCACCCGGCCCTCCCTTTTCGCAGCCGGCGGGCGGAGGTAAGGCACGGCACGGCGAGGCACGGCACGGCACGGCAGGGCACGGCACGGCAGGGCACGGCGAGGCGCTGAGCGTGGGTGCGCGGGGCAGCCCGCGCTTTCCCAGCCCTGCCGTGCCGCTGGGGCGGTGGGGGGGGAACGTGGCCGCCTCGCGTGTGTCGCCGGGCGGGAAGGGGCAGGATGTGTCGGGGGTTCCTTTCCCCCCGGGGTCCGCCTTCCTGCGGGTCAGGGGGTCCCCCCCAGCCCACGCGGGGAGGCTGCTTTCGCCCTGGCGCCAGCCTCTCGCTGGCGGGGAGAGAGCCGACCCCTCGGGAGACAATAGCGAGCGCTGGTTAGAAGCCGCCCATATGTTTTACTCGGCGATAGGTTAAAAGGATGTACGGGGCTGTTTTAGTCAGCGTTAGTATTATTATTTCTACTGGGAAGGGCGAGGAACTTATATATTTTTTCGAGTGGGAGAAATTTCATTCATCTCCCGTGTGTTGCGTAAAAAATCCGAGATGCATGTGTAGCGCGTGCTCCGGGAGGAGCGGGGGCGCGGGCTGTCTCCATCCCGGGAGCCCCGTGGTGATGCGCCTCGCCGCGCCGATGAGCCCGGGCTCGGGGAGAGGGGGCTGAGCCGGCTGCCGAGGGGGCCGGGTACCGTCGGGAGCGGCCCGCGGCGCCCATGCCCACCATGTGCCGCGGGCAGAGGCGCAGCGGAGCTGGGGCCGGGCCCGGGCACCGCATTGTTGCTGCGGAGCGTGGGCGGGGCCGCACGGTGCCTCCCGCGCCGCGCCACCCGCGTCTCTCGCCCCGCGAAGGCGGCGGCAACCCCCGCGGCCGGGGGCTGCTGCGGGCCGGTGTCGTGTCAGCCATGTTTGGGTGGGTATGGTAATGAGGTCCTTCTCCCAACCTTTGTGCCTCTTGGATCTATTTTCTGTGCAGGATTTTGATGATTGCAGCCCGCCGTGTACTACGGCATATCCACAGGGTAGATTCATACCTACAGTTTTCTCCTAGTGATTCTTTTTCTCTTCCATTTGCTTATTAATCCTTCTAATTTTCTATGCCCATATTTCCTGGTTTTGTTCTGATTTTGCTAGTGTTAGAGAGAACTGGAATTTCTCCGCAAGGCTTTGGTTTTGTTGTGGAAGTAAATGAGATGATTGAAATATGTCTGCACAGTCACACCGACCTGTCACACATGAGGTTTGTGATAGGATTTCATCTATTTAAGTAAATGGCACTTTGTTTTCTTTGTTAAAGACCACGTTATTATCAACTATTTTATTTTCAGTGTGATATTGCTACATTACAAGCTCACTGCTGTACTGTTGTTTTCTAAGATAAGCCTAATAATTTCGAAGTAGTATGTTACCATCTGTGTGTCACTGTGGCATACCATAGGATACTTCCCCCCTCCAAAGAAAAGTATAAATGAAGCAAAGATTTTGTTATCTGATGTCATATAAATGTACACTGGATGTATTATGCAGCCAGCTTTCTCCATTTGATTAAAAAACGATGACAACATATTCAGTTTCTTTCTATTTGCTAGTATATTTCCCATTATCAGCATCACATTAGAAAGGAAACTATGAAAAATACTTAGGAAAGATTTCGTAATTTAGTTTTGGCTAATATACAAGATTTTTGTTAACATATACCACATGTTAAGATAACTGTGGAATCACAGCCTGCATTCAGTGTGTATCAGACACTCCCTTTGGGCTCAGCTCTGCGCTTCAGACTCAAGAACAAACAATCCCATTGGTTTTGATCTGTGCATGAAAAACCAAACCATTTCATAGCTGTTCAGATGTGTCACCAGTATAGAAAACTGAGTGTGTGAAACTGCCAAGGCATCTTGAAACTAGTTTTACAGCATAATCTGATTCCTGTTGACCTTTCATGTCTTGTCATTCTTACAGTTGTCTTTTTCATGTTCCAGAAAGCTGAATGCATAAAACTTTTAAAATGCTGAATTTGTCAGAAAAAACCCACAGGTTATTCAGAAGCTCAATCTACTAATTGCAGCTATTCCTTTTGATTTAAATTGCATTGTTAAGATCTATTGGAGTGATTGCTGCTCAAGTGGTGTGGAATTACCACTTGAAGTATTTGTGGTAGAATCTGTTTGGGAAGATTTTTTTCTGGAAATTCTCTAGAGTAGTGTACCAGAATTGTACACAATGTTAAGGACATATTTACCTGTTTCCCAACTCCTTTCCATTGTTCTGTCCGTTTCACTCATCTCCACCAGTAAAGTTCTTAATTAAAAGACAAAATACATCTTGATTTTGGAAGAACAGTTTTCAGTCCTAAATTTTGTAGATCAGCATAGCAATTGTAGCAGCTTTTCCATATGACTTTAAAGATCTCTGAATTCTCAGTTGCAGAATAACTTTGACGTATCAGCAGGTGGCCGATTAAACACTGAGCAACTCCATTTGTCCTTGAAAATTGATTCAAAGTCACCTTGCCACTGCTCAGGAAATGTATTCAAATAATTTAGGAAAAAAATATCATTGAAAAATGACAACCAAATGCTGTTCCACTGAAGAGCTGGAAGCACAAATCTTGTCAAGCTGGTACAAAGTAGTGTGAAAATGCAGTGGTAACTGCCAGAATGGTTGCATTAGGCAATGGCAATAACTGAACTGAGCTTCCCGTAAGACTGCTCTGAAACAGAGCTGTCTGTTCTTATCCTTCGCTCTTAAGGCAAGGGATTCCTTGTTTATATGGGAGAAAGCAAAGAAAACATTTGTGTAATGATGTGGACAACAGTGCCTCGAGTCATGGTGCCAGTAGTCTATTTCCCACTTTGGGAAAATAGTTTCTTGCTGCTGGCAAATGATATTTTTGCCTTCCAAGTGTCAGAAACACGTAATGCAGTATTAATAATTCAGTATGCTCTCCTTAAGCTAAAATGGAGAAGAGATGAAAACTGTAATAGGACATTTACAGTGTTTGATTTTCTATATTGGAATTGGTATTAATAATTTTCCTTTTAAAGACATGGGGATTTAATGTAACATGACTTGAAAACGTGATCCGTGTAATGAAATTAAATAATCAGATGTGAGGAGAAGTAAGAATTCTGCTAACCCAAATGATCAATTCAGCTTTTTGCTTGTATATAAAAAACACAGAGGAAGAAGTAATCACATAAATTCTTCCCAAGGACAACTTGATCTACTTACTGATCCATTCTAAAGCACAGAGGTCAGACAATTAGGATCTTGGGGCAACTATGTATCTGGTAAAATCTAATTTTCAGTAATTGATTTTGCAACTTAAATAACTTTATTGAAATATTAAATATACTTTTTTATCCTCTTCTGAAAAGTGTGATAAGTTGTAAAATAAACTCATGGTTCTCTTGTATCTTATATGGTGAACTTAGAATATGGAGATTTTGTTTCAAGTTACCAGTAGTTACACCTTTTGAGTTTGATCAACCAGGGGTAGAGTTTCTTCATAATTGCTGAGATTCCTTCACTTGGAGGAGTGGTAACTACTGAATTTGTTCCTTCAATAAAGTACATATAAAAAAAGACTGCTGAATAAGTGATGCATTTTCTCCATTTGAATAAGAGGTTACAGTTAGCTCATCCTGTAAGTCTGTGAAGTATTTTGGTGAAGTTGATTTGTGAGAAGAAAATACTGAGAAATCTGTGAATGCAGAAGTGAGAAACTGCAGTAAGGCAAATAAATTCTTTAGAGATTATGTGCAGTGAAAAGAAAAAATGCCGTTCAAGAGCTCTAGGTTGTAACATTCTGTCTCTAGATGTTTCTGTTGGGCCAGTGATTTGGCAGTACTTACACAAGCTGTTAAGATCAAGTCTATTGATAACGAGCAATCCTGAGAAAGAAACTTTGCTGGTTTTGTCCATTTATTGTGCTTGTTTCATAGGAAGTATTCTCCTGTAACTAAAATTTAAGGAGACTAATCTGGACCAGAAATTGCCTGCATTTGAGTCTGTGCAGGGTTTTGTTGTAGGATAAAGCCATGAACAAGATTTTATAGGGAGAGAGAACAAATTACCCAGCAAAATGAAACAGATGCAGTGTCACTGAAGTCTGTATAAATACCTGTATCTGCAGCAGGTGTGAATTTAAATCACATTGCATTTTTAAATACTTTTGCTATAGTATAAATGATTTCATTGTAGACATCAAAATAGAAACTTCTAATGGATTTGTCTCCCATAGTGCACAGAGCTCTTATTTTTTTACAGTGTCATGAATGTGTAACAGATTTCTCTACATTCTTCAGTGATGTTTTCTGAGACATGCTAATGCAAGTATAATTGTATAGAATATAATTATCTTTAATTGCAATTGAGTTAAGTGCCTATTGAATCTATATCTTACTGACAGGCTGTATTAAACTGGATAGGGAAAAATGCTAGATCATGTAGTTCATGCTGAAGAGCAGCATAATGGTTGCTTCAGTACGCAGATGGAAATGGGCTTGACTAGGCAAAAAGGCTATGGTGTGTATTCCGATTTCCACCAAAGAACACAATGCTGCATTGCAGCAGTAATTCAGTCTGTGCAATGAGTACTGTAACACAGTGTAACTCTTCCTGAAATAATTATCTGTACACAGATTCCCTCAGCGATAGCCATTCTTCACAGTCACAGTACTCCCGTGAAACCTGGTTTGCTCCTGCAGACTTCTTCTTCTCTTTTTCCCTCAGATATGATGGTCACTAGATTGCCCTCATCCTGCCTGCAGAGATTCCTTTTTTACAGACTCACATCAGTCCCTTTCTCCTAAAACTTTGTTTTTTGTTTTCTGTATTGGTTGTTCCCATCATGCTTTTTCTTCCTAGCCCACAGACTTGTGATGGAGATGCATTTTGTACATTTCCTTTGGTGCAAAAGGCTCGTATTCTTCACTTTTGCATTTGATTCTCCTCCAGTGATTTCATACAGACTGAAACATTTAGCATGAATATCACTAAAGATCTTTTATGTGCATGTACCGTGGTGAGAATCCTGACTTTTAGTTCTGTGTCCTCTGCTTAATCATACTGGCTTCTTCACTGGGAGTCAAGGTGAAGATCGGGTGAACAGGAACATAAGACACAAGCTTGTGGGACAGGACTGGTACACCACACTGGCACAATCTACTTTCAAAGCTGAGATTATAGTGATGTGAACTGGCTGCAGCTTTTTATTGCATTTTGCCACCCTCACATCAGCGTGTTGGGATGGAACTGCTTCCTCAGGGAAGAACGCAGTGCTCTGAAGAATAGAATGTTGGTCTTTTTAATCCCTTCAATGGCAAGCATTGAACTTAAAAAGGTATTGAAGATTATTTATAAGGCATTACAAATTAAATGTAAATAATTTTGTCAAATTGCTGTGTTTTCATCAGATGTAAAAATAAGATTATAAAAGAAAGAAGTCCACTGTGTTAGAAAGGAGTATTTTTGGCTTTCCTTTTCAGAGGGGAGTGCTGTTTTTAAGAAGAAATGCCGTGTAAGAATTATTGTGTTGTAATTTATGTCGGAAAACCACTGCTAGAAGTTCATTAGTATTTAGTTATATCAGTTGTTGCAATAGTATTGTGGGATGTTTTAAACATGAAATTGCCTTACAAATGGCTTTTTATAGAGACTTGTGCTTAATTTCCGAGAACATGGGGCAGCTGTGCTCATTATACTTTAAAATCCGTGAGGTTTTTTTGGTGCCTGTTTTTCTGTACATGGTGGGAAGATCCCCAGCCTTGTAACTTTTAGTTGTTTACTGGTATTACACAGCTGAGAGAACCAGAAATACAGGGTACTTCTAGTAGGTATCTATATATTGATTGGCATGCAGATCTGTCTGATAGAGATGCATTGGAAGGAACATGACATAGGATTCATTATCAGTGTAATGGTGAAGAGGAGCAGCAATGTTGAACAGAACCAGGACAACTCCCTTACTAGACATTCCATACAAAAAAGATTGTGAGAAAATGATTTGAAATGAAGTTTTTCAATGTGTCTTTTGATGCTTTGACTGATGAAGTTCCTTTGGGTCTTACTGCAAACACTTACAAGTTTCATCAGTGGAGGCATTGCAAGTCTTATCTCCCTGTGCCAGCATTTCTGAATGCAGGCCTGAAGCTCAAGTAAAAGTTCTATAGTGAGCGTGGATCTCCCAGGGAGCTAATTTGGGTCTGAATTCCCTGTTGCAAGGGATTATTACTGCTTAATCTGCTAGTAATGTGGCGGGCTAATCATGTTACTTTACTTCTGCATGCTGGTGCATTGAGACTTGATTATTTTTCCATGGAAAAAAATAACAAAATTCCCACTGTGTTCTGAGAGAGAAAGTTGGGGTCTGCAGTTTGCTTGATACGAGAAAAGTCAAAAAAGACTCACTGTTTTATCTTTCAGTATGCAAAAGGAATAGATTTTAGCATATCAAGGACAATGCTAGTAAGACATAATTAAAATCTAGCTCATATGTTTGATTTAGTAAGGGTCTTTCCAGAAGTTTGTTTAGGCTGAGTCAGATCATTGACTGCTGTTATTTCAGTGGCAGAATAATTTTCTAAATGTTCTTTTAACTGAACTGTGTACTGTTCATCAATTTCCATTCTGTTAAATTCCCTCAAACCGTACAGACACTTGTCAGGTCAGTTTAAGAGCAATTTTAGATTTTTTTATAAGAAGAATTTTACAAAAGAAAAGGGATACCATCCTTATTTGCTGATTTCAGTTGTGGAGAAGTCCAGGGAAATACTATATTCTCCAGTAAATGTGATAATAAACATTTCCCTTCAGTGTTTTCATCTGACAGGTTACATCATTTGAGTCATGAAAAGGATGAGAAGCTGCCTGGAAACTAGAACTGAATCAATTGATCAAATTCCATGATCTAGATCCAAGACAGGAAAAAAAAAGTCCAATTTACAAACAGACAGCTTTAATAAGGCTGAATTATATTTTACACATTTTACTTTTAATCCAAGATGCTGATAATAACATAGTAATATTTTAAAATACCTGACAAGATTTAGGACTTAGAGTCCTAATATAATGGTAGTTAATTTTGTAAATCCTTTTTAAAATGGTGGTTTGTTTGTAGATTTTTAAATGATACTTAGGAGAAACTGTCTTATCACATAGTGCTCTATTTCTCTCCAAGGCAGTGTAGAAGGTAATGACTACTGGAACTAACTGAAGGTGTTTAACAGAATTTGGTGTGATATTTCCTGGTTTAATGCTGATGAACTTCAATACCAAACTGCATCCAAATGATATGGGAATATAGAAGATATGTGGTGAAGTGCTCAAGTTCAATACTCTGAGGAGGTAAAAAAAACAAAATAAAGCTTGCTCAGTGGTTCATGTTTAGCTAAACAGTGCTGGTGAGTAACTCTTTCTCCCTATTCAGACTTCACTCAGGAGCATTCATATCTAGACCAAGCTTGAGCTGAGTAGTTTGATATCAGTCTTCTGTGCAGGTTTGTTCTGGATCAAATAGAGGCTTCTGTGCGTGTCACTGACTGCGTTCTGGGAGTGCTGAGCATGGACTTGCTGACTCCTCACACAAACCAGCTGGGACCACACTTCAAACATTTGTACCTGATGGTAGTATCTCTTGAGGCAGGATTCCTTATTTGGTTTAGTACCAGCTCCTTTCATACAGAGAAGAGTTGTTAAATCTGACAGCTGGAGACTGCCTTTGGATTTGCAATGTGTCCGGAAGGACTGTCCGCCATCCTTGGTGCAGTCTGGCCAGTGATAACGTATTGAATTGGGAAAGCAGTACTGTTAGAACCATGCATCAGTCTGCTGAGCATGCCTCCCACATTTTCTCAAGCCCTGCAAATGTTGCAAGTCTATACAGTGATAGTTTTATGGATAACATACTGCTTAATGGAAGGTTAACGAAAGGGAAATTAATATGATACTGTGCTAGGAGTAAAAGTATCAAGCCCAGTTTATCCTGAAGTGTACTGGTGCAGTGTTTAATGCATGAAAGGACAGAATGATGCAATTTTTGTTGGAATTGACTCATCAGTGAGAGCTCTAGATAAATCGTATTGCTGCCCTGCAAGTTACTCTATATAAAACAATTAGAACAGGTATGACCTTTTAAAACATTTCAGTAAATACTGATGGATGGCTTGTGTCTTTTTGACTGAAAATCTCTTGCTTACTACAGTTAGAGAAGGATTTCAGACCTACACACGAATACTGATGTAGTTTCACATGTGCAGGTGTTTCATTTTAATGTAATCCTTGATCTTATTACTAATTATTGGAACTGAGAAGCTGCTCTCTAATTTACATCAGTGGAACAAAGGGAAAAAAAGATTGAAATGTGGCTAAAAGTAGTGTTTGAAGTACCAGATATTGTGGCTTATAGTCCCAAAGCTCCATTCGGACTGCTTAAATGCTTCAACTTAATATATTAAGTTTGCATTTTGATTCTACATAGGTATCTCAGTCAGAACCAAGAGCCACTGAATCATGTATGAACTAGAAGAGGGTGTAGTAGAGTCCTTTGAAGACTGCAAAGCAAAAGACAGAACAGATGAAAAGAGGCCCACACAGGCATTCATTTAGCCCAGATATACAGGACAGAGTATTAGGATTTCTCTCTTGTATAAACAACTTTTGCCCTATTCTGCTGTTCTCTGTATAGGTCATACACTTAATTTTATTTATTTTTTTTTAAGAACTGGTATCAGTCAAAGCAAAGCTAGTCCCACTGCATGTCAGAAGGAAGGTTTATAGGACCCTGAACCCTTCAGTGGTAGTGGTGAACATGAAGCGTATCACAAGTAGACTCTACTATGCTTAAAAATATTGGGCTGACTGCCAGAGCTAGAGTTGCTGAGAGGAGGCAGTAACAGAAGGGAAAGTGAGAAGACAGTGACTGGAGTCTAGGGAATCAGTGAAAAGAGGTTACAGTGGAGTTCAGTAGGCAACTGAAGTTCAACTTCCAAATCCTTGGAAATTATTGGAGAAGGTAATTGCTCTGTTGGCTAGGAGGCTGGTGATAGTACTTGTGGTGGCAGAGGTTTTATTTTTGGTACTGTGAAGCCTCATCTTGATAAGCTGGGAGCTGGGTTCCAGTGGCTTAATGTCTTTCCTTTGGGTCTGGCGTGGAAGCAGCCACGAGGTGCTTGATCTCTCGATGACTGTGCAAATGGTAACTTGCAGTTCTCCACTTCATGGGATTTTGTCAGGACATGATGCAGCCTTCACTCTATGGACCAGATGTTGGAGCAAGTCCATAAGCAAAAGCTGTAAGGTCTCGTTTCCTGAAGTAATTTCAGATTCTCATAAGTTAGCAGTTCTTGATTAGACTTCTTGTGTATTCTTTACAGAAGCCCTCTTTAGGGCTTTCATGAAGCTTAACACATAATCTAAATCCCTTTTAAGACTCTTAACTGTGCAGATGGCTTTGCACACACTAGTTTTATCCCATGTGATTAGTGAAGAATTTACTGAAAAACATTCCTCCCCAAAATCTTATGGTTACCTTTTGTATGGCAGCTGCAAGCAAGTCTGTCTGTCTTTTTTAATGATTGTGTTTAAGAAAAACATGTATTCAAACGCAGGCGTTTTTCTTTCTGTACATACATATTTGAAACATTAGGCTTTTCAAATGGATTTGGTTTTTCAGATATTTCAGATAGTTTCTTAGAAACAGGAAATAATTAAAAATATCTAAAGCATCAAAGCTTGTAAGGGATGAGCATCCATCCTTTCAGACTAGGACTGTGATTATATCGTGATGAAGATTAACAAGAAAATAAGTCAGCATTGCTTTTAAACTACTAGATACATGCTCTATATCAAAAATTTAACTGCTGCATGACTTTCTGAAATGGTCTGAAAAACTTAATTTACTTCTGTTAAAATATACATTTAATAAATTCAAGTACACCTGTTAAGTCAGGAAGTAATGGAGTTGGGCTCCTTAATTTTATGTAAAGTGCATATCATACCCTTTTATGCCTGATAAGAAGAATCTAGTTATGATATGAAAATATGAGCAATTAGCCTATCAGTCTTTAGGAACTAAACCAAAACAAAACCCTTAGCAACTGAATGAAATGTATTTTATAAAAATCTCTTAGACCAAATAGTGGATGTATTCCCTACAATTTTAAAGTGGTTTAACATCCCTTTCTTCTCATTTTCTCCTCTCGTTATATCATTGAGATAAGCAGAAATGGGTAAAACAAAGTACATTATTTCAAAATTAAGTTTCTTCTGCCTAATAGTATAATATCCTTCTTAATTTTTTTTTCAGATACTTTCAGTAGAATAAGCGTTCAGAAACAGAAGTCCTTACTCTTGATTCCCTGATATCAAGGACTCATCAGGCACCATCTTCAGTCTTTTTATTCAGTATTTTTGCCTAAGAAGAGGGAGAGCTTACTTCAGTGTCCATCTGTCTCAGCTGAACGTCATCTCCTTGCTGTTTGTTTCAAGTTACAAATGCCTAAGAACAGCAAGGTAGTGAAAAGAGAACTAGATGATGAGGTCATTGAGTCAGTTAAGGACCTGCTCTCTAATGAGGACTCTTCAGATGATGCCTTCAAGAAGAGTGAACTTATGGTTGATGATCAGGAAGAAAAAGATGTAGATGTTGAAGAAGGCTCAGATGTAGAAGATGAAAGACCTGCTTGGAACAGCAAACTCCAATATATTCTGGCACAAGTTGGATTTTCTGTGGGATTGGGGAATGTGTGGCGATTCCCATATCTGTGTCAGAAGAATGGTGGAGGTAAGTTTTATGATACAACTAGTTATACCTAACTGATGATACTAACCTTTCAGATTTCAAAGTCAGCAGAGAGAGCCACTGTAAGACCTGCTCCAATATGCCAGGTTTTTCTTTTAATTTTTGCCAGAGCCCATGAGGAAAAACCCACATTCTCCTTGTTTAGAAAGATGCATTTGTTAAAGTAAGCAGCAGATTCTTCTAAGATGTCGTTTCCTTATCTTAGGGTAGACAGCTCTTGATACAGCCTTGACTACGGGTCAAACCAGTGTCTACCCCATAACACATGATTATAGATGGTTGCATTGTTTAGGACCTGGTTATTGTGTTAAAGTGTTCTTTATAGTACTTGGACAGTAAATCAAGGCATTAAAACTACATCCACTTTAAAACTACATCCAAGGCAGCATTTGGTCTTTTAGTATTTAGTGGTACTAAGCTTCACACTTTTAGTCGCTAATTGCTCTTAGCTCCTGGCCATTTGATCATGATTTACTTTTGGCAAGAACTTCAAAATACTCTAGGAGAGAAAAAGTTGTTGGGGTTTTTTTTGTTTGTTTGGATTTTGTTTGGTTGTTTGTTTGGTTGATTTTCTTTTACTGATGATGAATAATTTAAATCATTACAATCATTACATTAAGGGACTGCATCTGGTTTGGTGCTGTTGGACGGTTTACTATTTTCCTAAATAACAAGGTACCTTTCACTTAAAGCAATAACATCAAACATCACTTTAAACAACTAACGTGTTTGTTAGTTGACCATCTGTGGTCTTGAATGCATTTGAAGTATGAGGCTGGAGAATTTCCTTTCTCTTTGAATGCCAGATTAGTATTTTATCCAATGCTACACCATATCCAAATATACTACACTAATGCACACTCTATTCTAGCTAATTACTAAGCTGAATTCAAAACAAACCTGTCACTTTTTATGATACGGAAAATGAACATGTACAGAAAATGAAGAATAACGTTTTACTCCTGCTGGATTTTAAAACCTGTGTGATGCAACAGATGTAAACGAGGAGTATAGAAATGAGCCTAGAATATAATAAAAGTGTAATTCTTTATTTGTTTTCTCTCAGTTCAAGCAATAAAAAATAAGTTTATACTTTCAAATATTCTATCTTCAGGATAAAGTCTAAATCCTTTTATATCTAGTTACTGATTTTTTTTTTTTTGACTATCATTTAAGTTTCTTTTTTTCTCTTTTATTCTGGAGAGAAAGTCATTAAATGATTGGATTTAAAGTATGGTGTCAAGAATTAGTCTCAAGGATAATGGATTACAGCAGTTTGTTTTGTGTAGTTGTATCCTTTTGAAAGTCTGTGTCTAATGTAGTTAGTAATTTTGCAAGCTGGTTGGAGTCTCCTTTAAAGCACAAGAAGGGATCCATTGGTGTGCTCCTTAGGCTGATGGTTTCGTGCCATCAGGCACTTGTAAAGTTACTCTGGGAGTGAGGGTAAATTTAATTCAGATCAAATATAAGTGAATTAAATTATTTAGTAATTTCACATTTCAGGAAAACACCAAAACGCCCCAAAACACTAAACCAGACAAAGATTATGAGACTTCATTAATCAAACTTGAAAAAGTAGTTATGGTGTCACTTGAGATTGTAGTTAAATGTTTTCTCCTGTGCTATGATTGCAGGAAATTGGATGTATAACATAGTCTGTGGAGATACAATGTTTTCTGCACATGCTGAGACAAGGGTGTATTTGGCTTTTAACAATAATTGTGCACCTTTTTAGCAAATGGCAGCTTTTTGAACAACAGAGAAAAGGAATTGTTTGTTAGAGCTGAAGCTTGCTTGGTTTTCAAGTTAGTCAGAGTGCAAGATGGAGAAGGTGATACAAAACTTTGAAATGTGTAAAGTACATTGGTATAGGTGTGTGCAGATGGACAGGTAATCCTCACAAATGCATAGAAGAGTAGGGGGAGGGAGTGCAAACTTCAAACACATGGTAAGAAAACCTATACACATTTAATGAGAGGTTCTGTTTTTCTGTTACACATATTATTTCAAATAAGTTTTATTCTAGGTAAAATTAGGGTGGTTTTATATAACCCAGTGTAAATATGGGTGTCAGAACTGTTGTGTAATCTGCTGATGAAGCTTTACTATAAATACCTGTTGCAGACTCTTGATATATGGTAAACTGTCTTTCTCTGGATTTTCATTAGGACTGTTTGAGTGAAGTGTATGACTAGGTCTCTACCTTCAGTTTAGACCAAACATTTTTTGTTTTCTTCCTTGTGTTAAAGGAACTTATATCTGGAAAATACCATCAGGTGAGGGGAGCATATTAAAAAAGTAGTAAACCAATAAATCCAGTTCCAGTTTATACCAAAAAGAAGTAAAAACCATAGTTACTCATTAGTTTCCTTCACAGCTTCCTAACGTATTCTAAAGCCACCAGTAAAAGAAAAGGCAAATCCTAAATGTGTAATAATCTTCATTTTTATCTTTTTTTTAAACTTCTGTGCCAAGAACAACAAAATAAACGTAGATAAGACACAGCAAGTGTCCAAATAGATATGTTATTTGAGGATTTTGTGGAGAAAAAATTGTTTCCTGCCCTGTTTTCTACAGAGATTTAGTTTGTTTATGGCTGTGGCCTGGGGTATGGTGACACTCCTGACGTCAGAGCACTCTACTGCTTCAATGAAATACCTGTGATACTATCTTTAAAAGTAACTTGAGTAGCACTACACTGCAGTGAGAATTTGTACATCTGTGGATATCTTTGCAATCTCTGTTTCTGGGTCTGCTCTGTACCACCAAACCAACTTCCTTCAATTTATTTCTTGTGATCATTTAACAGTTACTTCCGTTGCTTTAATTTGTAGCAACTCATAAATATTTAGAGTAATATCTGGTATTTTTTGTAGTTAACTCAGTTACAGCTAGACTGGGTAGCTCGTTGCTAGTTTTCACACTTGTCTCATTCCCAGAAAAATGTTTGTTGGGCGAGGTGAGAGAAAAGGCTGGTGTGCAGCTGGGGTGTACTTGGATCCACATTGGGGATGTAGCTGTAATGCAGAATGTATCGAATGGAAAAGAGTCTGGGAGGAGACTGAGAGCACTCTAGAGTGCTGGTTTTCTTGACTTTGAGAGGGAGTGCCCAAAGGAGTTTTATGCTCTCTGAAAGAGGGGCTGAAGATGTTCAATAAAGTTTTGAGGAACTGACTATAGATCTCTGTCCTCACCACAGGCCCTTCTTACCCCGGTAGGCAATGCCCAGACCCCATCTGGCTCTTAGGGCACTTCTTTGCAGCCTAACAAAAGATGTTTCATCCTTGATTCTTGATACAGGTGATTTGCACTGGAGCTGAGTATGCTCAATTTATCATTTTTGCACTGTACAATTTGTTTATTACTCCTTTAGTACATGAAAGTGAGTACATGTGTTTCTTCAGATAAGCACAGTTCCTATATAACAATTTCATAACCTCTGTTAGCATAACATAGGTTCAGAGCTTCCTATGGTTGGTAGCCTTAAAAATGAACTGTGCAGGTCTACCCAGTCTTGCCAAGATGCTCATAAATAGTGACAAACTAGACTTACAATTTCCTGCTTCTCATAACTGTCATCTGGAGGACAGCTTGCACACCTTTCACTATTTTCAAACAAAGAAAATACTTAAAGTTTATTCTGTTTGGTTGTCATTTCCCTTTAGGATTAGCAGAAGTATAATGATACTTTTACATAATTAGAAGTAACAAAAGCAAGTTAAATTAGCTGTTCTTCTAAAAAGAGTGTTACTGTGGATGAAAAGTGAGGAGTTTACAAGGTACTGCATTCCCAAAGATTTTGTGTTGCATTTTTGTGAGCATTAACTTAGTTTTTCTGATTTTTTTTTTTTTAAGGAAAGTCTTTTTTAAGATCTCTGTGATGGAAAAAGTCAAAAGAACTACTAAACAATTATAGATAAAAGATGTGAGCAAAATAGGAAACATTGTAGCAGATGATATTGTCGTTACGTTTTGAGAAATTGACCTGGGTAGAGTCACTTTGTGACTTTTTATGATTAGGTAGTCTGAATTTTTTACTGAAATACCAGCAGCTTGACGTTAAAGTTCTGTGGTCTAATGAAAAAGCACAGCAGTTGTAGTGGAGAACTGCAGAGCAAAAAGTATATAAAAACTGCTAAAGACTGAGTAGTTGTTAGAAGATAACAACTAGTACAACAGAAATGAGAGCAAAGCAAGTATTCCCTTGTACTCCAACACTTGCATATGGATTCAGAGGCTTTATTATGTAGCTTTGGATCAGTAATTTATACTCAGTGCCTTGAGTTCACTGATGACTTCAGTATCATTTTTCGAGTTTGGTATTATCAGACATAAAATTTAGTTGTAGTTTAGTGTACTGAAAATGTCTTGTTTTTATTTTGCAAGTGTAATTCTTCATTGAAGCTTATTGGCTAAGGGGACTTTCACCCTTCAAGCACAGGTTTGTAAACAGGCACACCTGAACATACTGAAACTGAAACTAGTGACAGGAAGACTATCCTATCAGTAGGATAGACTATAAACCTACAGATAAAACATAAAACCATTTATCAGAGTTTTCCTGATAAAAGCAGTTTCTATTTTGTAGTGGTAAATAATTTCACTTAATGAAGCTTAGTATGCTGTTAACTTGTAGTATTCTATTGCTCACTTGCCATAACTTTGAAAATTTTAGCATTTGACATTGAAAATAAGTTGATCTTCATCTGAATATCAGCTTCTTGCTTGCATTCTACTAGTAAGTGTCTAGTAAGCAATAAGAGCTGGGATCTCTCTTCAAGACAGTGGTAAAATTCACCTTGATTAAATAAGAATTAAATCAGACACCGGACACTTAATTAAAATCTAGCACAGCAGCAGCTGAAACAAATGTGGAAAGTTCATACGTTTTTCAGGTTACATCAAGGATTGCTAGAAGAAGAAAATTCTTCTGTAGTATCAATATGGTAATGGTTATGTCACCTTGTGTTATTGCTTTTGGAAGTATTTTCCAACTCTTTAAGCACTACGAATCATGTAATTTTATTATTTTTTTGGAGCATTTGTAAGAGCTTAAATCAAAACCAGTGTCATTATTCCATTTTTATCGATAATGTTGCCAAATGCAGTGCTTATTGTAATCTCAAGGGAGACAATTTACCAGCTATCCCATTCTGGTGCTTGATTAAATAAAAAAATTAGGAAATCAAAGCAGTGCTGTGCACAGTTTTGACAATCATGAAATCTTCATGAAATCTCTTGTATCTTTGTCACTCATTCTAGTGAAGAAGGATGAATGTTTTTTTTTCCTTATTGAGATGAGTTTTTTAATATGAAAGCCAGTGTTTAAGACCAAAATGTGCAAAAAAAAAAAAAAAAAGTGACTTCACAGTTGAATAATTTTGTAAATGTAGAAGGGAGAGCTAGGGATCCTGAACTACACAGCACTGTAATATTCAGGAGGCAGCTTAGCTGGTAGATGTAGCAGACAAGTGATTGTAGGATGTTGTTCAAGGCAAATTTATTATTCAAATTCAAATAAGAATGGTCCTTATCCAGTATTGTAACTGCAAGGACCCATGTTTTCATGCACAGGCAAATAAGAGACATGCTGAGATGTTTCCACAGTGATTCTTTTTTAGGATGAAGTGGGGATGTCTTAGAGTTCTTTGAAGTATATCTAGCTTCAAGGGAAGACTTCAGTAAAATACTTGCCCAGAGATGCTGTTGGTTTCGTGCTGACTATGGGGCACAGAAGCCCTTTGCAGCTGTGATGCAGTTGTATAATCCAGCTGCATCCAAGCTCTATCATACTGAAACTCATACATCCACAATTTTCCATAATGTCCTTTTTGGGGAGAGGAACAAGATCAGAAGGAAGCTCAGCATGTTTTAATAATCAGAAGACCAGCACTCAAGCCTAGCAGTATAGAGGTGAACTCTGCTGTCTGGCTACCCAGTGAATTACAGGGTTGTTGTGTCTAATGTAATGTGGATTAAGCACCACATTTATTTAACTCATTTAGTAGAATCTAACCGATAAATCTTGCAATTTAACGTTGATACTTCACCGTAAAACACCCACATCAGCCCAGTCTTTAAACGTGTGCTTAACTTTGCAGCCTTGTGATTAAGGTTGTGGACTGGGACACTGAAGAGCTGGGTTCAGTTCCTGCTCTAGTACAGTCATCCAGTGGGATACAGGGTAAGTCACTAGGCCCCAATTTTTTTGAGCTGTATAGGTTTGTCTCTACTCAGCTATGCCACATCTGTCTAATTAAGATCTAAGGTATCATTTACAGTAGCATTATATGATATAAAACCTGTGTACTGTTGGCTGTCAATGAATTGTATGAGCAGATTTTATGCCAAAGCCTCTCACTTGCAATGTAAATTCTATCTTGCAGAAATTTTGAGGGTAAATCAGGGCTATTTAATGGTTACTGTGTTATATGTTCTGAAGACAGATAGATAGTCCCTCTCATTTTTGAATGTTCCTTAGTTTTCCTCACATTTACCTCTTTCTGTCTCTTTTCTTAATAGAAAATAAGTCCTTTGTATTCTTTCCATTATGTGCACATAGAAGATGAACTGCAAGAGACACCAAAGTACTGAATGGGAATGTAGCTGCTACCTCAGTAAACACAATGCTTCAGGAGACACTGTAGTGTGCTGAAAGGGGTAGATAGACCATGATGTTTGGTTCTATGAAGGGAGTACTATAACCTCAAAACAGGTATATTTTTCAGAGCCTGACATAGGTATTGACCAAATGCTGCTCAGACAATATCATTGCATAGCCTATTATCATGTCATGAAAATAAAACATAGGAGCTACTTCATTTGATAACATAGCCTATAGACTGAGGTACATGAGATTAATATTCTCTGGCTGGTGCACCAGTAGGTTTTCATAGAATGGTTTGGTTTGGAAGGGGCCTTAAAGATCAGCCAGTTCCAGCTGCCCTGCCATAGGCAGGGAACCTTCCACTAGACCAGGTTACTCAGAGGCCCATCCAATTGGCCTTGAACAGTTCTAGAAAAGGGGAGTTCAAAACCTCCCTGGGCAACCTGTTCCAGTACCTCACCAACCTTATAGTAAAGATTTTCTTCCTAATATCTAATCTAAACCTACCCTCTTTCAGCTGAAGGGCATTCCCCCTTGTCCTGTCACTCCATACCCTTATTAAAGATCTCCAGCTCTCTTGTAGGCCCCCTTTAGGTACTTCTATAAGGTTCTATAAGGTCTCTCCAGAACCTTCTCTTCTCCAGACTGAATAACCCAAACTTTTCCAGGTCTGTCTTTCAGTCCTGTGACCAACTTGGTGCCCCTGGACTCATTCCAGTAGGTCAACATCTTGTGTTGGGGCCCCCAGTTTTCTCAGACTTTATTCCCCCCCCCCCCCCCAGTCTTGGAATCGAGACTGGAGTTAGTCCATGATTAATATCTTCAAAAGATCTTTGTAGTGGAAGAGGTTGTCCAATTAGTGTGTACTGCATGAGGAGCAAAATAGCTAGTGGACCTAAATGGGAATGAATGCTACCAGAACATCTGAGACCTCCTTCACAGTCTAGGAAAGTTTAACTTTTCTAAAGTAAGCTGTATTCCATGAGATAAGCTGCCCACTAAGGATATGAAAATGCCAGTGTATTTTGATAGATTCCTAAAAAAGCCCTAGAAAGCTGACCCTGAATGAGGGAACTTGAAGTAGGACTTAGCTGGAGTTCAGGATAAATGCCAAATTGGTTTCTGAACTTTGCTCAGCTTCTCTCTCATCACAGAGATGAAGAGACTGATTATGCAAGTTAGCAGCTCTGAACCTAAGCTTCTGAGATCTTTAGATCTTTGCTTTGTAGCTTGCTTCGACATGTTGCAGTCTGCATCTCTCAGATGCTTTTCTGTAGCCTTACAATAGTTTCAAACAGAAGTTCTAAGCCCTCTGAGTTAGTTGTCTGGCACAGCAGTCTATATTGCAGGATAAGAGCCACACAAAGTCAGGTGCTATGTTGCTGATTGCTGAGGCCTGCATGTTTTGTTAGATCTGGTACTAAATACTCACACCACTGAGGAGGAAGTTAGGCTTGGAGCTTTTTAGGGCTTTTAATATATGGATATATTTGCTTGCAATCAGACTTACTGAAATAAATGGAGATACATCCTTAAGTTAGAATTGTGTATGATCAGCTCCTGGGAATAAGACCCAAAAAAGAGGAATTGCTTCTTATGTATATATGTTTATGTAAAGGTGAAGTGACAATTGCATTTTCAAATATGCCTTGAAAAGAAGAGGGTTGGGGAGTACTACAAGATACAGATCTACAATACTCCATTTTGCTTCCACTTCATGTTTCTCTTTTCTGTCTGGAACCTTGTAGCAACAGGCTGATACAGTTTCCCTGCTAAGCTAGGTAGCATTATCATTATGTACAGTATGTGATCCCCTTTTTGAGCATCTGAGAAATGGAGAAATCAAGAGATATCTTCTGAAACCTCATACGATTGAAGCTCAGAATGTTGAATACAGAATGTTTTCTATATTTCCTTTATATTCAGTCTTGCTGCTCTGTCACAAGTCAAGGTGTAACATTTTCTAAGAAATGTTGATTCTGTTCCTGATCATTTTATATTTCTAAAAAGTTTGGTTGAATGTCCAAAATTCCAAACAAATAACTAATTTCAGTAATATCTCACTTTCAGTAGGGCTTGCCTCAAACCTGTTACAGTGCTTTATAAATTAGGTGTCTCTGGGTTTTTGATATCTTACAAGACTTATGACCAAGGTTCAGGTAAAATCACTCTTGCATGTGATCAAAAAAGCTTTGCAATGAAGGACAGTAATTCAAATTTGAAACTATTAGAAGTTTTCACATGTGTTCTGTCAAGTTCTGACTCTTCTTCCATTTACCCTGATTTATACTTTGTTCCCCTCCTAGGTGCCTATCTTGTGCCATACTTAATCTTGTTGCTGATAATAGGGATTCCACTCTTTTTCTTGGAGCTTGCTGTTGGGCAGAGGATCCGCCGAGGGAGTATTGGTGTGTGGAATTATATCAGCCCCAAACTTGGAGGAATTGGATTTGCAAGCTGTGTAGTAAGTTTTTTAACATTGTGTCGTTTGCTTTCAGGTGTTATGATTTAGATTTCCTGTTTTGCAACAGGGAAAGGCCACGGATTTTTAGCTAGGCACCAAGGTCAGTTTACAGTGTTTTTGAAGATCTTAGAACTTGAATTGATCCAATAAAAATGTTGATATGTATGTGTCTGTTAAATCAGTCATCTTGCATTTTGAGATTATTTTGAAATTAGGAACAGTGGAACAGAATAGTCTTCTGGAGGAAAAATGCCTGTAAAAGTATAGGTGTAACATGATCGATATGGAGAAAAGTGAAAATTTAGAAAATGTCAGGTACTTTAATGGGACAAATCATTCCCTTCTGACTTAGTTGAGTTAAACTTAGGTTCATTGTCTGATGCACAAAAATATGCAGAAGTTAAGCAGAGATTTTTTTATTTACTTCATAAATGTAACTTTTTGGTTGCTTTTTTTCCTTTTTATTAGGTATGCTTCTTTGTGGCCCTGTACTACAATGTCATTATTGGATGGAGCCTGTTTTACTTTTCCCAGTCTTTTCAGCATCCGTTACCATGGGACCAATGTCCTTTAGTTAAAAATGCATCTCATACCTGTAAGTCTGTGTTAACATAAGGTTCTTAAAAATCATATAAAATATGTAAAATTTGAGATTTTCAAATAAAAAGGAGGCAAAATACAATTCAAAAAGATATTTGTGTGCAAAAGTGTTCTAGGCGAAACTGGTTTTCTATCTTAATAAGATGTCATATTATAATACTTGAAAAAATACAACAGAAGATTAATCTAAGACAAATACACTATATTTGGGAAAAGCATCACTGTCAACAGCATTTTAAATAGTAGTGAAATTAGGAGAATGCTATTTAGTGTGTTGCAGAAAAAACTTCTTTCTTTTTTTCTGGTGTTGATACTGCCTTTTACACTTACTTGATGAAAAACAAAGGTGAAAGAGGGATATTTTTACATTTCAATTAGTAGGATACTTCCTGGCACAAAGTTGTTGGCTTACTAAGAAAGGGGAAAATGGAAAACTGTAAATATCAATGAAATGCAAGTGATAAAAGCACTGTTTTCTTTGTAAATTAATAGAAATGAGATAATCAGTCATTGGATTTTTGCTGTAATGAGATGATCTCTTATGGACATATTCTATAACAGCATGAAAAGTGCCTTATCCTTTGGATTTATCTTGTAACAGTATACATTTTGCATTATTATTGCTATTGAAATGTGTATAATTTCTTTTTTTAATTTCCTTTTTTTCCAGATTCTAAATTTTTTTTTCATTATCTTTTGTGGGTTTATTTGCCAGTTGAATAAAGAACAACCAGGGACATTTGAAAAGTTGTACCTTATCACAGTGTCTTTTCCAGAGTTGCTTGCTTCAGTTATTATACAGAAACAGTCAGTACTTTTGAATGTTGACACAGTCAAATGTATTGTATTTCACAAGGTATTGTCCATTAAGCAAGCAGCAGTGATTGTTTATGTACTCTTATCCTGCCTAAATAAGACACAGTGTGTCAGCCCAGCTTCAGCAGAAGCCATTTGAACTAAGTTTAAAAAAAGAAAATGTTTATATTTGATAATATCTTAACATTTTAATAATTATTTCAGTGAAGGTCTGGCATCTGTGCTAGGTTTCTTAGAAATAGCATATTTTTCCTTTTATTTCCATTAATTATCTTGATTCAGGGCCTAACTTACATACGTAGTTGATTGTCAGGTATAAATAATTTATAAAGAACTTAAGTAAATACCTTCTCTGAAGAAATCTTTCTATTTATGTGTTGTATGTCTAGATAATTTCTTAAACTCTTTGGTAACATGAATATAATAGAATTACAATATAATCAAAAGAATCATTTCTGGACTATACATAGCAACTTTCATTAAACATATCTGTGTAGGAACCATTTATTTCCTTTTCCCATAACTTTGGTATCATGCTATTATTTTATTGTTTATAATAGTAATTAAGTCCCTTTTTATTTCAGTGTCATATCAAAGTGGACACAATTGACGATTTGTTTTACATTTGTCTTCAAATTTGTATTCATTGCAGAGATGGTTTTCATAGTGTGCAATTCATGGTATCACATGCAGATAATGCAGTCTTATGTGTGATAACTGGAATGTATGTCTTCATTTAAGCCTGCCTACTATTTAGTTCTAAAGTGAGAAATAAATTCTGCCTTGGAGTAGGATTAACTGTAATGCTGAGGAATACATTATCCCAAAAGGGTGTTTTAATAGATATAGCCAGAAGCTTTCACTGATAGCAGTCACTTTTTCTTTTAGACAATGTCTTAAGACTATTTTTTGAGTTTAGTTTCTTAATAAATGGTGATGGCACAATTAGAAATATTTAGAAGTGGTAGAACACTGCAGTGAAATATCTCTCCTGAACCCACTCTTTACTTGCTAACATCTCTTTGACAGTTGTGGAGCCAGAGTGTGAAAAAAGTTCTGCAACCACTTATTACTGGTACAGAGAAGCACTGAATATTTCCAGCTCTCTGTCAGAGAGTGGGGGTTTAAATTGGAAGATGACTATCTGCTTGCTGGCTGCCTGGGTCATGGTATGCTTAGCCATGATCAAAGGCATTCAGTCTTCAGGCAAAGTGAGTATACTGTTTACCTGCATGACATTGTTTTACTTTGAAGCATTTCAGGACATTTCTGTTCACCAAGCCCTCTGTTTACACTCATGAAATCTGTAGGAGCAGGTTAAGTGCTGTGACTCACCTCTGTATTTGTATAATCTCAAGCAGAGGAATGTTAGTAGTTAAGCACTAAAATTTAGCAATTTTATTGGAAATGGTACTAATTTAGTGGGAATTGAGATCTGAAGAATCATTTTACTTCTCATCAGCGTAATTGTTGCATGTAACTGTACCTCAGCTTTATTGTGCAGCATAAGTCTGTGTGTTTTGAGTGTTTAAGGAAATAGGTTTCCATGTGTACTCACAGTATGACTGCAGTGCACCTGCATATGCATGCTTCTGTCATTAACATAGCTGCTTTCCAGGTTTCTAGATTGTTTCTTTTGACTAATCACTTACCATCCCTTTGCATCTGAGTACTTTTGTCTTCTTTCCCTTGCATGCAGCCAGCTGGATTGGCTGGTGAAAGATTTGCTAGATCTGTTGATCTCAGTGGGATTTTCAGAGGAAAAATAATTTGTTCTAAAAGCAAAATTCTTTGCTATTAAAAAGTTTGGCACTGACATGGCAATTTCTGTGACATCCTTAGAGCATTTCAGTTAAAGAAAAAAATATCAAGTTTAACTAGTGAATCATTTTACTAAACTTTATAGAATAAATTTTCTTTTCAGTGATGGGTAATGAAAGATCAGATTTGATTACTATTTTTTGTTGTTTTGACAGTAAGCATTACTTATTGATTGAATTCACTGATTATGTACTTTCTATTGATTCTTGTCCCCTTTCCTTCTGAAGACAAAATGAGTTACTATTCATGCTGCATACCTTTACCATACCCAGCCAAAGTGCTTTTGTAAAGAGAAGCATTTCTGCCACAGTTTACTTCTGTCTTTGTTGTCATCTCATTGAAATCATACTGAATTTCCCTGGAAGTCTGGTGGTTCTTTATCAGTTAGTGATAAGTACATCACGCAGTTGTATTGTTTTTGTACAGTACAGAATTTAATTTCTTTTGCAATCATGTGATTTTGCTTTCTTCTGCAGAGACACGGGGAATGGGAAGTGTTTTGCGTATTTCTTAGAACATATGATTATCAATTCAGTCATATATCCAAAGGATACTGAGTAGTGAATGAAGCTATTGAATGGAAAGTCCGTGTTAAATGTCACATTACATTTTTTCTTACCTTCTTATATTTCAGATCATGTATTTTAGTTCCCTTTTTCCATATGTGGTACTTTTATGCTTTCTGATCAGAGGACTGCTCCTTAATGGGTCAGTGGATGGAATTCGTCACATGTTCACCCCTAAGGTATGTACTTAATTTCTGTTTGCAGAGTGTTAAAATTTCAGTGGCAATTTGGCCATTTATGAATGTTCTCATTTAAACTTATTGTCTTCATAGAACATTTGGCTGCTTTTCTGTTGCTTAAATTGCAAAATTGTTCTTTACCTCAGTGGCACAATACCAAGCCCTAAAGTCCAAAGACTCTAGGTGTTCCAAGGGTCTGTAGAGTTACCTCCCTTAGCTGAGGGTTCCCAGAGTGTTATGCCTCTACAAAGCTAAGCAACTGAGAGTGCAATTTAGAGGATTCAGGATGTTCAGAGAGCTCTAAATACTGAAAATAGAATTGAATCTTCAATCTTGCCATTTCCTAATACTGAAATTTCTAGTTCTGGAATGTCAGTGCCTTACTTTGAACTGTCATGGCATAAATAATTATCTTTTCCCTTTTGAAAAAGAAAATTCTTTTTCTTCCCTTCTAGAAATAAACTAAAGCTGTTTACATAGTAGCCCAAAGTACAGGAGACCTGTGTTTAATAGTAAAGTAGTGTAAGCACTCTCCACTCAGCTTTCCTTATCAATTTTCTTACGATGTGACAAGATAGCAGCAGTTCTGAGCATACATTTTTTGCTGCCAGTGTTTTTACCAGCAATGTGCCTTACACAGATTTAGATTTTCTAACTATGGAGGTGATAAGGGATGTTATGAATCATTGTTTAGCTTGAAGGTCTAAATTCTACCCACACCTATCTCAAATGCTTGCAGCTACATCTGTACTATAGGAACAGCATGTTTGAATAGTCAGAGCCATACTCAGGAATGTATAATGTTGGGCTTCATATTGTATTGTGAAATTGACTTTCCAGCAAGTCCCTTTCATAATACAACAAAGAAGGACAGGACTATTATTTCAAAAATTGAAGCTAAATAATAAAATAATAAAAATCAATGCACATAGTGGCTAATGCCAGATGACAGGGTGTTGTCAGTTGTTTTGATTCCAGGTGTTTTGAGTCTGGAGAGCTGTCATCCTATAAAAATGACCTTTTTCAGCTCTCACATTGATGCAGTCATGTTCCACTTCACTCACTGTCGCTGCTTTAGAGAGTCGTGCTTGTACAGGAACTTGCAGGCTGCTCAGGCAAATTTGGGAAACCTGAGAAAGAGAGAGAAATGTAGTCCCTACTAACAAGAGAAAGTCTAAAGCAGAGATGAAATACAGACCTCTATAAGATATAATTTGGTTTCTCAACCACAGTGTTAATACTTTCTTTGACTGGAGAAGTACCACTAGATACTGAGGGAAAATAAATATAAAGACTCCCCTTGGATACCAACACCTCTTCAGTACTCACTACTTCATCTGAGTTGGACTTAAAATAAATTGCAGCTGATGCTTACTTTACAGTTATGTTATACTTTGTTATACAATTGTTTCAGCTGTTCAGATAAATGATATCAAACAAAAAATTGTTCTTAATTTATTCTGCCAGTTTCCAGGTCTGTATCAAAATTTAAGGTGTGATTTAAATTAGAAGTTAGGAGACCTGTATGTCACATGTATTATATGTGAATATAAACCTTAAAAAGTGTTTCCATTATCATTTTTTGTACTTGAGCACTAACTTGGACTGTAGGTTCATATGAGACTACCTGAAGGAATTTAGACTCCCCCACCTGTTGTTTCGTTTGCTCCACTGTGCTAGCACTTTATATGGGCAGCCATATATAAGCTATAAAAAGGAATGCTAAACCGATCTAGCATGAAAATTATTCAGGTAGATAGATATGAGAGGGGAGGGAAAAACATCTTCTCAGCCCAATTTGCTGAGCAAATGACTATATTTGGAGCACAGATGATCTCAGCAAATTGCTGTAAGAGTTATGCCAGCATGGGAGAGGACTAGCACACATTGGTGCAGGTAGGAGAGTGCAGGACTAATGTAGAAGGGGAGTGTTTCTCTGTTTGGCATGGCTGTTAACAAAGCAGAGATTCTAAATAAGAAACTTCATGGAAAACCTAAAGAAAGGTATATGAAAAGCCCACTTAAATCAACTACTGCAATTAAAGCATAGAATTATATGAAGCTGAAGTACAGAGATACCTAATAGCAAATCAATTGCAAGTTTATTTTGGAAGTCTGGGCCATGTGTATCCAAGAACGCATTGCTTTTGATGGTACCAAATGATACATTGTAGAAAGTGAGAAGTGTTTTGATATTTCAACCATTTACGGGTTTGGTACAGTTAAGAATGTTCCTCGATCTCCCTCTGGTGGGAAAGCCGTGGCATGACCATGGGATACAGAGGTTGACCTGCGTGCAATAGCTACTTGTGCATTGTAATTTATAAACAAAATTGTGAGTCAGGAATAAATTTATTGTGATAAACACCTTTGCTTTTCCCAATTATATTGTATTTCAGCTATATGTTAGGGAATAAAGAAGCTATCTGCTACCTATCTGTAATAAATATTATATCTTCATGGGAAACTGACATTTTATTCAAAATGTTATAACAATGGCAGATTTATTTCTTCTCAGCGTAAGACAGTCAGTCTAATAATGCTTGCATCTTTGCTGATGCTTTTTTGTTTTAATTTTATGAATAAACCTAGGGCTTAAAAAAATAAAAATTGCATAAAAATTACATTCTTTAATGGAGGCCCTGAATCAGCTTGAGAAAATCTAATGTTTAAATTTGACATGTACTTCCTTACTTCTTTTTTGTGATTCAGTATCTAGAAGAATTGGAGCTAGACAGATGATGACTTATAACTTTGTAACAAAGTTATTTTTTTGAAGGAGCAATACAGTTCAATTTTTTGATAAAAAGGCGTAGCTGCCCCTGAAATACATGACCTATTTAACATAGGCTTAAGTTCAAGGCATCTGACTTTAGAGATTTGATTCATGGACTATACAGCTTGTGGTGGCCAGCATTCATATCATATATATCATTTTGCTTTACATATTTGCATGTAATAGAATTCCATATAAGCATGTATATCTCATGTTCACCTTTTTTTTGTTTGAAAAGTAACAACAAAGCAGCTTTAATCATACTCATTGCATTTATTAAGAGGGTTGATCAATCTAAAAGACATCTTAAGTCTAACAGAAGTCAGTACATATACTGTAAATAAAAGATAGTTAATACTGTAAAAAAATAAGTTCTCTTATTTCTCAGCATAACTAGCTACTATTTCAGTTACATAGCTCCAGTAGTGTCTTGTTGTTGGGAACATACTGTATAGCAAGCATGTTTCTCTTTGATGTTTAGATAATATAAAATACATAGAAATTCTGGCCCATAAGTTTGCCAACTTCAGGTGTCGCATTCAGCTTTCATTTTATCATAATGAAAATACATTTGTGGTGGAGTATTAGGGTTTTATGATGTAGGGGTTTTTTTCTGTTGTTTTTTCATATAATAGAAATGCAATTTATAGCTGACATATATTATATCTAATTTCAAACAGCTTGAAATAATGCTGGAGCCCAAGGTCTGGAGAGAAGCTGCTACTCAGGTGTTCTTTGCCTTAGGGCTTGGATTTGGTGGAGTCATTGCCTTTTCAAGCTACAACAAGAGAGACAACAACTGCCATTTTGATGCTGTACTGGTGTCCTTCATCAATTTTTTCACTTCTGTGCTGGCAACTTTGGTGGTGTTTGCAGTGCTGGGCTTCAAAGCTAATATCATAAATGAAAAATGTGTTATCCAGTACGAATATCTGTTTATTTTTTTAAAAATTATTTTTATGCTTTATTTTATTTCTGAGCTAACACAGATCACTGACTTTGATCTCTCTGTTTTATTGTGTTTTACAGAAATTCAGAGAAGATTTTAAAACTTTTGAAAATGGGCAATCTCAGCCAGGATATGATCCCACATCATATCAATTTCTCAAGCATTACAGCAGAAGATTACAATTTAGTTTATGATATTATACAGAAAGTTAAAGAAGAAGAGTTTGATTCTCTTGGTCTGAAATCTTGTCAAATAGAAGATGAACTTAACAAGGTAATGTCATTCAGTCTTGAATACAGAGATTATGAACAGATGGGTATTTGTAAGCCTGAAACAAGTTGTACTGTGAAGTGTACCTGTGTACCCAGAGTATCAGTACAGCATACCTGTGAGCCGTGCACCTATAAAGACCTGGATGAAAACATGGTTGCATTCCAGCTCACTTGAGGACTTTTGGGTCTGGTGTCTTAACATAGTCTTCACTGATTTATAATATATTTTGATCATTATGTCACTCTTCTCAGGAGGTGATAAGCTTTTAAAGCTCTGTTTTTTAGAAGAATTGAGCATGAGGGTTTTTCCAAAGACTAAACAGAGGTGCTACCTATTCAATATCTCAGATTGCAATATATTCTAATGTTAAGATACAATTATTAGATAAAAATACTACTTCGCTGAAAGTAAAAAATTATTCTCTACTTATTAGGTAGTTGTTTAATGAGTATCATCCTGTTTTGAAATCTTACAGTAAGTGAAATATATAGCAGAAATTATAGCTTTAGGGAGGCAACTGTAGATTGAAACACTGACTTTTATATAGTTGCACCAGCATCTGAGGATAAAATATAAAATTGATGACTTAGACTTCAAAAGTTTCTACACTATTCCCACCGTTTAAATTTGAAACAAAAGTTTAGAAGTTAAATCCTGTATATGCTTACTGGAGAAAACAGAGTATATTTTATACTAGTCCTATATAGTAGCTCTCATGCAACATTATCAATGAAAGATAGAAGGAAGTTCTGATTGGACATGAGAGGAAAATTTTTCATAATGAGAGCAATCAGCCATTGGACTAATCTCTCCGTGGAATGGATGGTTTCCACAACACTGGACACTTAAGATTCAGCTGTACAGGGTGCTAGGCCATCTTTTCTAGACTGGTTTTGCCAAGAAAGTTTGGACCAGATGATCCTTGAGATACCTTCAAACCTAGTAATCTGTGATTATGTGAAAGAATTGTGTTAATGTCAATCAGCTAACAAATTCTCATGTTTCAGTAAATCATATTAATTGGAAGAATTGCATATTAGATAGCAACTTCCCACTCTGCCTTCAAGATGTAATCAGTGACACTGCATGAACATGAAGTCAGACTTGTCAGGCTGTCACACTACCAAAAAAAATTAAAAACAAATTCATGAATAATGACAGAATGTTTTTTTTTCTCACTGACAGGCAGTTCAAGGAACTGGTTTAGCTTTTATTGCATTTACAGAAGCAATGACCCACTTCCCTGCTTCTCCCTTCTGGTCAGTTATGTTCTTTCTCATGTTAGTAAATTTGGGACTTGGAAGTATGTTTGGAACCATAGAAGGCATTATCACACCCATTGTTGATACCTTCAAAGTCAGGAAAGAAATTCTTACTGGTGAGTTACACAAACTTTCTTTTCTCCATAGAGCAGTAAGCTGAATTTTTTTTGACAGTACGAATTCTTTTTTTTTTCTTTTTTTGACATGAAAGTTTACAGAGTATTTTACAGAGCAGTAAATCACTGTATTCCAGACTGTACTTCTATGCACAGGCACATTAATATCTGCCAGTAATACCTTTTCTGGAATGCTATAGTAGCATAAATGCCCTAAAACTTAAATTTTAATGGAGGACTAATTTCTGTTACAAGTTTCTGTATGGTCAGTCCTTTTGGGCTCTTCCAGAATACTTTCTATTCCAGCCTGTGTCACACATTGGAGAAACAAAGGAAAAGGAAAGAATGAAAATACATTGCAAATTACTACAAATTATTCTTAAGTAGGCCAAATGAAATCTTAATTTATGATGAAATTTTTATTATGCTAAAATCAGTACAGTTACTCTCTAGAGAAACATATTTTTCCCTGTTAAATGTTTATAAAGTCTTAAACAAGACGTCTAGTTGTTTTGTTTGGGGGTTTTTTATTACTTAAATTCCCAAAGTTAATTGAGGTATGGCATGTTTATGTAGCTCTGACTTGTAGGGATTTCTCTTTTTTATATAAAACACCAGCAAAAGTGTGAAAGTTAGGTTTCTGAAAACCTTCAGGACAGCTGCAAAGGACATGATGTGTTATGCACAAATTCAGATTTCATATTAATGCCTGTGAAAGGTGGGATAGAAAATAAAAGAACATGAAAAAGGTGCTTTAATATTATCTAACTCTATGAAGGAAATAATGAACTCTGTGAGAGAAACAATAATGCATTTTATAAGAGTTAACCCCTGATGCAGCAGAGCACTGCTTTTTTTTCCCAACTGCTTTCCTTACCTTTCTTAGATAATAAGTAATATTTGATTGACTAAAAAAATCAAATTCTTCAAAAAGATAAATCAGCTGATTTTTCGGAAGTCCTGAGTTGGTGGTCTTTTGGGTTTTTTTAATAATAAGGTCTTAAATTCTTGCTGCAAGAGTTAGAAATTAGCTGTTCTTCCTAAGTATGTATGCAAATACCATGATACATAGTCATTACACAGGAGTAATGGAGCATTTTACGGTAATTCCTTGTTACTCTGTTTGACCAAAAAAAAATTATGATAAAGGAATATCCAAGAACTGCCTTTCTCTTGTAATTTTTTAAAGTGGTATGCATGCATGATTTTAGCTAAACTCAGTTGTACTCAAAAGATTAAAAACACCTTATCAAGTTGTATAATTAACTTACAGGAATGAAATATCTGGCTCATTTCTCATGCAGTATTGGTGGCATTTAACAAGGATTGTGGCTGCAATAGCTTTTGTGCTTACAGGACAAAAATTTCCAACATTTACAATTTTGAATTGTAAGCATTTTTGCAGCTCTTTGGTTCCAGTTAACTCCCTTTTGAGTTCAGGGAAACCAGCTCAAATAGTTAAAGTTATTTTGTGTTCAACAACATTGTGCAGAGAGGTGTAAAGGTCAGAAAGTCATTCCAGTAACAGTTCCCACAAGGTACAAAAAAGTGATTAGTCTTCTACCACAGTATTTGTAACAGTGTCATTGTCTTAGTTTCAGTACTATAATCAGTAATAATTGATTATCTTGGATTCATCCAATGGGTGTATTCTATAAAGATATTTTATATTTTGACCCAGGTCATTTTCACCTAATTTTGTGGGAGTACTTAGGTGCATCCTTAGCCTAAGTTCCCTGTGAGAAAAAAAAAAAAAAAAAAGGGCACTTTAACTGGAAGAATCAGTCTTACTGATGCTCAGCCTAAAATTGATTTCACAATTTATTGAAAATTGACTTAATTTATGTCTACTTAAGCATTAAGTCCTGTTACTGACAAATTTAGTTGGAGAAAATTATATTGAGATCCATTACGCAGGATCAACCTTTCAGGAAATACATTTTGGGTTGTTCCTAAAGAAGGGATAGAAATGTTGCTTAATGTACAAATACATTTAGACAGATCCTAATAGAACTTCATGCAGGGAATTATGTTTTAGGGGAAGTTATAAAACTTCTTCATTTTATTTTTTTCCCTATGTTTTCATTTCTAAGTTCTGTTCACTTCTGAATTCCAAAAAGTGAACTGGTGACCAGTTAACATGATGTATGATGTTTTCCCCCCCAGTTGATTTTACCCTTGCATTCACATTACATTTATTATTACAGAAATAGTCACTTGATTAATCTCTTCTGCTTAATCAGGACTGCTGTAATATGGAAATTCTAGTAATTCTAATTTCATAACTTTTCCATTTTGTAGCAAAGAGGTGGGATTCCTAATATTCTTAAAATTGAGACCACCTAAAAAGTAAAATGTTATCGATGTTACTTATATGAAATAATGCATTAGTTCCTCTTTGTCTGGGAACTTTATTGTAGTTATTACTCACATTGCTGTCCTTTATTCCAGTCATCTGCTGCTTGGTAGCATTTTTTATTGGCCTGATCTTTGTGCAGCGCTCTGGAAATTATTTTGTGACAATGTTTGATGACTACTCAGCTACTCTGCCCCTGCTTATCGTGGTCATTTTGGAGAATGTTGCAGTCATACGAATTTATGGAATAGACAAGTAAGTGAACGAAATGTATCTCCCTGTCCATATCAACACTATTTGTTACAATAATTATTACTATTTTAATTATATTGTATGAAGCATGTTCAATATACACAGAAATACAAGTAAGTAGAAAGCTTGTCAATCTGGTCAAGAATCTAGTCTGTCACTAGGAGCAGGTTTGGAGCAAGATACACTACATCAGGACAGTGTACTGAAACCCAGAGAATTAGTCTAACAGCTCCAAAAAGAGGAGAATACTGTAAAAGAAACGAAATTAGAGAATTAGAAAGGAGAATGGTTATGAAAGTATAGGGAATTTGTAGCAACAAAGACATAAAGATTTCAAGAATAACTATGGTCTAATCAGCAGATGAGTATTTCAATGCAGTGTTCTAGGCAGGCTGAGAAAGGAACAAAGCAAACTCTAATGGCAGTAAAAAGAAAAAAATTCTATTTATGAACTAGATTTAGTTTGGGGTGTTGTAGCAGTTGTTCTTTGCATTAGTTGTGAGAGAGGAGATGATAGCAAAACAGGGTCAAAGCTCACTTGGAAGCAGCACAGTTGACAATGACGTAAAGTGACGTATTGGTGATGGGTGAAGAGGAGTGGCTGTAAGTCCCTCTTGCTTTTTTTGTTTTTGTTTTTTTTTTTTTTTTTTTTTTTTTTTTTTGTTGTTGTTTTTTTTTTTTGTTTGTTTAATTCGTTTTATAACCAAAATCAGCAGAATGTGTTCAGTAAGTGAGATCAATATGTGCCACACTTAAGGAGTAGAAGAGTTTGGATCAAAAATAACTCGTGCCCTCTGCAGGTCAAACAGAGCCTGCTGTACTAACATGCTGAAGAAGTTAAAGCATCTGTTATTCCTTTGCATGGAGAAAAAGTGTGACATAGAATGGGTGGGGTTTCAATTGACTTTTCACTTGTTTGATCTGAGTAATCAGCCAATCCTTTGTCACAATGAAACAAAACTATAAGAAGAAAATTTAGTTTTTTAGTTTCCAGACATTGGTTTTGGTCTGTGCAGGTAGTGCTTGGCCTACTTGCTCAATAAGGGAGAATTCCAACTTGGACCACATACATAATCCTACAACTGATCACTTAGATATAAAAACACTATGTAGATTATTTTACACATGCAACCCAAGGATAAAACAGATGACCTGGTTATAAGGTTGGTGATGTCCAAGCTCCACTGTGCATGGAGGTAGACATGCCAAACGTTAGCAGCTTCCTGTGAGGAAGCTGATGTTTAGGCATAGCTGAAATATTGTAATCCTTTGCTTATGATTCACAGTGCAGGCCATTCATGTTTTCAGAAGGGGTTCTGACAGGATACAGTGAAAAGTTAACAGCTAAAGTTCTTATTCCTAATGACCACCCGAGTACTCCCTCTGGAGTACTCCTGATATTTCTTCTGATGTATGTTTCTCCAGAATATTCTTCAGGAACCTAGCAATTCAGTTTGCAAAAACCATCAGGATCAACAGCCTCAGGCTGCCATTGGCTGTGACAGTACCAAGGGTTCCTTGTAGATGAAATTCCATATAAATATCTTATTAGATATAAAGTCTTTGATCAGATAGTAGAAAACCAAAGCATAGCATCCAAAGGGATAAAAAAAAGGTAACGTGGGAATCTCTGTAGCCAAGAAGGAAAATCTCCTCTGGGATCAGTGCTAACTTGAGCGAAAGGAGACTTTTAGAAGAGGATTAGTAGGATGGAGACAATGGAAGACTTTAAAGTAAAGATAACAGATTCGTGTTCAACTGGAAGAAGAACTGGGGCTCTCAGAAAGAAAACGCTATCTATAGAGGGCACAATCCATTTGTAAATCCAGCTTCTTTTTTAATGATGTGTTTTATTTCAGTGTCAACAAACAATAGGATGCCTCAAGCGGTGCAGTTAATTTTTTTTTCTGAGAGTTTACATGGCAGAAGTTTCACATGTGTAACTGCTTTGAAAACATACTTACTGCTCTAAGAGCTTTTTTGAGATGCACATTTCAAAAGGGAGTGGGACCACAAGGGAGTTAAAACAATCATTGTCTGTGCACACTCCAAAAAAATTATTTCTGAAAGCATTCTGTGTTTCTACTGGCTCTGGAACTTCGTCATGAGTACAAAAATAGGAGTTTCGTTCATGTCATAACTTAAAATTTTGAGGAACAAGGAGGCAGTTTTATAGCTTGGCGAAGTTTTATTTCAGCAGCTTATGTGATGCAAACCATAGCTTATGCATAAAGTTGGTTTTTTAGACTGCAGCACATGTGTGGGTTCAAAATTAATATTGCACAATCTGTAAGATGTGCTGGTAAACAACCCAGCAGTCAATACAAGAAAATGTAAGAAAGAATATAAATGAAAAGTGAGTTTAAATATCTTCAGCACAGTCCAGCAAGCAGCTTACTAAGTCACTGCACTGTGCAGCGATTCCTTTTGTTCATCTGGTCTGAGCTAGTAGTATAAAGTCTATTTTTCAGCCCATCAGTAACTTAAACTACAGCCATTTCTATATATGCATTTTTCCAGTGTGTTGATTCTCTCAAGTTAGGTGCTGTCGACTATAGCGCTGAAAATCTCAGTGTGTGCATTAACAACAACCTTTTAATCCCTTCACAGATTTATGGAGGACCTGAAGGATATGCTGGGGTTTTCTCCAAGCCAGTATTATTACTACATGTGGAAGTATGTTTCACCATTTGTATTGACATGTTTGCTGGTAGCTAGCATTGTCCAAATGGGATTAAGTCCTCCTGGTTACAATGCTTGGATTGAAGATACGGTATGTATATAGTATGTATGTGTATATGTAGGGTTTGTATGTATATATAATACCATCATCATCATAGCGATCATATCTGAAGCATTTGAGAAGTACTTGAACAGACAAAAAAATTGCAATTAGAAATTAAAATCAGTATAAATAATGACATGGTTGCTTTTATCTCAAGTTGCTTTAATATAAAACCAACAATTTTTTAATTTTAGAGTAGTTCTGCTTTAAAATGATTGACAGAAACCTTTATGCCTTGGGTGACTTTTAGTTTGTTGATGTATGATGAAGAAACTCTTAATGTTGGGAGGGGTTGTTTATGTTCATGAAGTCTTATTTTACTGAAGAAAACAGGTGATAACTGCATAAGTCATTTCAGATATCACATCAGATTTTTTATGTGGAATTAAATATTGAAATTTAGCAATGTCATAATTTTTTCCCTTTTGGAACACATATCCCAGTGTAGGTAGCAGCTGTATTAAAACCTGTCTCTGGTAAGAACTTGTCAGGGTGAGCAGCAAGGCAGTTCTGAGCATTGGCTTCAAAAAGATTCAGTCAAGGTAAATTGGAAGAGGTCTGCTAATTGTAGGCTCATCAGCCCTCAGCTGTTTCTATGGGCTTTTTATGCAAAATGGAGAGAGAGAAAATGTCAGAGAAATTAATCTCAGGAAACTTTTCCAAATTCTCCAGGGGCGAAGTCACAACAAAGACAGGTAAAGGGTAAATACAGGAGGTTGGCTTTCCTACAGATAGATAGTATGCCTGCCTCTATCCAGACAACTATATGATTCTCAGAAAAATGCTCTTGTAACATTTGATTCTTGCCCTCAAAAATTAGAAGGAGAAATACCTTAGAATACCAAACATGCCATTCCTTTCCACATACAAAATTAGGTGAGCGGAGCCTGTTGGCCAGTGATGCATGGATGCAGTAGAGGTGTGGGGTGTAGTCAGTGCCCTAGTAAATGCATTATAGTTTACATGAAGTTTATGCAAAGTGCAGTAACTGAGATGGTCCCTGTCTAGACCACCTATTAGCCTACAGAACAACGGCTAATTTTCCAGGCATAGTTACAGATACCATTGCACACTTGTCTGTTCTGGACATCCTTGGATCCATGGACATCCATGGATCAGGGCACAACTACAGAGAAATGTAACAAAGCCTAAAGTGAAAATCTTGATTTGTGTGCTGCTAAAGTGCTCTGAGCGTCTCAGAAACTGTTCAGTGGTGTTTTAGTCCTGCTCACTGGCAGAAAGATAGCAATCCTACATCTCCATGACTCTTCAAATTTGAGATCTGTAGTGGTGCCCACACTGTGCGTGCAGGGTGACAAAAAGGTGAGCATATGCTTGAAAGCCACAGACCTCAGTGAAGAGTGCAGGTTTTTGTTATTTTTCTGGTGAAGACGTATTAATAGTTTTTCTGCTGTGTTTCTCAGGCAATGGAAGAGTTCCACAGCTATCCAACATGGGCAATGATCGTCTGCATATCTTTGATGGTGTTGGCCCTACTGCCAGTCCCAATAGTCTTCATGGTGCGCCGTTGCAACCTTATCGATGACAGTTCTGGTAGTTTGGCATCTGTATCCTACAAAAGAGGTCGGATAATAAAGGAACCTGTTAATCTGGAGGGAGATAATACAAGTCTGATTCACGGGAAGAGTCCAAGTGAAGTGCCATCTCCAAATTTCGGCAAAAACATATATCGAAAACAGACTGGATCACCGACTCTGGACACTGCTCCAAATGGACGTTATGGTATTGGGTACCTGATGGCAGATATGCCTGACATGCCAGAGTCTGATTTGTAACTACAGGAAAAAAAAGTGCTGTTTGTTTCTCTCACTGATCACAGCCCTGCTATGAGAAGTGCTCAGCTTCACTTATAGGGTGCGATCTCAGGTGCTTCATAGTGACAGTCTTTAAAAAGTCACGACTGTACGTACTGGTTGAGAAAACTCCCTTTGGATTAATTCTCTGAGTTTTTATTTGCACTGAAGGAAACACATTCGAATTCAATGGCAGCCTACATCTGCCAGCACAGCCAAGAATTTGATTTTTTAATTAATTTCTCAATTCAAAGCTTTCTATTTCTGAAGCACAGGTCTCACTCAAATGATAAAATATCTCTGAGGTTATTTCATTGAAAATCCTTTTTTTTTCTGCTGAATTTCAGGTTGACTCCCAAGTCTTAATGGTGAGCTCAGTAGTAGTTCACCAAACCCATGTTTGTGTAAACACCTGTAATATACCTTATGTAGATATGCTGTACTTATTTTATTAGCACTGATAATTACTTAGGCTATTAGCTGAGTAAAAAACAAACCTGCAAACTATTTTCTTATGTAATAGCTGTATAGAGCAATAGTATTAGAAAATCAAGGAGTAGACTTATAGGAAGGCGATCAAAGATTCCCTGTTCACTGGGGACTGCATAAACTGTGGCTGTACATTTTGTGTAAAATACTTGCTTTTTCAGTGTGAAAACAATGTTAGAGTGAGTCACTCCAAGAATCTTAAGGATTGTGCAGATTCTGCATTTTTTTCTATGCTGTGTGCCTAAAAAAGACCTTGATATTTATTGTGGTTACAAGATTACATATATATTATATTTATATAATATACTTGTAATGTAAATATGTATATTATTCTGTATGTAATAGTTTCAAAAGTTGAAGCAAGATGGCTTTTTTAATTAGTCTCCTTCAGTTTTGCTTCTGTTTTATGCAGATAATTTTTTTCAGTCAGTAATTGTTAAGAACTGTATGGCATTACATTTTAACCTACAAATAAAGAGATTGATAAGGTATTTCTCTGTGATATCCTAATACACTTATTATAACACAGCCTGCTTTTTCCTCATCTGGACTATCTGAAAGAATGTCATTTACCAGATGAATACAGATGCTAAAAGAACTTGAAAACAAAAAATCAGTCATCTTAATAAACTATTGGACAGGGCCATTTACTGTGAATACAGGGGCTGATGTAGCACTGTAAACTGGCAGGATACTCTGGAAGCTGGTATGTGATCTACTCCTTACCTTAAAGTGTTTGAAAATTAGGCATAAATTCTGACTTTGCTACCCCTAATAAGCAAGGAGCAGAACCTACTTACATTGTCCCAGCATCAAAGAACCAGATTAATTCATCAATGCAGGTCTCTGAAGCTCAAGAGTCTGTGTCAAGAGTACAGTTTTGAGCATGTCAGTGTGGAAAAGCTATGTCAGATAAATGGAAAGGCGCAAAATCTTAAACCAAAGCACTTAAGCAACTTGATAAAATTCCTTATGGATAAACTCTTTTGTCACAGGAGAATAATCCCAGATAATTTCTACTTCTGAGAGCTTTTGAAATAATTTCCATGGTCTGAAAGTAGCATTAGTTGACAAAAAGCTATATTTAATTACCAGGCTTATTTTACATATGTTAGAAATTGTACACATAAAAAAGCATTTAAAGCAGTCCTCTACAGTGCACATATTGAAACATATGGGGTAGAGCTGGCATAATTTAAGCGGGTTTTTCTTTGATGTATTGGTGATAATAGCATGTATGTAATGGATCACCATTAGAGACAGAGCAAGCATGTACAAAATATTGCTGCTGTGGCAGAGCAGCTGTAAACTTCCACCATCATCCCCCATCAGGCTTCTAAAATGACTGTTTGGGGTAGTTGCCATGCATCCCTCTGTGCCCAGTCCACAGAATTCTGTTCTTATGGGTGAGTTTCCTGTACTTTCCTTACACAGACCCTAGTTTTCAATGTGAAGTTATGGTCAAATATTTGCTTCTACAGAAGAGCTCTTAAAATGAATGTGAGCAAGATCTTACTATTACAGTGCAATAGCTACTTCTGTTTAATGTATCACAAAGGAGACTAATGCTACTTTAGCAGAGTGCTGAAGATTATTCTGCTGGGAAATACATGTCTGCCCTTTTGCTCTTTACTTGAACACTTTTAATTGAGTACTAAGGTTTTGCATTCATTTAAACCACTAGTTCTCAATTGGTTGCTTCCTATTAGCTCCAGTTAGCACATGTCACCTCGGTTTCATGAAATGTTTCAGGTTTGAGAAAGCCCAGAAAGTATGTCCTGTCTACTGTCAGATGTTCAATTCCTAATTTGATAATAACTACGATCGAACACCCTCAAGTGCAGAAGTTCTTTAGCCTGGTTTAGTACGATGGTCTTAAAAAGGCAGTCTGTCCAGCCTAAAGAAGCAGGACTGGTCAAAAAAAATAGCTAGATGTGAAGATTTAAAAAACCTAGAAGTAATTACTATAAAGTGCTACATCCAGGTTCTTACATATTACTGATAGAACTACTGAAACAAAGTAGGAGTTTGTATGTACATTTGCTGTTAAAGCCAAGGGAATTTACACTGCTTTGGTACTTCAACTTTGGGAGCAAAGTAGTAAAAGAAGGCAGAAAAGAGAAGTTTCATATTTGTCTACTTAAAAGCCAGAATGTCTGCATGTCCTGTCAGTCATAGCTACAATTAATTTGGGGTGGGTGAGTGGGATGGTTTAAGGAAAAGATCATTGCAAAAGTCAGTCATGCTTAAAATTAAAGAAAATCCTAATTGAGTCTTACACAATTGGAAATGGCCTAAGAACAAAATCATCCATGTGGAAAGTGAAAATAGATTTCCAATATAATTGGATCCTGCATCTTGGAGCCTGAAAGTCTTCGGATTTCTTTTCGTTCGTTTCTATTGAAATTCGGCAAAATGAAGTGGCTCTACTTATTTGAGACTTGCATGCATGTAAATATGCTACCCAGTAGCAATGTTAAGGACAGTATAACCAGCTGCCACGTGACATAGTTCTAGCAGTGATACATGAATATGAAATTATTTCAGAAGGCCTAAGGTTCGTCTTACCAATATTCTTTGTGGGATCTGATTTTGCTACAGAAATTTAAGAGAATCAGTCACCATCAGTATGGCACAAATGGTGGCCATGTCATTCATTACCTCTGTACTCTTAGTGGAGGTTCTCAAATTCTGTGAAGTGCAGGATAGACATGCAGTCTTGATACCTGTTTTTAGTATTTTTTGATGGATCAAAATTTTATTGATACCTTATAGAGTATCAAGCAGTGAAGAAAAAGAAAATGGGGGGGGGGGGGGGGGAAAGAAAAAGATTTAAGAATGAAAAAGGGAGGGAAAAATTGAACAGTTGTAACCCTATTCTCAGGAAGTAACAGATATGGATTGGTTGATCCTTATGCTGCCATAAGGGGAACAGTGGTCTTGTCATACTAAGGAGAAATCAGTAATGATTGTGGTAGCAGTAGCAGAGGGAAAAAAAGGATGTATTTGCAAAAGATTTTAGATACTCTGAAAATACTTGCCTGTACTAACCACCATGGAAGACTCAAATTGTGCTGTTTAGCTGAGATGCAGAGTATTCAAAAAAAGCTTTCTACTCCTACCACATCTTTGAGAAATTAGAAAAAATATGGTTACATGAATTTTAAAAAGGTGCAGGAAATGTGATGCAAACTTCTAAATGCCTAGTTAGATTCCGTGGTTTGAGGAAAAAGGAGGAAGTCAAAATATAGGTTGTAGTTTACGTTCTTTGCCACTGGATGGTGCTCATATATCGTGTCTCTTAGTGATGGAATGCTCAGGAGTTTTGAGGCGGGCAGAGTAATGTATTTTTATTCTCTATCAAGACAAGACTTATGGATGATCACGGTATTGCTAAAGCTCAGAACTTCTTTAGTCTGTTCCTTCAGCAGCTTTCATACATATTTAGGTATTTATTTTCAAAACCCCCAAATTTTTAATGCTGTCAGAAGCAAAAACAAGCTGTCAGTATCCCATTGCCAAGTAGTACACTTCTGGGTCTTGAGAGCAGGCAGAAGGTTCTTGAATCAGTATTTTGAAATCAGTATTGTCTAACATGCCTTTTTTATTTCTTAAATATCCTATTACTTGCTATTTTTATTTCTTAAATTAGCAAAGTAATTAGCTGACAAATTAGTGGAGCAAGAGAATCCCTGACTCAAATATTACTACTAACACTATTATTTATATAAAAACTTCAATGCTTCTCACTGCCATCATCAGTAAATTCTTAAAGTTGCCAGGAGGTAGATGAAAGGTGTTGGGGGTGTAGCAAGGAACACTGAGAAGGGGCGGCAGCTGAAGGACTGACTCTAGCCTGTGACATTGCTTCTGAGGAAAGCAGCTACTGAGATATCTGGTACTGTTTTAAAAGTTATACAGTAGTGTTTTAAAAGTAGTACAGTAAACATGACTTGGGTATCTGTTTAACCCGTTTGGTAGGGATGGTGTAAAGTATTTCTCTACTGTAAAGTATTAGCTCTGACAGAACCACCATGTCTTCCAGTTATACTTTATTCATCATTACTGACTACTAAATAAATGAAAAATACTAACCAAGACCCTCTTATCTGAAATCAGCATCAATACATGTTATTGGTGATTTTTTTTCCCAACAAAATACACAGAATGGCAGTGGGAACTCCCATGGCATAGTCTTTAAATTAGGGTGTTCAGACAAAGAATATATTCAGTGAAAAAACAGATGTAGACGTTCTCTTTTTATTCAGTCCCATGTCATTTTCTGTTTTTTGATGCCCTCTGTATCTTTCATGTCCAACCCAAACTCAATAGGTGGAAAAAGAATGTGTTTCCCAGCACTAGAAGTTCAAAGATGTGAAATACTCTCTTAACTGAAAGAAGCTGAACTGATAAATGAAAAGAAGAATGGTGTGAAAAGGCAAAGGAAATTTCCTTCAAAGCAAGTCTAGTAGATTTTCAGATTTTTGATTCATGCAAAAGGGAAACACATACAAAGAAAGAGTCAGGTTTGCAATCCAGAAAATAAAGAATTAAGAAACATGTCAAAAGACTGATGAAAGGGGGTGGAACTGAAATGGAACACATTAGAAGAAGAAGGAAAAAGATACTGAGGAAATAAGACTCACTCATTGAATGACAAAGTGTAAATTGAATAGGTAGTAGGTGATCAGAAAGATAAAGGGGTATGGGGGAGGAAGAAAAAGGGCTTCAGGAGGAAAACAGATTTTGATGGCTGGGTAAAGTACGGTGTAATCAAGCTTTTGGAAGAAATAGTCTGCAGTAAGATATAGCTGTTAAACAGAGGTATGAATCAAAGGTAGTTGAAGTTTTGTTAGCATAGGGGGAGAAGGAGAGAGGCGGAATGAATCAGGACAGGAGAACACTGGGCTGGGAAGAAAGACTTGAGCTGTGCCAGAATTAATTTTCCTTCAAGTACTCAAGTGCCTCTGACATACTGAAGAGCTTGATTATTTTTCATAGTGAATTTTGAGGTGTTCTGGGGAAAGATGTTAAGGAAATGCTGCCTTCCAAAATTATTTCATTTTAGTTGTCTGATCTGAAGATCAGGGTAACTATCAGGGTAAAATAGCAGTGAAATTTTTTCCTGTATTTAAGGTTTAAGGAGAATAATAATTACCTAAAAGCACAGAAAACTCAATGTATGAGCATATGAGTTTGAAAATGAGTTTGTGAAGAAAAGCTCTGAGTTGGAGACCACTGTGTTACTGTGATTTAACATTTTAGTAAATCTCTTGGGCATTTGCCTACTATCAAGGATATGAATAGTTCCAACCATTATTCACAGATTTGAAATTAGCTAAAATCTCAAAGCACCTAAACGATATGCATTTTACTGCCTGGTCCCTGGAATGGAAACCAGATACCCAGCCTCCCATATGCAATGCATCTGGACAGTGAAGTGTTCCAAAATTACATGCCTATAAATGGGCAACATTTGGTGTGAGACTTGTGACAGAACCCCTTGTTACCAAAAAAAGAAGGAACTGAGGCACTCTGGAGAAACTGCCAAATAGGCAGGTGAGACATCAGTGTCTGTGGGTCTCTACAGAAATTAAATGTTCAGCTCTGTTCAAGTATAAAATACTTCGAATAAAACTGTGTTTTATTACATGCATATTGTATTCAATAAAGATATCATGAATGTTCTGCACTCCCATAGGCAGCAAAAAAGACAAATTGCTTACCTGACACAAAAAAAATAGTGTCTTTCAAAACTGTTGCAAACATTATATGTACACATTCTGTAGCTATATGTAAACATAAACATATATCTAGCAAAAATTCACCTTACTTTCTGAGAGAAGAGCAAAAAGGGGGTGGAACAGTTGGCACTTAAGGATCTGTTTTAACTCCTCAAGAAGGTTGATTTTCAAATAAAGTGTAATATTGCTCGATAAAGAATCTTTAAAGCAGCAAACGGCTAAAAGTAAGGTCACTTGATAGAGAAAGAGGTTTGAAATAAGTAAAGAAGAGGGTTCTTTAGACATATTTTGAAATTTCATAAGAGACACTAAAAGTTTCTCCAGACCTCTGATCCTTTAGGGTCAATTTAAAAAGGCCTTCATAGACCCCATAGATGTCACAATGCAAGGTCAGCTTCTCATAGATCTTAATTCACACATTGTTATAAGCTTCTTTTTGATTTTGATTCCTTTCTGCTGCCCCAGGATTTCTCAGATGGTTCCCATTTTCACCACAAGCTGCACAAACACTTGTGCTGGCACAATGGATGTGGTGGTGTGGAGACAGCAAGGAAGGGCTGAGAGTAGAAATTGCTTAAACCTGCACTGCCACCAATTAAAGAAACATGGAATTTTGCTTTCAGCTTTGGAAATATTCTGTACTATCTATGAAAACTATGTTATGAACAAATAAAAAACTGCAAAAGTATCCAGTCTCTCAAGAGTTTTACATAATTTACAGTTGTCAAGTAGCTGAAAATTAGACATCACATGGAGTACAGATATATGGCCATATAGCCATATAGAAAACACTGGTGTGACTCAATCATGACTTTATAACAATCATTAAAAACCAATAGAACAAAATGAATCAGAATTCTTAAGCTTCTTTACACAGTCTTTTTCTTCTGTTTTCAGGGATGACATTTTTTATCCTTCTATATATATCTTTTTCCCTTTACAGAATCAGCAATCTTCAGGACTCAACAGTTTGTTGAAGTATCTGGAGATTGCAGAAGCAGCCTAACAGTGTTTGTCACATACACACAAAAAATCACTGTTGAATTATCTACATTTGTTTTCTTAATTGCCCTTGCAGTTTGAATGCAGAGAAGCTGGGCCTGTACTGCTGTGCTGGACAGAAAATGCTTGTGCCAGCAGTGCACAGCTCAGAAGGAGTCTGGCCTAGATCACAATCTGACTGTGAACACATCCTGCATCTCTGTATTGTCTGTGTAAAAGACACAGGGATCTAACTCTCATTCTCTGCAAAACTTCATTCTTTGCTGAAGCACCTGTTGTGGGATGTGCTGAACAAGGAGCTGAGCAAATCTAGCAGTTTGGTGAAGGGGAAGTGGAGGAAGAGATTTTTTTAATCTTCCTACTCTCACTCCTGCCCACTTTCGTATTCATCAGACCTTCACAGACAGATCTATTTCATTAGCTCAGCAAAGTGCTTCACCTGTTATTCCATTTTTTTTTTTTTTTCTTAAGTTGTGAATCAAACTGATTCACCACAGGATGAAATGAGTGCAAGCATAGATGCAGGAGGGAGGAGGTGCTATACAGTCAGGAAAGGAATAGACTCTTGGAGTGGGGTAGGGAATGGATATCTCTAGTTTATTAGTAATGAAATTAATATATCTGCTCAGTCATGTAGCATTAAACCAAGACAGAGATAGATGTATGACTGGATAATCTAAATTTTGATCTAGAAGGAGCAGTTCTTAAATCCCCTATGTCAGTAAAAAGCCTATCTTATGTATATGAACTTTCACAATACGTATTGAATTCATAAAGCACATTCTTATTAAAGCACATTAATAATCTCTGGAAAAAGTTGTGAGGGAAATGTTGGTGCCTAATCCTTTCTTTAAAGTGAATGTAATAATTTGCCTCTCTTTTAGTTTTTAACTCTGCCTGCTTGCTGCTGCTGAACTGACTCAGGAAGTCTTGAAGTGTGATGGAGTATGCTATTGACCTATATAATCACAGTCATAATATTGAATAGCTAATTTTATTTAACAGCATATTGTTACTTAGCCATTTCTTTAAAGACTGCAAATGTGTCCAATGTCAGGTCTGAGATTTGACTCCTAGCACATTTACAGACATATTTGAAGTTTTGAGTGCAGCCCAGGCAAAAAACTTCAGAAATTCAGCATGTGGTGTAACAGAGTTTAAGGCTGTGCCTAGAAATGAGGAAAATTGGGTTTTGCTTCAGGCAAGGTACTAACAGACAGTAGTATAGAAAACATACTTGGTAGGGGATACCTACTGTTCCCTCAAGACAGTGTTTTACTGAGAAAGGACAAATCTTTAGTGAGACCTAGATATAATTCTTTAATGCAAATAGAACAAGAGCTGAGTCTCAGAGATCTTGAATTGTCTTACAATTGCCCTTTTGCGCAGAAGCAACTTGTGGGGTAGCATCACTGCTGCCCCAGTCTGTATCTCCCTAACCCCAGAAGATTTATGACAATTGTTGAAATGGGGAGAAAATGCAACAGCAACAAAATGAGACACTAACTGTGATGCTCAGTTATATTCCTCTTCACTTTCCTTTCTTAAGAAAAAATACACAAGTAAACCCCTTCAAAACTGACAAAATAATGTCTCTCTTCATCTTTTTTTTGTTTATATGATGCTGAAGAGGTGAGTCAGGTGGTGTGGCATAAACCAAAGGGATTAACGCCTTATTTTGACTTCAGGTTTTAAGGGTTTAAAGGGTTTTATGATATTTCATGCTCTGTATGAGGAAAGTCATGATACAATGAGGAAAGTCTTGAACGTGGGACAGAAGATTCAAGCTTTAAACTTCTATTTACTTTAACAGGTGTCACACAGCCTAATCTTTTGAAGACATGTCCCTAAGCAACCGTTAGGAATGAAGATTTTGATTTTTGAATCTTTAATGTACTACTTATCCTGACTCACATGTCACATAATTGTGCCAAACTGTGCAGGGTGGGCAGTATCTTTTTGATTTTCAGTCATTTGGCTCCTAATTTATGTTTGACAGTCTAGCCTTGAACTAATATGCCTGCATCATCACCAGCATTAGAAAGAATTAATATCTGCTGGCAAGTGCTTCCTTTCCACATGGAGGAGACAGTTCTACTCATTGGTAGGTGCTATATAAAATAATTATATGAGTTGTAAAAAAATCCTTTCCCCAGACAATATCTTTCATGGGAGGGAAGAGTATGCTTGTAGGTGGTTCTATACATGATATTTCCTCACATTTAACTTTTCACCTCTAACTTTTCATTAAAAAAAAACAAAAAAAAAACAAAACAAAAAAAAAAACACAAAAAAAAACCCAACAAACAAACAAACAAATAAACAAAAACAACAAAAAAAACAGGTTTGGGAGCTGATTCCACTGAGGTAACTTTGTTACCAAAGCAGAGAGATTGTCATCTTTGTAACGAGTAATGCTTGGTAACATTGTAAAAACCTCCAAATCAGCAAGTGGGAGGATTGCTTAAGGAGAGAATTGCTTAAGGTCCAAGTACAGAGTTATGCATCAGGGAATACCAGTTCTAAACCTAACTTTGACAGAGATTTCGTGTGTGATTTCATTTAATTAATCTCTCTTCTACCTGTCATTTTCTGCATAAACTCTGAATATGTTGCCACCCTTATCTTAATATTCCCATAACAATAAATTTTTCACAATTTACATTGAAGACAGTCAAAATAAGAGAGTGGGAATTCTTTTACTAGCTAATAAAAGTTTTCTATTTTTATATTGAGTTTCTTTTTTAAGAAGGCATAAGGAATTCTAGCTGCACTCTAGCAAAGGAAAGTTATATTGGATTAGCAGTGATAAAGTCCTAGGTCTGTTGCAGTCAGTATTAGACTCAGGCAGCTCCACAGGCAGTAGAGAATCCCTTGACTTTTCCTCTCCACCAGAAACAATCACCACCATCTAACTTAGCCAGAGCATAGATTTTTCATAGCCTGGGATCTCAGATATGGCTGAGGTTGCTTGTATCTTAAGCCACATATACTAGGGACACTTGGAGACATAAATACATGCTCATGCTTTCTCTGAAGGAAGATGGCTTTGCACTTTCAGAGGTTCATAAGTAATTTCACTTTCCTTTTTAGTTAGGCTGTGACTGGTTAGGACAGAAATTGTCTTTGTAAAGGCAAGAGTCATTGATCTACTGATTCAATTTTCTACCGGTATATCACTACACTGGGACTGAAATACATGTACAGAATTTCAGTACCAGCAGGAATCTGATTATTGTAATAACAATAACAATTACCTGATCTGCAGGATAATAAAATTATGCCCCTCCTAAGGCAGAATGAGATTCAGGTTAATTTTTAGCCTTTCAGTCAAAAGTTTGCTCACAAATTCAAAATGAAATAGTAAAATACCATCTGAGATTAACAGATTTGTAAACAAATGTAGATTTTAATTTCTTGTGAGTCCTTCACTGTACATTGTTAAAATGCTTTGTTAAATGTTAAATGTTAAAACATTTGCTGATAAGAGCATGGATTCCAATCTGTGCAACATATCTGGAGAAACACTGCACATCTCTTGTGAAATAGATTAATGAAGACAGAAATATGGATTGGTACCGAGATAGATTGGTCAATCCTCATGAAAACCATTCTTCTCAATGACAGAAATGCCTGAGAGTTTTCTGTGACACTCTATTACGTTTCCTCCATTATGGCAGTATAGAGCACTATATTCTGGGCAGAATATCTACCCGTTTCATTTTCAAGTGTAATCATAAGTGTGCATCCAGCCCATTCAACACAGTGTTGCGCATATTATTTCAGCTTTATGGATACAGGCTTGAGGTAATCAGTTATGAAGGGGGTTAGAGAGCATGACACCTAATGCTGCCCACACACAGAATGGAACTTGAAAAAGCATCCAGCAGGGACCTGAGCTGGAGCTCTTCTCAAGAAGTTTAACGCTGTAGTTTGGCACTCTTAGTTCAGGCTTGATTCAGTCACACCACATGCAGAGGAATGCAGGCTGCAGGCAAGGCTTTTTTTTTATCCTGAGAACTGCAGGATAAAAATAATGGTTTATGTGCAGGTTTCAAGGAGGGTTTGGGATTTTGTAATCATTTTGCAAAGTTGACAAGCTGAAGTTGATAGGTCCTTAGAAATTCTTTGTGGGAGAAAGATGCTTATTTGGTACTGAAATTTTCTTGAAAATATCACATTTTACCCAGTTATTTCTGGTAAAAAAAAAAAAAAAAAAAAATCAAAGAAACAGGTGAGATCAGCACACATTGAAACCTTTTATTAATGCCTAATTTTATTTGTAATGGGAGGATATATTTATCTTTTTCAGAAAAAACTCTACCATGTTTAGCTGCTTTGGTGGCTTTTGCATTAAGTGGAATAACTTTGTAGTTGATGTACATGCAGCTCTTCCTAGAAATCCAGGCCATATGAGACCTGGATTTCTTATTAGGACTATTGTGTAATGGGGATCTGTGAGTACTCAGCTCACAAAATCAAAGCAGTTGTTTTCTCCACAGTTTTGAGGCTAATAATTGTATTTAGATGCTGGCAGGTTATACAGTCATAAAAATGAGGTTATTATTGGCAGCAGGGATGTTTTGATGCTCATGGGAACGAGGTGTTATGTTGATAGTTTTCCTCAACCCACTGCAGAAACTGGTAGTGATGAATAGGTTATCCACTTGGAGACACTTGCCAGAGCCGTGGATTTCATGAGGCTAAGTTTCATTTCAAACAAAGTTTTCACTGTCCTTGTAAAATGTGTTTGTTCTTCAGCATGATTTCATTCTAACTGATAGGCTTGGACTTCAAATAAAAGTATCAGTGTATTAGTAATATCACTGCAGATAACTTGTCAAGTGACCACCCACACAAAGTAAGAGGAGTCAGAAGTCTTGGCTCACATCCATCGTGAACCACAGAAGATATTGTAGGTTGTCATTTCTGCTGCCTGTGCATTTTCATAGTTTCTTTGAATCAGACTTCTGAGCTTTGGAAACATACAACTCATGAACACAAAAACACACAGTTCAGCATGGCCATGTAGCTGCTGAAAATGTACAGAGCTGCCAGCCAAATAAGTGGAAAAAAATACATGTAGTGCTTTAGTGTTTTGTTCTGTCTAGTAACAAGGGACTACAGAAACCCCTCAAAATGCAGAAAAAGCCAGTTATCAATAGACCTTAAATTTCTTTTCTCTATATACAGAAAATAAATTTAATTTAAAAATATGAATGGAGACATATTTCTAAAGGTAAAAACACCCCTGCCTTGAGAACTTTGTGCCTATTTGTTTCTATCCAGAAGTATGAGCCAGGAAGAAATTTCATTATCTCTGCTACTTAAAAGAAATACCCACTTACCATGTAGTCATATTTTACTATGAGCAAAGATCAATTTTCCTAAATCAACTGCATGATCCATTTCACAGCTTTTCTAGGGAAATAGCTTTTTGCTTTTGTGGCTAGAGATGAAGTATTTGATATAAAAATGGTCTAGTTTTGTACTTGGAAAGTACTCTTTATCCTCATGTAAAACAGGAACCAAATAATAGACAACTTAAAGGAAACCAATTGAATGCATCCTAATTTCATAAAACCACACAATGAGAACCCTGGTGTATCTTCTAAAATTTCATGAATAGGGCTATACCTTCTCCCAGGGACTAACACATAATCAACACCCAGCAATCTGTGTAATCACATCTGTATGAGATTTCTAATTTTTTTTGAAGAGTAAAAGATAGTGGAAATCAGCTGATATATAATATGGAGACTAAAAGATTTCATGATACAGGATTACACTTGATGAATATGCTTTTCAGGGTAAACATTGTTTAGAAGTAGGATATAATACTGGAATATGTCAGTGGCTGCCACTCCACCTATTGCACAAAGAAAATCAGCTCCACTTGTTAAAATTCCTATATTCTAAGGGGTGCAGGGATGGGGGTTTAGTGCCAGGTTAGTTAGTTAGTTAGTTAGTTAGTTAGTTAGTTAGTTAGTTAGTTAGTTAGTTAACTGGTGGGCCCCACAAGAAGAGAAAGAATCGAAGGATACTTATAATAAAATTATTCCAAACTCTGCCTGTACTTGAATCTACATTGCTGCGGTTTAACACAATGCCTGTTCCCTGCAGTCAAGGAGAAAATGAAAAAAAGGTTAAGGTTGCTGCACCCATGTATCTTAGTTTAGTACAGCAAGACATCCTGATCAGTATCCAGCTCTGCCTCTTCTTAAGAGACCATCCAAAATCCATTTAGCAAAGGCTCTAAGAACATTTGAGCTGTCATCCTCAATTCTTAGAAAGAAGAACTACTCCAGGAAAACTCTGTTCCAGTGTGGAGGTGAAAAATGAGCTGCCTGTGAATGCCATCCAGAAAAGGAGAGAACACAGTTGGCTAGACCAGGTAGGCTGCTAATGCCAGGGGGAAGAATCAAAGCAGAACGGAAAATAGACTTCATACCAAATAACTTCTGCTATACGTGACTCCCAAATCTGAACAGCCCTCATATGAACTGGGAAAAAACCTAATTTCTATTTGTCAGATGAGGAAGTGCATAGCAAGAGGTCAAACTTCAGACATTGTTTTTCCACAAGACACACTGTCCTTTAAAGAAAAGGGAACCCTACTGATCAATTTGGTCTGCCCTCTGACAGACTAGTGATGTGCAACTCTTTTGTGCACAGGTGCTATGTGAAAAGTTTGGCCTTCCTTTGGCAGTTTTCCTTGCTATTCCTACTGTGTGAAAGCAATCTTGGAGGGATGTAGAATAAAGCTGTTGGCAATAAAGCCTGTATTTAAATTGAAGCATAGCAAGAACCACATGGTAAAGTACAGAACAATGGCAAATCAATCATATATCACTGCTGTTTTCTGGAGCAAAGCATTATTGTTAATATAATAAAAGCATATGGTTGCTCTGATAGAATACACAGACTGGAAAGCAAAAAAACCATTTGTGTGGTGTCAGCCATAACAGCCTTTTACAGTTATTTGCTTAATTGTAAGTTTGATCCAGGTTTAATGGTAGGAACCTTATTTTTGCTGGTTTCTCCTCTGCTGTCAGCAACGGCGTAGGAGTCAGCTTCTTGTTGTTGAAAAGTTCAGGGACCAATGCTATGCTAATTGTTCCAAGCTAGATAAATTTATGAGAAATTTCTTCTTCTTCTCCAAACATTCTGTAAACACCTCCAAAAAACAGTGAAAGTTTCAGCTTGAATGGAGGTATATAGCTATAGTCATAACGAATGATCTGCTACTATATTTGCAATATGGTTTGTGACAAGCATCTGGCTTCACCCTAGTCTAGAGCTGTTTCTCCAGAAAATATCATTTGATTTATGAACACTGAAAACATCAAAACTCTGGATGTGATGAAATGCTAGTGATCCTACTTTTAAACCAGGTTTCTTTAGGGGTAAGTATACAGGAAGTTGAGCATCCTGCACCATGCTTCTTTTTGCTTTCCTTGTCATTTGTACCCAAAAAATGTCATCATTCAGACATGAAATGTACATAATTAAATACAAATATCACAGTAAAAAAGAAACTTTGTCCTATTGAATTGTTGATTTTCTCCAAAATCTTTCCGGTTTATCTTACAAGATAAAACCTATAGTAAGATGCATTAAAATGAAATCACTAGTCATGCATTGAATACACGGGTTTTTTTGGATGCAGACCTTTGTGTTTATAAAACAAGTCTGTGTTTGCCTTTTTCACCTCTAAAAGCACTTCACTAAATTTGTGCCTAAGTTTCCTCGTTGTTATTGGCAATTACTTTTCCAATCTATCATTTACATTTAATATCCCTCTTAAGAATTAATACAGATTTCAAGTCTATCAGGCATCATCGTATCTTGACCTGCTTGTAGAAGCTGTAGACTTTAAACTGGTAAGTGATGTATCCACCTTGAAACTTCTGAGCTGGAGATCTTTTAGAAAAATTATCTAGCCTTTATTTAAAGACTGCAGATGATATAAAATTCAATGCTTCACTAGAAAAGCTATTTCAATGGCTAGCTACTCTGTGTTAAAAAGGAATTCCTCAATATTAATCTGAATTTGTCTTATATAAGCCTCCAGCCACTGCATACTGTGAAATATCTTCCTGTTAAATATGTCTGTACTCTAAGAAATTTATTCCACACTTACCTACAGAAAGTAATGCAATCGCCTTATTTTTCTCTTGAATAAACTCCAGATGCAGACATCATCATCAAAAAAATCCGTTCACAAGTGCCACGCAGAGAAAGGCAGTAGGAAATCACAGTATCTACACTTGCACCTTCCAATCCTTATGTTCTGCTTACACATAAGAAATTCACCATAACACTCCCAAAAATTGCACTTACCAGAAAGCGTTTTCAACCTATTATCCTTCAGCTGGTTGTCTCAGTACCTTTTTCTTAGTCACTGCTTTTTAAAAGTTGCCCTCCAGTTTGTGTAGCTTATTGACTTTATTTTTAACTGCACAGACTTTGCAGAGAACATAGATATTGATAAGAAAGTTTTCATTGTTCAATACTGTAGTGGGTTGACCTTGGCTGGCTGTCACCCAGCCCACTGGTGCCCACCCAGCCACTTTGTCTCTTCTCCTGCTCAGCAGGACAAGGGAACAATAGAAGCTGAAAAGCTCATGGGCTGAGTGAGGAAGATCTCTCACCAATTACTGTCATTCTGGCAAAAGAGATTAAAACTAAGGAAGAATAATTTAATTTCTAGTTAAAAACAGAGTAGGATAGTGAGAAACAAAACCAAAACTAAATACATCTCACCACTCCCACTTCTTTCCAGGCTCAGATTCTCCTGACTCCTGTACCTCTGCGCCCTGCACCCTTGAGTGGGGGAGGGGGATGGGGAATGGGGTTGCTTCAGGTCTGCTGATCCTTCCTCCTCATGTTCTTCCCCTGCTCCATTGTAGGGTCTCTCCCATGGGATAAAATCCTTCATTAATTTCTTCAACAAGGGTCTTTCCCATGGGTTGTAACTCTTCCAGAGCTGCTGCAGTGTGGGTCCCCTACAGACTGCAGCTTCCTTCAGTTTTTATCTATTCTGCCTATACTTGGACCATCTGCCCCCCAGACATCCCCCCCTCACCTCTGTGAAACACATATTTAAAAATTATCATTAAAATATACATTCATCACACAGTCCAGACAAACTTCACATACATTGATTAAGAGAATTGTCCACCAAAGTTGAACTGATATCATGACTGCACTGACACCGGTGAACAACACATGCACACCACACCCTTTGCCCCTACACCACATTACAACTACAAAACATTCCTCACAAGTATAACACTTTCTGGTAATATTCAGATCAAGATTTTTCCATTACCTCTCTTGGTTACTGTCCTTTTCTCAAATTCCTCCAGAGCCTGTGTGTGGCACCAGAAAAGACCCTGTTGGGTTAAGCTCGTCTGATCTCACAGCAGCCACCTCAGCAGCTCCCCTGCTGCCACACCCTGCCAAATAAATTGAATATAAATACCCTTTCTCTTTGTGTGTCATCTACAAATTTAATGAAGAACAATTTCATGTTTTCTTTCAGTAAACATACTAAAAATCATTAACCACACACATATTAACTAGATTCCTTTGTATTCTTCATTCTCATTCTTTAAATGTCCTCTCAGCCTAAAGACAAATGCACATTGTATTCATATCTGCTGTTTTTCCATAGATAAAGAATAACTGTATTTACAACTTCCAAATCATGCATCAGTTTTGTGACAAGGAGCAGCTAATCATCTTTCTGAAACTTCAATACCTCTTGTTTTAAAACTTTGATAGTGTTCCTTCAGACAGTTTTCGTACAACAAAATAATGTTTGATACAGATGATTTAACTTACTGTGGATAACAAAGAACAGTATTGAAATTTGTGCTAAAGTGTAGCCACATAGTCTAACTGGGAGACTCATTAATTATTTGAAACTGGGAAAACCTCCTCTCTGTCACAGTAAGAATGGACAAAACAGCAAAGAAAGTTTTCTTACTTTTTTCCCCCTCCTCTCCTTAGGAAAAGTTCATTTTCACAAAGCTTTTTCAGAAACTCTGCTTGAGGCAGAGGAGGCTGCATAATGTCCATAGTAACCACTCCCTTCCTTTTTCAATGAAGGGTTTTAGCAACACAGAATCCTTGTCTGAATGGGTCAAAACCCAGCAGCAGTGGGTTGAAATAATAGGAGTATGGCAGAAAGAAACCAAGAAAAATTCTAATGATCCTGACACCTAAGCTCATATTTTATGAAATATAGTTTGTAGGATTTTGTCCAGGAACCTAGTGTAGCCAAAGGCTACACTAACAGATGTCCATCCTTCCTTTCCCTCATTGTAAGCATCATCTTCTCTTAGCCCGTTACTGTGTCAATGCTCTCATTGCTGTGACAAGCCTATGACCCTATATGTCAGCCTATGAATCATGAAGGATTTGCAATTCCAGTGAAGGGTGTCCGTGACATTTATCTTTTTCAACAAAATGAGACAGTACCATTTTTCTCCATCATGAGTCCTTGTGCCAGCTGACCTGCAGAGAATAGGAAAGAAGTTGTCTTTCAGCATGAAAACATTAGCCAAATCATCAGGCAATGTCCATTTCTCTAATTCTGTTGCTCAATGCCAGCCATGAATATGCATTTAAGGATACAATCATAAAGAACACTTCCATTTCCATTTTGTTTATATGAAATTAGAAAATATTTCTATAGTATGGAGAGTAGCTATCCTCTGTTATCCAGCTTCCATGTCAGATTAGGGAATCTTTCCGATTTAAGGATATCTTTTCAAATAGCTGCATGTTCCATACATTTCAGAGTTTTCAAAGGAAACACAAGTTCACTGTTATTGCCATCAACACAAGTTTTAAAAGCAACTTTAAAACTGTTGGGGTTGCTTCTATAACAGTAACCAAAGGTAATACTTTGAAATAAAATACTCTATTCAAAAAGAGAATGGTACATTATTATTCCAATAGTAAGAAATATAATACTCATTAATAAGATTTTATATCTTCAAAATCTCTTTCTCGCATGCACACTTACTGTAAATGTGGATCAGAATAACTTCATGCTGTGTTCTTAAAGGGTTTTTTAAGAAAATGAAGGTGACATGGTATTTTAATTTCAGAAGTGTTGATTTTCCTTAGTTCTGATCCATATACTATAACCTGAAAATTACTCTGGAACAATAAATAGCACCATTTATTGTAGAGATACTTAATATAGGCAGTAAATTTAAGGCAACACTATGAATAAAAACTTATTAGCAAGTTTAGATCTTTAAAAAAAAAATAAATATCTGAAACATACTCTGGCAGCCTCATTTCAACAGACTCACAATGAAGTTTCTTATTTTTCATTGATTTCCAACTGAAGTTGGGAGAGAGCTTAAGTGAAAAGGAAGAGCATTTAAGCACAGATACCAGATTACCTTTAAGTCTGTGATGAGTTAAATGTTTATCCCTTCTCTACAGGAACCAGATATGCAATCTGCAGAGCTCACCATGAGTACAGAAAAAGAACAGTTTCCTACCTCAAGTAACCTATAACAGTATATAAAATAAAGATGTACTTGATTCTGACTCCTTGCTCAGCTAAGAACATTAAATAGCATCTTTCACAGAACTTCAAGAAAGCTGATAGAAACTTGATTTTCTTCGCTTATCCTTCCTCTCACTAAACAAAATATTAATTTTGTCCTTTGGTATAAAATTACGTGCAAAAAAATCAGCTTTTGTATGAACAAGCTTCTGTGTCCAGTTGTAGCCACTTGTCAGACAAGAGAGTCAAAGATATCAGGCCTGCTACTACCACGTATCAGGGAAGAAGGAATATTATCTTATCTTATTTCAGGGTATGTATTTGCCAAAGTAATGTCAATAAAATTAAAAAAAAAAACAACCAGATTTCTGTTTTTAGTGTGTTTTCAACTTCTGTGTTGAGAAATTGTAAGAAAAAAACCAAACTCAACTGTGCTGCAAATAAAAAGTGGCAACATTGTTTTTCCCTGTGGAAAGGAATGGTTTCCAATTTTAATTTGTATATTTAAAATGAAGGCCAAGTCTCTTCCATTGAGGTAGGTTTTAGAAATGAACAGACTGAAGCCTTGCAGCTTTTTGTGCCGTATTATTTTTGCACTCTGAATTAAATTCTATTTTATTTACTTTGAGTTTTATATTTCAGTCTGCAATATTAATTTTTATTTTTTTGTTCTTTTCAATTTTTAGGTATTCAGGTTTTTGTTCATAATAATATTTCCAACCACTTTACTTTTAATTATGTTTTCAGTTTTAACTGCACATCATTTCACTTAGGTCAACTTTCTTATACATTCTGGATTTCTTTGAAGGGCCTTTATTTCTGAAATAAATCTGCTTCTTTTTATTTCTTTCTTCCCTTGTAAATTCTGCTCAATTTATTCTAGCCAGTCTGGTCCTGATTTATGTTTCATTTATTTACATTTCATTATTTTCACCTTTTAAACTTTTTTTGCCCTGTGATTTCTCATTTTCTGATTCTTTTCAACTGCTTGCAAGTACCTCCCCCACACCTATTAAAAAGCCTTGGTTTTTATTGTTTTAGCTTTTTTCCCCCGTGCTGAAAGAAGTCTTCCTTCAAATATTTTTCTTTTTTTTTTTTTTAAACATACTTTGGTTTATTTTCACCTTCTTTGCCGAGTCCTTGTAAAACCAGTTGAAAACTGATGCTCTTTAAAACATGGCTTGTGATTTTCCTATTATGTTCAGCACCTAAGATAGTTAGATTTTCTGTAACTAACACTTTGAAATGATTTAAGGTTTTATTGACATCTCATTTTACAAAAGAGAAAAGAGAGGGTGGGAACACATCAGTCGCAGACTGGTATGTTTCTTCTCACCATTTAACTATGTCAAAAATGAAAAAGGAAATGAAGATCTGTTTTGCTCTGTACTAAGACTGGCCCCAACATGGAAGGAGAAAAAAGGCCCTTTTATAAAGGGAGATGTCTGATAAAAATCATGGTGGAACATTGAAAATAACATTAAAGGCAACATTTTGGCTCTAGTACTCTTTTTTCCAAGCTGTTAAAAATGAGACAAAAATGTAACCTTGTTCTCTGTTACATTTCACATTTTTGGAAAAGTCCTCTTGATTGAGACAAAAGTTTTATCTCATATTTCTGTTTTGCAAATCTATTTTCTATTTCAAGACTGAATTTTATTAACTATTTCTGAAGTATAATAAGCTTTTGTTCTGCACATAATACAGTATTATATTTCTTTTACATTTCAGTTTCACACCATTTGAAAAGGGTACAGCTTTTAAAACTGAACCTGGAAATGCAATGGTGAATACACATTGATGGGACAGAGTAAAATGTTCAAATTCCAATTTATTTTACAGTACACAAAAGTGATCCCTGGGGTTTTTTCAGATTATATTTACACAATGACATCTGGAGTATTCAATGACTTTCACAGGAAATTCCTGTTCTCCTCTATATTCTGTTTGTTTTAGCTTGTCTTGTATTGTCAGAATCTGTCTCTCTCTGATGTAAAACAGGTGAATTATTTAAGCATTTTGATCTTTAATCTTTATTAGCATGACATGGCTGATGCACAGGTGTTCCCAAAGCTACAGTATTCATCAAAGTTATATTGCTTGGGTACGGAAACATGATTTATCCAGCCTTCATGCCAAAAGGCAGAAGGGTAAATGTATGTTGATGACAAATCATTACATGAAATCCTACCTTTTGCAGCCTCCTGTAATAATGTATATTGTTTTATACAGGATGACTCCCAAACTGATTCCACATTAATTGCCATCCCAATTCACAACACAAAGCAGAGATAAAATCTGACTCATTATCATAATTTGACCAGAAGTACTTGTCCAGACCACACAGTGAAATGTTTCTCAAGGTCAAAACAGGAAAGGGTTTTTTATTGTAGGATTTAATATTTGTACTTTCATAAACTGAGTTACTGTTGGCTTTTAGATGTTTATTCAAGAAAGAAATAAATTAAATCATTACTTCTTTTATAGCTGCAAAGTACAGGCTTCAGCCAATACAAGCTTCTTCTGTGGACTTCAGATAATTGCATAATCTAAACCCTCAGAAATCTCTTTGCTTTCTAAGGCAAAATATTTACTTATAGTATTTACTTTAAAACAAAATGAAACATGAAATTGGTGTTTATGTGCTCTAAAAATTTCAATATAATAACTTGCATTTTTTTCCCCCTCCTTTTTAAAGCCATATTTTCCCTGAAGTGTTTCAGCTGCAGAGAAATAAGGAGAAAGGTTCAAAAGCACTTTAAAAATTCAGAATAGAATTGCAGAACATGAAACCTTATTATCCCGGCCACCACTGTCATCAAATCCTTTAAAAACGATGTTTGATGGCAGAAAGATGAGTAAGTGGTTGCTCATTTGGGTGGACAGCCAAAATCACACAGTATTTGGTTTATTATTGGTGCTAAGAAATATTTTCTACCGATGTTTATTCAATAGCTGAATTAGTTTTCAATTAAATGAAAAGACCGTATGCTTTCCTCAAACTCTTTTGACCAATACAAGACTTTGGCAAGAATTCTGACTCTAGCCAACACATACACAAATTTCTGAATTTTATGGACAAAAATGTCCATGTTTCAGTTTCCTAAAGAAGAAAAATCAGTGTTTGGGGTTTTAGGTTTGACCAAAAAAAAAAAAAATTCCCATTAAAAATTGTAGAGGAAAGGGTGAAATATGCTTATAGGGAACTTTCTCCATCTTTACTTTCCAATTAACCCTAGTTTTTTGCAAGTGGTTGAGTTTATAAAAGTATGCAAGTAATGAAATTATACCCTGTAGACTGACATTGGAACTTGTTCAATTTCTCAGTTGTTTTAGCTGAAATCCTGAGACTTGCACATTTTTATTATCGATTCACACTATTTAATAAACATTTGCATTTTATTGACCTGCCTAAATTTGGTTCCTATACCATTATTAACAATTATGCAAAATTTACATTATTCTGCTGATATATGTAAGTTCTGTATTAAGAGAATAAATCATCACATGTACAATTAGTTTCCTTTAGTATTGTCAGACTTACAGAAATTTCATAAGGGTAAGCCTGCTTCAAGGATAAGGACTTGCACAGGTCTGAGTTCACAGGCCAACAGATGCTAAATAAATGAAACTATATATGTTTTCACACTAAGAGATATATTTCAGGAGGTTATTTAATAACCAATCTTTGTAAAACATGCAATATAATAAAAAATATGAGTTAATCATTTTGCCCCCATATTTCATCTGACGGAATGTGTGCAATTACATGGATTACAGAGAGGAATGATATTTTCACTCCTGAGGGTATCCATGAGAGGTTAGGGTGTAAAATAGTACTAAGCTCACTCTTCTGTGGCTTTGGTTACTTCTCATTCACGTACTTTTCAGAAGTTGCTCTGTACTAAACAGAAAATATAAACCATAACAGCTATGTGAACAACTGTTCCACTGTCCACATCTTCAAATATAAAGGCTTCTTCAAGATGACTAGGGACAGAAGATGTCGAAGAAGAAGCAATGGTTAAAAAATTAAATGTCTATAATTGATCAGACTAAAAGTTCTACCTGAAGCTACTCATTTGTTTAACGCTGTCTTAAGGTAATAAAAAACACATAATAAAGCATGTAAATTCAATATATTACCTAAGAACTCATCTTGAAAACTCTTTGCCTTATGTTTCTATATGTTGCATAGCCACAAATGTACAGCCAGATGGACAGAAAGATAAACAGAAGCATAAACCAGAGACTCTCAGTGAAGGAATAATGTAACATCTCGGCAAGAGAGAGTTCAGTGGAAAAGTAAAAATATTAAAGAAGAAAAAAATCTGAATAACATGAAAACTGGAGTTTGAATTTTAGTAAGGGTTCCAGCAGAGATGGGAAACTAACTGTATTACATTCCTGCAGAACAGCATTGCCTGTTCTTTTGCTGGTTGCTCTGGATTTCACTTACACCAAAAAATTGGAAAAAATAAGTTTTCGCTCAAGGGCAGATTTCTGAGTGACAAAGTGATACAGAAAGTGCTGTTAATTTTCTTCTCTGAACAGCATCCCATTGTGCCAGAGATGCAGTATTAGAGTTTCATATAAAAATGAAAAAACACTATTTTGTATTCCATAGGAACTTTTATTTTTTGGTGTTCACTGGTGACGTAACATTTATTAAAGAGGGCAAAAATATCCACTTTGTTCTAAGGAAAGTGTAGATGGTTTCTGTGCATTATTTATTAAATGAATTTACTAATTTAGAATCATGCTCTTAAACACCTCAAGATGCAAGTCACCATGAAGACGTTCAGCAGGGCTCTAACTTCACTGGTTTCAATGAGGTAAAACACCAATGCTACAAGAACATTCTCTTTGAACAGCTCTCTAAAAGCTGACTTCAAACCACTGTACCTGACCATTCATCACATCGTGTACGAAGGACATACTACAGGGTACACAGGGCACCCCATTTATGCTAATGAAACTTTGTGTCAAGACTATCCCACAGATCACCCTTACCAGCTTAGTTTCTAGCCAGGCAAGTCATTCCCCAGTACCAAACCATCTATGTTTGATGTGCTGCAACAAGGTCAACAGTAAAGAAAGAAGAGGCTTTCAAACTACTTTGCAGAAGTTGGCTTGGTAGGAATGTGAGTTGAAAAGGTGCTTAGCTGTATGTGACTAGGAGAGCAAGGTTTTAATGTGTTGGTGGATAGAGCATGGATGACATCACAGCTCTAACATCAGATATCTTGGCGAGTTTATGAAAAGATTGTGCAACATCTGGATTGGATAAGACCTATTTACTCATAGGAGTAATACCACACATGGATTAAAAAAGCAAGCACAAGAATGCTGTTGCAGAGGGTGCAAGAGCACACCATAATAAACACTTTGTGGACTAGCTTTTTATAACAAACTTCTTAAATCCAAGCAGATGAAACATCTTACAACGTTATCTGTGGGGCTACCTTGGATTTCCTTCAAAATCAGCCTAAAAGACTTATTTATGAGTAATGATCTATTGGAAGCTTAGTGGAGAGGTAACACAGGAGCATCACAGCTGGACTTCAGCTGACAGAGTCAGAAAGTACCATCTGTACCAATCATAGAAAACAGGTCTATAATAGTCACTGGATTTGTCTTTGACCCCTGGTCTTGCCCCTTCTCACTCAGCTGATTTAAGCAAACGTTAACTGTTTTTTCAAATACATACAAACAGTTCTGTGTACAAGATAAAAACATGTTATTCAGAGTTTTTGCAAAGCAGCTTCATTTCAACTGCTCTGTTTGAGTTAGCACCATTATTGTGTCACATTTTTTCTACCGGTATAAACTGAGTGTGCTCAAAAGAAGATTTATACTCAAACTTGAGATTTTACAGCCTTACTCTTAGCTTTACCTACAGTTTAGTTACCTAGTCATAACATGCCACTACCATATAAATGTCAAAGCCATTCATACAGACCACTGAAGTTTGCATTACTCTGACTCATCCTGAGCTATCCTCACTTCTAGTTAGTAAAAAAAAAATAAAACCAGCAACCCACCTCAGAAAGGAGGCAAAGATAAAACCTCCTCATGATAAAGGGTGAGAAAAAAGAACCCCAACAATTTCCTCACCACCAGCCCTAAAACAACCCCAAACATTTAACTGAGTTTCATTACCTAGATAATAGCCACCTGCTTTTGGGAACTTCATATATATACATGGGACTATCCCTGCAAGGACCAATCAAGCTGGCCTCTTTGATTACAATTTCCAGCAGCCGTACAGGGTACAGCCTCTGAATCACCTGGTGCTGATTCACAGTGATTCATCACATCAGACAAAAGTAATAGTAACACAAAAAGAATTTATTTAGGAAGAGGAGTCTCTCGATACAACATCAGTGGCAAAAGATTACAAGTGAAATAAATATGAAATGCAGAGCTTTTTAAAATGGGACAGCCAGATGCCTCTGCAGTATTTGTGAAATAGCCTCCTAAGACACTTCAGGAAATGTCACCTGCCTAAAGATCTCCATCAATTCTGAAGACAAAACTTGCTAGAAGCTGCAAGATTTTTTGGATTGATGACTGGGCATCCTCTTCTAAGTTCTCCATAATCTTTTTTCATCCTTAACCTGGTTGCATGTCTAATATATGTATGTTTGAAGATTTACATCTTTATCTCTTGATTACTTTCTAGATTTTGATCACGGATGTAAATTCAGATTCCTTTGATGGCTCAGCTCACTTGAAAAAATGGTTATATTTTAACCAGCTGTAGAGTCTATATAACTGCAGGTATTCTTTTCATTTTTCTGAGAGGTGTTTGTTTGGTTTTTGTTTTTTTTTAATTGCTGACTGACTACTTCCTGCCAAGCCTGAGTGGTTTAATTATACCTCTAAGCCTTGTTAGAGCTGCTATTAACATATATTAAATATTTCATGTAAATCATTTACATAAGAAGCATTTAGCCAAAGTTCTGATTATCTGGTTTTGACTTTTTTCTGTAAAAGCTTTACTACAGAAGCTTTTAATGTTATTACCAAACGTGGTAACCACGCACTTTGCTCAGGCTACCTCACTGAACCTGCGTCTCTAGGATTTGCTTTCTGTTTAACCTCATGACATTCAACAAGGCCAAGGGCAAGGTCCTGTCCCTGGGCTAGGGTAGTCCCCAATACTATTAGAGTCTGGGGAATGAAATGATTGACAGAAGTCCTGCAGGGAAGGACTTAGGAACACCGGTGGACAAAAAGCTGGACACGAGCTAGCAATGTGTTTGCAGTCCAGAAAGCCAGAAAGTCCAGAAAGTATGCTGGGCTGCTGATAAAGAGCAGACTGATGGAGGTGATTCTGTCCCTCTGCTGCTCTCTTTTGAGACCCTACCTGGAGTGCTGCGTCCAGCTCTGGGGCCTCCAAGAGAAGAAGGACACAGTCCTGTTAGAGCAGGTCAGAGGAGCACTTCCCCTATGAAGAGAGGCTGAGAGCATGGAGGCCGTTCAGCCTGCAGAAGAGAAGCTTCTGGGAAGACCTTATTGTGGCCTTTTAATGCATAAAAGGGGCTCAGAAGAATGCTGGAGAAAGACTTTTTACCAAGGCATGTAGTGACAGGACAAAAGGCAATGGTTTAAACTGAAGAAGGGTAGATTTAAGTTAGGTATAAAGAAAGAAGAGCATGCTGTTTTCTATCACATATTCTCTGGGAAGTTTACAGCAATTAATGTTCCTAGTTCTGAGTTTCCACATTTTCAGAAGATGGTGTTTATGGCAACACAAGTCTGTACTTTCTTATTTACTTTTGCTGCTGATCCAAGAAATGGAAGTAGTTAAGTCCTGTTTTTCTTACAATTGTTTCTGGCAATGTCTTAATGCATCATTTGCTTTCTACAAACAACTGATGATAATGCCTTCACGAGTAGTAAAAAATATTTTCCAAAACAAGAGTACATTGTTGTGCAGTGAGATGGGATTTATTACCATTCTGTATATAGTAAGCAACTACTTTCTTTGAATGAATAGACTAAGGAAAAAAGTGCCATGGTTCTCAGCAGTGATAAATTTTTTATTAGCAGATTTTCTGTGGAGATTGTGGGTGGTAGAGAGAATGACACTAATGTAACTGAGGAAGTACTAAAGGTACTTTACGTAGTTATAGAGTACTATTTCTTTATTCTCTCTGCACATAGTGAAAGGCCTATAGAGAGGAAGCAGAGAAATAAAGATAAAGAAATGTGGGCTCAGACATGCTTATAAATGATTCTGTACATTAATAGGAAAGCTTACAATTCAAGCAACCTGTAGTGGAGGGAAGAGAACATCCTGAAAAAACATAAGTACATATTTATATATAGATAAACAGTTACGAATACAAAAACTAAGGTATCCTTAAAAGTTGTCATCCAGCTTCAAGGCAAATGCTTTGTATGCAATTCTACAATTGAAGATTTAGGTCAAAAAAGTGATGGGGCAAAACCTATGAAAGATAAACCAATCAAAGGTTTATTAAACCGAAACTAGTGCATCTTGCTAAAAGAAACCATGAGCTACAAATCACCATAGGCTAAGACATTATCAGAAAAATGTCAGTATTTCCTTTTATTGTCTTTTTAAGCCTGACTTGTCCAGAAGAGGTCATTGCAAGATGTTGAATGAAACACAGATGTTGTTTTTACCATTTTGCATATCTCTGTGTTGTAATTTTGAAGTCAAATATAATACAGATCAACACAGAATCCTTAGTTCCCAAGGCCAATAGAAGTCACATAGTCTTTTTTTGACTCTTTCCAAATTCTTTTAAAAATAAATTCCAGGAAGAAGGTTAGAATGGGGATGAAGCAGGTTGAAAAGAATTTAGTTGCAGTCTGTACAAATGGGAACTGTTATATTTGATGTCCCAATAAAGAGCTCGCCTTTCTAAGTGTATATTACAATATACAGACACATATGTTAGTGCTCCATATAAACCAGAGGCCCTTCATTATCTAAATAAATCTTTGTAAAGGAGGCATTTACACAATGATATACTGGTCTTTAATGCTTGCTCATGCACATCCAGATCACCTCCTGACCACTTCCAGAGACAGCGACTGCACCATCTCCCTCTGCAACTTATGCTAATGCCTGAAATTTTTTTCAGTAAAAAAGTTTTTTGCTAATATCTAATCTGGACTTCTGTTAAATTAAGTCCATTTCCTTTCATCCTTTTGCTTGAGGCATGGCGGAAGAGATGGACCCCCACCTGGTGACAACCTTCTTTCAGGTGTTTGTAGAGAGCGGTAAGTTGTCTCCTGAGACTTCTCTTCTCCAGGCTAAACAACCCCAGATGCTCCTCACAAGATCTGTGCTCCAGATCTTCACCAGCTTTGTTGCCCTTCTCTAGAAATGCTTCAGCACTTCAATGTCTTTTCTGAAGTGAGTGGCCCAAGACTGAACACAGGATTTGAGGTGTGACTTCACTGGGTACAGGGTGACAGTCGCTTCCCTGGTCCTGCTGGCCACACTATTCCTGATACAGGCCAGGATGGCATTGGCCTTCTTGGCCACCTGGACCCACTGCTGGCTCATGTTCAGCTGACTGGCAACCAGCTCCCCCAAATCCCTTTTTTCTGAGCAGCTCTCAAGTCACTCATAACCAAGCCTGTAGTACTACCTGGGGTTGTTGTGACCCCAGTGCAGGACTTGGCACTCATTTTTGATGAACCTCATACAGTTGTCCTCAGCCCATTGATCTAAGCTATCCAGGGCTCTCTGTAGAGCCTTCCTACCCTCCAGCAGATCAACACTCTCTCCTGACGCGGTGTCATCTGTAAACTTACTGAGGATGTGCTCAAAGCCCTCCTTCAGATCATCATTACAGATGTTAAATAGGACCAGTCCAATTCTGATCCCTGCAGAAGACTACTGGTGACCAGCCACCAACTGAGTTTGGTTTCATTCACTGCCACCCTCCGGACCTGGCCATTCAACCAATTTTTCACCCAGTGAAGAGTACTTCCATCCGAGCCATGAGCATCCAGTTTCTTCAGCAGGATGCTGTGGGAGACAGTGGCAAAGACCTTACTGAAGTCCAGATAGACATCCACTGGCTTTCCCTCATCCTAAGTGAAGAGCATTTCTCTGTATAGAGTTAGATAAATCAATTTACTTCAGGGACACACATATATCAGGCAATTATACTGTAGGCAGAAGTAGGCAGAGATGTTTGAGAAACAGAATAATCAGTAAATGCAAGCACCTCAAGAAATAGTAGAGCTCATGCATTTGCAGTAGTGCACTTTCCATCTAGAAATAAATTGTCCTTAAGCAGCGTAATTTTCCACAAAAATAAGACATGTAATCAACAATTAAATTTCAGGAGCTTTATGAAACTGATTATGGCCATTTTTTAAATACTAAGGAAAGATACTTTAGTTTAAGCCACTCCAGGTTGATCATTTTTATGACAGAAATTTCATACATCCTTGTATTTTGTGGATAAACACATCCATCATGCTTTAGCAGGGGAGTTACTCCATTGACCAAACGCTTTTAAACTCCTTTGTTTAATTGTCCTGGGACCTTTCTATATCATCTGTGACAAATGCCCCTCCAATATTAGCACAATTGGAACACTTAATGAAAGCTAAACTTTTGTACCTTGGTGTACTTATGCTCAACTTTCACTAAAGATAATACAAATGTGACATTTCTTGTGACATTTTAAAACTTTTAAGAAAATATGGTTTAAAAGTACAGTGGGAAATACCTAAATTATTTTTAATACTATATGTCAAATGAGAGAGAATGAATTCAAATTTTTAATCCACTGGGCATTTAAAACATTTCAGGATGAGTCCTTATCCTACATTTGGATAAGTGACATTGTACACACAATGAAAAATAAAAATTTTGAAAGGTCAAATTTTCAAAAGTCTTAAAAGGCTTAAAATTATCTAAAAAAACATGGGCATGTTAATGAATGTTAAATCTTATGGACTCATAGAATTTAAATTTTGGAGTTTTATTCCTTGCTTTCTGTGAACTTTCTTTGAACTTTCTTGAACTGTATCCTTCCACACTATATCTTCCATACTACATTGTGTAAACTGATCTCATTCAGAGAGCTAACCATCAGAGAAGTAAAAGGTCAAAATCCAGAAACTGTAAAGTAAAAAGAAAATATTAAGTTCTATGATTAAATATTTTATGTTTATTGAGCAGAAAGTCAGAACAATATAGGCAGGAAATGACTAAATGAACACCAACAAAAAAATAATTTTAGCCTTTCTGACATAATTTTCTCTTTTTCAAAACCAAAATGTTCACTAATTAAAAATGTTCAATTAAAATGAGACACATTTCAATCAGAAGAACGGTCCAGTGGGTTTCCAACCAGTTCCAAGCACAGCAACATCTTCCCTTGCACCTGAGAAGTCTTAACTTCTGGAATCAGCTCATGTCTGGAGCACCACTGCTCCACAGAGTCCAGTACTTTTGCCTTGGTGAGGAGTACATATCCAATACCTGAGCTGGCTCACTTAAGGGCTGTTTGCTATCTGTGTGTAGTGTTTCACTATGTTGCGCAGGCCTAGTAAATCTTTGTAATTAATTTGATCCCTTTTCCTTGGGACCAGCATGAAAACAATGTTTCAAGGTCCTTTTGGTTAGTTTTCCAAACAAGAGCTTATGACAAAATTACATTTGCAGAATTAGAGCTGTTAAAATATTTATCTTTTTGGAACATATTCTAATCAAAGCACATTCTACTTTTGTTCTATTTCTGTGCTGAGGTATTTATGATCAAAGCACGAGAGTTCTGGTATAGCTTTTTGAGCTGCAAGACACCTACTGGTAGAAGACAATTGAGCCAAAAATATTCACAAGCTTGCAAAGCCAGCCTCTGATGTCATATGCCCACGTCCTGAAGAAAAACTAGAAAGTCAACATAGACTCCTATTGAATTTGATGAGCTTGGAAATCCAATTGTAACTGAAGTATGTGTTCTGAGTCACATTAAAGGGAGACATGTTTTTACCGCATTTATGCCAATAAAAATGCTTGCCAGTGTTATTTTTTTCATTTTGGAAAATAGATATTGATATGCATTTGATAGGCAGAAGTTTAGACACACAGCTTTAAGTAAAAGATGGATTATAGAATGCCACTCTAATATTTGAAGTAAATGACTTATTCTATTACCAGTTGGCTAAGTCTGTATTGGTTTCTGAATATTCAGTGACAAAAAGAATTAAGGAGAAGGTACTACTGATCGTGTTGGTCTCTTTACATTTTCAGAACATTTTATTGAAATGCTGACAAAACTATCAACCTTGGAATCAAGGGAAGATAATTAAAACTAAGAAGTATTTAATAGAAATTATCAGAAGTATTTCCTTGAGGCACTAATTAGAAAGAAAAAAAAATTATTTTTACCATTACCCTTCCTACCATCAATACAGGTCATATCTGTGGGATTTTAATGTTTTACATGACTGACTTGACACAATTATATACTTTAGTATTCCAACTTATAAACAGATTTATTACTATGAAGTGATTCCCAATGTGTGTCCTAATTTTGTCACAGTAAAACCTTTCAAGTTTTACTGTGGGGCATCTGGATGAAAGAAGGCTTTCGACTGATGCTGTGTTTTACAATTTAGTGTAAAAGCAAAAATCTCTTCATGGGGAAATTCAGTTTTGTTGGGAAAGAAAAATCAAGAATTGTGTTCACCTGAGACAAACTTTAACATCCCTACCCGTCTTTAAAACAAACATCCCCTCTTCCCTTGTAGCCTTGTAAGTATATCTGTTTTCTCTAGATAGTTTTATTTCAATAACATTGGTACTAAAGCTTCAAATTCTTACTATGGGGCAAAAGGTCTTCCAGGATAAAGCAACAGGATAAATATGTTGCAAAAATTAAGCATTGGTCTAGAAAGTCCTACTGTCACAAAGGAGATGAACATAGTCACTTTTGTGTCTAAATTGAAATATTCTTCCTCAAATGAGCATGCACAATTTATCATCTTGTTATTAGCTGAATATTATGCACTTCTTGCTTCCTTATCCTGTTACCACAAGATATGAATACAGGTTATGCTGTGCTTCAGATTTGCAGGGTTTTTTCCCCTGTAGATTTTTCAGTATTCCAGGAAGAAAAATCCTTAGATATACGTATAGTTTTATATGTAGCTGTACATATGGGCTTATAGCACATACAGAATCTCTAAATCTCACTTTGTCTTTCTGCTAGGTGGTATAAGATGTCTAAAGCCATGCAAGTCAAATAAGATCCTGTGGTAAACCTGCATATAACATACCCAATTCCTTTACGGAAGCAAAGCCAGGACCGACTCCTATCAGAAGAACATGCTTTACCATAAGGACTGTGTCATAAGATGCTATGTCTCTGCCTCCAGTCAGAGCTGCTTTGAGCCAAGAAGCTCCACAATGGTTTCAGAAAATTATTTGTTTACAAAAATTCTGTACGTCACAGGTCTATCTAGCAATCAAAACTTGCTTTTAGGCTTAAGGGAATAAAAACCTTTCAAGGCAGTGATGCCTGGAAGTGCATTGTAACAATGCCATTCTTTAGAATGAGATAATGTAATTAGTGCTATTACTTAATAAAGAATTATATTTTTAATGGAACCTTTAAGGGATGGTCTAGTTTTGCCTCTCATATCTCTTACAATAGGGTCTAATAGAAAAGCACAAGTACTAGGGCTTCTTTTGACCTGATTGTTGCAATTCCTGGAGATGTATGATGGCCCATGGCTAGAGACTAGGCAAAGTGTTCTGAAAATAGGGTAAATAAGTTCTCTAGTGCTATAGTGATTGTAATTGGAGTGCATGTTTGCGTGTGTGTGTGTGTGTGTGTGTGTGTGTGTGTGTGTGTGTGTGTGTGTGAAAGGTCTTGGAAGGGGACAAGAGACGTTAATCAGATGTAAAAAGACAAGTAGGGAAACAGTAACGAAGTGGTAGCTGGCCTGGCCAATGTCCAAGTATGGGGAGCATGAACTTAGACCGAGCTAATAATTTTCAGATGTCTTCTATTCCTAAAAGGGAAGGGTTTTAAAGGGGAATTTTTAAGAAGAAATTGGGATACTTTTATGAATGTTTACAGGAAATTACTCCCAAGAGTAACAAGCAGCAAATATATGTTTAAAAAACCCATCAGTAGTAATGGAAGCAAAGTTTAATGACCAGCTGAAAGAAGATACTGACTTACTAAAACTGAGAAAAGAAAGTGGCAAGGATAAAAATCTCAATCTCATTTTAATTACAGAGGCCATCAGAATATGCTAGAGGCCATAAAGAGGGTGAAGACAGGGATTGGATTCAAAAGAATCACGGGATCAATTCGTTTGGAAGCAATCTTTGAGATCATCAAGTCCAGCACCACCTTGTCAATTAGACCATGACACTGAGTGATATACCCAGTCTTAAACACCTGCAGGGACAGTGACTCCACCACTTCCCTGGGCAGCCCATTCCAATGACCAATCATCCTATCTGTGAAGAAACTCTTCCTAACATCCAAACTAAACTTCCCCTGGTGCAGCTTTAGACTGTGTCCTCTTGTCCTATTGCTGGTTGCCTGGGAGAAGAGACCAACCCTCACCTGGCTACAGCCTCCTTTCAGGGAGTTGTACAGAATGATGGGGTCTCCCCTGAACCTCCTCTTCCCCAGTCTAAACAACCTCATCTCCCTCAACCGCTCCTCACAGCAATTGTGTTCCAGACCCTTTACCAGCCTTGTTGTCTTCCCCTGGACATTCTTCCTAAACTGCGGAGCCCAGCACTGGGCACAGCACTCAAGGTGTGGCCTCACCAGTGCTGAGGACAGGGGAAGAATCACTTCCCTGGTCCTGCTGGCCACAGAATTTGCCTTCCTGGCCACATGGGCACAGCTGGCTGTCAGCTGCTGTCAGTCAGCACCCCCACATCCCTTTCTGCCTGGCTGGTGTCCAGCCACTCTGTCCCCAGCCTGTAGTGCTGCATGGGGTTGTTGTGGCCCAAGTGCAGGACCCAGCACTTGGTCTTGTTGAACCTCATGTCACTGGATTCAGCCCATGGATCCAGCCTGTCCAAGTCCTTCTGAAGAGCCCTCCTACCTTCGAGCAGATCCACACTTGCACCCAACTTGGTGGCATCTGCAAATTTCCTAATGGTAGACTCAATCCCTTCATCCAGATCATTAATTAATCATTAATTAAGATGTTAATCAGGATTGGGCCCAACACTCATCCTTGGGGGACACCAGTAGTGACTGGCCACCAACTGGATGCAACACTATTCACCACCAGAAGAATTATATGAGCATGCAGACCTTTTACCAAAGCAATCTTCCCAAATATTAGGAAGACAGCAGATTCTAAAATAATTTTGGTGAAACACTGTAGCATGTTCTTATATGCATGCAGTCCTTTTCAGAATGATGTATTTTAGTGCAAGAGCAAGGAGGCTCACTTGAGATTTGTGCATGTAATACATTGGCTCTGCCTTCTCCTCACCTTCTGTATCCCACAAAGCTCAATTTTCAATGAAGTATAAGTGTCACTGTTGGAATGCACACAAGAACCAGAATATAGCACAATTTCATATCTGGAATTATGTGTAAAACCTGCTCCAAAAGCCCCATCTCTGTTCCAGTAAATATCTGATACACTTAAACATTGATCTTTAAAAAGAGACTGGAACCAGATCTTTCTTCTTCATCTCTTTATTTTTCTTTTCACAAGTCTCATTTCAAACCACCTCCCTCACATTTATGAACACTGCTTAAAACCTCTGAGAGGATCTGAACATAGGCCAGAAACCTGAGCCAATGCTTCTGAATTTGGAGGGACATTCACTCAATAATGCAGGAGCTACAGGCTTCTCCAAACCTTCTCAAATACCGAATTTTGTAACAGAAAGGCAACAGATGGGATGGTGTGCAAGGACAGTTTGATTGGAAGGTGGTAAAATAGAAAACAGCAGCTTGGCATTAGGAAGATGTTAGGGGGAAGATAAGATGATGATTATAGACTTCCAGGGAATATAAACAGTTTGAAAATTTAAGATAGTTGGCCGGGAGCATGATCAGTAACTAAGAAAGGACAGCAGCTGGCTAATCAGGGATGAGAGAGGACCGGCCTGGGAACTGCTTGCAGTTAATCACCATACTGTCCTAAATCATGGCACAATCCAGAAGTGACGAAAAACAGCCTGAAAAATGCTGCCAGGCCACCAAAGCTAGATGGCTTTTGTCTGTGCTCTCATTTCCTCAGGCTCATGAATGAGTCAGGGAGAGTTAGGAGACCCCAGGTAGTTTCACTACTGAAGTTATAGGGTTGTAGCATGAAGTGAAAAATATTAAATATTTCAAAAGGATCACAGAGTGAGATTAGAAAAGGAAGAAACATCCAACCAGTACAAAACACAGAGTATAAATTGTAAAAATGTGTTTTTAGCAATTTAAAATTGAAAAATACAGTAACTTTCACGTTATTGCACATGATGTTACTTTTGCATATTTTTAACTAATTTATTTTAATCCTAGATGGAGTAAAGTGTCAGAATCCTTTGTTTCTAGAGCTATTTTTGCATGTTTACATTTTATAACAAAATGTTATAGAAAGTTTTTAAAGTCATAAAATATATATTCTGAGATTCTTACTGAAACTTCTAATATCTTTTGCTTTAACATTACAGTTTAAGATATTATTATTTATACAGGAAAGGAATAAATTCAGCCTCCTTTCCTCTCCTCTCTGCTCTCTCCTCTCTCTCCTCTCTCCTCTGTCCTCTGTCCTCTCTCCTCTCTCTCCTCTCTCCTGTCCTGTCCTGTCCTGTCCTGTCCTGTCCTGTCCTCTCCTCTTCTCTCCTCTCCTCTCCTAAGAATAAGTAGTATTGTAGGATCCTCACCCAAGATCTGAGGTTTCTAGGTGTTCAGTAACATAAATAATAATGAATTCTTTTGACTAGTTCCATCCAAAATAAACAATGAGTAACACACACTAACTGCAACTTCCCTCAGCTTCTTGGATTGAGACAGCAGTTAAATGGTAAAACCAAAATGTTCTAATAACAAACAAATGGTAATGCACTGTCTAGGTTCTCCTATTTATGGCAGAAAGAAGATTTTAAAAGAGATGTGTAATTAATGTCCTACCACATGGCTTAGTTTCACAAGCTCTGCTTAAAAGAATGCATCAGCTCAGAGCACTTGTGGTCAGATTTTAAGTTCCTGTATTCGTGTACTGAACCCTGTAATCAGCACTAAAGTAACAGTGTTTCAAGTGAAATATAATGTGAGTTGCATTTTGAACTTGTGGACAGTTCTCTGATTATGTTCTCTGCAATTGCAATGAGCATGAGTTTTGTTTCCAAAAGAGAGAAAGGTGTTTTGTTAGGAGCATCTACAAAGTTATCTGATAAATAACTGAAAAGTAAAGTAATACTTTTTTTAACATTGCTAAAGAGTTAAAAATATCTATATATTCCGAAAAGCAAAATGTTTAGGAAGGAATTTAATAATTTTTCCAGAATTCATAGGACTGATATGATTAGCTTGAACTTGATAGAGACAAGATATCTGATGGTAAGTGAATTATCCCTCTCTCCATATAGTCAGGGAACTTCTAATTTTCTATACCATGAGGATATTTATTGCAGAAAAAAAGCTTGTGATTGCATCTAATTGTCTCTCATAAGAATTGAATGCCATAGAAAAAATATATGCTGCTTTCTGTGGTTTTGTGCAGAAGACTTGCAGAATGTAACCAAAGAATAGCTGGTGCACATAATTTCATTCATCATAACCTTCCTTCTTAGATAAACTAGATGAAATGAAGAGATGAAAATTGAGGCTGATTCCTATTTTCCATCAAAGAAGATAAGTAATACTTCACAGTGATTCCCAACATATTCTGTCTCAGTTGCAATCTGAACAGCTCTCTAAAAGTACAAAGAATGCTGAAGTGTTTTGCTGTCTGAAAAAAAATATGTGCTTTTTCTGGAACTGAGGCAGAAATTCTTCAGTTTTTTACTTCTGTCCAGTTTTCACAAGGCAATCTGTTTGGTTGGGTTTTTTCCTCCCTCATACTTTTGAATGAGATTCCAGCTAATTATACACCACTCATGGTCTTTAAGAAAAATTGTATAAAGCTTAAGATTTGTCTCAAGATTCAAATCACAGCATCCCTAGTGGACAGAGTTAATCTACTTCAGCAGAGTTAATCTACTTCAGTAGTTTTGTGAAACTTTTTTATGCCTATACTTTCTCTGCTAAGTTTGATGATTAGGGGAAACCGTACACTCAGAATACCCAAGAAGGATAATTTTAGGATTTTAGAATAGAAAGCATAACTTTCAAGGACAGGATATATTAATTTCTAACTTTGAGTTGCAGTTTATAGTTGTGATGGCAAGATATCCTGGGATCTTATATAATTCCTGCATTCATTCTCATACTTCATTCTTGACTGCATTTGTGAGCGCAGCCATTCCATCTGTTTTCAGAGAGAAATCCTGAGCTCAGTATTAGGTTAAAATATGTTTTATGTGTTATGCAGATGATATCATTCCTCTGGCCTTAGTAACTGTAACAATGAGGTTAAGAGAAAAAAACAATATGAACTTCATGATTCTTCACCACAGTTACATTTTTTAAAATACCTTTTTTCTCCTGGGAAATCACATCTGAAAACCTGTTTCCTATGAAACTGTTAAATCAGCAGAAAAATAGACATAAAATGGCATTTCAAATTCATCATAATTTCCTTCCTTAAAAAGGAAGAAGTTGTTTTGTGTAATTGGCATCAGACTGATGACACATTTCTGTTGGGAAATGTTCACATTAATACATGCTTACCTTGCACCACATTACCATTAAATCCCCTGTACCAAGGAGCAGATAGAACTAAATTTATTCAGTAGATTAAATAGTGGTAAAAATTATATGGAAAATGGAAGAAATTAACCATTAAGTCCTGGGTGACCCAACCAGAACAAAATGGGGATTGTCCAGCTATACCTTGGATTTGTTGGACAGGTTGGCTGCTGATAATGATGCAGACCAGCAGAAAATTAAAAACATGCTTATGGGAAACAAATCCTGGCTCTGGATGTGTATTCCCTTTTCTTGGTGTTTAGAAGTTGGGTGAAAAGTAAACAAGTGGTGAAATATTGACTGTCTCTGCAGTCTGTTTTCTTTTTGTGATGCTTTCATCTTGATGAATTTGTGACTGGAAATGCCTTTGGGTACAGTTTTAGCAAAACTAAAGATAAAATTAAATTCCTGAAGTATCGCCTTGTGACTTTTAGAGAGGGCTCTTTTCTGACACTCAGAGAGATGTTTGTTTGAAAGTCTCTGCCTGAAAGTCAGAGACCCAGATTGTGAAATCACATTTTTGGACAGATTCTGACATGCCTTTCCTCCCAGAATATTTCAACAGAAAACCACTGGATGCAAGACTGTATATAAAGCAAAGACGTCACTCACTCAAAAAACAAGTGCCAAAATGAAGTGAGTGATAGGTAAAAATAGAGGACTCTCCAGTAAAAGTGGTCTATACAGGTTTTAGTAAAAAGTTAAATTACCTCATAAAAACTGTCAGAAAAATAATAGCTTGATAAAAGAATGTTCAAATTCTCAGCTAGATGAAGCAATTTTTGCCACAGAGATCAGTAGGTGCCAAATAGTGACACTGATGTTTAAGATTCATATGCTTTGTGTGTTCATTGCCAGGAGATCAAGGTACATGGAAGCATAGAGCTGGAGCGATACCATTAAGATGAGCATACTCCTTTCCCCACTCTAGTATGACACTGAACAGGGAGATGAGGATGATCTTATGAGAAGTGAAATTAACAGGAAAATCATGTAGCTATGCAGAAAAAAAGTGTACTCATGAGATCGAAAGCAAAAGCAATATAGCTTTACAGAAGAAAAATGGTCCTTGTAAACAAGTAGCCAAAACTATCTGCTCACAGATCTTCTAATTAGTACCTGGGAAACATCTTTCGAAGGAAAGTATCTATCTAAGCCCACAAAAAGTAAACCAAATGCCTGTCACTGGAAAATGTTGAAAACATAGGTGCTTTATAATCCAACTTTAAACAAACAAGCAAACAAGCAATGCCGTGAGGTAGGTGCGTCTTTAAAGTCCTGCATTTTGGGTTCCTGTGAAGAAAGGAAATCCTGCACCTGATTGTAATCTATCTCATTGCATGTGGAATCATTAGATCCAATTATCACAGGATTTGAAATCTTGTCCTGGCAAGATGTATTCTCTGCTGGTGGTGAGCCTTTGGAATTTTCCAGCAGTTTTAGCCAAGATCAGCAGGCAGTTAAAGTTTTCAAAAATTCAAATTTTTTTTCACTGTTTTAACTCTGCATCAGGTACACTGATAGGGGTAACTTACAGAACTGGTGTTGTCAGAGGAGTTTGAGGTTAAAACATTATATCCCTGAAAATTCAGAAGAAAATATAAAGATAATATAAAAAAAAAAAAATGATCTGGGCTCCAGTTTAAATGGGTATGTATGAAAACAATTGAAATATAAATGTTCTAACATAAAATGTGCACAGCCAAATGTGCAACAGTAAAAGCTTACTGCTAGTTTTGCGACGTCTTTGCCTCTCTGTGGAGACAAACCCCCACCTCTCCAAAATATAAAATCCTGGATGCCTCTGTATAAAAGGCAATCTTTAAACCTACCCCTTGACTTTCACAACACCTTATTGGTGACATATTTCACAGAATATTTACCTTGAGCTACATGCAGTCTAACAGTGCATCTTTCCTTGATACCTAATGCCATATTATGTGTTTCTTCTATGTTGCTAGCCTTCAGCACAACCTGACAAATTTTGACTATGAGAAGGGGTAGGATTTATGCTTAACTGGGCTAGCAAAATACATTCCAATACTCACTAACCCCTTTTTGGTCATTCCTCCAAACCCTGTGGTTACAAAATGTTTTGTCATAAAACTATTTTTAAAGCACATCTCTTCATTGTTAACCATGAAATTAGCAGCAGTTTAAAACAGCTGCTGGGTAGCTGGAATAAATTTTCTTTTTTTTATGTCTTTCATTTCTGGCTGCTGATGCACCCCTTGCTGTGGGCTTCTCAGACAAATTTACTCTAAGGGGGAATTGTATTTTATGTAGCAGTTTTGCCCACCAGTGTCTTAACTATTTCTCTTCTGTGCTTGAAGCATGGTGTATTATCTATAGACATAACATGTATGTGTCTAGCATTATGTATAGATATAAATTTATACAGGTTGGTAGGGACCTCTGATAGTTCTCTGGTCCTATCTCTTGCTCAAGATGGGGGTAATTTTTTTAGGTTGCTCAAGATTTGGACCATCCAGAAATGGAATTATATGTGTTTTTCTTATAGTTTTGGAGAAGACCTTCACATTAGGTCTTGAAAAAGAGCCCACTGAGTTGCAGAAGCCTTTGTCAGCAGACCATGATAGATTCAGGGAAAAATAATTAATCAGAAGAGGTTATATGAAAAGTGTTTGGATAGCTGTGATGAGTTCAGACTGTATTAATGCCTTGGACATGTAAAAGGTGACACTTACTGTTTTGTATTAAAGCTTAAAATTCAAATGTTAAGGGAGGATTAAAGTTTGGAAAAAGTGGGGTGGGATATCAATTTATGAAACTTTAAAGGATGAATGCCCAGAATGTTACATGAAAAAGCACTTAAAAAGTCACACTCCCATCTCACTGCTGAGTGTGATTGACTGTGGGCCATGAAGGTCTGACATCCAAGCATTCATATACAGCACCTGTGACCTTCTCCGTTAATGACTTTCCTGAGTTAAAAGAAAATCTCATTAAAGGACACTTTTCTCAAGAATAATCTCTGAAAACTGCTGTCTCCTTGAAATACTGAGTGGTGGTAGGTCAGGGGAGGATGAAAAGTGAGCAGTGAGAAGGGGACACTGAGCAATGACTCTGGGGTAAATGAAGGAACAGATGAACTCTATGGTGATTGCCCTCAGGAAAATTCAGGCAGAGATGGAGGTGTGAAGAGATAGGGAATGCATCGTTTCTTACATACTGTTCATGCTATTTAGGCTTTAAAGGTATTTTCTAAGTTATTTTTCAGTCACTGAACAGTTTTAGCATTAAATGCCCGTATATGCCTGCCAGTCCTGCTGTATAGTCTAAATTTCTTTTCTAGATGCTGAAAGGTTTTGAAAGGTTAAATGTTATTAAAAGTTCTACCTCTTTATCTGTTAAGAGCCTCTTAACATTAAATATTAAAAGAAGATGTTGCTTTTTCCAGACATTGGATATTTTTGCTAAATATTTTATCAAAATAAATTTTTTCATTATTAGTGAACACTGGATTCTTACCAAAAAAAGTGCAAATTCTTACTAAAAGATTAAAAGTTAACTATATTTCTTCAGACAGAATTTACTTCTTAGCACATTAAAGATTTACCAAAACCTTGGTTATTATTCATTGTGAAGTGCAATACATCCCAAACTATATTGCAGGATAAAACATTTTTCTTTAGAAGGTCCCTGTTCATATATTTTGTAGTATACTCTATGGAACATTAAAGAAAGTTGAGGTTTCTCTAGCCTCTTTTGCTACTGAACACAGTTTTATGATAGAAGATGGTCACTGTAATTTCTTACATTTGAACTATGGTGAACTATTGCAGACAGACAGACTAGACAGTCTTGTATATTTTTATGAGTAGCCAAACAAAAAGTATAACATTTTCATAGACAATCAAAATAAAATAAACTTATTGAAGTAATTTTTATTATTGTGTAGCATTTGAAATAGTCATGGGTCTACTACCTTCAATTGGATTTGATAAATTGCCTTACAATATTTTGAAACTTGCAAATAAAACTTCTTATTTATTAATGATAGCTTAGTTATGTGATGTTTTACTCAATATGAGAGCATATGAGGAAAGATTTCTATTTTTTTCTCTCTTCATTCTTTTGTTCTATAATTTTATATCAGGGATTTTTCATTATTCAGCCAAAAACGTGCCTTTGTTCTGCTTCACACTCTGTAAATTCTGTGAAGTATCAATGGATTACAGTACTACCTGAACATCCCAGAGTGTCACTGAAGAGGACGCAACAGCAGTAAAGGAGAAGGACGGATCAGAGAGCAGGAGGAAAGTTTGCAAATTTTGTGAAAGTTAATTGCCTGTGTTTTAAGAGAGCAGCAGTATGTGAGGCAGTCATGGGAAGGCTATTAATTAACCGAGCTGAGGAAGCACCAACCAGAGAAAGAACTAGAAATTAAAAAAAAGTGGACATGAAGGTGAGTAATTGGGCCTAACATGAAGGTGAGTAAAGACTGATGTGAACGAATTGGAAAGGAAACATGAAAACAATAGATCAGATAATAAACAGAGTAAATAAACAGAAAAGCTGATCTCTTGCTTTAATTTTTATTAATTCATTTTGAAAATTTATTCAGAGAGCTGAAAAACAGAAAAAAAACCCAGCTAAATAAGTTACGCTCCCTCAGTTACATACCACTTCTGAATATGCACAGTCATGAAAACCTTCCTGTAACTTCAGCACAGTTCAGTCTGTAAAGGATGATACTACAGTATGTGGTAAACCTCAGGATACAAACTGTAGACATGAATATTACGAAACCTTTCCTTGGCTAATAACAGCTGCTTAGGAACGGCGCCGCAGGATTGATGGGCACACAGTAGAAAATCCAACAGGTCTAATTTCTGTTCTTTCTTGCCATAGTAAACACTGAAAATTATTTCATCCGTTTCTCATTTAGCAGGCAGAACAACCTACCTAATGTAAACAAGGCAAGCAAACCCACATTTTTAACAACATGCTGCAGCACTAGCTTTGGGGCTTTCTGTCATTCTACAAAAGTGTTCTACCCATGTAAAGAAAAGCATCCAAAGTAAACCAACAATAATCCCACACTCCATTTCCTACATATTGTTAAGTAAATTTACTAAGGTCTGTACATTTCAGTCTATTATAAAAAACCCAAATGATAGTAAATATTATTTGGGGATTTGTTTCAAAACTGGACAGGCTGTAAAATAAAAAGTATTATAACACAACAGAAGGTTTTCAACAGCACAGATTTCAAAATTATATTAAAATAGGTTCTGTTTTACATAAGATACTTTTTCAGAAACATAAAATCTCATAGCATGTGTTGAATTCTTCACACTTCATCTAGTGAATGATCTGTTGATATTTCTACTCTTTAGTAAATCTGTGTGGTCAAGGGTGTTCAGTTTACTTGTAAACAATGAGTCTAGGATTCAACATGACACAGCACTTCTACTGAGTAAAGAATAACAACTTGTGAGTACAGTTTCCAGGCAGAGTTTAAAGATTGCTGTTTCTTTTTGTTCACATAAAAATAGTCAGACTTGTACTGGATTTTGCAATAGCTGAGGGTGTGGAGCCTGAAGCCATATAAGTATGTCTAGTTTGTTATTCTACACCACCTTACATCGCTATGGGTGATGGAAGTAAGGGATTCTCACTTCCGAGAAGGGTGGCAGGGGTGGATTACTGTCGGGAAGAAAAAGGTGGCATGAGGAGTTCACTGCCATTTTGTTCTTTGTCTCAGGGGCTGGGTAGCACTCGGTCAGTCCATGGGTGAGCATTTTTTGCAAGTAAATCACCCTTTTTGCACTTCTATTATTAATACTGTTGCTATTACTGTTTATTTTCTTATCTCATTGCTGTTTTCAGTAAATTCTTAGTATCTGAACTTGGGATCTCTGCCATTTTTGTCTCTCACTGGAGGGGCTGGGGGAAGAGAGGAATTTGCAGCTTTCATTTTAAGGGGAGCACTAAATTAGGGAATACCATTCCTAAACCATGGCACATATACATACTATATGACCTTAAACCACGAGTTTTTTCATGGTAGCTACATTAGCATAAGCCTTTTCTCTCTTACAGTGTATTCTTCCACTATTTTCCTTCCTTTCCTAATTTCCTTTTGTTGCCTATTTATTTCCCATGAAATACTTTTTCTTTCCCCTCTTGCAAAGCATCACTGCATGTCTGTGACAAATAGGGAAATAAAGCGAGGTAGTTATTTTCTCTTTTGCCTCGTCACTGAGAGATGAAGTTGTTTCAGTAGTTGAGATTGCACAAAAAGTGGGTGGGAGTCATACTGCCTCTTACTCTGCTTTTTCTTTTGTCTAGTGCTAGAGCCCCATCTGGCAAACAGAGACAGCTCCATTTGTATGACTTCTGAAGAGGCTGAAAGCCTCAATAAAACCCAAAGCTAGCACTGGATGGCTGTGGCAGAGATCAAGAATATTCTGAAGAAAAATATGAAGTCACTGAAGACACTTAGGGGACAATGAAACTTAATTAACTTGCATTTTGAAAACCAACAGGATTTAGATGAGCAGGAATTGGACTAGACTGAGCAAGAACCAGATTTTCCATTTCACAAATTTTTCCATGGTTTTTAAGTCTTTTCTTGTTTGAAATTAAACAAGAAACATTTTTAAAAGTCCTCCAAAGCAAGTTTAAACCCCAAAAGGTCCGGGTCTAAAAAATCAACACATTTTGGTCATATAGAAGCTTTTAATTCAATTTTTATGATTTTAAACTAAATTTTAGACCTTCACCTAAAGCCTTCAGTTTTTAAAATATGTAACTGAAAAAAAATATGAAACATATCCTATTTACAAAATGATGAAAACTACATTATTTGTGCAAGAAAAACTTGAAATATTTCTGTTCATTTCTATCCTGATATATTATAAACAGCTACGTGTGTCAGCAGAATTGAAAAGATCTTTAGCTGATTATTTTTTAGTTCAGCATACAAAGATGTATTTTTCCCACCTGGATTGAGTCACACAAGAAAACATTTTGCATGCAGTAGTGTTGGAACGTGGCTTTAATAATAAATTGCTGCACCTTTCCTGGAGTGGATGTAAGTAGAAGTGACTGACATATAATAGTGTAGTAGTTACTAGGGCAAACAGAAGACTTCCCTTTAACACCCTCAGTGTTAACACACCTTTCCTTACCACATCTGACTTGCAAGGATATCTGATTTCATTAACGTAGGAATAACCATATGTGTCAAACCATATGTTCCATTTTTCAAATGAACAAATGGCCAAGATTAATAGCAAAATATAAGTTTGTGGTTGACTACATAAATTTAGAAATTAAATTGCAGGATAAGCAATAACATTTCAGTTTCTGCCATTTAATTTTTTTTATTTGCTTTTAACTGTGTTGCAAACTGTGACATGAAAATGCCTGCACCCTTGGAGTGTATGCTTATGACAAAACCTGAAATAAAAAATAAGAATGTCAATGAAGAAATAAATCTGATCAATCTTTCAACGAACTTATTAGTCCTATATACTGTGGGGCCTCAGGTGTGCCTCTGAGTTCCTGAAGTGGGCATATGGTTTATCTGTGACCTGATCTAGAAGTTAAGACTGAGGTGCATGGCCCTTCCCTTCTTTATCATATCTGAGTTTCCACGGGAGTAAAATCAAGCTGTGCACACTAGAAATCAGATGTGCCCTGCTTCAACAAGTTCTCTGATCTGAATCATCTGTGGTACAGGATGGGCAAGCATGATTGACCAAATCTGTCACACAGCACATACTCAGTGATTGCTTTGGCTTAAATGTGATTAGTAAAATCTGCCAAACTGATTATCATACTATATCCAAGTTTGAAGAGAAAGGGAACCCTCTGGCTTGGTCACATAATAATTTCTGCATTACGTCTGTTAGGCATAGTTTGTAGTAAGGGTATCTTGCTATGTGAGTATTATTACTGAATAACTTTCAGTTTTCACTTTGACAGTAAAATGACATTTGCCAAGAACAGGAGAACTGCTTAGCTCAAGAGGTTGCAAATATATTTCTCCAGCTACCCCATATGCCCTGTTCCAAAGCATCTAATCCACTTCATCCTAATCTTGTATAATGAGTTCAGAAACACTTTGACAGGGACAAGGATTAGAAATCTTTATGCCCTTGAACAGTAGTCTAAGTGAAAGACATGCCTAATCAAGAAGGTTTGGCAGAGGGGAATGCAGAAATTCTGTAAGTAAAGAACTACCTTTTTAGGACAAAACAAGTAACAAGTTTTGACATATAATTTGCTCCCTCACGGATTTTCCCTGGCAACAGAAACAAACTAGAACTTCATTCTTCAAATCCAAGCTGGGATTTTAAAAAACAAAAGCACATTGAAGATTTGTTTATGTCCTTCATTATTTTTTATCTTTTTCTTTTTGGAAATACTGAACCTCTACTTTGCTAACATTTTGTTTCATCTACTGAGTTTTGTTTAAGTATCATCTGTAAAATTGATAATGTTAATCTGGTTTACTCTCGGCTACCCAAATGATTCTGTGAATACTCAGACTTCTAAAATGTGCTCATAAATTGAGGTACTGCACGCCAAATTTCAGCCCACAGGAAACCCTCTGTTGAACCTTAACAGCAGAATGCAGTGATGCAGTTATTCCTGGAACAGTACTGTGAATGTTGACACCATACTCTGCTTGAAGGTTGTTTCAGCCTGAAGTCTTTCATGCATGATGGTGCATGTTTCTGCATGCAGAAGTCCCAGGGGACCTTATGGGAAGAGATTACAGGACTGAGATTATGGCATGTGATGGGAAAATCCTCAGGGATGAAGAAAATGTGGTTGTTATATTTTTCTGAAATACAAAGAACATATTGTATTGCATTACCCTATATAGAAGAAAACCCTAAGTATTGAATTATTTGTTATTTTCAGGGTAGAGGAAGGAGGAGGGAGTTGGTTGGGCAGGGGACTAGGCAAAGAGAAATATATAGTTGCCAAGACATATGGAATCACAACATTGTTGGCAAAATGAAACATCATGCAAACTGCACTATGAGTTTCATTTAGAATTTTTTACAGGGTACCCCACAAATTGAAAAACAAAAAAGCACCAAAATTAAGCCCTTGTCTTGTCCCTGAAAATTTCTACCTATACTTGTTTTATATCACAAGTACTTTTTTACTTTTAGCAGACTCACAAGGATATCCTTAATTCTGTTCTTTCAAATTCTTGTAAAATCTTCTGGGTGTTATTCAGTGTTCATTTTTATTAAACCAGTAACTCTTTGGCTGTTCTCAAGCTGTAATACCTTCAGTCCCATCTGCTCTAGTCATACTTTTGAACCTTTCTATTTTCCTACATGATGATTTAGTTTGGGCTTGACCCCAGGTTGAGAGTTTTTTGAGATAAATTAACTGGTGTAATTAAAGAATAGTTAAGCTACGAGAGGATGGTCAAAATAGGCAATTAACTGCTTCATTTTTTGCTTCCTAAGCAGGGTAGAAGATCATTTGCAGATTTGCCATGACAGTCTCTTATATAAAAAGGAAATTTAAACAAAAATCTGCCAATGTTCATGCCTCTTTCAAAGCATTTCTTTAAACTCTTCCTGATATAATATTGACTAAACAAAACTTAAAACTCTTAGTAATTATTAGGGTATCTGGCATGCCATGACCCACCCTGTCACACTGACTTTCTCTGGAAGCCCATGTTCCACTTTCAGATTGCCTGTCTGCAGCTAGGTTGAAGAATATTTAGAAGGTCTGTGCACCTCTGGAGACTGGAATAATGTTTTGAAAACTTCTGCTTCCCCTAGTGAGACACATCTGATAGCCCAAAGAAGATGGAGTTTGACTGAAAGGTGATATAACCTAGGGATAGAATTTTAAATTAATAGACTTTTATATGAATGACTACAGGTTTTTGATAATGCAAATAAGTTTCTCAGCCACAAAAGCCAAGACTTCTGGCCCACACTTCTTGCATGGAAAAAAAAGATACTTTTTTCCCCTCCAAACCTGTCAAGCTATCTGTTTTGAAGTCTACATCAGTGTGGTCTAAAGTCTTCCATAATTTTTTTAGGTTCTGAATGGCTTAGAGAAGGAGGAGGAAACACTGTTACCCCCTGCACTCTACAGAGCTCTTTAGTGGTTGGGTAAATTGCTAACCTACTCCCAAGGGAACAGGAATAAAAGCAGTACTTCTTACAAATTTAGTTTAACAAAACAGCCCAATTTTGCTGAAAGCAAGTTTTAACTGCCAAAGATCTGTAGTGTGAGGCTTTGGAGCTTCACATCATAGCTCAGCTTGTTGGCAGTCATAGTCAGTCTGAGTCCAGCTTAGGTAACGGCATCTCAGTTAACATTTTCCTGGAACACTCCTAGTGCTCCAGGCATTTCCTGAAATATGCTTCAAGGTCTCACCAGTAATGGATATCTAGCTTAATAAAGTCCAGGGTATTATCAGAAAACATCTTGAATTGGTGCTTAGTATCTCATTTGCCAAGCTGCTGGCTTTTCTCGCCTCTGCCAGACATGACATCAAGGCAAACACTGGCTAACCAAGGAGGAGCAGAAGAAAGAGTTGTTTACCCTTTTTCTGATCCGGCCCCACTTCCAAATTTGTTCAAGGTCTCCTTGTGTTCCAACTTGAATAATGACAAGAGGGAAGAAGACTGCTGCAGAAAAGGAGGCAAGGCCTGGACACCAAGGTTTCATTATCTCCTGCTTTCATATGACTCTATATTTGAGAAGTAGGGGGAAGTTCTTGTTTGGATATGTGCTTCTGTGGTTCAGCTGGGTTAGAGATGGATGGAGCTGGCAAGCCCCTGGGCCAACTCTTCTGTTATTTAAAGTACCGAGTTAGATGCACTGCAACACACTGTAAGGGGACAGACCTCAATCCTCATTTTTCAAATGAGTCTGTAAGGACCAAACTATTAATTAGAAAGGTACTCAAATTTGCCACTGCTAATGGAGAACTTCCAGAAGCTCTAGGATCTATCTGAAGGTGCTAGCCCAAAAACCTGGATTTATGGTTTATAGGGAGAGATAAGATAGAATTGGGTTGTGAGCTGTAAAACCTGCTTGCAGAGGCACATGGCTGCACAAAGGAGCACATGGCAGCACACAGAGGCTTGTCTCCCTGGGGGGAGGAGGTATCACAGGGCAGACCTCTACGGAGAGGAGCCTGCTGGGGGATGACAGATGGGTGAACAGCGAGTGATCACCCCATAGAAGGAAGTGTGTTGCTGATGTGGCAATATGGGGTAGGCCACATAGTGAAGATTGCCATATAAGGAAATGCCATGCCTCAGAAAAGAGCATAAAACCAGCTCATTCCTTTTAATAAATGATTCAGATTCCCTGCCCATCTGGGTCCGTGATTCAATCGCCAACAATGGTTCACCATTCTCTCCATCTTCTCTGTATAATTTAATCTGTGCTGCTTATAGGAGACCCCTGTTCTGAGTTTTGTGGATATTTGATATATGTGCTGAGATACCTTTTTTCTTCTTGCACACAATAAAAGAAATTTATATATACAGCATGAACTTCTATGAATTGGCTCTCTCAAGTGGACTGATAGCTTTGTAGAAACAATATGGGAGATGTGACATCGCTGTCTTTCTATCATAGCCAACTTTTTACCTTTTTGCTCCCAATTTATGATATTCTACAATGCTACCTTCAAAATCAGAGCAGGGAAATGGCCCACACATTTTCTTTTCATCTACTGACCTTCCTCAGCTGTACATTTTCAGTCTGTCCTAAATTTTATTTCTATGTTATCCTCAGTGCTATACTAAGAAACAGCATTTGGGCTGTTCTTATAACTAAACCCACATACTTTTCTATGTTAGAGTACCTTTCAGATAATTTATAAGTTGAATCACACTACTAAGTATAACTTTCTGGTTATAAGTCTCTATAACTGTGTTTTTTCTTGTTTTTCCCTATCCCAATTTTCACCCTTATCAGCCAGAATACGGAATTCTTCATCCAGATCAGTGTTTAAAGGATCAGCACCTAAACCAATATTAATACCTGATAAATATATTCTAAAATGGCAGACTCAACCAGGAGAGCTAGTAAGAAAAATGATTTCAAGTTGCTTTACATACTTCCCATCTGTTTTGTCCCCCCAAATAAATAAGTAATTCAAACTTGCCTTTTTCTTTTCTATTACACACAGGGAAAAAATCTCATTGCTTTTGAAATTAATAAGGGAGATAATTATAGATCGTACAGTACAACAAACAGTGATGAATTCAAAATAATTTTGGTACCATAAAAAATGTCATGTCTCTCATGACAAAGATTTCTTCGGCAAGATAAAATTACACTGTTTTTTTGGATTAGAAAGGATATTTATGATATATTATATATTTGAAGATTAAATTAAATAAGTGTTTTATAAGGTAGCAGTGATAAATATGCAACCACAACACATACATATAATTATACCAACATGAAAGTTATTTCCATGTATCAAATAAATAATCTGATTTACAATAAAGCCCTATATTCAACTTTTTAAAATTGAATCCACTTCATCTTGGATCCAAGTGAATATATTGGACAAAATATGTGAATGGTTATGGAAGTTCTTTAACAGCTTCCAGACAAAGCTCTTTATGTGTATAAAGGGAAAAAAAATTAAGACAAGATTTAAGGTTTTCTTTAACAGGGCTTGTTTTTTGTTTGTTGGTTTGTAGTATTTTTTAACTCTGGAATGTAACATAAGGAGTCAGAACCTGAAAGCTTGACATTTGGTTGTTTTGTTCAAGCTTTTCCACTCCTCTGTGTTCCATAAGGAAAGGGAAAACTTATATTTCATCTGTCTTCGTGAAGGCTTTCTGTAATCACAGTAATCTTTTTTTAGATTTTTTTAGACTTGCTGTTGTAATCTGGAAATTTATACTGCAAGTCAAATGAGTTATAAACCATGTCAGCTTACTGAACTAAAAGGCAAAATTGTTATTTATGTATGGATGTATCATTTTTAACTCCCTGAGCAATGGAAAAAAAAGTTCTCAACTTTTTCTTCATAACACTTTTATGTTTCTCAACTAGCTGCCTATCAGTGTGAAGCATACTGTCAAGTACAAATAAATTAGAGTATATTTACTTTAGCTGGCAGAAAAATTGACATTATAAATGAGTATTTGAGGAATAGTGAAGTACAAGGTAACCTCTGAGCAGAGGTGGACTGCACCATTATGTGAAAAAGTTTCCTTTTCCATTAAGGTGGAAAATTAAATTAAAACAAAGAGAGAGAGAGAAAAAAAGAAGTGATCTGCGTGGAGTTAATCTAAAACATATTTAGATTAAATTTGAATTAATAAAAACTTATTTGTTATATTAAGAATTCTTTAAAAAATCAGGTGTTTTATAAAAAGAGCTAGTCAGTTCACTTTTTTTTTTTTAAAGGAATTTTCTTTTAGAAGGAAATAAATTGAGAATTGAGTTTAAAGTTAAAATACAGGAGGTAGAAAGTCAGGGTGAATTTTCCACAGTTGAATTATTACATTTCAACACAAGCAAGACTTTGAATTTTAAACATAAACATATTTATTATAATTTTCAATAAACTCCAAATTTCCACATTACATTACTAATTTTATAAGCCTTATTTTTCTGTTTGTCCGATTTACACACCTGGTAAAATACTAATTCTATGAAAAATTCACTTTAATTGTGAGTTAGTTTTACAGTAGTCACTACTGTCAGGCACTGTGGTATATGTTTCTAATAGCAAACCTTTCTCTTGGATTTCTCGGGGAAGTTTTAGAAATGTTTTCTTGAATGCTGAAAAATGGAGGAAGAGTAACTGATCTCATTCATCTGTGGATATTTTTAGGTAAAAATGAAGCATAAAAAATGGGTTAAGGAAGAAAACATCAGGAACTAAATTCTGTGTTGAAGAACATGAGAAGGACTTGTTTCACTCTACAATCTTAACATGTCAGTATGATAATCTTTCATTATTTTAATTTCTGAGATACTTGTGGCTCCTTTGTGGCCACTTCAGTGCTTTAGATTAACTGTATAAAATCACAGAATCGCCAAATCACATAACAGTTGGGGTTGGAAGGGATCTCTGGAACTAGTACAACCTCCCACGCCCCCATCACCCTCACTAAAGCAGATTCACCTGGAACAGGTTGCACAGGATTGTGTCCAGGAAGGTTTTGGTATCTCTAGGGAAGGAGAATCTCCACAACCTCTGTGGGCAGCATGCTCCAGTGATCTCTTACTCCTGTAACCACTAGATTTAGTTTAGCAGGCTGTAGCTCCCTGAGAGCTCAGCGGGGATGCTTTGGGCAGTGCAATCCTGGCCGCCCTCCCGTAGCCCATTTCAGAAGTTCCCATCATCTTGCTCCTGCAGCTATCAGCATTACAACCAGCGACAGCGAAGGAGGCAAGAAGGGTCTCCCATGAGGGCTTGAGAGGACTTTAATCACATCTTGTCCCCGCAATCCCCAGAGGCAGAGAAACCTTGTGGTCTGGGCCTGGGAGGTTTTGTCAGGGGCTCAGGGGCAGTACATGCTTGGAGTTGGGATACAGGAACCAATAGGGAGGACCCGAGGGAGTGGCCAGGACTAGGGGCAAGGAAAAGTGGGGGAGCAATAGGAAAAGCAATGGGTGAGCAGATCGCCACATCTTACTCTCAGAGTGTTCTCCTTGTATTCAGAAGGAATATTCTGTGTTTCAGTTTGTGTCCACTGTCCTGTTGCTGGGCAACACTGAAAAGAGTCTGAACCCATCCTCTTGTCACCTGCCTGTAAGACATGTATATGTAAGACATATACATGCGTTAATAAGATCTCCTCTCAATAATTTCTTCACCAGACTAAATAGGCCCAGCTATCTCCACCTTTCCTCATATGAAATAAAATATTCTTACCAGATTTCAAGTTTTCACCTTCACATTTTACTGAAGGAACAGATAAGTAGGCATCTCTGATTTATTGTTTTTCTGTTAACTGTTTTTATTTACTGTTATCCTATTCCTCGTATCTTATTCATTTCTGCTCTGAATTAAATTGATCACTTTGTTCTTTCGGTAATTACTGTTGTCTCTTGCCTCAGACCTTCTGTTTCACAAGTCTGATAAAGGACAACAAATTTGCCATGGTTTAACCTTAGCGGGCAGCTAAGCATCATACAGCCACTTGCTTACATACTCCACCCTGGTGGGATGAGGAGGAGAGCTTGAAAAAAGGAAAACCAATGGGTTGCAATAAGAACAGTTTACTAATTGAAATAATAATTTCTATTGTAATGAAAATGGAGATTTTAAAAAAGGTATAGAGAAATAAAACAGAAAGAAAGAAAATAAACAGTGATGTACAATACAACTGCTCACCACCTGCTGACCAATGCATCCTCAAGCAGTAATCCTGGCCAACTCCCCACAGCTCATATACTGCACACAATGTTAAATGATATGGAATATCCTAATGCAGGCCAGCTGTGCTGTCCATGCTCCCTCCTGGCTTCTTGTGAACCTTGTCACCAGCAGAGCATGAAGAACTGAAAAGTCCTTGACTTAGGGTAAGCACTACTGAACAATTAAAACATGAAACGGTTGGCCTTGAGGATCTTAAAGGTCTTTTCCAACATAAATGATTCTACGATCAGTATGTTATCAACATTATTCCAATATGAAATCTGAAATACAGCATTGTACCAGCTACTAGGAAAAGACATTAACTCTATCCCAGCCAAAACCAGGACAAAATTATAATAATTCAATTTATCATGGCATCAAATAGATCCAGTAGAAACAGTTAAATATACTTGCAGCTTTATGCAAAGATGCATTTATTGACTAATCAATGACTGGGCTAGAATAAGATACTGAGCATAAAACAGCAACAAGAAAAACGTGATGCAAGTTGGACAGTGGTGTCACAGTTTAACCTGAGCCAGCAACCAAGTCACTCAGCCACTTGCCTGCTTGACCACTCCCCCATGAGTGGGAAAGCAAAAGCTGTGCAGACATGCAAAGCAAAACAAGGAGTTAATTCACTGCTTCCCATGGGCAGGCAGGTGTTCAGCCATCTCAAGGAGAATAGGGCTCCAATACGTGCAACTGTGATTTGGGAAAACAAAGGCCATCACTCTAAATGTTCCCCCCTTCTTACTTCTCCCCATAGCTTTATATACTGAGCATGATGTCGTATGGTGAGGAATATCCCTTTGGTCATCTGTAGTTACCTGTCAAGGCTGTGTCTTCTCTCAGTTTCCCATAGACCCAATGTTACAGTGGGGATACTGCAACACGCCTATATCAAACCAGGAGTCCCGTGGAAGGGAAATATATATATAGACAGATTCTTGATAGATGTTTCAGAGATGTTTATTTCCCCAGCCGCATGGCCAGGCTCTGCCAAGGAACTATTACAGTCAGGACCCGAGGGTCCTTTGCCCGTGCAGGAAACACAAACCAACCAATGGGGAACGAGGCTGAGCAGGGGCAGGGAAACCCCGTGCCTCCCTCAGGGCTACATGGCGGGGGGAGGAGACCCCGACATTTCACCCGTTTTATTTTAATAAAAGGAAAATGAAGACAACTGGATAAACATAACAAGAACAGTTTCAAAACAAAACAAGACACCCTCCTGAGTCTTTAAATGTCCAAACAGATTCTGTGGAACATCTTAGGGCTGACAGAAGGGAGACAGAACTCTCTGGACATGCCTGTGGGGAAACTGAGGCAGGAGAGGGTTCAATCTCTTCCCTCCCCCTTTTCATCCCCCCATCGGCATCGGAGAGGAATTGTAGGGAAATGGAATTGTATAAGGAAGCCATGGGGTGAAAAACGGATTAGGAATAAACTGGGGACAGGGTAAACTTAGGAAAGGGTTCATATTGGGTATAGGGTAAAAGGGGAAATTAGGCTGTGGGTAGGGAAATTGCTGGAATGGATATTGTTTATAATTTTGTGCATAACGGCTGCCTTTGATGGGAATACCTCCAGGCCCAGTAACATTTGCTGCTTGTAAACCCTTCTTTCCTTGCACTACATCAAATTGAACAACTTCCCCATCTCCTACACTTTGCAGGTAATTTTCAGGGTTATTCCTTTTAATGGCAGTTCTATGGATGAAGAAATCTTCCCCTGTATCATCTCGTGTCATAAATCCATAGTTGTTTTTTATATTGTACCATTTCACAGTTCCTGTGACTTTCGTTGCTAGAACGTCTCTGTCGCGGGTTGGGTTTGTAACCGGGCGGAAACACCAATTTAGTGTAGTGGTTTGGTCTAAAATACTCATTACTGTTTATCTTCTGTGAGATAAGAATTAGGAGAAATGCAAAGCAGGCACCAACTTGAATGAATATAAAGAAGTTTATTAACAGACCTAAAAGAAGAAAAGAAAAAAAAAAAAAAAATTATACCACCTTTAGAACTCTCCTCCTCCCCCCACCTTCCTCCCTTCTCCCACTGACAATGTAAAGACAACCCTTAAGATGTTCAGTCTGTTTACCACTTCCATAATAACCTGGTTCAGTCCATTTAGAAAGAGAAGTCTCTTTTTGCTCGTGCTATGAAAACAGTATCACACCGAGACAGCCACCCACTTCCAAATATTGTTCAGTCCATTCAGGAAGAGGAGTCTCTCTGCTTACGATGTGAGTCCCTTCCCCCGACTTGCAGCTTTTCCCGCAACTGCTTTCGAGGGTCCACTCTTGAAAATTTTCTGGGGTACAATTTTAAGGTTGAGCTGTTCAGAAACAAAAAAAACCAGAGGCCCTTCTCCTTCCCTGGGAGCAAAGGGTCATCTTCATCTTTAAGACTATCTCTGGAAGCATCTCTAGGAATTGAGGTTTTTCTCCTTTCCTCTTTGGAGCAAAAGTCCTCATCTGGTTCATCTGGTTCATCTCTCTCTGTCCAAACTTCTCATGAAATTACAGCTGCGGCAGCATCTGCCTATTGCTTATGACTTGAACACTCCACCCCCCATATCTTCATGAAATTACAACGGGATACTCTGATATATCATAGCTTCACAACAGACTTTCAGCTTTAAGCATCTCCTCTCTCTCTTCTCTCAGGTTTTCAGCTCTTCACAGCAATAAGTGTTAATCTCACCTCAGCCTTGCAGCTGGAATGTGGCTTATCGCTGTTGCTCACCTGGCCTCTGCCGGACAGAGGTGCCGCTTTGCTGAATCTCGGCCGCAGTGGAGAGGGGGGGGTTCCGAGCCTCTCTGGCCGCCCACGGCAAGGCAGTGGGGGGGGTTCCATGGCTGGAACAGGCCCATGGCTCCAGGCTGGCCGTGGCCCGGCCCGGCCTGGCCCAAGCAGGGCCTGGCCGGGCCCACTGCACGGGGCCTGCAGCCACCTGTCCCAGCGCCGGAAACGAGAGAGAGCTTGGGGGGGAGTTTGTCTATTCTTAAGTGTGTATCACAGAGGCGGTCACAACTTTAAGTGGCTTAAAGAATTGTCCATATTCAAACTGGCCAGCTGATAGGTTCTATCAGGTCCCAGAGGAAGCTGTAAGCACCCCTTAGCAAGGATATCCCTTCCGGGACTATGCTTGCTAACCTATGACAGTCTCCTATCACGTGCTTGCGTGTCTGTCGTGGCTGCTGGTCCCGCGTGGCCGCCGCCTCGCTGACTCCAACGTCTCGGTCAGGCCCCCGCCTTGCGGCTGCTCCGCACCCTCTGAGCGGCGCTGCTCCGGCGCGTGTCTGGGCTCTGCGCGGCCCCGCGTTGCCATCGCCGCCGGCCCTGTGCCCCGCGAGTGGTTCCGCTCCGCAAACTCCACGCTGCTTTGAGAGCGGCCCCGTTCCGTCTCGGCGCTGCGCTGCGCGGCTTCTAGTGTCGCTGTGGAAACCGCCGCTTCTCCCTGCATAGGGCTCTCCAAGCCGTATGCTCAGAGCGGGCTTCCAAGCTGACCTCCGGTTCCTGGCTGCTTGTGGCCCATGGCACCCATGGCGCCTGCGGCGTCGCTCCCTCACTCGCGGCCGGGTGGCCGGGGACCCCGAGACAGGGATGGGGTCCGCAGTAAGGCGCGCGCTCCCGAGGGGGCCGGGCGCATCCAGCGCAGGCACCTCCGCCGGCACGGCTGCAGTCATGCGCTCCTGGGATGGCGGCCACGCGGTCTCGGCCACGGGAGAAGTATGATCTTCTGCTTTAGGGGTAATGGGACCATACAAATGCTCCTCAAGAGCTTCGCTGATTATAAGGGATCCACGGAGAGCTTCTATCGCTAGTCCATCCCTTAGCTTATCGTAGATCTCGTTCCAGAAACACTCCTGATAATATCCAGGAGGTCTGATATCAAAAAGTAAGTCTCGAGAAATATAGGGGAACCCTTTGAAAAGCCAGATAAGAAAGTGTTCAAGATCTCCCGGTTCCAATACTTTTTTGTTTTGTTGTTCAAGGATTCCTTTTACTTCTAGATACATTTTTTTCTGTGGCTCAGAGAGCCCCATTTCCCACGATTCTTCCATAGTCCAGATATGGAATAGCGAAACAAAACCAAGAAGAGGAATCCAAAGTTTCCAGGGTTTACTCACACAAATCAGTCGCTTAGGGATCGGGGATCGTTCTGCCCTCAATTCCCCACCATTATGTTACAGTGGGGATACTGCAACACACCTATATCAAACCAGGAGTCCCGTGGAAAGGAAATATATATATAGACAGATTCTTGCTAGATGTTTCAGAGATGTTTATTTCCCCAGCCGCATGGCCGGGGCTCTGCCGAGGGACTGCTACAGTCAGGACCCGAGGGTCCTTTGCCCGTGCAGGAAACACAAACCAACCAATGGGGAATGAGGCTGAGCAGGGGCAGGGAAACCCCGTGCCTCCCCTCATGGCTACATGGCGGGGGGAGGAGACCCCGACAACCCACAACCTCCTTACCACCATGGCAGTATGAAAAGCAGAAAAGGCTTTGGCTCTGTGTAAGCCTGCTCAGCAATACAAAACAAAATCTCTATATTATCAACTTTGTGTTCAGCACAAATTCAAATCACAGCCCCCTAATAACCACTGTGAAAATGCTAACTTTACCACAGCCGAAACCAGCACAACTTGAAAAAGGAAAAAAGGTATAAGTCTAGCAACAAAGAACAAAAAATGACCAGAGTAGGTCTGCATTAGACTGTGTGAGTATGGCAATGGAAACTGTCCAGCTGCAGCAGTATTGAAACACACTGATATTTTGATACTTCTGTTTACGACTCAGTTAGTAGATCAAGCTTAAAAGCTGAAGGAAACGATAGGACAATGTCTTGGTCTTTCCTTTGTCAATTCCCAATCCCCAAACCAAAGCAGCATTTCTGCCGCTGTTGTCTGCTGCCTGGAAAACTAAAGATTGCTGCTTTGCATGGGCATTTCTGCATTCAGCAGAGTAACAGATGTTATTCAAGTTTTCCTCTGTCCTAAAATATCTTGTTATTCAGAACTGTTTTACAGAGAGAAGCCACTTCCATTTGAATGTAAGAAGGTCATCTCTGCCCTTTGACCACCAAACAAAATCACTTTGATAGGAAATATCACAGTTTTCAACTCCGTTTTTTTCTGTTTATCATCATTAGCAACAGGGATAAGAATTCTTTTATATTTTTTTTCTGTTACAAGACTACCATATTGAAGACATACTGACCATGGGCATCTCTATTACAGCTGGTGGGGGGTCAGTAGCTCTGACCGAGGAAGCTGTGACCGGTCCGGAGAGATGGTCCCAAAAGGAATTGCCTTCCTGAGGCCCGGTGTCCTCCCTCAGCTGCCAGCTAGGAGGGCCCGTGCAGAGGCTGTCAGCTCTTTAGTGATTGTCAGCTCATGATTTCAGCTCAGCTCTGCAGGGCAGCCTCCAGGCCAGAGCAGGGAGAGAGATGAGAGGCCCCTGTAGCTGTTCTACATGAGGCAGCTTTATTGGTCCGTATTCTGGTGAAGGGGAGCCAGGGACGAGCTCTCTCTGCCCTCGCCGGGTCAGGGGGCTAGCTTTATAGGGATACAGGGGGTGAGTGTCAGAGGGTAAAGGCCAATGGGTTACAAAGGATCTGTATAGGGTCTCCCAGAGGATTCTGGGTTTGTCTTCTTCTCACCGTAACTGAAGAGTAGCTGCCTTCCCAGGGAGGGTCCTGCTGGGAGATTGCTCAATCTCCTTTCTCAGCAAACATCCCTCCAGGGCAGTGGCTGGGCATACCCTACACAGCTCTATCATTGTTGTCAATGAGTTACCTTAGGACAATTATAATATTCCTGTCAAGTCTAGATGAGATGAATTTCTCACATATTTTTGTCTTTGAAATTCTGCCCTTGTGAGACTTCCCAGACATGCTGTGCTTACTGTATATGTTCCACTATACCGTGATTCCCATGCAAATTGCATTTGTACATTTATACAGTTCAGAAGCTCTCAGCAGCCTTATGATGTAAGGAATTCAACCCCAGACCCAAATTTCTTAATCTACCGGATATTTGGAAGGATTAATATGCATAAGGAAAAATTTGCAGCGCTCACTCCTATCCCATATATACTGTTTATAATATAATCAGGCATCTGCATACATGCAATGACATTTTATGCTCAGGCTCTGCAACACTTTCTGGTAGTTTTTACCCTCAGTCAAAAGGGCTGCCACCACTGATAGCATACTTAGCCACTGCCACAAAAGAGAAGCTTTAATGCTTGATAATTTTGTTAGTCAAGAAAAATGTTCCATTTATTCATCCTGCAATTATATAATGAATTGCATTTAATTAAGAATTAAGTAAATTAAATTTACCTAATTCAATTAACAAAATTAATTTGATTAATTAAATTAAAACATTTTAATTCAAACTAAATTAGATCAATATGTTAGTACTGCACTGATTGAGTTCCAGAAAGGACAGCAGCTATATAGGTTTGAGAATATCTCATGTTTGAGATATAGATAAACCAGAACATTAACATAATTTTAAATGAACTTCTTTTTAGTAGTTCATCAGGGGGTTTAAAAATGTATTCCAAGATTCCTACACATTAAAAACATGTGTTTCTTGATACAGTTGTGAATGTCTACACTAAATCTCTTCAGAAGAAAGCAGCAGCAGTCTTTTAGCATTCCAGTGAATGTCTATTGTCCTCTCTCTTGCCTTGATGCTTCTCCTGAGGGCAATCAACTTAAAGACTGGGCACTTAGATCTACTGCAGTTCAGCACCAACCAGATACTAATGAAATGAGATTGTCACCATGATCAAAGGTAAGTTCACAGTCTGGCCTCGAGGGGAAAACTTCTCAAAAGGGGCTGAATCAAGGCTAGGAAGGTTCCTGAGTGAACAGATCTGTGAGAAAAGACAAGAATTTTAAGCTGTTGCTTCTCTTTCCAGCTCTGCATAGAGAGCCTGTTCTGACTGTCAAGTATTTAGAATAAGGGAAGAACTGTGAAGAATTAAAGTTTGAAAGTCATCGTTATTTAAGAATGATACTTGGAAGGAGATTCTCAAGAAAACTCATATAATTAGTTTTTTGGGAATTCCATCTTTTTGTCCAGACACAATGGCATTTGTGGCCTATTTCGAATTTACTTTTAAATAAACATGCACACACCCAGTTCTTTTGGAGAAGATTTTCCACACTTCCTTTGTGTTTTTAACATCTATTGCAGAAATTCATAGATGACTATTATTATAGAAACCTTACTCCCAATGCCTCTCCTTACTCATTCTCCATTATTTCTACTGGTTTTGGCTAGATGCCATAAAAGATCTTCAATTTTCCAGAGGGCATATTATTATTGCAACATAGTTTATCAGCCAGTCTGCCTCCTTTTTTTTCTTGGCCAAGAAATATTTAGAGATTTTTTTCCACACTAGAGATTGCAGACTACATGCTGTTATTTTAAATTGTAGACCTGCTGTATTCTCTTATTTTCACTGGTTTTCCATGGGTGTGATGCCGAATTGCATAAGCTCCTGCTGATTTACACACACATAAGTAAGAAAGATAACTGGAAAAGTTCCAGAAAATAAACTTTGTTTCCGAATTTTCTTTTTTTTTTTGTTTTAAGCATTTAATTTCTTCATTTTCTTCTCCTGTCTCTTTGTTTACCTTTCTTCCCTGATTTCAGGATTTTGATGTGAATAATTTTGGCAACTTTTGCTCCTTTTCACTGCACATCATTTCATCTCAGTACATTTCATTGTAGTCAGTCCATTTCCAATTTTCTTTTTTTTTTTTTTTTAATTGCATTTTATTTGATCACATCTCCTTTCCAGAGTGTTTGTTACACTTGGTTCTCTGGTGTCAAGATTTGATTCAGGAGAAGCTTTGAGTCATCTTTATGAAGTTCATAGCACAGAACTGCTTTTGTGAAATGCTTAGAAACTTAATGTGGATATGAAATCTAATGCTGGGTCTTGTACCCAAAAAAATGTCATTCTGTGCCACTTGTTTAAAATCTTATTGAGCCACTAACTAGTTTGTTCTTCTGATTAATTCCAGATAAGCATGTTAATAATACAGAATCTGAAAGTACCATCTTTGAGTTGGGAACTAGGTATGTGGGAATGTCTCTATTACATTTGAAGTTCAACAGAATATTGAAGTGCTCCCTTTTAGAAATTAAATATGAAAACTGTACTTCTAGAGGTTAGCTAGAGAATATAGACCAGAAAAATCACACTGGTATAGAGTGAATAGAACACACAAAGTGATTTGTTTCTAAAACTGTAATCTCTAATATTCATAAATTGTGTTGGGTATATAAGAACTAAACCAAACCAAGCATGTCAAGTTTACAATCTATGTACATTGACTTAATGAAAAATTGTAGCAGCACTAAAAGTGTTTTGAATGTTATGGAAGTCTTTTAGCATGAACAGAGTGTGTAGAATCAGAAAATAATATTATAATATATTTTAAGAAGCCTGTGGTAAGGTGGTGTTTCATTCCACTAAAGAGAACAGAAGTCCTTTAAGAATTTTTGCGAATCTGGGGACATTTGTCTGTAATTACTGTTTCTTACAAAATAGTTCAGAAGGGAGTGTTTTAGAACTGCAGATGGTGGTGTGGTTGTCTGCAGACAAGTAAAACATGCTCAAAGCTGTCGCCACAGAATACTGACCACCAGTTGCAGCTGGAGAAAATGGGGATGTCTCCAGAGCATGCACTAGAACTTGGATCAGTGTCACTGATGTACCAGATGATGTACAGTGGCACTGTATGTACCAGAAGATCAGAAGATCGTACATTTCCTGGTCCAAACTTGGTGAAGAAATTCCCATTCTGCACAGTTCCATTTTGAACAAAGGGAGCTGCAGCAAAGCTTCCATCCAAGGCTTGTGTGACCAAGGTTGTCAATATTCCCTTTTCAAGGTGTATTTTGCATCTGAATCTTTTTCAAAATATTGTGACTATTTTGGGATTTTGTATGTGGGACTAAATGAATGTCACATTCTTATGAACAGCAGTATGGAAAAAAAGGACAACTAGTAAAAAGTAGATGTAATGCTGTATTCTTAATGGATTTATATACTCATTTTAAAAATACATATATCTGGAGCTGTTAATTATGAATTTCTGGAAATGTTTGAGTTTTGATAGTTAAGATAGTTAAAATAATTTACAGTTTTTGTTTTTCGTGAAATATTTGTCGTTCAAAGCATTTTGTCTTGTGAACATATATGGTTAGCACTTCCATGGTTTTGTGTGAATAAAATATGATCTTTGAATGACTCAGTCTGATCCATGAAGTTGTGGTATGTTTTAGCACAACACAGAATCTGAGTTTTTGTCCAAGTTCATACCCATCCAAATGCACTCAAAGCAATATTTTAAAGCTTGAGCAATAATATTTTAGTTCACCACAAGCAAACTACTTACAATTAAATATATTGAATTAACAAGACAGAAAAAAATCCATGTTTGGAAAAAATGGGAATGATGACGTACATTCAGGGAGAAAATACTCAAGTTAGCCAAAGTTAATTTTAAAGAAAAGAAATTAATTGCATTCTTCTTGCATATGCCTGGCTTGTTATTGAAAAATGTATGTTTGTATTTTTCTACTCATCATGCAAGTATTAACTTGGCAAAATTTGATCTCTGTTGGATGGGATATTTTCACTGTAGTAGAAAAATCTGTCTTGGAGGGGAGGATGTCAGGTTTGATTAAGAAAAAACAATGAGCTTATGTTTTCTTAAGAAAGTATATGCTTTCCCTTAGTGAATTTATTAGAGCTGGTTAATGTCAAAACTTGTTTAAGTAAAGGTTTGTTTTCTATATTCAGAACTGTATCTGTAAGGTGTTTTTTGTAGCTAATTTAAGTTCTCCTTCTACATGTGTTCTGGAAGAATCAGAAATTCCTCATTATCAATATTTTTAAAGAGTAAATAAATACCCTGAATATGCCTTGTCACCTTAAGAAAGATTGTAGTTGTAATTTTCTAATATCTTTTGTCATGTGTTCAATACTTCTGGGTTAATTTTCCTTTCTGTGGATGTAGAACCCATTATTAGAATAACATGCCATGAATTTTTAAGCTCTTTCTTAAATTGCCTTGGAAATACCTATGATTGTTTTGTCTCAGCTTTGCAAGACCCTGGCTTCCACAGTGCAGCTCCCTCCTTTCACAGCTATCTTCCAGCTCTCAGCCTACAGGCAGGCTGCAGGTGGGGCCAGAGGCACAGCACGGGGGTCCTGCAGTCCAGGCCAGAGCCAGTCCTAAGAGAAGACCCACAGAACACTAAGGTGATCTTCACAAAATAAACATTTTGACTGAAAGTATATCAGAGGTATGAAAAAAAACCTTAATTCCTCTGGAAAGAGAATTACATTTTAATTATTTAGGTGCCTATTTGGAACTAAGGATCAATCAAGACTTGATAGCTAAGCCATCCATCTTACTAGTAATTCTTCATTTAAAAGTCCTTTAGAAACACTGTTGACTGTGACTTGCCTTAAGAGTCCTTTATGAAGGCGTGGAATGCCATACAAGCCAATTATGTTAGCTTTTACTGAAGTTTCAAAATGGCACCTTGTTACAGCTTCAGTTTTAAAAGGTGAAATGGATGGAGAGCTGGTGCAAACTGTAACAGGTGTACTGCAGCAAATCTGTCATTAAAAAAACAGAGCATGAAGACAAAGAGGTTTCATGAGACTATTAAAATTTCTTTATTAATAAGTTGTGCTAAAATAAAAATAAAACTCCTCACTTGGACAGACGAAAGTGAAATATGAAGCATGGAATAGACATTGGATATATGAGTCTGATACTGGCGTAATAAGGGCTATCAGAATTTTTCTATAGAAGAGTAGTAAAGAAATAATAGACTAAACCTAGGAAAAGAGGATAAAGAAATAATAGAATAAGCATATTAAAACTATACTGAAAGGCATACAAGCAAATGTACTTCAAAATAACTTCATAATAGGTGAATTTGAAATTAGTTTTTGTTTTATTCTTATATTTATTTCTTTATAATGTTTGAACAGAAACTTATAGACTGTTATTTGTCAGTGCTTCAGTTGGGAAAAGCATAAAGTATTGCAAAATTACTCAATTATTATGAAAAATCACAGAATCATGGAATGAGTTAGGTTGGAAGGGACAACAGTAGGTCATCTGGTCCAATCTCCCTGCTCAAGCAGGGTCACCCTAGAGCACATGGCACAGGATTGCATCCACATGGTTGTTGAATATCTCCAGTGAGGGAGACTCCACAACTTCTCTGGACAGTCTGTTCCAGTGCTCAGACACCTGTACAGTAAAGAAGTTCTTCCTCATATTCAGGTGGAACTTCCTGTGCATCAGTCTCTGCCCATTGTCTCTTGTCCTATTGCCTGGCACCACTGAGAAGAGCCTGGAAACACCCTCTGACACCCTCCCTTCAGATACTCATAGACACTGATGAGGTCTTCTCAGTGTGTCTTCTTGAGGCTGAACAGGCCCAGCTCCCTCAGTCTTTCCTCATAAGAGAGAATGTTCCAGCCCCTTAATCATCTTGATTGTGCTCTGCTGGACCTGCTCCAGGAGCTCCACGTCCCTCTCGTCCTGAGGAGCCCAGAACTGGACATAGCACTCCAGATGTGGCCTCACTAAAGCTGAGCAGAGGGGCAGGATCATGCCCCTTCACCTGCTGGCAAAGCTCTTCCTGATGCATCTCAGGATACCATTGGCTCTCTCAACCACAAGGGCGCTGCTGACACTTGTCTGCCAGGATGGCCAGGTCCTTCTGTGCAGAGCAGTTTTCCTGCAGGTGGGCCCCCAGAGTGTACGGGTGCCTGGGGTTACTTAGTATGATTAAAGAATTTCAGTGAGAAATATCTGATATAAGGCAACAGAGTCAAAGTAGTTAAGATATAGGAAAGACTCTGACATAAGATTTCCCATCCTATATTGCTATAAAACCAGGTATATGCATAATATGTATAATTAAGAATAAAACTTCTCAGACATATTTTCAAATTAGTTTGATTAATAATTTTTGAGAAAAAAAAATGACTTTCAAAATTCAAGTCTGCATGCAGGCAGAAAACAAGACTACTCTCTCACATAGTCATGGCAAAAATACATTATTTGTGCCTTATTGAGAGTTTAAAAGCACCACTGTTTTCATTAATAGGGTAACAGTTTTCTTAGAAAATGGCCAGTTACTGCATACAACCCTGTCCATAACAAAAGTTAGACGTGCATGTCATTGGAAAGACTTTCTTATATTTTGCAAGCTTGATCTGAAAACTTTTCACAAACTACAAATACATTATTTCATTCCCACTCATGACAATATTATTAAATTTGGAGAAGCTAGTATGTCATCCCTAAAGATACTAATTTTCATTGAAAAGTTTTTGGGTTGGAAAAGTTGCAAAATCAATATCTTCTGCAGTTTTGGGAATTGCTGACTTAATCTGCACTGGAATTACATGAAAATGGACTTTGCAGTCTTTAATTTATGTCCTAATCAAGACATAACTTTTCAAAATTAACAGTCTTTTTTTGTGTGAAGTAATGTAGATAGATATTGAAGAATGAAATGAAAATGGTCTCACCATTTTATAGTCAGGAAAAGAAGGTGGGAAGTTGTGGTCATGCAAATGTGCCAAGCAAACTTGAAAAGAAGCCCCAAGATCATGGATCAAATTGGAGTTTCACGGACCTGGAAGGATGTTTCTGGGATAAAATTCAGTCCAGCTGACAGATGTAATGCCTCAGAATATAATAAGCCATGTTAATCTAATAATTTTCCAAAGTTTATAAGTGCTTCATCCTGCTGATTGTGTTGAAGTGTCATTCAGACAATTTGTTTAAATAGAAATTAAAGTGTTAATAGTTCCAAATTATTTCAAGGATTCAAGCGTGACATGGAAACCAAGGAAAGAACGAATCTCTTTTCTCTCCTCAGGTTTTCAGTGATCCTCATGAACTGATTAGCTTTAGTGAATGCATAGTCATAATTTTTTCCCCTCCAGAATAAACAATTTTAGGTATTTTTGTAATAATTACTCAGAAAACACCAGTAGTCTTGCCAACTGTAACTGTAGACATAATCTATGTTTACCCTTTATTTAACAAGAAGTGTTATTTATTCACCCTTTATTCAGTAGCACAGTATTACAATGGTTTTCAAATCTTATTGCAAGATATTAATTAAGGCAAACAGAAGTATCCATTTTAAGTAACAGGAACAGTTCAGCTTTCCCACAAGTCCTTATTTGCAGAGTACTGTTGAAGCTGATCTTGTAATCTTGAATAGCTATATTTAAAAAATGTAAGATTTTGTTAGTGGGGAAAATTTCATCTGGGCCTTTGAGTGTACTCTCACTGAAACCAAAAGTAAACTGGCTCAAAGCTCAACTACCAGAAGCAGAACTATGTTCCAGCATTCATTTACTTATTTGATTTGCTGAGATTTTATTTCAATCACCCATTTCCTGTTCAATGTGCTTGTATTACTTTAGTCTGTTGCTAGTCTTGTCAAGAAATAGATTAGGAATTACAAGGTGCTTGCTGTACTTTTAAAAATCCAGTTGCATATGCTGAGTTTGATATTTTGCAGTAATAGCACGTCTTTTAAGGTTTACATTCCCTTTGGGATAATGCTATTCATTTAAGGGCAATTCAGATGGGAATGAAAGTATGGTTATCTTTTCCTCTGCTGGTTAGTAAAACTAGTACTGAAGAAGAAAGAAATTTTAAGCCTAATGCTGACAAGTGCCGTTGATCAGCTGATTGTCAGCTTGGCAAAGCAGAGCACTAAATTGTCACGCTGTGGGATACATTGGCAGTAACTTAATTGTCTGAAAGTATAAACCTAAAATAATTCCTTTTGTGGTTCCTCTGTTATTAGTAATGAGACACAGACACTTAAAGAAAGGGAAGTGATAAGTCTGAAATCTTATCTCTCCACTGAAGTTTAAAAGAGGTTTTCATCTCAGCTATGAGACTTTCAGATGTCTGAAATGGGGAAAATGAATGCATCTTACTGCTTCTTTAAGAATCTGGTGCTGAGCAAGGAAGATAACATGATGTAACAAGTTCTCTGTACATCCCTTTCCTTTATAAAATGGTGATCCATAAGCACAAATATTTTCAGACCTATTTTATGGTTTAACATCTGATTTCTGCTTTCAAGTGTCACTTTTATATATATATTATATATATATAATATATAAAACTTTCTGACGTATAACATCCCTCAAAAGTGAATTTTATTACGGGATCTGGAAAGGCTGTGGGTTGCACCCTTCCTGTATTCCCACATGTTAATCTTTCCCTTCTGATTTTGCAATGAATCACAGAGTGATAGTTTTCTTATGGAAGGAGACAATTTTATGGCAGCTGTGTGTGTTGCAATACCACTTGAAAAACATAGTATCAGGCTGCTAGTTGATATTGCTGCAGTATATATATATATAAATACATTGTTATAAAATATACAGTCTGAATGGAAACTCTGCAATGTAAGAGTAATTTTCAACCAAGCATGTCTTCCTGAGTCAAGAGAGAACATCTAACTGGAGCAGAACCAGAGTATCAGGCAACTTAAGAACTGTCCAGCTGCAGATCAAGATGAAGCAAAAAAAATTGATCTAATCAATAGCTCATTTTAATTTTGTTTCTCTCTCCTAATTTGCAAAACAATTAGAGGTTCATTTTGAGTAGAATGCTATATAAGGTGGAAGTCCAACAGATCTGTTCCTTCTCAGTTTGCATATGAACTTATCTATATTCTCAAAACCAACTAGACCTGTTGAAAAAAATACTCTTAAGGAATATTTCCCATGGCACCTAATACATAGGACCTGCAGGACTATCAGCTTATTACTATGCACTTTTTTGTCACCAAGTCAAACCAAGTAAATTCTGGAGATCTCTATGGAAAGTGCGGTAAGTTGTGGTCAATGACAAGAACTATCACTGCACTATTTTATATCGTGATTGATCTTATAAAAGTTTTAGATGATGTGTTTATGTATTTTATGGTTTCAGAGAAAATAGAGAAAAACAACAGAGTGCTTGTATATGATGTTTTAGCTATCACATACTTATACCTCTCCCCTATTTCTGCCATATAAACCATGTCAGACTTGCAGTGCTGTTCTAAATACTAAAGAAACTCATTAATGTTTGTTTCAAGGAAAGAAAAGCCTTATATTTGTTAAAGTAATTGAGAAAGGAAAGCTAGATTTATTTACATTTTCATGTGTTCTGCAGAAATCTGTCAAGACTGCCACCTGAACCACTGTAATCCTGAGAATACTTTGCAATTATTTACTTTTCTTGTTATGTGTTAAAAGGTTCTCAAGAATACAGTTAGAATATTGTTATATTTGTGAGCTGATTTTTACATTTATATTAATTAGAAATTAATTTTCTCTTTCATTTTATCAATATGAATACCAGTCATAAAATTATTAACTGGTCAGATAATTTCATTCAAGAAAGATTGTGTTTCAAGGCTTTGGAGTAAGAATAGAGAATTTAACAAGAATAGAGAATTTAAGCTGTGAAAGTATTGTAAAAATATACCCCAGGGTTTAAAGTTAAATTTTGTTCTTTGTTGATCAAACATAAGAAAGACTTGTATATCCAAAACACAAACCCAAATAATTAATTCCACCTGTGAAAACTGAGGAAGAAGTTGTATAATTTCTTTGTGTTGAAAGAACTTGAAGTTCTTTCCTTTTTTATTTATTTCCACATTAAGTTTCTTTTTCAACAAGAAAGCAGCAATGTATTTGAATTTGCTGTGACTGGGAGTGAAAATATAAGCAGGTTCAGAATGCTGACGGTGTATTATGCTCTGTCCAATAGTCTGCATTCAATTTCTAACACGCAGCTTTTCATGGGCTTCTTTAGCTTCAGGAATTTTACATTTATATTATTCCTTTTCACTAACTTTGAATGTGTTTAACTCAACGTCTTGGAAATCTGATTTTAGCCAAGAATCTTGTGGATTAAAAGTAGATAAAAAGTAACTGAAAATTAGTCAGAGTCGTGGAGGTTTTCTACAGAATTTCCAGTTTCTGTTTCGGCTGTGAAAATCCCTGAATTTTCAATCCATGTTCTGTAGAATTCCTTTACCAGTTACGGAAAGTGAATATGAAGAGAACCGGCAAGTCATGGTTTTATTAAGAGGGAATACTCTAGAATTTTTCTAAAACACAAGTAAGATTGAAGAAAATCTCAGTTGTCCTTTCATGATAAACAACACAACATGTTTATTGTCACTTGCAGAATCCTTTCTATCTGGAAGGAATGAGGTGTGCCACTCTCCCTGTTCCGGAGCAGACAGAGTAGAGCTAAGGGCCACCAACACTTCCCACACCATCCTTTTGAAGCAAAGGAAGTCCAGGTTCATAGTTTACACACAAATGATGGCATGCTTCGAGACCCCCAACATCTTTGTATGTTACAGATCCAGGACAAAAAGATGGTCTTGACAACTAGTATTTCTTTATTTCAGTGATGCAATGACACAAAAGGAGTCAGCATTTTTGCTGAGCACTTTAATTTCCCCTTAGTTTTGACTATCTGATGTATTGCTAAATTTTGGAAAGTTTGCATCATTGTGATGAGTATGCTGAACTACTGTGTTCTGGTCTTCCTTCAAATACAGAATTTCAGTCAATTTTTAGTTCACTTTCATAAAAGGGTCCACATACAATATTCCCCCTTACTTAGGCCCTTCTTCACAATAACAGAATCGTTAGATCTGGTGTTTGAGACCTCTGTGTTTTCAAATACATATAAAATCTACTGCAGCAATGAATAATACACTGTTTTTTCATCTTTCTTGCAAATGAAATAAAATTATATCATATTCTTTAATTATATTCTTCAATACACCTAAAATGCATGTGTATCTATGTATATATGCATTTTATATAGTATACATGCATATGTACATGGTATGTATGCTAGTACTCTTATCAGATAATGCACCATAGAAAAAGAATAGATGGACTCCAGGAATCCCTGTGTTTACTTAGAGCCTTAATGCAGTTTAGACATAAGGACAAGTGGAGTGAAAATATTTCTGGCTAGAAGAACTGAACAGAAAATGTCCATCAGCTAGGTTTTGCAGATCGAATTTAGGTAAGTGTGGAGCCAGCCAACCGTGGAGAACAGCTGGTGTGAATGCTTTTTATGCTATGGTTACCTAAAACACAGATATGTCACCTTGCCATGCCATCTGTCATCTGCATATGGCCTCTGCAGATAGATGGGCTTTAGACGAGATACAGTGGGGAAGTGGTCATCATCTAAGTTTTAGACATTGTACATAAAACTGCAGTAGACCAGATAGTATTGTCACAGAATAAAAACAGAACAATGCAACTGTGCCCACTAAACACAAACTTTAAATTATCCCTCTCTTAATGTGTAAAAAATCAGGGGATTTCTTAAATTTTTTATTCACTAGTAGTATGTGTGTGACAGGGAACTGTTTCTTGGCTGCAAGGGGACGGTGTTCCACTGCTCATGAAAGGAGACCTTTGTGGTTTATGGCACTGAACCCAGCTTTCTCTTCTGTTCTGATTACGAGATTCTTTCCGGGGACTTGTCAAATGGTTTGAAGAATTATAGAGATTGGGTATATTGTACCTGTCACTGCTCTGACAACTGGCTTTTATCTGTGGTGGTTTTATACTAGTGTTTTGGATGTGGGATCTCTCCCTGGATAAAGGAAACTTCTTGACCCTGGCTATCTATTTCTACAGTAGAAGCTTTTGACCTGGATCAGTGGGTTTTTTTCATTATTTTTGTTGGTTTTGAATGACTCATGTTTAAAGATTAATGAGAATCTAAACTAAAGCTTCTACTTAAAGTAGTCCTCAGAGCTTTTTGCTGACAGGTTATTAAATATTTTGACCCTGAATGTCTTTTTGTTTATATATTGCACATTTTCTCCTCTTTCCTATCCCATTATACCAATGGTATATGTTGTTTGACAATATATTACCTATGATAGAGCATCCTTTGTCTAAATCAGTCTTATGATTTTTTTGCCTCCTGAGATTTTGACATAATTGTTGTCAATCTTTTTTCTGGAGATTAATTTTTTTTCAGCTCTACCTCTATATGGAGAGTGAAACAAATCCTTCACAAATCACTCCTTTCTACCCTACTACATTAATTGCTTTGAACTTACAGGACAGAGTGGGGGAGGGAAAGGTGGTATAATTAGCGGGAAACTGTGTGAATGATACCTGCAGATTATATACAGTTTCTGGCAATCTACTTTATTACAGATATCACAATACTGACTGCTCTAGGAAAACTGCAATAATGATTGGAAATATTCTCTAGTTTCCTTTCCTTTGGTTCCCATAATGCAGAAGACTTACCTATCATTATTAGTTTTCTTTTTTTAAACATTAGATATTTTACATATGATTCTACAGTGAATAAAATACATCTTTATGTCTGCTTCTCCATGAGTGGTAAAAAACCAGTTCTAATGTAAGTGTAAGTCTAGTGTAATTTTTCTGTATTTTCTCATTTTGCAGAAAAAACTGGTATTCTCTTTGCTTGTTTTCTGTGTGTAGTTTTAAGTGCCCTGTGTCATGAGTGAATTTGTTCCTGTTTCCTTGACCTAAGTTCACTAGTCCAAGTGGGCTGACGTTTCTGATTATTGCAGACTATTACAGAATTGGTGACCTTCTCCAAATATGGTTTTCTTAATTTAATTTTGGATTTAAGTTGTTTTTTAAGTTGTGAAGAAAGTGACTATTTATTTGTAAAAAAAGTGTGGAATTTGCCTCTTGCAGTCATCAAGCTAACATAATTAATTAAGAAAAGACAATAAACAAAGCAAAACAAAAACCTTAACAAATTAATAAAATTCGCTAGGTGCTAGTAAAATTGATAGAAAGTAGTGTTGCCCTTCCAGCATGCTTCTCTTTGTCCCTCTCCTCCTCTCTCTTTCTCTGCTCTTAGCTATATCACTTCTTCTAAAATTCTGCCTTCTGTAGAATAAGCATCTGACTGCACACCTGGAAAGAACACTGAGTTCACTAATCTTGTTAATGAAACCTGTGGGGCAGTTAATGAACAGATGTTCCCTGTACCCTGTTGTTTTCTAGAGAGGATTTTACCTTATGCTTTTAGATTGATCAAAGTCAGTGTGTTTATTGCAACAAAGGAGGTGGCCTCTCTTTTTTCTGTGGCTGTGACAGGCCAGGTCGGTGTTTGTGTAGGTTGTTTCCAAGAGCTCTAATAGTCCAAGTACACCACAAGTCATTGTACTCTGACTTATCTGTATCCACGCTGAATCGTGGTTGAGTCTGTAAGGCATAACACATCCCACAGGCCCTTGAAATTTGCCTGAAAACATCTCCTTTAGCAGTAGATATGCAGATTCCCTTAGTTTTGGTGAGATTGAATTTCCCTTGAGTTTTCTAAGTAAAGCTACACAGAGTGTAACAGCAGGGCCTGAATGGAACAGTTGTCTGAAAGGAGGAACAGTTATGACAGAAATAAATTATGAGCAATTAATGCAGAAGTGGGAAAAATATGTTCATATAACCAACAGGTCGACAAAGTTGCAAAGGAGGTGGTCATCATACACATGGAGAGCAGAACTGATGTTTGTCTACTAGATTTGCCCTGGTGATTGCTAGCCTCAATATCTGCAATAACATTGAAAGTCTGGGGGATTTTCACTGGAGGTTATATATACTGTATGCATCTGCATCTCTGATTCATTTATGCTCCAGAGTGTTATAATACTGTTTGCATGCTGTAAATGACATTTGCTGCTGCTAGGTTCATATATGGCTGGCAAACCTCTCCAAAGATGATGAACATGGTCACTTCACTGACACTGATCCATTGCGATGTGACAATTTGCTAGGGTAGAGTATTCTGACATCTTTTATTCCTCCCCTCACTTCTCCCTCTGTCACAAGCTCTGCCTGTCGCAGCAAGCTCACTTCGATATGCAGGCTGAAAGGATGTGTGAGCTGAAACCCTGGAACAGAGCACATCACATATAGCTCAGGGAAACAGAAAGTGGCAGAAGGAATAGGATGTCATCACCACAGTTATCAAACGAGATTTTGTCTATCCATGCTCCTGCCACAGTGCAGCAGCTGTCAGGGTGTTTGGAGAGAACATAGGGCCTTGGAACCCCAGTTTTGATGTTGACGAGATGCAATAGTCTAGGATACCATGCCTCAACACTTCTCATGGAAGACCTATTGGAGCTGTCTACATAGGGCAGTACAGCAGTATAGTGTAGGGTAACAAGTAAGTCTTCTTATTTAAGCTCCAATTCATTCAGTAGGTATCTGTAGCAAGGAATATATTGAAAGAAAACTCTTAGCAAAACACTGCCTTAAAAATTTCACTAAAGATTAAACTTATTGTCACTTGAATTTGTGATAGATTTGGTAATGACAAATTATAACTGTATCTTCAGTCTGCTTTTAACACATACCCTTTTAGGAGCTGGAAAGATGAGAATATAGACCAATAATCTATCTACTGTATAGGTCTGGAGTAGAAAAAGGAATTGCTGTACATGAGAACTATTTAACAAATTTGAACTAAATAAATGCTTGAGCTGAACAGTTAGGAAAATATAATAGCAACCAGATAAAGATATTTTCAAGCTGTTGTGTAAAGAGGACCGAGTGAAGGAAAACTACATACATCACTTATGAAAGCTTACTTTTAAACACAATTACTTTGAGTCATAAAGTCACTTTTCATACTAATAGCTAACATACACCAGGAAAATCTTAGGCTTCCAGCTGCTGCTTCTAGGCTATTAAGACAATCATCAGTGCCATATCTTTGAAGCGTTAGCTCATAAAGTCTAGTCTGGATAATTTTACCATTTATAGGATACGTTTTGATTCTTTGCAGCTCTATAATTTGCACTATACAAACTATCAAAAGCTGTTAGTAGAATACTTATTGTTAGGCTTGCATAATAAAGATTGGGATTTTGACTAAGGCAACATAATAAACTGCTTTACCATGAAGGAAAATAAAATACTAATGCACTGGTTTTGGAGAGTTAAACTTTGTGAATTCCTTTCTTGTGATACTGCCATCTTTCCATTAAAATTTAATTTGAATTATTAAATAATTGCATGATTTTTATTTAAGGCATGTGTGCAAATGTTTTCAATGCTTGCAGTGGTCACAGTTTCTCATTTTTATTGATGCAGTTTTCTGAAAATAACAACCTGCTTTCAAAGGCCACTGAGATAAGTTTTTTATTATTCATTGTTTACGGCATGTCATGTTGTTTCTGGGTTTTAAAACGTCTCTGCCAATTCCTCAATTTAAATTATTTCAATTCTGATGTCAGACAGTAAATGATGAACAATACTTCCTTTCATTAGGAGAAATTTTACTTCATGAAGAGATGAACCAAAGTGGGATTGGAATTGTGCTTCTCCACTGGGAATAATCAGATACCTTATTTATTGGAAAACATGTTTAACTAATTGGGAATCTAGTTTTCTATCACTGTCAGATGTAGGGTGACATTTTGAAAAGCTTTCCTTACCAGTTTTGCAGAGTTCAGTGAATAGTTTTGTAACACTCCATAGTGACAGTGAAATACTAAGTGTTCATTTGCGTTTTCCTGATTCAGATATAACCTCTCAGACATCCCAAAACAATGGTCTGCTTCAGTAGACATTTACAACATTAGTCTTTTTCACCTTTTTGCAGATAGATTTTCTAGTACACTTGCCAAATTTTTTATTTCTTCTTATAACATCTGTTAAGCACCATAGGAACGGGTTTTCAATCATCTGGAAGGTTTGAATGCTGACATGAGAGAGATGACTTATGCTAGTGTGAAAGATGGAGACAAACTTACTGGTGAAGTGTTAGCCACACCAAGACAAAAGCTACTACTACAGCTTTTTTGGATGTTATCACACCAAGAGATGAGGCAGGTCCATGGCCTCTCAAAGCATTACAGACGCATTTTGTCTGTTGAAAGACATGTTAAATGTCTTCACATATAAGGAAAAACAGTCTGACCAGACAATGGCCAGCTTTATCACAGGTGGTATGAAAGCAGCAATGTGACTTCTGCATTGTTTAGTACCAAACCCAGGTAAGATCCATATGTAGATGTGAGATTCCTGGAGACTCAGTTATAAGGGCAAATGAAATTCATATGTCCACATAAAGCAATATCCAAGTGCCATCTCTGAGCCTCAGTTGCCGGCTGTTGGTTCTGTGACACCATGGCAGGAGAAAGTGATCCAAGTGACACTATTTCCCCTGTACACATTGTAAAATGCTTTTTCTTTGAATGTATATGCCTGCATTAAGGAATAGCAGAGACATAATTATTCTAACTGCTATCTCCCTAGACCTGGCAAAATTCTCATATGAGTAAAAACTGTTTTGCAAATTTGTGAGGCAGGCAAGTTTGGGACTTCAGTGCAGATCTGAATCTCACACAGAAGTATCATACTGAGGTATCCTAAAAAAATGTCTGTATTTGCCAGAATGGTAAATTTTGTCTGGTAACGGTATTTACTTTAACAATATGTTTAAATTACACTCAACTATTTAGAAACTTGACAAGCGGAGACTTTAATGAATATGTGCATCACAAAACTCTCACTATATCTTCATTTAGCCTAGGATTTGCTTAGAAGTTTTCCTCAGCAGATTTGTGACATGTAAGCTACTTTTCTCCTGATTTATCATAACCTGCAGTTTGTGCAAGAGCCTTCTTTTTTGTGCTGCTTTTTTAAAATTTTATGAGACTTCCCATATTACTTTGTGAAGACCTTTGAAATTCAGTCTACAATTTAAAATATTTTATTTGCACATTAATACTTATGCATGATAGAGGTAATGCTGACTCCTGAAAGGAGGTACAGGATGACACAGAATTGCTCATAGCTGACTTTCTTAGTCTGAACCCATAAAAAAAATATGCAGGCTGAAAGGCAAGGCAAAGCCTAAAACTGTCATCTTTGATTTGGCCTCTGTTATCAACTGCTAAACAATGCTTGAGTATCTGAGTTTCTGCCCAAGTGCCAAGTTACTCATTATAGTAATTTACATTAAAGTGCAAGACCATAATACAGCTGAGGTGCTATATCACCCCAGGACAGCTCTCCCTACATTTCTTTCAAGGACTTCCAGGGGCTCATTAAATGCAACTAATAAATGATTCAGTGAAGTAGAATCAAAGAATTTAGAAGTCTATACAAATGCAAAATAAACATGCATGTGTACATTTGTTCTTTAACTGTTGTTGTCAAGGCAAAGGGTGTCTGCTCTGCAAAGAAAAGCACGCCAGGATCCAAAGGCAGACAGGACAATATCCACACCGACAGAGGACACAGTCCCACGGCACCCATATGCAAAAATGTGACCAAGTCTGGTGAAGATGACCATGATCAGACACCACGGCTGGCCAGGCAGGTCTGCAGTGGCAAGAGAGATCCTAGGCCAAGTCATGAACTCAAGTCAGTAGGTCAAAGTCAGCAAAGTAAGTAGGGGGCACAAACACTCCTACAACACTGACTCTTCTCTCTGAATGCTGTATAACTTTACATGAATAAAACAAAAATAACTTTTTATTCTGGAATTGGTTTTACAGTCATCATGATTTGGCTTAGCTACAATGAAGCTGGTGGATACATCACCTTCTTTTCTCTCAGGATAAGTATAAAAATTACTGAAATCTTTAAAGAACAACTAGCTTAAATATCAAGAGCTGCCCCCCAAAATAGTAAAATCTGTAGAAGTAAAACTGTACAAGGGCATTTTAAAAGTTCCCAGAGCAAGCAAAATGTAGGGACAGAGATTGCTTAGAAATCTTCCTACAGACCTGAGAGAAAAAAAACACAGAAGAAAAAAATCAGAATTTCAGGAATAACCAGGGAAGATATCTTTAGCCTGCTCCTAAATTAGAAGTCATAAAACAGAGATTGGGATAAAGTACTAGTTAATGAGAGGCTCAGAACTCTAAAGCTAAGGCTGCGACATTCCTAATTTAATTTTCCCTGTGTTTACAAAAGCAGGCTTCTCTACTCAGGTTTTCTAATTGAGCATGACTGTAGGAAAGAACTGTCTGCCCTCTCTCACTGAATCCTTTAAATAGAAATTACCAACATGCTTATTTCTTATGTTTGAAAGTGTAACTATCCCTGATAGCAAGTTTTGTTGCAAGCCCCTAGAAAAAAGAATTTTTAAATGCTAAATTATGTCAGAAACAAGATAATTAATTTGATTATCATGCAACCACAGGCAAACTCAGAATTTGTCTTTGAGGAGTGTGCGTGTAAGATCCCAGAATCATAGAACAGTTGGGGTTGGAAGGAACCTTTAAAGTCATGTAACCAGACATCATCCTCTAGGTCGACAGGGACATATTCAGATACCTGTCTCAGGAGAATGCACTCAAGAACTTAAAAAAAAAGGCTGCTGACATCATTTAGCCAATTTTCGCTGCCATATCTGGAAATATCAACACTTTGCTGCTATTAGTGACAGCCTACAGAATCCAAATGGAGAAATAGATATACACGTAGCAAGGAAGGAACTGAAAAATTCAACATTAAGGAGAGAAGCCACAGCCTAGTGTGGAGCTAAAGGATATTAAGAAAAATGAGAACAATATGAAAGGGCTGAGTCTGGACAACCTTAGAAATGGTTTAATTAAGACTTTTATCTTTATCTCCTTAAAAAGTCAACTTTGTGTAAAAGCAACCATGGAACACTTTAAAAAGTATCACACGTGCCCTTATTTTATTCTACCATAAAATTTACTTTCGTATTTAGCTTTTATATATGGAACAAATGGAACACTTGTTTGCTAACCAGAATATTTTTCTCTTTCAGGAAAACTTAATGGAGGATAGTTTCATTGTTTGTATGTTAAAATCTTGCAAGATGATGCAACAGTTCTTTGAGACACAACTTTTGTGCTGCTTAAAGCTACCCCCAGAATACTTTTCTGTATAGCAATGTTATTCATTGTTATTTTTTTTTCAGCAGTAGAAAATTCATCTGATTAATTTGTGTTTTGTAAAATGTGATTTCACTAATTCAGGATCAATGTTATATCTTTTCCATGAAATATTTTTGAGTCCTTGTATTTTTCTCTGTCTTTTTTTTTTCCCCCTGAATTTTTGAAGAGGAAAAAGTAAGTTGTTGAAATTCTCCATTTTTCTAATATTGAAGGCTGGAAGTTTCTGAAACACCTCAGTCACATCATTTAGAGGGTATTTTAAAATTTATTTTGAACTGACAACATAAAATAATTGTACTTTTCCCTTGGAAATTGAGACAGCTGGCATTCATGTTTTTGTTTTAAGTTTCACCAAGGAAAGCAATGGAAATGATCAATGATCTTGTTTTTCTGAGTAACAATCAATTTTGGGAACTGCAGGAAATAAATTCACTCATTCTGAAAGTGATTTTGTCAGTCAGAAAAATCAAAAGGCGGGGTTCAAATAATATACACCTGAAGCTCTATACACACTATGTATGCCTGATATTTACTGAATGATTAATGATTTATATCTTCTCTCCTTACTTAGAAAATGAGGTAAGGTTCAAGTGAGTAATAGGTGGCTAAGGTGAAACTTCAACAGACAACTCATTACTGATGCCAAAGGAAAGGAGGAACAAAGTTTTCATAAAGTCAAGATTTGATGGATAAAATAAACAGCATTTATGACCAAGCATTTCAAACCTGACAGATAAAAAGGCTGATTGAGATAAGCAAGTAGTAAGATAGATGCCAAAAACACCAAGGGGAAGCCCCTTTGAGAGTATGAAAAGACAGAAAAACCCCACAACTAGGATCTGATCCAAGAAGCTCTAAGTTCAGTTGCAAAATCCCACTGGATCTAATGAATTAAGTTGCTAACAGATTCAAGAACTTAATCTACCTGTAAAACTTCAAGGTCTGCACACGTAAAGGAACCTCTTTCTTCCTCTGTCTGGAAATTTTTCTGTACCTTTTGATGCTGTGGTCTTGTATGAGGAGCTGCCTTATCTCAGGAATTCACTTGGTTCACCTTCTTTTCTTTCCCTTGCTTTGCTGTAAATTAGACAGACAAAGAATTCCTTCTCCATTTTTCCTTTAAAATGAGCTAATTATTCAATCTCTCTTGCCACAGTTTAACACCATCAACTGACAGTATGAGTAATTGTTAATTGAGAGTCCATTTAATGAGCTCAGTTTCACGTTATGAGGACAGAAAGTTGATAACTTTGTGCGGGTAATTGTTAACCAAATCGGCTATGTTCTTCATGTTGCAATTTCTTGCTAATGGCCTATAAACAAGCCATGCTGACAGTACAGTTTAAAATCAATTCCTCCCCACAGCTTTTTTTCCCTTTTTTTTAATTCCAATTCAATAAGATTTGGCAAAGGGTGCATACTGCAGGAAAATTTATAGATCCTATTTTAGATGCTTTAGAGACTTCGAATTCACTGAAATTTGTAATGGTTATTTGTTCTTGGAAAATCTCACAATAAATGAGAAGTTATTGTCTAAAATTAAACTGCAAGACTCTAGAGCAGACAACTTTGACAATACAAAAGAGTATTGGACTAGAACATCCACTAGCTTTTGTATCCAGGTGCATTCTTGTGGCAGAGGAGATATCCTCTACAGATTTAGTAGCAGATTTAGACCTGGAGTCCCTCTGCAATCCCCTTTTCATGTCTATTTCTTATAAGCAATATGTCTAAGATGAACATGGTCTGTGTCAGGAGCAACACAAACAGCAGCGTTCTTTCCTCTTCATGAGTAACACGTAGAATCTTCATGCTTCACAGAATTACAGGATCCTCTGCAGGAATGGGCTGAAAATCATTCCTTTTGCAGAAGGTGCACTGCTGTTAGTGAGCTGTGTTAACCGGTGAAGGAACCATGTGAGGAAGTGAACAGGCTGCACAGAGTAAAAGATTGATGGAGTTAAAGTCTCAGGAGTCTCAAACCTCCAATGAAGTGGGTATGCAGGGGGCCTCAGAACCCTGACAAGAGGTTAGTGAAAGGTCTGCTGAATGGAAAGTCTGGAGGCTGGTCACTGCACACACTAGGAGGAAGTCTCCTCCTCCAAAAGTAACAAATAGGACTAGCACTTTTTACAACAGGCATGAGGCCCTGGATCTAGAAGGAAGATTAACTGATGAAGTGGACGAAGGTCCATCTGGGATAGAGGGGCCACCTAGAGTAACAGAGCCTATGCCTTGCATCATGAGCTTGTCTGGCATTATATGTAATGGAGGGTCTGGAATATAAGGAGCTTATAGTTGAAAATGGCACAACATTCCTCTGAGTAAGGATTAAGGGAGAAACAAACAATGCAAATGCCATTGTAGTCTGTAGTAGACTACCTAGGTAGGATGATGATGATGCCAGTGAATTACTCTTTGAGGAAATAATGGATGCTCTGAAATCAACCACCCTTGTATTTACTGGGGACTTCAACTTGCCAGGTGTTAACTGGGAACACAATACAGCTGGTCAAGATCCAGAAGATTCCTAAAACACCTGGATGACAATTTCATAGCACAGGTCCTAAGGGAGCTGACTCGGAAAGATGCCCTCCTTCATCTTCTGCTTGTCAACAGAGTGGATCTTGTGAACAGAGGGGGGATTGGCAGCTGTCTTGGCCACAGGGACCACAAAGTGATTGAGATTAAAATCTCTGTTGGCAGCAGAAAAAGTGCCAGTGAATCTTCACCCAGGACACAGGGAGAGGAGACTTCAGGCTGCTCAGGGAACTAGTGAGTAAGGTCCCCTGGGAAAAGACTTTAATCACAACAAGCAGGAAAATTATCAGACACAAATTACTATCAAAACAGACATTTAATTTTGTTGTGTTTATTTCAAAGACTTATATGTGAGCTTCATACATTTAGTGTGATTTTCTAGTGAGAATGAAATGGATTAATTTCTTTGCATCCGTTTCATATCAAGTATAAGCATGCCAAGACTAATTTGTTCCAGAGAGATTCCATATCCAATAGAGTCCTGTGTGACTACTATGTTGAAAATACATAGAAATTTATTAGGAAAAATCTCTCCAAATCAGGTACTGAAAGTATTACATGCAGCATTTTTTGTTACATATATTTGCAAGATACTCAAAACACAAGTTCAATTTCTTATACTTGCTATTCACTGAAAGGTAAGAACTCACAATTTTCAGGATGCAAAATGGATGCAAACTGCTTAATAAATGCTTACATTAATTCTTCTCCACTTGCTGTTCTTGGGCTCTGTGGTAGGGCAGGTTTTAAGTCACCTGGTAGTTGCACCTGCCTGAATTACATCACCAATAACTTCAAATAATGCACAAATAGAAAGATGTTAGCATATATTTATGGCAGACTAAGTCTTGCCAAACATCTGAAAGTTCATAAACATTTTCACAAATACCTGACTACTGCCTGAACTCTCATAAACAGTGGAAAACACCATACAGAACTGCATCAGAATATTTATTCTAATGCAGTCTTTGTTTTCTTGACTTGATTTTTCATGTGTTTATCAATTCTGTATTATATTAACCTAAGAATCTGTGAGCACAGGAGCTTTTCCGCAGCTCTATTATTCCTATGGAAATCAAGTGGTGATGCAGTGGCTTCTAAAACTAATACTTCAAGTTACATGTCTTCTGTGATCCCTAGGAAGTGCCAATAAACCAACAAGTAGCAGAGATGACTGCATTACAAATAAAAGATTTGCAAAATGTTACATTGTGTTTCTAATTGCGATTTAATTTACTCTCTAAGAAAAAATGTGGACACATTCCAATATGTTCACCAATGATAGTTCAAAGGGTTCTGTAATCAGATTGATACTCTGTTAGCATGCCATAGACTACCAAGCAATTAAACCATATGCACAGTATTGAAAAGTGGTGTTAGCTGCCAAAGAAATAGGAGAGTGCTTGGCATATGTTTAAAAGTTCATTTGTTCTTTAAGATTAATATTTGAAGACTTTTCTCTCCTCGGTGTACAAGTACAATACATAAACCAGCAACAAGGTCAAGTTTAAAAGACAGCACTTCAGAAGCAGAATACTGTTGCCTTAATGTATTTTATGGAGAAATGCCTTAGATAAATATTAGGTGAGCTTAGGGGCGTATGTATATGATGAATGTGAAATTCTTTATTTCATTCCCCTGGGGAGCCATAATTCTGAAAAACAATTGTGTGCAGCAGAAAATTCTTGTAAATTAAGAATATTGGGAGTTGAATTTTCTTTTCAAAAACCACCTCTAACTCAAATTAGTGGCCGTCAGTGTCAAGTTCAAGACAGAGAAGAGAAGTCAGTCCAGGTAGATTTTGACTGAAACAAAGTGAGTTAGTGGAGCCAGACTGTGACTAGATGCATGTCATGATGGCTTTTCTCAGTTATGTCAGGTTTTCATCTATTTGCATCCAAAAAGTTTTTCCTTTTAACGTTGTAACATCAAAGAACACAAAGAATAATCAATCATGGATGAATTTATCCAGTTTCTTACAATACATTATGAAGTCTTTTATAATCAGCTTTGAGAACTAGCTCTGTTTTAGTTAGATAAGACTCTGCTATAATTTTAAAATGGATTAAGGCAATGAATACAGAGAAATTCTAGTGACAAATGGATATAAATGGCAATATGATCATAAAATTTTGGAATATTTTTGCTGATGCTGTTTAATAATATTGAGTTTCTGCAGGAATTTAAGACAAGAGACCATCCCCAAATGCTGGTTTAAATTACACTTTATATCTTCCTATCTACTGTCACAAATACAAATAATAAAAATCAGAAAAAGGTAGTAAGTTAAAGGCAGCATCAATGGGAATTTAGATAGTATGAAACTATTTAGCTGTAAGCCAAAAGAGGGTTTTTTCCAGTAACCTGAATCTTATTGACCTCTTGGATCTAGGTTATATGCAATGAAGTAACATTGAATTTTATTATTTTGGAAATACAGAAGTTGACTTTTGCCAATAACAACTGGAAAAGCCTTTACTTGCTTTTGGAAACAATCTTGGTTGTCTTTTTATTCACTACAAAAATAGGCCTCTGATCCTTGACTGGACCTCTGGGCTCTACTACAGTGCAAATAATAAAATAGTAGTCTATATGGTACAGAACTTTTTTCATCTAAAAGGAGCAGTGTATCTGTGTACAGTGTATCCCATTCCCTTTCTCTCTTCCCTCACCCAAGAAGTAGCTATTCAAGCTAAGCAAAAGTTTTTAAATGCAAAGAAAAAAATTCAATACCTTCATAAAATATATATCACACCAGGGAATTCCCTCAGCTCCTTACCTCATTTGCATTGGACATACTGGGGAAGGCAGACATCCAAGTTCATGTGATTTTGCTTAAGTGAAGCATGTTAGATATTTGCACAAAGGGGCTGAAGAAAAAAAAATTAAATTTTTTTCTGCTACTTATTGGGATGGATTTAACTATCCTCATTTAAAATGTCACTCAGCTTAGTCTTTTTCTCATGTCACAAGGTTTCCAGATAAATTTATCTAAAGTTGAGACCATTAAAAAGATTATTCTGCTCTCTTTTCAATACATTACTGAAAGGGAAAAAAAAAAAAAAAAAAAGAGAAAGAAAGAAAGAAAAAGAAAGAAAGAAAGAGGGAGGGAGGGAGGAAGAATTATATACTTCACACCAAGAATTTTAAGTCCGAAAAAAAACGTAATGAAAAAACCCTCCTCATGTCCCAAACTTTCACCAGGTAAAGCAGTACAAATATATATATATATATATATTATTAATATAATAAATATATAATGAATATATCATAAATATATCATTATAGAATAGTAATGTTTGTGAAAAGGACTTCATGTTGGACTTGATGACCTTGGAGGTCTTTTCCAACCTTAATGACTCTATGATTCTATGTTACCTCATTTAAGAACCAGGAAGGAGATTCCTGAAGTTACATGTTCTTCTGAGTAATTTTGTGAAATCTCAGTATGTTTGCCAAACCAGTGACTTATACAGACAACAGGTTAATCAACTAAAGGCAAATATTTATTCCCTTTGCTCAGATATCAAACTGTTCTTGAAAAAATAGGTTTCCACAATCAGTCAGCTCCTTCATTGGAGGACTGTAACTTGTCATTGATTAAGAAGGAAATGTGCTGGAAAATGAGAGGGAAAATAATGAATTAGCTGATACAGAAGACTTCATTTTACCATAATTAAATTAAAACAAAAATTTTTAAAAACATCCAGATCACACAAAATTGACATCTCTTTGCTATTCCCTGATGTAAGAAAATAAATCTGTGACACCTATCTCCCTATGATCTCTTTTGTCCCTTCTGCATTTTACATATATATATATATATATATATATATATATGTCTATCTCATGGTCCTGATTTAAGAAATCCCACAGCACACAAGATTTAATTATAGCAGACATTCCTTCTGAGTTATTGCAGATCTGAGGCTCCATCATTACTGAAAAACATTCTGAAATTTCAGTAGTCTAGATAAAATATATATTGGCAGATATTCTTTGAAATTTTAAATTTCATGCTGTTGGTTGAATAAACCTGTCTTTCATCTAAGGAAAACATAATGAAATCTATTTATTTTCCATTCTTTACTCTGCTATAAACATTTTTTTTTGGTGTCAGGTGATCAGAAGAGCAACCATCTTTAGGCCATTTCAATGACTGTGCAAGTTTTTGTTTCTATTATTCATTTTGCTGCCCTGTTTATTAGCTAACAAGTAGCATTCCTAGAAAAGCCTTCTCAAATACTCTCTTTTTTCAGATGTACAAATGAGATCTCAAGATTATTCTCATGACAGAAACACAAGTGATAAGACTAGTTAACATATTCTGAAAAATTCTCAGAGGTTTTATAAATGTTTATTAACTTGCTTTAACTTACACTTAAAAAAGTAAAATTTTATTAAGCTCCAGAAAGTTAATTCAATTACTATCAATTGTTATAAAAGTGATAATAGTTATTCCTGAGAGAAATCTAGAATCTGAATAAACAGGAAAAAAGAAAAAAAGAAACAACAGCAGTAAAAAACCAACTAACCTACGAACCAAAACAGTCCAGCAATATTTGTCTGTCTGGCTATGAGAAGAATTTGATTTTGATCTTGCTCTCTCACCTACCTTCAATGAGTAGGTTGTTTAAGGATTCTTGAATGTTCCTAAAACTTATTAACTTTTACAGTGTTAATACATGTATGTATTCATTAGATAGGGGTGGTTCTGTCCCCAGACTTGTTCTTCAGTTGCTCTAAGATGATTAAATCATCTTCCTTCTCTATTCACAAGGACTCACTCCCATTTCTTTGGGCCATGCTGGACTAATATTCTTTTGGAACTAAGATTCTTCACAAATCTGTGTCAGATACCTTTATAATACATTATAGCCTGAATTACACTGAAGAAAACATTCACTGGGAAATAAAATGGTGGAAGGAACTTAAATTATATTCTATCATATCAGAGTTGTTCTTCCTTTCCCTGTTTGCTACCCTGTGAGAGAGAAGAATTTGTATGGATTAGGCTTTCCAGATGGCCTGGAAGAAACCTGTCTCCTGAGTATATTCTGATTTTTCTTTTTTAGTGCCTAGTATGTATGCTAAGTGGTTTCAAAAATTAAAACTTTACATGTCCTTAATAATTATTTTAAAATGAAGATATTATATGTTAGGATTAGAAAGATTATTTGAGATTTAATGCTCTACTGACAATGTGGCTGGAGCCTCATAAAAAAAATACAAACCCTAGTAGTGACCTAACAGTTTTTTCAAAATATTTCTTATTCATGGAAGCTGAAAAATAAAAAAGTCTAAACATCTTGATTTTGTTTCAGACATTGAATGAATATACGTTCTTGAAATTTTTTCTGTAAAACGGTTTTTCCTTGTACAGAAAAAAAAAAATCCTGTTACAGTGTGACAAATCTGCCATTAACATATCTTAATCAATTTGGTAAAAATGCTTCAAAGACTGCAAAGAAGCATTTGCACTAAAGATGATCAGCATTTCTCAATAATATATTATTTATTTGGCCAGCTAGGTTTGGAAAACTCCAAACTCTTTAGCCATCACTTCCCGAAAGAAATAACACTTGGCACATCTTTGGTACAAAGATCTTCAGGGAAAGTAAGTGAGGAGCCTGGGAAGAGAAATCCTTATGCTTTGAAGGAATCTCTTCTGCTTAGGAATAGGCAAAATCTTTGTGGGTTGAGTTAAGATTTGAAACTAGAGGAATAAGGTCTGGTTCTCTCTGACACAGGTTCCCTAAGAAGTATCATTTTCTCTGTCACATAACCACTTCCTCTTGTAATTCTTATTTGTAGGTTTGGGGTTTTTTTTAAATTCTTATATTATATTACAAAATTATTAAGAATACTGGTTGAAAGTGTATGAATGTTGAACAGGAAATTATTTATACTTCAACTGTTATTATCATTCTTTTACTTTAGTATTTCTATTTTCCCAGTGCATTTTTCCCAACTGCATATTTCACAGTCCTTTAGTTTTTGATTTATCAGGAAGGAACACTTTTCTTTCTTTACTGGAAGAAGTCTGCATGCCTTTCTGCAGAGCTGGATTTGCTCCCATACAGTTGAGAAACTGATGTCAAGTGGTCTGTCTAGCCAAAAAGTTTTTGAAGCCTCCTTGTGTTTGTGATTTATAACGCCTTAGCACAATTATGTGCCACAGAGTTTGTAGGAAATATGATTGTCACCATGTACCAGCCCTGCAGGAAATATCCCTGCCAGATATTATTAGGAGCGTGAGGTGATTTATTCAAAATAAAATCTGAAACAAGCCAGCTTTCCCTCAGCTACCCTCAGTCTCTCCCAGTCTCAGAACCACCAGGATGTGCAGAGCCCAAGGAGCCTGTCCAGCAGCCAGGTACCTCAAGGTTAATCCAGGTGTGAACTCCAGGATCCATTGTGATGACATGGTGGAAAAGGGACATAAGCTGTCAAGTCCTCTTCATGTCTCCAAGGTTTCTCCTAGGATGGGGACTACATGCAAGTTCCAGATATGCCTTCTCCTGCTGGGATCCTGATGGATAGCGGATGGCTGATCTGGTAGCCATTAACAGAGGCCATTCAGGGAGCCCTGTTCCTGTTAATAAGCTCCGAACCCCATCCCATTCCTTCTGATGCATCTACATGCAGACATCCCCATTCACTCTTCATTAGCCGATTTTTCAGAAAATGTGTTCCAGTCTTCTTTATTACACTGTAACAGCCTTTTTGGCAAGTATGACTCTATGGTTATGTTTTAGATTACTTAAGGAAAAGTATTGGTGAATATACATAAATCATATACCAGAATAAAGAAAAGCTACAGATGTGGAACAGAGTATCTAATGAGGAGCAGCAAACCTGTGAGACCTATTTTCCCCTAGAGACAAACCTGTTCTTTCTAAACAGAATCACCCACATGCAGCTGTGTGCAGATGAATTTTAATTCTTTTTGCAAGGAGATTTTATTTCATCTGTATCTGAACAACTTCAGTCGCTGTGTGGATGTTTTTTTGAAAGTTTTCTACTTCTTAAGAAATGGAATACAATTTATCAGTCCTCAGCATCATGAAAATGAATGTCCTAAAAAAGTGGAAAGGTTATTGAATAATAGTAACTACTACCTGTGGTTAGCAACATTTTTTATTCTACAGCTTTTTGTTTGTGCAAAACCCCAAATTTCTCTGGAGTAAACTAACTCAAACATCTGAAGGAATAATTTCCGCTAGAAATAAATGCCTCTGGGGAAATATTCTTCAGGGGATTTAGCTCTTACTTTCAAATCTTTAGTTCCTCAGATGAGATTTGTGTAATTGTAGGAAATATTCACAAAGCTTCCAGGCTTCACTAGCAGCTGGGTCAACATCTACTTGATTTTCTCTGGCCTCCTGATGAAATAGTCTCCCGCTGAATAAAATGTTTCCTTAACTCATGTTTTCCTACAGTCTGAGTAATGATTCTTTTTTTTTTTCTGTGATTTTTACTCTAAAGAAAAAGAGTAGCAGGTAATTTCAATTTCTTGCACACTTCCTCTCTCTTTTTCGGTGTGTTTGTTTGTTTGTTTTGTTTGTGGGGGAAGGGTGTGGTGGGTTGATCTTGGGTAAATGCCAGGTGCCCACAATGCTTCTCAGCTGGGAAGAAGGGGAAAAATAAGATGGAAAACCCCCCCACAGGTCAAGATAAAGGCAGTTTAATAAAGCAAAAGGAAAGGTTACACACAGAAGCAAAGGAAAACCAAAGATTTATTATTTACTTCCCATCAGCAGGCAATGTCCTGCCTCTTCTTGGGAAGTACTGCTTCAGTACACGAAGCGGCTGGTCTGGAAGATTAGTGTCATAAATAATGAATGCTCCCTTCTCCTCCTTTCTCCTAGCTTTTATTGCTGAGCAGATGCCACATGGTATGGAATATCCCTTTGCTCAGTCTCTGTTCTGTCTCTGTCCCCTCCCAGATTCTTGCCCAATTCCAGCCTACTGGCCTTTGGAGAGGGGGAATGTTGGTACAGCCTTGGTGCTGTGCCAGCACTGCTCAGCAGTAGCCAAACACTGGTGTGTTATCAACACCTTTGTAGAATCCAAACACAGCACAGCACTGAGGGAATGCCACAGTGCTGGAGGGAAGTTAACTCCACCTTAGACAGACCCCACATGGGGTAGGGGTATCTGTGTGTAGTTGCTATATTGTGACAATCTATCCACCATCTTCCATTCCATAGTCAAAATTCAAGTTCTCATAATGTTCACCTGAACCAAAGCAATTTTTTTTTTTTTTTAATTATTCCCCTTCCCCAAGAATAGCTACAAAGGGAAGTCCTGTTGTTTTCTTTAATGTAGTTTTTTGGGATACTGGATTGAATATTCCTTTACTATCTGACACACTTGAGCTCAATGCCTTTTCTGCCAGAGAGTACTCAACTCCCACCCCCTGGGAGAGTCATGTGGCCACTAGACTGCAGATAAAAGGAGACCACTTCACTTTTTGTTGAACCTCTTTCACTATGTGTCAAAAATCTATACTCCACTAGACCAGAGAGAAGGGGAAAAAAGCAGCAAGAGTTCATATATGAGTGGTTGGGGATTGGCCTTCCAGCTATTGGGGAGCTTTCCAGGCATTATTCAGGGACTGTGCATTTTCCACTAAATAGTGGTTGGAAAAAGTCACATAAACATTTCCCTGAACAGGAACCAGGTCTTAGAGTGAAGTAGGTGAATGTTCCAAGGAAAGATCCATCAGATCTCCAGTTATTCTAAGGAAGGAATAATTCCAGAACAGGACTCAAACTTTGCTCTGCTTTCTGCCCTGCAAAGCCTTTATCAGAGACCTGAGGGAAAGCTCTTGGGAAACAGAAGATCACACTTCAGTAGTCTGGGGTAAGCCTTTGCTATGCACTGTACCACTAGATAAAACAAAGCACCAGTGAGACCAGTAGCTTCTCCTTCAGAGGTCTTGTGAAAATCAATAATTCTTTCAAGAGTGACAGCCATTCTGGGCCGTTTGGCTTTCAAAACAGAAGGGAAAAAGCCTGAAGTACCTGGAGTTTGTCTCGAATTAGGTGGCAACTGAGTGAGAAGTTTGGATCTTACCCTTTGTACATAAGTGTAAGATGAGTGAAGTGGGAATTCCCCGGCTTCTCCTGCACATGTATTCTGGCTGTTTTAAATGTTAACTCTGATTCACATGACTACACCTGTAACATTTTACAAGGCACTCACGGCACTTTTTTTCCCTGTAGTGCTGGTAGTTAATGGGTTTTCAGGATCAGAGATTGGTAATGAGCAAAGAGCTCACTTTGCAGAAATGTGTCACAGAAGTGGAGCCTTCTCTGGGTTAGCCTTTAAGCTGAAATTGTCAATATATTTCGGCTGAAAGTGCAGACTTCTTTCTGGCTGTGGGGATGGTAGTTTATATAATACAGAGCTGTCACCAAGACCACTAATCCTACTTCCAAAATACACTGCATAGTTGCTAGCTAGTAAACAAGCTGGGCTATTTGAAAGAAAACCATTCATTGTAAGGCTATGGCAGTGAAGGTGTCAAGTAAATTTCCCAAATAAAATATGGCAATCATATTACACATATTTTGGACTGCATAGTTGCCTGTACCTTTGTTCTGTTTGGCTTATTTATCGGTGTCATCTTTCAAGCAATACTAAAGTGAATTGGGTAATCATTCTGTCTCACATATTTCATCTGTTTACTGATCAATACTTGGATTCTGAACTTGGTGTATTGAAAGAAAACTGACAACAACAAGCTCTAGCTTTGCTCTTTTTAAAAGGGCAGTTAAAATATCCTTTAAGATGGAGCAAGCTTGGGAATAATAGGACATGCTTCTCCACTTCAAACTGACTTCTAGCAAAAAAAAAAAAGTGAAATAAATGAGGGCAAAATTATAATGCTGAGACACATGAAAACTCATAGCAATCTTTACAACAAGAATTTATATTGGTTATTTTCAGTGCCTTTAAAATGTCTTTCTGTCTGAAATTGAGGGTGGACAGGGTTGAAAATAAAATTGTGTCTCATATTGATATGTCAATCACAGCTAACAAGCACTGTTGGGAGGTAATCTCTTTCAATCAGTTTCTTGCTGGCTGGGAGACAGCATTTATTACTCTGTAAATGAACCCACCAACTGCTTTTTGCAGGAGGTATCAGGAGGAGACGTGAGTTAGAAAGCTGGTTAAGTGGGGTCACTAAAGGAAGTGTAAGCATCTCTAAAGGTTAAGATGGACTGAAAATATCCTCTGTGGGATCTTTTTTCCTTGAAAAACAAAAGGAGGAGAGAACTTTTTTTTCTCAAAAATAGTCTGGAGTATCTTGGGTTCTCTGAGATATATGAAAAATATGTGTCTTTTTACAAATAAAAACATTGTGTTTGCAACAAACCCTCTCTCTCTTCCTCCAACCCTCTCTCCCTCCCTTTCTTGTTTCCTTCCTTCCATGGTGGAATAGTGGTAATTTCTCAGCAGTACATGAGTGTCTTTCTAAGGAAAGATCCTATGTGATCTACAGCTGCCTCATTGAGATGTATATTGTATTACACTATTGACACCACGATCTAATTCACTGAAAGGAATAGTGCCTGCTTTGGAACATTGGGGTTTTCCTTTGAAAAGGAGCTCTCTTTCCTCACTGTGTGTTATGCAGAGCTAACCTAGAGGCTCCTTTTGTTATATCAGCATAAGAAAGGGCATGCATCTTTATCAGCCTCTTATCCTGGGAAAACCATGAAGCAGATATAATTATCACAGCATTTTATGCTTTGGCTGGTATAACTTCTTGCGTTTGTCAAATCATTGAAATCAATAAGGTTGACTATAATGCCAGAATAATTATACTGGCAAAATATTTAAGAGCTGTGTGGTAAAAGATAAGTTCTATTTCTTTGTTACATGGATATTGCACTCTAGGAAGAGGGGTAGAAGAAAAGACACAATGATTTTCCCTGTACTTTACAGAATCTGCATAAAGACAAAGGCAAACTGCTGCTCTTAAATTCGGGAGAGGACATGCATTGCGCCTTAACTATGTTCAGAGGTTTAAGATCAACAAGATATGTCTAGAGATATAAAGGCACAGTGATGGTAAAATGACAAATGTAAAAAGTGGACAAGCTTACCTGCTTGCTACATATGAAGGAAGGTTGCATTTCTCAAACTGTAAACTTTGGTCACTGGCATTAACATTAGGCTCCTGACTCCTTTAGACTAGTTATCAAAGGCCAGGAGTGTGTATTAGTTTCCCACTTTCTATCTGCCAGGAAAATTTTGTCTCAGAAAAATGTGATTTTGCATTTCCATCCATAAGACTGGGGCTGGGCCATTGTTGCATACAAATAATGTGATGTTGCACATCCAAGTCTGAAAATTATGAAAGTTTCAGTCAATAAAGTTGTTGTTAATGCTAGTGGTTTTTTTATGGTATTTCTGTTAGAACAGACCTGTTGTCTCTGTGTAGTAGCTGTTAAGTTTTCTGTTGAAATATGTAAATGAAGAGAGGTGAAAATGGACATGCTCCAGAGTTACTTTGGGTAATTGGAATTTTCTTTTCCTGTAATATATTGATGTTTCTGTTTGAAACTTTCCAAATCATGCAATTTTCCATGAGTTAATTTCAATGCAAAAATCATCTCCGCTGCAAGATTTTTTCCTATGAGAAATTTCTGATCTTTCTCATGGGTACATCCACACAGTATCTGCAAGTGATAATACTGAGATGCTCAGAAACTGAAATTTAAAAAAAAAAATTGTAAGAGTACCTCATTTTCTAGGCATTCACTAACAAGGAGGAACATATTTGAGCACCCTTACGTGCCTCAGTTAACTCCTGTGTGGTTTCATGTAGAACTAATTCCAAATCAAAACACTAAAATTTTGACCCCTGTGGGCTGGGAAGTGGTTTTCCCTCTTTACAAAACTTGCTGGCATTGAAAAAAGGAATGAGTTTTACATGAGAGCAGACATTAGTCAGTCACTGACACCATAAGTGATGTAGAATTTTTTTTTAGTTTGAAGATGAGTACTCTAATTACTCAGTTAGAAGTTTCAGTCTTGCAACCAGATTCATCCTAGTTGTCCACAATAAATTTGCAGTGGGTCTTAAAATGCCTACTGTGAATGCTCTAACCACCTGGAAATCAAATCACTTTCACTGATTTAATCAATAATGAAGATTCAATTTTCAATGGGAAATATAAAATAACAGTAGAAGCAAGATAAATGATTTGACCATTCATGTATGTGATAGACCAGTCAGAGTTAACTACTATACATCCCTTTGATTAAAAGACAGAAGTGAATTTGTCATTTAGAAAACAAATTACATTGGTTATTTTAATAAAAAATCTCTTATTTTCCATGAGCATTTACTGGAAAAGAGATGTTCCAACAAAAACCAAAGCAACAATAAAAATATCTGAATAAATAATATTCTCTGATTAAAATTATCATACACTTCAAAATTGAACAGTTTTTAAGATAGTTTACATGGGTTTTTTTGGGTCAACCTAGTCTTCAGTATAAGAAAGAAAAAATCTGTCCATAAATGATCTCCCCTTGCTTTCAACTTGGTAATGACTGTCACTGGAATAAAGTGCATTTAAAAAGTCTTAGTTGATTCTGTGTGCTAGCTTTCTTAAAATGACGTCTGCTTCTACTGTTAAAAGTTGCTAAATTAGTATATGTCTTGGGGTGACTTTATAATGTGTATCCCATATTGCTGCCCTGTGCCCAGAAATTAGTTTTTGTGCCTTTCTATGTCTTTAAACTGAGCCTGAGAGGGGGGAGGAAAAACTGAGCAAAACTTTTTCAAAGCAGTTTGTTTTCATGTTCCAAGGTCACACAGAGATAGAGACTTTTTTTTTCAGCTGTGGCAGGAGAACGAGAGGGAAGGCAAGCACCCTTGCTTTTCTTTCCAGCCGGCTTTCAGCAGTATTTTTTCTTCTCAGCTCCTTTTTCCCTTGGGAGAGTTGAACTTTTGTTTTCCTGGGACTTTGTTTTTTTCCTTTTCTCTCTGCTGGATGGTTTCAACATCAGAATACATTGGGAGGACTTTCCACCAAGTCATTGGCCCTGGAGGTGGACCCACCACCCCATCCCAGCTCCAAGGAGGGGGAGAGAGAGATCTACAGAAGGACTCTGAATTTTCCCCCAGGTTCCTCTCAGCAGAGCGGGAGGTTTTATTATTTAGCATTATTACCCTTTTCCTGTGTGTTTGTTAAATAAATGGTTTTTATCTCTTTCACTTTCCTTCAAGGAAAATTTATTTTTTCCTGAACCTGGTGGGGGAGGGATGGTTGTAACCTGCCTTCTCTCAGAGGATGTATTCCTAAATTTGGCCAAACCAGAACAGTATACAAATCTTTTCATCAATGTAATTTAGTAGAGATCTATTTATCAAATCATCTCACCTTATTTTCATTACAGACTTAAGAAAATATTTTTGTTTTAATCAGGAGAAAGATAACATATTACTCAGACTTTTACTCTTTGAAACACATGAAAACGTATCTTTAGCAAAGGATTTCATTGAATTCAAACAATTAAATGCTTATTTGTTATAGACCAAGTAAAATTCGCATGTAATTTGAAAAGTTCTGACAGGATTTTTGTGTTAACTGGACATCTTTTCCCTCCCAGAGCACAACTGCTGGTCGTTGAAATGAATGTTTCTTACACGTCTTTCAGATATAAGGATAATGACTACTCCACGTCCTGATGTAATGTTCTATGTGGATAGAAAACCCTAATAATAATAAATTAGGGTTTGTCTTACCTACTTTTACATATCTACATTTTTGTTTAAGGCTAAATTTGATTAAATGTAGGCATCTACTTTAAATTGAGATTCTTTGCACAGTAGATTCATTTGAATACAATAACATCTCCATAGACTAAAAAAGATTTAAGAGGATAATTTCAGCTATTTCATGAGAAATTCATGTGAGAAATCCACAAGATAGATAAATCTCAGTGCTTTTCTGTATTGTAAATGATCTACTTCAAGGCCAAATACTCAAGACTGGCTCCATGGTCAACGAAATGATAAAGGCACGTTGAATTGTCTGGTTATCTCTGAAAATTGACATCCAAAACTCATCAGATGGATTGTGCCCTAAAAGTTTTACATAGTAGATCCCTTCATTTGATCTAACTGTTCTTATGCCTGATGTAACTATAAAAGGGATTCATTTTATATTTATTAAATTAAAAAGTGTTTAATGATGGAATTTGAATAATGAATTTGAATAAATGATGGATTGAGTGAGTGACAGATAAGGAGGTATTTTGGGGCATTTTGGGGAATCCTCAAAGCAACACTCAACTGTCATACTATTGCCCTTGCTTCAGTGGCTCATCCCAGGTAGTACATGTAACACAAATGGTGGCTGTCTATGCTATTTATTTTGTTAACATTTGTCTTGATATATTTTTCAGATAAGTAAAGTTACCACTAAATTACATTCACTTGAAAGAGCTGTCTGACTGTCTCACAAGTATAATGAATCTCACATATTTCAAATGCATCCTCACAGAACTGTGGATCTAGGCACATGGTACTTATAAGTTGGAAATCAATGGTTTTATTAATAAAAATAATGTGTCCATGCATGAAGCTGTGGAAAGCTTCTCTAGAGATTATCTGCCCTGCAAGGACTGTTGTTGTATTGAGGTCTACCACTTACATAGATAAAGAATTAGAAGACAAAAGTTTGGGTTTTTTCATCTTGTCATCATTGTCATCAGTAGCAAGATTAATTAATGTAATAAAACTAATTTTCTGTTGATATATCTGAGTCCATATCACAAATGTTGTTGGCATAGTGGTAGCAGATAGAACTTTTTTCAGCAGAACATATGGCTACATAATTTTTTCCATGATGATTTTTAACATACCTTAAATCTATGCAAATATGTGTGCACACACAAAAAGTGGTGTAGTCATTACAGTCTTTTGAGGGCCAGATTAGGTCCCATGAATAACAAGAACCATTTTGATCTTACTAGGGGTATCTAAAGATAAATGTGAAAGAACAGATATTTCTGTACTTCCTAATAAATGTTATGTTCAGATTGCCAAGTCATTCAGCTCATATTCCTCATATTCTTTCACATTTACTGGACAAGGCAAATTAATATACATTAAAAAGTGTTGTATAACTGCCCCTTTAGCTTCTCAATTTTATAAAACTTTCTGATGAAAGTTTAAGGGAAGACCATTTTATCAGTAGCAATATAATTTAATGTCAAACCTCTGAAATGCTCTGGGCAGGACATATGGAAAATCAGACCACATAAAATAAGTGAATATTTCACTGAATATCTCACTATTAAGACATATGTTCATAATCCTAAATAGGCCTAAATCCTGCTGTGACAAAAATCATATATCCTATGAATTGTGCATTCTGTGCAGCTATTCAAGATTTATATTCCAAAAAGAAAACGAAAGAAAGAAAATGCTAGAAAATATAAAGGAAATTAAACAGCATTAATCATTTTCTTTTTCTGGTAAATGGACTGTGTAATATTCCAATTTTTAATATAATTTCAAATATCCCTCAGGTATCGATTCTATTGTGGCTCTGTTAGAAAATTAAACAGCAAGAAAAGATTTTAAAGAAGAATTATTTTATCTAGTAGAATAGCAATACATTGAGAGTAAAACAACAAAATGATGAATCGATTATAGAACAGTAAGTGAAAAAGAACAGGAAAAACTTAACATTAACAAGTTAGCAAAATGTCAAAGTCTTCAAGATTTCACAAAATTATGGAATTATAGAAATATTTAGTTTGGAAAAGACCTTTAAGAATACCAAATCCAAATCTCAGCTTGTCCTAGAATGAGATCAGTTTGGTCAGCAGGACCTGCCTTTCATAAACCCATCTTGACTGGCTCATACAGAGAAAAAAATTAAACCAATTACTTTTATAAAATTACCTCTGCCTGAAAGCTTGGCTAGAGTAAAAAGAGAGAAAAATACAGGATTAAAATAGTAAGTGGGTAGGAAAGGCAAGCACTTTTAAATCTGAATAAAAGTTTGATAAAACAGTAAAAATTAAGGGAAATCAACTGCTTTTTCAATTGGTGACCTTAATTTTCAGACTTTTAGAATGTCTCTTTTTAACTAAGAAACTAAAATTGGTTAATTGCTGTGCTTTCTTGCTGTATTATTAGCCGGTAGAACAAAAGAAAAGATTTTTGTTTGGGGTCAAAATTTTATGACTGATATTTTAGTGCAAAAAATGAAATCTGCTCCTCATTTCCAAGAAAAGTGTTGAAAAGAAAAGATCACAGAATCAAATTAATATTACTTTCTTTCTTCCTATTAGCTGCTTTTCATCTCATTCTTTTGCTTGTATAGATAAGACAGCTGTTGTTGCTTTTCTCTCTGCCATAAAGGTGCAAGGCATTCTTGTTTTGTATTTTGCAACCAATAATAACAACGTGCTAACAACAATATGTGTGTGTGTATGTATAGCATGCTGCTGCTATTTCACTGTATTACAATGAGCAAAATCAAGTAAACCATGACATTAAACAGGAAAAATTATCATTTAGTACTCACTGATTTTAAGACAGTTAACTCCATAGGTGCTCTTAACCTGTGGAACCTTAACTTGAATCTCTTAATTTAAGTCATATTTCTTTGCATTATAGTGCAACTCTTTACTTACATCCAGAGCTCACATTTTATGTTTCTGGAGCCATAATAGCCACTTCAAAATAAGAGAAAGAATTTTATATATGTATAACTGTTTGGTATCTTATGACCTGGAATGGACCTTAAAAAAAAGTGTAAATTCCTTGTTTGGGTGTTCAGCCATCAAAGTCTACCCATTCTTCTGAGAAATTCTGAGAAGCTCCACAGAGATTTTCAGAGACAGACGATTGATTCAAATTTTAGGTTTTTTCATTAAGATAGGGGTGAAGTTCCAGTTCATGCTCTGAAACAGAGAGATGGTACAATATCTTCAAAAACAATTGCATTGATGCTTCCAGTAATGGCAAAAAAATAGATATCTCTTCTTCGACCTTGTTCTCAGAAACATCTGAATTGTTTTAAGTGTCATTTTCAAGGACATTTGAGCCAGAGGCACCGTCATTCTTTGCGGAATTAGTAATTTGAGTGGTTCAAGTTCAGCAAAGCAAATTAAAACAGTGTTTAGATGATATGAGTCATGGCTCTTCCCCCATGTGAAAAAAGCACGTCATATAATTCTAATATTTTAATTTTTTCAGTGTTTATCTCTTCTTCCAAAAGATAGTTTAGAGTTATCTTGAAACTTAATGAAGCTTACCTAGTAGTAATATATTGAATTTTGACAGTACTTAAATGATTAATATTAATGTGAAGTAGACTTACAGAAATCGGAAATTAAGCTATATATTGACTACACTACTCAATAATTATCTTGATGAGTCCTGTCAGTCTCATTGAGCAAGATAACAGCTTCCTTTGTTCTTCTTTATTGTCCAAATTCTGAAAATATTCAACACAAAATTCAGACAACTAAAAAGATAAGATGGAAACAGTGTCACAAAGAATTTTAAATGCTAGGAAATTAACCCCAGTATGAGACATTCAAACACAGTTAAATCTAGAACAAACACAGTTAGAACATAATTATGTAAAGAGCTGGAAATAGTTAACAATTCAGAGCTTTGATTTCACCTAGCATGTTACTTTGGTCTAGTTGCATTTATATACCCACATAAGTCACACTGGAGGATGCAGCACAGCTACGGTATTTTTCTCACTCCTCTGCTTTACAAACTGCTGCTTGATTTATTCAACCTGGAGAAGGCTCTGGGGAGACCTTAGAGCACCTTCCAGTACCTAAAGGGGGCCTACAAGAGAGCTGAAGAGGGACTCTTTACAAGAGCATGCAGTGATAGGAGAGGGGGGAATGGCTTCAAACTGACTGAGGTTAGTTTTAGATAAGCTATAAGGAAGAAATTCTTTCCTGTGAAGGTGATGAGACACTGGAATGGGTCTCTCCCCATCCGGGGAGATGTTCAAGAACAGGCTGGATAGGACCCTGGGCAGCCTAGTCTAGTGGAAGTTGTCCCTGCCCATAGTGGAGGGAAGGAGGGAAAAAGATGGGGAATGGTTTAATGGTGGACTTGGCAGTGTTAGTTTGATGGTTGGACTCAGTGATCTTAGAAGTCTTTTCCAACATAAATCATTCCATGATTCTGTGATCTTTAAGGACCCTTCCAAATCTAGCCATTCTATGATTCGATTCTACAGTTCTATTCTTCATTCTATTCTAAAAAATTTTCACAAACACGCAGTACTGTTGCAAAGGTAAAGCTTGACATGTCCTGCAGATATTTACCAGGTTGTCTTCACACTATGCCAATCTACTGTGATTTCTTCCCTGGTACAAGAATAGCCACAGTTCTGCCCCACCCCACATATATCAATGTTCTGTTACATTTTAAACAGAGGTAAAAATTTTGGCTGTAATAACAGGCAGCAATTAAATAAGTTGTTATTTATTTTAAGAATCACCTGATAAATCAGCTCTTAAAATGGTTTCTCAAGGAAAGCAGTATTTTGTCTAGGGGAGGTATGTGTTTGTTAAGCTTGTGTAATAGGAAGAAGAAAGAAGCTTTATGAGGGAAATGAAGACCTGTTTAAAAAAGATATGCTTCATAAAAATGACTTATTTATTCAAAAATATAATAAAAAAAGCCTACTTCTCAGACAACAACTTGATTGGGACTGATTTCTTGTTTCTCCGGAGAGCTGTAGTTCACATGCACCTTCCTCTGTATGCTGGCTTTTAATTGTAAACAACACTTCTGCTAAAGTGTCATATCTGGAGATATCTGTGGAAGTCTTCAGCAGTTCAGCAAACACAGTAATTGTGTGGTTGGAGGTATAGTCCTGTCAGGAATCATAACCTACTAAGAGAAGTGGTAGAAGCTGATGGAAGTATACTTCTTATACATTACAACAGTAGCACATCGTGGAAACTGCCCATAGGGAATATTTAGCTAGAAATCTGCAGGGTATTTTTTTCCCCAGAAGTCAAATGCTATTACTCAAAATCTCCTGCACTTAGAGTCACACTCTGGTTTTAATAAATATCTTTCATCTGAACCACTTGCTTACAGCCACCAGTTTGGACTGTTGCTAGGCTATCTCAGTGACATCTCAAACAAATTTCTTGCTTTTTCTCTCTAGGCCATGCTCTTTCTCAGGGCCCTGAGTGCAGCAGAATCTTGCTGTCCTGAAATATTTTTCTCTGTATTCAGCCTTTGCAACCCACTAACAGCCCTCAGGGATTTAGTTGTCCCTGTTCAAAGTCTGCTCTGATGTGGTGCAGTCATGTAATCTTAGATCAGATCACTGGAAAACAAGGAAGCAGCAAGAAGAGATGAAATGAGCATCCCCTTGCCTGGATGTGGATTTATACATATTATATCATGAAACAAAGAGCAATGAAGGGCTACCGTGTCTTGAAATGAAACCTTGTGTGTGCTACTTCAGAATCTTAGGTTAGAAATGTGCAATGCAATTGCTTTGAAAAATTATTTTCCCTAAAACTGTATTAGCAAGCAGTGTGTCCTTCTCTTTTGTAAGTGAAAATTTCCCCAGAAATCTCAAAGAAAGTAAATTAAAAAGACAGCCTTACAGCATAAAAGTGTCTTTGCATTCTTTTATAAAATATACTGCAGTGTTCCTTTAGTAAGGATGTGCAGTCTAAGGCATGATAGGAAGTAATAGAAACCACAATTTCTTGAATAAATTAACAAAATTTTCTGAAGGTTTGCCATATTTTTTATTGATTGGTCACATATTTATGCATCCACAATTGTAATTTAACATGTATATTATAACAATGAGAAAACAAATTTGCTCCTCTCTAAGTCTCTTCTGATAGGAGAAGACAGGTTTTGGTTCTATGTAGAGCTGGTAAATTTGCCATTTCTGTTACATTATGAAAACATGGAATTAGGTTAAATGCTAAGACCTTACATCTTATTTTTACAAATTGATTGTGCACAAACAATTATTTATGGCTTCATATTGAACAAACTCCATCAACACAGAGATAAATAGGTATATATGTCTATTTGGCTTCCTTACATGAGCACACAGATACGTTTTCAACACAGAGACAACTGAGCTGGAAAATCCTAATTCTTAATCCCATGGCTTTTATCTTTTCTCTATTCTGTTCTGGGCTGTTCCATCTGATCAGTCAGAAGACAACAAAATCAGAGATATTTTATAAATTTTTGTTTGTTCGTTTAAAAGGTAAAGGATATTGCAAAGTAGATTTATTTTTCTCATATTAGTTTTGCATCCTTTTTCCTACTAAAAGTTTTGACAGTTGGAGTCTGACATGGTATCATCAAAGAAAAAGAAAAAAAAAAACCAAATTAGTAAAATTGACTATTCTCCTGTGGATTTTCTATCAGGAGTTGTGATGCATCTGGCAATTTCTAAAGAGAGTTTGCTGCACAGCTTTTTGCAAAAGACATATTAGTGTTATCGTAGCTGTTACACTGCATGCATATATTCATTTGGCACATTTTTACATTTTGTAAAAATATCCATTGATTTTAGGTCTTCTGCAAGTGATGAAAAACAGCTACTAGAGACAATAAAAGAGCAGTGTTGTTCAGTCATTCCCATGAAATCCAATATTCTCTCTCTCATAACCTGTGGTCATTTTATAGCATTCTGTCATTGAGATATGTAAGTGATTATTCTGTTTGCATTAAATTGAGAAAAATAATGCAATGAGGTTCAGTTGCAGGTGCTTAAGAGACAAAAGACAATCAGGTACCCAAGACCAAAGAAGAATCCAGCTGATGAACAGCAATATAAATATTTTAACTATGGAATAGAAAATGCATGGGGCGCAGTAGAGAAAAATTTTTTATATTTTTAAATAATTCTATTTTTATTGCTCACTATATTCTCAGTGGCCAAATGTGACTAAATATGGATTTTGGTATTACTTTAAATGATCACTAGTGTCCTTTTGCTCACTCTAGATGGATGGTAGCACATTAGTAGGAAAATCTCCTGAGATGTGATACCAAAGAACAGATAAAGGCAGACCACTGCTGAAGAAGCCAACACAGACTCAAAAAAAAAGGAAAAAGAAAAAGACAATTTTTAAAAATTTATTTTCAGGGCATACAGTATTAATACTAAACAGCAAATTTATCCTCTAAATAAATGCAGATGACACACTATACACTGTCTTACACTGCAGGTTACTTGTGGGGAGGACTACTTTCCTCACTAAGGTTACTTATTATGCCAATAAATCCTGACTATATTTGCACTCCAGTAGATGGTAGCATAAAGGAGAACCAGATGATGATTAGCCTAAATCAAAATAATTTTCATAATGCTGTGATGGTCTGTAAAACAGTGAAAATATTTATTAAACGTGGTAACTTGTGTTGCATGATGTTGGAATCAATGAGAGGAAGGTATATAAAATTTCTCCTTTTGGGATACATTTCTTTTGTGCTTCAAAACTCTGGAAGCTGTTTGAATTCATCTCTCTGCAGAAATACATGCCCTAAAGGGGGATTTTCTTTTAGAAAATAATGATGTTTGGCATCTATTCCTCACAATCTATAGCAATGAACATCTCTCAAAACATCTCAGGTTTTCAGGGAAGCATCTTTTATTCTTTTTTTCTTGAAAGCTTTCAGTTTCTCAGACTTAGCAGGGGAGCTGATCTCTTCTAACCTTAGAGGCATTTTTCACTCATTTCCCTTAATTACTCAGGATTTTTAATACTCTTACTACTGGCATTTCACATGCTGGATGTTCATTTTCCCTTGAAAATTTTATTTTTCTGGAAAAAGTGTAATGTCTAAGACTGTGACCACACTTGAACTAGAAATGCTTGTCACTGTGGCAATACCAGTTAGGGACCAAACTCTTACAAAATGTTTTCCTGGAAGCAACTGCATATTCATTAGGATATTTATATCACATAAATGGCTTCTGCTATTATAGCTTTCTTCATCTAAGCAGCTAGAATAAGTAATATCAGCAAATTTGATCCTCTCACCAATTACACCTATCTAGAAAGACAGGCCTGAATATGCTCAAATCTTATCATAGTTGTTTGAATTCTATAAGCTTTTATTATTGACATCTTCATATATATTCAGCAGTGCAAAGGAATAAATCTGTTGAAAACAGGGGATTAAATGGATGAAAAATTACACATGCTTCAGTAGCAGACAAAGTAAAGCTTCATTTGTGTCTACTAGGATGATTATATAACTCTTCAGTTCTTTATAGCAAATGTCTAATTATATAAAAGCTAGATTTTCTTCAATACTCCCTACTGGTTTGTTATTACATGCATATATCAGCAGCATGCACTGAAGATGAATTGGGATAATCAGTGCAGGCATCCCACTGGATTGACTTATTGGAACATTGCTGCATCTGACTGAGGCCTCGTGAGGATTTATATCTCAAAGGTAACAAGGAGGCAGCCAGAGATTGTATTTAGCTAAAGAACAAATGCCATGTTTGTGCCTGAATGCCCCCAGAGTGTACTTTGTTTCTGAGCCTCTGACTTACCAGAAATAATGACAAAAGGCTGAAAGCCATTAAAAGGAATCTACTTTGTTTAAAATATGGCTTATTGTGATGTTTAGCTTTGCAATAACAGTACTAATTTCTCGGTATAATTTTTTTTTTTTTTTTGTAAACTGTATTGCTTATGCTAAAAAAGGACAGCAGAAAATGTACTACAGTTTGTTGTTTAAACTGCTATGCTAATAGCAAGTATCTGCTATTAGTCACCTTGCAAATTCAGACTTACTCAACAAGTATAGTATAATTACATTTTAAAACTGTTCCCGGCTCCCATTGTAAATCTTCAGATATGCTTTTTAATATATTATTTTCCTTATGTTTCATTTTTAAGACTATTTATGCATATGCTAATTTTCTTTTTCAGAATAAAGGCCTGTGAAAAGCCTAGAGCAGTTCCTGGTTTCTGCTCATGTTCTTGGCCTGAGAAGGGAATTTACATTCTGCTGCATCTTTCTTCACTCCCATAGGGAAGATGTTCCTTTTCCTTGGTATGTCACAGCAATACCATAGAAAAAAAGACTTAATTGGAGAGTGTAACCATTCCAGAGCAATTTTCCAACTACTTTACGGAGCTTCATGGATAGCAAGGAACTTGAGAACTTTCTTCTAAGATTGTAACTACACCAGTAGGTACTGGGCAAACTAAGATTGTTCTGCCTGGACTAGCCAAGGGAATGTAGAAATGAGTATTTATGTACCTCCCTCGTGTCTGGAATGGGTCAGGTGTAGCTGAATGGATTAGCTGGATGAGTAGTATATGTCTGTCCTGCAAAGGCAAATTGTTTTAGCTCAGGTGCTTTTTCTTCAAATGAAGCTGCATTGTTTTTAAATCTGAATTTAGACCTATGCAATATATAGGCTTGTCAGACCTACTTCTTCTAGCTCAGACTGCTGATCTTAAGTAATTTTTTTTTTCACTGTAGATATACTTTCAAAGAAATCATGAGTATTTTCTGCTTTTTTCACTCACAAGCTAAGCCTAAACTTCTGTCAAAGACATTTGTTTCCATAGAAATGCTGACCTTTTCAATGCACTGGCATTCACCCAGGCACTTACACACTTGAAGTAAAGACATGTTTGGTTCAATTTTGAACAGCACAGACACTTCCTTTCATACTTCACCACCCTAGTTTAAGTGTTCTCCAGGTGTCAAATGAGAGACGTACTGAGATGTTGACAGGTACAGAAGAGTGAGAATGATATAAAATGACCTTTGTAACAACATGTCTGTTGCTGTTGTAGTGATATAGGCTATTTATTTTTATGTAATGACTTTGCAACCTCTGTGTCACAGAGGAGCATCTAAAGAATTCACAGCTTTCTTTCTTTTCCCACATTAACGGGGAATATGAATAAACATTTGTCCTTATGACCTCTTTACAAGGGATTATAATAATGGGTTATAATTTTATAGTCTCCCTGAAGAAATCACTTCTGATGAGCTGGTAAGAAATTAGAAGTGAAAGAGTAAGATTAAGATAGGAAAGAAGTAGTTGAATAATTACTAGCAAAAGTAGCTGTTTGTAAAGTTCTGCATATGTGAGAGCAGATTCTTCCCAGAGAGAAACACAGGATTATGTTTTATGCTCTATCCAGCTATTTCCAATAGTTTCTTTTGAAAGTAAATTGGTAATTTTTTCATGCACATCCCTTTTTTTTTTTTTTTTTTGTACAATAAGACCTTCAATGGCATAACAAATTGGCAAGTAGGGTTTAAGTGTAATCCCCGACAGAAATATTAGGAACTTACAGAAGCTCAACAGCTCAACAGCATGGTGAAAACAAAAGTAAACATAAAACTAATACTTCAATCAGCCAGGAGCTGAGAATAAGAATGAAGCGCTGTAAAACAAAAAGACATTATTAAATTTGTTTGGATCTTCTACATAAAAAACAAGCAAAAACCTGGAAGAAATCAAACCTCTTGTTTTTCATTAAGATTTTAATTCTTATTCAATCTTTTCCAGACAGCAGAAAGTTTCTGCCCTTTGTAAATTAAATTCACTGGTGAGTAATGCAGTAATGTCAATCATTAGGTTGGACCAGGCAAGGAAAACACTCAGACTATTATATCCTGAAATACACGTTTCCTCTTTCAGACAACATGGTACCTGCTGCCTATTTTGTCACCTTTGATGAAATGGCACAGAACTAAAATGAGGAAGAATCTTCCTTTGTATGAGCCAAATTATGTGCTAGAGTAGTGAGGGGCAGCTTTTTTCCAAACTATTTAATTCCTTTTGGAGTATCCTAGAATCAGATTTTTAATAAAATAAAGGGCCATCTTTGAGAGCTTCCTTCCTGAGCACATAAATGAAACCTCAAAAAATATATTATCCTGCACTTGGAAAGTTTTAAATAAAATAAATAAATAAATCTGTGCTCACATATTTTAAAAAACATGTGTTCTGTCCTTCAGCATTCATGAACAGATGCTCCCAGATGGGGCTTTAGCTTTCTCTGCTCAAGAGACCTGCAACTTTGTAAAATGTCCATTGCAAACAAATTTTTTTCTGTCTGTGTCAAAGTAAAATTAGAAAAATTCCAGGTGCTGGAATTATACTTTTTGGTCTCATCATGTCGTCTCTTATCTGACAAGTGTTTGTCATTTGTTGATGCATGCCTTTGGCAAGTATATCAACAATCAACAATATGAAGGACAAAAAAGTCTGCTTTTATTTCCTCTCTTCCTATCTTGGTGTCTTACAGGAACCACAGTGGACAACACAAAAATACCCCAAGTTATGAAGAAAATTAGGAATTTATTGGTTCAAAGATTTTAGCAGAGAGTTGATATGTAATTTCCTTTAATCACATGATGAAGAAAGGTATAAGACATTTAATTACAAAGAAACTGTGAAATTTTTTTGTATGCTCTTTCTTGGAGAGGCAAGAAGAAGTTTTTTATGAATTATCATTGTGTGTGCAACAAGTATATAAATATTACTGCCCACTGTACAAGCATATCAGCAAGCATTTTTCTTCTTTGGTTTTGAATTCCATATATTTTTTTTCCTTTTTCTTCTTTTTTTTTTTCCTTTTTTTTGTTTTAATTTAGGTATGTTGGGGGTTTTTTCTCCTCAATTTAATATTTGTCTGATTTTAAATCAGTTCCAGATAGGAAGTTTTACAGTCTTAATGACATCATCAAATAACTTTCTGTAGAACATAAAATTTCAGTGATTGTGGTTTGCTCTAGTAGCTGCTACAATAATGTCTTTGAAAACAGTAGATAACTGTTAGTGACTTTATACATCACCTGTTCTCAGTGTCTCTATGTTAACTGGATTCATGTCAGGATGACTAGCTATTTAAGTGATCCTTTTTTCCCAGTGGGAGTTAGTGTATCATTTATAAGAAATACATTCAGATTTATTCTATTCTTAAGTATTGGTATTCATGTTTTTTTAATTTGAAAGAAGGCTAGGTTGCATATAGTTATCCCTTTCCTGACTATTTTTACATCAAGTAATCATTATGCAGTCTTTGCCCTATTTTAGATCATCTGCTTGACAGTCTATTTCTTTTTATGGATGTAGTAAAGACAGGAAGGACAAGTGGAGTGATTTGTCCAAGGTGACTAAGCAACCTAGAGCAGCAGACTCATGAAGGTAACAAAGGTCTTCTGAGACACACGATGCTTAATCTGTTGACATGTTCAGCCTCTTTGCTAGAGAAAATTGGTATTACATTTGCCTTTTGTTGCTCTGCAGAACCAATGCATCTCTCAGGGAATGAACCAGGCTTGGTTCCAGCTGGCGCCTCATCAACCAAATTTTTAACAGTCAGATTGCAGGGTCTTTGTAGGAGATGTGTGAGCCAGAGAAAAGCCAGCTTCACTTTCAGAGTTTAGGATGAGTTTGAGAATGGAACAGTAAGAGGAAAGTACCACAGCTTTTTTACATTTAAACTGAGAACTAAGCAGAGGTAGTATGGAAATCATTGAGAGACAATTAAATGAGAAACTCTCAATCTTTTTTTAATTATTTGGATTTTTATTTTTGGGCTAGTTAACGGGCAAAGCCCCACTTTAAGAATTGTAACTGCCTTGGTCTGACTATATGTACTTATCTCTCCTTACCAGCCTACTAAGTCCATACACGAGAAATGAAATCCTGAAAATGTTAAAGGATACTTGCCAAAAACCTCTACAATTCTCTAACTATATTTCTAATAATATTTTTATAAAACAAAGAAAAAAGCAAAACTACTTTTTATTATATCTGTTGTTTGTTTGCTTAGAGATGAGCAAAATATTCTTAGGAACAGTTTATCTGACAAATTTAGTTCCTGTGTATCATTCATGAAAAGACTATGCATATTTAATCATTTGCTCACTATTCATAATTCATTGAAAGTAAATGCAGAAAAAAAGTAATGAAATACGAGATTGTTAAATCTTTACTTGTTTTCAAGGTAGGAAATATAAAACATTAAGTACTAAGTAGTGGGGAAAAGACCCAGATGTTGGCAATTTAGAAACTGTTATAAACACTTGTGTTTATTATTCTCTTATCAGTCATGTTAGTCATTGCTCAGTGTAATGTGATCGCAGTTTCTCTTTCTTGATACATGTAACAGCAACGGAGGGCAGTTGTAAGCAATCCACTGGATTCCAAGGAAGGAAGGAAGGAAGTGTGCAGTTCTCTGTGGTTTTGGTTTGCTGTTGTTTTCTCTATGTCTATATTACACATTAAACAGGCCATGTGTCCCCCATCGGACCTGTGCTATAGGAAGAAATGAAGAGCCAATTTGCTGTAAATGGGCTTGGGCAAACACTTTTACTTTGTCAAATTAGCCAGAATACTTGATTTCAAATTTATGCCAACTTTTATGGGGTTTTTATGTTCCATGCAGGAGAACAGAAGCAGCTTCCTTTGTCATGAAGCTTCTGACAAAGACTTAATTCATCAGGGTGCTTGAACATATCTGAAAACAGCATAATAGAAGCAGTCTGGACTGGTGCTCTACATCACTTAGCCACACTTTTTTTGATCTGTCACCAGAAGCCATGCAGACAGTTTAACATATTGTCACACCACGGCCAGACACAGCTTTGAATGAGATAATTGGAGGGCTGGAGACAATGTTGCCAGCCCTGTGCAGCTGTACCAGCATTGTGCTGATAGCACTATCTTGCTTTTGGGCTCTTAACTTAATATTTCAGCTTGACACCTTACTGAGCAGTGTGTACATGCAGTGTTCTGGGACCTGAGTGGACAAGTTGATTTTGGCTGCATGCTAACAAAATAGCATGAGATTTACTTTGGTCTCTCAGACTGTCTTTCCTCATAGCTGAAACAGACAGATTTTTATCATTTTCAGTTTGGGTTGTGTCTTCAGACAGAATTTTTGAGCATATAAAAGAAGATTAGGACCAGATCTGCTTTACAGTTTTCTATTCTTTTTAACCAAAAGGATTGGACTATTACAGTGTTAAAAGAAAAAAAAAAAACAACACCATCAAACCAGCACAATCAAAAAAAGTGTACTTGCTTCTTTGAAATTATTAATGAAATGCTGACAGTGAGTTACCATGAGCAATGTTTTATATATATATTTATATATATATATATACCCGATGTTTCAATGATTTATCAGATATATTAAATATTTAATACTTATTGGCTGAAGTAAACAATCAATATCCAATTAAAATCATTTTAGGCCATTTATTCCAAGCATCTGTACTGAACAAAATGAAGGTTTTTAATCAGAATTTACTTGAAAACTGTTTATGAACAGAAAACTCAATTTTTATTATATAATATACTCACAAAAAGCTTTTTCATCTGCTTCTTTATGGGTTGGAAGTTTTATTGTGTCTGTGAAAAGGGTGGGAGGAATCACAACCTCTGTCTTTAACTGCTCTTAGTCTCATGCTCACCGAGTGTTTGGTTGCTTATAAGAATCTGTGTAAATATTCATGAGTATTTTGTGACACATTAGAAACAGTATGGTTGTTCTAAGGTTAAAAAATTGAAAGTTAGAACCATAAGCAAAAGACAAGGGCCAGCAATGCAATCATCATTCTTAAGATATTGTCAGGAAACCAGGTTTTAGCATTCAACTCTTGTATAAATAAAGTTACCAATAATCTCTGCCTCATGCTCTTCACAAATGATTTTCTTTCTGAATTTCTGACAGATTATAAAACCTAATATAGTGGTCAATACCAGCCTATTTTTTACCATCAGTCACACTTTCTGGTTTTCAAATACTTCCTTTTAGCAGTGAGGGAGAATGTATGAAACACTACAACACTCACATCCTATTGAAACATTTTTGCTTCTGCTAAATTGCAAAATAACCATTTATTTGTGTTAAAACAGCTTAATATTTTGCTCTCTAGAAGAATAGCAGAATGATGTCTGAAATACCTGTTGCATGTGTCATACAAAAGTTACCAATTATGACAGGTTCAATACATTTTCCCTTCCTGTTCTAACTGCTGTGGAAAGTTAATTGCCCATTATCCAAAAGCCTAGCCATCTTTTCTTTTCTTCAGTGTCATGCAATATGTTCTTCTCTTGGCATTCTTTGATGAATTTCCAGCACTTGGCTTATATCCCTTCTCTGTGAGACAAAGTATGCATCCAAAATGTTGAACCAGTGCTCTCACAGCTATTCAGTAGCCAGAAGAGAGTCTGTAATGTAACTGCAGTTTCTAGAACTTTTTCATTTTCTTGCCTTGTTTAGGGAAAGAATTTGGTCAATGTCTAACTGGCTTTCAACAAGACAAATCATAATTTGATCCAGTTGAGATCTTCTGCGTTTGCTGTAATGAAATGCTTCAAAATATGAAACAGAGATCACTCTCTGCTGGGTTTTGTTTAGATGCTGATACTCTGCCAACGTATAGAAGATGGAAACCTACTTTCTGAAAAAAATCAATCTTGAGAGGGGTCAAACTACTTATTACATTATGTTATTAGGCTGATTTAGTTTGTTAATACATTTGTACTGCTTAAACAAATGTTTCAAATGAGCTCTTTGGATTCATGCATGAATGTTTTAACCAAGATCCTCCATCAGGGGTTAAATGGCACAAAATCTTTCATTTACACTCTCAGCTTAAATACCACATGGCACTGTTTTTTCTGCTGTTTACAGAGTATTATACACATTTTGTATAATACTGTAATTTGGAATCATGGCTTATTATGCTGACTTTATATATCTGAACCTCAAATCTTCCCATATAAATGTGATTGAAACTACTCTAAGCAAATCTTCCATGATCGTGTTATATTTGTTCAGAATGCTACCACCTGGTAAAGAGGTCCCTAGCAGTTACCTCTAGAGCATACTAATTGTTCACCATACAGACCAGGACAGAGGTGACACATCTGTTCACATGCTCTTATGGCCAAACCACAAGCAGGAAAGGAAAAATTTAATGATGTATTTCATGTTGCTGCTTAACAGGAGAGGAAAAAAATGGAGAAGGAAAGCTAACAGCTGTATAAATTGTGCAAGATTCAACATCTGGCCCATTATGTGACTCTTTCATAGGTTTCAGCAATGGCCATTGGTGGTTGTGGGCAGGGTCTCTGTTCTGCAGTCATGGGGTGATATGGCAGAGCAAAGACTGGACATAGAGTAAGATCCAACAAGGAGGTTAGTGGCTAATTCCACAGAAAAACAGCAACATGAAGCTGGGATTAACATAAGCCTAGCAGAATGCCTATGTTTGGTAATGAGGTACTTCTGCCTCCATGAGGGGGTTCTGACATGGCTCTAGAAACCAAATTAAAAACTCACTGCTTTTTTCTAGGATGTGTCCACCAAGACTTACTTGCCTCATTAGGGTAGCTTATTATGTACTTGCTGCAGAATTGGGGACCCAGATTCTGACAGGTTATATTCCTTGTTACCCTAAATCTATTCATAGAAACACTTAATTTGGTATGTCTGTAAATCTTCATATAGATTTATTTGCCTTGGAGATAGGAACAAAAGATCTCAGTCTTAAGGAAAAGTGTTTTCTCTGATTCCAGTCACTATATGTACTGCACAGTTTAAGCACGATGTATACTGCACATATTGTGTATAGTTGGAGGCAAGTAAAAGGGTGTCATTTCAGTACTAATTTTCAGTAACATTGTTAAGAGCTTTACTGAAATCCTAAAAGCTTGGTTTTACCACTGTAGCTTTGGGACAGGGAAAGAAAAGATAGTTACAAACATCCTTTTTCATGATAAAAAATCCAACATGGCTACAAGTATTTTAACCCCCTTATTAATTACAGTTGTAGAATTGAAAATGCAGTCTTGTTGAATGAAATGTGCATTTTTTATTTTTTATTCTTAATAACTATGGTTGTGTTCCTCATGGTAATGTGGAGAAGGATGAGGTAATAATGTTAAAATTTCAGGTTAATTGGGATGTTTTTATTTGATGATATTTGTCAAGTTCTTAAGGTATTTCAGAGATGTTTCTGCAGATTTTGCTGAACTCACATCAGCATGTTCTTCATTAATTATACATTCTGTACTGCACAACTGCCGTGAAGCCTTTTGAAAATAAAATCAATTAACATTTTATATTTTTTCTATAGAATAGGTAGGTATAATGGCCATTCAATACAGTCCATTTGTTTGTTGTAGGACTCAAGGGAGACAATGAATATTTTTGCCATGCAAAAAGAAGTAATCTTTTTTCCTTGCTGTTCCATGGAGAAGATATTTTTACTTTATCAGCTCCATGGTATTATTTGTTTCACTCCACTATCTTCAATCAGCTAAACATTTAACTGCAGTTTAATTTTGTTTTAGTGACTGCTTTCCATTTTTCATGAAATATGTATTATTTTCTTCTATGAGGAAATGCAACCCTTAAATCTTAATTCTGAGAGTTCTTAAAGATTCCTACTTTTATAAATAGAAAGATTATACTTATGATACTTTGATTTTTATTCTGACGTGATGGAGTGGTGCATCTAAAATAAAGAAAAAGTACTTTTGATTCGTTAGAATCAAGCCTCAGTTTATCATAAGTCCTTGGCACATCCTTTGCAAATCCACACCTGTGATTAACTGGAACCATGCTCTGAAACATTGCTTTAGAAAACTCTCTACAGAGAAGCATTTTTAAATAAAATATTTTCATATATGCCTTGATATTTCTTAAAAGAATCTATATTAATCTTGGTAAAAACCCAAACAAAAAAAAGAAAGAAAAAGTCCTCTTTATATTAATTGTTCTGGAATCCTGCATGTCTAATAAAAATGAAGAAACAGGCATACAAATAATATTTACCAAAGGGAAACAGAAAAATAAAAATTACTCCTATATTTATATTTGAAATATTTTTAGTGAATTACTAGATACAATTGATACCACTGCAGCTACTTTTTTCCTAACACATCTCTATTTTTAAAATTATTTGCTATTATTTTGCATAAATACTTTTGGTTTTAGTGCATTTCTTAAACAGTATGTATTAAATTTACACACAGGCAGAAAAAAGTCTAATCCATTAACTCTCCATGACAAATGGTTTAATATAGATGAAGTAGTCATTGGAATCTTTCCTGCAGCCACAAGAAGCTGCTAGCTTATCAGCTGGAAACAAAGAAGCATCATAAAACATTTCTCAGCAAAGCCAAGAAGAATGATTTGATAACTAAGCCCTCCAGTAATTGAAAACATATAACCCATATACTTCTGAATTATATCTGTGACTAATCTTTTAAGAAATAACTTTTTCCTCCACAATACTTGCTATAGTGCAGCAAAAGTGCCTATGAGTTAGAAGGATGCTCTGAGATATAGCCATCATTCAGGACAAGCAAAGTTACTTCCCTGGATGCCAACTCCCTCCCCTCCCACCAGCAACCATACAACATAAAAGGCAAACTGGGAAGTGACATAAAAATGTCATTTTGTGATCTTTCTTGAAGTCATATGTCATTTTATTTATAGTTCTATCCTTCAGGTGTTTACATGTATGAATACAAAAGTACATAAGGTGAATACATGAATAGTACAGTTATGAACATTTTATCACCAAACTTTTCATTAATTTACATGAGTTGGGTAATACAGGTGGAATATTAAAATTTGGGTTTAGGTGAATCAGTTAAACTTGATGAGTCATTAGCAGTAGAAAAGATTGGTCAGAAACTTGTTCTTTGACCTGTATGGGATAAGTGGGTGGTCTTTTTCATGGGCCTACCCAGATTGCAGAAAATAGTGTCACAGTTGATAGGATCTGGCAAAAGGGATGGATGAACTTCCAAGGACCCACTGTATAGTACTATCCAGATAATTAGATCTCAGAGCTTTATGAACATCTTAGTACAGGATGAAAATGTCCTAAAAGGCAACTTTTAGCCATGCTTTTTATCAGACATTATTTTTTATGTAGGATACTCAGAATGATTTTATTAACATGGGACTAGCAAAGACATCTTGGATCAGACTTTTCCATCCTTGCTACAACAGGCAACAGCATTTATTCATATTCCCTTCATAGCATAAAACTCTATCTCGGATCATCAGTCTCTGTTATGAGTCTTTCAAGACAGTTTCACTACTTCAGTTTCTCAGCAGGACACCACACTGTAATTTCCAGCATGATCTCCACTGTGTTATATATTACAGTGAAAAAAGGCCTTACAGTTTGGTAACAAGTATTGTAACTGACTAAGGATAGTTTTAAAACAGCTAAAAAAGTATTCAACATGTTATGTCATTGTTCATAACAGGATTCTTTTAGTGTTTTCTATTAGCACATTACCATCAGGAGAGATGTTATAGCGTGGGAATTTCTGCTTTCAGATTCTTTTAGAATTCTTTTGAAAAAAGACATATGGCAGACACATTTTTAAAACTCTAATGCTCAAATATCTAAAGAAAAATACAAATATTAACATAGTTACCAGATTTTTTAGAAAACCTTGCTTATGCTTGGCTTAATAAATTTTTATTGTGATGTATCCAGTTTAGGTTTTTATTATGTTTCATATTAGTATTTTGCATTTTACAGAAAGAGGGTTTTTTTGCTAATTTAAAAACAGTGATTTAATTTTGTTGAAAAATAAGCTTTATGAAAAAACTGAATTTATTAATATATGAATATTTCAATTAAACAAGTGTAACTATATTAAACTCTGCTCTAAGCAATTTCCAAAATAACCTGTGAAAATGACTGGAAATGAAAGAAATTGTAGTTCAATCTCTTCTAACTCAATACAAGAGAGGAATAGTTCACCAGCTTTACTTTTGAAGCAGAGATAGAGCAAAATATCTAAGGACAGTAAAATTACAGGGGGAGAAACATAATAATTTTTTTTCTTCCCCAGAATCTACTGTCTAGACATCAGTGAGTTTCTTCAAGGAAGGAGCAGATTTCTATATGAGAGATTTTGCCACCACTTAAGAGTCTGAAAAAAAAGCAGAGCTTCCTTTCAAGCTATAGTAACTGAAGTTACTGTATAGAGGAATAGAAATCAGGGCATGGATGGAAGCCATTTCTTCCACATCTTTTGTGTTTTATATATTTCCTGTTTCCTGGTGTCTGCCTGAGTTCTTGAATGATTAAATTCCATTCCTATTAGATCCTTTCTGTATGTGGTGTTGAGATAACTTGAATTTTACTGGTTTTGATAAAATGAGGATGTATTGATTCCATGACCTTCTGCTTTTGTTCAGTTATTAAGGTTATATTGTACTTCAATTATTAAAATACCAAATAAATAAACCAAATCAAACCAAACAATCAGCCAACCCCACACTCCAAATCCCACCAAAAAAATAATCCCACAAAAAACCTCAAACAAATAAACAAACAATAAAAGATTGAGCAGTATTTTCCTCATCTCTTTATCCCTGCACCCAGATATCAAGATACACTTGCCTAGGAATTTATAGAAAAATTCTGTTCGTTTTGTGCCCGTTCTCCATTTGAGGATTCCTGATGCCTAAAGAATATGAAAGACTGAATTTTACCAGTGGCCCCCTAAATCACTTATCATCAGATAAATGCCAATGTAAATGTCGCAAAAGAAATCCTAATTAAAAAAAAAAAAAAAAGAAAACCAGCTGTTGTATTTAGCAACAGTATAGGACAATAGCTCCCACATGCTCTTATATCTAGTAATGCGTTACTTGGCTTTATATTTTTTCTGCGGTCTTTTCAGCTTAGAAGGTTGTCAAATTATGCTAACTCTCAAGATTTTTCACACACCTCCTCAGGGGATGGAACATATTCTTTTGACAAGCCTCAACCTTAGGCTTGTTTTTCCCTGAAATGAGTGTAGATTCGGAACATACATCTTCCTTCCTGAACAGAATATCTGTTGAGTAGAAAGTCACCCCTGGGGCTTCAGACACCTTCTTCATTGCTCTTGCCCTGCACTACCAAATCCAATAACATGGTGATTTATCACCTAATCCCTGACTACTCTGTTGTGGGGATACAAACCCACAAATGGTAGGTAATGGTGACTTTTGAAGACCTCTCCTAGATGGCTGGGTTTCAGGAAAGCATAATAGTTATGTAAAAAATTTATTTAACCATTGATTTTCTTTTCCTCCTCTTCATATTTGTATTATCATTCTTTTTTTCAGTTCTGTAGAGTATCATTATCATGAGAGATCAGTAAGGCTATCTTTAGTACAGATAAATGACTTTCATAAAAAAAAAAAAAAAAAGACTAAACTAATCAAAATGGACAGAAGAATTCTACAAGTCTATTTTTAGTGAAAGTAATATTTTTCAGTCTCTCAACACTTCCATATTAGAAGATAACAGAATTTCTATGAGTTTCTTTGACCTGGTTTAATTTAGGATAAATACTTAACTCAGGATAAATATTAGTGGTAATAAAAAGGAATAGGATATTACTAGCATGAAGATTCTAAGTGTGAGAATACACAAATAATACTGGGATTTCTGACTGGGTTGAAAGAGTCATGTGTTGGATAACATTTAGTCTTTCCAGAGTGCAAATGAAGAAGCAAATTTTGTTTAGAGAATTCTAGACAATTTTGAGTTTAAAATATCCATTTGTGCAAAAAAGTTTTGAGTTTAAAAGATCCACTTCACTGTTCTGAACAAAAAAAAGGGATCTATCACATACAACTTGCCCTACAAAGGACTGGTTTTTGTGGGTGTGTATGTGTTTTTATGTGTTTGTATGTATTGGTACCAATTCTGCAGTAACATGTTTAAGAAAGGGTAAAAAATGCTGAACAACAGCTTCTGGGAAAGAGGAGTGAGCAAATGTAAGAGGAATAACTCTGAAGACAACAAGGTCAGTGAAGAAGAGGGAAAGGAGGTGCTTCAGCTGCCGGAGTAAACCTGCACAGAAGATCATGGTGATGCAGGCTGAATTTCTGTAGGCCACGGAGGTCCACGGTAGAGCAGACATCCCAACACAGCCCGTGGAGGACCACATGCCAGACTGAGTAGGTGGATGTAAGCTGAAAGAAATTGCAGCATGTGGAGAAACCATGCTGGGGCAGGGAGGGTCCTGGCAGGACTGTGATCCTTTTGGGAACTCATGCTGGAGCAGTGTTCCTGAAGGACTGCATCCTGTGGAAAGGACCCACACAAGAGAAGTTACTGAAGAACTGTATGCAGTGAGAGGGAACCTATGATGGAACAGGGGAACATGCAGAGGAAAATACGGCATAGGTGCATTGTTATGAACTGACTGCAACCTTCATCACCCACCTCCCTATGCTGATGGAGGGGAGGAGGTGGAAATATTTATAGCAAAGTTGAGTCTGAGAAAAGGGGATGGGTAGAAGGAACGTGTTTTCAGAGTTGTTCCTATTTCCCATTATCGTACTCTGTTACAATTAACTTGTCAATAAATTAAATTCATCTTCCCTAAGTCTGTTTTGCCCATGACATTAATAGGCAAATTATCCCCATGTCCTTACCTCAATTTATGAGATTTTTATCATACCTTTTCCCCTGTTAAGGAGGGGGAGTGATAGAGTGGCTGGGTGAGCACCTGGTAGACAGGCAAATTTAACCCACCACTAGTTCTTATCCTTCTTCTATATCATGTGAAAAGTCACCTACTGAGATTTCCTGCTTTGATTTTAGACAATTAACATGCAACAACACCTAGTGTCCTCTCTCTGTTAGGTTAATTAAAAAATAATAAAAACAAAGTTTAACTGAAGCTTACCTCTTACCAAACCAAAGGAGAATTACTTAGACCCTTTACATAATATCATTTTCAACTTTGCTTCTCCTCTTTTCTGTATTTGCCTCTATGTTAGCAGGGAACAGAGCAAGTCAGCACAGAACAAGTTTCCTGCCTCTCCACGGCTTCCATTGCTGACCTCTTGTTGCATTATGATTGATATGCATCCCCACTAAGAACTATTATGTAGCACTGCAAAAATAAAATGCATAGCCAAAATATTGTTCTATTTACACAGTCTGAATGATAGAGACAATGAAATTAATATTATGTTTTTCAAAGCTTAACAGAGACAGATGGTAGAAATATCTGACCTGGAAAAGTATGTTTGATTTGGTAGTTTCTATGCCCAGACAAACTTAGGAAACAACTACCTTTTATTGAATGTGGCTTTTTTTTACTCTGAAATGTGACATATATCTGCTTGCCTCAAGACTATTGAGGCAAAAGCATATAGATACATATTATACTCAAATTATGGTGTAAGAAGTTTTTGTCTTCAGAATCTCAGATTACTTTTATTTTTAATTTCATCAGAAAACAATGTTCCTTTGTTCCTCTCAGAGGGCTACTCTACCCTCTGGGATGATGTGAATAGTTTGAAGGAATGCAAAACCACTATGCCCAAGGGAAATGTCTGTCTTGAATTGCCCTGTAAATCCAAATGTGTATTGCAAGGCTTCTCATCCACCCAGCCAGTCCCATCCTGCCTTCATAGTAGTCATCAGACAGATCCTTATGTACTATCGTGGCTTTGTGCTCGTATGCATATAGTCCTGTAAAAATCCACACTTCTGACTCCAAAGTACATATTTCATGAAGTCCCTCTGTCAATAAATTACCAAATTTTTACAAATACTAAGCTTAGAAAAATGCCCTATAGCCAAAGTCAAAAACTGAACAAATGAGGGAAAAGCTTGAACACTGATTGGAAAAGCTTCTGGCCTCAGATTACTTTTTAAAGCAGCATGAAGAAAGCATTTACAGATTGGCAAAAAGCTGAAGCAAATGATTTACTGTTTGTGGTTTTAATCTTTATTTTTCATATTAACTAGTATGTTTCAGTTGCTTTGCAATGGGGAATGTAGAACAGTCATTAATAATATTTATTGGTCCATTAGTCTGGCTAGGTGAAAAACTTTCTTCATGGAGTTGAGAAATGTACCACAGCACAAACTACCAGTGAATCTGCACAGTGCAATTAAAGCCATATAAATAAAGGTGGAATACTCTGAATTTTGGACAAATTGGTTTCTCTGTATCCTAGCCAGCAAGGTACTGACCTTAGTATCTTAACCACTCTGAATTGGCATAAATACCTGATTGTTACTTCCACTTGTTCTCATTTTCTCTGTTGCAGAATATGGAGCAAAGTACTTAAAGAGGGCTGTATGGATTTTCTTGTCAAAAAATAGTCTGCATAAAACTAGAATAATAAAACAAAAAAGAGAATAATAAAACATAACACTTAAAGATGTGCAGATCTATCTCATGTGGGCTTTACATAATGACTTCAGTGGAGTTACTCCATAAGTACACTGTTGGATGTCACTAAACCCACAGCATTCAATGCAGAGCTAGTCATTGTCTCCCACAGAGTTTTGACTCACAAATTTAAAAATTAGAAGGATAATATAACTACATTATCCTTCCAGTCTGTAGAAGACATAAATCTGCAAGAAGATTCTAAACAACTGTGCTGCTCAGCAGGGCTATATACATATTCTCAAACTAAAAGTATTTTCTTTAAAGTGCTATTTCTTTCCTATGGACACTCTCTCCGTGCACATAAAGGTAGTGGGAGAATGAAAAGAAAAAACAGTAGAAAAAACAGAAAAAACAGTCACAAGATTTGTGACTAATCTTGACAAACTGGCTTAATTTACATTTGAGGTGTATATTGGGTTTGCATGACTAGGTTTTGGTGTGTGGGAGGCTACACAGGCTTCTGTGAGAAGCTGCCAGAAGCTTACCCCGTGTCTGGCAGAGCCAGTGCCAGCCATCTCCAGGACTGACCCACTACTAGCCAAGTCCAAGCACATCAGAGAAGGTAGTAAGGCCTCTGTGATATTTAAGAAGGACAAAAAAAGTTCTATCACAGGTTTAACTGTGCTCCAAGAAGAGAGGAGTGAAAATGTGCAAGAGAAACAACTCTGCGGACACCAGGGTTAGTGGAGAAGGAGAGGGACGAGGTGCTCCAGGCACCAGAGCTGTGGTGCAGACCATGGTGAAGCAGCTGTGCCCCTGCAGCCCATGGAAGAGACCCATGACAGAGCAGGTGAATGCTGTGATCACAGGAAGCCCGCCCTGAAGCAGGAGCCTGCAGACCCATGGAGAGAGCAGCCTACGCTGCAGCAGGTTTCCTGGTAGGACTCGGGACACTGTGGGGGACCCACACAGGAGCAGCTTGTTCTTGGAGGACTGCACCACATGGAAAGGGACCCACACTGGAGCAGTTCATGAAGAACTGAAGCCCATGGGGAGGAATCAAGTTGGAGAAGTTAATGGTGGACTGTGTGTTGTGGGAGGGTCCCCATGCTGGAGCAGGGGAAGGACTCCTCTCCCTGAGCAAAAGCAGAAACAATATGTAAGGAACTGACTCCATCCACTATTCCCTGTCTCCCTGCACTCCTGTGGGAGGAGGTAGAACCTGAGAAGGAGGGAAGCGTGGGAGGAAGTTGGGTTTTTAAAATTTCCTTTAGCTCTCATTATCCTGCTCTAATTTTCATAGGTAATAAATTCAATAATTTCCCCAAATCGAGTCTTTTTTCCCCATGACAGTCATTAATGAATGATCTCTCCCTATTCTTATCTCAGCTCATGAGCTTTTTGTTTCTTCCCTGCCCAATTGCAGAGAGGAGTGATAGACTGGCTTTGGTGGGTACCTTGCATCCAGCCAGGGTCAACCCACCACAAAGTGAATGTCTGGGACATGTTTACCTAAACTGAAGTGTTTATTATAATACCTGTAATACTGTTACCTATACATATCTTTCAAATAGCTAAAAATTTGAGGAGTTCTCATAGTAGTGGGGTTTTGGTTTTTTGTTTGTTTTCTTGTTTGCCTGTTTGCTTTGGTTGGTTTGTTTTGCAAGAGTAGAATATTTTTTATGTATGTCAGCCTGTTGGGGAACCTCTTGTGTTCTATAGTACACACTTACCAATGAAAAGTTTCTTTTTTGATAATGGATATCATAAAGTCTTCTTAGAAGCTTCATGATCTCTTTCAGAGTAATGCACCTCCTCAACTGCACAAAGTTCTTCAAAACATTATAATAGTCTCAAATGCTTATGTAAATCAGAGTCATAGGGAAACCAAACTTTTGAAAAATCTCTTTGTTTCTCTCTTTTCCAGTGGTAGTAGCAAATTCAAGCAGAGCCTGCTGTATTTATAACCCTTTTATTTATTTTTACTGAACATTTTAGAATAGTTGTTCTAGATTTTCATATGAAAATCTCTCTACCTCAATCATCAGAATATTTTCCAAAAATTGCAATCTCAAACTTGCCTCACATGTCATATTCTTTCTAACGCAACGTTTCTCAAAGTAATATTTACAGCCTCCAAAACTGAATTTCCATCAAAAATACAACTAATTCTCTTTCTAGATTTCCACCAGAAAAGGAAGGGAGGAGAAAGAAAAAAAAAAGAAAAGACCTTAACTTTGGTCCTAGGATAAGATTATCCCACTGTGCTCATTCCTTCAAGATTTCCTGAGAAGTGTCTGAAGCACTTGGAGCAAATCCAGCATCGAACCCCCTTGTGGAGCATTGCAAGCAGCCATATGGGGAGGTAAAAAGTGCAGAGTTGCAAATCTATGCTCATAAAGCCTTTTATATATTGAATAAGCTTATCCAAGACTTGATTTTAAGCTATAAGGTAAAGTTCACCTGGCCTTACAGGCACCTTCCAGGTTCTGTACACACTGGGGGCTCAAGTAGTTTGCTACGTTAGCGGCATGTAAATACAAGATGGGTGAGACAAATTACAGTGTGCTATTACCATTGCTGCCTCATGGAAACTGAGCTGTGTCTGAAGTACATAGTACAGTACTTCCTGGTAATACCACAAATGGCTCCTGTCACCACTGGGTTATTAAGAGCTTTTGTGACATTTAGATATTTCTTTGTTTGGTTTTTTTTTTAATTATTTTATTAAACTTTCTGTTTACACTTTGATAGCTTTTCTAAAGCAAATAATACAGAGATGTCTTTTGCACTACATGCATAAAAGGAAGGGCTTGTCTGCCATATATTCTAGCCCCCCAGGACTCAGATCAGAGAGTTGGCTTAATTCACTGTCATTTAAAACCAGATGTTTTTTCTGGCACACTGTATTGCAAAAGCAGCAATGAAATCCATCAGATGGTACTCAGGGAAGCTCTAGTGCATTAAATTAGATACCACAAAGTAGGAACAATGAAGAACTGAAAATAAATCTTAAAAAGAAATGCACATAAACAAGAGACATTTTCCTCTACCCTCTACTGAGTGATGAGTTCAAAGGAGGTCTTTAATACACCTTTGCCAACAAGACAGAAAACTATTGCACACCTTAAAAGTAGGTACTGATGCCACGTACACTAGTTTACACAAGTCTGGTTATTACACATAGCAGTTATAGTCCTTGCTTCCAGGACAGTGTAAAACTACATGCACTGGTTTGGAATTGTAGGCTATATACAGCTAGAAGCTTTTGGTAGGAAGTGAAATCTGTATTGGTTCTGTATGGCTGCTGAGCTACTGAACTTTAAAGCAGTTTGGTCCAGATCAGTTCCTGGCCCCTTGCATTCTCTACAGATCAAACAGGATAAAGTAGACCAGTGTAAATATAGGGTGGATGGGTTAGGAGGTTCTTTTCCCTTGCCCTTTCCTTTCCTTTCCTTTCCTTTCCTTTCCTTTCCTTTCCTTTCCTTTCCTTTCCTTTCCTTTCCTTTCCTTTCCTTTCCTTCTTTTCTTTTTTCTCCTGTTCACTAATAACATTTGGATAACCAGCTCCTAGTCATGCTGAAGACCTCATGTGAGGCATCACAGAAATACACAGGACACAAAACATATCATATATTAGGTAAATTTCCTCATCAGTTTCTTGATAAACGCAGCTTGAAATAATCTTTAACTAAATAAATTCTGATTTCAAGCTATCTATCTAAACCAAGAAACTCTACTAATTAATGACACCTGAGAATCTATATTCAGAAGTTTCAAACCTTTGAACTGTCATTCATCAAAAATATCATTGCTAAAAAAGGTGAATGTGAGACTTTTCTACTTGTACTGGTGAACAAAAGAAAGCTGACACCTCCAGGCTGAGAGAAATATAATTAAATTTTCTAAAGTGTATATTCATCACCAAAATGTTTCCAGTCAAAAAGAAAATCTAACTAAACAAAAGAACTCAGAGAATCAATTGAATAACTGTGAATAATTTTAGGAAAATTAATAACAGTGTTAGGGAAGAAGGTTCTAGGATGAAAATTCTAACAATAATATCCTCATATAAATGAAAATTAAGAAAGATTAATAATCATCATCATCATCATCATCATCATCATCATCCTTCAAAACTCTTTGCGAGCAAAGTTGTTTAACTATAAAATGAGAAATGTTAGAAATACCACAATGCAAAGCCATTGTGCTAACTGATGGTGATATAAAGTCCAAAGGAAGGCATACATGCAATGTTCAATGCAGCAGTTTGACAAAATTTACAAAGGCTATATGTAACAAGAAGGATTTGCAGCACTAACTCAGTGCATGAACAGAAAATGTGAATAAATGGGCCTTCTTTCTTTTTCTTCACTGCATGAAATCTGTTAATCCGAAGGCAGTAGATAACAGAATTTTAGCTCCCTTCCTCTTAAAGATATTTTATTTTTCTCCTTTCACAGTGAGTCTATTTCCTTCCCATATTGTTCTAATCTGTCATTGTCCATCTTTGCTTCCCCCCAGTCTCTGATGCTAACACAAAAAGTTCTAAAATGCTTGTTGAACTCACCCTTCAGACATCATGTGAACAGCATGAAAGAAAGCTTCAACAATTCAAAGCAATGTTTGTGGTACTGAGCATGTTGCAATATTTTCCCTCCCAGATACGGAGGTGCCAAAAAGAATATGCCAAATCCTTTTCTCAGGTTTGTCAGATACCTCTCAACCTCTCCAACAGAGACTAATGCTTCCTAGACATTGCATGCGGTTGTGTAAATGTGCCAAGGCCTTTGTCATCCAAAAGTAGTATGTGGGAAAGTGACTCTTAAATTCATAAGCACTCATGGGGTATTGAATAACTATGCCACATGATTATTACTGTACCCTCTGTCTTTCCTGGACACTGTTTGGATCCCTGAGTATTACTTCATTTTATTTATCTTCTACGCATGTAGAACCAGTGGGGAAAAAAGTGTTAGAACTGGAGCACTAGAGGGCACTATGACCTCCGAGATAATATTGGGCAAAATTTTCCTCTGTAAGCAAAATACAAAAGTATTATAAAACTTTCCACTAATTTTGCTACGTTTGGGCAATTTATAGAAGTGGCCTAAGAGTGACTATCAGTGATTTATAAAAAAAACCAAAATTATTTCTCTTTCCTTTTTAAGATTTATATATGGCTAACCAAATCCATGGGAGTGGAAATTGAAAAACACATCAGACCTTTTAAGATGCAAAGAAACAAGAAGAGATGGAAAATGAACAAGGAAAGAAAAAAGCAGGAAACTGAGGAGAGGACAGTAGACAAATTTGGTTTAGTGTCATATTTGATGTGAAATAGCTGGTACAATCTCCCTTTCTAATACATTAGATTTTTGCTAGCTACAAATACAATAATCTGGACTGAACATATGGAAATACAAAACATAGTAGCAAGCTGTAAATTATTTTTTTCCTAGAAAATATACATAGAATAACCTTAATATAGGAAAAGTAGTAATACAGAATAAACAGAAATTATGACCAGAATCCCATAGCACTCAAATAAGAGATTACTTTGGATAATAATAAAAAGTCATTGATGCAGAATTGCTGATATTTCACTGAATGAAAAAGAAATATTTTTTCTGTACAATTCCAAAGCACAGTATGAAGTCTAGACACATAGATTTGATCTTTTGAGTGACATTACTGATATTTATCATATGCCTAAGAAGATTTACATGATTAAATACCTTTTCAGTTAAGGACTGCATTTTTTACATATACTGTTGTCCAGAATATACAATTCAATCATTTCATTCTATTTCATTCTACTTTGGCAATTCTAGTTTTTGTAGCCAGCATGTCTTTCAAGAACCATTTACACTCAGAATGGATAACTGTAAGTGTGAGGAGTTATTATTTAATAGAATCATCATCATATAGTGGTTTGGGTTTGAAAGGGACCTTGAAGATCATCTAGTTCCAAGCCCCCCACTGTGGTCAGGGTCACCTTCAACTAGACTAGGTTGCCCAGAGCCTCACCCAGTCTGGCCTTGAACCTGGTCCAGTGCCTCATTGCCCTCACAATAAAGGATTTTTTCCTAATATCTATTCTAAACTCTTTCAATTCAAAACCATTCCCCCTTGTCCTGTCACTACATGCCCTTTTAAATAGTCTCACCTCATCTTTTCTCTAAGTTCCCTTCAGGTATTGGGAGGCCCCAATTAGGTCACCCTGAAGCCTTCTCCTTTCCAGGCTGAACAATCCCAGTTGTCTCAGCGTTTCCTCATAGGAGAGGTGCTCCATCCCTCTGATCATCTTCATGGACTTCCCTGGACCAACAAGTCCCTGTCCTTCCTGTGCTGGGTACCCCAGAGCTGGATGCAGCACTGCAGGTGGGGTCTCACAAGAGCAGAGCAGAGGGACAGAATCCCCTCCCTGGCCCTGCTGCCCACGCTGCTTTGGATGCAGCCCAGGGCACGTTTGGCTCTCTGGGCTGTGAGTGCACATGGCTGGGTCAAGTCCAGCCTCTCACCCACCAGCACCCCCAAGCCCTTCTGGGCAGGGCTGCTCTCCATCTGTTCATCTCCCTGCCTGTGTTGATAATAGAGCTTATCCCAACCCAGGGGCAGCACCTTGAACTTGGTCTTGTTAAATTGCATGAGATTCCCATAAGCACACTTCTTGAACCTGTCTAGATCCATCCGGATAACATCCCATCCTTTAGGATCTAAATAATAATTTTCAGTGTTATAGGAATCAGATGAAATTGGAATTATCCTTTCCAGTGTCCCATCCCAAAAAATCCAAACCCAACCCAAAGATAAAGAGGTCTTCTTGTCAGTGCTTCTCTGTTTTGTGTCTAAGATCTTGAGGTATTCCCAGAAAGCAACTTTGACTGAGGCTGTGACTAGGATCAGCAGCATGATTCTGCTTGCTTTGTGACATAGCTGTTATGGACATTTCCCATAACAGTTCTTTGTTGTGACAAAGGTGGTCTCAAAATGGTTTACTAACATAGAATATCAGCTAAAGGAAAAATGTGATCAGACAAATCATTTTTCAAGGAAGCAGAAATACTGAAAGAAGAAGAAGAGCTAGCCAGGAGACAAAAATGAAAGCAAGAAACAAACCAAACCTCCAAACAGATTTTCAAGATGGGATGGTGGAACAAAAAAACTTGAAGCAAATTGCTTAATAATAGACTGATAACAACATTTTATTCTCCAGGGTATTCATCCCACTCAGTTTCCACAGTAAAGTGAAGAGGGTTCACCCAGAGCACTTTGAACAGCACCTTATACAAATGCTCCCATTCAACTCACGAAAGAAACCTTTCTTCATTGATTACAGACAGAGCCTAAGGAAGTTACCAAAGCACTTAATGGCACCCATTAAAATAAATAGCTGAAAGAAATATAACCTATCTTCCAAGATGGAAGTTTTGAGGCAAAGAAGAAATAAGAAGTTGCTGCACAGTGACAAATGGAGCTATTCATTAACTGTGACTGAATAGGTCTGCAGGTGATATTGGAGGGAAATACACCTTTCCCTGTTAGCAGGAGATGCCCAAGCATGCTCAGATATTTCATTAGATGGAGCAGCATCAGAACGAAATGGTTAGGATTGCATAGTTTGACTAAATAATTTCTGGTTAACAGAACAAGAAGCATCAGAAGCCAGTGATCTCTGCAGAGATTGTAGTCTTCCACAGAAATCAGAAACTATAAAAGCAATTATTTAAAAGGCTAAAATGCATTAAAAGCTGACAAGGAAATTTCAAATTGATGCTAAACAATAAACATCTTCAATTCCTGACAAACATCTAGCCAAAGAAAAACAAACATCTTTCCAAATTTTGTCCACTTACAGTGCTATTTCACACTGATGGAGATGTGGGCTCTCAATTACTGGCCTTTCCCTGACTCAGAAAAAAAAAAATTCTCAGGAAGTTTCACAAATTTTTTTAAAAACATATATTTTTTCAGTAATAGTTCTAAATAAACTTGTCAAGAGAGGATTTTTAAGCTTTCTCAGCAGTTCTGTATTATGGGAAAAGCAGTCCAGCTAAAGTTCTTGGGACAAAGAAAACAGGCAGAAAGCCTAGAGCTTTCACAAAATTTGTACAGAATTAGGTATTTAGCTAGAATATTTCATTTTTCAGCTCATTAATAAAAAATACTTTCCTCTAACACAAATACTGTCCCCCGCCTCTCCAAATCCCCATGATTTTTCTTAAAAATCTGCAATGAAAACCTTTCAACTCACATAACAGTGTTATTTCCAGCTTGGGTTTTTTTAGGGACATTTTTTCTGTTACCACTGCTCAATGTAACCAATATAATCTATGTAAAAATCTCAGGCACAGATCACATCTGGTTTGTTAACCAGTCTAACATACATCCCATTTGGAATGGGATCAGCATGAAGGCTTGCCAGATATTTGCCATGTCCTGGCAGCTCCAACTGCCAAGAGCAGGGCTCTGAAGCAGGGGAGATTGGCACTTGCTTAAGCAAATTTAGTCACTGTGCAGCTGGGTAAGCATGACAAGAAAGACAGTCTAGGAGGGATGTTGTAACCATGACAGAGATTAAATTTCCTGGAAAGGCAGCAAATTTAAGTCTTATAAATAATTTTTTTTTGCAAAATTATCTTGAGATGGATCATCTTTCATCTCTACCTGTGGTAGAGACTGCCTAGTGTGATTTATGAAAGCATCATATACTGAACACTCATAAGGAACATGTTAATATAGAACAAATATAAATACTTTATAAAAATATGATCATGCTTGATCTCCTGATCTTTGGCAATAAAATAATTTAATTCATTATTTATGCACCTTCTTGAAACTTTTCTCTGCAATGAAATCTAAAAGATAGTGGATTTCTTATCTTATTCAAAATCCCTGTACATATACGAAAATTGTTTGATTTGATTGTGTTTTAGCATGAATAGTTTACATGCTTCCTCTTCTTCAAATTTATTATATGTAATACCAAATTTCTTTTTCTGCAAGACTTTGCAATGTCCAGGTGTTTAAAGCCAAGAAATCAAATGCCAGTAATATTTAAACTATTTTTTTTTCTAATTTCCTAGAGTCATTCCTGTTATTTATCATTGTATCATCATAATGCTATTTCAAAAAATCATAATAGTTACGAAATTTTAAATTCATAAATGTGATCACAGTGTGTAAAATCATAATAAATGTTGATACTAAAATGATTGGCTTCCCTGGCCTATTCAATTTCCTTCCACCGGCTCCCTCTCTCATCAGTCTTAAAGTCTTAATGTTTCCCATGATTATGCAAGGTTACATGTGCTTCTCTCACAGTTGTTCAAATTATTTCTCAGCGATTCCATTCCTCTGCTTCTCTGAACAGATATTTTTCAATTCCTTTTCAAATCAAAATGGAAGTACTTAAGTTTTTCCCTTCTTCTAGAATGACACAATCTCAAAGTGCTTTTCTTTCTCACTTTGGCATGTCCTTGAGTCTCAGCTCTCTTTCTCTCCTGTCTCATTGCCTATCATTCCCTGGACTAAACTTCAAAGATTTTCCAGTTGAAAAGTAATACTTTAATAATTTATTTTTATTCCTTCTTCTCTATCACCATGTTAAAGTTTGTGTTTTGCTTTGTTTTGAGGTTTGTTTCTTTTTTCTCAGTGAGGAATGTGGGGACTTCTTAAAGGCAATCTATCCCATACTCTGAAAGCTCTTGGTAAAACTTCTGAAGAAGTTTACATTTTTAATTGACAATAGCACATAGCAAATAGACAATTGAAAACCTTTCTGGTTGTGGTGTGTTAAACTTGCCTAGCTGCATCCGTCAAGCTGCATTGTCACACCTTCTCATCAGGAGATGGGGAGAAAGCACAATGAGACGTTCATGGGTTGAGACAGTCAGGACAATCACTTAGCTATTACTGTCATGAGAAAGACAAACTTGAATTGGGGAAATTAAAATATATTACTAATTAGTTGCAACAGCAGGATAAAGAGAAACAGAAGCAATCTACAAACATTTTCCCCCTACCCTTCTCTTCTTCTCAAACTCAACTTCACTCCCAACACTTCTTCATCCTTCCCTGAGCAGCATACAGAAACAGGGAATAGGAATTTCATGGAGATTCATTTCTGTCACTCCTTCCTCCTCCTGCTCCAGCCCTGCTCCAGTGAGGGGTCCCTCTCACAGGGTGCAGTACTTCAATAATTTCACTAGTGTGGGTCTTTTCCATGGGGTGCAGTAGTTTAGGAACAAACTGCTAACTCTGTGGGGACCCATGGGGGTCACAGGCCCTGCCAGAAAACCTGCTTCTGGGGGAGTTAGTCCTCCAGGCTAGTCCCTGTCAGGTGCCTGCTCCAGTATTGTCTCTACACATGCTGCACCTTTTTTCAACGCGTATCCACTTGCTCTAGCATAGCGTTCTCCATGGGCTACAGGTGGATAACTGCTCCAACATGGACCTCGATGGGTTGCAGGGGGACAATCTATGTCACCATGGTCTTGTCCATGGAACGCAGGGAAATCTCTCCTCCAGTGTCTGGAGCACTTCCTCCCTTTTCTTTTCCAATATGATGTATGCAGAGTTGTTCCTCTTACATTTTCCCACTCCTTTTTTCCGGATCCTGTTGTGCAAGACTTTTTGCCCTTTTTATTTATGCTACCACAGGGGCACTACCAATACCACTGGTAGGCTCACTGTGGGCAGCAGTGGGTCTGCCTTGGAGCTACCTGAAAATGGCTTTGGGTGACGTGGGAGCAGCTTCTTGTATTTTCCCACAGAAGCCACCCCTGCAGCCCCCTGTGCCACCAACGCCTTGACACATAAACACGGTACACTGCTATAGAAATTATGCACAGAGCCATACCTTTTGCACTTAGTCTTCTGGTTTTCACCTATATTTTAAATTTTTCAACCAGAAATTCTAGCTTTTGGAATACACAGTTTGGATTTGGGGCCCAGTTGTTCTAAGCACTAAATCTATATAAATAAAAGTCAGACCTTTGTTCCAAAGAACAATTAGAAATCCCAATCCATCAAATACAGTTTAGTGCATTCATCAGAAGTTTCAGTGTTTATCATCTTCAGGAGCTGTTTTGATGATGGAAATATTTTGAGTTCTTTCATGTAATGTATGATACTAAGGTTTGGGGGAGAATTTTGTACTTTTGCAGTTTTACATGAAACTATTTTCTATTTTTCTAGGAAAAACAGTTACCTCTGAGCTAAAAGGAATACTATTTTTCAACGAAGATATATAGCTCAAGCTATATCAACAAAGAGCTCATAATATAAGTTCAACTACAACATTTCTTTAAGACAAATAAGAGCAGTAAAAAATCATTTGGCATTTTAAGGCTGATAAACAAAAGTGTACTATCAGAGGCCAGAGGATCCATGATTGGTTTAATAAAAGCAAACATTTTGTGTCATCTAGGATGCTTTCAGCTGTCTGCTGAGAAGGGGTATTACGACTCTCAGCAAATAAGTATGTAATTATGAGAGACAACTTTGCAAGTAATAATAGCTTTCATGGAATTTAAAGGGTGAATTAATTTTCTTTTTTCTATTTTTCTCCCCAATCCTCCCTAAACAGTGCAATCAGATTATTTTATTTGCTTCCATTCTTGTTTTGGAAAAAATAACCCAAACAGCAAAAAATCCCCCCCCCCAACCAATCAAACATACCTAAAATGACAAAAAGTAAAGTAAATTAAATAGTAACTGAACTTTGGATATTTGAGATCTTCAACCTAACAACTCACAGACTAAACTATTCAGATTTGTATTCAACTTGACTCTATTTGATCAAGTTTTCTCTGGGATGTTCAGCATTTCTGAACCTGCTAGTGAACACAAACACATTCAGAAAGTCATGGTTCAATGTTTGCTTGATAGCCTATTCCATAAATTAAAACAATAAAGACTCCTATTGGTCATATTGTTGTGAGAAAGGAGGTAAAGAACACAGAGAACAAGGAATAAGGACGGAGGAGGAGAGATAGGAAAGTAGGAGGGAAAGAGGGAGGAAATCCTTATGAGAGATTATTATTTCTGAGGTTATGAATCAAATAAAATTATATCAATTCTTAATAAAGTTATTATGTTGAGAGAGAATTTAGATTTTATATATATATGCATATATATATATAAATATGTTAAAGCTGGTATATTCCTGCTTTTAATGAAGAATTTACAAGATCCCTCTCCTGATACTCAAATGTTCATAGTGTTTTCCATCCCAAAGGCAACACAATAGAGGACTGCAGCCCCATAAAGCATCAGCATCTTGACATCATCAGCACTATTAGAGTTGGAATATGGTGCTGTCAGGTCCAACTATCACTGGAAGAAATGTAAGGTTGTGTTCTGCTCTCCTCTCTGTTTAGGCTTTTCCAATTAAAAAAAAAAAAAAAAAAAAAAAAAGGCAGCTAAGTTTTTTCTCAGAATCTATGGGTTTGCTGCTTCTCCCACTTTTTTTCATCCTGCCTGAGGATGAAGAACCTGATGCTGTTTGATCATGGACACACTGGAGTCTGCAGGGCATGTTTCAGGAGGTGAGCTAAAGGCAAGAAAAAGGATCAACAGAGGAATGTTGATCCACCACAACCGTGGTGGAGTGCACCAGGCCAAACCATACCTCCTAAGGAAGGATTCTGCATGTGCATCCATATGTGAAAGCAGTATGGAGAAATAAGAGCCAATGTGCTGAGTAAAACACTTGCTCTTGAGAATCCCAAATCTGTTATATGCTCATTATGGTATTTAACTTTGACCAGCTCTAATTTAGGCCCATGAACTGAACAACCATTAGGTTCAGAAGCACAGAGCAGTGAGATGCAGAGTACAGAAATGGTTCAGTTCACCTGAGACAAATCAGGTCTGTATGTTCCAATGATATTCAATGATATGAACCAAGAATGCTGTGTGGGTACATTTGGGAATGCAGTTGTGAGCCAAATGAAAATGCTGATTTAGACCATGTGAACTCTCTTTTCTTCAGCCCAAGGGTAAAAGCTGCTCAGCTTTAAGATATTTTCAAAATACTTTCTTGAGAGTAAGGCCATATAAATTGCCATCAATCCTAGTAACTGTTCTTTTGCCCTTTTAGTCATGTCTGCCTGGTTTTTCCCTTTTCTTTCTGCTGTATATGACCTGTCCATAAAAATGTTACACAATAGGGATTGATTTCCTAGTTCAACTAAACAATACCTTCAGTTATTGTGACAAAGAATGATACTGCTGAATTATGTATTATCACCCCAAGACAGTAGTACAGAAAGCAGAGTTCTGTCCAAAAAACAGAACTAACAATCTTAGAAATACTTAAGTAAGAAACTATTTTCTCCTGTTTTGGTTCTCTTTGAGGTATGGAAATTGTAGCTGTTACTGGTATCATTAGGCTGTAGTTGACTTCAGAGAAAAGGATAATATTTAAATAGTTTCTTTTCATCATGAAACTCCAATTTAAGAAGCTCCTGAAATAGAACCTTAATCCATTTTTACTATTGCAACAGTTAGAAAATAAGGTTAAAAGAAACCTCAAGGGGTCATACATGCAAGCACTTGCCTGGTTAATACTTACATTAAGAGTAGAGGCAGAGCTATACTAAGAATTAGTTATTTTTAACTTTAGAAAAATTCTAATATTTGAAATTGCTTAGTAAATCCCCTACCTAGTTTATTATCTCTGCTTAGCAAGATTCTGTCTGCTCAGTAAACAAGGGGAAAAATTATTTCTGCCATTGGGAGATGGTTGGCACAAAACTTTGAGTACAGCTGTTGCGTATTCTTTCATTTTCTATGGACTGTGAGCTGCACATTCTTTGGTCTTTCCTCATTGATCATATTTCCTACATTATTCTCCAAAGATGCCCACAGTTGATACACAGCTTTCTGATATTTGTTTCCCGAAGCAGAATATTTTACTGGGTATATTCACCAGTGCTGATTAGAACAGGAGCATTACTTAATGAATTTGGCAAATAATTTCCTATAATGCAGGAAGATCTTTAGGCCTTCTTGACCAGTTTCAGTCAGAAAGATCTTGGCCTTCAGGAATAACCCCCAGTTGAACAGAATCACTGTGGGAGATAGACAAAGGCGTTGGGATATTAGTGAAGAGATCATTGCATTAGTTTCTGGTTTGCAACTGACAGAAATCCCAGAGTGCTGATAACTCAAAACTTCAGGAATTGCTGCCAGCATTGATTAGAGATGTATGACTCCTCAGTGATTTGTGATGTGATGTTGACCAGGGAAAGGTGATGACTTACTTGTTTCCAAGTAGTCTGAATAATGTATCAGATTTACATGTAGCAGTATCCAGTTGTTCGAGAAATAATTCTGGTTAAATGTTTGTTAACCAGAATATGATTATCTGAATGACTTAGCTGCCCCAGAGCTTTTGAGGAGCTCCAAGCATCTGTTTTGTCTTTACTGTTTTTCAACAAAATCTTATAAATGGTTTACAAATCAGCCCTTGCTTTTGTCAGCCTGAGAAGCTAACAAGACAGATAGACCAGAGGTACTTTTGTGTGACTTATTCATCCAAGATTCATGATCAAGAAATGCCCTTCACTCTCCTTCCTGCATTAAATAGATTTTGGAATACGTTATAGCTGGGTCTCATGCCAAAATAGGTCAGCAAGCAAAATTTTGAATCTACTCTGAAAGATGTCAGAAGACTGGAGGACTGGATATCCTTTAGTCCTGCCTTTCTGATTCAGTTTCTTAGCCTAACATAAATATAATTATGACCCTTTTAAGAACACGATTCATGTTTCCAGGCTTATCTAGAAATATCATAATTTATTTTGATTTTTAAAAGGTTTCTAATACAATCATAGTAGTTCCTAATCCTTTCAAAGATTTAGCCTGCAAGACTCTAAGAGGCAGTTTATTTCTGAGTAATTTTTTCAGTATAAAAAAGAGTCAACACATTAGTGAATATTCTATGGAAAGTGGAGTTTTGAGATTTCAACATTATGAATATTGGATTTGGTTTATCAGCAATCAAAGAAATACCTCTGAATTGCTATTGATTGTTTGCTATTTATCTTAAAGCCAGCATTTAAATAAAACACATCTAGCAGAAAAATATTTCTCATGTTATCTAATGTATTTAGTACAGCATGAGTAAATATAGAACCTGGGTATTTTCTGGGTTGGCCTGTAAATTAAGGGATATATATATATATTTTTTATTGGTGTAATGGTAGAAATTAAAATTGTAGAAAGAATTTTGTGATATATTTAAATGCTTCTTTTTTTCCTATTACTTAATATTACACTGATATCATTCCCAAAAATGCCAGTTATATATAAAGTAATAGGGTGTTAAGAATTAAGTGCTCTGCTAAGACATAAGTGAAATCACAGTAAGTCTGACAACATTAGCATTTTAGTAATGTTAGAATACCTATTCCATTGCACATTATTACCTTCTATTGAGATAGGTATTTCACGTATGAGAGTATCTGGAGGTTAAAAAGAGGAGCTACTTTCAAGAGATGGGATTGATTTATCTCTTGTTTTGTTCCTGCTAAAACCAGACCAGCTCTGAGTATTATAATGAACAGAGTTTTATTTTGAAGTGAGGTTAGGAATAGTCACTTCAATGGATCTTTCAGATTGTATATTTTCCTTCCTTTGTGCACATATTTTGTTTATAAATTTAATTTTAATATGGCTACTTAGAATGACAAAATTAACACAGAGAGAAATACAGATCATTGTGGTGGATTTACCTGGCCCAGTAATTAAACACACTCAAAGTCATTATCTCAATGCCCAACATACTCCTGCCTGCCATAGGATGGGGTAAAGAATAGGAAAAGTAAAAGTAAGAAAACTTAAGGATTCAGATAAAGACTGTATACTAAACAAAGGAAAGAGGGAAAAGCACTTGCAAAAGCAATCATTCACCATCTCTCACAAGCAGACAAATGGCCAGTCAGCCTCCAGGCAACAGCCAGTTTGTAAGGCAATTCCCTACCTCTCTCCTCTCTCCCTTATCCCAGCTTTCCAGGCTGTTTCTTGCCTCCGTCCCTCCACTCTCTAGGCAGGGGTGGGGTCCCCGTGTGCAGAATCAGAAAAAGGAAGCATAAAGTCTGTGTAAGGACTGTTCATTAATAACCAAGACACTGGTGTGATACCAGCAGTGGTGTAGTCATAAAAGCAAAGCACAGCACCATATGGGCTGCTGTGAAGAATGTCAACCCAGCCAGACCCAGTACAATTAGTTCAATGCTATTTAAGTATCAACACTTTTAATGTGTAAAATATGTGATTATTGCTTGGACATTTTAGCTATTTTTTTCACACTTTGGCACAGAGGTAGAATAATAGTGTATGCCAATGTCCATGTGTTAGGTGCAATTAATGCTGACAAAATTGATGTTACCAGCCAAAATAAGTGAGATAGCTTAAAGTAAAAGACAAAATCCATTTCATTCCCATGGAGATTCTCAACTAATCTAAAATTAAAAAATGAATTTAATTATAACATTCTTCCCCCCCCCCCCCCCCAAAAAATATATAGTTAATCACTGTGAAGGACATAAATTCTGATCACACATTTATTCATTTAAAATTGAACTTTTTCCTTTGACTTTGCTGAACATAGGTTAGCTATCTGTCATGCTTGTTTGATATCAGACAACAGATAACAAAAGGTAAAAATTCAAAGTGGATGGTTTCCATTCTAATCTAGTCAATATCTTTTCATTAGATAGGAGAACTCATTTATCTATAATATAAACAAGACCGATACTGGCTGAAATTTGGAGCACCTAGAATTTTACTTTGATGTCAGTGCTTCTCATATTATGAAAATCTCTCTTCTACATTTCCAATTCATTTTGATTTAGTGAGAAATTAAAGACCATTCTTTCAGTCATTTAAGAAGAGTGACTGCACACACACAAATACACTTAAAGCCAAAGCTTCTAATCCAGTAAAGCTTTCTATGCTTTTTAGATGCTGTATTCATCTTTGTTTTTAGAAGAACAAGAAATGTAATCAGAACACCTTAGAAGGAGCATTAACACTTGCCTTATCCTAAAGACACACTGCAGCAGAGTACTTAGCAACTAAATGGAGGATAAGGTCCTTAGGGAAAGCCAGGTCCATAGGGAATTAGCTGTGGCAGCTGTGTACAGAAGATAACTACATTTCTCAGTTTAATAGGGAGTAATAGTGAGCTTCTATAGGTAGACTGAATGAACAAGCCAAAATATTTGTGCAAACTGTAGCCATGTAGCCACCCAAGTAGACAAGAATGCAAGGCAGAGTTTTCAAGAATATCATCAACACCCTGAGCCTGTGAGCTATGGTGCAGTGGCAGATTCACTGCCCTGAGTCTGTGTGCTATCCCACTGTTCTTAACACTGAGGAACACCTTCTAGGGCAGTCAGGGGATTAGCCTAATCCTTAGTGCTAGGCTTGTGAAATGCATTGGCTCAACTACCTGAACAAAACCTCGTCCTGCTTTCCTCCTGCTACATAGAAGTCAGGAGATTATCTCTGTGTAAAACACTAGCTAATTTTGAGCTAACCTACTGCTGCTTTTGGGGGATGACTTCTGCTCTATGATGCTTTTCCACTGAAGTCAGAACACCATATTCTAATATGCAGTTAGGAAAGGGGCAACTGAATATTATAAAAATTGTAAAGAGAAGATGATTGGTATGGTGATTTAGGAAAACTATGCACAGACTTTAAATCCTTAAATTACAAGCTATCTGGATCCTACAGCATTTCTATTATATGCTAACTATCCCTTAGGACTGCTTTTAATCCAGATAATTTCAGCAATCTCCTTTAAACAGCTATGAAAAAGTCCTGGTGGAATGTAAAGCAGATGTGGAAATTCATGTCCAGAAGGGAAGGGTCCAGAATGTCTCTACTTTTCTCCACTGCTGAAGCCAGCATATTAAGAAACTATGGTATAATTGGTGGAACTATATACAACCTTTATATTAATTCTGTAAATGAGAAAAAAAGTGAGGACTCTTCATACTGGGGCTAAGGGAATGCAATGTGAAGAGTCATTGTTACACAAAGGAAGGACACGGTATTAAACGAGGTTTCTTTGCTCTTCTTCCTTAGGTTCTTCTGAATGTACTCTTTCCTCACACAGAAATTATTAACTAACACTAGCCTTACCAGTAATTATTAGAGTGACTAGCAAAGAGTTAGTAGTTTCATAATATAATTTAGGTGATCCTATAGCATTTTTTGTGCATAACAAAATAAACATATATTTAAACAGTGTGCATAATAAAATTCTATGTCTTCTCAGTTTCCTCCCTGCAGTAATTGCTAATGTTTCTCTTTAATGTGATTACAATTCTTTTGACTATGTGGAAAAATATCATGTGCATAAGCAATAGATACGCCTGCCTTAAGGAAAAAAAATCTCTAATATAAATTGCAGTTTTTATTGCTCATTTATTGCTAATTTGCCATGCACCTTGTCAATGTTTGGTAATATTATTAATCTGTAATTTTCAGGATCACCAGAACTGCCTTTGAGTGATAATTCTCAGCATTTACCATTAAACATTCTGCCATAGATTGTGTTCCAAAAATGTTTTAGATCCTTTCTTTCAAAAGTTGGCACTTTTTTTATGAAGTCATCTGAAGGTTTAGAGTGCCTCCCTTTTTCTCTCCTTTTCTTCTGCATGAAAGGAACAAAATGAATATTTTGCTTTCTTTGAAAGCAACAAAATGGACAAAGCCAAAGAAAGAGCAAATGTGGTCCAAAATCAAGAAGTTTTTTTCCTATTAGTTATAGTTAATAAATGTAAAATGCAGTAGTCCAAAAGCAACACAGAGAAGATTTCTGGTGATCAAATTTCTAAGAATGCATATTTTAATGACTGAGAGAAACAGGTAAAAAAAAAAAAAGAGATAAATAGAAGGTCATAGGAGATCTTGAATAGATCAAGGGTCTGTTAAAAGATATATGATGGGAAGGGAAAAGAGTGAATCGTGAATCATGTTTTTCCTAGGACTAGAAAAAATTAAGAAAAACATTGCATCTGGCAGTTTCTCAAGCAAATAGAAATGCACAGGGGTAGGGTCACTAGAAAAGAAATGAAGGAAGATATTACCAAATCCTTGCACTGAATCAACTAGAAATGAGATGGAGAATCACCAGTGCTTTCCATCTTTGAGTACCTCCTAGATCCCAGCCTTCTTATGACCTTGAAGCAGAAACAGCATTCATAATTGCAACTGCTGTTCTGCTGCTTAAAGCCAGAAGAGTGTTTCTATGATCACATATACAACTGAAACAATTTTTGGCAATTCACTGTTGCCAAAAGAAGTCCTGCCCAACCAAACCCCACTTTGCTTCAAACTCAAGACACAATATGACCAACTGCCACCCTAATTTTAAAAATATTATTGCATTTTCTTAAAAATAAAGATGGAGTCGTTGGTTTTGAATGGGGGATGTTTTGCCACTCATTTTGAACTTTCTGGTTTTTACAGGACTTTCAGAGTAGAATGGAAGGATTGCTCTCACTCTATTCCTAACATAGAACTCATGTCCCAGTTCTTCTGAATCAAAGGATGATCTGGAATCTAGAATTTCACTGTGTATGAGATGAACTTTCAACTTCTTAAAAATTCCAACTTGAATAAAGCATCTATATCTTATCTAGATATTTTTAGGATTTATCACCTCGTGTAGTCAATGTATTATTTAGTAAGTGAGTTGAATGACCTCTTATCAAAAGATAAGTGAGTAAAATCCCCTCCTTTTATTTAAAACTGTCATTAATTTTAGTATGCTTTGAGTCAAGAAATTACAGACCATTTGTATCTGTTAAAAGAATGAAATATACTAGATATGTTAATTCGTGAGTGGCAATCCAGATGTGACGTAAAACAAAATAGAACCCTAGTCTCTATAAATATTCTCTTGCATAGTTACAAGATGACTAATTTTTTTACCTGCACATATTTCCATACCAGATTGAAAAAAAACCCTACAATTTGTGTAAAAAGATTGTTGTTGTAGACAAAAGTTGATCTTAAGCCTTGTTTTCTTACTTTGAAATCTCAGAAGTTCATGACTGGCTAATGGAAACTTTATCTCTTTGCCCTTTAGAAATGTAGACCTTTAAAAGACTCCAACTCAGTAAGAGTTCAAAGCAGTTTATAATGCTGTAATAGTTACAGCCTGGATTACCAAGCAAAAGAATGCAGTTTTACTAGGTTTGGCATCTTTGAAACTGTTTCTTAGTGTCGTCAGAAGAGAGTCTGGTGGTTTTGTGTAACACTATTGCTTCACCTTTACACTGTCTGAGTTTGATTTCTGACTTTTTAAAAGCCTGAATGACACCAAAGTATTTGCTACCACTCTAACACATTCATCTGGTCATCTCCTCTAGATTAAACCTCTCTACTGGACAAATTTTTAGAAATGTGTTTAAAAATAAGGAGGTCTGCTCTTAAAAACATTGTAGTGCAAGATATGGACATGGACCTTGTATGTGAGATAACAGAAAGAAGGAATCAGAAAATATATACAGGCTATGAAAACTAGTGACAAGGAAGATAATGTTATCAGCTGTCAGGAGGGACAGGGGGAACTAAGTAGCAAAAATATTTCAATCCCAGAACACAGGTTTTATCTCATGAGTTTAGAAAGTCTGAACATTCTGCATTAATCACTTTAAATAAATGAGTTTTTTGATTTTTCTCATCTACTGATTTCAAAACTAGTCAAAAAAGCTCCATTTTGTATGGACCATTTCAGTCTGACATTCTGACATTAAATCTCGGCAAATGATTTTTTTACATTTTTATGCTAAATAATGTAAATCCAAACAATAAATGAAACACCAGAACTAGAAATATAATAAATAAAGAAATTTTATCCAATTGCATAATATATCTTATACATGAAGATTTTAATATCTTTTTACAATTTCTTGTCACATTTCTCTTTCATGTGAGCAGGTAACAACTAAGAAGAGAGGGTTCAATTAAAAGTAAGTCACTGTCAAAGTGGTGTTACAATTACTAAACTGAAAACCTGAGTTTTTCACTAATTAACATGCCCAGTGTGGTATGTATTTCTCCCAACTGTGATAAGGTTAAAGTGATCTAAGTTCTTAATCAGTGAATAGAAAAATCTCACATTTTACTTCTGCCATCCTGAGGGTTAAACTGTTATAATGTATTTCAAAACTGTTACTCTGTATTTTAGTTCAACTACATTTGTCTATGAATTTCCAGAGGTCTTTGTCACCAAATTATCTTGCTTGGGACCTATATCTGCAAGGACAGAACACCCTCTGCCAATTAGTAACTCTCTGGTTAGAAAAATGCTTCGGTCGTCTGCTGAAAATATTATGACTGAAAATATTATTTGGATACTGTCCTTATATTGAATGTCAAAAATGTTTTGGAAAACTGACATCACACAAGCCAACAAAAAAATCTTCTGAACTATAAGAAAGACCAGCACAAAAGGACTTGAACAGTAGACTAGTGCACCGGCAGACATTCCTTTGTATGGTCTGTGATATCGGACTGGATGCTTATCTCATTGGTAGATACAGCTTTGGCTTAGGGAGAATGCTTTCCAGCTGAGTAGTATATTCAAGTTCCCAGATGTCTTTATTAAAAGAAGGTTATAAACATGCTGTGTTTTAGGCTGCTGGAAAATCTGGAAGTTGTTTTCCACACACACACCTTGGGGGAAAAAAAGCCCTGCAAAAAAACATTGTCAATTTTATAAACACACACAAGCCAAACCTTCTGGCTGCATTCTGTGCAAACATATAGGTGATGGGGTGTAATGCTCAGATTATTATGGTCAATATCCAGCATTCAGAAATAAGTAACATGATCTGCTGTCCCTCCTATCTCCTGGTCTGATGCTCATCTATCTTTACACAAGTCATCTTTTCTTACACAAGTCAGCTATAAATACCGTTGGTATCTTGCCTTGCTGAAAGTACTCAAATCCTTTTTGTTTCAGGATCACTGGACCTCATAAAATTTGTTCCTTTAAAAATTTCTGGGTAGCTCTAATGCTATCTATATTATAGCTGCTTTAAATATTCTATCAGGTTATGCTCTAGAAAGTTTAGTCAGATTAGATATCTTTGCCTTTGGATCTGTTGTTCCCCTGTGCAAAAGACAGATCTATATAATTTCTGTTGAGCACTCCATAAATTGCTTCACTCCTAGGCAATACCACTTAAAAATAATGCCTCATACAAGATTCAGCCTACCCACTATCAATTAGAAAAGCATGTTTGCAAGGCTTAGTTAATTGAAAGCTTCCCAGCAGGATTACTCTTAGAACAATTATATATTTTCACTCTCAGTTCTTGTTAATTAGTCAGTCATAAAATAGTTCTTACTCACCATAAACTCTTTGAAGTTCAATTCACTAGGAGAAATTTCATTCAGCCCATTGTTTGTTCAAGTTTTTATCAGATAAAAATGCCACTTACTATTTTTCTTACCAATATGCATACTTATTTCTAACATGTTCATATTAATTTGCATATCAGAAAGATCTGTTTGACAGATTCTTTGTCATCCTTTTACAAAAATTCCTCTTCTGTTAGCAGGCAATTAATTACATTAAAAGATGTACATTTTCTGGTACAATTATTTTGCAGGAAAAAAAAATAGTATGAAGTGTCCTGCCAGTGGTGTATAAAATGTTGCTAGAGTTTTGGTGTGTGAAGAAAAACTGTGTATAAGGAAGCTGTGGCCAAGAAAGAAGTGGAAATAATATAGAAATAACATATCAGCTAGGTGATTGATAACTTGACCAGTACCACATGATGCACAGGTGGAAGCAGTAGTACCATACCAGTAACACTAACCCTGGAGATTCAAATACTCTACAATTTTTTCCAATACTAGATTGTTTCCAAAATAGACAACACATAAAATTAAACAACATAAAAAACATAAAAACATAGGGTTTTTAATTGTAAGTCTCACAAAAGGTCTTACCTATGCTTCATTCATGTGCTTAGTTACCAATGTCTTCGAAAGGTGGACAGATTCTAAAATAATTGCTAAGAATTAATTGAGTAAATTAACTACTCTTTCTCCAGGGCATAACTTAGGGTTGTTGAACCTTTGCAATTCAGCAAGATCACTTTAGCAGAGTGTTTAGTACAGACTTCAATTCACTCTCTCAGGAGAGTGACAGTATTGACACCTGCTCAGCCAGAAATATGCCTTACAGTCTGCTTCCCTTCTCCAGTACCATCTCTGTGGTTAGTATTTCCATTAACTTGTTGAAATTAAGATAAAAAATTTCCTTGAGGACAGATGGTATGTAAGCATGTTGAGAAAAGAACAAGAATGGCAACAAGGACTCCCAGGTTTCTTTGCCTAAGGCTTCATTTTAGCACCTTCACAGAGCTCCATTTTTCTTTCCCACCCTTCCCACTTTATTTTCCTCATTTACCCACCACTGAAACAAACATGTAGACCTTGCAGTTTCATGAAGCATATGCTAGGAATATTCCACATGCCTTTTTTTTCTGGAATAGCTCTTTGTTTCCAGGACTCTCACATCTGTCCCAAGCTGAGTCGTCATCCTTAGGCTGCACTTGCTGTGAAGGCACCTTGTAAATTATGTCAATAAAATATTGCAATGGGATTCTCACAGCCCTCCCAGAAATGTGGCCTCACTTTGGCTGAGATGGTAAGAATCTCTTAGCTGATGAATTTCTTAGCTGTCAGCTACATTTTTCTCAGGTCTACAAACTGCACCTTAGGAAGGGATGTGTAAGATGGCCTTTATGCCCTTCTGATCTCAACCCACCTGGCTCCAGGATGTTTTCTCCTGTGACCAAAAGGTTGTTACCAGTTCAGCCAGCTGGCAATGACCTCAAAGAGCTGATATTTTTTCACTTTGTATTAGATCTGCAGAAATCTCTTGCCAAATTGGCCTCTGTCCAAAGCCATGGAAATTCTCTGAAATGTACTTGAAAACCAAGTTTACCATCTAGAAAAGATAAAGCCATGATAGAAGAGGCTCCCATCTACAGAGATTTTTGACAGGAGTTAGGCCTCTGTAACATGTCCATCAGATAGTAAAGGGGAGACATTGTAGTAGCTTGTGTGATTTTCTTTTAAGGGCATAGAGGCAGTGAATTCTGCTTGTACCAAATGTTTTGGATAGTCCTTTAACTCCTTATGACACATACAGGGTTCCCAAAGAAGATGTGTCCTCTTTGAATCACTGTTTTTTCTGTTGGTTCTGGAGTCTCCCATAGAGATGTTTCTATACTCTCCATGACTGCCACTCACAACTGCTGAGAGCAGTGAAATTCTATCCAGAATGATGTATAAAACTGAGGAAGACTGTGGACCAGAGACACATGATGCGTGTTGAAGGAGTGTGATTTATCCATCAATTACATCTACATAAGAAAAGACATTATCATATCGTCGGAACTACTAGTGCTGATAGTCCTAAACAGTCTTTATATGCAGTGAAAATTCCTCTATCTACCTTTAATGTAAATATAAAATAGAAAAATATTGTCAGGTTGTAGTCACACAATTGCACAGTTTCTTGCACAGAGGCCACATATAAATACAGCAACTGGAAGCACTTTTCTGTCTGTAGATCAGAGCAAATACCTCCACTGTGTTCTGACTGCAAGCCAGGGGACTGTCAGTGGTCCCAGCCCACTGTCCATACTCTGGAGTGTTGGCAGAAGCAGTTGCTCACTATGTTCCAACATACATTTTTTCGTTGCCTACACTTCATTCAGTACAAAGGCTTATGTGTCCTGTTTGTGTGTCTGTTTCCTCTAGCTATATTTTTTGGTTTAATAGGAGATATTATCTCTCTTTGCAGTTATTCTGTATATGTTATGACATATATGTCATATATGTCAGGACAGATTTGGTGTAAAAATACATGACTTTTCTGTGAAATACAGTAAAGCCTTTGTTTTTCAGCATGGCCCTTTTTTGAACTCTGGAATAGAAAGTTTCACTTTATTTAGATATTATTAGTTCAGAAAATGCAGATGGTATAAAGGTACATTATACATTAGCTCTTTAATACTGAAACTTAATGGCCTGACAGCTTTTCTTAAACCTTTCTTTCTTCTTTCTGTCTCTTACCCCAGGTGCTTTTTGAGTAGGGCTCATGCCATGTTGTCTCCAGCTTTCTCATGGGCCTCATCACATACTCAGATTTAATTATTTTCATGCTGGTTGTCTTTGGCTGTGGCATGCCCTAAGCAGCAGGAAGTCGGTAGGAAGCAGCAGCTGAGCACATTTCTGCTGCATGGCCTGCTTCAATGATGGGCTGTTGATTGCCTGATGTTTGGCAGGACCGGTGTAAACAACCTCACTCCAGCTGGAATCATCAGGGCATCTTGAACCCCATAGAAAAGAGCTCTTAAAAAGATGGTGCTGTTCTTTCACAAGATTTCAAATCCAGCTGATACGGTAAGAGCATTTTAGAGATGTTCTTCAACTTCTACAAGGTACTTGAATTATAACAAGGCAATAAATGGGTTAAAGGTAAAAACAAGGACTAAACAAAATAAATCTGACACACGTGGAAGTGGATTAGAGGCTGAAATAGTGTCAGGCTACAAACTGCAACGCCTTACTGGGAACAGCAACCAGATAGAGACTTTCTGCATTTGGTTTCCTGAGGGTAATTCTCACCTCAGTCTTCCTCAATATTTTAACTACTAGTATAGAAGAAAATCTGAAGTCAAAATAAAGACTTCAGGTCACAGGTGGTGGGACTGTAAATTATAGTGGTGAGATATGATCAACGATAAAAAATATGAAGTCTTTCTTCTCACACTTTTGTGTTGGGTCCGATAAGAGCTGGATCATCACTCAGGAAGGGAAAAAAAGATACTCTTTTGTTTCTTACTCTCTGTCCACTGGAAATATTAAAAATTTATACTTTTAAGTGGATGACTAGTATCTGTTGAAAAGATTAAACTGAAGAAAATATTAAAATACTTAATTCTTGGAGATATCTTCATCCTTAGACATTTTGAAATACATTTTAGAATAAGAGAAAAGACAAATTTCAACATTATGAGTGATTAAAAAAAAAAAAATCCTATCGTATCAAAATATATATTTTATTTTTACAAGGTAATTAAACACATCCACGGAATAAGTTTGTATTTTCAAGATATCTTAGTGGCATAAAATCTAAATTTTCCTAGATTTTAAATTATGAGAGTTATATGTCTTTTCACACTTTAAAAAGAGCACAGAATCTGTTTTCAGTGAAAAAAAATTCTCTTGAACTGCCCACACAGGAATTATCTTTAGAAAGCCAAGTATTTTGATTATCTGTTCTAAATGTCATTACAGAGTTCTTCTTTTCTTCCTGCATACCACAGGTGAACTCTAGGAAACATCTTGAGATCTTGAGTTAAGAAGCAATAAAATATTTTATCACCTCTTGAAATTAACATGCTCAAAGACAACCCAGTTAGAGCACAGAATTAGTAAAGAATAACAGCGATGATAGCCCTTATAGTGAGAAAAAAGGAAGACACTGATAAATTATTTTAGAAAAAGAGCTGAATAGAAAATAATGTGAGCACTTCTACCTGATAAAGATCCTTAATGGATATATTATCTTTCATTTTGAACTCATGTATACGGTAGTAATTGTTATTAATAATGTGTCAGCTGTTACCCTTGAATAGATAAAATGACAGTGCAATTATGTATAATGCTAGGGGGGTTCAGTTTATTAGATAACTGTATAGCAAAAAGCAGGCTTGAAATAGCTTCAAGTTCTTTTGCAATATTCTATTTTAAAAACAGTAACTTGCAGTTACTGGTTTTTTTTCCTGCAGTAAAAATATAGCAGCTGTCAATAAAATAGAAAAAGTGAAAGAAATAAAAAAAATTTAAAAGCAATAGTGCAAAGAATTCCACAGCAGGGGAAATAAAGGAGCTGTAAATGAGTAGAGTTAAACCTGTATAAAATATTTGAAAAATGAATCCAGCATTTTACAAGAGCTGGTTTTCCAATGTATAGGTTTCAGTGGCAGATGCACTCTATGGTTCTTAATAAACTTTTAGCACTACCTATGCCAGATGAATCCTTTCCTGTTTAATACAAAGTTATGGCAAAGCAATTTGCTTTGTGGAATGAAAAGGAATCTGAAGAGTCCAGACAGAGAAATCCAATTTCATCTCCAGACAGCCCCCATGCTATATGTCCTCCATTTTAATGACTGATGGATTCTATCGCTCCTTTCCTGGCAGCACAGAAGACACTGGCTTTCCCCTAATGCAGAACCAGTTAAAAATTCAGTGTTATATTTTGGGGGGTTTATTTTGGTCGAACAAAGTTTGCAATGCATGTACATACATTTATTAAGACCTTGCTTCCTTCTTTCATTAATTCAGCTAAAATACAATTTCCAGGTTAATTAACTGTAGGCTTATATAAATTCTGTCTGTTGCTCCATCAGCCTTTTCTGATTCTTTTCCATTGATCCATCAAGTGTGAGCTGATTGCAGATTTCTAAAACATAAACCACCTCTTACTTGAAGACCAAAGCTGTATCTAAGCCTCTGAAACACTCATGAATTTCTCTATGAATCTATAACACATTTTAAAAAGTATATTTTTTATTTTTTCCTTTTCTTGTCACAGAATGTCAAGTTTAAGGTTTTTTAGATTGATCAAACTCTGTCCTCAGAGAAATGACTAGTTTTATGTGCTAGCTCCAATAAAAGAATCAAATTTGACCTGATGTCGACAACAAATTTTGAAAGAAAATTTACAGGTTTAGGGGGCAAAACTTCAATTTGTTCACACATAGTGAAGTCTCTTGATCCTGTAAGTACATTGAAATCGAATTATTTGATTGCTAAGTATTTGAGAAGATTTTTATTCTTGTTAAAGCTGTCATTCAACTTTACCAGTAGTAAAGACTCTACTTTGTTACACACTTCACTGTTTGCAAATAAATCTGTTTATGCATTCAGACCAGAAACAATATAACTCAAAATTTTCATTGCATGGGAAATTAAAAAGTTATTTAAAAGTGAAAAGAACTGACCTATTTTTAATAAAAGTGAATTATGGAAGGCAACCATTTCATTAAACAGTAATTCAAACTGGTTTGTATAGAAATACTCTTAATGAAACCACCTCAAAATCTAAATTCTTGGGCTTTGTTCTATGATTTTTAAGAGAGAACCCCTAAATTTCTAGTTAGGGTTAAAATGTCTGAGCACTACTGACAAGGCACTCTTGGATTCCCACAAGGATTTTCCAATCTCTAGATTCAGTGGTACCAAGTACCATTTGACATTTGGAATGGAAACCAGGGATTTGGGGACAGTAAGCCTGAAGCTTCTGGCTTCTGAACCAGATTCCTGGAATGGTTTTGATCTTGGCAGCCCACAGAGTTAATAGGTGATGTATTCAGAAAGCATGCAATTGAAAATTGGTGAATTTCTTGGAACAATATTCCACTGAACACTATTCCTTCAGAAATTGAAATGAAACTCAATTTTGCTTGTAAAACAGAAATTGAATTATGTGACTTTAAAAAAAGGAATATTTGCTACATTTGAGGAAAAAACTGAAATCCTTTTGGTCAATGTAGTATTATTTTTTCCATTTGGAAAATGTTGTGAATACTACACCACTTATTTCTTGACTGTAGAAATCATCTTAACTTGCATATACACCACTTGGGTTTTTCCTGAGTAAAATGATTAAAAACTCATATGATATTTAAACTGAACAGTTGCTGTAGTTCAGTAGTTAAATCTTTTCCTAACCTAGTAGAGATCACTACCTCAGTAACAGTTCATTAATCGATTGGAAAAAAAAAAATGGGAATGTCACAATACACTTTTTTTCCTGGTAATATATTTTCTTTGTGTTGTATGTGTTTTATTGCAGTAGGAAAACTATATGAACCTACAAACCTGTGACATATCTAGTTAAATAACAGCATGGGCAGAAATGTAATGTAATCTTCACTTGTTCCACTTGCTCATATGCATTTCCTTCAATTTGCTGATATTAGAGTACAGCTAAGCACACATTAGATGGGGTTTTGGGGAGGGTTTGGCTCGCTTGCTTGATTTTGGAGGTTGGGTTTGTTTGTCCTTTTGGTTTTTTTTCTCTTCCCTATTTTTCTTCAGTTTCCAATGAGAAAACAAACTACAAAAAACCACCAGAACTAGAAGTCTACCAATTATTTTCTCACTGAATAACATTTCTGTTTTTTCTAAATGCTTCACTTTGAACTAGATCAATATGAAGGAAAGTGATATGATAAACATTCTTTAACTATCCTTACATAGGCAGAACGTAATTTGATATCACATAGTGTGCAATTCACTTATCAACTATTTAATTGTTCTTCAAATAAGAACAATTTATTTTCAACATACTTCCAGTGGAATCCATTAGTATACCATTAGCATTCTAAATGTTATTCATTAACTACTATACACATGTGAAATGAAACTCATCCAAGATAGTAGAATTTTCAGAGATGTCAGGACATTTGGGTTTGAAATATGCTTACACTCAGCAATCCAAGAAATGTTTATATTTTAAATTAATCTTGTGATTGTACTCTGTTTCACTCCGTGTTTCTTCTGGTTTTCTGTTTCACTTCCTGACTAATGCTTTCCATTTTTTTTCCTCTATAACTGTAAGAAATGCACTCTGCATGTAATTACTAGTCTTCATTTGATCACTCAATACATGAATTTTTCCCAGCATATTCACTGTATATTATCTTTCAGCATTTTATTTTTTACCCTGGGAGCTGATTTCTAGAAGTGATTACTTGGAAAAACTGCAGTTTGCTCAATGTTTTTGAAGTCTTAAGAAAAGCTTTTTTTTAGCAACATCATCTCTTTTGGTATATTCTTCAAGAAAGCTTGAACTGTTTATGTTATTTATTGTTTTTATTTATCTTTGTGCCCATCATCTGGAGAAACACTTAATCTTATCAGCTTTGTTTTATTGCCAAAATCCCATTTCACGGAAATAAATCAGGGTTTTGTTGTTTTAGTGTACTGAGACAGAAAATTGACTTTCATTTAAAAAATCTTGGCAAAAGGAAAGATACGACAACAAACTCCCAAGTTAGTGTAAACTTTCCTAACATGGGATCTTAGATTCTGAATTCAAAACTTATCAACAACTAGAGCAGTTTTAGGACTACTCAGGCTTACCTGTCACTTAGGGTGATTGCAACTTTTAGCACAATTTTTTCTCAGCAATTCTAAGTATGACAGTGATCAACAAACGTATTGTGTAAGCCAAGGAGTAGGTTGACTGCACACACAGTTTTGGTCCATGTAGCTGGTGCTGATATTTTCCCCCCTTTTCAAAGGCTGAACACAGTGGCAAACAGTATCTATGCGGAGTTAAGAATTACTGTTATAATTAACAGATTGGCTAAACTGCCAGCAATTAGTAGACTGTATCTAATATTGCTATAATACTGTTAAAATTGTTATATAGAACATCTGTGATATATAACTCCTAATTCATGTAAATAGGTAATTTGCTGGCTCCTTCAAAATCGTGAAATTATGAACTTGCAACAGCTGAGAATGTTACCTATCACATTTGCATAATACCTTCCCTATACTTAACCACCTACTGGCATACTTCTAAGATATTTCAGTATTTATGCACTTCAGAAAGGGGCATCTTCTAATTATAGTGTTAAATTTTATGTATAGTAAGGAAAAAAAAACCACACAAATAAGCAACAAACCAATGCAAACCAAAATAGTAAGCAAAAAAAAACAAAGATAGAAGACGTTAAAACCAAAATTAAAAACCTCTTCTACTGTGACTTCATGCAGAAAATGTTACTGAAATGTGTTAAAAGTATTTTAAACAGTGAAGAAAATGGGTTTCTGCAAACTTGCTCATGATTTCTTCTTTGAATGGGTGGCGAAGAGCCCTTTAATTTTGCTTTAAGATATTGTGATTAAGATGCAAGACACTTATGTTTTACTACAAATGTAGTAACAATTTAAAGGTGAACACATTTTTATGTTGCTACTTTTGGCAGCTGTGAATATAGCAGTTCTTGAGAACATGATCATTCGTGAGAAGCATTCATCATACTGTTTCCAAAATGAGTTCCAAGTGATCATGGCCATAGTATAATAACTCTTTAAAGCTGTCTACTTTGCAGTTTATAAGGAGTAATATTCACGCAATCATCACTCTGAAAGATGATTTGAAAGTTGATGAATGTTTTAAGACCATTGTTTCTTCAGTGTGATTTCATATAGAAATGGGAAAACCAGGAAACCTCTGCAATGTTTTGTAGCTTTATACCTTACCTAAATGTAAAATTACAAACCTTGAGTTTGCCAAGACCAACTTCTCAGATTTAAGTGGCAGAGCACAGTTCGTACTGTACACAGAGAACTACAGCAGAAAGTGGGGGAATAAACTTGAGACAGTTCCAGGAACAGGCTGAACACACCTGAGCTGGCAAACTAAGCCTTGAACAGTTTGTGAAAAGTTCATGTGCCCTGAGAATTTGTGATTAGGTCTGTTGTTTTCAAAGCATAATCTACCTGAGCTTCCTATAACCCCTTAATATTTGAGGATATGTGCTTTAGTTTCAAGATCTGTTCTTGATACAAGTACAACAGTTTAAGTGTTTCATTTGAGGGAAAGCAAACCAATTAAGAAAAAATAAAATTAGTCCAATAATCTCATTGTCCACAATGTTCTGCTATAGAAATACAATTCTGGCAGCCTTACAAGTTTCTGGAGAGCTGAAGGTGACAAGAAACACAATGTAATTTTCACACTTCCCTCTTAGTTCTTTTTCTTTGGCCACCTAAATCTCATTAGCTGGTCTCCAGGTGTCTGAGTTTTACTAGGAGTAGAAATTAACATCTTTTTTGCATGTAGCAAATGTAACACTGTTTTTAACAACACACCCATAAAGCAACAGACCTATAAAACAAGCAAACAAACAAGTTCAGAACAAACAAAAAGATAAATGAATACTTTATTAGACTATTGAATTGGCACGAGTGAAGCATGTTCTAATAAATCTTTTTCTCATAAAAGCCTTGAATAATTTCTTTTCATCTTTAGAGAGAATCTATAATGTTGATCCTTAATTATACAGGCCTTATCGCTATATTTATTGTTGGCCCCAAGTACTGAGTGGTTCTGCTCAAATCTCTACAATTGTGACTACCATGCTTATGCTCCTGAAAGAAAACATTCCACAAAATTCAATAATTTGTTTCCTGTTTTTATTATTTTTTGGAGTGAGTCTACTTACTGCAAAATATTTCTATTGATGTAGCTTCCAACTGTTAGTTCCAGGAGTTAGATTTTTACTGAGTAAATAAAGTACAGGAAGTAACTCTGATTATCTCGGATACTGTGAATTTCATGCTGTAGCTGAAGCTTTATTAATTCCAGTCCCATACACCTGAAGCTTGAGACTGGTTGCATATGTTGCATAGCCAAATATCTATGTATGTGATGAATTACTGCCCTCAGGAAAATTTTTCTGGTTTGGCTTTTTTCTGTTTGTTTATTTCTTTCTTGCCTCCTTTTTCTTTATTTTTTTTTTTTTAAAGAAGACAGTTTTCATCTTGATAAGATGAGATTTCTATTCTACTGATACTGCCTTGGCCTTTCAAATGTAACTGATTGCAAATGGGAAGATCAAGCACTATTCTTTGTGAAATAGAAAACACCCCACTTATTATTGATCAACAAAGTTAATCTCTATGGCTCAAAGCACTTCTGATATGTTTATATATTCATTTTTCTCTTGAATATAGATTAATAACTCTAGTGTGTCCAGAGAAACAGAGGTGATTCCCTTGTCTTTATTAACCTGTGCTTACAATTCACTGATATTTTCCCACTGGTATGTCACACATGCAGCTGACTGTATGGATATAAATCATATTTTTTTGAAACATTTAGTTCTAGAAGGGTATTGCAGGCAGGGAACAAATAGAAGGTGCAGTTATTTGAGTTAGAGAATAAACTTTTAAAACAAACAAAGAAGACCAGACAAAATGAATTTTAAGCCTCAAGATAAAGTGCTCTCTTTTTGTAATTTTACAGTTTTGAGGTTTAAGTAAATGAAAACTCTTTGCAAAACCTGGATAATAAGGATGGGAGCTGGTTAGGATTCTTTTTTTAAACAGCCTCTTTTTGGAAAGTGCTGATTTGGCAAACACAAGCTTTTTATGGGCACCTCCTAGTTTTGATGGATCTTCAGTTAGAAAACATTTCTCAGAACCACGAGATTCCTCTCTAAAGTGGGAGGACCAGAAAAACAAATCTGTTGTGGCATTCACCCACATTCAGGTCCAATTCCCCTCTGTCTCATCCCCCCCGTTTGTGGTTCACAGGTTTTGAGTTCAGAGGGATGTCATAGAAATTCCTCTATAGGAATACCAAAACAGTTTCTAGAAGTGGAACAGCTACACATTGATTAAAAGGAAAAAGGCAGCTGTTTGACTATTTTAAAAGGAAGAAAAAAACAAAGTTGTCTTCCACATGAAATGTTGAGATGTTTGAATGCCTCATGGTTTCATAAGTCCAGTTTCCAACCATCACAAATTATGTGTTCACAAGGGAGATTTTGGTTATGCACAAATGGGGATAGATTGTGGCAGGCAGCTAGTTTGGTTTTGCAAATTCATGACAATAAGGTCACAAATGAGGATAACTCTCCTTAACAAACAATGATCAAAATGAAGACTACAGAGTATCAACTACTCAACAGACTGAATATCTATCTATAGCGTGAATGCTGAGTCTGGATACTTTGCAACTAGCAAAAAACCCCAACTCCAGTCAATAGTTGAAAGCAAAATGTTTAATTTCACAGATGATATGGCATACATTACTGCTTTTTTTGCTTAAAGATTGTGTTGTAAAAAAAATCCCATAAGATAAATATTTTCCAACAGTAGGGAAGGTTTAATACATCTACTATCTGTTGCATAAAATCAAAACTTATCTGATAAGTAGTTACATTTACTAAAAAACCAGAAACTAGTGTAATCTTTTACTTTTTTCCCCCCAAGCTGTATATGCTCAAAGAAATTCTGGAACTGTTGCAATCCAACATCTGTCCAGAACACAGAACTGGATGACTCAGAAGATAATCTACAGTGAAAGCTGCCTTAAGACATCACCAAGTCCCTTCTGCAAAGAAAGATACACAGAGAAAGAAACAACTCTAGATTGACTTATAAGACCTCTAATCTGTACAGAAAAGAAGGTGAATGCTGGAGGAAGAGGAAAATGTGGTTATACACACACATTTGGAGAAAGAAGAAGATAAACATCTTAATTTAGATTTTTCCTTTATTTTAGGAGCGAGAGATTGAGTCCATTATTCACAGAATGAAAACCATATACAGTCACCCAGAGCTTCAAGACAATTTACTGACATAAATTAATTGAGGGAGTGGCTAAAGTTTCTTGTGTGTTGGCATCATGCAAACTGCTGCTGGAAATATAAATGTGACTACATTTAGCTGTTAATGAATGGTGTTCAGACAGAGAAGCTATGCAGATCTAAAATACTCTTGTATTCCTCTGCAATAACTAGCATCTCAATGTAATGGAAAGCAGTGGAAGGTATCCATCTAAACAGACGCATAAAGTCTACTCAAGAATTCCTAATCAGGGGACTGATATGGAATAGGAGATGAAATTTTCATCCTGTTATGAGTGAGTAACTAATTGTGAGGTGATATACATTCAGAGTTGCTTGATTTCCAAAAATGGAAAGACACTCATAATAATATGGTTAGGAATATGGCCATAATAGAAAGATATGATTAAAAACTGTGTTTCAGAAGATTGCTTTTGGATTTCTCAGGTACCCCGTGCTCTTTTCCTCCTTAAAGATTCCAATTTCCCAGCTTTTTCGATTTACATTAGCAAAGCACTTTCTTGATAAAATGATATCCTTGTTTAAACAATTAGGAATGAACAACACCTTTGGAGGGAAGAAAACGGAGAGAAATTCAAATTAAATTAGGGAGAGTAAAAATATAATCAATGCATATTAAGCTGTTAGGAAATCTGTTATGTGGTAAAATGGGGAAGAAGTGAGAGAAAAAGGTGTGTGTTATGTAATTTATGTTGTTTCCCCTGGGTAGATCTACAGAACAGACAGCATATGCTAAGAAAGAGATAAATAAATGAGCTCAAGGTAATAGGTTTTCTACAGAAATCTGAACAAGCATGAATATTTCTATGCTTTACTACCTTATAATAAACTCTTCTGTTACTTAAATGAAGACTGGTATGAACCTCAAATGACAGAGAGCATAGATGTTCCCAGAAGACTTAACTGTGGATTAAAGACACATGCTCTTTAGAAGCATGTTAATCACCGAGTATTTTACCAAAAAACCCAAGGTTAGAAAAATTATTGTTTCGATTTCTACATTCTCCAACTATGCCATTTATAGAGGCACTGAGCTGACATGAGCTAATTCTTGAGTAAAAAGTAGTTATGGCACCTTATCCTACTTTAGCAAACTGGATTGAACACTAAGATAATCTTAGCTGTCTTGGCAATACAAAAAGCCCTCAAGAACAGTCTACAAAGAAAATTCTGTAAATAGGTCATCCTGAAGATCACAGTGGTTAGAAAAATGATTTAGCGTGGATGCTAAGAATCTCTGAGTTTTCTTTCCTATACTGTCACTTTCCACTAACACAGTTTGAGCTTTTAACTTTCATGTTGGCTGCCATTCTTCCTAAGTGATATAGTAAATCTTTCTTTCTTGAAACAGAGATTTCTTAGAAAGGGAATAGGCGGGATGATTAGCCATAATGATTTTGTAAAATTATACATCTGGTTTACTTAAATAATTCCTCTGCCTCTTGATACCGTGAGTCAAAAACAGATTTCTAAAAAGTCTCTTTCATTTTTTTTTCCTGTTGGTACCTTATTTTTCCAAATTTCTAGCAGTAAAGTTAATAATGGAAAAGTATTTTTGAGTTTAATTTTTTTCTCCAGGTCTCAATTGCACAGTATGTTCTGAACAAGACACAAGATATGGTGTAGTCAATTGTTTGATTTCAAATGGAAAAATATTTTTTGAAATATACAGAATTACTCTATATGCTAATACAAAAAAACACTTGAAAGAAATGTCACAGCACTTCCTTATAGTAAAATGGGAAATATTAACGATGTGATCTGTATAACAAGGAAGATATTCTGTTACATATTTTAGAAATACGTCTTTGGTGTTTAGTTGTGTCAAATATGGTGCTGCAGAAATTAGAAAGTTACTGCAGATGTTTCATTAAACATATATTTCTATGCATTGTATAAATAAAATAATGAGCATATAAGTGCATTTTTGCATCATAGTAGTTGAGTTAGTTCTTCATTGTTAAATTCAACATGTATTATGTATCTTCAATAAATTGTTTCAGTGATCCCTTCTTTCAGCTGCTCTTACTCAGATTTAAATTATTGAATTAGTGTTCACAGCTCTCTCTGCCTTCTCTTCTGAAGTCCAGGGGACACACACACACAAGTTTTTTTGGTTGGTTTGGTTTGGATTTTTTAAATAAGTCACCTAACATTCATTCTTCCTTTTTTTCAAAGTCTTATAATGTATTTTCTTTATGTAAATTATAGTGTAGAGTTTACAATACTGTATTGGTTTCCATCTCTTTTCATCCAGCTGGCATCTCTCTCAGCATTTTTAAACCATGGCTGTGTAGGATTCACACAAATATTCCTAGTTACTATGTGTCTGTTGTTCAGCCAGTTGAGTTATTAGAAGACTTGTAAAGGTGCAGTATTTCAGCTTCCAGAAGAAATGCCAACACATTACTTCACTCACAACCAAGCAATTTAAATTGTCTGTAATAGTTGCTCCTTCACGTAACATTGAGAAATTGAAAGGAGCTGTCTTACAGTTTACAACTATGTGGTGTGCAATTTGACAGTGTTTATGGACCTAGCATCTTTATTTGATGAGCTTCCAGAGTTTTTTAAAAAGCAGATTAACTTTGTTATCTCTTTCATATTGGTTTTCTTATAGTGTTCACCAGCATCTTGCAAGAGCATATTAAGTTGCACTGTTACTGTATGTCACACATTGTTTATTCTCTCCCGAGAGAGGAGGATGAACAGCGTGCGTGTTGCTAGTGAGTTTTATACATACCTATGTTTACATAGGTCCTCCTTCCTGCCCTTCTTGAAAACTGAGACAACATTCACCAGCTTCCAATCAGCTGAGATAACTCTCCAGATTCCCAAGACCACTCAAAAATCACCAAGAGAGGCTTTGCAATGACATCAATCAACAAGTTCTTTGAGGATTCTCCTATGAATCCCATGAAAACCCATAGATTTATAGGAATTCAGCTGGAGCAGAAGATCCTGCATAATTTCAGGGTCAGCTGGGAGTTTATCATTATCAGAGTCATGGCTCCAGCTCAGGGCACTGAGACCCTCTTGGCCCATCATCAGTGTTGAAGGCAGAGGCAAAGAATGCATTAAACACCTCTGCCTTGTCTCTGTCCATGATTGTGAGGTGACCATCCTCATCCATAACAGGACAACATTGTTTTCATGCTGCCTTTGGCCAGTTTCATCTCCAATTGAGCTTAGGCAGCAGGAATTTTCTCCATTCATTGGCAAGCAATACCTCTCTATTCTTCTCATGTCATGTGACTTTGCTTACACTGGGCGTACACCTTCATTTTTTGCTGTATTCCCAAGAGAAATCCCTAGTCAGCCAAGCCTTCCTTCTACCTCATCTGCTGGATTTCCAACATTTAGGAATTTCCTGCTCCTGAGCTCTTATGAGGTGATGTTTAAAAAGTGACCAGCACTGATGGATCCCAGCACCCGCAAAAACATTTTCCCAGGGGACATTACTCACTAATTCCCTGAGCAGCCTGAAGTCAGTTCTCCTCATGTCCAAGTCCAGGGTTGATGTTTTGCTGGCACTTTTCCTCCTGCCAACAGAGATTTTAATCTCGATCACTTTGTGGACGCTGTGGCCAAGACAGCTGCCAATCCCCACTTTGCTCACAAGATCCACTGTGCTGACAAGCAGCAGATGAAGGAGGGCATCTTTCCGAGTCAGATCCCTAAGGACTTGTTCCATAAAGTTGTTATCCAGGTGTTTTAGGAATCTTCTGGCCCAGGTTGTACCAGCTGTGTGATGCTCCCAGCTAATATCTGGCAAGTTGAAGTCCTCCATAAGGACAAGAGCAGTTGACTTGGAAGCGTCCATTAGTTCCTCAAAGAATAACTTGTCAGTGTCATCGTTCTGGCTGAGAGTTTTATAGCAGACTCCCACAGTGACATCTGCATTATTTGTTTGTCCCTCGTTTCTTACTCAGAGGCTTTCAACTGTGCCATTGCCAGCTGTGAGCTGCATATATTCTAGCATTTCCATTATATACAATGCCACCCCCCTGCGTCTTCTGCTCTGCCTATTCTTTCTAAAGAGCCTGTGACAACAAATTACTTATATATAAAGTATGCATGTTGTTGAAATTTATGTTTCAATAATCCTGGAGCAATGTGCTTTCCCCTTAATGCAGGAGCAAGAGATGTTCTGTGTGTGTGTGTGTGTGTCTGTGTGTCTGCTTGTGTGTGTTGGCTGGATGTGAGAGTGGTAAGAACAGAGGGGAGGATGGGGGAATGGAGTATTTATTTGGCGCTCAGTAAAACCTGCAACAGATGTTGTCTACCACAGATGACTGTGATACATACCACAGAGGGTTCAGTTTTCCACAGAAATCAAAACACCTATTGTGGTTTTCACTTCCAAATATTTCAAAATATATTTTAAGCTGCTTCGTAGGACATAAAAATAAAGACTGTGATTTCATATTCCATGGAAAGCCAGTGTGTAGATCAGAAGAGAGGTGAGAAGTTTGTTATATCCTGAATAATTGGAGCAAGATATTGCTGTGTTCTGCTCCTTCTCATAAGCAACAGTAGGGTTCCCATCCTCAACACTACCAGTATCTTCAGCTGCTTGTGTGTCTACATTAGTTAATTAATCTTCCCAGTATACTTCAAGTGACATCACTAACTATTTATCTGTATTGATGTTTGCGGTTTTTTACTGTTTCACCTAAAAAAAGGCATATATGATTGATTACAATAAAGTAAAGAATGACATAATGCAAAGTGGGTTAAAAGGACTGTTGGCTTTCATTTTCGAAATGTTATGTAGAACTCTGAATTTTCTTGTACATAATGTGTTTAAACTTTGCATTTAAGCATTTCTTTTTATTTCTTGGGACCTTGGGGACAATACAGTACACTTAAGAACTGGAATATCTAAAAATCTTCTGATTCACAAACTTTTCTCTTCAGATTAGACATTCATTCTAGACAAATATGAAATTGGTAAGAATTTTAAAATATAATTTTCTTAAAATCTTATTAATTTTTTTTTCTTGTGTTTAGGCATATTTGTCTCTGGATTATATTGTTTCTATTGTATTGAAACTGAATTCAGGGTTTAATCTTGCTTAGCCTACAATACCTTATCTTTTCAAATGTTCTCCCATTTCATTTTTTCCCCTAACAAATAGTAATGAAAAATGCATTACTTTAAAATGTTTATTTAAAGCCCTAAAGCTGAAGTGTCTAAGTATTTACTTATGACTCTGGCCGTGTATAAAGCTGTTTACTCAAATGAATGCATTTGCAGATTGTTGCGTTTCACAGGATAATACATAGCCTGATATACTACTTTAAGCACATTTATCTGCACTGTATTTGTCTGAAAACAGTTTCATTTATTTTAGTATCTCCACGAGACATGTAAGTGATAATGACTTACTTTAAAGAGTCACAATCTGCCTCCTTGCCTTCCATTCTCTGTTGCACACCAGTGCATCAGAGGCTGTATTTTAGTTGCAAATCCTCACTCACTAGCAGTAGCACTGCAGATGCAGCTATTCCACTTGCAATGAGATGTTCCAAAGATACAACTGGGAATCAAAGACTGAGTAGATTGTAGCCTCTCATCTTTGCTCAACATAAGAAAACAGTTAAGTGCTGTGTTATAAATAAGATCAGGTCTTAATGCTTTAACACTAACAGCTTATAAACTAATGTTTTGGAATTGCTCAAGGGACCTCCAAAAGGAAAAAAAAAACAACCAAACAAAGAATAAAATGCCTTGAACTGTTGGAATTGGAATTTAAGAGCACACAACAGGAAACTATAGTAACTCATAATCTCTGTTCCCATATTTTTAACATGGATTAAGTTATGCACATGCTCTGGCGTGAGAAAGAGTTTACACAATTTAAATGATTGAGCCCATGCAATTCCTGTCAGAACTTGTGAGGTTATTTTTCCAGAGGAAGACTAGGGAGTTTTCAAAGGCATTCTTTGTCACTGTACCAAACAAGATCACAGCGAGATTGTCACCATTTAATTGACAGGAAGGCAAAAAAGAACAAAGCTATGTTTAATGTGTTCTCTCAGAAAAGGTCACTTTCAAAGTGTGTTCTTTCACAAGGGCACAAGCTCACCAATTTTACCCCTGGCAGCTGGGGTTTTCTGATGGATTATTATCTTCCCTTTGCTTACATTTCTTTGGAGATTGCAGGAGTCATGCTCCTGCAATGCACAGGAAAACAATTTCAAGGATTGTTCTGTTCAGACACTGTGATCAACTTAAAACATGTTTTCGTAAAAACTTCTGCTTGCTATTTATGACCCATATAAATGAAAAGCGTGCATTGTACTCACCCTTAAGGTATTCACAATAAGGATTTTACATCCAGATGAAAAATTTGTGTCTAAACCAAAATCCAGTTTTCTGAATTTTACACTCCACCTGAGTAGAACACTTATGTGTACAGTGCAAAAATGCTTTTTTCTAAAGTCTGTTGTCTATTTATAAAAATAAGGGTGCTTGGAAAAAAAAGAAAAGTATAGCATAACTATTGATATATTATGAAGAATCTGCTTGAAAACAAAACTGGTGAAAGAGTAAGAGAAATAATACATAGTAGAATCTTTTCTAGCATCTGTAGATATTACATCACATTGCAATTTTTCATTCACACTAGAACTTTTTATGTTCTTCTATGGTTTAATTTTCTCTAGTGTGGGTTCAAGGTGAAGTAGGTCAGGGCAACAATGTAGAACTGCACTGCAAATGTGACAAAAATGTAATGCAGGGTAAACACGAGCAGACCCAAAATTAGAAAAAAATACCTGTATAGTGAATAACACTGCAGCACTTCATGGGATTCTTTTAAGAACTTGCAATATGTGAGCTACTGGTAACCACAGAATGCATTGCTTAGGATTTATTTCACCCTAAGGTTGTAAGCAAGACAGCAGATCTTGTTTTATAAGCTGAAAGGACATCTTATTTCTAAACATTACACTGGATATCACTACTTTAATTATAAAATGTAAGAAGAAATTAATTTTTTTCTGACATTCACAAAAGCACCTAATTAGAAAGAATTTTCAATGAAGACTAGATCTTAAAGTTATGACAGGTATCAATTAATTAGACCTTATATCAGAATGTGAGGAATTAAACTGTACTTTCATTGTTTATTTGAAAACCATCATCCTTATTTTAAACATATTTTCACTTAAGGTTTTCCAGTGTGAGGTGACCAAAAGTGCAAAATTAATTTAGAAAAAAATTAATGTTCATTAAGTGACGATCTTTTGCAAAACACTGGCTCGCGTAAGTATTTTTGTTTCCCTTAATGACTTTTAAATCTCTAGCTGGTCTGACACCAGATTCTAACAAAGAAAGCTTTTTTTAACTTATATTTTTAAGAAATTATTTAATAAGGAGTACCTAATAATCCATTAGAAGTTTTGGATTTTTTGATTTTTCAGTATACCTATAGTTAAAAATTTGACACTGTTTTCTCCCACCCCTCCTTTTTTAAAATTTAATTATAAATTGACAAGCCTTTAGGGACAAGAGAGAGACACAGCACAGATGAAGGTCTGGGGGCTCATCTAAAAAAGTATCATCACCTGCTTATCCTGTTCCTATCCTTTGACTCTTTTACCTAACTTAAACCCTGCCCTGTTGTCTTATTTTGTTGTCAAAATATAGTCATTTTAGGGAAAATAGATCTTGTATGCCTGAGTACCTATAGTATCTTCTGGTATCTTTCAGAGAAAGGAGCAAATATCACCTAAGAGGTACTTTTTCAAGGTCTCAGAAAAAACATTTTTGTACTTATCCAGGACATTTATTTTGCTTGAGACTTGGCAGACATTTAGGATATACTGTTTAAGCCCTATGGTCTTGCTCAAACTGACTGATTATTTGAGGTCAGCAATATAATAAATCTGATTCTTCTTTTAGATATTTATTTAAATTCTCAGACTTTGTTAACCTATATTTTTACATTTTCTTTTCTGTAACATATTCATTTCTGTGGAATGGAAATGTAAACTCTCAGAGATGGCAAACATCATCTGGCTTAGCTTCTTAATAATACTAATCAACATCTGTGAAAAATTTAGTATTAAAAAGTTTCTCAAAGCAAATCTTCTCTAAACAAAGGAAAGATAATTGAACCTCTTAAGGACATATTATATCAAAAAAATCCTTTTGTGATCACAACCCAAATACACAGAGAGTGTATGAGTTCCTCCACTCTAAAGTACTTATTTTCTATTGGGCAAAATGTTTTTTCTAATGAGGAGACTGAAGTTTTTTCTTCAATTTAATTCTCTCAAACAATTGATAATAGGCTTTCTTATAATAAATATACTGTGAGGCTAAAAAGCAAGATGAAGATTTAATATCAAAGTTATAGAAGTACCAGACATGAAATTCAAATGACTGAATTGAAAAATCATGAAAACTTATCACAGACTTGAATTTTCTATTATTAATATATTTTAAAATTGATAAACATGTTCCATTTCATCAATTAATTGAGTTTTTTGGTCTATTTACAGTTCCAGAATATTCTGGGTTTAGATTGTTGTGTTCTGCAATAAGGTTCAAAGATGTTTGACAACATTTTGGATAGTAGCCTACAAGCCACCTAAACCATTTCCTTTTTGGCACGGACAGAATAGTGTCCATAGAAGTTTTGGCAAAATGGGGAGATAATAAATTATTATCTTGGGTAAAACTTTGCTGTACATAAAAGCAGCAGGGTTCACAGACCCTGGCTCTATCCGCTTTGCACCCTCCCTTGAACTATTTATAAACATTGTTAATGTCCCTTCTGAGACTTCTTCTCTGGGAGACATGTTCCACTCAATCATCTTTGCAGTCCTGCACTATACTCTCTCCAGTACGCCCTTGCCTCTCTTGTAGCAGGAACCCCAGAAATCCAGGTGTTGTCTCACCAGTGCTGAGGAGAAAGGACGTATCCCCTCCCTCAAACTGGTGGCAATACTTAGCATAATGCAGCCCAGGATATCACTAGACCTCTTTGGTGCAAGGTCTCACTGCTGTCTCATGTTCAACTTGGTGTCTACAGGGACCACAGATCTTTTCCTGTAGCATTAGAATTATTACCTAAATACAGGTTTCATTCAACTTTATGCGTTCTTCATTTTGATTATGAATCAATTCTATCTTAACGTGAACTAGAAAGAATCTGCTATTGAGTATAGAATTTGATATCACCAGAAGAATTATTCCATTAGATTGGTGAAGATTTTAGTCCCCTGACATTTATTTAAACAAAATCCAAGTTTGGATTCTGAATACTTATAGAGACCGAGATGGATTTCTCATTTCATAGCCAACTGAATATTTGCCTACAGTACAAAATGTGAGATATTGCAATTAAAGCAACTTCTCCTGGGACTTTATTAGGAAATACAAGGAGCAAATGGGCATAGGAATTATTTACCTATATAGGGACATATGATTAAATACTGTGGTCCTTTTTCTGTAAATTGTGAACTGTACACTGCTTTCAAGCTTCTTGGATTGGTCATCACTGAAGTGTTTAAAAGTTAATGGCCCTGACAACTGAGATTAATATGGAAAGCAACATACTGTTTCTTGCTTAGTACACTTGTTCTTGCAAAAGAAGCTGTTGGGGTGCAGTTCACCTCATGAAACTTAGGTATTCCAAAGCTAACAGCAGGCTTCACAGTAAACTGGCTAACCTGAAAGTAAATACTTATCAATTTGACAGATCTGTCACACTCAATCCACCTGTTTTCATATGTCAAAGCAAAGGTACTTTTGGATATACAGTCCTATACAAACATCCAAATTTAGCTGGTTTATACTTGAACTTGTTTTCTCTACAGATGTCCAAGATTTTATGGGTCATCCTCTGTTCTCATCAGAGTTATTTGAAGGAAAACTTGCCATTTATGCTACATTTAGTGCTCAAAAAAAAGTGATTTGTGGCTTCAATTTGGCAGGCTCTGTGCTACACAGTGTTCATCCCTGTTTATTCTGGACAGTTCATGGTGCCTATGGCCTGTAACATAATTACAACTCTAATTTTTTTCATTTCCAAATGCTTAAAATACAAAAAGGTCATCGGGGAGGGGAAGGGAAGGGGGGGGAAGAAGCCACCAAAAAAAAAACAAAAAAAGGCAAAAAAGCAGCATTGAACCCAGATGGAAAAAAACCCACAAACTGCAACTGAAAAACCAGAATGATTTTTCAACAGCATGAAGCTTAAGGAGAGAGTTACACATACTGGTTCAAGGCAAGAAAAAGAAAATTGGGGGTATCTGGGGGAGGAAGACTCAGTGGGATAATGATGGCAGAATATAGGGGATGCAATGAGCAAAATACTTTTCTATGAAGATATGTGTCTGGAAGAAGAAACTTGAAGAGTCTGTTCTGTTTTCAATATTCAGATACTACCAGAAAGCAAAATTGGTGGAAAAAAAGCCCTCCCTTAAAGGAAAAAAACTAACCACAGATAAAGGTGTTTCTACATTCTAAAGACTACTGCTGAGTTTGTTACTACACTTTAAGGTTTATGTACACCAAAATATCACTTTCATATGCTCTCTAAAAGGTTGTTGTGTGGAGTTCAGCTCTCTTCCTCAATTAAAGTTAAGTTAACCCAAGTTGGCACACTATGTTCTTTCTAGCATTCTAAGACACATGTTCAAGACTGACTCAAATTCTAAGAAATAGTATCAGATCTAATGTATACCAACTCTTGTTCTAGTCAGGCTCTTCTTAACCTTTGTTCTACCAAAGACTAAATGAAACCCGCAGGTAACGTTCGCACCCAACTTGCAGAACCTGCTTAGTTCACAGTTCAAGATGATAATTCTACTTATGTTTCATAGAATCACACAATCTTAGAATGGCTTGGGTTGGAAGGGACCTTCAACACCACCTAGTTCCAACCTCCCTGCCATGAGCAGAGATGCCTTTCACTAGACCAGTCGGCTCAGAGCCCCATCCAACCTGGGCTTGAACATTCCCAGAGATGAGGCATCCACAGCTTCCCTTGGCAGCCTGTTCCAGTGGCTCATCACCCTCCCAGTAAAGAATTTCTTCCTAACATCTGATCTAAACCTACTTTTTAAGCTTGGAGCCATTCCCCCTTGTGCTGTCACTACATGCTCTTGAAAATAGGCTCTCTCCATCATTCTTGTAGGGTCTCATCAGGTACTGGAAGGCTGAAATTAGATCACCCTGAAGCCTTCTCTCTTTCTCTCTCTCTCTTTATTCAGGCTGTTCACAATTCTCTTAGTCTTTCCTCATCCTCCACCCCTCATCTTGGTGCCCTCCTCTGGACTCCCTCCACCAGGTCTGTGTCCTTCCTGTGCTGGGTACCCCAGAGCTGGATGCAGCACTGCAGGTGGGGTCTCACCAGAGCAGAGCAGAGGGGCAGAATCCCCTCCCTGGCCCTGCTGCCCACGCTGCTTTGGATGCAGCCCAGGGTATGCCTGTCTTTCTGGGCTGTGAGTGCACATGGCTGGGTCACGTCCAGCTTCTCATCCACAGCACCCCCAAGTCCTTCTCAGCAGGGCTGCTCTTCACCTGTTCATCCTCCAGTCTGTATTGACCCTGGTGCAACCAGGTATTTGGTGTGTTACATTATCTTTAGAAACTATAAATATATTTAGAAATATAAATATAAATCAATACAATTTTTGAAGTAGGCCTATAGCGTGTTTCTACTATATGAAAATCCAAGGAGGGAATCAAGATTGTCAGAGGAAAGTATGGACTTCTGCTCTGTCTCCCAAGATCTAATTATTTTAGCAGGCAACAAGAAAGAAAGGAAAGAGAAAAAGCAAGAAAACTTCAGATACTATAAAGTCCTTTACATATGGGGAAACATACAAGGTATTGCTTGAAGGCTTAGTTGGTCTTTACCACAGCTCACAAACAGGACAGGCATTGTATAGCTTTTCTGCTTTCTGCCCGAGGGACTTGACATTTCTATTTCAATGGCACCTCTACTTAACAGCAAAAATAACAGAGACTTAAAGTGGGCTTCTAGAAATCATTTGGTGTATCAGAACAGATCCAGGATGACATGTTCTTTCCTTTGATGCACATTTTCCAGTATTGTTATCAAGACATACCATCATATGCATGCAAAGAAACTTCTTTGTTTTTATTTCATTATTGGAGAATCCTGCCAGGAAAAATAACTATGCCAAAATTTACCTATTTATACTTTTGAAAGAGTTATTATCAAGGACACATTCCAACAAAGCAAAAAATATACACAGCTGTAAAAAGAAAAGCTCCCAAATCAGTATGTGAAAGACAAGGCTCTTATTTATGTAACAAAATTTTTAAATCTTGTTATTTATGTGACAAGAATTTTTAAAATTGAGCCATGCCTTTTCATGTCAAAAAATGCATGAGTGAGGCTTTTCCAGGACTTGTTCTTGTTTTATTTCCTTGTTAATTAGAACATTTTTATACTTATAGTTATTATTAAAAATTACATACAATCACTCTATTCCATGGGACCTTTTTTTGGCCCACTTCCCACTCTTCCTATGACTTTATGCAGAGAAATCTGTATTTACTTTTAGCATTTTGTGCCTCTTACTTTGCGTACAGCACACAATATTTCTGTGATAAGTTACGGCAATTTGTAATATACTCCAAGATATTTATTTTTCTCTAAAATATTTCCAGTATAGCAAACAGTAAACTAGCTTTACTGATATCAGTAAACCAGCTTTACTAGTAAACTGTTCTCAGGAAGAAAAGACAAATAAAATGAAAACCTTTGCAGAGCAGTAATAGAATAATATGCATCTGATAAAAGAAATGCATATATATCTTATGATTTAAATTTGGATTTTGTTACCTGCTGGCACATTTTAGCTTTGGAAAAATATCAGTATTCATTTCCATACAATATTAATGGTCATATCTACAGTTTAAAAAAACTACATTCAGAAAACAATATACTAACACTTGGTAATAAAAAAATGGAATTTCAGTTTTTGAAATTACCTTAAAAAATAACTTTTGTGGGTTTTTTACTTGTTTATTACACTTGAATACTTATTTTTCCACTTGGGTTGGAAAATCTAAATTGACATAATCTTGCCAGTTATGTCCAATGATTTACAGTACAGTTGTTAATCTCTTGCAAGACAGTTTTTGTTTCCACTTTAAGAGGGCTATATTGACCTTAATTGTCATCTGTAATAGTAAAATTATTCCTGAACCAGATTTTCAAGGTGTTCTATGTGTACCTGCTCTGTAATTTTGAGCTTTTACACAAGCTTCAAACACTAATGCCAGACTTCTTCTGTCAAAGCAATATGGATCGTATGGGGTAACACTTCTTATGTTTGCTAAAAAATAGAGATATGGTATCAAAACCAAGACATCCACAGGTTAATTCCCCCTAGAATCGGCATTTTACAGTTAAAACCCAGCCTTCCAATAAATGTGTACTGTCTCGAGTCTATGGAAAATGTCTGTACCTAAGCATTTTTGCAATAAGTAACAACTGTGGTGGGTTTTTTGGCTTTGTGTTTTCTTTGCCTTTTTATTTAAATCAGGCAGCCAGGCCTGAGATTTTCTGAATTACTTTCTTACAGGCAAACTCTTGGGGATTTTGAAAACGCCTAAGAGGTTTTTGTCAAAGAAGCTTTCTTTCTGTGGGAAGAGAGCTTGAGAAAACAAGTTGTGTCAGCAGAACTTGAAAGATACATAGTCAGCTGTGTCACTTCAAAAAACCCATCAGTGTAAAATACAACGGAAGAAGCCTTGTTCAACAAACCCTTTTAAAGTGTTCAATTCTGTATGAAAATTTACAGTTTAGGTTCCTCTTTATTTTTCCTTTTTTTTTTTCTCTACATTTGGGGGAAATCTTTATGAATCTGTATATTCTCAAATTAGCTCCTATAACTATAGATTCATTAGCCATCATCTGCTTTATGAAAAGAGAAATTAGACATAAGAACAACATAAGAATTCAGAGGTAAATTTACAACTATAGATATGTATGGCCATACTGCAGTTACATCTTTCAAGCTGTCAGTGAAGGCACATCAAATGACTAAACCACATGAGATGCTGTTACTTAATACCTTAAATCACCTGTTTAAGTACTGATGTAAGTATCTCTGATGCTGTTTTTTATTCTCAGTGCCTCCTTTGTCTGTGTCCCCTCTGGGGAAATACATGTTAACCTTGTTTTCTATAAGACTTTTTTTGGTTTTAATTTTAATTTTCTTAAAGACATTTCTGTCTTTAACTCTCCAATGTCTTACATTCAGAACTGTCAGGTTTTTAAAGTTAGGTCTTCCATTTTTGCATATGTTTGTTTGTTTGTTATATTTAAATGCATTTTATTGCTATAAAAGTGCTACGTTTGAGTCTCATCTCAACCCTGTTTTAAGTGATATTCTGGCACAGATTCCATTTTATTCTCCATATTTTCTTGATTCTTTATCACTCTCAAATTTTTAGTCTCTGTTTTCATTCCCTTTGAAAATAAACCATCACCAGAGCAAAAGAAGAGTTAGAGGAGAAGCAGAAATTAAATATCACTATCTCCTTAGGGGTTTACTTGACAAAACTATTTCTTTAAAAAAATTTGGTTTTTCTTTTCCTTTTGAATAGTATATCTTGGCTTGAATGAACTTTAACTAATAAGTTCTCTAAATTAATGAGAACATCTCTTAAAATGACTTTAAGATGTCTCTCAATTTAACCTATACTTATTTTGTTCTTGTGATATTAGAAAGAGCAAAGGCTCCAGGTGTGCCTCCTGTATCTTATCTATTGTTTGGCATTACCCTTGTTCTCCCCTTGGTTTGTCCCTCACAAGCCTCTTTTGAAAGTCAGAGCTGATGAAAATCTTTACATTATTTCACTGGCCTTTGGCTCAAACCAAGTTTTATAGTCCCTCTGAACATCAGTGACACATTGCTAAAACTGTATTTGTGTTTCTGTTGAGCTGAAATAGCTGTGTTAGCTGTGTCTTTCTGCTTAGCTCAATCCCAAGCGTTTCAAAATCCCTTCCTTGAGTTAAACTTGAGAGAATACAAGGCAAGTTTTTCTCTGAGCCTTTATTTTGTCTTGGTGATAGATAACCTGTGTCACAGTTGCATTACATTATAAAAACAGTAGGCAAAAAAAGGACACAATTTTCATGGAGAATATAGGATGTCCAGCTGCCCTATATGTTCCTTTTTTATTGCTTGAAAAACCATGAAACTTACAAAAATTTTTTACATGAAGAAAAATTTTGTTTTAAAAAAGCATACATATATAATCTACAAAGTCTCTGGCTGTTTAAGGGTTCTATACTTTGGAATGAAATTTTTAGCTTATCTGATGAAGATGTTTTAATAATATTGATAGTGTGACACATGATCCTTTAAAAAGCCTTTGCATAAAGAAAAGAAGATAAAAAAAAGGATAAAAAAACATAATTCCACTCTTCTAACTTGTCAGATGTTGTGTGTTATCTGAAAGTATTTGGAGGAAAGCTGCTCCTGGTTCTTATATCTAACTATATTTTGAAAAATTTTAAGCCAGCATCTTCGAAAGACACTGAAATTTAAGGCAATGAAATTCTTTCACTGAACTGACTAAAAAACTTTAAAAATCTCTTTTTTTCATTAAGACAGGGTTTCTAGAAATGCCTAGTTGACTGTTTAAAGATACCTCACTCAGAAAAGAGGCTTCTTCATGCTTTACTCTTCTGCAAGTTATGATACAGTAAGTACACCAAGACACATGTGCTAATGGCATTAAATTGATCTGTGGTGCATCAGGAGGATTTTCCTGGGGATTTCCACATGACTGTCCTCAAACCCATCATGCTGTGAGGATGCTGAGTTTGTGTGGGCTGGGAGTAAAGGTGTTCTGCTGCTGGTCGAAGGGTGACCAGTGCAGATCTAAGAATGAAACGCTGATGGGGGTAGGGGAATTTGGAAAAGGTCTCCCTCATTGCATTCAAATGGAGATGGGGGAGCATCTGAGGTTGCAGCTCCTACTCCTTGGAAGCACTTCTTCCGCATAAACATTCATTAAAAAGCAAGCAATTTTGGAAGTAGGAGTTCATACTCTGTAATTAGTGGTTTAACCACAAGATTTCCTTTTTTTTTTGCCCTTCTGCTGATGCCTGCTCTTTTTATTGCACTGTAGAAGGCAGCTGCACAGGTTGCAGTCCCATGGGCAAGGCAGTCTTGAGTTGTGTGAGACTCTGCAGATTAAATGAGAAATTAGGTCTCTCACATCTTGGCCCAATGCCCTGATCTTTCACTTAGAGTAGCAATTGCATGTTCACTTAAGGGCAAACATTTCTGCTGTTTCTTGATCATGACAAAACAGCTGAGGAGCCTAAGCAAGACCTTTGACTGGGAACCCAAATAACCTACCAGCTACACCTCCTAGCACAGAGACAGATATAAATCCTCCATATCTCTTTCTGCCACAAACCTAACAACAGCCATCTTTATTAAAAGGTCTGAATGTAGTTTATAGGGTTTTTTTTCCATAAGAAGCAGCTCCAGTGGCTTTATCAAAAGAAACTGAGACAGAACTAAATCCCATGGCATGATTCTTACTGACTTCGCTGTGGTTGTGAGTCCTGAAGGTGAGGCCAGACACTCAGTAACCTGCAAATCCTCTTTAAAATTCTCATTGGCAGCATCAGGAGTGTTAGATATACAGTTCATGTGATGCACATGCAAATGGAATGTGAAAATATGTGCTGCCCTTTCTCATAATACCTTTTTTCCCTATGAGTCTGCGTCTTTTTCTTTCACAAAAAAAATAATCTGGGCTACAACTGGCAATTTAAGTTAGAAATTCAAAGGCTAAATGCTGTAATTATTCACTTTTATACAAAATAAGCAATTTATAGTTTACACTCTATCAAGAAAATAGAAAGGAAAAGGAGAGGGAAGAAAAAGAAAGGCAAAAGACTTATTTCTCTGAGCAAGTTTTGCCTTAGGAATTACTTGTATCTCTGGTGGTAGAGGTTTTTCCTAAATTTTACTGGGGTAACTATTGATTTTTGCATTGCTTTTTTTTTTTTCCCTTTTCCTTTTCCTTCCTTTTCTTTTTCCTTTGTTTCCTTTTCCTTTTTCTTTCTCTCTTTTCCTTTTTCTTTTTCATTTTCTTCTTTTCTTTTTCTTCTTCATTTTCTTCTATTTTTTCTTTTTCTTCTCTCCTTTGACTTATAGAATATGCTTGATATATGACCTGTCTTTGGTAAGGGAAAGAGAAATACCACATTTATCACATTTCTCAGAGAGGAAACAATGTGTCTGAGAAAGATCTCTCATTCCTCAAAATTTCCTTCTAGCAATGATGTAAGAAGAGAATAATTTTAATACTAATGTCAGCAATATAGGAGAGCAATGAGTGGAGGGCTTATGTCCTAGACTAGGAAAACATATCCAGGAGGTACTGGGCAGTGAAATAGATCTCCTCTCAAATGCCAAACCTAACAATTCCCTATTCTTCCTGCAAATGATAGGGAGATAATCTGTGCGCTGCAACCATGATTGTTCCAGTATCAGTCTTAGTTTCCCTTCCCTTCCCTTCCCTTCCCTTCCCTTCCCTTCCCTTCCCTTCCCTTCCCTTCCCTTCCCTTCCCGTCCCAGATGTTTAAATGAGGAAGAGGATGAACAGCAGTTGTTGCTAGAGTGTCATTAGGGCACACCCATGGCAAGGTTGCTGTACAGTGAGCTGCTTCTGCTAACAAGCTCTGTAATTCCAACAGGAATTATCCAGTGTGCCACCAAACTTCTTATGCAGATGCTGCCTGGGACTGGACTCAAACCTGGCTGGTTGAGAAGACAAGAGGAGTGACCTGCTGAACCTTGCAAAACTGTCTGCAAGTGCCTTTATGGCTCCTTCTTGCTTGCTACCCCTGTGACATGAGGCACTTAATGACAATTTTACTTTAAAATTATCTACCTAGTAAGTTTGAGGAGTGTGCTTACTGCCTGAGCAACATCTACCTTCAGTCTGAGCAAAATACCCTGGAAGTTAATAATCTTTGGATAAAGTGGACCCAAGTGCTGTTATTGGTATCATGCTGTTATCATGGACATTCAACTTACAGTGGTAAAAGTGTCACATATTGTTCTTTTGTCTTAAAGGGTGCAGAAACCATCTACTGGGATGGGTTACCAAGGGCCTATTATAGCTGTTTATCTTTTCAGTCTTTGATTCCTATTCTGTCTATGAGTTCATATCATTTTGAGTCTCAATCAACACTATTGTCTTTGAAAATGCTCTAGTTCAAACATAAAATCCTTGGGTTGTTATAGGAATCAGTGAATGAAACTACACAGCTGCCAGGGCTAACAAGGTCATTATGATGGAGTCCTCCTGGCCACAGAAATCTGATAAGCTCAAAATAATCGAAAGGATCTTTAGGTGGGAAGTGAAGCATAGGTTAAGGGATTTCAGTTCCTGGGCTCTGGGACTCTTGCCTGGAAGGTTCAGATACAGCACAGAGAAGAGCCATCAGTCTGATGTGTCTCTGATTACAGGGACCCCCTAATTCTAGAGAAAATAGTCAGCCAGGGGAACATCATGCAATCATGGGAATACACAAATGAGCTTTAAGTTTCATTCATTCATTCATTCACTTCTTTCTCTGGCTTATGTTGTGTTCATCTTGGCTATAAATTTATAGGATTAATTCACTATGTGGAAACAATTGGTGTCAGAATTATGAGTAAATACTGGATCACTGCAGTTTTTACAGTAATGTTGACATAAATTATCAATATCACATTAACAATAATTAGATTTTTTTGTTTTCTGAAACATTTAATAAACCTTTGTTTCAGTTATGAATTCTATAAAAGCAGACAAAAAATCTGTGCAGCCAAAAATACTACAGAAATATGAGAAACTGAATATGCACTTTGCAAAATGGATTGTTAATGGTTTTTCAGTACACTGCAAAATCTTTGTATATTTTCACCTTGTTTTCAGGTTTAAAAAACTTACACTCCTACCTATATCTTGCATGCACCAAATGCCAAGTGCCATATGCCAAATTAAGTTTCTTTTTGTTTCAACTATTTCCTTAGGTATCTCCTTATCTTTTCTGAGGATTTTACCCTTCCAGAGCAATTTCTAGTAGAACACGATGATTTTGACCCCACTTCAGGAAGTTGTATCCTACATTTTATTACACTGTCTTATTAAGTTCCAGGCTTCATGAGAGTTTTGTTTGGCATACGTTGTTGTGTCAATATGTGAATGTACTCAAAATGAGGTATCTACTGGTTACTGTATAAGTTCACATGCTTCTACGTTTTCATATGCTAAAGGGCATGTTTTTATACATACTTGGTTTTATTATTCCCTGATGGAAATATTAAAACAGTTTATTATTTGCTAAGAATCCAGGATTTTCATGGTGTCTGATTTATACTCAATGAGGAGGTGATGGGAAATATAACTCATTGTACCTGACATCAGGATAGGGTAAGAACACATAGTGTGACAAAAATTTCCCCTTAAAAAGATACAGTTCAAAAGTATCTGTTCTTGGAATTAGCCCGTTTGGGAAGAGTAAGAACTGTAAAACTTTTACTCCTCCCATGTCCTACTTCAAAAATGGGAAAGAAAATCACACTGGTCTTGGTAAGGGTACCTTCCATATCCAAGTTCCATTTGTAGTATGCTTGATGAGCTATTATTTGTTCTCTGTGACATGTGAAGTTGGAGCCACCTTATTTTTTATTATGTGGATATTTATACCCCTTACAAGCAAAAGTGCTCCATTCATATGACAATAGTTTATTGTTATATGTTCAGCACGCGAAGCTGCTTTTCTTAATAATCAGAACCAGCTGGCATAAGTACAGCAGTGATGGCAATGGGTCATGCATGCCCGAATTAGATGCAATGAGAGCCAAGAAAGGCTAACTCTTTAACTTCGTCTCACTTTTTCATGACTGATGTCTTCTGCAAGGAAAGATTACACAATCTTGTACCCTTGAAATTCTGCACTGACATATAACAGATGCTGAAACAAAATACTCCATTGTACATTTTTTAGGAAGCTATATTTCATACCATCAGCAATTATGGTGGTGAATAGAAGTTTTCACATTGGTACAACCAATACAGCACAGGGAAAGAAAACCTGATTTTAACAGATTCAAACTAGGAGAACATTCTTAAATGTGTTTGGACAGGTACACATTTTATGTAGCAGAAATCCATGCCCTTCCCACTGTATGAATGTTTGACAACTATACAATGTAAGATAAAACAGATAAAATAAATATTTACAGATAACAAACCAATCTTTCCGAAGCAATTTTTACAGCCTCTGACACATCCTTCTATAAAATTTTAAAGTATAAAGTTGCTAAAAATTGAGAATCTTAGAATATCTCCTTCAAAGAACTGCATTTCTGAAGACATTTATAAACCACCATTTATATTACATTTTGTTCTTTTTCCATGCTAGTAAATTTTAATGAGTAGGTTGCTGCAAACATCATGGCATGGATAAGAAGACATTTTTCATACCTTTGGATGGATAAGTGATTTACCAAAAGTCATAGAGAAAAGGTAACACAAGAGGTGGCATCAAATCTTTGAGTCCTATTCTGGAATTCACACTACAGTACACTTAAATCTGATGGCAGTACCCAGGAGTAAAAGTTAAAATTATAGCAATCTTTGGTATCAATTTTACTAAAGCTAACAATTTACCTCCTAAAGAGCAAAGCATTCACCAGTACTGTTTATCTCCTGTTCCTCTAATTTTGGCCTTCTAAATTGTTTAAACTCATCAATTTCAGAGGTGTACATGACCTTCCAAAGCTTACCCCTTGCCCTGTGTTATATACAGTACATTGTGTAATTGATGCTTTTGCTTCTCCTCTGAGTGTAAGTCAATAGCCATTAAGGTGGCAAAACATATTGGAAACTACCAAATTTCCCAGCAGGAAGTCTTAATTTTGTGAAACAAGTATTCTGCATTCAAGGCCAAGAACTAGTTCCAAGAGACACGTTTACCAATTGCTTAACTAGGTCTCAAGCCAAACCACAATGACATACTTGCATAAAATATCGTTTTGCTGTTGCAGATAAACACGGTGTCATATGGTGGCTTTATAACTTATAGTCATTATTTGTGTTTATGCCTAAAAACTTGAAATCAAGTATGCTGTTCCAAGCCTGTGGCCTATTATAAAAAGTATGTCAGTCACTTAAAATGTTAAGAAAACACTAAAGCCATTTTGGGTAATAGAGATGGTTAACACATAGCACACAATAACCATAGAAGAGAAAGTCAAAAGAATGCACTAAACATCCTTACTCAGATTAATTTTATATACTCTTAAAACTTCTAAGGTGTCCTGAATGTAGGTGTATTTCAGAGTGCTGAAAAACAGAATTTCACAGTACCAGGTAGGTCTGGAAAAGCTAAGTAACTTGGTTGTTGATTTTTAAAAAATATGTATCAATTTCCTGACTATAAACAATGAGAAACTTCAATTCCATGTTTTCTTTCCTCCTAGCAGGAAACTAGAAGGTACATCTCAAATCTCTGCTGGAGCCAAAACAAACTCTGTGACATTCTGCCTCAATGGGAGTTGGTTTTCAGATTTGAGGTTTAGATATTTTAGAGGGTGTCTATTTCACACAACAATCCCTATGTTTATAGCTTCAGATGCAGCCTAAACTAATTCTTCTCATTTAATTATTGTTAGTTTGTCATTTCTTATGTGACTTCTTACCTCATGAATAGTCTCATTCTCACTAGCTGTGAGTTCACTAGGAATATGACAAAAAAATAATAAACCTCTTGGGTTGAAGCAAACCAAGGTCAAATATTAGAAAGACATTTCTATAAGAAACACAAGAACAGATTTTTTTTTAATGGCAATTACAGAGTGTACAGCCTTGTTGCAAATTGTTTAAGTCTTGATAACCCTGTCTTGAACTAGGGTGAATGAATCTTTTGAAGTATATTCCACATTTAATCTATTAATTCTCTGAAGAAAAATGAGGTGGAAAGCCATGATTTTGATTTAATTTTAAATATTTTTATTCTTGTCTATTATGATAAATTATAAAATTCAAGTTTAAATATTGAAATGTATGTTTCTCAAAACTGATTTATTCCTTAGAAATGCTTTCAGGAGAAAAAGGAATTTTATATTCCAATCTCAATTATACTCAGGTGTAGAAATGCTACTTTAATGGAAGTTGAGATCAAGTTTTTAGTAACACCTTGTGAGTGGAAGACAGACCCTACTAAAGATTTATATATTACATAGAGTATGTGCTTTTGCCTGATGGTGAATATGTGAATATGCTGAAGCACTCTGTATTAGTGGAAACTTGCTGTGTGGGTTTTAAGTTAACAGTTCAGAGCTTTCCTTTGGCCTGCTTTTCCTTGCCTTCCTTGCATTGAGTGGATATCACACCAGTCTTAATCCCTTTTAAATTACATTTCTGGTTATGGAACAGAATTGCACACAATTCTCCTGCCGTACTATTAAGATGTAATCTGTGAGTTTATTTCCAAGGCCAGGGTTTGGCAACTATTACCCTTTAATGACTCTATATAATAAAATTAATTTCAGAAAGTATTTTGTATGCTTATCTTCTATTCTATTCTCTCTTATTTTAGTCTGTTACAAGCCTAAATTTATAAATGTAACTTAAAACCAAACACCACCACACTTAACAAAAAATTCTTTATATCCTCTAATTACCGATTTCTGTGGTGAATCACCATATGCAACTAATAGAGCATCAAAATAAAATATACATGAAATTCATACAGAATTTTGATCAAAAACAGAGGTTAGAGCATGACTGCATGTCATTTTCATTTCTGCATGTTGGGGATACAGAACATTTTTCTTGAAGTACCACAACTTTCAAAGTTATTTATTTTAATATCCTCCTAGGAACTCAATGGACCTCATCCCAAGAGATACTAAAATGCCACATTTTCCCTACTTAGTATTTTCCATTTGCTTCTGTCAACAAAGCACTTTTGCATCCCTGATCATAATGGTAATTGACACTGCTTAGGATCTCTAATGTTAGTCATTTTATGAGTAATGTCTACTCGTTCTTTGCTGCATCTTTTTTTTATCTAATGGCTGCAGAATTTTTATGCCAGAGAGTTTATAATCCTTAAGGATAAATCTGAACCACTGTGAATCTGTAAAGTATGCTCTGCTTATGAACATCTACCATACCAGCAATAGAAACATGCGGCCTTCTGAGTCAGGAACATTAACCAAAATCCCAGATTGCTGGGAAATAATAATTTGTAGATGAAATGATGACATGAAAGACATACTCCTTCCTGGTTCTGGAGCATCCTGCTGTGAATCACCCTCATAGTTTAAAATCAACAATTTAAAATCAACTCATATGGAAATCAGAAGTAAAGAAACAATGCCAGACATAGGTTTGGATCTGGAAGAGACTTCCAGCACCAGTATGGCAACAAAGTAGTTTGCAAATAGATTAGACAACAATTGTAAATTTCAGACTTACGATACAAAAAATACTTGAATAATGTGACTGGTCATCAACAGTTTTTAAGATTAGTGTTTAAAAGAATTATCAAACAAGCTTTAGAATTTCATAGTACAAACTTTCTACACAGAAACAAAAGAACCATAAGGGAAAAAAGGTTTGCATGAAGACCAAAGAGAACATGACAGAGAAGAACGAAAGTTGTTCAAAAAGAAACATGTTTTCCAAAATAATTTTCTTTTTGTAATTAATTCATATTTACTTAGCTCTACTCCTCTAACAAGCTTTTCTCCCCAGACTCGGTCTTTCTAGATGAGAGGACAATAACGCTGCATATTCTTATAACTATAGTCATTGCCCCTCTTCAAGTGATCTTTCTAAGTCTCAGGTCTTCAGTAATCTCTGCATACAACATGGAGGAGGTGGTAAATATAATTGCTGCTGTTCCTTCTGATAAAAACTATGTGCAAACTTTACTACATTTATTCTGTATTTATTACCTCCAGCAAAACCCTGTTCTAGATAAAAGACAACTTGCTATCGGAAAATTAGGTCTCTCAAGGAAGCACTGCTGGGCTGTGGGTTGTGACCTTGCTATTTGATACTATGACATCAACTGTAAAAATAATAGTAAAAAAATTCAGCTGCAAAATGGAATGAACCACATGAGATACTGAGCTTTGAAATCACACTAGCAAAACACTGACGCATATCACAGGGTTTTATACCTCAATGGGATTATTGGTATGCAAAATATTTGTGCAGTCACAAATTGCTGTAGAACTGCCTTGAACTTGTTTCCCACTGGCAGGAAAGAGGGACATCAGTGGCACATAAAGAACTGATACACTTGTGGCAGAAGCATACCCAGAGCTGCTGTCATGAAAGGAGTGAATGCCTAGGAAATTGACTTGAAGTTAACAAAACAAAACAGGGATAAAATGCAGATTTCACTTTAAGTTAGACAATGTTTCTTGCACTCTATAATAACTTGCTCTGGTACCAGTTCTTTAAAATTTCGTTTCAACACAATTCAACAATTCAACAACTACAAATGTAAATAATTTTCTTCAACACCTATTGGCTACTAAAAAAAATCTTTATCATCCAAAAATTATGGGGAACATAGAAGAAAACATAGTAAAAATTAATACTTGTGAAATTTACTCCTTATGTCTTAAGATCCAGAATTCAAAAATCAAATGTATGATGATCAAAATAGAATAAACTTTTGCACATATATCCATTTAGAGCCAAATGAATACTGCATTGCTACTACAACCACTACTGCACTGCTATTGTAAGATTTATTACCTTTTGACATAACGACACATAATACATAAAACATGGAGGCATGAAGATTAATATAAACTACTGGATTCTTTTTACTGTGACACTAGTTACAAGATATGATTTATCTGGTTGAGCTTTGCAACTCGAAATTTCAGAACCAGGTTTTTACAATATATAAGGGAAAATGTGGTCCTTACGAAGAGCTACATTCCCCCTTATAAGAGAATCTAGACTTGAATTTCAACATTAAAGAGGTGTTCCTGATTGCAACTAGTGATCATTAACATCTATATGTGAACTGGTCATTCTGCTATGAGCAGGCTCTTTCGTCCCTTGTAAAATTAGTCCATCAGTATTTTCCCTATTTAAGTCATTACTGAAGACTTCCTTTCTCCAACCTTTTAAAGTAATCGAGGTGAGCAACACTACACAACTTCTAGTGTGATAAAAACCCACGTGTTTGCAAGATGCTTTAGATAGAGAGCAGGAAGATGCCACTTTCTGTATGAAGAATATGTCTTCATTTGATGGTTTGAGTAACAGCAAAAGAAATGAATAAATAGAACTGAAGAACATAAGAAGATAAATACATGTGAATGAAAGTTATGGAGCTGGGAAGCAGCCTACTGGGAATATGTACAGGATCACGGTGAATGAAGAAATAAAGTTTTTATACAATGAGAAGGTTCAAAGGCAAGAGAATCTTGATATGAAAAAAAAGATCCAAAAGCAGTGGATGAGGCAGACTTGATTTCAGAAACCATTTTATGAGTCTCTGGGAAAACTGATCTCAAAAGAGAAGACATTGGAATCCCTGGGACAATTAGGAATGAACAAAAGTTTCTAAGAGGGTCACGGGAATCACAGTGGGAAGGGAAAGAAGGAAAACAGGAGCAGGAGTTTCAAACTCCCTTTCACAATCTGTTAAAAGAAAAAATGGGAAAGTTACCTTTTTCTGGTATCACATCTTCCACAATAGTCATGTGAAAGAGAAACCAAACATTTACATTCAGCTTTTTCTTGCTTGTATTATTATCCATTGATTCTGTTGGGACACATGTGAAGGGCAAAACTGGGTTTATTAACCAGTCACGTGCCATCAAGCATGCAGACATCTGTGCTTAGCCTGCCTAGGCTTCTTTGCCAACTCAGTGATACCTTGCATGTCACATGAGTCTAGGGCCCTTTAAAAAGGGCTTTGATGTTTTCCAGCACAAGCAGAAGGAAAGATGCAATCTAAATTCAGGCTGTGTTCACTTTCAGAATTGTGGGTGGCTGAACTACAGATGTTAGCCTACTTGTGTGTGATTTACTGTGTCAGGCAGGCCACCTTATTTTATCTGACTCCATTCTCCAGCCCAGTAGCAGTATGGATTGAATTTTTTCAATAATATGCATCTGGGTAGTCTGGTTTTGAAGTCAGACTAAGCTGGATACTAAAAAGATTCAATTATCCTGCCTTCACTCACAACTCTCTTGTCTGTGTCCTTGACAGGTTTTGCATAGTTTACTGACTGCTCATAGCACTAAATGCTATAAACAAGATCAGAGGAATGACCACCATTGAACACTTCTGTTAAATATCTCTGAAGGGGCTTTTGCTTTATTAGATGGGGGAAAATAAAGAAAGATGCAATTGATTTTCTCATTTGCTGAAGAGAAAAAGAAGGTTAAGAAAGGATTAGGAGACACAATATACTGGATAATCTTCTTCTGCAAGCCTGAAAATTCAGAGAGATCCAAACTGCCTCAGGATTTTATAGAAGAAAAGAATGGCCACAGTGCAACATCTGCATAGGGGTGGGCTATGACAGAGCTGTACTCTTAGAAACCAACACAAGGATTAACTATAAATACTACAGGTTTCCATTAGCAGGGATGGAGATATTACTTCTGTGAAGAACGGCAGCCTTGCCTGAAAATGTGAATTTTCTTTGGAAAAGAGCTTCCTTTTTGTGGTGTCTGCAATCCTCTCCTTTCCAAAAACCTTTCACTTAAAATCCTCATTTTATTCCCTTTTCCAGTGTAATCCCAAACCTCACAGACAACCAATCATGACTGAGACTTTTGGGCTTCTTAACTATTTTCATCTGATTTACTATTTTACTAGTGTTGCTGATAGTGGAATAATTTGTTCCCTTTTACTTAAAAGTTTCCATTTACTTCAATCCATTTCATTCAATATTTGCAACCCTTGGCCAACTTAAAAGAATGTTTTCATTATAGACTTTTTTTAATAAGTTTGTTCACCAGGTGCTCTCTCAGCTCTACTTCAAATAAATGTCTCTTTCCTTTCTTTAAAAATGAAATCATAAAACATGGGTGTCCATTTATCTAAAAATATTCTGCATGCTCATTAATTCTACTTTCCCCCCAACCTTTTTCTCCCCCCATTTTGACGTAATTTACATCTGCACATTCTCAAGCAAGTGGGGACAGGAGGGAAATGATCCTATTTCTTATACTCTGGACTAAAATGTACATGCTCTGCTGTTTTTCACATTTAAAGTCTGGAACTCTCTCCTCTGCTTTCAAACATGTATTTGACTGAACTTCCATCAACCCCATCGCTACAACTGCACTGTAACTCTTTGCACAGACACAAGGAAGCTGTTAGTTGTCAGTGAACACCTTGATGTATTCAAGTTATACAAATAACTAAAACTATTTTGCAAGAAAGAAAATTGAAAGAGTCATTTTAAAAGACTCCCTCCTCTGCCACCTAATTTCTCTATAAAATAAGGGAGAGGTGATTTTTTCTGTGGTTGAATGGACGAAAATATTTTAGGATAACTGGCATTTTTCAAGCATACTCTATCGTAACTTGTGACAGGGAGTAACCACAACTACAGATTACATAATTCTTTCAAACTAAGTTACCTGGGATCAGAAGCAATCACATCTTGTCCTAAGATCATTTTACTTCCTAAATTTAGGCTTAAATAATTCACATTGCTTTTCATATTTTTCATCATTAAGAACAGAGGAAATAACAAAACAACATTTTTTTATATTTAAAGAAAACTGGTTCTATATTTCTTGAGGACTTAATGACAATGTCCATCAAATAAAGCTGCTTTCAAAATAAATTTTTGAAAACATTCAACTAGATAAGCCCACTTAGGTACATGTGCTGTAGCTGTGTAGAAATTAAAAAAAAAAAAAAAAAGAGAGAGAGAGAAAAAAAAGGTTTTTTGTTTTGTGATATTCTGTGGGGAAAAAAACCCAACAAAATCCAAATCATCCACCTTCAAAATTAAGAGTCCATATATACTTCAAGAAATATTACATACTTGTATGCTGGTTGCCTAAGAATAAAATTAAAATAAATAAAAATAAAATAAAAAAGGAGAAGGGAAGAAAATTCATCCTTCCATCAGGAGAGAAGTCATGATTCTCCTTCTGTTCATTCGTCATCTGACTTTAAAATTTGTACGTCCCCAGCATTCTCTTCAGGAACAACTACCCAGAAAAATGCATTGCACTTTCACTGATAGCTGTGTTGAATGACCCACTCTCAGAAGGGTACTGCTGTAGTTAAGTCTCCAATGGGCCATTTTCTGCTTGTCAATAGAGCTCTGCTCTCCTGCAGTTCCCCTGACTTTGGGTGCTGAACCCTGGCTCAGAGAACCTGAGCTTCTCTGTTTAAGTCAGACACTTGTATTTGTTTCTGTAGTTGCTATATAGTCCTCTTCTATGGTTATGTCTGTCAGAAGGTGGAGGGGTTTTCAGGCACTGGGAGCTGGCAGAAGGGGGTTTTACCCCTCACGTGCGAACACAAAGAACCCCAGAGGTCAACGCTGAAACCCCTCTGGAAGGCGGCCCTCAGCGCCCAGCACACAATGAAAACGGGGCAGAGCTCCTCACCCAAAAGGGGCTGTATCCTTCTGTCGCTGTCAGGCAGGCACGCAGGCCAAGGGAAAGAAGTAAAGAGAGGGGACTCTCCCTATGTGTTCCACGCAGGTTTATTCCCATGAAAAGACAGGGATGAAGAAGCCAATTGGTGGGAGGGTCCAGGGATCTTTTACTGGGTACAGAATAGGTGGGGAAAGGGATCACAGCCAATGGGATAGACACCAGCAGGTGGGATTGACAGCAAGGGAACCAATGGGAACAACACATAGGAGGGACTCAGGGAAGGATCCAATGGGGCGTCGAGGAACAAGGAACTTTCTAGAACTAATACATATTAAAGAAGGGAAATGAATATACATAACTTCATACATAAAACAGAGAGACAAAATATTAACCAATCGGGGAAAACATGCAAAAGAAAAAACAAGGGGACCATGGGTTCTCACCATGACTGAAAGTTACATGCTAAACTTGGGTTGCCAACCACCACAGCTGGTTGTCTGAGTTCTCTTCAGGAGAAAAAGCAGCTGGAGCCACCTGCACTGCCACAAGAAGGGATTAAAATAATTCATTGTTTTCTCCTTGCTCATTCACAAAAAATAAATATACTTTTAGCCTTTAGGTTTGTCTGCTTGTTATCATTCACAGATGTTGATGTAATCTTGTCTAATGGGGAAACTACAACCACTATTACAGCATTTGCAAGACATAATTATTTTAAGTATCAAGGAGACTGGAGACCTTGTAAAAATCTACATTAATTTTTGCCTATTGCTACAATTATGCTTCTTGTTCCATGAAGCATGTTCTAATGCCATGTACCTTGCTTTGGAAGAATTCTGGCATTTTGGGGTGTTAGCTACCTCTGTGACATTTCAGATTGCTTTTTTCCAAAGAAAATCTGAGAAAGTGGATGCCCTTCCTCCAGCACTTTCAAATCAACTTTGGATTCTTCAGGCAGAGAAAACTATAGGGTTGTGCCTTTTTTTTTTTTTTTTCCAATGAAAATTATTTAATCTAAACTCAGACATAAAATAGGCATAAGTTACCTATATGTAAAAGTCAAAGAATCTAATTGTATTAGAGAGAAAAAAGATGTTCTGATGGACGATTTTGAAATACCAAAAGCTAACAGTCTGATATTAATGAATCTAGTAGTTTTATCTGAGATTCTAGAGAACAACGTTTGTCTTACTGTCTAGGTAACTTTAGGCAATGGACAAAGATCTAAATAAAGGAGATTTCACAAGGATGAAATTAGCATCAATTTAGAGGGAATGGGGAAAATGTCTACTAGATTTATTACAGAAAATTATTACTCCATGACAAATTAAATGGCTACTTTTCCCTATTGAAAAAGGCAAGTAAGAGTCAAATAAGGAACCACATAGACAGGCACCAATACTATGGTTTCAATTTGAGAAAATCTCAGATTGGTTGTTTTTTTTAAAAAATTAATAGTTGCATCTCAGGATAGTATCTTGGATTCTTCCCTGCTTGAGGGTATGACCAAAAAAGGAAAAGACTTCTGGACAATTGAGGACAGGCTTTGGTTATGTTATTATAATCTCTTATTCAATTACAAGGAATATTGCAACTAAAAATGTTTGATGAAAGGAGTAATAAAGACAAACTAGAACTTAACATTCAACACTCCAACTTACTATTTTAGAGGAATAGGTTTTTTTCCAGATCAGTTTTCCAATATATCAGTTTAAGTAAACCAACAAATCAGACCATAAAAATTAAAACTAAATGGGTCAGAATCTTAGTTCTTATCTCAGTGATGAAGTTTTTGCAGTAATTGATCAAATAAAGGCATGATTTTAAAAGGTTGCATGGATATTCACAAATCTCTGACTTCTCTTTATGGGAATCACATGGCTAAACTCTTCTGTAGCACCTTAAAAGTGTGCTTGCTCTATGTTGTCTCAGAAAATGAACTTTGCATATTGTAAATAAGGTTGCTCAACATCATGTGTGAGGTTAAATAAATACATCACTGTATGAATGCTTTATTATCCATAAGAGATAAAAATGCATTGCCTAGAGTCTGTTTCCAGTTCTTGTGTGGCAACAGTAAATTAATCAGGTCTGCTTTGTTATTTTAGCTGCATTTGATTAAATGTGCAACAGAATAAAAGGGAAGTTTTAAAGGAAATATAAAACTCCAAATGCAATGAAACAGCAGATGAGAAGTATCTCATTTAATCCACAGGGCTTTGATTGACAAAAAAAAGTAGATGTAACAGTCCTTTGAGTTTTTTGAAGAGGTGATCTAAAGAGCAAATTATTGATCAACTGTCCCCCCAGAGAGTCATTTAAGGTAGGATACCAGGAACCTTTGCATTTGTCTCAGTGTCTACATGTAGCAGACCAAATGCTAGTGAGCACAGGAAACACAGTAAACTTAGATGAGGTAATAGCAGCATAAGAATAATAAGAGAATATTCACAACATTATTCATCAGGTAGCCACTGTTTAGGACAATATTAAACTATACATGGTATTAATTTTCTTTAAGATATATTTGATGATACTTGCTATTTTATGACATGTTGTCTGTCCTTATTTTGTGCATATATCAGACAAAGACATGATGTTTAACAATTTAGAACAAGCAGAAATGACAGCTCACAGTTTCAAGATGTTGTATCCCAACAACTGCCATGTGGGCTCCCTTATCTCTAGCATATCTTTATGTCACTTGAACATGAATATCTGCTCATGGATGTGAATATGTTGTGCAATTCATAATAATGTTTATTTACATGAATATTGTTCTTCTAGGAATAACAAAAGCCAAACTCTATATTCACTAAACTGGTAAGAAAAAGTCAGAGCTTTTTTTTCTGAATGGAGTGCTTACAAAGTCCTCACTTGGAAGGTTAATTTTGTAATTATTAAAAATCAGGAATAATTAGTGTTTTCTTAGCTGTAATTCAAAGGAAGCTAATCAGAATCATCATCTGTCTAAGAAAAATTACTATCATATCAAGACATGAAAAATGCCATACTGATTTGCTCCAGCTACTCTGTAATTATCTAATTTATCTGAAAATCTTGAAGAAGTATTAAACAAACAGTAAAGAGAGGATTCTATTCTTAAAGAAGAAAATATTCTACTAAACCACAATTAAATATCTGCATATTTTTATCCTTGCCTGGGCTGTTTTATGAAAATTATCACAAGCAGATTTTACCTTTTGAAAAGGCATAAATGCAGTATGTCCCTTTTTCCTATATGGAAAGTGTTGCTGTACTGAGACTTCTATTGTCTTTTCTGAGCTCTGGATCAAACAGATTAAAAATGTTTCCTTCATTGGGAATAATATCGTTATGGAACTCAGAAATTTCTCTGAGGGTGATCTGTTTAGTCAATTTACAGACAGAAAACATGAGCAAAAGCTAGCAATTCGCAATGCACATTATCAATGTACTTCCATTACTATTGCTGCTACACATGTAAGAATCATCACTTTTTATGTTGAACATAATATGTAGTTAATATAAATCTGTTGTGAAAACACATTTCTACATTTTGATCCATACAGTTTCTTCCTCTGGGATTGTATACCACAGACCCAAAACATCGGCCTTCAAATTTTTTGTCATGACAAATTCTCATGATCTCCTAATGAAAATAAATTCTCATGGATTTTTGTTTTGTTTTGTTTTGTTTTTTTTCTGGAACTGACAAAATTCCCAAGTGAGTTGTTTCATTTTTCAGGCAAAATTTTCTTGAAAACTTCAACTGAGAACACATTCTGTGCAGACCACTTGAAAAGCATCTATGCACATGTAAGGAAGACAGATGCACAGCATGCAGCCGACCACTGGGAAAGAGGAGAGAGAAGAAAGGCTGAACTAGAGAGCAAGTAGGAAGGCTTTGTCCCCAGATACCTGCTTTCATACTACTTACAACCCCTTCTGAGCAGTATCCTAGATGAATTCAAAACTCTTTTGGAACTAATAAGCTTAATCAGTCTTCAGTGTTGTCTGTTGTAGGGTGACAAAAATCATACTCTAACCAAATTGGCAAATAAAGTACGATAGATGACATACAACTGAACTGGCCTCTAGAAGAAAAAATAAACGACAGGTATGGAGGGGTGTGTGTACAACAGAGCAATAAGAACTTTAAGCACACTTTTACTAACCAAGGAGAATTCAGAGAACAATTCAGTTTTAAAATATACACAGGTGGTTTGATGTCAACCATCACACACTGGTAGAAGTGTGAAATTGAGATTTATTTAATGTTACAGATTCCCCTATATGTACGTATAATTACAAAAAGAAAAAAGAAAAAAAACCCACATTTGTCCTAAATGCCTGTTCAGTTATTTACTGAGAAAATTTCAAGTAATTTATATCCATGTACATTTCTTTCTATTATAACTTACAGAAGAATGTATTTTTAACTCTGAGATGTAGATCAAAATATGTGTGAAGGCTGCTTAATTTTCTTTTATCCAATGTACACCTGGGCAGCTTTGAAGTCTTTGTACCCCTACTGTTCTTGCTGATATTAGTGGAAACTAGGATTGGGCTAGATTTGCTTTGATGCCTGCCGGTGAACAGAGTGAATGTAAAACTGAGCTGCAAAAATTAAAAAATATTACTGACAAAACATTCAGTAAGGATGGAAAAATATAAGAAAAACATTTGATTTTTTTTTTAATGACGATAAATAAGCAAGGCTTGTTTTCCCCCCACATAATTTGCTAAAGGATAAGGTGGTTTGAATGTGTTAGGTACATTTTGCACAGACCCGGGCAATGCAAAAAATCTAGCTTCTGTGATGGGCACTTACTTTGATATCTGTGGATGTGGAGGAGATCTGAGCTATATTTTGGTGTCTTTGATGTTTCATGTGTATTTTAGATGGTAAACTATCAGTAAGAGTATGTTAGATCTTGTTGGTTTTGGTGTTTTCTATCTAATCTTTTTAAAACCACATTATGTTCCAGTCAGCTCAGTGGGTTTAGAGGGAAGTATTTTAATTCTCTCTGGGCAGTCCACAGAAGAAACAACATTCTCAGGAGGTTCAATAACAAACTTTTACTTACAACTTCCCAACTTCAAGGTAGAATAAGGTACTTGGCAAATTTTAAAACAACATCCAGACAAAGTCGGGCACTTGACAGACTAAATTTGCCAACTTTAGTTTATCCAGATACAATAATGCACTCACTAAGGCATTGACTGGAAAATTTTAATTGGTTTACAATATATTTTAAGAAGAAGTTAGGAGAAGAAAGAGAAAAAGAAAGAGAAAGAAAGGATAACAGTGGAAAGATGTTACCACCCATGGATAAAGCAACAAAACTTGATTGTAGATGTTCTCAGTCAAAGTGATTGTCTTAATCTGTCAGAGGTGAGGAAAAGCCCATAAAACAAAGGTTTAATGGGTTAATATATGCTCAGACTTCGTGGGAATGCCCAGGTAACTCCGCTGGGAGGGGAGTTTTACACTGTCTGATGCAACACTGGTGGATCTCTTGCATCAGACTGTGGATCATGTACAGGGCAGAAAGCCCCAGAAAGGAGTCCGGGAGGACTTTAGCAGTCTTTGAGGGTTTATGACACCTTCTAAGATATGTCATCTTAGTTGATCCAGTTATGCCCCTTGAGACAGGATGAATACCTTCTGGTTTACATGGGAATCCCTCAATGCCTCCCTCCTCGGGATCTATTTCTTGTCTGCCTCTTCCCTTATCTGGCTAAAAATCCAGCTTGTTGCTTAACAAAGGTTGATTTGTTGGTGATTGTCAGGTGCTCAGCCCTCTGCACCTGGGCTGGAACCGTGCACATCCTCAGCAAAGCAAACACTGCTTTTGCAAAAGGCTGATTGTGCCAGTAACCATTAATACTTCAGCCTCACAAACCATCAATGTTTTTACATATTACCAAAAGTTTCCTAATTAATGGAAAATTACCTTCTAAAAATTTTTTTCCCAGTGTTTTGTGTCATTTAGACAGCCACAGGTTATATATTTGAATTCCCTTTCTATATCTAAAGTTTTCATCGAAGAATGTAGTTACATTACAATTCTATTTAAAATGGTAGAATTTGAAAATCTTCCTAAAATTATTAGCAATGCAGGGGCTTTTCACCTTTGACAGTCTTTTCCTACCCCTAATGTCAAAGTTGGAAATTTTCTCGTAGCTAATTAGATCTAAATATGTGCGCTATCCAAGAACAGGCTTTCTTGTAATATATTCTCCTAATTATTACAGCTGAAGTACACTGAAATGAGAATTGGTTTAGTTAACCCTAGTATGAATACCTCATAAAATTCTTATGTGAAAGATTTTGTTTGAGACAATCTTGATCCACTAAGCAAGTGGCCTTGTCATGAAAGATCAGGCAGGTCAAGCAGGATCCTTCTTTTCTAACCCCGTGTTGGCTGGGTCTGATTCCCTGGTTGTCCTGCACATTCTGTGTGGTGGTATCACTGAAACTGCAGAAAAAATAGAAACTCACCACCAACATTTTATTAGTGTTAGAAAATTTGGGTATTATTTTATTCTGGCCACGATGTTATTCTGGCTAGGACGTGCATTAGAAATTATTTCATACACACATGCCTGGGTTTTGCAGTGAAAATCATTCCATCACACATGGTTCTTTATCCCATTTTTCCCATATTTATACAGAAAAATCTCAAATTCTTGTTCATTGATCTTAAATTACATAGTTCTTAGTATATGATCAATATAAATGTGTGATCACCTTTGATGCTAATTTGGTCCTCATTCTTTGGTTCTCTTATCAATCTTTTCCCAAATCAGGTGTCTCTGACCCCTCCAGGGGGTGGTGTTCGTTAATGGTCATTTATCTTTGTATCTTTAAAACTTGAGCTCATCAACCCCCACCCAACGAACAGGGTCTTAGGAAGAGAAACTTCAGTTCCCTTCCTCCCGGGCAAAGGCAAACAAACCCCTGACTAAAGTTACAAAGAAAATTTTAAAAGTTGTATCATTGCCAACAATAGCACTCAGGATGATCTGCTCCGTGACCTTCCCTGACACCAAGGTCAGCATAGCTCCCTGGATGCTCCTTCTGACCCTTGTAGATGGGTGTCACATTGGCCAACCTCCAGTCAAGTGGGACCTCCCCAGTTAAGCAGGACTACTTGTAAATGTTTGAAAGTGGATTGGTGAATTCTTCCACCAGCTCCCTCAGGACTCTTAAATGGATCCCATCCCTCCCCACATGTGTACACACATACACACACAGAGCGGTATATTCTCTATTTCAATATTTATATAACCCTTGCTAATCTGATCCTGATATTATTTGCATTTTTAGAAGGTTGTTGTAAATGTAGTCATTGTTCAAGACTCAGAAAACACAAAAGTCAGCACATTTTAAACATATATTCTAATATATATTGCTTTATTTTGAGCATGATGTCTGAGAATGAAAATGCATAGCACTTGCCCAAAATAATGGAAGGCAAAACTCCCAAACTAACCCTCACCTTGATATTGTACAAATGAGAAGCTTTTTTTCTTCTCATTCATTCACTGCAGACATATTCTAACTGTAGCAATTGACAGACTTCTGCTTGATGGGCCTTCCACAAGTAGAATTCATGTTATGGTGTCTAAATGAATGAGTTTGGATGCCCAAAAAAGCTAAAAATAGAAAATGGCAAATACAGGAGTTAAGACTTGGCAGTTCCATCAGAAAAGATTTTTGCTTTGAAAAAGAACAAGTAGGCATAAATTACAGCAGCAGAACTAGCAGGTGAGGTAACCTTAAACCTAAGGTTTACACTCTGTTGGGCCTACCTTAGTTACCTGGTAACACCCTGTATTGATTCATCACACTTAATGAAATAGTACCACACAAATATGAAATTGAGACAGAAATGTACCTGATTCAGTAATTCCATTGACAAAGTAGTTTCACCCACTGTACATGTGCAGTGCATTGCTTTACAGCTTTCTATGTATTTTTTCCATCTTCAGAAGTGTAATCTTGTCCTTTGTCTTCCAGCTCAATTTGTGTTTAGATATAAACCACACATATTCCCTCGCTGCTGCTTTCTTGTGCCAAATCTCCCCATTCTTCTGGGAGTGCTGTAGGTCATTTACTGTAGAGGAACAATACATGGACTACACAGAGGAGTGGCAACAGCAAATAATGTCGAGGAACCTGACAAATGAGAAATGTTTTTTAGCTGGAAATCACTGCTTTAGATCAGATCACGTATTCGTACAAATGCAAAGTAGCAAGCTAGCTTTTGATATTTTTCACATTACAGACAACAGTTTACCTTTGCCTTCTTTGTTTTAAGAAGATGGATTTTCATACAAAAATGTCAACGTTCAAAAGGATTTCCTGTGTCTAAAAATTATCAATGTTGTCTGCAAATATTTTTCATAAAATAAAAATGTGGAAATTAATTTTTCGTACAAATATTAATTAAGTCCATAAGTTCTAAAATGTATTTACTCACGCAGCAGTAGAAATCCTATTACCTCTGTCTAAATACTTTCTGTGTAAAGGATCTATATGATCTATACTTACATGATGTAATTTTTTATTTTATATTTACTTGGTTCTAAACTTACATCAAAACCTAATGTAAAACATTAAAGTTTGCACCTGATCTGGAAAATACAGTGCTTGTAGGTGAGAAAATTATTTTCTTGTGATAAGGAAGCTGACAGTCTCTATGAAATTGCTTTAATTGCTTTATAAAACCAGCTGCTCTTTTCCCTGTAATTTTCTCAATGAATGCTACATCCTCTTGCCAGCTACCATTGACAGAACTAGCTGCCTTGTCAAAGTGAAAATCTTTCTTCTTTCCTGACCATCTGGGTCTTCTGGTCCACATAGCTTTCCACTGTTCTACGTTTCTCTGTCTAAATTTAGAAGAAACAAATTGGCAATATATCAAAATCCTCCTTCACACAAAAATAAGTCAGTCCATAGTTCTATAAAAACGTCTATCCAATACAGATTTTCATGGACTTGCCAGTAGTTCAGGAATAAGGACGTTCAAGGAGAATCATCTGTGTTCTTTCATCATTTCCTCCAACTTATAGATGCAAACACAAAAACCCCATTTTTTTTGCATATCTACTTTTTTTCAGAGAAATACTACATTTTCATGTGCATAACAAAAAGTATAGAAAAAAGATTTTCCTTTGAGATGGGTTTCATTTGAAACCTGCTATCTTTTGAATTGCATTGTTAAATCTTGTATGTAAGTTCTTTTCCATGCCTTTTAAATTTTTTCTGAAGAGTTTGTTTAGTTTCAGAATGAATAAAAGTTAAATTTGTGTAAGTATTCCTTCACTTTTTTCCCCTGTAATTTAATTGGTAATAAAAAGGCACTGGCTGAGGGCTGATTTCCATTAGTTACACTGGCTTTGCCCTGCCATGGTTCCATTTACATTAGTAAAGTTACATTTAATTTGCATCACTGTAATGGAATTATTCTTGTCCAGTCCTTTTCCAAAAGTGTATATGAAGCAACTAAGCAAGGAGTTGAAAGTCTAGTAATAGGAAGTATGCACTCTTTCACTGGGACATTTTAAAAATTTTATTCAAAGCTGGGGGAAAAAAAGAAATATATCTTTGGCAGAAAGAGTCTCTCACTTACAACTTATGTTCCGTTACACAAGTCTGAAGTGTCCAGGAACCATAACATCTACATATTTACCCAGCTGTTTTCCGGAGGGGTGCTTACACAGGCAGCCTCAGCTACAGCAACAAGATGAGACTCACCACCTGTAGCAGTCATAGAGGGAAAAGCTGCTATCATCATCTTCATTAACCTGGGAACCTGTCATGGGACATATGTTTTTCTGAGAAAGGTTAGATACTCAGCGTGCTGTTCATGTCTGTGTATAAGAAACCTCAAAATATATCTTATGTCTGTTTTACAAGCCAGTACAACCTAAAAGTAACCTTAACAGATGTAAAAAACAAATTCAAATCCATTAACATATTGCAATTAAAAATATAAAGGCGAATTATTAAAAATCCCTAACTATATGTTCTCTTTGTCTTCATATATCATCTGATTCTAGCTGGTCTGGTCCTTCAAAAGACTGATCAAATTTAAGTGCTTGAAGCAGAGAATGTTTCCCTCTAGGTTAATACAAATTAAATAAATATAATTTTTAATTATAATTAAAGTCAAACTTTTGCTCAGAAGTATAACTCAGGATATAGATTTCATAATGAAGCATGCACATCAGTTACAGTTCTATTTATGCTCATCTCTATTTTGGGGAAAGTACTTTTTTGAATAATTTCCATGTTTTCTGGTCTTTAAAACTTAAATGATGATGATGATGATGATGATGATGATGATGATGATGATGATGATAAATTAGACACTGGAAATGAGCAATTGATGGGTTTTTTTTAATTTTGTTTGATTTTTTTTGTAAAGAAGGTCACAGTTCCTTAAGTTTCTGCTTTACGTGAACCAGGGAAACATTCAATTTTCCACATTTGAGCCTGTATTTTTTCTATGTCATGATTCCTGCTTGGGACAAATCTTGTAGTTTCCCTGAAGCAAAACAAGATGAGCATCAGATGCAAAGCATGACTTTAAGCAGCATACATTCAATCTGAAAAAGGAACCAACATCCTAGGATGTTGCATTCCCCATCCCTCATCAGACAGACAGAAGTACACTGTCTCTGGTTTTAAAGTGAATTTCTCAGCAATGCTGCTGCCCTGGTTTCACTTTTACAAGTTTACTGATCTGAATGTGATGTAAATTTAAGAGTGAAACATCTTGGCATTGAAAGAAGATGTGTCTTTGTAAATAATTTTCCAGTTTTGAAATATAATCATAATATAATATATATGCTATATTATATAATGTATACATATGGAAGAAGGGAGAGAAGTGAAGAGAAGGAGACAATCTTTTGTCTCCTCTCTCTTCTACCTATTCTCTTCCTTAAGGGAGTGTGCAAAGTTTGTTTCTGTTAGGCCTGACTCCTGCAGTGCTCTCACACAGAGACCACTGACAGGGCACTGTGAAATCTAGATTTCATCTTTCACCTGAAGTGCTGTGACCTGCATCTCTCCATGGACAGAACTGAGTGAGGTAGGTAGCCTTAAGCACTGTGTTCACATCTGCTGTTTCACACCACACATATAAAACAATGAAACACTCTTTTCCTGAAGCAGAGGGTAATATATAGTTATATTGACTTTCTGATATGTCATAATGATCATACCATATGTGTGTCCAAATGCTGACATAATGAATTCTTGAATGCTAATTTTAGCTTAACTCCTCCCATTTAATATAATTACTTCAATGTCCATTGTTCCAAAAATCAAGTATGTGAGAAAGACTATAGTCTTTTAGTTAGTATCACAGAATCCCAGACTAGCCTCAGTTGTAAAGGACACAGAAGGATCATGAAGCCCAGCTCTTAAGTGAACAGCCCACATGGGGATCAAAGCTGCAACCTTGCACCATGCTCTAACAACCTGAGCTAATCTCAGGGTCAGCATTCATCAAAGAACTGAATCACCTGCTTTTAATCCGTGTTTCTTTCTAGTAACTGCAATCTATTCATCTGAATAAATGCAGTATTAAAATCAGAGGGAGAATGACATGGGTTCTGGAGAACACTCTGACCTGATTGATCTCTTTGGAAGTATGGGATCAGGATTTAAAGTGGAATATGTATCAGTAGTGTTATGCTGAAGGCCAAATGCACTGAGCTGTTGCGTAAAAGGATCCTCCTTTAGCAGTTCTGTAAATGCAGGGAGGAAAGAGGAGAAAACAGTCACTAAATGTCATAAATATTTCATACTTTAATAAGATGGCTAAATCAATGTTTAGGGGTAAAATAATTTTTAATGCTTTATTAAATATGTGCAGGATTCCTGAATCATTGCTTTTCAGAGATCTAAATTTAACAAATTTGCTGCATATGGCCGTATTCTTGTCATTCCTAAATGCTAATTTAATTGCATTCAAAGTTAGAGAGCACACCTGCTTCTCAGTTCAGCTTCTGTTTTCTTTCTCTTCTTTTAAATTTATTATGGAGGAATAATAAAACAAATAAACACAGTAAAATTAATAGCTACTCTTTTCTTCACATGATTTGGCCGTGAAGTCTGGACAGTTGAGAGGGATGTATGATTTGGAGTATATGAAGCCCACTGGTGACTCACAAAGGAGTACAAGAGCTTTTATTGATTAGTGTTTGAATAACTTGAAGATAGATCTGCGTTTGTTTGCTGACACAGAGTACACAGAAGAATGCAGTGATAAAATTCTGTAAAAAATAGTGGTTTCTCCTAGCTGGCATTTCTTGGTAATTGCTTTAAGTACCTTAGGAAAGTTCTACAGATAATTCTTACCACATATTATTATATATATATATTAATTATTATTATAAGTATTTTTAACCTAATGCTCTCCTCAGATCCCTTTCAAACAATCAAGTAAATTTTTTCATCTTTTTTAGTTTCAAGAAATCTACCAGAAAAACCCAAGCTAATCCTATATTTTTCAGATCTTATATCAGTATAAATTTCTACAATCAAAACTTTTTTAGTTTTGAGTTTTGGAATACACTATAAACTTCTACAGGAGAAAAGCTATGGAGACCTTATCAAAATACTTGAAAATGATGGGTCCTTCTCTTCTGCAGATCAATATTTCTTAAGCAAATAAAATTTAGTAAGCAGAGTGCAAAACTCACTGCAGTGTATTCAACACAGTACACGACCATCAAATTAACATGTTCTTCCAAACAAAAGACTGAGGTTATTTCATAATTTTGAAATGAACAAATCCGGTGCAGAATTACTTGAATCCATGGCAGGTCATTCTCAAAATTGTTCTTTAAGAGGAAGATGTGACCTAGAAGCTTAATCAGGCATTAAGAAATTTTAATAAATTATGGTGACATCAGGAGCTGTTAAATGACCTGAGAAATCAAAAAGGTATGATACAAAAAGTAGAAGTCAGGCAAATTGACCAGGAAATAGTATAAGTGCACAGAGACAAAACCAGAAACCCTGAAATGCAGTATAAGCTTCAACTAGTAGAGAGTGCAAAAATAACCAGGATAAAATTCTACTTATATGTTAAAAGGAAGATAAGATCAAAGGCATATGAAAGTTCCTTAATTACTGTGACTGTTAAATAGTAACAAATGATACAAAATGTTTGAAATATTCGAAATCATCAGGTTTCCACGTTCACAGGAAAGAGAATGCAACAAAGGAAGGAACAAGGAAGACCACTGGAAGTAACAGACCAGTTGGTGTAGCTTTGTGTCCTTCAATATTTTTGGAACAAGTTATTAAACTATTTGCAATAAACAAAACCATAAAGAAGTAGTAACATTAGGACATAGTCAATACAGACTTTTCAAGAGTGTTCACTGTGAAAGTCCCTACTTCAACCCAATCACTGATATGATGTAAAGGATAGTCTAGATTTGTACTAAATCTGAACTATAAAAGGACAGCTAAGTCTCTTGTTCACAAGCACTCTTGTTCTACTGAAGGACTGGCAAAGTGCAGATGTATTTTAAGTCATGCTCAGGTCAACATTTTTGTAAATGCCAAATGCCATAGTTTTAGCAGGCAGAAAAATTATGCCTTTGTGCATAAAACCAGGCTGGTTTTAGAATGATTGTAAGTTACTTGGAAGACAGTATAATAATATGATCTCTTCAAATTTAGACTTCAAATAAAAAAACAATAGACAACATAAGGGAGAATTTAAAGAGCTCTATTTAAGAATATGAACTTGAATTAACTAATAAAAAGAAAGAAAAATATCTACCTATGTATCAATAAAACAAAACCAGTAGTGTGATACATGAAATCAACTCCATAATGCTACTGGAGAACATGCACATACAGAGAGAAGTCTGCAAGTTTTCTCAGGTGTGGTCATCCACAGTGTCTAGTTTTGACCCTTATTATTCACAGATATTTTAAAATATGGGAAATTTTTGAGAGAAGAGCTAAAAATTTTAAACGACATGACTTAGTAGAAAAGTTGGAATAAAGGCACCAGTTTCAGTTTAGAGAAGAAAATAGAGAAGACACTTATTTTAAAGAGCTCTCACATGGTGTTGGTGAAGAAGTGTTTTTGTCGCCTTTGTGAGACACAGGGACCAGGTTTAACTTTCTGAGACTTCTTTTATTGAAAGTTATTTTTATTAGATTGTAAGATAAGCACATACTAGGAAACATCTATTTACCTGCTTAGTATTCAGACAGCAAACTCAGCACACCTAAAGGAGATGATAACTTAATGTCCTTTCCAGTCCTGTCATATGAATCAGTGGTGTTCCTGAGAACATTAAAGGTAACAGATCAGGCTATGAAAAGAAGCTCAAGAAGGAAAAGAGACCCTTTTACCATTTTTTATTGCATTGAACAGCATCAATTAAGTGTTGGTAAAAACTTTGGTAACAGGTCATTTTATGTGAATACTTGTCTCATTTTAAATACAATGTCACAGACAAAATTCAGAGCATAAAAAAATTCACTGATGCAGAATCATTGGCAAAATAATGGTGTTTTATTTGTTCCTACAGTTGGCAACTGTGAACTGTGAAAATAGAAAATGTTGTGAGCTGTTAATTAAATTGTTATATTAAACAGAAAGTTGAATTACTATTTTTTTCTTTTTTTTATTTCAGTCCTTTGGGTGTTGTATTTACAAGCTTCAGGCCTAAATAATTGTCTCTAAACTGGTAACTAAATTACTACAAGGAGCAATCACAGTTTTCACAAGCCTATGTTATATAAGAACAGTACAAGAGAAGAATGACAAAGTAGATTCATCATCCATTTTTTTCATGAGAAGAATGAACTAAAACATGGAAGTCTGTTTATAACTTTTTTAAAAAAACATTTTTTAGCAACTTAAAACACCATCCTAATTTTACTCTTTTAATTTTTCACACAAAACTAAAACAAATTGCTTGGTTCTAACTGTTCTTCACAGAGGACTTTGACTGGTATTACTAAGTTCATTACTATTTACCTAATAAAAATGACTCCTTCCAACCTGTTGTTATGTTCTTCAGAAGTTAGGATCCTAACAGGCTGTATCTGTACATCAGTGCCTTTAGCTCCCTGAATGATATTTTGTGACTTTTCAAGATGCAAGATAACATTCCACTAGTTGGAGCAAAATGTTACAGTTCAGATAGTCTGCTTAAATATCATTATAATGTCCTTTGACTCAAATATTCAAACAGTCTATTTATTTCCCTTCACCTGACATGAAAACCACATTAAGACTTCCTGATTCTCTGCCAGTTTTATAGTCAGAGAGAAAACACTGTCAAGAAAGAATATTTAGCTGATCACAGGCACTCACTTCCTGGATATGTTCCACAAGACTTATCTGGAAACTGGCTGGAAGTTCAAGAATGATGTCATTTGTGTTTCATGTATCTTAGTCTGTTGCACAGGGAGACCTTTATATTCTTGATGCCAAATCTTGCAAATGTTCAGTCATGCATTTCACTTCAGCATGAAGCAACCAAAAGCATCAGACAAAAGTGTCTATTCATCAGAGCTGAAATATTCACACCTCAATAAGGAGCCAATAAGTGATCTGCTATTGGAGCAACATATGGAGGAACTGCACATTATGACAAATATTCACCAACAGTTTGATCATTTCTTACTGTCTTTTGGCATGTAACTATGTGAATGGAACAAGAAATACCCATTATGGAATTGTGTCCAGCTAGTTTTACATCTACCATTCCTAAGCAATTTCATAAATTAGGCCTGGCTGACATGTCACCACCACATCTCTGAAAAGTCATAGAATCACAGAATATGCTGAGTTGGAGGGATCCAACAAGGATCATCAAGTGCATTTCTTAAGTGAATGGCCCAGATGGGGATCAAATCCACAACCTTGGCATTATTAGCACAGTGCTCAAGTAATTTTATTAAATCCTAGCCATGTATGTACCATCCCAGGAACTTATACAGTCTGTATTATTTGCTTTTGGAAATAAACCCTTTTGATCAATATAAGCATGATGCAAATACCCAGTGCATGTCTTCTGTTGCATTATTAAATACTTTTTTAAGTACATTGCATAGAAAAGTTGCTCATGTTAGAATATTTTGAATTACTCTTATGCCTATTTTTTATCATGTACTTTACTATTTCTGGATTAGTTTTCATTTTCTGTATCAGATGGAGATACTACTGCAGAGGTGTAGTCAACTCTGTGTATGTCAGGGACACTCAGCTGAGCAAATGACACATCTGAAAACTCAGGTCCATACCACAGTGAAAATTCAATGGGGTTTTATCTTCAAAATGGATATTGCAGAGGGAAATGAAAATCTACAAGAAGACATAGATGATTCAAAACATAAAATAGCTCTGATATGAGGAGAAACCGAATACACTACGATTCTCCTAAAAGCCTTGGGAAAACAGAGACAAATCTATGCAACACATTATGAATGGCAGATACAGTATGGTGCACTAAGATATAGTGTAAATTAATACAGCTTTTGAACAAAAAAAGAAACAAGAGCTGTGGAGAAGACTGCTTTACTTTAAGATGAAGAAAAAGGTTTTTTTCTGAGGTAAGGAGACTATGATTACAAAGTTGTTGCAGCAGTGAGAATCCTTTCATTCTAAGAGTCTGGTTTTGGTTCTAAATATCAGTAAGCGCTATCTTCCCTCTGGTACAGTTTTGTAACCACTATTGATTTTAACAAAAAAAAAAGAAGTGCATGAAAAATCGTAATCTCTTCTTAGAAAATAGAATGTGTAGGACATGGTCCCTAGTGGTTTTGCTGGGGGTTTTGTTTGTTTGTCTTTGTTTTGCTTTTTGTCCTGAAAGAGAACAAAAAATACACCTAAAATCAGAAAGCAAAAAAAAACGAAATCCAAGAAAGATACATTTTTTCATTTCACATGATTTTCTTTTCAGGGAAAAACATAATCAAACTGTATTTTTCCAGTTTTCTACTTACTTATATGGGAGGTTTATATGAGCTTCATGTTCTGTCTAAAGCCAAAGATTGTGCTATAAAAGCCTTTTGACAGGTCAGGTCTGTTGAAGAGGAAGCAGTCTTGCTAAAGGATGGGGAATTTTTTTACTTTGTGTTTCAGATTTTCTGCTCTCTGTCCTTTTATCAAATTCAGCTGCTTCTTGCCAGTTAGTTGTTTCAGATGGATGACAAATTTAGTTTTTCCTTGCAGACAAATGAAACTTGACAAGCTGGATCTAGGCATCTAGGCAAATTACAACATGGAAAGCCCTGACAGGATTTTAATTTAGAGTAAAAACTTTCTCCTAACCAAACATAATTCCATAATATTAATGGTTTACCACAAAGACTTCTAATTTTTTAACCAAAAGAATTACATGCCATATTCTTGGATTTACATTTGACTTCTTCCTTTTCTTTTTTTCTTGAATTTCTTTCAAAGCCCTTTGTACTAAGGCTTATAATGACAATACCCTTTGTCTTTTGAAATCCACAAATACATGTAGATAGATTTTAAGATTCTGTTGCAATGTTTCATTTAAAAGTCAAAAATCTTCCTTGGAATACGAGAGCAGATATCTTGTTTTGCTGCCTTTTATACAAGCTTTTTAGAAATCATTTAAAGGCTGAAATCTGCTTGTTTTCCATTGAAACACTATTTACTTTTCCCATTCCATTTTCTATAGCCTCTCTTCAGATATTCATATGATTTTCAACTCCATAGACAATGCCTTCAGTTTTCTGTTATATTCAATGTATCTTCTGAGAAAAAAATAGCCTTTTTCATAAAATTTGGTTACAGCTAGTTTTCCCTACATGATAGTCTTTCAATATTTCATCTGAATTATATATCTTCTTTTTTAAAAAAAAATCTTCCAGCTAAAAATATTCCTGTAATAAAACCCAATCAAGAGGAAATGGGACCTGATCCTTACCTTGGCTGCATTAATAAACATATAACTAATCCAGAATCTGATTGAATTGAACGAAATTTAATTGAATCAAAATAAATAAATATAATATTTTCGGTTGGAAGGGACCAGCAACATTTTTCTAGTCCAACTGCCTGATCACTTCAGGGCTCACAGAAAGTTAAAGCATATTATTAAGAACATAGTCCAAATGCTTCTTAAACGCCCACAGGCCTGGAGCTTTGATCACCTCTCTAAGAAGCCTGTTCCAGTCTTTGACCACCCTCTTGATAAAGAAATGCTTCCTAACGACAAGTCTAAACCTCCCCCTGGTGCAGCTTTGAACTACTCACACGAGTCCTATCACAGGATACTTAGAAGAACTGATGTCCTGTTCTCAAAAAACTGTAGAGAGAAACAAGGTCACTTCTCAGCCTCCTTTTCTGCAAACTAGACAAGCTCAAAATTCTCATCTGCTCCTCATTGGACATTTTCTCCAACCGCTTCACCAGCTCTGTTTACCACCTCCTCTGGACACAATAAAGCACCATCACATCCTTAGATTGTGGGGCCCTGACCCGCTGCTTGAGATAAGGCTGCATCAACAGTGAGTACAGTGTGATAATAATCTCTTTTGCCCAGCTGGTCATGCAGTGTTTGATGCACTCCAGGATGCATTTTGCCGTCTGGGCTACCAGGGCTCACTACTGACTCCTGTCGAGCCTGCTACCAACCAGCCTCTCCATATCCTTTTTTTCATGGCTACTCTTCAATCATTCCTGTTCCAATTTATACTTGTGTCCAATGTTATTCTGTCATGGGTGCAGAATCTGACATTTGTTCTTGTTAAATTGCATGCCATTATTGCTAGATCATCATACTAAAAAGAAAGTTTATGATCTCTATCAGGTTCCTTCATTAGCTTTCACCATGTTCATTCCCTCACTAAAATGTAGCTTAGCACAATTAAACATATAATAATTATTTCAGAGGTAATCTTGGCAAATTAAATAGCTCAATGATGATATATAATGATAATATGGTGCTAACTCATTAACATGGTGAAATAAAGTACAGAGCTTGAGACACAGAATCTTTAGCAAGATGTAGATTTTCCTTCACAAAATAAATCTGAGTATTGCAAGAGAAGAATGAGTTCAGTTGTATTAATATTTTCCTCCTCCCAAAATCCTGCATTGCCAAGATGGACAAATTTAAGTGTTTAAATAAAAAAAAGCATAGTTATTTGGATTCCTAAGTCTATCATTAAGGAGAAGCACTCAGTATGTCCTCTTAAATCTATTGATTAGGAAGTTCATACAATTTTATTTCATGAAGGAGCCAGAGGTTTATGTCAGTGGTATAGGCATACATCCTAGTCAGGGAAAAGGAAGGGATGTCTCTCTTAGCTGCCATTCTTCAAGGAAATTCATGACTGTGCATTCCATTCCTTGACACTATTTCCAATTTCTTTCCGGTGACTTCATGACAGTAACTCTCCACATCCTTTTAAAAATGGTACTAAAAATATTATATATGTCAGCATGACATGTATTCTGAAAACTGGTTCACATATGTTCCAGATAATGCCAACAAGAAGTGAAGATTGGAGTCTTTTTTTCCATTTGGATTAAAAAAAATATGCTTAACTTATATACACTAATTTAAGATCTATCCTTCTAGCTAATATTGGACCAGCTTTTTTCTCACTTCAAGCTTACCATCTCAATTCGTATATTAAGGGAAAATTTAAATGCATATTATGTGAGATTTTTCTTTGGTTTTGATATCTCCATATTTTCCCTTGGAAAAGAAAGAATTTTAAAGACATTTGAATATTATTGAGGTGTGTATGTAATGTAATCATCTGACATGTTTCTAGTGAATTAACTTACTCCACTTTTCTAAGCTCTATCATATAAAGGAAATGACACTCTGGACATAGAATGTGAACTTGGTTATTCTGTAGAAATATATTCACACAAATGCAGAATAAATGGAAGAGAAATATAACTAACACACATTTTTTTGTTTTCAATTTGAAGAAAAACAGAAAAAAAAAAAGAGTACTTGAACCTGCAAATATCCATGAATCAAGTACCATTGATCCCATATGTTTTCCATAAGTAACATAGTTACTGAAGTATGTATAGTCAGTGTCTTTAATTATACCAAGCAATCATTCATATACAAGCAAAAAGACACCATACAGTAATATTTTCCTACAATAAATATTACTGTATGTGTATCTAAACCAATAAGTACATAAGTATACATATACACACAAATATGTGCTTGTGCTATGATATCTGTTTTATTTTTATTGACTTTTTGCAGATTTCAGAGGGATATTATATTTTGTCTTCACTGGGAGGTATGTTGTCCTTCTTTCACCCTAAGATGAGGAGTTTTCTGATTTTGATACCTTGTTTTATCATTACTACTTTCTTAATATATTATGATTTAAGTTGATTACAGTTTAGTAAAGCATAGGAAAAATGGAATGATTGTTATTAATTTATTTTGGAAGATTTTCTGGCCTGCACCTGGTATTAAGTGAGCTGTAACCTTTATGGAGATTTATTAGGAGAAAAATTAAGGCAGAAACCCCTACACCAAACCACTGACCTTCCATGTTGTATTTGTATTTTGTTAAAGCAAACCAGTACCAAGACAGACCAGCATATTAGGAAAATAAATTTCTCCCTCAGAAGATCTCTGTTGCCCATCTGTCTATATAATGTTCAGTATCTTTCTAAAAATAGTGGATGTATTACTATGACACTTGATATTCAAAGACTGGGCTCATAATTTATATCATCCATTGTAGAACTGGCACTAGTAAGACCAGGGGCAGATCCTCCACATCTGTTTATGATAAACAGATATCAACACATTTTTGTTAGATCTTCTTCCAACACAGGCATTCATGTGGAGAAAACAATTTAGGTTCTATTACAAGCAGCAAGTTTGTGTGCCATTTCTGGTGTTTTCATGCTCATTTAAAAAAAAAAATATATATATATACTTCAAGCTGTATTAAAAATTCATTTTCATTTTTACATGCTAATGAATGCTCAGTTTTGAAAGCAAACAGCTTGGTAATGAAAATCAGAATAGTGTATTTTTTGGGAATTTAATAAGCTACTGGAAAGATAATTCCCTATGTGATTATTTTTGCAGACTTTCCACAAAATAATACTCATCATACTAAAGCACTGACAAAATGGTTTAAAATGAAGAAAAAATAGACGAGTTTAAATAATCTTTTGGAAGTTTAAACCTCATTATAATCCTGGAGCAAGGGCTACATCTTTTAATTTCCTAGTTTTACATGCTGCAAAAGCAGAAAAGTAAAATTGACTTCCCTTCTTTGCAGGGTAAAATGTAAAATCAGCATTACTTGTCATGATGGAAATATGATTTCTTAGGCTTAATATATAGCAGATTTGGCTGTATTAGATTAACAATTAATATTCTGAAAATTTAGATAAATAAAACACTATTGCAGAACTGCAATCTGTATGACTTTTGCTTTGGTAATGGCACAGAAATTGCAATTTTTATGAGATGTGTTTCTATTTTTTTCAATATAGGTGCCATGTCATTGCCAAAACTTGAGATGCATGTTTCAAACACATTGTAAATTACATTGTAATCACTCTTATTTTACCTCCAAAGACTATTACTGTCCTTTGTATTTTAGTGTAATTTTGCAAAATGCTTGATGATATTAAAGGATAACAACAATTCAAAGTTCAATTTGTTACAAAAGAGTCTGGACACATTTAAACATATACATAACTACCCATCTGGTAGCTATAAAACTATCTTTATTGTTACTGACTGATTAATTATAGACTGTTCTCCTACACAGCCATGTCAATGGTCATCAAAATGTTTCAGCAGATAAATTTGCCAACTGTCACTTGTATTATTGAAGAGAAGGTAGTGATTAAAAAAAAAAAGAAAGTTGACAGGTGACTTCAACAGAGTGACAGAGTGTATCTTGCCACCATACCAGAAAGGCTGTGTTAATGGAAAAGTACCATTTTGATAAAATCCATTAGTGTCAAAGCCTCCAAAAGGAGAGCAAAGCATGCCCATGTTGATAAAAAGACCTTTCATGCCAGTCAGATTCAGTAAGACTTCCTGGGTGGATTCACATTTATACTAAATGGTGTGTAATTTTTTGGCTAAGCTTAAACATAAGTGACATCAGCTTCTTTAGCCCAGAACAAGAATGTTCATAAGAGGAATAATAGTTTAAAATCACGTGTCACCAGAATAATTTAACTTACATAATTCAAATCTGTATAACTTTACTATATATATGAAACCTTAAGCAATTTTCCAGGTTTTCAGATTTTAAAAGCTTCAGAATGCTTGACAAAAACCTTTGATAGCACCAAGAAAGAAAAGCATAAAATAAATAACAAATTATATTTTATCTGTTATGCAGCCTGAATGAAAAGACACCTGGTAGTTTAATTTAGGTCATATTAGTAAAATGTCAAATTGACAAGATATGATCAACTCTGTTAATGATTTACAATGCCTTTGGTCTTCAGCACATACTTACCCTTATCTTCCATGCCACAAATCTAAATATCTTGTACTTTCCGAATCTGATAAAGAATAGGTAACTTTTCCACTTACAGGGAACACGAGACAATGAGCAAGAGTCCATCTAAACTATTGTCTTCTCCAGTGTTTATGAAACTATTTTTGACCGTACACTAACAATCACACTGATGAAGTCCCATTTTAAATGAAAGGTGAGTATGATTGATTAGGTAACCCCATAGCAATGCATTAGACTGATATGTTAGAAAATAGTAAACTGATCATGATAACCTTGACCTGAATCTTTGATAAAAGAAAATTAAGAATAATTTTTGATGCCACTTTAAATATAGCTCTAAAAGCTCATATGCTGACACCTGGGAGAAAATGCAAAGCAAGTAAGCAGATGGCCTGGAAACTTAAAAAGGCAACATCAGCTGATTCCTGACAGCAGGGAGGTAGAAATTTGGCAGCTTTTACAATCTCCAGTTGCTGTTTTCATTCTCATTATGTGGAAGTCCAAGTCTTTCTCTCGCCACAGGCTGATATAAGACAAGGTGCTATACTGGCCACCAGTTATTCATATTTCGCGTGTCATCAGATCACTAGATAGACGAACAGGAACGATACCTATTGCTGAGTGATTATAATGTGTAGAAGACTGATTGATGTATACACTTGAATTTGCTGACCCCTGAAGCTGGTGCTCTGAATGCCCTCTAAGATAAGGTTTTGCTGATACAAAAGCAGGAGGTGTGGGTTCAGTAGATACAAAGAGCTTGGTCGTTAGCCTGGAGCCAAGGCTGAAAGAATCATCCCAATGACTGCCTAGCCTTTCCCTTTTGCAGAGATATCTGCTGTGTGTCAAAGTACCAGCATCTGCTTGAAAGTGCATTCTCTCTGTGAAACTTTCTGGTATTTTTCTTCCACCCTTTCTGCCAATTACTGACTGCTATGTGTTTACCGCTATGTCTGGTTGTTCTGTACTTCTTTCAGGACTGCACAGGTGATGAGTGCTGAAACACAGACTACAGAACCTGTTTTCAACCATAAAGATGACAGAAGAAGACTATGCTGTTTGGATGCAAAATCATAAAACAATAGTCCTGAGTTTCCTGCTTTCCATGGGAGGAAAATCATGCCTGGTACTGAAAAATAATATAAAAAATATGATAATTTAGAAATGTGTTTTGTTAAAAGTCAGAGGCTGCTATTCTAAATGCTTTCGTGGACTGGATGGAGGAATATAGGAACATTTTTCTCTCGGTTTTCTTCCATGTAAGAGACTTTATAGGTCCATTAGTGCTTCTCTGTTTTTTAACATGTGACCTGAACCATCTCCTGCAAGCCCAAATGTAAAGAAGATGAAGACAGACACCTGTCTCCACAATATACATAAGTTACCCAGAGATGTAGAAAAGGCCAGCAAGTCCCCTACCCTGCAACCCTGAATGTTTCTTTTATTTTTTCCTGTTTATGACTATTGTTGCTTACATAGTCAATGAATCAGATATTTTACTTTTATTTCTGCCTCTAAATCAAGTTTTCCACTCACAAAAAGTTCAAATTTTGCTTCAAATTCTCAAGAAACAACAGAAGATTATGAAACTACACTGTAGTTTCACTGATTTGCAGAGATCCTTCACAAATATAGTTTCATTTCCCTTTTATTTTGGTTTACATAAACTTAATCATACTGTGGGTTCACCTTTTTGTTTTTGTTTTGAAGATAATGTCACTTAAATTTATTTGGAATCTCTCTTTTGGTTTAATATACTTTTTACAGTGTTCATAACTGCCTTGTCCTCCTTTCTCATGCATGTATTTTCCCAGCAGACTTTGTTTCTGATGCCTCCTTTTTCTCTTGTTGTTTTTTTTTTTTTTTTTTTTTTTTAATCAGCAGACTGACATTATCACTGAAAGAGATTTGTTATAAAATGACACTAGTGGTAGAGAAATAGAGGTACAGTTTAATTTATTTAAAAGTTTCAAGGCCAGATAATCAAAGTGAACAAATAAAATATAAATTATTCGCACATTTTGGACTATTAAACCACAAAGGTATTCGAGCTTTTCCAAGGACAAGTGCAGGTTTATTAGAAATGATCTGTTCATTCTGCCATCAAGAAACAGGGAAGCTATGTTATTTGACGAATTTGTTCTGATAGTTTCCAGTCTAGCATGTGATTTCCTTTAAATGAAGTCTTAAAGTCAATTTATATTGTTTACAGATACTTCTCTCAGTTTACTGGTTAAAGTAAATATGAATATAAAGTTAATGTGAACATTCATCAACAATTATACCCCCATTTTCATTGCTATATAAACAGTTCTTGTCTAGGAAAGACTCCCTAGCTTTGGGAGGGATAAATTTGCCCAGCTTCTTCCCATTTCCATGTTAAATGGCACGCTTCAGCACTGTAAATCCAGCTGTTCTGCAGCTGCTTTGTTCACTAATTAGTTTTGATTCTTTGTACACTGACCTTATGTTGTAACTGTGATGGTGCTTTCTGTGTTCCTGACACTCTTTACACCTCTGCTCCAGATCCTCTTCTCACCTCCTGCCTCTTGAATAAAGGAATTTTATGGGATTTCTTGGAGACTAGTTCTTTGGCTCCTCCAATGTGGTAACTTAAATATTCCTGTGCTTTGATTTACTAGATTTCATACTATGACATCATGGGATATAAGATGGCTGTAACATGTATCTCCAGAGACATGTTCAGCATAGCCACACTAACAACAGAAAACAGGTTCCATCTAAAAATATCTCTGTATTTTACTGGTCTGTCCAGTTTCTCTCAACAGCATAACCATGGGAGCAGTGGTAAAACAGAGTGGACAGGGTATTAACAGGGTTACATTAGGAGTTAGGGTGTGATTGTGTTATGAAATCTGAGTCATTGTTCATATCTGAGAACAGCTTTGGTATATAATCAACCTCTTGGGTAATCTAAACACTCCCCACCCTCTTGTGCAGAAGGACAAGTCTGAGAAATCAGAAGCTATTGTAAGTATTAATTTGGGCTGGCAATGAACGCCAAGTTACAAAGTCCTTAGTAGATGAAAATTTCTAACTTATGCAGGAATTTTGCCTGCATTAAAACATGCTTGATACATGTAACTAAGAAATAGATAAGGTACCAGATAATAGTGAGATGGCGGCTTAACTTGTTCTGCTAAAAGTAAAAATAGATTCTTCAAGTTGTTAAACTTCCTCCTAGCAAAACAACCTATATAGAAGAAACATAAGTATGTATACAACAGAAATGGGGTGCCTTCCTATCTATTAGCATCTTTCTGTTATCCCTTTTGCAAGCTGTTTTTTATCGTGTCACTAATAAATAACCTTTTTGTTTTGACATGATATTAATGATATGGTATGTTTAAAAATACTAATCTTAAGTGGCTATTAGGCCAAAATTACATTTTGTAAATGTTCTCAGCGTTGATAAATTTAGGGAGTATTCTGAATAAAAAAATTTTCTGAAAAATAACCCCTAAGTAAAACCGCAAAAAAAAAATAATTTGATTGCAGAAGCAGTGTACAAATATATAATTAGAGGGCAATTAAAATGCTTTTCTTCAGTTTCAGCCTTTTGGTTTGCTGTTATAGTGAAATATAATGCAAAAAAACATGCCAAAAAACCCTGTAAAAACAAATCTTGGTTCCAGAAAGGTTCAAATTATAACCTTTGTTTGGTATGATAAGAGAAATAAAAAAAAAAAAAATCATTCATGCAGTTCCTTATATTAATGTCTTACAGCTTTGTCACTTATAGGTAGACATGTTATTTTCCTGAATGAGCCTATCTGTTTCTAACAGCTGTTAGTAGAAATCCTGCTCCAAATATTTCCCTGAATCAACACTAGAAAATTTTTTAAATGAGCTAGATTCGGAAAACCGTGTGTGAGACTGTGATATGTAGCAGTCATTCATATTCAAGAAAACTTTCTGTAACAGTAATTAAAATAGCAGTTAAATTCTGTTTAAATTCACATATAAGAAGTTTCTGGTAATTTTGTTATCAATAGATCACTTTTCTAGTGAAAAAAGCACTACAAATTGTTAACATCACAGCTTAAGTATCTTCATGCATGTTAATATGATTCCCATATTAAAAAATTGACCTGAAAAAAGAGCATGTTCTTTATCATCTCCTCTTTGCATTTCATCAGCACTAGTTGCGGTACAATTTACTTAAAGTGGAAGGGCTTCTGCTGGGTTGAACTTACTCACATGCATAATTTTGAAATTGTAATAAACAGAAAGCATTTAAATTTGTATCTTCTGAAGAAAAAGATTTTTAAAAGCAGGAAACTCAAATTCTAACCCAATATGTTGCCAATCTATGTCAATTTATTCCGGTGCAAAACAATAGAATTATGTGGAGATATTTCCATATGTAATGGGATTTTCATTGTACCACTTCTAGGGCCCCCCCATCAATTATCAGTGAGATTCTCTACCCTCAAAATCTGAAACAATCAAGTAGCTCAGGAGATGGCCTTTCCCTGGGACTGGAAACACACAGCTTGCACCATCAACAGACAGCCCTTCCTCTGACAAAGGAGAGGTGTTACATTTTAATCACTGCATGGTGATGGCAGACTAGCTCTGGACAACAAGACATATTGACTATTGACTTTGAAATGATACCCCTTTGGTTTTGAAAGTGTCTCAAGGTATATGTGAGGAGGTCAAAATGTCTTCTGAACTCATTAGCCCTAAAGGGCATATTTTGCAGGATGTGTAAGAGTGACATTTCAAAGGAAGGGCTGATCTCACTTGTCTTCTTTCCTAAAACAACTACGCATGTAAAACCATGCAGGAAGTTTGTAGACTTATCTCTTTAAATGTATTTGTGTTGGCTCTTACATTTTTTTTTTTTTCTATGAGAATTAATTATATTCATAGATCTACAAGAGATACTTTCCATTATAATTTTGGACAATAATAAAAATTCTCTGTCTAAACAAGGGGAAGTCTTTTGGCAGGCTGCCAGTCAAACTCCCAGTACTACACTTTTTCCAGATTTTTTCTGTTATTTATTCATAGTTACATGCATCAAATTTTTCACACCTGCAAATGACAAATAGCCAACTTTCTAATTTTTTGGCATCCATGTCTTCAGAAAAAGCCTAGGCCAAAATCTGCTATTGACCCCAATCTCTACATTGTTTAAGTCAAGAGACCAGATGTTTATGTGTCTAGTTAAATCCTCCTTTAGGATTTTTGAATTTTTTTGATACAGAAAACACAAGCTAAAGAAAACAAATGTTTGTGCATATGTATTTATATACACATACATTTATAAGCAAATAATTTTATTTTACAGTGTGTCAAGTATTTTGCAGTATGTCAAGGCACTTAGCCTTTTAATTCTGAAACTCTCTGCAGGTCTTAAACGACTGGCTAGCCAAGACATTTATTATCTCACTTTAGATGTTAAGGGCAATAATATATAAATGATGATAACTTACAATGTAGAACTTCCTTGTAGGTAATGATGCACAGACTGAGGTCTAACCATCATTTTAGTAACTCAGACATGAAGATAAAGTTCATAACACAGACTTTATTGAAGAATATTTCAAGAATATTATATTAGTTAAACAATTCATTTATTGAATTATCACATTTTTTTTCTTCTCCAACACACAGTTATTTTATATCCACTGCCCCTATTTTTTCCATACATTTGAATAAAAATTTGGAACATATCAACAAGAATAGAGAAATTAAATAAACAATTTAAAACAAGTTTGTAAAACAAACAAACAAAACAAACAAACAAAAAGCCCCAAACCAAACCAAAATCAAACCTATTAAAAATCTTTTCAATCACCTCAGAACTGCTTTTCTAAATTAGAAACAGTCTGGGTTTTTAAAGGAAAGGTTTTCCCAAACTTCCCAGTGTTCAAAACTCTCCTAGATGAAGATTTGAGATTAGAGTCTCCTAGAGAATATGAAGCACTAAAGAAGATCTTACTAGAAATGCTGTTTGGTTTTAAGGCATCTGTTTTACTAACTGTATAACAGGATGAGGTAAAAATGGAAAAAAAATTTGATTCCCATCAGACTAGATTTCAGAAAGCTAGGTCTGGTATATTTACTATGTTTGACCACTTGGATGACCTTCTCTAAGCTGCCTAGAGAGTGTTTTTAACTGTCTGTAAAAGACATAACCTGGGGGAAGACAGAAAGGAAAACCTCTAGGGTCTCAATCAAGCCTGCTAACTGTAACTGAGTTTTTTCCTGAAGTGAAAAGATATTCTTACAGTAAACTTAGAGATTCTCTTATAAGGTAGAGGGCTTGTGGAATCTGGAAAGGGGAACACAGCAATAAGTAAAGCTGCTCTTTCTGAGAGCTCTTTCCAGCTAATAATTTGCAGTCTTAGTTTATTCAGGAGGATACCTCAGAGCACCTCACTGAAAAAATAACTTTGTAAAAGGGTGAAAGGTGTAGAACAGTATGCAGGCTGGTAGTGAGCAATTCATTAATTTAAATGCACCATGAAAATCACACTTATGACTAAATCTAATTAAAATAAAAATTACTAGAAACTGGAGGTGATTGGAAAATGTATGTAATGGTATAGTTTTACTAATGATTGAAAACTGAAAACCTAGTTGTCTAACACTGATGTTGGTCATTCTCATTGTGCTTTAGATGTCACAAGAGAGCAGTTCGGAGGTGTGACTAATAAACTGTGCAGTGTGGGGAAGGTCATATTGGAGTTTACATTAGAAGCAACTTAGAAAGAAACTCATGGGGAAGACAAACATACTTATCCATTTCTACTAGTCTACAATGTACTCTGTGTTAGTTTCTACTGTCATATGATAATGGGTTACCTAATTTGTCAAGAAAAAAAAAGATTACAGCTGTCCCCTGGAGGAAAAAAATATGGGTCCCACAAGTATATAGTTTATTTCATATGGACTACATTTCCTTCTACTTTAGTCTTCTTTGATAACTGTTGCTTCTCTGAATTATTTCAGGTCAGCACATCTTTGCAAAATAAAAATCATCAGGGAAAGTTTCCTTGTGACCAAAAGAAGAAACTTGTTTACAGTAGATATGGGGCAGTGCCTTCCTTGCTTGTTTTTGTCTTCCAAGGCAAAACTTAATGTTAGGAAACAAATTACAAGGTAGTCTACTGACTAAAACCCAAGAAATAAAAATAATACATATATCATGGGATTCCTTAATCCTATCTCTCTCCCTTTTTATCCCTTTTTCTTTTTTTATCGTCTGGTGATTGCTTTTTCTTTCTTATTTTCTTTTGGTTCAGTTGGGCAAAGTTAGCTTGTCTATCTTGGCAAAAATCCCAGAAGAAATGGGGTAATTGCTTCATTTTATAATGGATACCCATCTGAAGAGATGTAGATCAGTGGCATTACAGAAGGGGACTGGTAAAAACAACCTTAAAAGACTTTGAAAGAGTATCCTGGAAAAAAAAAGAAAACTCCCTTGCTTTCAATACTATGTGTTTGAAAACAAGAGTACTGATCTGAAAAATCAGAGCAAATCCATGGCATTTTGAGACAATCAGTATAATTTCCCTGTACATTTGCACTGTATGGCTGAAAACACTTCTCTTGTGGTAGGCTTGTTCTTTCTGATGTCATCTTGTTTTGATTACAGCAAATCATCTGTATTTTTCTGTGCAGAACTTAACACATGCTCGACCTCTCTATGATAATTCTCTACTTCTTGCAGAAAGGAATAAGTGCCATGAATAAATGTGATATTAACATTATTTATCTTTTCATAGTGTTTTGTATTCATGAGCATGTCTCTAAAAAGAAAAAAATGTCCTCCTCTCATGTTTTTACATTTCTTCTTCCACTTGGAAAATAATAGAATCTAGAAATTCTAGTTGGGTAGTTGATTTATTTTCTTGTTTTGTTTAATTTTATTTGCAAAATTATCTATTTGAATGAGAGTAAAATTCACTTTATATTTAGAAGGTTCTAGATTTTACAAGATAGTGAGTTTTAAAGGTATTATTTCAAAATTTCCTTTCTCAGAATTGAAAGACGCATCCCAATGGAGATCTCTCCTCTATAATTACCTTCCCTGAGTGCACTGATGCAGTTTATTATCTGTTTATTTTATATCATTTTTTTCTAAGCAGCAAATTTTGCCCTTGGATGTACAAATGTGGCTTCCATTAATACAATGAAAATTGCATGTGTGCATCCAAGGGTCAAATCTTTACTTAAACGTGAGATTTATCTTCAAATTAGCTACTCTAAGAGCCCTGGCTAGGACTTCAACAACATGAATCAATTTTATTAAGAAAATATGAACTGTACTGGAATTCTTTTTAAACCCTACTTGTTAAAATGTGCCGAGATGAGATTTAGATACCAGCAGAAGTCTAATTCTTTAACCATTTTCTCTGGTGTAAATCTGGATCATTTCCAATGATTCTTTCTGACACTTTGTCTCTAATGACCTTTAGGTTGACAGTCCGAGAAAACAATTATCTTGTGTTTTTGCAAAATCCCTTTGAAGTTAATGAGAATCCATGTGCATAAACTTCCCTTTGCAAGATTAGATCCTGAATAACCAAGGAATTTGGATGGGTACCAACGACAGTAAAGAAAAGGAAATTTAAAATTCTTTAGACATTTCAGTTTCCTTTATATTTCTTGAAGAAGACATATTGTGAGATAGGACATGTGACTACTTGGTGGGTTTGGGTGGATACATGAATACATTTAAATAAACATTACATATATTTATAAGATTCAATTCTGCCTATTGAACTAGTTAACACCACTGAATTATAGTACTTTTAGTTAAAAGAGTAATAATTACTTTAAGAATGGAGCTTATTTTGCAAATTATGTACAGCAAGATCTGCTATTATCAGTAATGATCAGAGCAGTTAATTCTGAGCTTACTGTGCTAAAATAAAAATTACCTCCAAATTGTCAAAGTAACCAGATGGTTCACATTTAGAAGTACTTTCATAAGCATTACTGTGTCTTTTAAATGAAGACTTTCTTAAAATCTTTTGCTCTTATGTAGAGAGCTTAAGCTATTTTTTATCCTTTCCTGGAATAGTAACACATCATTATGTACAAGCATACAGAAATTACAAGGAGTTGAAGAGGTGGGTCACTTTTTATAGGTATCTTACTCAGAAAATTAAATAGCTGTCTTCTGCTTCTGTCTTCCAGTGCATAATTTACTTCTACCTTGTTCAAAACAACTTGTACACTTATGTTTCTTTTTTACTTCATAAAAAAGTAACTGACAGCTAAATTTTAAAGTGTGCATATTATTCCCCCTTTCAGCACAAGTTTAATTCATTTCCCAGTGTTTCAGTGTGTTAAATATTTGGCCTATAGGGAAGCCCAGATTTGGTGGTCAGAATACAAGTTTACTTACTGCTGAGTGCTCAACGGAGACAGGCAGATCCAGTCTTTATCCCACCTTCGATCCTGAGCTGCATCTGAAGATGTGCAAATAGGAGCACTGGATATATTAATGAAAAAAGCATCGTTTAACCAAGAAGGAAAATTAAAGACTGCTCTTCTTATAAATTTGACCATTATTAGATCTTCATCATTCTTTTAAATTATGAAATATAAATGAAATGGCTGGACATGTAAACAAAGTAAACAAGAAAAAGCAAAGTAAAGACCTTGGGTTTCATCTTAAATATTATATATGTAGTGGAGGCTTTATTCCTTTGTTGAACATATGCTAGGTTCAGTAAGAAAAATTGAAATCTTTACCCTTAAAGCCCAGATTTTAATCACATAATTGCAGTGGATATAAACACACTTGCATAGTTACTGAAGCATAGAGTTAATATTCTTGGGCTCATAATCCTTCAGCAGAAAGATTCAACTCCCACTGCCTTCAGACTAACAGAATAATGATTACTAAGGTCAATGATTATGCAGAAAAAATGCAATTTTCAGAAAATTAACATTTTTCAAGGAGGATAAGAGCTTCTTTATTGGTTTTTGTTACTTTTTTTCCCTTCTATCTTTATTTCTAAATTGGGTGATCCTGAAATAAATGTATTTTTGAGAATTCTATGGCCTCAAAAACATTGGTTTAAAAACTAATTTCATTTCCCTCTTCCATCTGTTGCTACACAGTATTCATAGAACAAACTCTTTATTTTCTCTCAAAGAATAAACTCCTTGGTTAGCCTATGTATTGTGTGACACAGCAGTCCTTTTTCTTCTGACAGAATGGCCTATGGTATTTTTGGAATAACATGACAATAAGTGTAGGAGGGAAATATGATCCAATAAGGAGATCAGTTTTATAAATGATGGAGAAAGCACTTAGTAATTAAAACTGCAATTCCCATGAAAAAAATCTACCCTAGCAGAGAGACTGAGTTTGATGAGAATAACTTAAGAGCCGGTACAGTTGTAGCATAATATTCTTTTCATATTTTTTTATATTCTGTCATTGGAATAATTTCCATTGGAAACTAAAACCAATGAAAAAATATTGCTGCAGTATGAACTTTCACTCCATCTCAGGACTATTTCAGTACATGTTGATGTACTCAATGCCCCACAAATTTGAAAATTTACACTTTCTGGTTATCTCTGACAACTGAGAAGACAATTAAAAATAATCTGCTGTTTTACAGACTTGTTACAGAGCTGTTATATTGGAGGGAAGATTGTGTATGTCAGATGGTGGGGTGTCAGTGAATCGGAAATATCCACAGCTAAGTGTGGATGTCTGCACAGATGTATCTATGACTGAGCCAGCTTCTTAAGCTCTCACTGTTCACTGATCTCAGAGGTGTTTGATGTCATTTCAGATGCTTCCAGGGTCAATTAAGCCTCCACATGCGATCATACTTGGCAGAGGACCCACATGAGACCAGAGTAGGCTGGAGTAGCAGAAGAAAATGTGGCATTTTAGGGCATCTCAAGTTGTGCTAGAGCCTGAATGGTGGCACCAGAATTGCACTGTTCATGATAGGATGATTCTTACGCCTACTGACTTCCACTGGTTAAATTCAAGGGCAATATGTCCAACAGAAGATAGCAAAAGATTAGGAAGGGATGTACTCTCTAAAATCCGTAATTCTAAACTAAACTAGAGAATTACAGGGGTATAGGACAGCAGTGGACTTCAAACAAAAAGCAGCCAGACTTCCATGCTACAGAATGTGCCACAATCCCCTATTGGCTTGCATTAGTACTCCCACCAAGGTCAGAGCACTGGGATAAGTGGATCGTTGGTGTAAGCCTGCAGGAAGTTTCTTTTATCAGTGCAGTCATTCTGCAGAGTCTGTCAACTTCACTAATTAAATCTTTCTTGAATATATGAGAAAGATAATTAATTCACATATAGCTCATGCTCACATGAGATCAAATGGGTTTAGATATTTTAACCTAAACATTAATGCCACAGTCCATGGCAATCAGTGGCTTGCAAGAGTAGAAATAGAACATGCTCCTGCTTTTCCTAAATGGGATTTCTCCATTTGCAGAAAATCTTAAATATTTCTTTAGAGACATTTCTCAGACAGTGAGTAGTAGCATTCTTCCTATGGGACAGACTTTAACTGAAAAGCAGTCCATGAGGTGTTTCAGCAGAGGCAGACATGCCCTTTGAGGTTAATGTATGTTATAATGGATATAATTTTCTCCCTTCCTCCTCTCTCTCTTTATAATAAGCAAATAACCCCATGATGCTTTCTATTCAAAAATGTTATTGCCTAAGCATGTTAGGGGTTTTTAATGCTACTATAATAATACAAGCAGAAATTGCTTTTGTCCTTTCAGAGATGTGTTTTAGGAAATGAAACCTGAGGTATCTTTTTTCTACAACTATTCAATTCTAACCCTGAACTCCCAGTGATAATGCTTACAGAGAATTTCCTGGCATGTTTGCGATTCATTTGTCTCAGAACTCATTTTTATTTAATTTTGACCTGTAGTTTTTATTCCACAAAGTCGTGTAGTCAAAGACGTTCATTCTCCTTTCTCTTCTGAATTCTCCCTGGTACTTTAAGAATTTTTAGCCTCATTATGATATAATGAGGCTAAAATGTATATTTTATTGGACAGGGACTTGAAAGATAGATTCCTACATTAATTTTCTTTTAGGGAAAAATTAGATATTAGCTATTTACTAAAAAAAAAATACTGTGTAGAAAGACTGGTATTATACGGCCAATATGTAGGACATGTAAGCAATTGAAAAATAAAAAAGAAAATTAAGTAGAAAGCCTATTAAAAAAGTTCCAAAAGAGTTCAGTTCTGGGTCTGAATGTCAATGGGTATAAATCAGTGCTCTGGAGTTTGAGGGTTTCTGTATAATAGGAAGCTGAAAAAAATTAGGCTTCTATTGCTAGCTACAGAATTTATGAAATTATAACATCATGATTGCGACAAATCTAATACAGCAAATATCACCAGGCCAATTTCAGCAAATCTCCTTATGATTTCTCCATTGTGGAAGCTCATATTAAGTCCAGAGCGTTGATGGGCTTTGGAGGTGGTGGGAGTTTGTTCAACCTTGTGCCAGTTTCCACAATGTGAGACTGAGTTCTATTTAATCTGTTTGGTGGCTATCACAAAACTAAATAAATGAACAAGCACAGAATCCATCGGTCATCTTTTCTCCATGCTTTAATTATTTAAATTCTGATTATATTTTAAACAACAAAATGAAACTGTCTATTCTATAAATGTGTTGGAAAATATTATCTAGATCACTTAGCTACAATTCTGTTATTTTCACTGAGTTTGTTTGGCCTAAATTAACTTTTAGTTAACTGATTTTTTCTTTTTTAGCTACTTTATATAATTCCTTAAGTAGATTACATTAATGATATATATGATCATCAGCTTATTAATACCTGGGAGAAAGGGTAGAAATGAAGGAGAATGTGAACTATTGTTCAATTTTTTAAGGTTTAAAATAGAGTTTACTGGTGATCATATGAATAATTTCTTACAAATGCAGAAAACTAAGTAGTGGGATCTATTGCTTTCATGCAACTGCAGAAAAAAAAAGTCTTTTGACTTTGCTCAGAGTTTAAATGTTAGAAGATTTGGACATAGGCAGAAAATAAGTATCATCCCCTAACAATTTTTTCTCTTCTTCTTTCTTTGAGACAGTATATTTATTTCACATTTGTATCTTTTTCTTTAAAGCAAACATGACGAATTTAGTTGTGAGGTTATTACTAGAGGGCTTTTTTTTTTTTCATTAGCAAAAGAATATTATTGTTAAATAATTTTTAGCTTCAAGGAAAAAGAGTTAGATGGGGATTGAAGGTCAGGCAGAATAACAGTTCACATGTAGAAAAGTCCTGAATCTGTGAATGTTCACAGAATTTTCATTTTTGCAGTTAAAAGCAACTTTCTAAACAACTTCTAAACACCTTCCTAAAAATGAAACCTGAAAGCTGCAACTTACTTCTCAATTTACTGTTCTAACCACAACACTGTTTCCAGCCTTCAGAACTGACTTTGCTTGCTGCTGCCTTCTCGGACCTGTATTCTCCCTTGCTTACTGCACACCCAAATTTATCTAATCTAAGATACTGGGTAATTGATACCAACTATAAAGCTCTAAGCAGATTTACAAAGTAGATTTAGGAAGCCTCTATGAATCAAACTCTTAGAAATAACAGTGGACAACTTAAAGATATTCTATGAATAAGTTGTAAAATATTTTTCTCTCTAAAATTTTTCAGCTTTAGAAACCCAGAATAACTCAAAATCTATAAGCCTGGAGAAGACATGGAGTGGACATGTTTGCCAAAAATCGTTGCCTAATTTTATATAACTTGTATTCACACTCAGAACTGTTCACTAAATAGCCATTTCATGGCTACTATTCTTCCTGTAAAGAGCTCTTTAAAAAAAAAATTGTGCAGTCTAATTTTCCTCTATGACTTACTGTAAAAAGGATATATACCTTTAAAAATACATCAGGAAGGATATAAAATTTCATATTGATTTATTTTTCACTCATTCAAGTAACATTCAGCATTTCATTTTTTTGGGGATGAGTTTTTAGATTGCTGTTCCCTATCATTATTTATTGGCAGCCAAGGTAAGGAATTCATATCTATCTATCTGTCTATATTCTTGTAAGGTCACCATTCACTCCAGTGTCACAATGAAAAATAAGCACAGAAACCATTTTGCAGGTCTTCTGATTTATATTGGTGCATTTCTAGTTCTGCTACAGCAGATTTCTACAGCAGACATCCACTGAAAAAATGTCACACGTACTCCTGTATCCTTCAGTACCTGGAATCTCAGCACAGCAGTTTGGGTACAGTTATCATCCCAAAAAGGTAGATCACCAATGTAAGTTCTGGGTCTTAATCAAGACCCAGAAGTGAGTCATGTGTATCGAACTCTTGATATATTTAGATAAAAAAGGAAAATTCATGTGGATCACATAAGGAGATGGACTTTTCAGTAGAACACCGTCCCATGGACATGTATGTTAAAATTTCTCTACCTAGTGAGTGCAGAATAAGTCTTTTGAATTTTCCTCCATCAGTGAATTGAGTTCAATAGCCTGAAAAAATCAATAACATTTTACAACTGTCTTTTGATTTGCAGGGAGATTAGGTGCTTGTCTGTTTCTTATCATTGACATGACTCATGTATCTAAAATACAAGGCAACTTCTTGGCTCTATGAAGTTACCTCAGAACATCTGCATGAAGAAAATCTGGTTTTCTGCCTCTGGTTTGTTGGGTCAGCCTGGGACTTTTGTCTGAAGCAATAGAGCAGCCTCAGAACTGCTCTAAGATACTCCTGGCTGTAACCAGCTGCCAGAGAGAGTGTAAAAGTAAGGAACTAAATCTCTCTTCTCTAGCTTGGAAGTTTTTCATCAGTTAGCAAAACAAAATCCTATCCTACTAAACCTACTCACCACTTGAGTCTCATTTTATGGAAAGAAGTCAAAAAGAGTAGAGTTTTTCTACAAGTAATGTGAAAAAACTCTACTGATGATTTGTGGTATTTTTCTGGCATGATATATGAACAGAATGCTTCAACTTCACTCCTCCTGAGGTTTGGCATGCTGATGGAAGTTTGTGTCATGCTAAAAGCTCCATTTTGAATACCTATATTCTAACAAATGCCTGGTTTTGGATGAACTTATGAATACTTGAATAAATATTCATATATCTAGAGTTTCATTTGAATTTCTCAGATGAAATTACAAAAAAAAGGGCCTGAATTCCTGGTAGATATCCACAGAAATATAATATTACTATCAGTAGAATTAAATGTACATTTTGTTCCACTATTAAAGATACAAATATAGAAGTCATCTAAAAATTATTAAAATTACAAAAAAAAAATCTAAATAGATACAAATAAAAATATATGTGTCACCAAGTAACTTAATGGGTAAAGTAACCTTTACTCAATACTCAAATACAGGATTCATAACAATTTGTAAAGTACAAAGGGACTGTGAAAACAAATGGGTATATTTGTATAACGTGCAGCACTATGGCACATCATTGCTGCTGGGAATCATTGATAAAGAGAAAGAAGGAAAATGACTGCTTTTTCCTCTAAAGAGCAAGCTTCTAATCTAGTTGAAATATATCAGATTTAACAAGAATTAAGGTGATAATATTGTAAGAAAATACTCTATGGTCAGGTTGACAATCCTCAAACTGAAAGGAGACAAGCTTGACAACAGTTTTAAAACATTTCAGTAGTAGTAATGCCTTTTTTATAAAATAAATGCATATTATAGAGCTACAAATGAACACAAAGCAGCAATTTAAGTTTCTGAAACTAGTTATCACACAGTCACTGAAGTCACCAGTCTCAACATATCACTAAATTCTACTATAATCTGTTATGATTATGAGTAAAACTGCCAAGTTAAGGAAAACTATTATTCTATTCTGAAGGAATTGCTTTAGTACAGTGCAATTTGGAGTTACAAAAAACACACTTGTTTGTATGGTTCAGAAGCCAGTGAGCTGTTTCAGTTGAAATAAGGACAATTCTGCTGTTTTTATTCCATTCCTCAAATGAGACAAACCTTATGTTTGCATTAATTTGGAGTGAGTCATATGCCACTTTTGTCCTTCTTCTAGATTGCCTGTATCAAAATAAAACACTGGAAAGTCTTTATTTTCATCTAAGAGACAGAAATCCTCCTCAGAGTTGTCTGATTCCAAGGCAATCTGATTTCAGTCTGAATCTATGACATTATATTTGTGGCCTGTCATTTAAAAGGAAGAAAAACAATGCCAAAATCAAACTTTGATCTTCCTATTTATCAATAATCTGCCATTCTATTTTAATTACTGTTATAAATTCTTTTGAGTATTAGATCTTTCTTAGATCCCATCTGGTGCCTCACTGTCCCTTCTGAGACAGTCTGACTCAGAGCAAGCATCTCTTACCAAATTTACACCTGAAATATGCAATGCTCCAAAACCCTTTAAAACGGTGGGTATCTCACAACACCTGAAGAAGGTTTCTGTTTTGTTCAAGGAACTAAAGTAATTTCTTGAAGGCCTGATGTTCCCCCATTTCTGTAACACCACCAGTACTGATCAAGTATAGAGCTCCAAAAGAGAATAAATATTGCAAAATCTATGAGAATAACTTTCAGAATTCTCAGTCATTAGTAAATCTGCAATTAAATGTCTGCTGCATGCTGTTTAACACACACTCTTCCTGCAGGCATACCTGTAGGTGCTTCTGAATGTCTCCCCTCACTCCAGAAAGAGGAGGCTGCATTTTCCAAAATACCCTGGATTCAGAAAGTCTTCTGAGTATAATGAGAATATTGAATATAATGTGGGCTGCTGAATACTCTAAGTCCTTCAAAATCTATTTAGATTTTTAATCAGATTTTTCACTTCTAGCAACAACAATTAAAAATACAACTGTGAGGAAAGTACTTTAATTTTAATTTCTCCTGTGAATAAGCCTTATTTCTTCTTAGTGCTATAATTATTTGTATGTATTATTTAGTCAAGGTCTCAAGTGTGCCTGAAGTGTTCCAGATAAATTGTTATTTACAAAAATAAAAGTTGCTTGATTGATTAATTCTAGTGAGAGAACATGGATAAAAATTCCCATACTTAAAGAAGTACAGAACAAGCTCCAGGTATCTGGAGGAATAGTTGCTTTTTTTCCTTTTTTTTTTTTCTTTTTTCTATTTTTATCAGGAGAAAAAGAATATAAAGGATTTCAATTTATGTGTAAGTAGGGAACAGACTGTAAAGAAAGTGGTGAAAGAGACTTTCTTTAGTTTAGACTGTCAGATCAGAAACTTGTAGGTCTCAAGACCAGAAGATATAATCTCCAGCAGTGAAAATCTTAATACTTTGATATATTTTTACAATTTGAATTAATCGTTTTGTGAAATAACAAGCATGGAGACATTGCAAGAAAAAGTACAATTTCTGCTGTAGGGAACAAAAAAACTAGAAGAGGTTATAGAGATGAAGCCTCTGAGAAATAACCAGGAAAAGAAATTTTTCATACATTTTTATTTCATAGTAACTATGTTATCTGTTCTGATTTGCAAATCAATTTATATTTTCTTAGAAGAGTAGTACATTTTTTTAATGTAAAGAAAACTTTTCCCAAACCTTAATATTTATTTCCTGTTAGAATTAATATAGGACACGCATGGGACATTTCCAAAGCTTCTAACAATATCATCCTGGTTCTTTATATCATCTACTTTTTGCTTTCTTACTTGTTGATTTCTCTCTAAAATAGTTATATAATCTCTTTGCAGAAAGGGATGATGGAAAAGAAATCAAATCTAGCCTTCTATATTGGCTTAATGACCATTTAAATATTTCACCTTTCTACATCTTCTATGCCCAGTGCCACAAGCACATCTCCTCCCACCCTACCATGAGTTAAACACCACTACCACCAGCAACAAGAAGACTGTGGATGCTGATCAATTACCAGTAATTGGCTGGATTTATGCCACAATCCTGAGAACACTTATCCCATGCCAGCGTTTACTCAGCGAGTACTCATTTAGATTAGAAATTAGAATTTAAATTAGAAATTTTTCACCCAGAAGATGATTGGGCACTGGGACAGCCTCCAAAGGGAAGTGGTCACAGCACCAAGTCTGACAGAATTCAAGAAAGGTTTTGACCATGCTCTCAGGCACATGGTGTGGCTCTTAGGGATGGTGCTGTGCATGGGAGTTGGACTGGATGATCCTTGTGGGTCACTTCCAGTTCAACATATTCTGTGATTCTGTAAAGATGGTGTGGGAGAAAAGTTGTCTCCCACAGAGTTTTCTGAGTGTCGACCCCAGTAACAATGCCTTAGGTTACCTGCAGCAGATCCCAAGAAGGGGTGAAGACAAATGATGTGGAGCGTCTGCAGTGCTGACGCTGGTGGGTTTTGATCCAAAGCCTGTTGGCACTAGCAGAAAGAAATCCATCTTGATGCTAATGGCTTGGCATAGGAGTTGCATTATCATCCACCTCAAGCCAGACATCTGGTAACAGAACAAAATGTCTGCAAAGCTTAGTTCTGAGACCCTAAGGATAAAAATTTTCTACCTGTCCTTTCTTTCTGATTCTCAAATACCAAGATCAAGCTTTCCTGTTCAAAGCAAGAACTTGCTGTGTTTGTCTTGTCTTTATCCAGTTTGAGAAGGAGTTTCAGGACTGCTTCTTCAGAGAAGATGAAATTCCTGGTATCTATTTCATATTTGAACACAGTTTGAAATTAGAGACTGATGAAATATCTTTAATATTGGTACCTGTCAAAAGTGTGGTGGTATAACTATAATCTTCATTACTGTGATTTATGATCCCTGAATTTTATGCCATTTAAAGTAAAAATAGGAGCCAAACGCATACATGTGTGCTTACAGATAATGTATGTTTCTATGTATTACTAAAAAAGACATTTTGAATTAGATTGTTAATAGTAAATTGTGCAAATATGAAGAATTATCTTGTAAAAAACATACATGCCAATAAAGGCGTATGATTAGCTGATACTAATATGACTAGCTGATAATATTACCCTATCTGATTAATAAAAATTTCCCTATGGCCAGGGTAATTTCAAATTTGTAGTCATTCCAACATCTTTTTTTTCTATTTAATTTTCAGAGGCTGCTGGGGTTCGACAGTTTTCCTCCTCAGCTCTTTTAGGAAAAAGCAGAAGGGAGGATGGGGCTAATGATTTTATATCTTCTTAAACAAAGACAGAAATCTCTAATGAATGTAATTACATAAAATTAAATCTATTCTTGTCTGCAATGTATTAAACTAACTGTCATAAATTCAACAAAATTTAAACTGCAAACTGCAGCTAAATAATCTTAGGGCGAGTCACAAGATGAGTTGTTTATTTCTGTTGGGCTTATTACCACCACTTGACCTAATTATTTTGACACTTCTACAGTAACACTTAGGAATAAAAATAAATTGACAAAAGATGTAAATTTTTTTTTTTCCCCTCAGGGATAAAAGTAGGAGGTAACACTTGTCTAAAAAGGAATCAAAATAAGCTATCTTTAAAAACTGTAATATAAATATTTTAATCAAAATTTCTTACCACAGACTGAGTGAAGATCTTTTCTGAAAGATGAGAGGAAAATGTTGGGCCTTCTGAAAAAGAAAGAGATTAAACCTAAAATCTAAACTTTGATTATTTTTATGCCAGATCAGTGTTATATAGATCAAGGGAGTTGAGACTATAAAGCAAAATGGAGAATATGGATTCAGAAAATGTTCATAATAATATTGTTACCAGGAAAAATAATCACAAGTATCTACCTTCTTTTATTAAGATTATAGACAGGCATGTACAAGTAGTGGTTGAGTGAGAGGAAAGGCCTTTTATTTTACCAGCAACATGTTGTCAATTTTTCAGAAGGTGCCAGAGGTTTGAAACACTCCCACTCCAATCTTCAAACCACTGTTCAGATATGAACAACTGGGCTGCTGTAATGAAGCCTAGGACAGTAGTAGGCAGCCAGAATCTTTGCTTTAAGAATATACACACATTTGCATACGAATATAGACATACAGGCACCTAAATATTCTGGTTCTGCAAGGAAAAATGCATTTTTGAAACTGTTGTGCTTACTTTTTTGGGAAGGAAGAAAATTAGCTACTTAAAAACACAGTGCTGCCAGGAAAATTTAAAGGGAAGTGAGTTTTTAAAATTATAGACATCTTCTTTAAAGTTATAGACATTTTCTTTAAAGTTATAGACATTCTTTCTTCAGGGAAAGACAGATTTAGGAATAGCTTCCTGTTCAGAAGTTGAGATAAAATTATATCTATATTTTTTTTTATATCTATTTAATATGTGTCACTCTTATATCATTCTACTACTATTTCTTTTTTCAAGATAAAGGTTTTGAGTATTGCTCTCCATTTCCTAAATGAGTCTGTCTCATGTAGCATGGGACTCCCATCACACATTTTATCACCTTGACTATAAGTTGAAGCTAAATAAAAATTCCTCTGTTTTAAGAAAACACAAAACAAATCAAAAAGAGGAAAATAATGTTGATCCTTATACAAAGATTGCACTGGTAGATTTGGAATTATAAGAGTTGAGAAAGAATATAATTTAATTTATAAGACCTGTCCTTGCCTCTGCTAACCAGTGTAAGGAACAGCTTGAAAGGTAGCAGCAGACCAAAACCACTGAAACTGGCAAACCCACAAAGATACAGGCTGGCACTGAGTTTTATACCCTTTTGACTTCATTGGATTACTTCCAGAAGCACATACAAAGTCTTTCAGATGCTTTTGTCCAAATATATCCATCTCTGAGGACACTGTCACTGTCACTTCTTTTTTCTTGCTTTGTTGCATGAAAGGGCGGCACCACGAGGAAATGGTGTTGCCAAACAACAGTGTGAAAAATCCTGCCAAAACCTCTAAGCTTTTAGGATCTCAGTGATTTACCTGTTCTCAAAACCAGCAGGTCAGAACCCCAGACCTCTAACAGGCTCTGCTTCCTCCATGGCTTCCAGGAACCATGCTTTCTCTTCCTGGGTGACTGCTGTCCATTCATGGCTGAAACCTTAAAAAACAGGCATTGAATTAGATCACTGCTAGCAAGGTCAGAAATCTCCTGACAGTCAGATAAACTGAGTAATGCAGCTGATTAACTTCAAAAGCAAATATTCACATCTTGTTCACAGGCAGCAGAGGGTGATGATCCTTTGTCACAAATTCATTTTCTGTAAGAAGAATATTATATATTTGGGGCTTAAGATACTAATTTATTTTGACAAGCTCAGCTTTCTCTCCTGTAGTTTTTTCAAGACAGTGATAAAAAAAATCTGCTTAATTCAATCCTGAAAAGTTCTTTAAAGGGGATTTTATTTTTACATGCTTGATATAAAGTCACTAAAATGTGTTTTAGTGAAAAAGATAAGGCAAGTCTTGCATATTTTATGAAAGTTGCTACAAATCAAATTAAGGTTTTCAAATTATGTCACTGTTTTAAGAGTCAGCTCATACTCTGCTTTTGCTAGTTTAGCCATACTGGTTCTGGAAATATCTAATAACTTATAGAAAAGTGAAAATCTCGAGTACAACTATGCAATTAGAACAGTATGGTGGTGTGATTCCCCTCCCCTTCTCCCAAGATCCTGCATGCCATGACCTCTCCTTGAATAGGGATGCCTCTCGAGGTTATTCCTTGAGGTTGAGAAATTTCTTGCTGCAACAGATTCTGTTTTAAAACCTCAGCTAAGTGATATAAGGGTTTGATTGCACATATATAATCCTTTAGACATAAACCATTGACCAAACCTGGGACTAGGAATGGATCCAGTCACACCTAGACTCCTCTTTGAGGAGGAATTTAGAAAGCAATGGGGTCCTTTCATCTGTTCTGTACCTCATGACTCAATGGGAGAGTCTCCCTGACTGTTCTGTCTGACCCTGTCTTCTACACAGTAAATAATCAAGTGTATCTTGCCAGTGTTGTATTTACCATTGAACTTTATTATATTGAAAAATTATTTTGTTGCTTCCCTCTTACAGGTAAAGTGCCTGGTTCCATCCGTGACAAAAGATTAAGATCTGTGCTATCAACAAAACTTTGCAATTTATGTCAATTTATACAATAAATGTTGATGCTTTACTTATATATTAATTTTTATTCTTGATAATATTATTTAATTATCCTAGCACTAGCTATACAGTCCAGCAAAAACCACAATACCTTACAGAAAAACAGTTAAGGAATTACCATTCCCTTCACTAAATTATGCTTCATTGATAGATCTAGCTTTTAAAATATCATCTCCAGAAAGTTTCCTCTTCTTAGTATAGGAGAGGTTAAAGTAAGAAACATCTTTTTTTCTATAGAATTATTATAGTGATAAACTATTCTACCTTCATCTTTTTACAACTTAAATATAAAGGACTGATCCTTTCCCAAACTGAATCTTCCATCAGAGAAGATTTTATTTCTTTATTTAATTCCATCACCCTCACACCTCCAACCATCCAGTGTAAATCTGAACTTGTTTCTTATTCACCAGTCTGAAATTGCATGTTATTCACCAGTAATGAGAATGACTATTCTGTTTCCATGTAAAAATGACATGCAAAACTTTTATTTGGACTTAATATGTTTTGGAAGACCAAACCAGTCCTGGCAGTTTCTACACACATGGATCTAGGATTTGAGCTATGAGAATTTCATACTTGGAAGGATTTTAAGGTTTGCATCCTAATAGTAGAATCTCTCCCATCATGTCTTCTAGTTCATACACTGTTTCCCTGGGATGAGCAGTGTCTGTTGTAGGTGGTTTATTATACAGCAATGCCTCAACTGCCTTCCCATCTTTCTGCATGCTATTGATAATTTTCTCATGATTTGCTTCAGCAAAAGCCAATAAAAAAATTATTTTATTAAAACCTGATCTAGAAAAACATCCAAGCTCTGTCACACTGAGCAACATGCAAGCTGCATACACAGGCATGGTGTAATTTGTGCTTTTTGGAAATTTCTTTCCATTGTTTTTCTTTGAATTTCAACATTCCGTAAATGCATAATCTGTATCAGTACCTGTGTACATAGCAAATGCCTCTGTTGTTCTGTTAATTTCTACCTAATTTTTAGAACAATTCACCCACCGAGATATGGAGGGTTATTTTAAACAAAAACTCAAATGAAAGCTGCCAGAATTAGGCACACAATGCTGACACGCTATAATTTTCTATAGAAGGCTCAAGGAATTTTTTGGTACTCATTTGCACAATTTTTCCATGGGCTAGGCTTTTAAAATTGGATCTCATTTCTGAAACAAACAAATAACTCTGACAAATACACTCAAAGAAAACGGCAACATCAACAGCAACAAAAATGCATTAAAAGATGTGAATCGAACCTCAGAAGCCGGATAACATTCTTGGATAAAGTTCAGAGGGAACTCATACAACTTTTTCATTGGAAATCAATAAAGATGCATTATTGCATTTTCCTGCAGATAATTTTTAAGTGTCTACAACTGCCAAGTCTCTAACTTACTATGAACAGAAGAGACAGAAAAAAAGACTTCTAGTAGAACAGATGGTTTATTATTTCATCATTGATTTGCAAATGCACGATTTTAATGAAGCCATTTTTAATTTGCACCAGTAATTCACTAAACCTAATATAAATTCATATTCTTTAATCTTATAAACTACAGAAGAATTAAATGAAAAGTTCCTATTTTAGTCAGTAAACTTTTACTGCCTTGGATACAACATTTACATTGTGTATTATATCAAATTTAGTCCCATGTATATTTCAAATAAGTGTTGCAGTATATTGTCCTTTTTAAGCTCTTCTCATTGCTAAACACTCAAGAAATTATTCTTTACTAAAATACCATGCTAAACAAAAAAGGAGGCACAAAGGATTGTACAAAATCCTTTAGAAATTCTGCAGCAGTCTCGCATGTCTGATGGACTGAATGCTGAGGACGGAATTTGCATAAGTCCTGTCAAATGGGATAGGAAAAGCACCTTTTTTTTCCTTAATTACAAGAAGCTAGGCAGTAAAGCACCAGCACTACTCAGATCTTACATTCCTTCCCCATTACTATCAGACTGAATTATCATAACAGAAAAATATATGTGTATCTAAAGAGTAAAAGACTAAGTGCTGAAGGATTGCATCAGATAAGGTATTACCACATTATTTCTTCCACTCTACAGAGGAAAAAGGAAAAAGACAGCTGCAGCTTTACATGTTAGCAAAGCTGCTGAATTCTATTTGCAAGTATTTCTGTAAAGCACATTGGAATGATAAAGTATTTTATTATAGCTACTGATGGTATCTCTGCTACTTCAGTAAAAAGGGCACTTTCTAGCAACAAGAGATGTAGAGAAGATCCTTCACTTTTTTTTCCAACTAGGGCTCTCTAATTCCATTATCCCTGCAGAATTCTGCAAAATGTATTTGACCTAAAGGAAGCATTTACTAAAAGTTATACGAAAGCAAGATAACACAATGAGCTATTACCATATGAGGGTATTTATTGCCTAATGTAGTCTGCCATCAACTTTCCCCTAACCTGAGTAATGTGGAGCTGGGCTAATGACTAAACCTAGAAAACATGAAGCATCTACCATAGCACGTTAAGCAGCAATGGGTATCGTTGCGGTGTACTGGAATTGCACCACTGAATTAAACTGTTCAAATGGCTCCTGGCATGCCTTTGTCCCTCAAATTGCAGTGTGCCAAGCAATCCCTGGAAGAGCTGGCCAGTAATTGTGGGGCAGAGAACATTAGCAATAGAAAATTTTATGTGGCTACTGGAAAGAGCTATATGGAGAGCTCCTGTTCTCTGTGTGTCTGCAAAATCCTGCTTTGGTGAGGCAGGATTGTTAACTTTATGTCAGCAGTAGTCATGCCAGACTTAGTTTGGCTCCTGCAGAGTCACTTGGGTTTCTGCTTTACTTTACCCACATTTGGAAGAAGTGACTCACTAAAGCAAGTCTATGGCCTTGCCAGCATGGGGTTTCAGCTGAAATGTAGCACTACACCAGAGTGCCATCTGGGAAGTCCCATGACACTCCTGCCCTAATGGGCACAAAAGATCATTGTGAAAGACTGATTCCCTGGGAGCTGGCCTGGCTATACTACTCAGAGAGTCCACTTGGGATGAGCCTGTGTTGGAACACTGCCTCAGCAGGCTTAGATCCAGGACCTCAAGGTATTTAAGAGACTGTCTTTTTGTGATGCCAGTTTATTCCTAGCTGCACTTTCTTACTGAAGATCCATGTGGCCCAAAACCCTTGGAAGCAGTACAGCTGCCCACATACAGCTCTGAACCTCCATTAAACTGGGGGCATCCTGGCTATTTCTGGACAATCAACTGCATCATTAAACCATTGAATGTGTTTCCCAATTGAATGTTTCAGGTCTACGAACATATGGGAAAAACCCTTACTCTTTGCTCCCCTGCTTCCTGAGCTTAAGGAGGTTTTAAGTAACATAATGAAAATGTGACAGTGTTCTGTCTATCACATGGTTTCCTAATCAAAGAGACCATGAGCAGTAGTGAGTGGACTTCTTTTCTCTTCACCTCACCTGAGAAGCTCAAAACGGATTCAGAAAGAGATGAAGAAATAATGGCTAATATTATAATAAATAGTATTTGTAATTTCTACAGGATAACCCATCAGGAAAACATTAATTAAATATTTTATAGGTTCATGAGAATGTCATGGCACAAATGCCTTTAGAATGCCTTTGATGTGATAAATGCAATTTCTTTCTTTAGTATTAAGAAGTTAAATTAATGGATGTTACGACCTCATTCAGATCACCAGAAAATATCTTAGATACTGAAGTATCTGAAAAAGTATAACTTTTCTAGCTAGAGAATTACAGTGTGCAAGTTCAATTAGGAATTTAAGAGATGGATGTAGTTAATGGAGAAATCTATATGTCCTGAGTATGTATTCAGAGATCCTAAATATAGTGCCTGCGTTTTTTTATGGTGATTGGATCACAGAAATGCAAAGGAAAAGAAATGACCATGTGAATGTGTGAACTAAATGAAAAATTGTCCATTTTCAACAAACACAAAATTCCAGACAGGGAATGCCCTAACATTAACCAATTTTTTGGTAGGAACTGTCTGCACCTCTTCCTAGTTATTCGCTACTAAATAGTCAGCCATAATTTTCAATTGTTTATAAATCTGGTCTGACAACTTAGACAAGTTTTCTCTCCTCTCAAAATCATAATAATATTGGTCCTAGCAGGAGGTCTGTCTGATCTGCATGGAGATTTTCAACAAAGAAAACCAAAGGAATCACCTTTAGGTAGTGATTTTCTTTTTTTTTTTTTTGGTCATTCCCTGTCATATTAATAAAAAATTTTCCAGGAAAATAAAAAGAGGTTTTACTGTAAAGAAAATACTTTTAATAGACTCTACATATGCAGAGCAAGATATTTTTGCATATTTATTCATTTTGTAACTTAAAATTAGGCTCATTATAGTCACCTTGCAGGCTACATGAAACTAGGATGCTGGCAAACTTCAGTAGAGTATTCAAATGATCTCTGCACCCTTTTCTCTGTCCTCAGAAAGGGTTTATGGAGGACATAAACCAAACCAGTGATGTAGAACCGTGTGTATTTGAGGTGTCTCTTTGCTGGATTTAGGGTGATGCACAAGAAGTTTCCAGCTGTAGAAGGAGGAAGAAAACACATGGAGAAACTGAGAATCATTAGCAATCACTGGAGGAAGGAAAAAGGCATATACATGCTCATTAATCATATCCACACAGCTGTTTTGCCAATATTTCTGCTGTACATAGAAGAGCTCTGAGTTGTGCACTCACTCTGGATTAAGGACTTTTGTTATATCTGTTTTGTTACTGAGTGTCTTTAATTTTAAAAAGAAAGCAGACAAAAATAAATTCTAAAAAGTTAATAGTGATTAAAAAAATTATTTTCCAGTCTTATTATATACATAGAGACAATATTATTAATCCTCTAAATTTAGCAATTACTTTCATGTCTTCATCATAGGTTTCTTGAACTTTTTATCTATATTCTTGAGCGTCTAAGTGAAAGGAAAGATTTTCAGTCTTTAGTCTGTATGGCCATAAGAGGCATGTTTGAAAGACTTTGCCAAACTTAGTTCATCAGGCTATTTCATTTAACAATTCAAGGACTTTTTGTTGGATTTTTTGTGGAGGTTATTTACATATCACAAAGTAAATCTATTTTCTCACAATGGTTTTATTTTGGAATAATAGGTTGACACAGCACAGAAATGCAGTTTTCTATGGCATATTATGTAGTATATGGATTGTGAAAGAGCCAGACAAAGTAGTGGGTCCTTAAAAGTTCCTTATATCTCAGTGATTTTGTACAAGATCCTTTATACTGCAATAGAGCTTTACATGTGGAAGAGATCATGAGAAATTTGAACAGGATTTTTTTCTTAAGTATGTAAACTTGATCAAATTCTTGACAATGACAGGCCTATCAAAGGACTACAGCCTCCAGCTGGGCAGCATATCCCAGCCAGCCCCACAGCAGACTGATCTTTAGGCAATTTCCTTGGATGCCAATACAAGCAATGTTAGAGCCAGTGCTTTCCATGGTGCAGCCAGCCAAGCATCCAGATGTCGTTGCTAGAAAAATGTATATCACAGCAGAGCACCTGGATTTTGCAGCTGTAATGTTCAATGTTTAGTTTGCAGTTAAACCTTCTCAAAGTATCTGACATGAATACTGGGAATAAGAAAGATAAAAGGGGTTCATTTGGAGCAGTAGCAGAGAGCAAATGTAGGAATAGAAGTGCAAAGTATTTTCCATGTGGCAAAACCTTTTTTTAATGACAAGTCATATCTAATTGAGGGGAATTACTTTCTTAGAGTACCTATCAACAGAATAGAAACCTCAAAGTACCCAGCTATAATGACAAAGGTGCATTTTCCAGAGATCTGATTTTGTAACTAGTACAGAGTTCAGTGTTGCAGTTTGAAAAACAAGATGTGTATGGGTGCCTGCTGGAAAATCGAACTGAAATTCTTTAGTATAGCAACATTACTTGTTAGAATTTCAGCTGTGGGAAAACTTAAAACCTTAATGGTAGAATATTTGAAAAAATGAACTAGTCCTTTTAAAATCTTCTGCAATTGAACATTCTTCAGGTTTCTCCATAAAATATTGTGTACTTTCTACAAATGTAGCTCCTTGTCATAAGGTTTCAATGCAAAAGTTTCATGGATTTAGGTCTTATTAAAATAAATTTTAAATTGTCTCATGAACCCAAGGGTGAAACTACTAGAAGATGACATCTCTCCTCTCATCCTTCCAGTTTTAGAAATAGAAATATTGTGAAAGCAAAGAACAGTTACATAATATGTCACAGAACTTTCTCAGCAACAGTTCCTAGAAAAATTATGTCAATTTAATGTGAGCTGGAAGGAGATCAATTAGTGAACGTTCCCTGAGTTATATCCTGTCACATTCTAACCTATATTTTCCCTTACTTTCACAAAGTCCCAGGATATTGAACAGATATTAGTGACAGCAGAATTTGTTGCAATGTGACTGGGATTATTAAAATACACTTTACATTTGTGATCTAGTGCAATTGAAATTCTTACACTGAAGATGTCAGACACATGAAAAGTGCTTGGATTTTCTGATAAGTCACTACTCAGAGCTGCTGCCTTTTGCTATAGAGGTATCAATTGGTTTATCCTGTTAAATCAAGGCTCTTCAATGACACATGCATGTATTGTGCAGTAGCATGATGTTCAGAAATATCTAAGTCTATTACTTGCCTAATGGGTTTTTGGATAACAGAAATTGAAAATTAAAAATATCCCTCTAAAATAAGGAAATCTTTGTCACCCCACTTCAGGATAAAAACTAAAAATACAACTTTTATGAGCAAAGGGATTCCCAGGAAAATCTGAGTTTGGAATAACATAAAGAGAAATATTTTGGCTTCCTTCCTGCCCAAAATTCCTGCCAGTTTTACTGGTGGCAAGTGAAATTGCTGAAAGCCTCACTGGCAGAAAAAAAGTATTTCTGGTCCCTATTAGCTCACTTCCTCTGTGCAATTAATTTTTATTTTCATGACCAAAAAAAGAACAAATACTTCAAAATTTCAAAATTTTAAAACTTCATTTTTCTTGACATTTCTCATTAAAAAGTATTACAACAAAATTTTTCTGAGTAGTTTTAGCCCTGGCATAATAAATACCAGTCAAACACTTTTTGATTTAATATTAATTTAATCAGCATAGCATACATCATAGCATCTATATTGCACTCTTTCACATCTCAAAATTCATTTTATAAAAAAGAGGAAGGGATATAATAAATAATACAGTGTCTGGAGTACAAGAATTTAAATATTATTGACAAAGATGATTAGACTGGACTTCATAACTTTCTGTTTACTAAGCAAACATAATTTCCATTTTACAAATTCGGAAATAAATTCATGTGGGTTACTCATCTCAGCAAGATCACACACAAATTCTGCAGAAGATGATCCTTTAACCTAAACTTTCCTCATTTTTGGTTTCCCATGTTATCTAGTGCATCTTGGCATGGATTAGATTGCTTATAATAAGCTTCTTGTAGGACAAGTAATACAAAGGTGCATCTGAGAGCAACATGAGAGAGTCTCTAGTGCCATCCTGTAAAAACTGTGCCATATATAAATAAATGTTATGACCAAATGTTTCTTCTACGCAATTTGACATCTATTTTTATTAGGCTTGGACATATTTATTGCTAATAAGTTGATCTATAGTATCTAATGCTCCTACTCAGGCAATTATTATGTATTTCTCTGTAGAGTTGTTTCTTACAATAATTTAGTTTTTAAATATGATTTGTTGTTTTGGAAAACTGGTTGTTTGTTACAGACAGATTAAATTGACTGGAGAACCCCGGGAGCCGTGAACGTTGAAAACTAACAATGCCTCAGAAATTTCTTTCAATTTCATCTTGATCACAAAATTCATCAGTTTCTTGACTTGGTTAATTTCATATTAACTTAGTACCCTGTAGAGCGCTATTTCCAAGGCAAAGCACAATGAAATTTACAGAACCACAGATACTTTCTTAACTGCAAGATCTAGGAAAGACAGCACTTCAGAAGAGCAGGCAGGGGTTTAGAAGCTGAAAAGTTAATGAAAAAGCTGACCAAAAATTTGGCTTTCAAGTTGCTGCCTCCTTCTCAGAACACTAGCCTTTTGTTTGGCTTATATGTCAAATCAGACAATAATTGCCTGCTACAATGGGTATGATAATTACCTGCTACAAAACCTGATGGGTTTTTTTGCCATTTTTTGCTCACACTGGCTGATAAATGCTCTGGATTACCATTACTAGACAGCAGAAGAATTGAGCAGAAACCTACAAGCATAAAAAAAGAACAATTTTTCTTTTTTTTTTTCTTTTTCCAAAGTGAAAAGTGTCAGTTGTCTTTGAACACATTTCAGTAATGTTTTTCTACAGCAACAGAGCAGAAAGTGCAAAGGAAAAAACAATTGCAAAATTAGATCAGAGAAGTATCTTGTCTGGTGTTATCACTGTGTATCTGAGTTGGATTTGCTGATGTTGACAGCTCTTTTTTTTTGTTGAAAGTTTTTACAGCTTATACCATACTGTATGTATTATGCCTGAGGCAGGGTTATTTCAGCTGCTGCAGTGATCCTAAAAGTCATAGGACCGTGATCTTCATTCACATTTTTCAAAAATCACTTACAATTGATAGTCTTCTTTCTCAAGATAGATATTTTTTATCTGTGTTTTGTAGCATGAAGTAAAATTGAGTCCTGTATGTCTCTGGAAGCTCAGCAAGGATGCTTACCTCTGTGAGTGATGCTGCTTGCTTCACAAACTCAATTGTTTAAACACAGTAGGCATTCTGGATAGGGATTTTATTTTGAAGCTGCATCATCAACCACCATTACAACTTTGTCATTTCAATTTTTACACTCCTGGTTTAGAACAAAGCACAGCTAACATTTAAATATAAGTTTTTAAACTTTCAGGAAGCCCCAAGTGTGTCGCCACAGTGGCTAGTATGTGTTCTGCTCCTATGAGTTTTGCAAATGCTACAGAAGCAATAGAGCACAGTTAAAGATTATAGCTTTGAAAATCCATTATTAATAGCATTTAGGCATTCTTCTAGCAAGACCCAATCACTGAATGAGCAGTCTTGCAGCTGCCAAACTTTAGGATCTTGAGGCTCTTCATGTGTTAGGAGCAAATTAATTCATTCTTATTATACACTACCATTATTTGTTCCATTATCCATCTACAATCTTGTGTTTAACCCATACCCAAGCAGTTCAGTGAAAGCCACTCTAATGTAGGACAATCTTGTGACTGTACTGAAGGCTAATTGTGGTATCCAATGAATGATGCTTCCACGCAGGATCCTTATAAAGTTCAGAGTATACTGTCCTGTTCTTCCAGGGAGGAAAAACCTACATTGACACATAGATTTAGATAGCACACTTGAATCTTTGTCTTTCCTATTTCGTTATGTTGTGATGCCATAAGACTGACATTAAGTAGACAAAATGGCAAGGGTTTGCCATTTTATCAATCAACTAAAATCAACAGTTTGCCAATCAACTAAAAAAACAGATGAGTTTTGCTCTCAGGCCAAATTCAGGTTGTTTATAAGGAAAATCAGACACAAAAGATGTTAAATCCTCAAAGTCAGTATGAAGAATCTCTGTAACAGCAATACAGAAATACTGCTAAAGAGATTTTACCTCACTTTTAGGACACTTTCTCCTCCCTGAAACAGGATATTCCTTTTTTAATTTTCTTTTTTCCTCAAAGTCAGCTTTCCATAAGCCTAGAAGATGTTGTTTTGCACATCTTCACAAGGCAAACCAAACCACCCTATGTGCTCCACCACCTCATAAAGGTAGAAGCAAGACAACTAAAGTCAGAGAAACAAAAATCTAAATGTGGCTGAATACTTCAGAAATCTGTTAAGACATTTTCTTAGAAGATATTACCCTCTTTTTCCTCTTTGCCTCTGACAAACATGATGAATATTTAATATATTGTGCATGAAATGTTAAATAAAGTTTAATTCACATCTTCCTTTAAGATAGCCCAGAGGCTCTTTGATTCTATCAACACTGTTGCCTGCTAATTCCAAAAATTCAGAATACAATTTTAAAGGCCTATAAATTGAAAAAGGATGAATGTTCACATCAGGAATGAAGAGATTCATATTTAAAATGTGTGCATTTCAAAATGCTTTTTTCAATATACTTCATAGGCTGAGAAGTAAAAAATACAAAATGGTATTAATGGAGCTTTAGGTTTTCAGCGCTTTCCCTGAATAAATCTCCAGCTAAAATGAAAGCTACTCTCAGTAAGTACCTGCAGTGCACATAATGTTTAACAGGATTAAGGAATAGAAGTTGAAAGGTGTATAGAAAGTGACTAATCACAGAAACCTATGTGTGCCCAGATTGTTCTTTCTCATACTTTTTAAGCTTTTCAGAATAGAAATGAGAACAAAATATAAAAATGTCAGACCTTTTCTTCCTAGATTCCTTACTTGAATGGGGCTTCTTTATACATTCTGTATAAAGAAGTGTTTCCCAGGAGGTGTCCAGGATCATTTGTACAAAACAGAATGGTTTTTCTGTATTGAGAAACTTTTTTTATGATTATGAAAATGAAATGAGTTCAGGAAAACATATATCCTGTGCAAAACGCTTAAGGCTCATAGAAACATTATTATTCAATTTTTCTGCAAATGTTCCCCACAAAGGCACTTTACAGCAGGCAGTCCCTTTTGGCAATTTGAAATCACTCTGTGTATAAGAGACCAATCTTGCCCTCACAGATTGTGCTACTGTGCTATTGCTACTTTATTCCTTATCACAGAAAGCTGTTTTTCAAAACCTGTGAGAACTTTGGTAAGGTGGATACAGCAATGCTGACAAAAATCTTGTTTTTTGTGCAAATAGAAGTAGCTATATCTGATACTCACACCAACTAAGCTTCTGAATTGCCCCTTGATATATCTAGAGATATTATGTAACCCATATTTAGTAATCTGTGTTATTCTGTGAGATCCTCAAGCCTATTGCTACAACAAAATTGCAAATTAACTGCAAATAATATTGCTTGAGAAAAAAAAGTGACTTTTAAAATAGAGCTCAAAGGTGGGATTTCTTTTCCTTCATATCAATCATAAGTTTGCTTGGTAATTGATTCCTGAATCTACCTAGGGTTAACCTAAACACTAAAACATTAATCTAAAACCATTTTTCTTCGTAATAAGTCAACTCTTACTAACTGAAAGTGGCTTTGCTTCAGGCCTCACGTAAATAAAATATAATTAATTGGAGATCTGAGCAGAAGTTAAAGCCATACAAAGGGCAGTTTTACAGTTCTTTTAATTTGATATGACATAAACCCATGTACAGTATACCAGCAGGGAATTGTAAGCAAAAGCATAAGAAAAATCAGAAAAATAGAGTATTTTATATAAGACAATTAGTCATGGATAATTTTGAGATGAAAATGTCAATAGAAATCAATTGGAAAAATTATTGTTGATTATTTTATTGTAGTAATGTAATTGAAAAGTGAGACAATATATCATATAATGCTCCTCACAGTCTCCATCAGGGTTGTTGAAGACTTATAACAATATATATCAAATTCCATTTTCTCCTACACCATATATGTCTTTAAACTTGCGACAGATTCTTTCTATACATTTATACACTCTGAGAATTCTGAATTTACAGTCATGTGTTTTAAACTTTAATAAATTTTAAAAAAACAGGCTGATTTTCATAACCTAATATGTAATTATTAATGAGATTCCTAGGGGCTGGTCAAGAGTTATAAAAAGGGATTGGAATCAGATTAATAAAATGTAAGTTGAATTGTCTGAAGAATACACCTAAGAAAGACAGTTTCACTGGGCATGTTTTTCTGGATAGTGTGAGATATGTTTGCAATTTCAGCCTAGGAGGAAAACTACTATTGAACAGATTCTTACTGACTGAAATATTCAGCTTTCAGAGTAGCTAGTATTTAGTATTACAATTTGGATCATAAAACATATTGTTTAAACAAATACTAGTTAATATTTTAATCTGTTCATTGTAAATTTTTGCCCATGCAATAAGTTAAAATGAAAGCATGCAAATATTTGATATAATTCAGGAGTGGAAATGTTCAATATGGAAAGACCTAAACAGCTACATACAGTAATGGTATAAGAATACCTAAAACAGCAATTGAAAAGTGAGGTAATGTTGCCTCAGAAAATTATATTGAATTCTTTGCTGTGCAACATTTTCTTTATTTTTGCGGAGCCATTGTCTTTTAATAAAGCATATACATAAAAAGGAAAAAAAAAATCCAGACCAGAATATTCTGTGTGACATTTCTGAACACTTCTGACTTCTGTGGACAGGTAGCAATTTCAGGACATGCTCAGCTTTTAGATAGTCTGTAAAAAGTCCTAGATTATAGCATGAAGTAGAATACTGCATTAATTCTGAACCCTGGTGAGCATCTTTGGACTTATAGATAGGTTTACGACATCAGACTACATAAATATGTTTATTATATCAGTAGCCAAGGCGAGTGCCTCTAGTGCTGGCATGATCAGCAGCAGAGCATTCTAGCATGATGCACACAGGGGGTTTCCTGAAACAGGAGAACCTCACAGGAGCCGTGGGTGCTGCCAGGAGCCACCAGCTAACACAAGAGCAGCGGATGAGACCTGCTTGGGGCCAAGAGCAGCAGCAGCCAAGCCCCGTACATGCATAGAAGGAGGCCTTAGGGAGCACTAGCTACCAGGAGTGCCAGCTGCAGGGTGGGCAAACAGGGCATGGCATGGCCCTTTGCACAGCGGGGCAGGAGCTGCAGCCCTGCCAGCCCAACCAGTGAGCAAGGGTATCCACTCAGCAGAAAGCCACGGCCCTCTCTGCACCCACCAGCACAGGCACAGCTGCAGGGTGTGCCTGGATGTGCTGCCAGGACCTGCTGACAGCACAGTGTGGGGGTGAGCTCGTGCAAAGGAACTCCTTCGTCCCCAGAGGAGGTGAGCAAGTGAGAGTATAGGGGACAGTGAGAGATAGACCCTATTGCCCGGGGCTCAGCACTGGGATCCCTTCTGTTTAATATCTTTCTACGATATGGATGAGGGGTTGAATGCACCCTCAGCCAGTTCACAGATGATGCTAAGTTGGATGGAAGTGTTGATCTGCTGGAGGGTAGGAAGGCACAACAGAGGGATATGGACAGGCTGGAACAATGGGCCAAGGCCAGTTATATGAGGTTATAAATATGGTTATGTATGAGTACTCTGTTCAGTTCTGGCCCCTCAAGACACTGAGGTGCTGGAGCACATCCAGAGAAGGGTAATGAAGGTGGCAAAGAGTCTGGAGCACAAATCTCATGAATAGCAGCTGAGGGAGCTGGGGTTTTTTAGCCTGGAGAAAACCAGCCTGAAGGGAGACCTTAATGTTCTCTACAACCACCTGAAGGAGGTTGTAGCCAGGTAAGGGTCAGTCTCTCCTCCCAAGTAACAAGTGATAGGATGAGAGAAAAGTGCCTCAAGTTGTGCCAGGGAAGGTTTGGCAGAGGCCAGAGAGCAACAAAAGCTGATAGCTGTGCAGATCTTCTAGCCTTAGTGCCGTGAAAGCCATGGGACAGATGAAAACTCAAGGCAAAAACAAGAAGCAGAGGCAAAACAAAGCCCAAGGCAAGAACAAGAGGTAAAACACAGGATGAACATGATGACATGACCTGAGCCTCTGGTGTAAAAGGATGATTAGCCAGGACACCTCTGTCACAAGAGGGAATCAGCAAGGACTTGATAATGTTGCTATGGGAATGGGGCAGGGGGGTTTGAACCAGAAGTAGTAAACTATAAAATGCTGGTAACTTGTATAATAAACTGGCTTCGGATGCAACACCCAGCAGAGTCTGTGCTTCATCAATCTCCACAAAGGTTTAGATTGGATGTAATAAAATTTTCTTCACCCAAAGGATGGTTAATTATCAGCTGTTTGTCAAGGCTAGTTCAATGCAGTAATCAAAATCCATATGTACTTTTACATTAAATCATTAGAGGAATCTCAGAATTTGTGGAGTTGTTGTTTTTTTTTTTAATCTATCCACTGCAGAGTAAATGCTTCCACCATTGTATAGAAATCCAAAATCATCAAAGAGGAAACAGTCCTCACTCCTCTTCAGACATCATGGAAAATAGAGATCTTTCCTCTTAACAGTGTAGGGAAATAAAGTAATTTATGATAGGCAAATAGGCAAATGAGTTCCAGAAAGTTTCTTTTACAGTATGTGATTATTAAAGATAAAGCACTTACTTTAATAACAGATTTAAATAGTGTAATATTTTTCATGGTCTAGAATTAAAAGTTTGAAATGTGTAGACTGCCTAGTTCAGATGATCTAGTAGCAGCAATACAAAATAGTTTGCGAGACAAAGGCCAACAGTTCTGTTTTATGATTCTTTTTATTCAGTCATGTATCTGATTTTTCAACAAGGGCTTAGTTTCCAAAATTGTTACTGAAAATTTAAATAAACTTTGTGAGAGTTGCTGTTGAAACTGCAGTGTTGCAGACAATTTTTTACTATTAAGGATGTTAAATGAGAAAAGCTGGATTAAGCCCTGCAGGTACATTCTATAATGTTTGTTGAACAGTTTAGATTTAATATGTGAGTTAGCAATAGATACATCACAGCACACTGGGGACACTTTAAAGAATTGTTATTATTCCTGTTTATTGGTATGGTTTTTTGGCAGTGTAATGTACTACACAGTAGAGTAATTGCCTTCAAGAAAACAATAAGTATTAACCCCCAGTGAGGGAATTTTATGGAAAATATGTTGCCTAAAATCAACAGGCAATGATACATATTTCCTTTAGGTTCACTTAGCTATTTTAGTTTTATCACATTTTATCCTTTTTATGCTTGAAGAAATCTTTTGTATTAACTTTGCTACTTGAACAGGGCCAAGCCATAAACTCAGGTAGATTTATTACTTCCTTCACCGTTACACTTATCTGGCTTTTGTTATGGGGAACAGCAAGGATACACAAATATCTTATTACCATACTTCCAAGAGGTGCAAGAACATAAAATGGAATTCTTATCATATAATGAAATAAATATGGTGCAATTTAAAAAGCATTTAATTTTTTTCAGCAGGAAAAACTAGTTTAAGATGGAGTGCTTGTATCCAACGGGCCGTGTAAGTGGCTCATGGAGAGCTTAAGCAATACTAGTTCCTCATAACCAGTAGTACACAGGGATATGGAATGACTTGCCTCATAGTCTGCTCATTTTAACTTCCCAACACAAATTACTATGTGCCAGCTGGATCATTTGGAAACCAGGAAAAGGCTGAAGTAATCTACAGAAGTTCTACCTTAACCTCTTTGTTAAGACAACCTCAAAGTATGGTTAGTGCCTAAAACTATTTATTAACCAACTTTGCATCATTACTTGAACAAAAGAAAAAAAGTTTAGCATAAAAACAAAACAAAACAAAACAAAATAAAATAAAATAAAATACTTTTAACAACACAAATTGCATCAACTGATATTATCAAAGGTATTATTTGACAAAAACTAGATTGTCACTTCTAAGAAGGATGATATGCCAAAGAGCATGCTCCTAAGTATTATACTAAAGTGCTTAATATTATTATGATGAATATTACCTAATGGGACTTTATGTGGTATTGCTCACATAATGGTATTTCACGACTATAAAATCAGCTCCTAAATTCCTTCCTGTCTGTCAGAGGATGCTTCCCCCAGCAAACTCTGGAAGAATTTAAACTTTGATTTGTTAGCAGGCCACATTAGGTTATTCACAGAGTATATTAAATTTGAAGACTGGATATCTGGCAAGTAGGTTGTAAAAGAGTAAACCAAATGATTTGAAAAAAGCCAAAAACTTTAATAAGTATCTGACTATCTAGTGAAAATAAAAAAAAGGCTTGTTACACAATGTTTATGTGAGGCCATTTCAAGAGTGATTGTTAATGAAATTTGATATTGAAAATAAGGAAACACATTCAGAGATTAAAAAATAATATGCCTAAATAGAGAACATTTGATGATTTAATGGGTCTTAGAATTCAGGCAAACATTTGGTCTTACTATCAAGTATCTTAACTCATTATTTAGAAATAGTTTATCCTGAAATGTAAGAGCTTTTAAATGTAGATATTCCTATTTTTATTTTCAAAACTCATTGAAATCAAAGATATTCAAATTTAAAAGATAATAATTGTAAAATTATGGAAGAACAATCTTTCTTGGGCAGCAAACAAACCAGAATCTTTATATTTTCTTTCCAAAGTGGAACTGGTCATTTTAAAATCTATTTAGTTTTTCAATTATCTTCAGTTTTATTAATATTCATTATAAAAAGGAAAACCCGTACTTACTGGCATAATCTCTGCCTATTTCATGTCATTCTTGCTTTTAATTTTCCTGCTGCTGCTCTGTGAAGGCAAACATTCCCCTTCATATACTGAGGACATCTCTGGAAATTGTCTGGAAGCAACAGAAACAATTTTTTGAATTTTTTCTTCACTGACAGCTACCTGAAGAGGGCGGTGCTCATCACCACATTTTTGATTAACACACTAATACTTCATCTACACAAATATATGCTTCATTGATAATAATTCTAACATACCATTTGCAAGAATCCCCCCAGGAAACAGTTTAAAGTTTTACCAGTAACTTCAGTTTCTTAGTTTACTTAAAAAAAAATAAATTATGCAAGGATAAATCCAAACCTGTAATAACAAAACAGCAGTTCAGGATGCACAAAAGAATGCATTCGATTCATTCCTTTTTTAAGTATTTTGTTTAAGACATCAGTTTAGAAGCAGAACTGTGAAGCAGTGGAACAGGCCCAGACTCTTCCATTTTTTTAAATTACTTTTATGGGGTTAACCAAACTTTTTTTTTTCCCTCATGCAAGCAAAAGTTCTTGAAGTGAATAAGTTTAGGACTGTTATGTTACATCCATCTAATTTAAGGAGGTTTTTTTGGAGTGTCGTAAAATATCAGGAATTTAAGAGTTACTCTTCTGTTTCGCTTACGCATTTCCCCAATTTCTTTAAGTCAAAATCAATAAAAGTGTCTTCACCTATTTTTTAGGATTTAAATGCAATTTGCACTTTTAATTCAGTTGCTAACTCTCACCCAAAAGAAGAGGATAACTGTATTATAATAAATCACTAACTTCTGTTAGAAAAACAGTAGTTCAGAATTATTTCATTGCACATGCAATGTACAACGGCTGAAAAATGGATAACTATTGCAGAATACATATTGATTTTGTATGCTCAATAATCCTAATGTGCAAGTATTTGAATAATTATTTGCGTTAGATACAATGCAAATATATCTTATTTGTACAAGACTAGAACAATGAAGACACCTCACAAGAAACAGAACTCTTGCTGTCTCTAAACCCAAAGATCCCTAAAAGCCAAAACTCAAATGATTAAGCATAAATATTTCCCATAATGCTGCTGATAGCTGTGACTGTTGTTTCATAAAAAAAATAAATACAACACCTTGCTCTAGTACTGCATGTCATCCAGTTGGAAGTAATCTGCTTGGACAGTACCAGGGCATAAAGAAACACACAATGAATACTAAAATGTGTTCTCTCAGATTGAAATACTGTATAAAATTTTCATAGGCAATATAGAATCCAAATGATCAGACAAGTTCATGGTTTGAGCATCTGCCAAAAGCAGATATTCTAAATTATTCAGAGACTCTTCAGATCTGAGGATAATTTAATGCCTATTTTACATTATTAGCCACCCCAGAATCTGCCATCCTGTTGCCACTCTTTTTGAAAGGTTCCTTACTTAGCTTGTTTTTATTCACTAAAATTTTTAGCTTGGCTGCAAATGCCGCTGTCAGTATTTGCTATTTTCCTGTTATCCAAATCCTGAAGTTCCTCAGCTGCAGAGTGGGTGAACAGGGAAGGTATTGGGGATGAAATAAAACGTAATTAGATAAATAATAAAGGAAATAGATTTAAATAGATAATACTGTCATATAATAAAGATGTGTTGTACAGTGCAGTAGGAATATATATGCATTGTGAATTACAGTGACTAAAGCAGACAAGGTGAGGTGACTTGAGGCTAACTGAGTGTGATCACATCTTTCAGACATTTTTACCTAATGACAAATGAGGAAGGATGAAAATAATAAGTTTGTATGTTGAGATTGCCATGTGATTCTATAGAAATAAGTTTATGAAAAATTTGGACCAGAGGTACACAAAGAAAATATGGTAGAGACTTAATGGTAAATAATGCCAAAAAATTTAAGGCAACAGTAAATGGAATAATATTCATTGGAATATCATTTTTTAAAGAGAATACTCAATTCCCCTCATGGTATTTATGAGTTGAGAGTTCTCAACAAAAGCACTCAGCATGGACAGATCATAAACAAGATGAAAAGCTGGAAAAAAAATCCCGATTAATCGCACAAATTGTCTATATTCTTTGAATGAAGAGAATAAAACCTACATTCATTTAAAAATGACCCACTAATGAATGGGAAATAATTTCATTACAGATTCAGAATCTACAATAGCATTTTATTACTAAAATCTCCTGTGATTATCTTCCCTAGAGGAGTGAGAAAGATTTGGCAAGTGGAAGATAATCAAGAATAATACTGAAAAGAGGTAAAAGGGACACTGCTTGAAAAATTAAAATAGCTCAAATTTCTTATTCAGTTCTGTGAATGTGTGAACAACACTGGAATTAGCACAGCCAGAGAGTTTGTGATCCTCCAAGGGCTAGACTGGACTTGTGTTCTACAGTAATCTTGCTTCGTATCTATTCTGTCTGGATATAAAGCTTAAAAAAGTGAGATCTCTTCAGTTAAAAGTGGTTAGTTCCCTGAATCATGATCTTGTGTTAGAGTACCTTATCAGTATGGAATGAATGGCTGTACTAGGAAGATCTGCTACTTTCAGTGTAATTTATACATACAGCATCACTACAGAAACAAGAAACATCCTGCAGCTTTGCAGCAGTTGAAACCAAGATGTTATAAGACCATTTTAATGAATACATTGTTCACAGATATCGGCCCCATCAGATTAATGATGGGTTCACAGGCTCCACTTTTTGTCAAAGTATATGAGTAAAATGAGCTAATGAACTGATAGAGACCCTACATAATGCTGACTGCATCAAAACAAAATACCACACAATTCTTTTATGGCTCCAATATGTGCTCAAGGACACTGTCGAGTTCTTACATATTCTAAATTGCTCCTTTTTATTATGCCTTCTTGTGTGGATTACCAGAATTTTATTAGAATCACTTCTTAATTCTTCTGTTTATTTTCACTTAATATATTTACCTGAATGTATAAGATACAGTAAGCTAAATGAATACACATTTAATAAGTTCTTTTGACTTGAATCTTGGAATTTTTTTCCCATTTTGAAGATACTTTCTTTATGCTTTGCCAATATATATTTATCCAATCACATTTTAGAAATCTTCCAGAATGCTTAGAAACTTCCAATTCATGACAGTTCTCTGAACCTACTCCAGTGTTTCATTGTCTTACTTTTGGAAAGATTCTCCCAATAGCTTGAATCTCTTCTTCATTGAAACCTGTAGCTTTTTGTCTGAGCCATAGCCGATTACTGTTTCTTTTTGCAGCATCAGTCACTGGAATATATCCCTCATGTGATTTAAATCAAAAATCACTGATGAAAAGCAATTAACCAGCAATCTCTGAATTATACATACAGAATCATTGGGAAATCACAAAATGTTTGTAAACATCTACAAATTTCATTACTCTTCTATAAGTAATCCCCAGAAATCCTCACCCCCATCTGCTCCCCTACTCGCCAGATATGCTTGGTTATGTGCATACTCTCCCTACTCTCTTGCAGGAGACCTGGGTTACAAATCCTACCCACCTCTTCCAGAAGTATCTTCCCTTACTTACCTACACCTTTTGTTGGAGATGGAAGGGTGGCTTCTAACTTCATGTGCAGTCATGCTGCTCCCCACAACCCACTAATCCACACACCAGTGAAAAAGCACCCCATGAGGTCATATATACAAACCTGATTTGTGAGTCCCTACTTGTTTCCCTCCTTAGCATCAAATACCTATTTAGATTTAAACTTCTTCTGGCATTCAAAGGAAAGGATTTTCAGACAGACCCGGGAAAATGCTTGCATGGAACCCAGCCTGATTACTGTGCTACCGTGCAATATCTGCCGCCAAATTTCTGTGTTTCTTTTACGTGTCTTTTCAAACTGACTAATTTTCTCAGAAGTCACAACCTAGAAAGGCTACTGTCCCTTCACAGAATGGAATTAAATTTGTTTGACCTGTATTGTTTTTTTGAAAAACTCAACATGACTCTTCCTAATTTGTTTTTCCCATTTGGTTACAGATAGCTATTTGATTACATTTAAAAATATTTAGCCCCTGTCTTAGTCTGTGTAGAAAATATGATGGCCTCAAAGAGGGGTGATATTTTTCTAGGTCACAGTCAGTAGTAAACAGGAAAGTCTATACTCCATGAAGTCTAGTTTTATGTGGCATGAAAAGCTGTATGTGTGCACACTATACAATGTTGTGTTCTCTAGGCCATGCTGTATGGTTTCTCACTACTTGAGTAAAATTCTTCAAAGTAATTGAGTTATTTTAGGACAACATGAAGGAACCTTAAACCAGTCTCTTCCCTATGACAAAGTCACACCCAGAAGTCGGTAGTGTTAGTGAAAAGGTATAGGAGAAAGTTTCACAAAGGATGTCTGCACTTCAGGCGGCTCTCTTGAAAGCTGTTTATTGCATAGGCAAAGTTACAGCATTTCAGGGAGTGAGTATCCAGAGCCAGCCCTACAGCTGCCAGCTCCAGCTGTAGGCATACCTGAAGCCACTTTCTGTTCAAGTTACAAAGCATTATATACTTTCCTTTGCAGAGTATCTTAATACATAACAACCAATAAGCACCATACACAATACCTTTACATCTGCCTATAGCCTATCATAACTACTACCATCACCATATTATAGTCATTATTATCCAATCACAAGAGTAAGTAAGTTACAATTTAAGCTTACAGTGGAAAATTCTCAGACCTCTCTCTTTCTTCCTACTTTGACATTTCTTGTTTGCCTGCCATATCTCTCTTTTTGGTAAAGACATGTTTTCTATTTACTTATGCTTTTCTTCAGACTTATTTACTTGGTGAAAAACATGTCTTTGTTTGTAGTCACCTACCTTTGTCCTATTCCTAAAAATCTCCTTCCAACTCATCTCCAACCCCGCTTTGCCTTCTCAGTTACTCAGCAATCAGTGTTTCAGCAAAACATCTTTTACTCTGTATCAAAACTTGCTTTCATTTCTACGTCATCCCGTTTCTACATTCAGAGATCTTTCTGCCAAGCCTACATACCTGTGAAACTTTCTTACCAAACTTTCATCCTCCCCAACAGAAAGGACTGCACAGAATACTGAAAAATCACAGAAATTTTCTATTGAGCAATGATAAATAAAATGTATTCTCAAAAGCATAAATCTAAACAGTATTATCAGTTGTGTATAGGAGTCCTAATAGCTCTATTTCTTACTAATATTTAACCACCAAGACACCTGAAGAAATATTTAGGATTCAGAAGCATATTTTAGCTAATAACAAGGGAAATAATTAAGTTGAATGGTGGAACTCATTTACAGACAGTGAGATCCACTCATGTGTAGACTCTCTGAATGAGTCCTGCAGGAGCATCCATGTCTTTGGGAACTTAAAACTGGAGAGGACAAAGCATTGAAAACTGTCTTTAGGGAAAAATTTTTCATTAGTAGTAAGATGAACTACATGATACTTTGATAGAATTCTCCCATCTATGATTCAAATTATCCTAAAAATACTCCCTTCAGGTATCAAGTAGATATAAAATATCACCAAGTGTTGAAGTGCATTTGTATATACCATGCAGAAACTTAGTTTCTCTTGGTTTACATTTTATTCTATTTTATATAAAGACTACTTACTTTATGATCTATCTATGAAGAAAATTCTGCAGTTTTTTTATCAAATTCAATCTAATAAATTCTTCTTTCCTTGTCAGATTAATAATTTTTCATTTTGAACTCTCCATTAAACTTTGTTGTTACTTAGAAAATAGAATCTAAGTTTATGACCAAGGCAAGTTTGTAATTCAAGATAACAAGACCCACTTTTCCAGTAGAGCATTGTATTAATGTTTTTATTAGCTTTTCCAAGTGTTTGGCAACAGACCAGGGAGCACTTCTATCTAAATGATAATTTCTGGCACTCAGACAGTTTTTCCCATTGTCTTTAGAGCAATCATTATAAGCAGAGTGCAAGATGAAAACAAAGTTGTTTAGGTGATAGAAATAGATACCAACTCTTATTTATAAATTGAAGATTTTATTTTTTGTTCTGAACTCACCAATGAGCCAGAGCATAACAGAGTATTTTAAGATAATTTATTAATCTGAAATGTGGATTTAATTGCCTGTCTATAAAGCACTTTACAAAGACTCTTTCACTCAAGAATCTTAAAGTAACATTATCAGCAGCAGAGATGGCAGCAATGCACACACGAGGTTAACATAATAGACTAGGTTGACTTTATCAGAGGAAAGAAGTATTGCTTTAGGACTGGTTGCTGAAACATACACTCCTAAATGTTATGACATAATTGCATTCATGCAGCTGGACAGATTTTCTTATCATTAGCCCTTGTTTACAATTGTAATAAATTTTCCTTCTCTCAGCCAAATCTCACAACACATGGAAAGACTACAGGTATTGCTTATAACCAGACTGGAAAAAATAATTACCATAGAGCAACAAAAATCTTACCAATTAGAATAAATTATTTTTAAAGGGGATATCTTTTTGGCAGCTTGATAGGATATCCTGTTATTCAGAAGTAACTTATTGTAGTAAATGAAATAAATTATAATCTTTGTAATTAGATGGGGATTTCTGAAATTCTGAAAACCACTTTTTCAACTTAAGGATTTTGAAACCATATATGCCTCCTTTCAGAGGGAAAAAAATATTCCACAAAAAACAGGGCATAGTGCAAGAGTGAAGGGAGAACCTTTTCAGTTGCTCTACCAGCTCTCACTGTGTTGCGTGGGACCTAAAGATGGAGGGATTCTCACACACATGAAAGACAGGAGAAAAGACAGTCCCTACACCTTGTTCTATCACTAGGGGTACTTTCCTGTAGAAGGTCTGTGGCTTTATGTATACCAGGAGCTGAAAGTGGCCTCTCCTCATCTGCTCTGCCATCATTAGGTAGGCAGCAGACCCATGACTCCTTCTTGGAGAGGTTGTTATTCTCACAGAAAGTTGTTTACCTTATTTCTGTATCAAGTCTGACCTTCTTTTTTCCACTGCAGCCTTGTATCCTTCTTGGCAGGCAACTCTCAATGCCCACACCATCAGCATCTGTAAAGGACTGAGTTGTATTGAGCTGAACTGATAGTGACAGAAGAAAGTCAGTCCCTTGATCATCCCTACTGACAACTCAGCCTTCTCCTCTCTTTGTGAGCTGCCAGAGAGATTCCCAAATACTGCACTCAGATTCCCCAACAATCTTGAATCTTTTCTGTTCAGCACTTGTGGCAAACAAGCATATTCCCTAGAAACATCAGCTGAAAACATGTCCTTCTCAGTACATTTTTCATAGCCTGTTTTTCACTTTTGGCCGTATAGGGTTTTGCATGGCAAGGTTTTGGTAGTGGAGGGTCTTTGAGTGGGTCTTCAGGGGCTCTTCTGTGACAAGCCGTTGGAAAGTTCCCCCATGTCTCACAGAGCCAGTGCCAGGTGGCTCCAAGATGGGCCTGATGGCCAAGGCTGAGCCCATCAGTGACACTGGTAACACCTCTGGGATAAGGTGTTTAAGGAGAGGAAAGATGCTATTGAAACAATTGCAGCCAGAGAAGAAGGGAGGGAGAATATGTGAGAGCGACAGCCCATCGGACAGCAAGGTCAGGGAAGAAGGAGAAGGATGAGGTGCTCCAGGCACCAGGACAGAGATTCCCCTGCATTCCATGATGCAGGCTACCGTGCAGCAGTTGTCCCACTGTAGCCCATGGAGGTCCATGGGGAAGAAGATATCCACCTGCAGCCCATGAAGGACTCCATGCCAGGGCAGGTGGAGGCCCTAAGGAGGCTGTGATACCTTGAGGAGCCTGCAGGTTTGCTGGGCAGGACCTGTAATCCCTGTGGGGGGCCCATGCTGGACCAGTGAAGCTACTTTCAAGATTTGGTTTTACTTTTCATTATCCTGCTGTGATTTGGTTGTTAATAAATTCAATTAATTTCCCCTCACTGTACCTGTGTTGACTGTGATGGTGAGTGATCTCTCCCTGTCCTTATCCAAGGAGCCTTTTCTTGCATTTTCTGTCCTCTGTCCAGCTGAGGGAAGGGAGGGATAGAGCGGCTTTGATGGGCATTTGGATCCCAGCTGGGGTGAACACACCGCAGGCCTCTCAGTAGCCCCAATTCCTTGAATTCATACAGTCAGCTACTGTGTCTGTATAGTTTCTGGTAATAGATGTGAACAAGATCATACTTTTTCAGCACAGTATTTATATTCCATAAACAACCAACATTTTTCCACAGCTAAACAGCTACATATTCTCTTTCTAGTTCTTTCCAGAATATGCTTCCTATTGCACATTCAGTCAGGGACAATAGATTCCTCAGTTTGTTTTTATTTGCTCTGTCCTCTCCTCAGCTTCTGACATTTTTAGTTTTGAAGTTTATATATTAGTTACAAAACCAAGATGTCAAAAATACATTTCAGTGTAGAATATGCACAGTTAGAAACATTTCCATTGTTATGGTGTTTTTTATCCAATGGAAGGAAGAAATATTTTCAAGATGGGATTAAAAAAACACAACAAAAAAACACTTTTTGACATTAATTTCTACTTTTAGAGAATTTGCAATAAAATCAAAGGAATCATAGAATCACAGAGTGTCTTGGGTTGGCAGGGACGTTAAAGATCAACTCCCCTGCTGTGGGCAGAGACACCTTTCACTGGATCACATTGCTCAGAGCTCCACACAACCTGGCTTTGAGCACTTCCAGGGATGGGACACCCACAACTCTGGGCAGAACTGGTCAGCTATAATTTTTTCCTCATATAAGAAGAAAAAGGATGTTCTACTGTTTTCACATTAAGTTTTGTATTTAAGAGAAGTGAAAAAGGAATTCTGCATTTGAGCACATCCCAGAGCATCTTAACCACATGTATCCCTAGTTTGCTACATGAATATTGCATGGGTACATGATAGTTTTTTAAAAGGTTTTTGAGACCTCTGGAAACAGGGCAATTTTGACTTAGAATTTTTTTTACTGGAAGAAAATGAACTGATTCCTTTATTTCAGATAAGTTGCCTACACATTATGCTACCCCAAAAAATTTTACCTCCATTGAAGAAAAATATTTTTTTTCTATTCCTTCTCTTCTGTACTACTCTTTCTGTCTGTTTGTATTCTGTACCTCTTTTTCTACCTTCCAAATTTTTTTTTTCCACAGGACAATTAGTACCCCTACTAATATATGAACTGGAAAATAGTGCCTCAGTTTTGGAGTCAGTATGCTGGGTTCTTTAGAGATAAGTCTGTATACATGTTCTGTCAGAGGAAATACTATGAAATGACTGCTTCCAGTGGCCCTTGCTAATCTTCAGAACATCCATTTCTTTCATTACTCCCACATAAAATTCTGTCATGAATAAAGAAATCTATATGATATCTAAGTTATGCAGGAATACTATTCATCTCAGTCTGTTTCTGTGCTTAGTTTTGCGTAGAAACAAAGACAGCCACAGTAGAAGGCAGTCAGTGTCCTTGCAGTCTCATTCCATCCAAGATCACAATTGCATGATTCATTTAGATGTGTGAAGGTAAGCTCTCAGAAAAAACTTTCAGATTCTGCCTTTGTCATGCTTTTGTGTCTCCCACAGGAGAGCAAAAATTTAAGCAACCTTATGCAAAATCATTCTCTATTACCTCATCTTTATCCCTCTGATCAGTCCTGTAAATGTTTCATCAATGTCTCTTAACATTAACATCTTATCACTGCTCAAAAAACTCATGCTTGATGCACTTTAAGATATCTAATAAGATATCTAATTTGCATTTTTTCCAGACGCAGTTCACTGGTAGCGAATGGTCAACTAATAATCTGAGATTTTTGTCTTCCATCCTTTCCAAATTGTAGGATCTCAGTTTCTAGCAGAAACTGTTCTTAGTCCCCAAGTGTATGACTCTGGCCCTTGTGCTATTGAATTATATTCTACTTCTACTTTTTCTAGCCTCATTCATATCAATAGGAACGTGCCAAAAATATTTCCCTGTGGAGACTGGGTTTCCTTTTGTGTAATTAACTTTATCAAACACAAGGAAATACTTAAGAAATTTGCTTTCCTTTACATATCAGAATTGATTTGATATCACATTTGTTAATTTCCTTTATGCATAATTCCAAATGTTGCAAGGGTCAGAGAGGAATTATAACTTTTTGGATTAGTTTAATTATCTAGACTCAAAAAAAAAAATCTATCCTCTCCCCCTCCCCTCAAAAGCTCAGTACTTTCATAAAACACTTATCTGTGGAGTTTTAGGCTACAAAAAAAAAGCATTCACATCGGATGTGTTAATTAATGTACTTTATTTCCCTTGTTCTGTGCATCTGTTTACCAAAAAGCAGGAAGAGACCCAGTTTCATTTGATGCCTTAATAACCTAATCTGGGACCAGACAATAAAGATTTTTGCATTCAAATGCATGCTGATATGAAATTAATTTTCAGTTATTGTTATTTAATGAATGACAGTAATAGGGCATTTAGAGGGAAACAGACAAAACACAGAAAGAGATCTGTGTTTATGTTTACATTATTTGTATGCCTGACTAATTGTTGAACAATAAATTATTTTTCATTCAAGTGATATAACTCTGTTTTTGTAGTCTGAAGCACAGATGAGGTACTTGTAAATAGTCAGTAGGAACAGTTCCTGTATGCTCTGGAATGATCACTCAGGTGCTTTGCATGCAGTTTGCACGCAGGACCGTAGCAGCAGGGACTGTGCATGCGTGTAGGGGTGCTGGTCAACAGCTGACTGAACACGAGCCAGCGAGTGCCCAGGTGGCCAAGAAGGCCAATGGCATCCTGGCTTGTATGAGCAATAGTGTGGCCAGCAGGACCAGGGAAGTGATTGTCCCCCTGTACTTGGCACTGGTGAGGCTGCACCTCAAGCACTGTGTCCAGCTCTGGGCTACTCACTTCAAGAAGGACATTCAGGTGCTGGAGTGAGTCCAGAGAAGGGCAATGGAGCCAGGAAAGGGTCTGGAGCACAAGCCTTATGAGAAGCAGCTGAGAGACCTGGGGATGTTTAGCCTGGAGAAAAGAAGGCTCAGGGGAGATCATATCACTCTCTACAACCACCTGAAAGGAGGGTGCAGCCAGGTGGGGGTTGGGCTCTTCTCCCTGGTAACAAGTGACAGTATGAGAGAACATAATCTTAAACTGTGCCGGGGAATGATCAAGTTGGACATTAGGAGGAATTACTTCAGGGAAGGGGTCATTAGACATTGGAATGAGCTGCCCAGGGAGGTGGTAAAGTCACCATCTCTGGAGAAATTTAGGAAAAGACTGGATGTGGCACTCAGTACTGTGGTCTAGTTGATAAGATGGTGTGAAGTCATATGTGGGACTCAATGATCTCAAAGTTCTTTTCCAACCTAGTTGATTCTGTGATTCTGTGATTCTAATTGGTCAGCTGCCCATATGAGTTTAGCAGAACAGATTTTCAGGGAATTTCATCCCACCCAGCCTGAGAAAACTTTGTGAGTACCCTTCAACACATGGACAGTGACACACCACCCTGTTCAAAGATTCAGTCTGTGCAGAAGCTTCACCTTTATGCAAAGAATTCCATTAAATTGGAATGCTTGGGTTTGGATTTTTTTTACCAATCTCCTGGGTTGTCTGTGTGGTAAGTCCGGTGCAGTTAGCTAGTACCTACTAACCAGTTTTGAGAACACTTTTCCTCAGTAACAAGTTACTAGAATGTCAAATAAGTACACATACAGTTAATGCAGGTTTTGAATGAAACAGAGAGGACACTACTCTTGTGGTCCGGATTCAGGCTGGCCCTCTTATAAGCTACTTTTTCCTAGATATCTTAGGCTGATATATTTATGTAGAACTGGTCTTGTTTGGGTTTCTTCTTAGTTATTTTTATTTTTATTTTTTTAATCTTAACAAATTTAACGTGAATCAATGAGGAATCTATCAGTATACCTATGCAAATATGTATACCATGGATAAATCATCAGCAAATTCTGGAATTTAGAGCATATCTGAAATAAGATTTTTATTTTTTTTCTTCTAATAGTTTCAGAAATATGTTTTTGAGAGGTTAGCTTAATTTACATCATACTCAGGATGGTGTTAGCAGCTGTTAGGAGCGGTCCAGTGTAAATAAAGTTGAGTTGCAGATTGGGAAACAATTCTGACAGAAATTTAAAATTAAAGACTTGAATTTTTACTACCAACAATGATCCATAATAACCCTCTATAAACTTGAAATATTTTGTTGGCTTTTGCAAACAACAGAAGTCAACATTAAGTAGCTCCTTCACCTGCCCTAAATTGGTAATAATTTGTAACTGCTCTTTCATAGAAGCAGATGATTTGTTACTATTATCTGTACAGGTGAAATTATACATTCAATGTCCCTTAAGTTCCAAAGCTATAACAGCTTCCATTAAAATAATAGTTTAATATATTGCTTATTTACCACTTGAAAGCATACATACAGGGGAAAATCTACATCAGGGAGTAGAATGCACATAAGACTTACAGCCAGCCATGCTTTGGAAAGTCAGAACAATTTGTAGTAGCATTTCACATAATCCTTAAACTTTTCCTGACCCATGATTCTACACAGTTTTAAGAAGGAAGAAAAATATTGAAAAAGCTGCTGCACTGACTTGCTAATGCAGTAATCTTTCACTACTACATAATTTGGGAGATAACTCCATGACAGACAGCCCAAATAGGAAGTAATTAATGTGATAAGTACAGAAATTTTGTCTTTTAAAGCATCTTCTAATGTATTGCCAAAACACTCTTTCTGGACAACATTTTGATAACTGTTGATTCTATTTAATTACTATTTTCAATGGAAAACATTGTCACTAATGTCAGTAATAAATATAAATATTTCCACCATAAGACATATTTAAGGAGATATTTTGTTGTTGTGGTCACATACCTCTCATTGTTCACAACATTTCAAGTTACATTGCTGCTTGTTAATAATACCAAAAAATAATGCCAAATGTCCTGGAAGCAAGTCACACAAAGTACAGTTCTCTCAACTGTCCTTTTCTTTCTCTGTTTCTTATATAAATTATTCTTTCTCTTTACTCTGTCTCAGATCAGTTTGATTTTAGAGTGAGTTACCATATGCAAGAAAAGAAATTTTGTCTTTATCTCATTGCTCCTCCTTAGGTTCAAGCAGCTTGCAGTTAATTTTGCCATAGTTTTTCAGCTTTCAGTAATGTTGATCAGTAATGTTGAAAGTACTGAAATATTAATCATATGAAATCCACAGAGTTCAGCTATATCCTTTTCTCTTGGAAATAATATTTTTTAATTCTTCAGTCCTAAATAAAGAAATACTTACAGGGTTTAGGGTTTTTTGGTTTTTTGGTTAGTTAGGGTTTTTTGTTGGTATACATTCAAGTGCCTTACTGCTTTTTATTTACAACTGAGTAAACCCTCTAACAGATGCCAATTCAATTTCCTTAATCTTGCTGTGTTGTAAAAGGTGGTCAGAGCTAAACCTAGAAAGGAAATATAAACATGCTTTCCACTCACGCTATAATTTAAGCCTCCATGTGGTCAATATTTGTTTGTAGATATGTTTTTGTGGCTCTTCTCCAAGTCCATTTAAAACTACAAAGAGAACTTTATCTGCTATAGTCTTATGGAAGAAACCATCAACTATGTTATTTGCTGACTACATCGATTTAGTACTTGTATCATAGTGGGTGGAAAAAAAACAAACCAAAGATCAAGGAATATTTTATATGTAACCTGTTAGATCTACACTTTAAACTGGATGCTATCTCAACAGTGGAATTTGTATAGGACTTTAATTGCCCATATAAAACCACGTAAAAATTCCTCAGATAGCGATATTACCTGAAGGAAAAATCATTCAGGATGATATAAGGTTGAGTCAGCAGCCCCACATCAACCTGTCCTCAAGATGGTCCCAGAAGTTCTGTGGTCAATTGCACAGCAAACTCACCAACCAGTTTCTAAAGAAGCCAAGGAGCAAGAACTGTTCCTTGAAAAATATAAAAGTCTTACAGGACTATGATTTGGAAAGCCTATTTTTTAGAATAATTAACAACACATCACTGTTTAAAACTTCATCTCTCCTAGGTGCTTGTGCCATTTGTCAGATGTTGAAAGACGGAATAACTTTTTGCCTGTAGGAAAAGGCCTTGCAATGAAGCGGCAGTCAACTGGGCTGTGAGCAGTGATGATACCCATGACACTTGAGGAAAATTTTATAAAGGCTCATTTAGAGACAACACCAACAGAAGATTTCCCCAAAGAGAGATTGAAGACTAATGAATGAACCCTGTATAATTTTTGGAAAGATGTTTCAATAGAAAAAGTAAAGCAATAACACATCTAGAATTACAGAAACAAGGAACCTCTGTAAGAATAACACAGTCATGGCCAGCTAGTGACTATGGACATAGCTGGAGACCAAAATTCAGAAGAGGTTGTGTTTTGGGTTTTGTTTTTTTTCTGTATTTTTGGGGAGGGGAGGAGAGGGTTTATTAACATGATCCACTCTGTAAAAAAAAATTAAAGTTCATACATTCTCTGCCTCGTTGTCCCCAAAAATGATAATGTTATCACATGAGGGAAAATAAAGTAAAATAAATAAATGTCTGGAAGGGTCTGCAGTAAGGAAATAATAAAAAAAAAAAAAGAAATCACACTACAGAATTTGTCAAAATATAAAAGACCATACAATGTTCAACAGAGATTCTAAGCAGCAGGCATCCAGAACCCAGGGATATATCTTTTAAGCTGTGTATTTGATCCCTCAAGAGAATAAAACCCTCACTCCATTTTTATTATTTATCTTACTAATAGGGTGTTTTGTTTGCTTCTTGTTTGTAAAAGAAGTCACTATACTTAAAAAGTACACTAATTAACAGAGTAAGATTTCTTCTTTTGGAAGGACAATAGTGAACTGAATATTTAGGAATATTTAGTAGTGGATCAAGGCTTGTGGGGCCAACCAGCACCTTCACAGTAATGTGTTTATTCTTAATAAGTTAATGATTTTCATTATATTGTAAAATTATGTTATTTTTACCCAGAATAAGGAAAAATCCTCAAATTGTGAGTTTTGTTCTTAATTGAGGGAGTATCAATAAATATATTTGCTAAACAGCAGATGCACATTTCATCATTTACATCTTGATTAATGTCTTTTTACTGTAAATTTGTACAATAAAGCATCATAGATTGTGGCTTATATTAATAAACCACATGAAGCATTCTGTAACTCTTTTTGATGTGGGAAAAAAGATTCTCATTCAAACACATATATTTTCACAACGGGAAATGAAGACAAAACACAGTGACAGATATGCAGTGGGGAATCAATGTCAGACTCTCATAATTATATCAACATGAGCACAACAGGTACCCTGTGTATCACTCACCTCTACAAAGCTGCTATTAAAAGTGAATGAACTCCTTAGAACTCCTTAGGAGATGAGATCTGCTTGGGTGTTCCTTTTATTTTTTTCATCATTTATCCCAGATTGCTGTATGTCAGCAGCAGACCAGAAATGAGAATGGTGAGCTTGTCAATTATTCTTCTGTGCAGAAAAAGTGTTCTTATCTGAGTACAGGAAGTGTTACATCAGTAAAAGGTGATGAGGTTGAGGTACACAATAGGGCTTTTTCTTAATTCAGCAAAGACAAGAATATTCTACTGACTGCCAGATGATTCCTCTGGGGTATTCTCTGTGAAACAAAGAACGTAATTGTGACAGCTGTTTTAAACTGTAATGCTGGAAATCCAAGAATGGAGGCAAAATTTTGTTCTTATAAGAATGACAGAATTTTAGGGATAGAAACAGACCCTCTACATGTCAAAAGGCAACTACATGTGTCACTGGGAACATTAATTTTTCCCCTATTTCAAGAACTCTCTGGTTCAATTTTTTCTGCATGGGTGGGCCTTGCTTTAGAAGACTCACTGGGATTCCATGCAGATTTTGTAAAGTCAAAGACTGCATTAAGAAGCCCTTCTTATACCCTGATTAGTACCATTTCTACCTAGCTTCCCTATCCTTCCCTTCCCAAACAGAAAAGTAAACAAGACATCCCACAGAACTTTTAGTTTAATGATCTCATTTAAAATACTATGCTGAACCTATTTAGTCCATTCCCATTAGACCTGTATTTGTCCATTTTTGGGCAGATAGAACAAAAATTGAGAACTGGATTTACAATTATTAATTACCAATGGTATCAATCATGTTTAGGAACTCTACCTTATGATAGTCTGAATTTCTAAAACTGTGTTTTCATTTTATTATTTAAATATGCATCACTTTAGAATTAAGGTGAAATAAAATTTTCATTTTTTAAATGAAATAGAATTGAATTGTTATTTTAAACTCTGATCACATATTTTATTTACAGATGTGCTGATAAACCCTTTTCACCATCAATAATCTCCCTCTACAACTAGGCACCATACTAATAGCCTTTTAAGTGATCTTTTATTACAGTGCAGCTCAAGTGGAGCATATGATTTAATAATTCTGAAATATATTACACAGTTTACTTTTTTTTTTTGAAGAATATCTTTCACACAGGCTGTCATTGTCTTTACAGCTGTGTACAATGGTATTTTGTGTAGGCGAAGCTTGAGACAGACACTACTTAACAGATTCCATATTAACATCTGAGTAGACACTTGTTTACATATTACATGCTTGACCACTGTTATCAATTTGTTATAATGAGAATGCTATTGTTTTGTGAGGGGATTTTACAATTTTTTTGAGGAATAACTCCAAACATTTATCTAGTGTTTTATGATCTAAAGCAAATTCAAGATAACAGACAAAAGACTTTATTTTAAAATTACCTTTAATAGCCTACAGACTACAATTTCAAAATCACCAAATCCATGCTTCAAAGAATGTATTTTTAAAATTAATACTGACCATTAAGTAAATCAGTTGAAAATCATAAAAAAAAATGCAAGCCGGGCAATCAAATTTGAACATTAATTGTGCTACTAGAACTTATGGCTATTTCTTACTATGTCCTTCTGAAGAATTATGAATGGTCTGTTATCTTTACTTTTTTCAAATATTGGGAGCTTTTAAACTTGTGAACTATTGCACACCAGCAAATGGGAAATAGACAATTTATGGCAAACAGGAGAATTCAGGAACACTTTATTCATTCACTTACTTACGTCTTTATTGCATTTCAGACTTGTGTCTTCAAGGCCTTCTCCTACCCTCTTTTTCTTCCCTAGTTCTTTTATGAATGTCTTAAAAGCCCAGATAAAGAAAAGTGTTTCAGTCAAGCTCCACTTAAAGATAAGAACATTTTTAAAGCTGACCCAATTTCATCTCAGTTTTCCAAATTCAATAGCTTGTATTTACAAAATTTAAACAGCCAGTAACTAAACAAGAAACAAATTCAACCAATCATAAACATGTTATTGCAGCCAATGTCCTAAATACTGAAAATGTACAGTATGCAAAGAAATTGCTCCACTCTTAATTTGATTCATATCTCCAGATATCTGCCTCCCCTTAAATACATGGAGGACTGGGGGAAATAGAGGTTTTAAACCAAGAGAAAATGACAGGTTTTTTAAACTTCCAAATAAGTTATGGAAGAATATTAATAGGTTTTAAGGCTAATATAGGATTGTAATATTTACATCCTTTCAGCAGATGGAAGTACAGAAAAATCAGTGGGATAGCAAAGCTGAGATGACTGTACAAGACATTTGTTCAGTATTACACAGCAACTGGAAGTAACTCTTTGATTACAGAAGGCACAGAAAACATGATTGAATTAAATCTAGCAATTAAAAGTTACATTTCTTCATTTCTTGTAAGTCCTGATCAAGTCAGTATTTCTATGTAATGTAGAGATACTGCAAAGGAATCTGGGAGACATTTGATTCTCTTTTGAGCCTGGAAGAATTTAGTTACTGAGAGTTACACATGGATCAAAATAGTATAGTTAGTGTTTAACAATGGCAAAATGGCTGTTCTCACTTAAATTGACATTGTTGTCTAATAAGATGATTGAAGACTATCTGTCATGGTATAATTGTAGCAAAAATCAAGTTTGTTGACCTCACCACATTTCTGCAGTTTTAAATGGGTTAGAACATACATCTTCCATATTTTTGTTTAGTAGGACAAGTGCAAATTATCCTAGTCCACCTCTGTTAACAAAGTACCTGACAGGAATGGATATTTTTGAAAATGGGCTTTACTTACAGGGTCTCAGCTTAAAATGTAACTGGTCAAACAGTGTATGTTGACATAAGATCTAAACAATTACCTATGCTTTATGAGTACATTCTCTGTGAAGTGCTTATCTACAGTTTATGCAAAAATCTACTGCCAGTAAGATTTACCTGAAAGCTCCTCAGGAAATCTAAGAAAACAGTATCAACCATAAAGTTTAAAACCCTATTAATACAAGATGGATTGGGATCCTTAGGGAGATATTTCAAAGAGTTGGATATTTCACCCTAATTAGTGTCACTAGCAGAAAAATGCCAAAAGGGCTTTATGATCTATGTAAAGATGCAAACTTATAGCACACGTCATGCAAATGAGATAACAAAATTGTCCTTGCTTACCTACTTAGAGATCAGAGGAGAAATGGAGTCTGGGATGGGGTTTTGATTTTGATTGTTTTACTTTTTTTGGTTTATGGAGATTATAAAAACATCAAGAAAAAGACAGATACGAGGAAAGTGCTCTAATAGGGAAGAAATACACTTTAACTTAAAACAAACAAGTGTCCATACCAGACAAAACAGGAAAGATTAAAAACTTCAAGAGACTTTATGAGTGAGAGTAATTTTGCACAATTGTTTAAAACAATTATCAATAGTGTTTCTCTTGTGCAAAATTGAGCACAGATCTGTGGGATCATAGAATCATAGAATTCTAAGGGTTGGAAGGGACCTTAATGATCATGTAGTTCCAGCCCCCTGCCATGGGCACTGACACCTTCCACTAGACCAGGCTTTATCCAAACTGGCTTTGAATACTGACAGGGCTGGGGCATGCACAGCCTTCCTGGGCAACCTGTTCCAGTGTCTCACCACACTCACAGTAAAGAATTTATTCCTCATATCTAACTCAAATTTCCCCTCTTTCTATTTGTACCCATTACTCCTTGTCCTATCACTACAGTTCCTGCCAAAGAATCCCTCCCCTGGCTCCCTGTAGGCCCTCTTTATATACTGGAAGGTTGCTATGAGGTGCCCATGCAACCTTCTCCTGTCAGGGCTGAACAGCCCCAACTTCCTCAGCCTGTCTTTATAGAGAAGGTGCTCCAGCCCTCTTTTCAAATTTGTGGGCCTCCTCTGGACTTGTTCCAACAGTTCCATGTCCTTCTGATGTTAGGGGCACCAGAACTGTATGTAGTACTCCAGGTGTGATCTCACAACATCATGTGGACATTAATACTCTCTTCTTTTTTGAGTAATGTTAATGCACGGGTCTAGTTCTCTTGCTTTACATGATTATTGGAGGTGTTTTAGGGTTTCTTTATCTCAAATATCTCAGTTTTTTCACTTCATTTAGTGAAAATAAGCATTTGATATAATAACTGGTACATTATATCTTTCAAAGAAGTTCACTCTCCTGAACTGCCCCGCTGCTGAGACTTTGGTGGCATGAGCTGCTTTATACTAGTAATTTTTCCTTGGAAAAAACATATTTGTGTTCCTTAATCCCAGGACATTTAATTAGGTCTTTAATTCCCTTTTAGCTATAAAACATAGTTTATAAGATTTTTTTTTGGTTAAAATTACTCATTTGGCCATGTCTGTACTGCACAAATTCAATGTTATGTTAAAGATTACCTGCAAATCTGGCATATTTACCCAAGGAAGTCAAGGACATGGGTACAACTGTGGGCCACATTAAAACTGGATTAGCCTGGTAGCTAGTGGCCAGGCTAATTGACTCCATCTGAAGGCAGCACTAATTATCTGATCCCCAGCAATATGCTGAACTATATTGCTCTCTTACACTTTCTCCAGTTCCTGTGCAACTTCAGTTGGATCCAACTCAAGGCCTTTGTCCTGCAGTGTACTTACACCCTAAGACAAAATGTACAGAGCAGCAACCTCCAGAACTTCTTCATAACCAGCCTTTTCCACTGTCAAGGAACCAGCTATTTCAGCATATAGCTAATAATCAGATAAATATAGATTTAGAAACTGCCAAAACTGCCATTAGGCAGTTTCTTTCCTAAACATCGGCTGCTCTGCACTGCCAATTTTCAAAATATCCTCTTAGATTTGTAAAAATAAATAAAATATATATTTCATTTAATGATTAAGGACAATGTATTTTTCACCAGTGGAACCATTTTATTTCTATGCTTTCCTTATTCATATTAAATATGTTGATATTCACCCACATGAGGGCTTTTTATGTGATCAAATAGACATCAAACTGTTTATGTATTCTTGGGCAGTATTTTGCTGTAGCTTTGTTTTATTTACAGTAAGTTACTCCTGATGTTGTGACATGCTGCTCACTAATGTCTGTTACCCAAAAATTAAAAATAAAACCAAAAAAACTGATTAAAAAAAACAGTCTGTGACACAGACTTATTTGAGATCAGAGCCATTTTACTAAGCCTGGGAGGGTTCCCCTAGTCTGTGTATTTCAACCAGATTAATATTAATATAGATATTTTAAATCACCTTTTATACAAGCGATATGCAATTTGACATAAGTAATGTCACTGCACTCCAAAAATGGAGATATGACAATTTTCTAAAGTGCTTCCCATATTGTATTAATAAGCTGATAGATTGAGCCTGTTATCTGGCATTACAAATGCTTTCAATACTTTCTAAATTCAGATCAAAAGTCCAATGAAAATATGTCCAGCCCTGAGCACCAAGTAAGTAGATCTAATATAAGTAGGTCTAATATAAAAACAGATTCATTAATTCCACTGAGTGTTCACTTCTGGCTGAATCTGTAGATGCAATTAAATTATTGGAATGAAAATCTAGGTCTTCAGTGCATTGCACTACTGCTTCTCCCAGAAGAGGTTATTTTCTTTGCAAAAAAATATTAAACTTTTCAAAGTAAAATTTAATGCTCGGTTTGCAAAAAATACCCCAGTCAAAACCGGAAGCTCAGAAAATCATGTTATGTCAGAAAGGACAGAAAAAAAATAGTGTATTTTAATAGGTTTACAATTTTAACAGAATAATGCCACTATAACTTTTAATGAAATATCTTTTAGAGATAGTATAATAGATAAGTGGATAAAATAGAATTAAATGAAACTTGCAGGCTTCATATATTGTCTGTACTACGAGAGACAGTTTTGTAAAAATGCTTTCAGCATGTTCCATTTTTTAAAAATTATTTTTAAAAAATTACTTCAATAATTAGTTCATGAATGTTGTATTGAAAATAAATAATAAAAAGGACACATTTACTTAAAGTTTAAATTAAAGTAGTTGTGCAATTCCTTCAATTAGAGAGCATCTTTCATACTGATATTTTTGAGAGAGGCAATTTGTGAGACAAAAAACCCAAAAACCCCTTAGGACAGATAGGCATTCCACTTACCAATCACCCTAGAGCCTGACTGGGAAAATTTCAGTATTAGAATTCTGATGTGGAAAATTTTATTCAGAAAAGGCAACTGAGTATTTTACTTTAATAGCGTTTCAGGAAGCATAATGTCATTTCTGTTAGTTAGTAAAGGATCTTGAACTGTAAGCAATATCTAGTATTTCTATAAGCTCCTAGACTTTTGTCAAGATGTTTTTAATGTTGACAATCTAATTATTTTGGCCAAAAAGGTCAAGTACTATCTAAGAACAAATGTTTGCTCTGCTTTTGTGATCTTTACAAGTGCAATTACAGTTACATTTTGAAAAATAGCCTCCAAACACTGTTAAAATCAGTAGAGACAAAAAGACATATAAAATCTTATGTATTATGGATGTATTTTGAGAAATAATAGCTGTGTTTACACATAGATACACTTCTCATTTTCTGACAATATTCTTGACATGACACTCTGATTGATTCTGAGAGGCGTTGCTTGAAAATATCCTAGTGAAACACTTTCAAGAAAATGCATGATTTTGGGGCCTTTGTTTAAAACATGTAGTAGATTGGGTTTGTTTGGAGGGTCATTTGGTTTGACAGCGTGCACAGGGAAGAAGCTTTCATGGCATTTGAAGAAGCACAAGCACTTGGGTTTTCAGCAGGTTTACTCAAAGACCATAAACCAATTGTGTATCTGCCTCTCTCTCCACTGAAAAAAAATTTCTCTTCACTGAAAAAGATATTCTTGCAGTTTCATTGCCACTAAAGCAGGCAGGATAATGTATTTCAATGAAGAACTTTTGCTTCAAGATTGCCAGAGGCTCCAAATTTTGGTCCAGCCTAACTTCAGGAGGAGGGGGGAGGGGAAGCCAAATCTGAAAACATGGAAATATAAAACTTTTTAAAAAACTTTCATTTGGTCCTAATTCTTCAAAAAACAGTATTTTTTTTTTCAATTTTTTTTTGCATTTTATGGATTAAGACCATGGAACCTGTTCCAAAGTCTGTCACCATCAGCAATGGTGGAACTTTAACTGACATCATTACATTTTGTAGTAGCTTCCCAAGCTGCTCCAAATTTTGTAGTAGTCTCCCAAACTGCAATATGGAAATATTCCCTTGAAATAGGACTATCTGTATGTTCAAAAGAAAAGCTACTCAGTTTTCAATAAAAAAATAACTTGTCATTGGTTCAGTACACATACTACAAACTTACTGGAAAAAAAGTAGGATCCTTGATAGATATGTGCAGTGGAATTAGATGCAAAAAATAGGATTTATTCCTTATGTACACAGTTTACTGTGCTCTAGCTTCCTACTGTAAGGACTAAATATACACTTATTCTTTTTCAGTCTGAACTTCTTTGGTGTTGGATACAGGTCAGCACCCCAGTGATGGGAATTGATGTAGATACTATGGCTGATACCACTCTGGAGGTTCGTGGATCATCAGCCTACTCTAAAAATGCTTTTAATTCCTTCATAGAGGAAGGTGGAAAGGAAAATTTGCCACATATCTCACATACAGAGGAAGTGCAAAATATCATTTTACATACAGCAGATGGCTAAAGAAAACAGCCCTTTAGATATACGTGACAGTAGAAATCTTTCTGCCTCCTTTTTTCTAAAAAAAATTAAGGAAAAAATAACGTCTGATTCTTTCTTAAAATGCTATCTGGCTTAGTACATTGCAAGTACAGTGAAGCAAAATACCCAAAAGTTAAGTTCTTAGCTTGTTTTCTTTATAACCATGTGGGTTGCATTTCCATGAAATCAACAATTCTGCTTAAGTGGTTTTTGACAATTTCATTTCTGTATGTATTCATGCTGTGACCAGAGTTCAGGGACTCAAGGTATCCCTGAAACTAGCACTCAAGCAGAAACCCTCTCTCACACTAATTTACTCTGTACATGTCACTTCCCACTGTCCTCTTTCTTTTTTTGGCTTGAGAAAGCCATAACTTATTATCTTTGGCAATTGCTCAGGAACCATAAGTAAAGCATCTATTCCAGACCCGTCCCTTGGTATTTGAAATTTACATGTTATTCCCCATCTTTCCATTACTGCTCAGAACACTTCCCAAAATAGGAGTAATGTATAAATCATCAAAAACCAAAGATAGACCCAAAGCACCATCAAACATTTTTCTTTTTCCCTGAGTTTTAGGGTTGAAATGTCTTAAGATAACAGCTATAATTGGGTCCTCAGAATGAAGCATCTCTCCAAATGCAACTAGGACTAGGAGTCTCACATTAGGGTGAACTTACTAGGGTAGAGGAGTCCTGATCTTGTATACATAAAAGGCTGTTTGGATGCAAATCCTGTGGAATATACTACACTACTTGATAGTTTTATTTAAATTAAAATTTGGAAATAGGATAAAAACCATGACATTGATGGTGGAGAGTGGATGTTCAGACCAGATGACCTTTAGAGGTCACCTTTAATCTCAAGTGTTCAGTAATTTACTATTGAAATGCATAGGATTTACCAGTGGATGTTTCTAAGTGCTGTTTCTAACCCTAATAATTTTGTGCAACAGAAGTGGGTCACAAAGTAGAGATATATAAAAAATAAAGATATGTACAACAGCACCTTTCCTGTTATGTCAAGATCAAATGGAGAGGCCCTCCAGCTGTAGCTATGGTTCGTAAGATTTGTCAAAATCTATAATAAAAAAAAAATTAAAAAAAAATTACTTTAAAAAAATGGTCTTCAGTTAGTTGTGTTTATGAATTTCTAAATACCTCCCACTGGTCACACTATTATACATTTGAACTTTATTCCCATCAAAAAGATGTGAGCAAATCATCCACATTTTGAAAGAGCCCAGTATACTTTCTTACAGTACAAAAATCTGGACATGACTGAAATATGTGAAGCAGGTCTAATGTTCAAGATAAAAGATAATAGGTTTCCAACAACCAATTTTAAATTGTTCATGTATATTTTTATCTGTAGAAATTGTGTCTTCATTGCTAACTTTTGATATTTTAACAATTTTACTTTCCATTAATTCAATGTCTTTAAATCTAACCACAACCTGTTGTTAATTAAAATCTCAGTGAAAGACCTCATGCAGGCAGGTTTTCATCTGGCCTAAGATAATCTCATGAGTTACACTGGCTCACTTAAGTGCAGTAATTGTCCAAGTTTTCTGATTTGATTGAATCTGTTGAGTTAATTGTGTATTTCTACTTTTGACTGACACAACAGAATTGCTTTTCTTTGAAACTTAGGGTCATGATGCTGTGCATAAACTGGAATGGCTGATGTCTGCACATCGTGCTTCAGCTGGTGTGATAAGTTCTGGTTCTGCTACTGTGTACAGTCACCCCTCTGCCTGTTACACTGGTCACAATGATATTCTTGGGAATCACAGCAGACAAGGACAAAAATGTGTGGGAGTTTTTCAAAGATCTTGTGACACCCTTGATTTTATTGCATATGTATAATTATTGGCAAAATGTTGCATCAGCCAATCGTGAGAACAAAGTGTTGGCAATAAACAAGAAAAGTTTAGGATGATCAGACTATTTATACAGTGTTCTCCGAGTCCATTGTGTGCAGGTCTGCTTCAAGAGGGAAATGAGGCAGAAAACACGGGTGCACAGGCTGTCCCTCCGCTATCAGAATGTGGCCCCACAGGGCCTGAGCGCTGCCAGCAGAGCTGGGGGCTGGCAATAGTGTTTAATGACAGCCCCAGAAAGGGTGAAGGGATAAATCAAGTCCATTATTCCTTCAGGGTCCAAACTGGGAGCCCAATGAGCAGGAGCTGGAGAGAGGATTGTGGCTGATGCAACATAGATAAACCTCCAGGCTGGAGGCAGCAATGCCTCTGCCCAGAGAGGGGCTGAAATGGGGCTTCTGGGACCCTGAGCAGGGTTGGGAGTGCTCAGAGAAATTAGAGCCTCTCTCTTCACTCAAGGCCCTGACAAATATCTGCCCCTGTTTCTTGTGTCTAGAAAGGTTTTATATTCTGCAAATCTGTATTCTTTTCTATTTACTTAAGCAGAAAGTACAGAAGACTATTCTTGGCTTTCTTAGAGCTTACATTTAAACACACAGGAAAAGGTTTTACACCCAAGCTATAGCTGTAAGCATTACTACAGGGTCCCCAGGTAATTGTTTGGGCAAGTTTCTTAATTATCTTGGTAGGTTGCTGAAAGGATGTCTTTCTCCTCTGTATGTGCTGTTTCAGCAATAGCTGTTCAACATGCTGATAAAACTTCCTGTGTCCTGTTTACTTTGACTCAGTCTAAGATGAAAAAAGTAGTGTTCTACATAAAGAAAAAAAGTATAAAACCCCTCAAGCTTCAAGTAGACTATAGTTTATAAATTTATTCTCACCAGTGAGACCTGAAGACCTCATTTTTTTTATGGAAAACTCATTTGTACATGCTCCTTTGTTGTTAAAATAAGAACAATTTAATAATCATATTAAATGTCTAGAAGTGTATCTGTTTTGAGTTATAGTAGTATTCTAAATTTGCTTTGAATACTTCAAATCTTTAACTAATTAGGTTACAGCAAATTATATATGTAAGCTACCCTTGATTCAGACACATTAACAATGGAAGCACTTTTACTTCAAAAAAGAGGGAATAACTTTTCACATTCCTTGTCAAAAAGGCTCTGCTAGCCAAAGAGATTTCCCAAAAACTGTGAATTTCTCTCATCTTGAACCAATTATATTTCAATTATAACGTGGGTTCCGATAATCATATGTTAATAGGTTTGGGGAAGCTTGGCATTTTGTTTTGTTTTGTTTTTTTCTTGCTTGGTTGGTTTTCCTTGTGTTTGGTTAGTTTGGGGTTTTTTGTGTCCCACTTTTACAAATACATAAAATGCAATGAATTTTTCACAGGACCCACAATGAATCTTTCATAGGACTCAAAATATAACATCCCCATTAGATAAACACTGCAATACCCTACAGGAGTTCTTGAATGGTCATTAAAACTGCATCTCTTCAGAATGATCTATAGGACATAAGATCTCAATCTGCTAAAGGACATCAATACAAAGATTCAGTGTACATGCCTGCATTAAGGGTAGTAGCCCAGGGACCTTTTAAAACACATGGAATTAAATTTATATTTTCAGACACAACTTTATTTGACTTATTCTATGTGTCTGGCCTGAACACATAGATGACAGTTCATCTGCTTAAAAGTAGTTCTCTAGAGCTAATTTAGGCACCCGAAGTGTCTCTGAGTTTTCTGCACAAGGTGTATTACATAAAGACGTGTCTTTTTGCAGCAACAGCTGAAGACCAAATTGGGTGCCATATTATGTCTATAGAAAAATTTGCTTAGGTACCTGATATTTTCTTCCTAGATTCCAAGCATGGGACCTCAAAAAGAGATTTCTCTTCCCATCTTTTCCACAGATTTATATTTAAATAAGTAGTAGCTTCATTTTCAATAGTCAGATGAATCCAACAAAGAGGAGGAAATAGGAATCGTGGCGTTTAAAGTGTAACACACTAAAATCCAACATATTTTTGCTTTGAAAAGTGTAAATTTATGTTGGCTGTGATGAAATCCACCATCCATTATGTAATTAATTTTCTTAAAGGAGGATACAAATGAGTTGTTAATTCTGCCATTTCAAGTTAATCACTTTCTAGAATTAATGCATTTTAGTTCTTTCAAGAAGTATTTTTTTGGCCTTATATATTAGATGTTTTGCATCAGTGGCAGCAATTAATCTCACATTCTGATTCTCTTGTAGTTTTTTTATCCTTAACCTGCCTGGCTTCCACTTCACTGAAAAGTAGCTGTTCCTCTCCAACTTTCTGAATCTATTGCCTTCTGGGGAGCTAGTATCTGCTTGGCAAAAACACAGTCAGTTATGGTAAGCTTCCACTAGACCTCAGTGGAATAGTAAATTTGGTAAAACTTCTCTCCCAGAAAAGCAATTTGAAGACTTAGGTGTTCTTCCCCCTAAATATCATTTAGCACAGTTGAGAATAGTAACTATTTGACCAAATCTGGAGGGAGAGGAAAAGAAGACTTTTAATCCCATTAAATAATTATTTTAATGAAAAGTTGTTACATAAAATGGTTTTAAATCTCTTCATGGTTCCTTCACATTTAGAATGAAAACATGCTTACTTTAATTTTATTTCTTGTGTTTCAAGTCTCTACTGCTAATTGTGAAGTTCCCATATGACTCAAATTGTAATTTAAACTGTATCAAAGCACTAATATTAACTTCTATGTCTTCATTCAAAGTGAATCAACCAAAGTTCCAATAAAGTAATTTTAAAGTGTGATAATTATTTTGACTGTAGCCCCAGTGAATGTTACTTTATCATTACTGGCAGTAGTCACAGGCTTTCTGTGGTCGTTTGGGCTCCTGAGTGCAGAGGCTCAGGACTTGACTGGGCTTGACCTGCTTTTACCTTATTTTAACTGCTGTCCTTCCACCAAGTGCCTATCACCCAGCCTATTTTAGCTAAAAACCTGTGAATACCTTGTGGCAAAGGTGTGACAAACTCAGACAAGGTGACTGCAAAGCAAACAATATCCTTTTGCTTTCTCTGAGACTGGGGGAAGATATTCCAGGCTTTGAGGGTAACAGAGGTGTAGGAAGCAGCCTGTGGAAGGAAATGTGTAGAGGGAAACCCAGGCAGAACCCAACCGTGTTGGGGAAGAAAGCTTCTACATCACATTCCTCCCAGAGAGGAGTGCAAAGTCCTCAACAGGAGCTCCCAGCAAAGACTTGTGTTCACTTTTCTCAAAATTTGTCTCAAGTAATTAGATTTGGAGTGAAAGATATTGACTCTGGAGTAGGACTGGCTTACTAATGCTCATAAATTACCCAAACCACATAAAATATGGTTATATTGGTGGACTTGGTCTTAGCATTTTATCTCTCATTACTGAACATGGTTCTGTCACTGCAGTCAGTGTTTAGTTATCTGTCAGATTTCAGGTTACATAGCAGGGGTTTGACAATATCTCATTTTTTTTTCCTACAACACATTTATTTGCTGGAGTCATATAAGCGGTAATGATAATATCCTTGATAAATTTACTTCTATGATGTTGGCTGTGGACATTAATAATTTTCAACACTACTTTGTGAACTAAAAAATAAAATTAGCTTCTAACCGAATTTAGTATGGTTAATCATGAATCCTCAAATGTCAGTTTCCTTTTTATTCTCAGCCTTGTCTTCAGCCCTTGTTATGAAGAAATCCTCTTCCTTCTATGTCACAAAGTTAGTTTTCAAAATCCCTTGATATTCTTGTTCCATTTATAGTTATATTATGTTATGATATGGACAAATTACTAAATAATCAAAGACAGATAGTGAAAGTCTCAAATGAGTGTAAGATTTTGGGATTTTAATTAATTTTGACAGGTACCTGAGGATTATTATTTTCTTTCCTGACTTTGTCTTCAAATATCTGAGTTATGAAGCAATATTCTTTTAATATGTGATCTATATATCTGTTTCTACATTTAAAGATCTAGGTATTGTTCTCTCTAAACATCAACCATCAAATGCAATACTTTCTAGAAGGATAAAAATACACCATGCAGAAATCCAGAAATATAATAAGAAAAAAATATGTCAAAGATTATCAGGATAACAAAGGATGTATAAGAGGCATGTGTGCTCTCTCTCTCAGGGTTTCACCCCTCTCATAAATTTTCTGCCTAATTTGTATGAAATTTATAATAAAATCTTGCCTGCTTTTATTAAGGCATCAGTAATTTGTTTGTAGAAGAAAAATAGCTGTCTTCTATGGAACTGTATAAATAACACTCTGTAACTTCTGATATCCACATCAAAAGCTGCCAAGATGCTCAATTTCAAGCAGCACTCCACATTGTTTATTAAACTGATAGTTTCATGACAAACATAAAACCAGAAAATATGTAAAAAAAAGGGTGGTCTTAGCTATTTGCAAAATACAAGAGCAAGAACAAAGTTCTAAGAATAGTGCCCTTATAAATACAAAATCTCTCAGTTTGTGGGGTTTTTTTCCAGCCATGTAGATAGAATCAAGGATCCTTCAGGGTCACCTGGCCCTTGATTAGTGAGAGATGCCTCTGCCCAAATTAAGGTGCAAACAAGACCATATGCTGAAGTAAATTACATGTATTTTATTTAACAATAAATGTGAGGTAGAGAGAAAGAAATGGAAAAGGGGTGGGAGGGGAAGGAGGGAGAGAGAGAGAGAGAGAGAGCGGAATTCTTTTAGTTCTTCTTCACCTTGGGCTTCTCAGTGGTGGGGGTCCCAAGGTTGTTCAAAATTTTCACTATTTATGCATTTTAGCAAAAAAAGGAATTAATGCTCATTGTCTACAATGTTCTCTTATTCTGTTGGTTAAACGATTCCCCTGCTTCTAATGCTAATTAGTCCCATGCCCAGTTTTTCTCGAGTCAGTGGTTTTCTTAGGTCAGTGGGCTGTGAGTTGGTCACTATCTCTCTCCCCTTGCTGAAATTACCTTTTACCCAGTCCAGACTGTTTTCAGCACAGCTGCTGAGTTGGCTTTCCTTGTGACCCATAAATTCTGCATTCTTTGGGTCCATTATCAGTAATAGATTCTTCTCCCCCAGCTTGTTAACCTCCCTCTAGGTCTGAGATAACACTTGGATAATAGCACCATCTTTTTCTTGTCTCAAGTTCCCAGTTGGGTCCTTTCAGAGATTTATTTTGATCCCATATAAAAAGGTTTTATTTAGGGTGAGGGAATTGTTTGGGAAATAATTTTACTGGAAAAGGAAGTACAACTGTGTGGTACTTTCACCTGACAGCTTTGTCATTTTCCAACTTGCAGCTACATAGAAGGCAAGGTACAGAAGATGTTCCACCTTACTTTGTTTTTCAAATTTCTTTATGAAAATACCCTTCCCTGGGGGATAGCTTTCAACTGTGAATGTCTTTCTTTCCTCTTGGGGGTATCATCCCAACACAGGCATATTTCTGATGCCTGCTGTTTTACATAAATGAGAAATAAAATTACAAGTAAGAATAAACAGTATGGTGCTGTCAAAATGTTTTGCAAATGTCTTTTTGAAGCAAGATTTAAACAGAGAGGTTTGTCTGATGAATAATGTGTAATTACTGTTGTTTGCTTTGCCTTTTATTGCGAGTGAAAATTTCTCCTTTTCTACTTTCTAAACTATATAATGTACAGTGTTGCTTATTTATGTAATTCAGACTCCATTTAATAATTGTTTTCACGTCTTTGTGTTTGCTACAAGTATCACTTAGTCAAAAAGCCATAAAATTACAATTATTTATAATTTATTCTCTATGTGTTTAGAGTACCAGTAAACTACCTCATTATGGCCTAAAAGAAGTTTATCTCTAAATACATAATGCTAAGTTACAGCTTCCTGGTTCCTCTGTATCCTTCAGACATCACTCCAAAAAGACCTTCAAACTAAAATACTTAATAGTTTGCATCTGGATCATAAACCCTCACCTAGCATCTCTTCTCCTGAGACCCTGTACATACCATTTTCCTTCCTTTACTGCTATTGAAAATGTCCTCTGACAAGTCTTTAAGGTCAAAAAAAAAAGCAAAGATTTTTCCATGCAACTTGTCCCTGTCAGTCTCCCAAATGATTTATGCAGTCAAAATAGTAAAAGTTACTTTTGTAACAGTAACTTCACCCTTCTCTGGTTTCCTGCACTTCACACACTGAACTAGGACAAGAAGACACACTACACATTGCATCCTTGTTTGGATTCTCATCTTGTGCAAAAAAAATCTTGTCTTAATTTTCCCCTCTTTGAACCAATATTTTTGAGAGAAAAAAAAATCACTTTACTTTTGATGACAAAAGGTGTTTCATTTTAATATTTTTCCACATTATGTCTACAGAAAGTCTAATCTTTAAAAGCTGTTTTTAATTTCCCAAAACAGTTCTGTGGTGCATGTTTGTAGTAATTTTGAAATTTTGAGCAATCTTGGACTTTTTCACATTGAATCTTCACTGCTTTATATTAACCTGCCAAATTTAGCTATGGTGAAAAGAGCTCAATGGACTTCATTGTACAACAGGGCTTTTTTGTTTTAGTGTTACTAACACACCATTTACTAATAAGCATTTGCAATCTAAAAATATTTGTTTTGCTCCTCAGATGTGGAAACTTCAGATTTCTGTGGTGTCTCCATGGGTTAGGGTTTTGGTTTTGTGCATTATAAGTAAATTCCTCACTGCCTGTTATGATTTATTACATTGAGAGGTGTTGAAAGTTGAATCATGAAATCTGAAGTCTGGATTCAGACCAAAAACACCACAGGCATATATTTTGCACTAGGGATGCTATGAAAATAGGCCATTCTGTTGTGAAACATATATTAAGAAGTCCCCCCAAAATGTTAACTGTCATAATTTCAGACTCCAAAGGTTAAGAACTTCTATGCTAACTATCAAGAGATGTTTAACTTGGAGCTTGCTTATTTTACATAGTGCTTTAGTTCTCTGACCCTCTGTTGTTTTATTCTGACGTATTTCCATTGTGTGAAATTCTAACACTTGAACTATAATGACATCCAGAGTAAAATAGTAAATAATGACTAAAACAGTTATACTGGGTTTTTTGTTTTAAAGTATTTTAACTCTTTGAAGAATAAGAAGTAAATTACTTCTTGCATTTAATTAAATTTAGGTTGAGAAACGCACAGAAATATTTGGAAATACCACACCGACAATTATCTACTGCCTTCATGAAGGTCAATACCAGAACCACAAAGTGTTATTTTTGATATACCCAGAAAAACATACCATTCATTCCTTAGTATTAATACACCACACTACATAATTTATATGGATGATACATTCACATTTCAGCTTGCATGCTTAGACATTTTGAAAAACAACATATGTTAAAATTTGAAAAAATAATTGCTTTTCTCACACAAGAGAACTTAAAATTGTTGAAAACTGTACAGTGTTTATTGAACTGGGAATTATTTGAGTAGTCAATGCAATATGCATCACAGAGTCAGAATTATCTGATAGATTTTATATCTTAGAAAGCATTCCAAATACTACTGTACATCAATCACTTGATTACATTGAGTAGGTAAAAAACCAGAAAGTTGTGTTAAATATCCAAATTATCCTGTTCTTGCTTACTGAAATACACAAGTAAGATCTACAGCATTGTTGCAATTTTAAGTAGTTGGAACTTGATTAACTTTGTTGTCCTTAAACCTAGGACACAAACAGAAACACAAGCATTGCTATTCATATGAACTAGAATAACATCATAAAACTTCAGGGTCTGACGATGTTAACAGTATTTATGATAGCACTTAAGAATCTAACCACTTTTAAGAATGAAGAAAAGAAAACATTTCAGTAATTTTAAAACAAAATAATTTCATTAAAATAATACTTAGAGATAAATTTCTCCTTATTTTTCTGATATAATTTTATAGACTTCTTTAAAAATGTTTTAGAATTTTATTTCTTATGTTCATTATTAAGTTTATTGGATCTAAAACAGAAGTGGGGTTTTTTACCCTTTTGAAATTTGCCACTAATCAAAAAATAAATTTTTTAAAGTGCAGTATATTTTAAGTGATTACTCTGCATGATAAAATTAAAGATTATAGAAAAAAACTCCACAAGATATGCAGTAAACTCCAGAAAAAGAGGTATCATGGGTGTATGGTGAAGAAAGGAACTGGAGGAGTAATGTTTTGGCACAGTTCCTGTTTAAAAAAACCAGCCAAACAAACAAACAAAAAAAAAAACAACACAGAACTGCAAAACTCCTCACCATTATTTTCAGTAGTAAAAGATACTTTTCACTTAGAGAATAAGTATATATGTAGATGTGTGTGTATGGAGTGGGGTGTATGCGTGCATCTGCATTCAATATTTCACATATATATGTCTTGCAGAGATTATACTTTTTAGGGTAGAAAGGACATTTGGGGAAAAAAAGTATTTTGAATTTTTAGAAAAGAAACATTAACTGGGGAAACAAAAATATAAGAATCTTTGCAGATACAGTGGAATATCCACATATATTCTTTACTGAGAATTAGATTCTGAGTGATTGACGTCTGCATGTTCTTTTGCTTTTCCAAGACAAATATATTGTTTTATTGAAATAGCTTTAGAAACCCAACCTCTCTTCTGTATAGCTGGTCTCATGGAAGATTCTGATATTAAGTAGTTGATTATGGGTAGAGACCTAGAGGCTGCATTTGTACTAATAAGTTAGAGACTAGAAATGTCATCCAGCACTGGAATATGACCATCTGTAGTTTTAAATGAATAGCATGGTCCTTAGCAGACCTCTGGCCCATGTCAGCCATCATTCTCCCAGCAGCTGCCAAACACAGCTACATTGCAAAGGTCATTCCCAGCAGGCAGCATGAGTGCACTCACACTGTTTAAGGGCCAGGGTTGTTTATTAGCACCACAATGGGCTACTCCAGGCCAACTGGCCTGAGAACCAGCGAGCATTCCCGGGCACACCTGGTGCCTGCTATTGTAGGCATGGACTCATTGTTCAAGGTGAAATCCTTTCTGATCCTTTTGCCAGTACTCAGTAGTGCACAAAATGTGTCTTTATCAGTTAAATAACCATCATTGGTTTACTATGTGCAAAACAGTAGGGCAAATAGAAGGATTTTGGTTTTGACCACTGCACTCTGAGTTGTTTTCACAGAATCTCGTCAAATATATTAATTCTGGTAAAACCTTCTCTATGTTTGGAGTAATTGTTTTTTTCACCTGTGTACACAGCATCCGCTTAAAAAGCAAATTGAAACATTGTTAAAGCTGTAAAGTCATTGAGGAAAAATCCCAGAAATTATCTATATTTGGGGAAATCTAGACAGGAGCTTGGTTCTGCCCTCTATACTGTCTGTCACAGGTTTACAGGACTCAATACATGATCTTATTATGAAATTATGGTTTTTTCTCACAATTATCCAAAGACATCTATCAAGCTAGCTGCCTATTTTTTTCTCTTTACAGACTTTAGAAGTCAACAAGGAAGGTCCACTCTGCTTAAAAGCTGTTAAGACTTTTTTAGATATTTTGTGTTGGTTTTGAAAAAGAAAAAAATTACATTAATTCACCTTTTCTGCCCCATCCCCTAACATACCATTTGAATTAATCTATAATGTTTTTAAAAAATATGAGTTTGTTGTGACTTTATGTGCTTGATAGGCAAGAAATCAGATAGAAAATCTGCATATATAACATTAGATATTTCATATTTAGTTTATCAAACAGAATTCTCAGCTGTTCTGTAATTGAAAGAATTCTTTAAAGGGAGCATAAAGTAGGAGCTCCTCCTTTACATATTTTGTCTCCCCTGTTCTGCTTTTCCTTTGTTTTCTTCCTTAGCAATATAGTTATTATGCTCAGTATGCTTTCCAACTAGAAAAGGAGCTTGCATCATTTTCAGCTGTCATTTTAACATGTCTCTCTCTCACAGATACAGACGAATTCTACATATAGCTCTGAATTGAATTGATCAGAGAGGAGCATAACCCAGGGATATCACTTGCAGCCCAGCACCACATGCTTTAGAGTATTCTCCAGGGTCAGTCAGCTCGGGGGTTGGAAGAAGTGTTTCCCCCTCCTCCACTGCTCTCCCCTGGTTTTGGAATTGGTTGGAGAAATGGTGTTTGGCTTTATTTGGTTTTGAGGTTGGAAATCTCCTTTTCTTACAGCTTTAGTAAAATATGCAAGCCCATCTGTGGTTTCCCCTGGGTGTATTACCTGTTGTTTTAGCATAGGTTGAGCTGCTGAGAAGATTATATGCTCTATGTCTGGTCACTCTTGAAGGAAGAAAGTAATCAGCAAAATGTATCTGCAAATACCTGCAGCTCCAAACTCTTGTTAAGTCGAAAGGAATAAAGGAGGAAGCATGAACAACATCTATCAAGTAATGCAGCAGCTCAGCATGCCTTTTGAATTAGGGCTTATGTGCAGGTGCACTTGAGAAATACCCTTTTCAAGCACAAGCTGTTAAAGGATGGGAGTTCAAAGGCCACCTGTCCTTCGGTGGGAGTAAATCTTTTCAGACAACAGCTGAATCAACTGCCCTTAGAATTCATGTACCACAGGCTCATAAATCACATTCCTAGGGAATCACCATGTTGTCACCACTGATGTCAGGCTCAGTTCTCTTAAAAAAATCACTGTGACCATTTTCATGTATTCCATTAGCTGGATATAGTGATATTTAATGCTCTTCAAATTAAAAAAAAAAATATATATCTATATATAAAATTACTACATTATCAGGAATATATGACATTCTTCAAAGTGAAAACACACTTTATCCACTTTTCAGTATGTACCATATGTTTTGTGACTGAAGAGCTATCCACTGCAAAGCTTTGTCCTGAGAAGAATTTGTGTTTTTCTCCATGTAATAACTGAAATCACTGACATTCAAAGCCAATAGCAGTGTTAGCTGCATCCTGACACTTTCCATTACGATTGTTTAAACAGAATTAGTCACAAAAGTTAATCAATTTCAGAGTGGCTAAGTTAAGTCAATTAACTATCTACAACATATTCTTATTCAGTTTTAAAGTTACTTAAAAAGAATTCAACTTAATTCACTTCTAATGAGGATCTACAAGTATATATTAGAATTTACTTCGATAAATTTTTGTTTGCAAAAGGACCCATAGCGGGGCTTCTACTTGTGGCTGAGACCTTCACAATTAGCAGGATAGACTTGAGTGAAAGAAATTAAATTACATTAAATATTATTTTATTCGAAATGAGAAGGAGCTATAAAGAGATTTAAACCAGTTTCTGCAATATTGTTTCAATTACATAATTATTTAGTTGGGACTAAAGGCTTTTCTTCCAAGTCCCTTCAGAAAGTCTTTAATAGTTCTTAATATTTTAGGAATGGGTTTGCATATTTGCGCTTTTTTTCTCTCAGAATTTTTCTCTTTTCCAACTCTTTACCTTTTGAAAATGAAGAAAAGCCCACAGAAGAGAGGCAAAAAATCTGCTTTAAAGCACATTTTAGGAGAAAATAAGGAGCTAAATTAAAATAACAATATTAGAATATCATTTACACATATCAAAGTTGATTATAACATTGTTGTATATTTACAACACCATCCAAGGTATTTTACAAAACAGAAACATCAATACTCAGACATGGTTGTGAAATATTTGAACAAGTTAATATTTCTTAAGACAGTCATTACAGCCTGAGTGTTTATATTTTTTTCAGTCTGTCATCTGAGTTAAGCAAAATTTTACACGTTAGGGACAAATGTCAAGTTTTTTTCAAGTGGCTTTAGGTGCTCATTTTTATGGGATATATACTGAGAGACCTTTCAAGTTGGCATCTTTTAAAAATCAGGGCCATTAAATTGTTTCAAGCTGGACAAAAATTCCTAGGAATTTTTTTCTCAGTCTTGACCTGAAATCTTTGCCTTTATAAACATAAAAAAATTCTCGAATGTGGAATAGATTATCTCCAGTGGCTATCTAGATGTGTATTACATGCTCTTTACTATAATCTTAGGATGATGGAGCTCCAAGTATAATATATTCAAGTACCATACATTATTGCTGATGAGGTTTCAAGAGAATTATTCTGAGCAGGGAATGTCATGCTTCACATGCATCTGCTCTAGATTTGGAGTAAAACCCAGAATGTCTCTTGGTTAGAATGTTAATGCATACATTTTTTTCTACTCAGTAAATGGGAGGACCCCTAATTATACTATATCTCCTGCTCTAACAAGTGCAGAATCTCCACAGCCAAAAGCAGAAAATTGTTCCAGCACAGTACATACTTGGAATACACACCATTCCAGGACAGTGCAAACAAGCCTGCATCAGATTCAACACATGGAAGAACTGCAACCACTAATTGGATATCACTATAGAGGTTATACCCCATCTGGATTTAGATGCAGAGCCTTGAATCCAAAAGAAGCTGTCAGTCATGGAAATGCTTATACCAAGTCCCTGTGCTTAGAGTTACACAGGAGGTGACAGAAGGTGTTAACATTTTCTCCTCACAGGAAATTAGGCCAGCAGCTGAAAATTTTGAACCTGTTTTCAAAGTAAAACAATTTTAAAGCTGACTGTGTTCAGCAATGAGCCTATCCATCAGTATGTTCTGACAGAAATATACTGAAGTACTCTGCAGTGGGCTAAGGATGTTCCATCCACCTGAGCTTAATCTCTTTGAACAGTTACCTGAAACAATACTTTGTGTTATCACAGCCACCACAGACATTTAAAAAAAAACCCACCCAAACTATCAGTTCTGACCTCCCTTTTCCTGCCTCTCCCTCATGGCAAATTGCATTTAATATGAGACCTAAGTGCCGTGAAACTTGCAACTGATTAGGCTGTGGCTCAGTGGCTTGCTTGCGAATTAAGGTCAAAAGTTTACAGTGTTAACAATTTCTAACTGCTTCAGAACATGATTTTTGTCACTGAGCAGCAGGGAGGATAATGTATAAAATTGAATTATTTGTATTAGAATGCCATAATTCTGACCTGATGAAAAACCTTGGACTTTTTTTGAATTTCTGAGTAAAATAATCTCTATATTTTTAGACAAACATCATCTCTATTACAAGTACATGGCAAAACAGATTCCTAGCAGATTTAATTTTTAAAGGACCTTCTGTGTTTTTAGTGGACAAATGAAAGGCATATTGTCCTTTATATTCAGCCTGACAAAGAAAATGAACCACATTCCCTGTGAACCCTTGCAGTTCATTCATGGTTCTGATACGTAGCTGCCTAAGAGGGAGCCTTGCAGACTACCAGTGGTCTCTGTGTGACATGGTCACTCCTGATCCGGAAGACACATCTGTGATACCAGCTCCCTGTCTGAACCAAAACAGCCAAAGCAGAGACATGTTCAGTTACTCTGAGTGCTGGATCTTTATCTGCTGAAGTGCCCCTTTACTCAGTTCATTGATTCATCCCGCCCCTGAACAGTCCATTTCTGCCACACTTAACTCCAGCTGGGTTGAGGTAAGGATGTTGGCATTAGGAATTCCCTCTGTGTATACCCTGTGCCACAAATGACATCCATGTCACCTGGCAACTTTCAAGTTCTCTTGACAAATGATGCTAATATGTAAAGCCAATATGGCCTTTGTAAAGAGTTTAAGGAAGATGACGTCTTTTCCTAAGAGCTGTTTTTTGTGTTGACTTTTTCATCCATTTTGTTCCCTAAAAATAATTTAAAAATATTTTAAAAATTCAATATGTATTCTTAGAAAGTTGAATTGGCTTCTTTTTTTTCTTTTTGTGCTGTTTTGCTCATTTGTTACTCCTCTTGATGCAAAATATCCATGTTTTCTACAGAAATTCTTCTTTACTTTGCACCTTATTAGCCAAATTGCTACCAGTATGTATGTGAAACATTCTCATTTATGAAAGGCACAATATATCAGTACCAGAGATGTACAAAAACATGCTTTTGTGATTGTTACACATTTATAGTCAAAATAAATTTTCAGAAAACCATTTCTATAAAAAATTAGTGAAACAGCTTTCAGACCTGCTTAGACTTGCTTAGACTTGCACTGCTTCATCATTTTTCCAGAATTTTTGATCAGTTTCACACAGTAAGTAATTTTTATGCCTACAAAGATTCTTTTGCTATTAAGACTATAAAAAACCACAAAACTTCACGGGACCATCTCTTTGGGATTCTATAAAAAAATAATTTTGTATTGCAGTCAGCAATTTTGTGGGACACTGATCACATACACCAAATCTATGGTTCATGTTTCTTTGCTCTTGTCAAATACGAAACACTTGAGTGTGGTACAGTAGTAAGTTATCACTGATTGCAGGGAATGCAGTCTGTTCCAGATGCTGAAGTAGAATGTCCTTGCTCAAGAAGCAATGAGTTGCCTGGAATGAAGTTTTGTAGGAGACAGCTATAAATATCAAAGACTACAAATTCACAGCTCTTTGCTAAAAGGGGTCACTTGAGAGGAAAAAAAAAATTAAACAAACACATATAGAGTTTCCATGGGTTTGCAACTTGGAATTTAGTCTGCGGCCTACTAAAAATACCTCATTCATTTGTTAATCAGTGGGATACTTCAGAGAAAGGGGATCAGAAGAAAGATTTGAGAGGTCGATAGAACAGAAGAATGTAATAGTCTACATGTCTGTGTTTCCTGAACCTCTTACACATGCTATTTCAGCAGTTATCCTGTGAAGTTTCAACTCCTCACTGCCCTATAGATTTGATTTTTCAGCAATTTGAAGGACTTTTTTTTCTACTCCCAAAGTAGTTGTCCACAGCATCTGTGCAGAGCTGGCAGCACAGAAAGCAGGTTTTCATTACCTTAAGAGCTGCTTAAAAGATCCCAAAGACATGACTTGGGGTTATGTGATATTTGGAAAAAAGATCCATCTTCATAAAAAAATTAAATAAATAAATTATGGCACTCACCTGAGCCAGTACAGATGTTAGTAATCACATTAACTTTATTCCAGATGAGAAAATATATTTGCTAAACATCCTGCATGAGACTGAGCTAAAAAAAATCACTTTATCCAATACTGAATAGTTCATGTGCAGTCAGTGAAATCTTTCCATCAGCTAATTTAAAAATTGCAATGCACAGAATTGAGGTAATCTGAGAATTTCATACACAGGGGGATATTCAGACAAATAATCAGGACAGGAACTAGAGAAACAATTGTGATATTCCTAAATATATCCTAAAAGAATACTGCCAGGCGATTAAAGGATGAAAATATAAAGAGTAAAATTCTCTAAATAATATCAGTAGAGCTTTCCTGCAAGAGAAAATACTCACTGTGGAAGAATGAGTGAGAAGAGCAAAATAAGTTTTCTTGAATTTTCTTAGGAGCTAATTAAAAAATATTCACTCCTTTGAGACATTTGTTCATCTTTTCAAGATGGTTACTGGTGCGGTGGCACAGGCTGCTCTCTTTTTTTTTTCACTCATTTTTGTTTCTGACCTCTTGCAAGAGAGAACACCTGACAGATAGGAACTACTTCTTCAAAAACAGTACTGAGCATTGATGTCGGTGTGTCTGGTCCCTGGGTGCAAGGCAGAACTCTGTTTGTACTGCTGGATTGGGAGGTTCAAGCCTGCACTTGAACATAAACTCCCTCCTTCCATGTTCCATCATGCTCTGCCTCTGATCTGCAAGAGGACTCAGCTGAGGCTTGAAGCTGAACCCTTGAGCACAGGAGGAGTACAGATGCTCAAGAACAGACAAGTCCCGATCCGGGACTTGAAGACAGCTGAACCATAGTATAGATATAACAAAAACATTTTGTCAAATGAGTCCTATTATTCTTCCCCTGGTAGTTACACCTATCTCTAGATGACATTAGACAGACATTATTTGTTTCATCAAATCGGAGAGTTCCCATAGCAGTTGAAAGTCTCAGTACTTTCTGAAATCCTATCAAAAAGCTCAATTATATTTTTTCAAACTTCTCCACATATAAATTAATCACAAAAATATCCAAAAGAAGATATTAACAGAATTTTCACACTGAAACAAACAAAAGGTCCAGGTAGGTTAGTTTCATGTCATCCCACTTAAAATCTTAATAAATAGTTGTCTTTTGGGTTTTTTTAATCCAGATGTTTCTATTAGATGTGAGAAAAGAAAAGAGACCAGCTCTTAAGCATTTAGAATTACTTATCTGGGTTCTAGAAGGCAAATATTTCTGTCACAGCATGCTTACTACAAGATGATTTGCTTTTTCTTTTTTTTGTTTATTTAACCAAAATTGTGGTTCTAATCAAGGTAAAGACATCCAATGACAAAACTGTTTAAATCCTTTTCTTATATTTACAGTTTGCTTTGGTGCAAGAGTACCAAAGTTTCTTTTTCTTTATTTTCTTTCTCTTTTTCTTTCTCATACTGAGTAAGCACTTCTCTATTAACAATTCATTTGGGCTTAGATATGGATCTTAATTAACAGAAAAATTGTGAGCAGACACTAAATCCCTGCCCAGGAATAGAAAAGAGTCCCAATGGCACAGGATTTCCCAGCATCAATTTAATGAACTACCACTATCTAAATAGACCAGATGACCGGGAGAGGATATGTCTTTATCAGACATACTGCTTGAAATGTGCTGTGTGAATAAAAAAAACTAAATATCATATTCTATCCTTCAGGAAGGACGTAGGCTTCTACTAAAATAGGAATGTAGAAAATGAGCCATACTATAGTGTTTAACAAGGGCAAATTATAGAGAGAAAAGATTGTAGTAAGATCTGACCAATAATCCAGCCTAAACATCTTTTTTCTGTGCTGTCTAGAGGCAATATTAAAACTTTCTATATTTTGTTTGCCTGCTTTTTCTGTCAAATTTCAATATCTGTACATAGAGTGAGCTGTATCATTAGCTTCAACAACCAACAGTCTGATGGTTTCCACTGAGGATGGCAAGTGAAAGTAGTTCAAATCAGGAGAAAGTGAAACTTAAAATATTGGCCTTCTATGTAAGTGACCAAAAACCTTACCTGTTGATGTCTTACTTACTTAAGAAATACAATAAAGTAAAATAAATTCATCATAACTTTAAGACATTTCCAGGAAAAACAAAAACAAAAAGAAAAACAAAACCAAAATCAAAACAAACAAGCTGACCTCAGAATGTTTCTATAAGAAGATTTGCTGTCTTGGATCTAATATTTTCTGACTAAAATTGAAGTATAGGCATGAGGATGGATCATCCAATCTACCAGGACTTCATATAGTATGATTTATTGTCTGTACTGTACAGAGCCCAAGTCACAAGTAAGTTTTCTTCGCGTTAGATACATAAGAAAATTTAGCTATGCTTTCCTAAGATAAAAGTTATTTAGATAGCTAAATTCAATTTATCACGTAAGGAAAATAATAAATTCTAATTCCATTATAACATTTATCAAAGCTGAATTATCACTCATATAGTGTAGGTCACACTTTTATGCCCAGTCTGAATATGCACACCACTTTTTTTTCTTTTTGATTTAGAGTACTAACATAGACATCCTTAGGTAGCAAAAAATATGGATTATTTTCAAAGTGTTGGGTGTTTCCCGCCCTTTAATCTTTCACTGCCATTCATTTTGTAAAAGCTGCTGATAAGCTTTTTCTGATGTAAATTGCCCACTCAGTCTTGGTACTTTGCTAAAAGGACCACGTTGTACAATAGGAACTTGAATCAGAAAAGTGTTTTGTCATCAGTTCTTCTAGTGTGTCCCTTTTCTTCAATGAATAATGTTACCTGTTACTCAATTTCCTTTCTAAATTAAACTTGCATTTTATTCTCAATTTACTTAGGTTTTTTTCATTATTAAGGAATATTATATCATATTGAGTTCAGGCAAATTGTTCCTTTCAACCCACTTTCCCCGTTGTTTCTCTTTTATAGTCAGAGAGCAAGACTGTTATGCTGAGATATAAATTAAACCAATTTTTCAGATATTCCATATTTGCAACTTTCTCTCACAGTTTGTGAAAATTCTGTGATGGAGATTACTTGACTTTAATAACAGTAGCACACTATTTTCTTTGAGTTTTTACTGTTACATGTGGCTTTCAATTCTTCACTTTTGTCCACAGTAATGATGGACATTTCCGTAAAAATTTTTTGCAAAGCATTTGTCTATTTCTAGGAGCACTGACAGATTATCATTTCTATCCAACTTTTCCTGCAATGTGCTGCTGTTTCACTTTGGTTTTCCTTGTTCTTTAATCAATTTCTATAGTTAAGGAGGTTTTGCTTTTAATTTTTTCTGCAGGGTCTGACACCTCTAAACTTCTTGGCCTCTAAGACAGACTCTTCTTTGCTGGTTTTTAATATCCTTTCTGAAGTCCCATTCTACAGGATGTCCCCTTTGTCTGAGATACCAATTTTAATTATTCTGTTATCATTAATGTTTTAAATAAATTCTTATATCAGTTTAATTCTCTACTCTTCTCAAACCAATTGATTTGGTTGAGTTAGCAAAAAACTTCCCTTATTTTCTAGAAGGCTAGCCTTTTGAAGGCAAAAAACTCAAAGTCCTACTTGCTTGAATTGGTAAGTCTTAGATTAGACTGATTCTTTGGTTATTCAGCTTAATAATTTTAAATTGTTTTGTCAAATTAACATATATATCTCCTGTCATCACAAAAATAAAATTACACTCTTGCGTCACTGCTCTTAGTCTTGATTTCATTGATGCCACTGCTAGCAAAATAATATAATAATGACCTTTCTAAATTATTTGGATACTCATCTGCATTTGAACTTGGACAAAATATTTCTGAACAGTCATGTATTATTCTGTGGCCATAGACATTTGTCATAAATAATCAAATTTCCCTGTCAGAATCTGTAACATTTCCCCTTTTTCTTCTCTTTTTTATTTCTAACTTTTCTACAATGATAAGTTTCCAGGAAAAAAAAAAAAAAAAAAGAAAGAGGTAGAGCTGCTGAAATGAATTATGAATAACATTTTGTTTGTGGGGATGAAAGGAGAACTCTGTGAGATGCTCATTCTACTGCATATAGAGAGAATGAAAGACAGCACTAAAGAGTTCAAACTGATATTTGGAAGATTCTGACTGTAACAAAAGATAAAACCATGCCTCTCATTTCACCGGCTTCCAAAGAAAAATAATTTCAAATTAGAAAGCATGAACCCTTCTGTGTCTTATCTCCACATTAGAGTTCTCTGCAATTTCTATTTAAAAGGGGACTCCTGGGGACTGCTTACTCTGCATACTGTCAACATTATGTCAAAAGCTTGAGCTATAGAAACACACTATCATCTTGTTGAGTCTGGCCTTCGTAAGACATATTCAATCTCTGTGATAGAATTCAGAGCAAGATAAATGAATGCTTTCCGATGCTTCCTCTGTTAGAGACCTTCCTTAAATTAATTTGTAATTATAAGAAAATTAGATTCCAAAAGCAAAAAAGTCTTGTGTCCTGGGAGATGAATGCAGCAGCAGCAGCCTGACAACCTACTTAAAAGATACATCAAAACTCGTTTATAATACAACATGGTTCCTACTTTTAAGAGTAAAGTAGGATATACCTGTCCTGCTTTGAAATGAAAGCAATTAAGTCTTGTAGCGGCCCATTACTTAATTTATTAATTTAAATTTAATGAATTATATTTGTTTTAGATGTAAACATGTGAAACAAAATTGACTTATAGTCTTTTTTCTTATTCCTTGGCTAATTACAACATGATGTTATAATTTTTAGCTATGACTCCCTAGAAGCATAAAACCAATAAACTGCAAGACTTTCTTGTGATGAAAGGTTGATTTAGTCTCCAAACACAATCATTCCTGGCATTGTTCTTGCAGACACTGCCAACAGTATCAAAAGATCTATTAGTTTTAGTCTTTAGTTTTTCTACTCCCCTGGGACCTTGGATGTTTCAAACACTTCTCATTTATGCTTGAAGTAAAATTAAATCCTTTCAAAGGAGGAAAGCTGTTTAGATAAATCCAGTGAGTTACCTTGTGCTGTTTTCTCATTTAGCTCACTTTTGGAGCAGTTTCCAAAGCTGTGAGCTTTTAATCCTGTAAGACTGCTAAAAAAGAACTGAATCTTACTTTGTGTAAAGAAGCTGAAAACACATCTCACCCTGAGATTAACCTCCTGTTTTGCAAGTTTGAGAAGAATGCTTTAAAGGCAGAAAAGGCTAAAGGTTTTTGGGTGTAAAAGAGAATACAGTGCGGAGAAATCCGGAGGTGAGGAAAAGGTCAGGAGGTAAAAAAAAAGAGGCATTTTGTTATGATAAGGCAGGTTATACACAGCAGTATTTCTCTTTATTGAGACATACTCTATCTTATCTGTTCTTAAGTAAGTACGTAAGTAGGTACACACAGAAACTTTAATAAATTATTTATAATTTTAAATTTCTCTGATTCTGAATTGGTATGGGAAATCATCTCCTTATCAGGCACAATATTCCTGAGCCTTATAATATTTTTTTTTTGCATACTGTTTAGAATGAATACAACAGAATACTCTGTACCCCAACCCAAAGTCGACCAAAATCACTGAGGTCTGCTCAACATTTAATTATTAATGTCAACAAAAGTGCTTCGACAGGAGGCATTCATAGAAATGCATCCTAGAAGCCCAACAGCCAGGAAGAAATATAGGAGCTACAGGGACATACAGAGGGCCAGGATGCAGGCTGAAGCTATTTCTCTGCATGTCTCCAGATGGTATCCTGAGCTGACTGTTCTATGGTGTCTTCCCCACACAAGAACTTAGCTCTTTTAAGTGAAAGTATAAACATGACAGTTGTGTTTCCAGATCGTTGTTCAATAATAACAGACTGATCATTTTCATTGAAGAGTAACAACTATCTGTATTTATTTCTTCTGGGAGGTGACCTGTAATTTGTATTTTTCTGTAGTTTCAATTGGTTCTTGAAAAATATATGACTAGTAATATTTCTGTGCCTTGGTTCATTTGCTTTCAAATCCATAAGGAATGCTCTGAAGAACTGTTCAAACAGTTCTATATCCTACCCAAATGGAAAGGCTTTTTTTTTTTTTTTTTATTCTAAATGAAGGAAGATTCAGTTTTCCTTCATTTAGATTATTGTGCCAGATCATAATCAATGTACCTTAATCTTGACCTGTGAAAAAAAGAATATTGGCCTATTCCATAGACTATTATGAAGTAAAAATTGGGGTCATTAGACACTATAGTTATGAGAAGTTCCTAGACTGCATTTCCTAGCTATTTGTTGCTGTTCACTGCAAGCAACACCCGGTTTTGTTCACCAAAATCAACAACATATATTTCAAAACTGGTTATTTTAAAAATAAGCATGTTTTCATTTTTTATTAGAATATTAGCTCTGCTTCTGCAATGAGCATTAATCTATGTAATTTTTTTTTTATAAATACATTCAGGTCTAAAAGCTCAATTCAAACCTAAAAACATCTTTAAAATAGCATAATGGAATTTCAAGATATGCCTTTGTATTCTAAATCTCTTTTAGTTTGAAAATATCCATCCTGTCTTATGTATTCATATATATGATTAAACATGGAATTAATGTCAAATATTAAATTATACACAAGAAAATAAAAAATTAACAGTATGCAACTCAATTACACTAGGTTCTCTGTTTTTCTTTAAAAAAAATCACTGTAGTATATCTGATTAAGGATTAAAAAACCATAGATGAAGTTAAGAGCTCTGGATGCTTCTTCTTCAGTGAATCTAAGGTAAGTAATCACATGGGCAGGCAAACACACAGGGAGCAGAGCAGGGAAAATCTCGGTGTTTACAGTCTTATTTTTCTGGGAATATATAGGAGGATTTAAAAATAAGAGCACAACATGAAAACAAAGTACACTTTCAGATTTAAACAAGTTTTGGGTTATGCAAGACAGCAGTGTCAAGCTGATCTGGATGAACAGTGCAACCACAACAATAAAATTGACTCTTAATAGCCAAAAAGAGGTGTCATCCTAAGTTTCATCACTGAACAATATTGTCCTCTACAGCTGGTTAACTACATCAGACCATTAGCCACAGACCAATCAAGTAATCTTTATGTCGTGATAGTCTTTAAATCTATCAACTATGGAAATGTCTGTTTGAATTGTCTCATCATTTTAACCAATATTCCAGGTTAACAGATCATGTTCAAACTGTAAGTATGTCATATATACTCTAGTGAAAGTTAATCAATACACTCAAAAATAAGACTCAGTCTGTAAGTTTGTCACTGATTATAAATGTCACTCGCAGGTTCTATAAAATACTTTAACAGAATTTAATTAAATTAAAATAACAGTCTGTGCCAACATCTCTCCCTTCCCACAGGCTTAGCTCCTGATCCATTTAATGACTTGTTTCAATTACTTAGTAATGAAAGCTATGAAAGCCTGGCAATCCAAGCATCTTTGTAAAACATATTTTTTATTACTTTTTACTTAGCATGTCTTTAGCAGTAAGCTGTAATGTAAGTATCTGAGGAAAAAACTTGAAATAACATCTAACTTTGTACTTCGTAACTTTGTGAACAGGACTAAACATTTTTGCACCGTTTGATCCAAGTATCAGCTATCTAGTGTGCAAATATGATTTCAGTTTAAATGAGAAGTGCTCTTTGTTAGTGTACTGGAGTTTAGTTTCAATATAAAGTACTGCAAAGAGTTATCTAAATTTAAATTCAGACCTCAACCACACTTCAGGTCTAGCAAACAAAAATTTTCTTTCAATCACCTCATAGATAAGAAATTTATCAAATAGGAACATATTTTGAAAAGAAGAAGTAAATTTAATAGCAAGAAAATACTGTTTCTAGAATTCTACTTTATGCTTAAGGGAAAAAAGAGTGTTTCCATATGTGAATAATTCTGTACGTTATTCAGCAGATTACGCTATTTTTCAAACTGTTCTTTTTAATTACATTTGATATTAAAACCTATTATGTTGTTTAAAACATCAGTATGATTTGTCAAACTTTTGTATTTAGTAAGATTTGGCGATGAAACTTGGAATTAGCTTTGAACAGAAATACTTCAGAACAGAATCTCTGAATCACTACAATCTACTTTTAATTCCATCTTCAATTTCCATGTGCAGGCAAATCATGGAACACCAAGAGGCTGAAGTTTGCTTTCAGAATAAAAGCCTGAGGCAAGATGATATGATTTAGATGAGACATCATATATGAAATTGGAGAAAACACATGCAAGAGAATAGCTCACTTTTGCACAGCATCATAGAGTCATAGCTCCCATAACAATCACCTTACTTGGTGTTAAGTTTTCAATATATGCATGACATCAGCATGAAAGAAGTAATTGTTCTCCCAGAGCACCAGACAGGAAAGTCTGTCTAGCTGTTTTTCACAAACTCAGTAGTCATTCTTACACCTTGTTTCTAGGACAGTGTAAGAGTGCTGTTCTCAGATCCTCTACCAGGTTCTGTGGTGAAGGATGTAGCAGCTTTTCGTACCCTTTTCCTCTTCCTCTAGTTTCAATATTATATGACAAAGGGCATGCTTCATTTGACCAAAGCTTTTAATTTTGGATGTCTTCTACTATGCTTACTTCTAGAATTGCATTGCATAGATGGATAAAGTAGTTGTACAGTTTCAGCCCATGGGAAAGTTATTATATTCACAGTTTTCTTTTCTCACTTGTAATTGATTCCAGAGAGAAAACACACACATTAATACACATTATCTCGTTTGCAGTACACATATCTGATCATGAAGGTATTCCCTACATGAAACTCCCATTGAGGCCTGCCAGTCTCATGCCTACAAGTGGACAGCAGGTCAGAAGCACATTTACTTTCATAAAATTTTTATGTATTGACAGAGTGTGTTTACTTTCTAATACATTACAAAGAGTGATGGGTAAACCAGAAAGTTTCTCAACACTTGGAAAAACACCAAAAACTGTGGGTGCTCTTTTGAACTGTATTCCAACTGTCTAAAGCCACTTGATTCTCCACAGCTGGGCTGGAAGATTTACCATATTAGATATTTCAGCACTTCTGCTTCCCATCCTAGCCAAGTGAAAACAGTTTAAATTTGAAAAGAAGGAGGTGGGAAAGGGGGAGACTTGAGAACAAGACCATGGCAAGAAGTAAATAGAAAGATTTTCAAATATTTGCCTGCTCTTAACATGGGTATCCCAGAGATTCTGGCCCCAGATCATGTGACACTATGTTTACTCTCTTACATAACCTGTAAAATACTAATTTCTGACCTAGATTGTAGATTTAGATCCCAAAACATTTGGTCTGGTACAGACAGCAGGGTCAGTGAACTTGTAACTAACAGACAGACTCCTAATGATGCTGTAATCATGACAGAAATAAGACCCAGTCTCAATTTCAGCTTAGTTCCCCTGAAAGTAAAACAGAAGAAAGCTGAAATTTTATTCACCTTCCTTATTAAGGATTATATTCTTTTAGATACTACAAAATAATTTGCCTTCTGGAGGAAGCTTTGTTGAATTTTTCATGGAACCCACTGTATCAATCACTTTGAATATCTCATTTTCACATTCACATATTAATCAACCTGAAGTTTAAATAAGCTGAACTGAGTAATATCTGAATTCTGATCTTTTAATACGCATTTTTCTTCATGACAGAACTATGCATCAGATGCCATGTGAAAGTAAATACTGAACTAGATTAGCACTTTACTTCTAAATGATATTGTACTGTTTCTTGGACAGATGTTAGGAGAGGCTTATCCTAGCAGATACTAATGATTTTATTCAAAACACACAAGCAATCTGGCTGGCTGTTTCAAAACTTCATTACAGATATAGCAAAAGTTCATAGTTAGAACAGCTGCTTGTTGCTCCATTGCCATCAATTAGAGTATTTCAATAACATATAAAACTAAAATCCCAGAATACATACCCACTAATTATTTCTTTTAATACCTAAGCTCTTATACTAAATATTTCACTGAAGCTGCTACTAGCATTTATAGATTAACAAAAAAAAGTATGCTTGGATATTTACTTTATATATGTTTAATTTGAAAATAATTTCTTCAGAAAAATTATTCCAGCTATCAGGGAGCAGTAGGAGCAGGGCTGCTCTCAGATGCAGGTGTGCCAGGAGCCGTGATTACCTCAACACTCCAGGCTGGGCAGTGATGCTCCCACAGGCTGCAGTCCCATGGTTCTGATCAGGGGTGGAGGTATCAACAGATCCAAGTGACAAATCCAGATAAGATAAGGCAACAAGTCAGCCTATCCAGGAAGACAAGACAAAAATGGCAGGAGGCAGGGCTGGAGGCAGGAATAGAGATAAGGCTACATGTAAACTGTGTCCAAGCCCCATCCTACAATCCAGTCAGGAGGGCAGAACTGTAGGTAGTAGAACACATGTACTTACAACATTACTTGAGAAGGTGAGGACGTCAAGACCTCAGCTTAAATGCAGCCAACAAACCCATAGGCAGGTCCCAAGCGAGATTCAGCACACATCCAGCCTTTTGGTGCCTTCTGGGACCTAGCAGTTTTCATTACAATGCACTGAAATAAGAAGTAGGTCCCATGGCTTTGAACCCTTGAGAAAAGTACCTCAATGGTGTTATTTTCTCAAGGTTGGAGAAGGGGTAATTTGTGGGGTAGAATACTAGGCAGAAAGGGAAGCTAAGCATTTCTGAAAAGATTTTCTGACTCTGCCCAGTCCTCACTAGCAAAAACTTGATAAGCTTACACCATTTGTCTCTCTAGTCATTTGATTCTTCAGACAGTCACTGAATAGGTCATGGCAGTTCCAACACAGTTATATAGCCATTGAACCTAAAAACAGTGACTTCTAGCCTAGAGGTGGGTGGGCATTTTCCCACGTAGAGCAGATAAAGCTGTCTCAGGTGTATTCAGAGGAAAGAAGTAAATATACAGGATAGAAATGAAGAAAAATGAAAGGAAAAAAAAAATCAAATGCTGAAAATGAAATATTTTTACATAATAAACAGATACAAGGCATAAGTACAAATCAAAGTAATACTGTCTGAGTCCAAACCTTGCCTTAAATATCATTCTGTCAAGGAATTAAGAATTATTTCCTTGAATAAATAAATTATTTTAGGATGAATTTATTTGGCGAGATTTTAATACAGTATGAATTTCAGTTTAAATTTTCCTACATAGGTCTCTAGCTGCAATGTATCCGAACTCCCCAGTGTCAGCTCATGCTACAGTTTTTCCCTGCTGTGGAAGCCTTAATAATGTTTCTTTCCTTTATTTAATTATCTAGTTGTCCAAATCTTGCAAGATTTTCTTTATGTTTGAATTTTCCACCTCTCTCCCACATGGGAACTGAAACTGGCAAAAAGGTTCCCACTTTACTGAATGTGCACTTTAAGAATAACATGACTGCATAAGCATTGTTTCCATAGAAAAATAGGTAAAATAGTCTGGTAACAATACTTGGAAAGTTCACTTAACTATTAGCATCAAAATAGCAGTGGTTTGGGTTCTCGTTTAGAGCCACATCTTCATAGGTCTGTTACTCTTTTTTACCAGAAATTTGATAGTTGGCAGCTCAGATAAATTATCTCTACTTAACAGATGTATCTCAAAACACTCCTATATCTCCAGTTTATAATGGATTAAATAATTTTGTGGCTTTTATACATTTGTGTATATAAAAAATGTCTCTATGTTTATAATCAGAAATGTGGAGAGAAAGAAATTAATCTTTGAGTTTAGAAACACGAATATACTCTTTGATGAAAAATCGTGTGTTCTGTGCTGTATGTATTAGATACATTTTGGACATAAATTGACATAAACTAAGTCTATTACTACCTTCCATTTTTGTGGCTGAGTCATTACCCTTAGGTGCTTCTACAAGCTCAGTTGCATAACATTTCAGCTTCAGGAAGAAAAATATTGACCAATTCGTGTCTTATGATGCAATGAAGACCTAAAATACTGAAGTATTTGTTCATTCATCATAATTCATTGTCTTATTTAAATCAGAGACTGAAAGGATCCTAAAATCAAAGGTTACATGAAAAAGCAAAAATTTTGGATAGGACAAGATTTATTTCAGCCGACACTGTAGTCTCTTATTATCATATTAAATCTTTTCATCCAAATAGAAATTGGGCTGATTTGTTTTTAAAAGTTTTTAGAGTAAAGACAAGGCTTGTTATTGATTCACTCAAACACCCAGTCAGTATTAGTATGATTCAAATTGCTGTTAGGAATTACTACAGTATTGAAAATAGAATAAATTTGGGAGTGAATGGAAATAACTAATGGAATACTGAAAAATACTTTTGGTAGATAAAGATGGGGAATTTTAAATTTTTAACCCACTTGAAAATTCTGGGCTTGAAATGTCAGCTCAGGCTTGAGTGATTGGGCTTGTATTTTCTAGGGAAAGAAAGAGATTAAAGGAGGAATGATAGATAAAAATCTAGGGAAATCTGTATATTGAGAGCTGGCAAAAAGAGTAGGCAAAATAAAGTAATGATATGGATGTGTTTTACAGGTTTTTAAAAGAAAAAATTCTGCACAGAACAATATTTGTAGTGAAAGCATTAAGTTTCTCCTAAACTGAGTTTGAAGTTAGTTCATTTAGATGCTCATCTCTATCCAGTCTTTCTTCCAACTAAATCACCATTTTCCCAGGCATTTTTGAAGACAGCACATGGGATATATATTTAAAACTAGTTACACACAAAGCAAGCCTCCTTCATTGCATAAATCTTTTCATTTTTGAGTAAGGATAGCTCAGTAATTACTGTTGTACAACTTTTACCCCTTTCATACCTTTTTTTTCTGGTGTTCACATCTGTGCATTTATTTTCTTAATTTAAAAAGATATTGCACTGTTGTGGTCTAATCAGCTTGTGAACTGCCTTTTTTTTATTTTTGGATCTGGACAATACAAAAACCAGTGATATTCTTACCAAAAAAAAAAAAAAAAAAGGCAAGAAAGGAAAAAAAAACCACCAACATATTTTTTCTATTAGATTGGTTTCCCAGCTTATGCTCAGATGTAGAGGAATTTAAATTAGGCTCAAGCAAAACCTAACACCTAGGATAAGTTTCACTATTCTACAAAGAATCCTAATATTTTGTAACATTACCAAAGATCTAAGAAAAAATTTAACTTTCAAGACATTTAACTTTTGACCTAATACTTTTAAAATTTGCTCCTGCAATCAGTTAAGTGTCTCAGATTCTCATCTCAAACACATAATTGGAAGTCTGAAGTTTCTCAGATATGCTTGGGAGCCTATTACAGCCTTTTAACTGCAGTACTTGGTTTTAACATTTCTTTTACTTCAACAGAGGGTCTCAATTGTGCTTTGGTACCTTTCATACTAGGTCAAGGGAGTTTGATTGAATACAGGACATTGTAACTTCTAAACTGTTACTTAAATACTGATATGCAGAGGAAAGCAAATATTTTTGCTGTTCCCTACATCCGTCTCTAAAAATGCTCATACTTTTTCACATAGAGTATTGAATGCTAGGGAGCAAAGTACTGTGATGCCTTTTTTTTTTCCATTTTTACTTCATTCAACTGAATGGAAAGTAAGTTTCCTTGACCAAAAAATATATGTAAAAACCCCAGCCTATGTTTTGCCTTCATTTCCTTTCTCTGGTATACATTTAACAATCTAGGCAATATTGTAGTTTAAGATAACAGTTATTAAATCATTTTTACAGAAGCTACCTTACTTGCTTAAAACTTTTAAATGTCAAGCTATCAAACTTGGATAGCATAGTTTTAATTTTCAGTTCTGGGTTTGGGGTTTGTTTAGACAGATTTCAGAAGGGGCCAAACCATACCAGAGGGAAGGACAAACTGATCCCAAATGGCAATCCACCCATCCCAGAAGTGGAAGGACTAAGTGACCCAATAGTGGGCCCAAAAAAGGGTCAGTAAGATAACAGGCAGACTGTCACCTCAGATGTGATACCTGCAACAGTCAAGTTAGCCAGGTGACCCTGATGGGAGCCCAAGGCCTCATATAATGCTTTTTCAGGACTCAGCGTGCATAGGAAAAGAGAAGTATGAGAGAGAGAGAGAGAGAGGCTCCATTTTGGAAAAAGAAATAAGTCCCTCTTATTATAGAATCATCCTACTTTGAGCAGCCTACATCGATGTTGTTAATTCCTATTTTTCATCCACAACAGTTAATAGGCAATGCTATTTCCTGTACTTTTAAACCCATTTTGTTGTCCTAGGCTGTTTCCCATCTTCTCAAACAATAAGTTGCCATTACAGTTGTGTTTTCCCTTCTCAGTGGTATCTCAGGATAACACAGGTTTCTACATACCCTGGGTGCACTTTGAGGAGGGCAGCTGAAATTTTCAAGGGTGCTTCTGGCTCCAAGGGCTGGTTCTCAGGTTCCCAGTTCCCAGTGTCTCTGTCAGTACTTTCAGGAGACATTTTCTTCTTTTCTCTCCTTCTTCTCAGGCCACTCTTACATCTGCTCACATCAGTGTTCTCTATGGTCAGCAATACTCAAGGTATGCTCTGTCCTGCCATGGAGCACCTCCTTCACTTCCTGCCTTGCTGTTCATTTTTCACAGTTTACCAGCTTTTTTCCAAGAGGTTTTTCTAGAGGTACACCCACTTCAGCTGTGGGCTGAGCCATGGTGGGTGTATTGGACCTGGAACTGGCTGTGATGGAGCCAGAGCAGCCCCAGTTTCTCCTCACAGTGCCCTTCAGCCCCCAGCTAAAAGGTGCCTACATACATACATATGTATGTATGTGTGTGTGTGTGTGTGTGTGTGTGTGTATAAACACTCATACATGTACATATATACTCCATGCCTTGGTCCACAGCTTTTGATTCCTGGAACTGCTGGAGAAACTGTATTCCCACCGAACATAAGGATCTAATTCAGTGTGTTTACAACAGGAAAACCCAGTGCAAAGATGACAACCAATGTGTTAGTTTAAGAGAAAGACTATTCACATGCTGCAACATGTTCTTCCCTTGAGATTGGGTCTCAGAAGAAAAAATATTTCTCACAGACACATATATACACAAAGAGTAAAAACTCCACACCCCTACAGCCACAAGGACAGCTTTTGTCAACTTTCTGGCTCGTTCTGGAAAACTATTCTGCTCAGTAGCTTTCCCTTACTGCATAATGCAATGTAAAAATTCCAAATCTTGGAAAAATTTTTTAACTTATGCTATGCATATTACTCTTTTATGTCTTAGCCTCTTACCCTAGCACCAGCAAAAGGTACTTTTATCTTATTTTTTTAAAAACAGTTTTGTTTTATGAGGAAAACCAGAAGAAAAATCTAGACAAGAAAATAGTTTGCCATTTATGACATCTACATCTGTCTCTCGATTGTTAAATTATAAATGACACTGAAGATACAACATGCTCTATTAACATATTATCACTTTAAACTAAAAGTGTCCATTAGAACAAGACTTGACATTGCTGACTTAATAGTGTATCAAATCCCATTTTTAATACTATATTCTACTGATAATTACAGATTCCCAAACTAAGATCCTCTGACTTTATAACCCCATTTTAGAGAAAAGATTTCGTAGTTATTTTTTTTAAGAAACTAAAGGTCCTTTTTTGAAAATGACACCATTGAACACAAGGTTTCAAATAGTGCTAACCACTTAATGTCACATACAGTTCAATGAAATTAATATAAACAGAGATATTCTTTTCAATTGACGTAAACCCTTGCTGAAGAAAACCGAGATTAAATGGTTCAGTGTTTTCCTGTCTTCTGTTTCTACCTTCCCATTTCCATTTTTTGTAACAAGCCAAATGTAGCTGTTAATCGTGTTCTGTTTAAATGTAAACTGTCCTTTCTAACTTTAATCTATTTGTTGGCAAAAGGAAAAGAATTTGCTTACAATGATTTACTATGGAAAATACATGAGAAGTCAGTTAATGAGCTGAACCATTTGTTATTTCCTCAAGAATACATCCTTTCACATTTGGGGATTTTAAAGTCTTTTTCACTATTTTTGTTGAACAAAATAAGATTTGTATTAATTAAATCCTATGAAGTATTGCAAATCTTTATGGATTGATATATTTTCCTGAAGACTCCTGCACAGAACAGTCATGCCTGATTTCATAAAAAGATTACATTACTGTCAGTTGACTCTAATTAACACTGTAGACACTTCATAGGTATTTAGAAATGATATTTTGTTCCCTGCCATAATATGGTATAACTATGGTGTTGGAACCCCAGGTTCTGAGAATTTCAGCCTGTCAGTATGGAGAGGAAGTGATCCTCTCAGATGTGCAGGTCAGTCAAGAATCTGTTGCTGTAGTTAAGGAATACGATGAGCTGAAAGAAAAGGAAGTATTACAAGTCAAAGTAAGGCAGAAATCCTGTGCTTTTGTCAGCTATTCAGTGTCTCACACTGCTTTAAAATATGACCTTTTGCATACAGCTATGATCAAGCTCTGTCTAAGCAACTAATTCCATACATGCTCCGAATATCCTGATGTCTAGACCATTCCTGAAAGTGTTTTAAATTTCTCTGCTTTATTTTGCTATAAAATGTTGAGTTTCTTGAGACTGTTATAGTATCTTCACCATGATAACTATCACTTGAACACAAAAAGGCCACACCTCACATGGTGTGCCTACCTCTCACTTGATTCTTTTGGCATCTTGGATACAGGTGGGGAAAGAAACGAAAGACGTGTCTTGTCTCCCATCACTTTCATACATTTAGACGCCATGCATGTGTAAGTGCCCCACTGTGATGTGATGGTTTTCATTAAACTAGGACATGTTTTCACCAAAGTGAGGAAATTAGAGAGCATCAAGAGCAAAGCAAGGTTTATTGGATGGATAATTTTTTTTCAGAGAAAAAGTTCAGCTGGCCAAGGGTTCATATGAAAAGCATCAACATCTTTTAAACAACCAAAAGTACAGATTTATAATGAGTTCACATCAACAGAACATCTAAATCTCTTTAAATTCTCCCATTTGTACACAGCAAAAACAATAATCTATTAAGAAAATGAACACAGGTAATGTTACTCTCTGTGAAAAAATTTAATAATCTGATCATACACAAAAATAAAGGAATGAGAAAACATTTGTGGCATATTTCACTACAGTTTATACACTACAGTGAAGTAGATAAGCAAACAAACATTTTGACTAAAGATCAAAATAGGCTGTCTGGAAAAACACTTTGGAAATCAGAATATGACATTTGAAATTGGAAAGATTTATATGCTGACATCACTGCCAATTTCAACCATTTAAAATTATGAGTCAAACCTCAGATAATCATAGGATCAGCTTAAAAATAGAAACATAAAAAAAAAAATAGTCTGTGCTTCTTTTTACTAACACTTTGCTTTCTGAGATCATACAGATCACTCAGTCCTCCCTGACCCTGGTGGGATGGGGAGAACAATCTGAAAAAGGTAAAACCCAAGAATTGAAAGAAGAAAATAGTAATAGTAATAGTAATAGTAACAGTAGTAGTAATAGTAGTAATATTAATGCAAAGGGAGATAACAGAAAGTGGGACAGTTATAGTGAGGCACAATACAACTGCTCAGCCCTGCTGACCCAGCCCATTCCTGAGCAGGGATCGGCTCTCCCATTTCTACACTGAACATTAAGTTCTATGGTTTGGAATATCCCTTTGGCTAGTTTGGGTCATCTGTCCTGGCCCCGCTCCCTCCCAGCTTCTTGTGCACCTCTTCAGTGACAGAGCATAGAAATTGAAAAGGGTAAGCACTACCGAGCAATACCTCAAACGTGAAACAATGCTTGGACTCGATAATCTTAAAGGTCTTTTCCAACCTATGCAATTCTATGATCAGTGTGGCATCAACATTATTCCCATATAAATCCAAAACAGAGCACTATACCAGCTACTAGGAAGAAAATTATCCCAGCCAAAGCCTGCTCGCTCTTAATTTTTGCTATGGTGACTTTATGAAATGACTAAACATCATGAGATTACTAAACATTATAAGACTTTTTTTATATATATATACATATATATATATGCAATATGAGAGCTAGGAATACCAGCAACTTTTAAGACAGTTCATACAATTTTTGGCACAGGAGAGGCTCAAGACTGTTTCAAGGCTGACTCTTAAATTACTGAGAAAGAGTGAAAGCAGAGGTTAGAAGTGATGGCAACTTTACTAAAGAGATGGAGGAGTACATAGGCAGCGGATAGACAAAAAGTGTCCCTCTGCCAGAAGCAAGAAATCCCTATTGAATCCACAATCTTCATGTCCTGGTCTTGCATTAGTTTGATTTACTACCTGATGTCAGAGGGACCTGTGAGGACACCAGTCTTACTGCAGCCAGCCTTGCTTCACCCAACACATACTTCCCTTTCAGACCAAATATAACATAAGTGATCTCTGGCAAATCAGGAAAACTCCTTCCTAACTGTACTCCTTCTGTGCCCCCCCATGCCCTTCACCTCATTTGTAAGCTTTCTACACAGTAAGTTATAATGATATGACAACAATGCAATTTTAAATACAAATTTTCAGGCATCAGCTAAATCCCGATAGCTCAGTTTTATAGCAGTATGATAGAGTATAGCCACAGGATACTGGAGGAAAATACAAGCATTTAGACAGTAAGGTCTCTAGAGCAAAGACTTGAGAATCCTGAAAAACTGGGTCTTGAATATATCACTGAATATACCTAGATGGTATTGTAATAATAGCAATGCTAACTATCAAAAATATACACCGGAAAAAGAGGCCACTCCGTCATTGTTTTGTTTTCCATTACATTTTAGTGGAAGAAAGCTGTTTCTTGGGCTTTTTTTTTCTGACAATCAAAATTTCAAAGATGAAAACTTTGGGAAACCATTTACCTGCTAGTGTTGCCACTGACACTGTTAAAAGTTCTTCAAATGGATGACAGAAATGAAGGCAATCATCACTAACAGTATGGGATATTATCTCGGTCTGCAATGTCTATTACATGCACATAACATGCAATTACAGTCAGCTCTATCTCTTGGGAAGCCACTTACATGTGAAGAGATATAAACTCCCATTTATCACATTTTTCCAAACTGCAGAAGAAATTAGAGAATAGGTCTTCTCATCATATCTCAACATACATAAAAATAATGAGAACATTGATTCATTGACTATATGTTTTAACCCTTCCTCATACAAGAATTGCAATACGGAAAGATAAAATTTCATTATAAATAAAAATAACTGAACAACAAAGTCAAAATTACAAATAACATTGTAGAAGTGCAAGATGTGCTCTGTGACTCTTGCCATCTTAGGATTTATCCTGTTCCTGTTTTAGTTTACATGATCTTTCATCTCTCTGTTCTCCTTCCCATTATTTTCTGGGTTATCTTGTCATCCTGTTTACTTCATATGTACACAGATTTCTCCTTTCTCCCAAATTTAGAAAATTTTGATTTAGTTATTTTTTATCATGCTTGTCTTGTCTTAGTGTTTTGAAAAGGCCAAAGGAAGAAAAGAGCTTTATAAATGAGATTATTAGTATTATATCAAATCTGTGAGAATGCAGAACAATGACAATACTGGAGGGGTTCCTTTTAGCACCACAGTCAAATACCACTGCGGAAGCTTTTGTCTGTGGAAAGGCTGATGTGGCAACTGCATAATGGACAGATTAATGTCACACAGCTGTTATTACAGTCATATGTCCCATTATGTCATAAAAGTTACATTATGTCTGCATGAGTTTTAAATCAGACAGTGCCCATGAACATTAATTAATTCTTTCAAAATCACATAAATCCAAGAAGCATTGCTTGCAAATCTCACTGTTAATACTCACACTATCTCTTCAGTGGTTAGATAATAAAAAGTTTAATTTCAGTCATTTTTTGGAGATGATTTTCTTTGTACATAAAAAAGATTATATACAATAATATTAGTGTACACATTATCTTAAAATGTAAGATATTGGGATCCTATGGTTTAACATATTTTAGACTGAAACCTTCTTAAATATCAAAGTCTGGCTACTCCTCAATCACAGAATGATAGAAAGCATTGTCGGAAGAGGCTGTGAATTTTTCAAATCTCTCCAAAGGCAAAACTGATTTCAACTATGTTATGGCTGTCAGATAGTTTTATAACCTGCTTTTAATACTTTCAGTGCTGGAAACTTCATCATCTCCAGTACATAATTATTCTTACATTCCTGAAGACTTCCCTTGCTACAAAATAAGGAATTTTATCTCATGGGGAACAGTTTGCTCCTTGGCTTTTTGCTGCTATAGGAAATTATCTAGCGCCAGTCTGAACACATTTCAGTTGTTCAAGATGAAACTGAGATCCCTGCCATATGGAAATTAAGAACTTCATGTAGCAGGGCTCAAATGAGAGGAGCATCCACTAGTGGAGTGGGTAACATCCTTTGCAACATGTGGTTGGAGAGATGGGATTTAATCCCTAAAACAATTGTTAGATTTAGTCTTACTTCCTCACATCTGAAAACGGTTAGCTTGCAGCAGTCATAGGATTATCAGCAAAAATCAGGCTGTATTTCACGAGTTCTTTGGAAGGTTTATGAGGTTTTATCACATTTCTTCTAATAAGAATTGTGATGAAGAAGGACTTTCTAAGTGAGACTGGCTCATTCTGTTCAGCAGTGGACTAGAAAACAATGTGTCGGTATCCATCAAGGAGACAATAGGAAAGGCAGTCCAAGTTAGTAATTTCCCAATGAACTGGTGGTGGGGTCAATCCCCCATATTCTTCCAAAGTGACTGCAATCACAGCTCGTGACTGTTGTCATGAGGCTATTCAGAGACTAACAAAAGATGACAATACCAAAATTATTTGACTAAATGATCAAAATTATTTGCAATAACAAAGAGTTTTCCAATTTCATTGTTGCTATTCTTACTCTTATTGTTGAATTCATTTTCATATCAGCTAATTTAAGGTAAAGAAAGAACCTCTTTCATGAATATGTTTTTCAGAGAACTAGCAATGATTGGTACATTATTTCAAGCTTTGAGACCTTTGAGCTCTCTTAGAGATTTTTCCTGTTCATAATTAGCAATTAGCTGTGTTAAAACCCTTACAGTAGGCATGTAATCAAGAGCTAGAAGCAATAATTTGATGTTCTCTAATTGTTTTCCATCTACAGAGTATTTCATCTTGAGGAGCATCAGTATGAATTAGATGGATATATTATATTGATGAATCTTTTAAACCCAAAGTTTATTATCCCCACTTAATGCTATAATGTAGTATTTGAATACAGGAAAGTGTTTTAAGAAAGGAAGTATTGATATCTCTCCTTTATTGATGATAAAACCAAGGCTTTATCATAGGACTTGTAAAGAAATTCTCTGAAATAGATCAGCAAGAGAAAATATAGCAGTTCTTATGACAAAATCTTTCAGAAAAATACCTTCTCACATGTCAATGGAAAGAGGAGTTTTCTCACTGGACCACTCATCAGTAGGATACTAGTGGCAATAACTAGGTCCACTACATAAACAAAGGCCTGTTCTCAAAAGGAAATATACACTTGGACTCTAATAAGTCTAGCATCTTGTAGACTACATTCTCTACCAGGAAAAAACATTATCCTTCTTATTTTTCCAATGCAATTTGTTACATTTCTCCTGTTCTGGAGAAGTGAGGGCTTTGGGGAAACCTAATTGCAACCTTCCAGTACCTTAAGGGGACTCCAAGTTAGCTATCTAGAACACTTTTATAGTCAATGGAGAAAAAATAAGCTTTTCTGCATTGTGAATCACCTGACATCTAAACCCAATCTAAATTGGTTTAGACTTATGTATTTAACTGAAATTGATATCACTCTAACAGTAACTTTCCTTCCATTGATAATAACAGAAGTCAAATGGCTTATTCAGACAAAACCACGTGGTGTAGGTAGGAGAAATTTTATTATATTTCTATTTGAAAGTTCAGTCAAGAGTAATTTGCCAAGGCAGAGCAAGTGGTCAGTAAATTACTCAATTGCTGAAATAAACCCCAAGTTATTACACTGTTAAAGTGCCGGCTGAGCTAAGGTTCATCATTGACTCCATAGCACAGTACCTTCAGTTTAAAAATTGTCACCCAGTATACCTGATTATGCAGGTATGCATATCTTAGGTGTGCTCATCCTCAGTGAATGGTGTTGGAGCAAGCAGTGGTAGGACGGGGCACAAGGAAGACGACCATCTCCTAATGTCAAACAGTGGGCGGAAGCTGTGGAGTGCAGTCTGGAATCTTGTTTGAGCTTGTACCCTGACACATTGACACCAGCACCTCTTTACTGCTCCACACCACAGTTTTTGCTTTCCCTTTTGCTTGCAGTGGTTCAGTGGGGTGGAGAGGCACTACACACTGCAGCAAGTACTCTAAGGACACCTCTGGCCACTAAGGAGCATGGATCAGGAGTTGGCTGACTCATTTTAATGTTTGCTAAATGTGATTTGACCTAACAATGAAGTTCTGGCATACTTTTCCGACTTCAAAGTCTTACTCCACTTCCATCTCTCTTCACTCACCTCCAGGCTGATAATTAAAAAAATTCCAATGGCATCACTTAAAACCTGCATGCTACACATCTTAAGTCTTTTCTGTCCTTTCCTTTCCTTTTCCTGTTGCTACTACGTTGTACAAAAACAGCTAGAGAAGGCAGTCTGTAACAAAATGTGCACCTGTCAGAGTTCACTTCCACTTGCAGCTTTTACACAAATTGGTTTCCTATCTGTTGCAGGGAGCTGCTGGAGTCTTTCGTTTTCTCATGCCAGGAGACTATTCATGAAGTAATTCACACAGCTACTTCCAGACCCAGCTGACCCTTTTCACCCTGCACAATGTGACTTTTCACCTAAAGGAACTACTCACAGCAAAGCACATCCCCAGAGTATTGGTATGTGAACTATTAGCTCTGCAGAGTTCTTTTTAGCTATTAGATATGCACACTGTTTTTACAAATGCAGTCACTGAGGTGTCTGGGGTATGTATGGAAAATATGTCATATAACAAGAAAAACTATCAAAACTGAGACATTCAGCGAGTCTGCAAATTCCAATATCCTGTCTCTGCAAGTGGCCAATACTGCATGCTTTAAGGGAAAGTCTAAGAAAAATTGAAGAAAAAGAATAACCTTTCCTCAGAAGGAATGCATTTTTTAACTCTCACTCTTGGATGACTGCTTATGCTCAGAACCATTGAAAATCTGCCTTTGTCAGAATAATAATAAAAAGAAAAAATAGCCTATGGTTAATTTTGTGGATGGTCCCATGGCTCATGTAAATGTCTGATTCATTTAAAGTCAGCTACAGTATCAACCTCTCTAATAGGCTGTGCCATTCCTCCCGGAGGAAGGAATTCCAGAGGTTAATTATATATTATAAATTATATCCCTTCTTTTAGCTGAATGCTGCTTTCCCCCACCCCCTGAAACCTTTCCTCTCCTTCACTGTTTTGTACTTTATCACATCTCTCTCACTTCATTTTTTTTATTCCTAGCATATTTTCCCATCTTAGTTTTAGTTTTTATGGAAAGCTACAGCAAGAAGAATGAATCTAAGGGTTGCACTTTCACTAATTCTGGAGGTATGGATGCAAAATACATATTTGGTCAATGCAATCTATAAAGTTTAGTATAATGCAAATTAAATCACATCCAGGCTGTGAAACCATTTACATGGAGTTAATTCCAATTATTAAAACAGCCATGGCAAAAGCCCTGAAATAAAATTTTCTGGATCAATAAATTCCTAAATTTTGAGAAGATTTCTTTTCTGAAAACGCACAGTGAAGTGGTCACAGATACATCTAGCAGAATCCCTAATTAGTATTTTGTTCTTCCCATCTACTAAGTACCAAACAAATTTTCACTGTTCAGTGATGCTGTTTCAATTTTAGAATATGGTCACTGTGTCATGTGAAATGAATCTTCTTACAGTGGTGTCTGAATGAAGGAGAAATTTATGCTGTACAATCATAGCTATTACCTTTTTGCAGGATCCAAATATAATAACATTTGCATATATTAGTCTTGCAAAAGCACAGACTAAAGTCCTGGTTCCATTTCTGTGATGACAACATAGAAACCATTTAAAATTATTTTTTTTTGTTATGTGGCAGTGGTATATATTACTATGCTATTTTATCCATTTTAATTTGAAAGTGCTTAAGGCCTTGGGTTTTTAAAACTCATTTAGTAGTAATGACCTGGATACTAGATGAATGTTAACACATCAACCACTTCCCCTTCTCCTCCCTTGCTCTCAGTCCAATAAAGATTAAAGGAATTAAAGCATGTTTTATTGTATGTTTTCCTCTTAAAAACAAAAACAAACCAACCTTGAGCTAGATAATATGATACCAGGAAAGAAGCAGGTAGGGAAGTGAACATAAAGGGCGGAAACAGAAAGTAAATAAAAAGAGAAATAAATGTGAAAGAAGCAAACAATGTCTTTCCTTTCCTTACAAATGTGCAAAATAATCATTACCTGGAAATTCTAGAGCTGTGCTTTGAAGCAGGACTCAGGGACAGTTGCACAACCTGAAAGACATGAAAATTTTTATCTTGCCATAACTGTCTTTCTGAGGTTCAGATAGCACAAAAGTAGGGTTTAGGCAATTACATGTCTAAATTGAATTGAAGTCTTCTTTGGCATAATTATATATGCTATCATAGAGAGTATTTAATGCATGGTCTTAGTTCTATACTGCTAGTGCACTTATAATGTTCACTGGAAAAAAAGAAAGAGTCCAGGTTAGCCTTGATTTTAACTAATATTCTGAATATTGATTAATTGTTAATAGTTATTTGGTTAAATGGCAAGAGCTACTCTGAGATACTTTTATGCTCAGCTTTTCATTCTATTAACTATCTGTTCTTCAGTGTACATTCTTCATCTGAGCAGTACCTGCAGATAGAGTACAACACTGAAAACAGCAGATATTATTCTATCCATAACTTCACTGGCTGATAAACCAGAAGCAATTTGAAAACATAAAACACATTACAGTGATTATTATAGCTTATTGCTGCTCTGTTTTTATCGTTTTCTCCTTTACATTGTAGATTTAAACTAATATTTGTTCCACAGTCATGTCCCACAGAGCAGAATGGAAAAAGAATTTTACCAAGAAATAGAACACATTCACACATACTGCATAGGAAAAAATGAAATAACAATGTTAAGGTTTTGTGAGGTGTAAGTGGTGCCAAGTTCAGCTAGACAATGCATATAGATCTAAAGCTTTAAAAAGCTCCATCTTGCAGAAATGTATTTTATGTGAGTTTAGAGATATTTAGTAGAACTGACCCTCCAAGGAACACAACTTCCTTTATGAAAGAAAAATTTAACTCTCAGAATTTTATGCATAGTATGGTTTAAGAGAACTGAAACCTCTAGATAAGCACATAAAATCACAGCTGGAAAAGTCTAGAAGCAAAAACATGAATAAAGAAATAAAAAATTGTTCACATTCTTTGTGTTCTTAAATGTTAACTTTTCTGCCTCTATTGCTGTAACAGGAATCATTTAAACTTAAGGTCTATTCAATAGATATTGTTTTCTATAATTTAAAATCACTGAATAAATTAGATTAGAAGATATCCCAGGAGCCCATCTGATCCAAGGCCCTGCTGAAATCAGGACTAAGTTTAATGCTTGATCAGATTGCTCTGGATCTTGCCCAATCTTGTATTTTCTCTGTGTACTTCTGAGAGGAACATGTCTTCATCTTCTTTATAACAATCCATTAGTTAGTTGAATGTAGCAGCAAGACTGCACTAACCCTACTTCCTCAGACTGAAAAGAAAAAATAAAAATTCACCTTTTTTCTTAAACTCTTCTCAGAGGCATTGTCAGGCACTGGAACAGGCTGCCGAGGGAAGCAGTTGGGTCGTCATCCCTGGAGGTATATAACAGAAGTGTAGATGTAGCACTGAGGGACATGGTTTAGTGGTGGATTTAGTCCTGGGTTAATGATTAAACTTGATGATCTTAAAGGTCTTCTCCAACCTAAAGTATTCTATGATTTTATGATTCCAGTCTCCAGCCCTCTTTGTAGCTCCACCAGTAGCTCTCCAGTTTTTGAATGCCTTTCTTGTACTAGGAAGCCTCAATTTCAATGCAGCACTCAAAACCTGGTTTCAGATGCCAAATAGATGGGGGTAATTCCTCTGGGAATAATCTCTCACCTTCCTGTCTGTGCTTCTCTGAAGAGGCTCAGTGAGAAGTTACCCCTCACAGCCGCGAGGGCGCACTGCTGACTCAGGATCGACTCGTGGCCACCAGGACTTCCAAAGCCTTTCCCTCGAAGCTCCTTTCAAGCCGGTTAGGCCCTTTCTCTTGCAAGGGTTTGTTCCACTGCAATGATTATGAAATTTCATGAGGTCTCTGTTAGTTCATTTTCCCCAGCACATCGAAATCGCTTTGGATGGTCACTTTTCCCTCCAGTCCATCAAGTATTGCTCCCCATTTGGTGTCATCCATAAACTTACTCAATGTATGTTTCATCTAGTCATGCTACCTGTTAGTGAAAGACATTAAATAGCACCAGTTATTTTCCAATGAAGAACACCTCTAGTAACATAAGACAGCCTCTTCAGAAGTCTTGCCTTGCTGTATTGTCCCATTACGGTCCTATTGTCCTGTAGCTGTCTCACTAACTGTGTATTCAAAAATGGGTTTATATTACTTCAGTTCAGAATTCTCTCTTCATCCATGTTGCTTTTCTACCACACTTTGCCTTCCTGTACAAAAGGATGGAGAATTCTTGTGCCCTGAAGAGATGATTCTTGAGGATTATCCAATCCTGCTGGGCCCTTTTGTTCTTCAGAGCTATCTCCTAGGAGAGTCTCCAAGTATTTCCATGAAAAAGCATAGGTCAGCTCTCCTGAAGACAAGGGCTGCTATTCACTTTCATAGAATCACCGACTGTTTGAGGTTTGCTGTGATGTCTTTTCATTGTCAAGTCCAATCTGTTCTGCTGAAGCATGGTCAGCTAGGGCAGGTGGCCTAGGACTCTGTCCAGCCCTTACCCCTCTCTCTCAGGATTTTAAACTTTAACGTCATAAACACAATGGAGGCTTCCATCAGTCTCCAAAACCCTGACTACTTTTCCTGGTTTATAAACAGCAGGTCCTGCAGAGCACGTACCCTAAATGGCTTGCCAAACTCTCGTGTCCTTGCTTGTGCCCTGCATGTCAAGCAGATACCAAGATAAAATTTCTCATGAGTACCACAGCCTTTAACCATGAGGCTTCCTCCTCTATGATCTGTAAATAAGTCTTCATCTGTTTCCTCCTCTTGTTCAGGTCCTCTGTAGGGAATATCTACCAATGCACTTCTATGTCTCTGTGATCTCTCAGTAAGAGTATATATTTCTGAGTGCACAAGAACTTCCAATTTTATTTCTTTGTTTTCAGTGATGTACATATTCATGAACAGGTGCTTAGGACAACCACAAAGATCCACAGCTTTGTTTGGGGAAGTGTGAAAGTCTTCCACGTCATGCTGTCCCTGAGAGCCTCCTATGTTCCATACCATTCTTTCACTTTGCCACGTACTTTGTGTACTCTTCTCTTCTGAATCTCCATTTAAGGCCTCCATCATCCAGGGAATCTATATCTTGTCATTTAAATATAACCTCAAGCCATCTGTCTTTCTATGTAATATGGATCCGGGATTTTTTGTTTTTGCACCAGCAAGATCCTTTCTATGTCCTTCTCCTCCCTGATGTTGCACCATATACTCAATTTCTCCCACAGTTCTTTTGCTTGACAGTCCTGTGACTCTTAGTGTGTACAACCCACAGCTGTCAGCCCTGGGGCAGGAGAAACTACAGACACCTCTGGCAACCTGGTACTTGGTCACCCTTGTCCTTCCTCAGGAGCTGTGTCTTGGTCAAAGGCAGCTCATCCTGGGGAGGGAGGTGGGGAAGGGGTGTCAGTGCATGTTCTCTTGGAAACCACACTCCCTGATACACCTTTGTTGTTGTGGGACCAGCTCCACTAGTCCCATGTGGTCACTTTCACATACCTCTGGGTGTCCTGCATGTCCTATCTTATCAGCACCAGCTGCTGAGTGCTGATTACTATCTTCTCTTGATATGCTCCTTTTCTACAAAGTGTTGGACCCAGACTGTCCTAGGAATAGACCCAGATTTTCTTGGTGTTTCGAAGCAGTAGGACAAGAGGCAATGGGCAGAAACTGATGCACAGGAAGTTACACCTGGAAATGAGGTAGAACTTTTCTGTGAGGGTGAGCGAGTACTGGAACAGACTGCCCAAAGAGGTTGTGGAGCGTCCCTCACTGGAGATGTTCAAGAAGCATTTGGATGAAATCCTGTGCCATGTGCACAGCGTGACTCTGCTTGAGCAGGGAGGTTGGACCACATGACCCACTGAGGCCCTTCCAACCTTTCCCATTCTATGACAGTGAAACCTGGCTTAGATTATTTTTGGTAATTAACTTAAACTTTATAATTTTTACAAGGGCAAGAAAGAAAGACCTCCCTGCAACACAGTGACAAATGGTCCCTCAGTGCTAAAGAACATTTTTTGCACCCACCTCAAAGAATTGTTTGGGTTTGTTTTTTTTTTCTTTTCCTTTTAAGAGACTTGGGATAATATGTATAAAAAGAAAGACCAGCAGAAGTGAAATCTTGGAATTTGTTTCTTGGGAAATCTTCTTGACTACAAAATTTAATTCCCATTTATTTAACATGTTCTAGCCTGCTTTGAGATTTTAAAGAACAGATGCTCTCCTGCCCTTACTTCTCTAACAGTTTCAATGAAACATTTTTAAATGGCAGCTATACGAATAACAATTTTCAGCAACAAAGAGCATCATTTTATCTTGTCAGAAATTGGCACTTACTGTAAAGGATCTGTTACTACAAAATTAATGCAAGAGCATTATTTATTGTTCTTGACTAGGAAGTAATTTGGTTTGGATGACTTGATAGTCATCATAATCTTCTAAAAATATAAATTAATCTCTGCATTATTAAATAGCAGTTTTAAAATAAACAAAAGGAAGTACAAGCTATGATAAAATTATGGAATTCTTTTTTGTAGGATATTATAAGTGCCAAAACATAGATTTAGGAAGGATTAGGAATATTCATGGAAGAAAATTCTGTCAAATACAGTTAAACAGAAAGATATGGTCTTTAGCTCAGAAAATACTAAAACTTCAGATTAACTGCTGATTTCTGAAAGGGTTTATTTGGGAAAGTATCACAAGAGGATTATACTGACTGTATTCACTATCATTTTTTTCCTAACATTGAAAACTGGACTACATAAATTTTTGTCATGTTCTAATATGGCCGTGTTCTTATAAGTTTTGTGTCAACACAAACTCTCCTTGGAAGTCATATTTGCTTTTAACATTTCATCAGCATTCCTTTATTCCTGTCTGAAGTGCATAACTTTTCTAATGCAGAAAGGACCTCTGACTGGGACATTATAAAAGCACTTTTGAAAGCACTGATTTGAACTATGCCAAATCTGATTTCATGTCTACCTCATCTTAGGTGACTAATAACAAAGCACCTATGTGACAAATATGCCTCTGAACTACTGCTTACAATGTACATGAATGTTACATAACGTAGATATGTCCTCAGCTTGAATCCTTATATGTAAACTAATCTCACTTCATTGCTAACACACAAGGTTTACATTGCACAACCCTATGATTTAGTTCCTGGCATTCCATTTATACAGATATATTCCATGCCATATGGTAAATATTTTTTGATCCTCTAACAAATTACTATTTCAGTTAGGAAGCACAGTAGTGAAATTATTGTATTAACATTCATCCTTGAACTGAAATAGACTTGTTTCCCAAAAAAGCAAGAAGTATTTTATGTCTACTCCAAATGCCAATCATTATAAAGAGGGTTGAATAATTTTTAGGGCTGGATGAATAGTTGCACTGATACTCCTAGAAAGTGAATTTTAAGTTTGCACACTTGAAAGCTCACACCAGAGAAATTATAATTTGTGTGAAATGACATAATATATGGGATGGTAAAAATCCCAAATCTCTCAAACTCTTGACACAGAGGCAGTTAAGCACACCAGACAAGAGTCTGCATCCTTCACAACTACAACCAGGCATGCACACACAATTACTTCACAGCACTTTTACATTTAAACTCTGTACTCAGAAAAAAATCCTGTAGAAACCTATTTTTTCCCATCAATATTACCTTTGGAAAGGCCTATGTCACCTGGAAAGGTAAACCTGTAGCAGTTTATAAAATTTTCTGATGCTGTTTTCTGATAACACTCATCAATTTTCTTCACTCTGTAAAAGATTCAGTGCTACAATGACTACTGCAAGGTCTCCCCTTAGCAACAGTACTAAGTGGTATGACAATGCAAAATGTGCAACTATCTCTATTTCACATTATTGTACATGATGTATTGCAAAGCCATGGCCCTATTGCAGACAGTGAAAATTTGGCCAATTTTAGTGATCTTTTCTTCACAAATCTTGAACAGTTTGAATATATAGTGTCTTTTAGGACCTTAACAATCATTTGTTAACAGTGATCTGAAACTGAATTACTGTGTTTTAAATATCTTGTTCAAAATTTACAAGTAAATAATAAATACAATAAAAATTCCTTTTATAACCAACTTCCAATAAGTGGGAGAAAATTATGTTCTTTCAGAAGTTAGCAGATAGTGATTTTGTAAACTACTTAGCTGCCTTTATTTATTTACAACTTCTAAGATGCTTTTCAACTTATTTCTAGACAACTTTCAGAGTTTGAAATGCTAGCTCAGTACTTATGATCAGTCACAAAAAACAAAATCCAGCAAATATACTTTTCTGATGCATGCTCTCTAGGCTGAAGGAAAATTACCATAGAGTTTAATTTATAAACAATTTTCATCTCTTAACAACATCATTAAATTAAATTCTGTTTCCTGTACATGGATTGAGTAGGAAGGAGAGGGAGGAGATATGGGTAGCAAGTAATCCAATTTGATAGTAAACCCCACAAATTTTAATATGAGGGTCAGAGAACAGCCACTGAAATAATTTCTAATTTGTCACATTGTTATTGCAGTTTTCTATTTCCACTCATAGTATGTCCTATTTTGTGAATTCACATTTTAAAATAATTTTCTTCTTTGCTGTATGACTCAATGAGACAGTTACCAAAGACAGAAAGATATCTGACACAACAATAAGATGAATTTAGTAATGAGTATTTTATTTCTTGGTAACTGTATCTAATGTTTTTTCTGAATTGAAATGAACAGCTCTAAGGGCCCTTTTAAGTATGACAAGAAGTGGAAGTGTCATTTTCTGATTTTCAAAATTTATGCAAAACAATCACTAATGGTGACAATACATGACATTCCATATAGTTCAGTGCATTGATTCAGCAAATATATATCCTTCTTGAAGTACCTTCCATGTGTTAATGTACATATCTGTACTAGAGAACCAGAATACTCTTTTACTGTATGCTTACAGCTATTACCTGGTGTATTATGCCTATCAGAACTTTTACTAAAGACAAAAGTTTCATCTTTGAAAAAAACCCTTCCTATTTTTCTTTATTAGCCATGTCTTTATAATCAAGAATACAGATTCAAGCATTTAAAGGTCTTTTCTGGTTTTTTCCCTCATTAAAAGTCATTGATACCAAGCTTGAAATAAATACATTAATTTTAAACCAAAATTAGTCCAAATGTAAACACTTTCTGAAAATAAGACAGCTGCTGACTTTTGTCGTATGTTCAGATACACCATTCCCCTTTGCATCCCTGACAAATTCCTTGGATGAAAAACAGCTGTTATCCTAAGAAAATGGATTTTGGCACCTTCCTGTTCTTTCACCCCTTGCCTATACCACATTGGAGATCTACAGTTTCCTTTTTTGAGTGAGACTAGCAGAAAATGTGACTGTAGCAGGTAGTAGCAGATCTGATATATTTGGTTCCAGTTAAGTACTCTCTTTAGAGACATTTACCTGACATTTTTTGATTCAGGAGTCTCAAAAGCCATGAGAGGTTCACAGAAGGAAGTAGTGAAATAGTAGCTATTCAAGATTCTGAGATTATTAACAGTCCATTTTTACAGAGGAGTGATATGGGAAAAGATAGGAAGGCATGGGACAATAAACAGCAGGGACACAACAGACACAGGCACACTGGATACACTCAAATCCCTGGAACAAAATGGGTTTCATACAAGAGGGCTGAAAGAGCTGGCTATTGTGATTTTTGAATTCAACTGTCTGTCATCTGCAAAGAACTATGGTGATGATGGGGAAGTGTCTGACTAGTAAAAATTAGAAAAAGAAGTCTAATATTATGACAATTTTGTCTTTAGAAAAGGCAAAGTAGCCCATATGGGCCCAAGAAATGAACTGATCGGCATCATGTCAGCCTCTAAAAAGGTCACAAAAGATTTAGATTCTATTCCAAGTACATGATGGATAACTGTTTCTGGCACAGATTTACAAAGAGCTTGACAAAGACAAAAGCTTTCTGCTATGAAACAAATTATTATGTTGATGAGGAGACACTGGTGGACATATTCTATCTTGTTATTAATAAAGCTTTAACAGCATTCCCATTTGAAAATTGAGAAAACACAAACCTGGCTTTGGAAAAATGAACTACTAGATTAATTGAAAATTGGCTGTTCTGCCAGGCACGAATAGTAGTGATTATTGGCTTGATTTTGGCTGACATCTTCCAGCAATCAGAGGGTTCCAGAGGCCAATTTTTTGCCCCATATGTATTCAACATCTTCATCAGTCACTTAGGTAATGGCATAGAGTGTACCCACACACAAATTTGTAGATGATTATAAACTGAGGGGAGTTGTTGGCACAGAACTTCAGTCCAGAGAGAATTTAAAAAAATTTGAGGTGTGGTCAACAAAACCTTCCTGATTTGTGTTAAGACAAAGTTCAAAGTCAGAAACTATGATGGAAACTCCTGTACATTTTTATGGACTAGGAACTAACAACCAAATAGTGTCACTACTGGGAAGAGCTTTTATTGTTTTTGCATGACCAGATTTTGGTTGAAGGAGGATGTAGGGGGGATTTTTGTGAGAAGCTGCCAGAAGCTTCTCCCATGTCTGGCAGAGCCAACGGTACTGGCCCTAGAATGGATGCACTACTGCCCAAGGTCAAGCCAATCAGGAATGAATGGTAGTAACACCTCTTTGATAACATATGTGAGAAGGAAAAAAAAGTTAAAGTGCAGATGTAATTGTGGACAGAGAATATGTGAAAGGAACAACTCTGCAGAAACCAAGGTCAGTGAAGGAAGAGGGAGAGGAGGTGCTTCAGGCACCACAGCTGAGACTTCCCTGCCGTCCATGGTGAAGATGATGGTGAAGCAGCTGCAGCCCTTCAGGCCATGGAAGTCAATAGGAGTGCAGAGATCCACCTGCATCCTACTGAGGAGATCCATGTAACAGTGAGTGGATAACTGAAAGGAGGCTGTGGTCCCATGGGAAGCCTTTGCTGGAGTAGGCTCCTGGCAGGACCAGAGGTGTTCCAACAGATATAAAATCCAAGGGAAGGTAGGGTCAAGACATACCCACCTCATGCTTTGGCTTAAGTACCATTTGGGTTTCCTGGGTCCTTTCCCCAGGTGGGACTTCCCGTCATTTGGCCACTTAGGAGTTGGGTTAAGGGGTCCAGGGTTGGGGTGTAGAGGATTTCGTCTGGTGTGCCAGTGATTGGTGGGCACTGCAGGGCTGAGATACAGGGTGTCTAGGGATGTATGGAGCCATGCATCATCTCAACAGGGCAAGACTTGAGTTGCCCCTTTCCCCACACAAGCACCTGAAAGGTTTTGAGCCAGCAATGTCTTCCAGCCTCTCACATGGGGGTAACATGCTTTTAAGATTTAGTTTATTTCTCATTATTCTGCTCTGTTTTTGTTGGTAATAAATTCAATTAATATCGCCAGGTTCAGTCTGCTTATCCCATGACAGTATTTGGTGAGTGATCTCTTCCAATCCTTATCTCAACTCACAAACCCTTTGGTATATTTTCTGTCCCCTGTCCAGTTGTGGAGGGGAGTGATAGGGTGGCTTTGTTGGGTACCTGGCATCCAGCCAGGGTCAACCCACCCCAGAGCTTAAAGATTATAGTGAACCCTTGATAGAACAATGCAGTGTCATTGCATGGAAGACAAACAATGCATTGGTCTGTGTTGAGATGAATATGGCTAAAAGATCAAGGAAAGCTGCTGTCACTCTCTATCTGGCATTGGTGAAGTTATACCCAGAGTATGGCATAGAGTTTTGCCTTCCATCCAGTTCAAGAAGAATATAGAGAAACTAGAGAAGTTCAGCACAGGGCTTCCATTATAAGCAGGGACCCAGAGCACACGTGCTGAGAAGGGAGGATGGGGGAACAATTGCTCAATACAGAAAAGAGAAGAGTGAGGGGAAATCTAGTAAATGTCTATGGCCATTTGAAGGACGGCTACAAAGGCAACAGAACTACACTCTTCATAGTAGCACCAAAAAACATAACAAAACAAAGTTACCATAAATTATGTCTTTGATATTTTAGGCTGGGAAAAAAGTTATTAACAGGGTAGTGCTACTGCCAGCATAACACAGCATTGGAACTTGTTGCCTAGGGAGGTCAAGAGACTTCTGTTCTTGGAAATTTTCAATGCTCTGCTGCACACAGTCATTGCTGACCTGGCCTGATATTGGCAACAGTCCCCTTTCAAATAGAAAGTTGTACTAGATGACCTCCAGAGTTACTAAGTCTTGCTCTTTTATTGCAAATCTTAGCAATTTTTGTAGGTTAGTGAAGACCTGCGATCAAGATCACAAGAGATATTGACCAAAAGAGAAACCCAGATTTAATTAAAAAAAAAAAAAGAAAACAACCAAACTAACCAACGAAAACAAGAAAACCCACCAAAATTCAAACCTGCGAAGAACGTTCATGCAAAACAAACAAAACCAAAAAAAGGAACCAAAACATAGATAATATTTATAAAGAAGCCCACTTGAGAAATGTTCTGATATTTCAGATATTCTCCTGGTATTTAGGAGTTTTACCCACGTTCTGTGAAATCCAAAATCCTATTTATGCTAATATAATGCAGTATGCAAGATTTTATTCTGGCACAAAAGTGCTTCAGAAACAGACAGGAAAAAAATATTTATTTACGGTGATGTTGTGTGTTAACTTTTACTCATATATAAACAAATTATATTTTGCATGTTATCTATACAATGAAATTCATACCTAATATGAGAGTTTGCAAGTAAAGCAGCAGCATCCTATGATGCTTAGAGGTCTTAAAAGAAAGAATAAGGCAACATAAATCTGTCACCTCATCAAGTGCATTGTAAAAAAGAAATTTAAAAAAAAGGTGTTAGTATCACCCAACAACACTATTCTCTTACCTCATTATTATAAAACTTTTTCTGAGATCTAAAATGATTGAATAAACATGTTCCTTCACCTTGTAGGATGCAGTTGCACATACAAGCACATTGCACCAGAGCTCAGGATTTGCCCCAAGTAGTTAAAAATGTGGAGCAGTACTTTGATATTTTTCTTAAGTCCGAGGTCATCAGACTTATCCAAAACTATGCAGCATGCATTTAATAAAGGTATAGTGGTAGTAGATGGAATTGCTCTTGATTCTGCCTGCTCCTTTTCAGATAATTTGTTTCCAGGAGCAAGCAAGCACCAAGATTCCTGGGCTCATAAAAACAGACATCATCAGCCTTGTGCAAAGCCTAAGCAAGGAACATTCTGACAGGCCACTGCACTTCTGTTTTCCAAAACTCCCCTTAGCAACTTTAGTTGACATCCACCTTTTTTGGATGGCTGCCCACCACAAGATGTGCAGTGGGGTTTATATGACTTTGCATTGTGTAGAACTAGGATGCAATAAATAAACTCTGTTTTCCTGCTTTTCAATCTACACACAGCATTCAGTAAGTATTACCTTGGATACCTTTCTAATATATATTTCTGGCAAAATGACAAATGATGCAAATAGAAAATCAAATCCTGATGGTTAGTCTGAAGCCTGAAATTTCTTTCCCATAGAAGCAGCTTGAATGGGAGTGTTTCCAGAGGTTTTGGCAAATTTTGGCTGCTAATGTAAATTTCTAAGTACAGTAATAAAGAAAATCTTAAACTGAAGACTGGCAGAGTGATTGCTTGCTGTTTGGCTTCCTGTGGTTGCAATCAGAAATGACTTAATAAAGCAGCTGTGGTTCAGGCTGTGTTTCACAATTTCAGTGTTATCCATGAAGCAACAACATTATACTTGTCTGTTAAATTGCATTCCCTCATCTGCTCCTTGTTGCAAGTTTGTTTTACTCGCTTCTTTAAGATACAAAATGGAAAGAGGATTATTGAAATTCAGAGAGGCAGTGCCAGATGAACATTAAGGGACCTTATCACCAGTCTGTGATCCAATATGGACTAATCTGTTGACTTCTACCAGCTGTGAAATAGGCCATGCCGTACAACTGAGAATCTGCACGGTGTGAGCAACAGAAGAGTGCAACCAGCTTGACCTACAAGCCAAGATTGCTGGTATTCAACAGTCTGGAGCTGCAATATGTGAGATATATGTGATATGTACTACACCCATTAGGGGAAAAATTACAGCTCTTTTCACAGCCCCATAGAACATCTTGGGTTGGAAGGGACCTCTAAAGATCACCTACTCTTAACACTCCCGCCATCAGCAGGAATGTCTTTCACTTGATCAGGTTGATCCACTACATCCAGTCTGACCTTGAATGCATCCAGGGATGGGGGATCATCTTTTGAGCATGAAAAGATTAATTTCACAGTTTCTTTAGTTTTTAGAAAATTTGATGGAAAAAAAGGCCAAAGGGTAAAAATACAAACTTTTCAAGGAAAAAGTCAAGTTAGAAACATATGGAAATTTATTATATGTAAATATTAAATAAAGGCAATGAAAATACTTCAAATGGATAGCAGATTAATATAATGCAGAATGCTAAACATGCATGCTAAGAATCTCATTTTATGAGAAAATTTCTCTGAGTTGCTCCGCACAAGGTATTTTATTCTGGAAAAAATCTGTACATCAAAATATAAACAATTCCCATTTTGTTATAAAGAAAGAAAATATATTCAAGGTAATAATTTCCATTTTTATAAGAAGAGTTAGCAAATCATGACTCCCATTGTTGCAACTGGTACTATAAGCTGTTAAGAATCAAAATCACTCTCTGCTACACTGATGGAAATTTTTTTCAAAGATTGATCTAAAATATCCTACATTTACTGTTTCCACTTTACAATGTTTAAAAATAAGATATTAAGCCCCAGCTATGTCACTGTAACCCTGCTTTTACATGCCATGTTAATGCAATTGTCAGTAAATATCTCTTGTACCTTATTAAAACATTTACAGAACAGGTGATTCTCTGAAAGGAGCTAAATCAACAGTGTCACCTGATCCTGAATCAATGCTCATGAGCTGTGCCAGTGTGCCAAAACAGCAGCCCACTGCTACTAGTTTTAAATACATGAAAAAGCATTTGGAAATTGTCCAATTAATTTCCTGAGAAACCAAAAGCCTGAAGAAATCTTCTATTTTCAGATATACTTACAGAATTTAATGTCTCCCTGTAGAGAGACACAACACCATGCCTCCTTACAAACCTGTGTAGGCTATATTTCAGTTCTGTCAGGGGAAAAAAAGTTAGACCTTACTTTGCTCAGTCATCTTATCCAAGGTATTTTTTCTTTTTTTTCCATCACAGCAGCAGTAACTCCTAATGACTTCCATATCAATAACCGGAGAACTCAAAAATCATGTTAACTGTGAAGCATCCCCTGATTCAGTAAATCTATTACTATTAATATAACATACAAAGTCCTATTCATTTAAAAAAAAAAAAAAAAAAAAAAAAGAAGGGAATTTTTGAATACTCTTCCATAATTGATTTGAAATCTTGGAGTTGCACAGTATTCTTCCCCAATTCTACTTTTGGTTCACTCTTTTTAAGAAGTGTTAGGTTGGACCTTTTTATCCTTTCATTGGAGATTCTGGTGTCTTTGAAAGAGGCTATTTTAAAGAAATTAATAAAAACACATACCAAATATTTTTGCAGTTACTACCCTTTCTGCTGGTATTTTCTCTGTTTCTGTGCAAAGAAAGGATTTGCCATATTCTTAAAATCTAGTGCAACTCCAGGTGGTTCATGTGAACAACTCTTTAGAACCCTAGTTGTTACTTTGTTTCATTAGAGTTTTGCTTTAAGACACTTCATATATTTGCAGCTTCCATTTCCAAAGTTAAATGACAATGGTTAACTTTTATTTGGATTCCAAGATAGATGGAATCCATCCTGAAGCTAAGATTTGGATTTTGAAATTAACAAATTATTGCAATTAAGTAAAATGTATTCAGTGCCAATCAACCTTTGGCACAAACATTCAGTGAAAATGCTATGGTAATCAATGTTATTTACGTACCAGGGATATATATCGCAGCACACTGTCTTCTTGTAAAACATAATGAGGGCACTGGTGGATGCATTAAATACAGAGGAAGAGTGTTTTCTCAAAAAACCCCAATCAACCAACAAACCAACCAACCAAATTATTTGGCATACTGTTTTTGAAGATTGTGTGATCTGGTTCTTTTTTTTCCATCCCCTCGTTGCACTGATTGACACCAGTTAACAGGAATCAAGAGTTGTTTTTTATTGTTTTTTCCCCTCACCATATAGAATTTGATAAGCTGTACTGCTAAGAAGTTTTATTGATTTCTATTGCTTGGAAGCTTTTTTGGACTCGTAATACATTAAAATCTATATAACATGGAAAATGGCGAGCATTTTGACTACAATAACTAACACTCACTATAGACTCAGTCCTCCTATGAATAGGAAATCATGTGAATTTTGTACCTACTTCAGTGCCCTCCAGACCCATTTATTAAAAATCATAATATCATACCTCGGTCTTCTTATTCTATACTTAGACATGTCTAGCTCCTGAACTTAAATAATTTTCAGAATTTTTGTAATGCTCTCAAGTGTTTGAGTCTTTTTCCAATAATAGCTATCTATTTTTCTCAGAGTGTACTCTGGTAAACTTGTACTTAAACTGGTACAAGTTTAAGTTTGTAAAATTTTCTTCAGATTGGTTATTCCTAAATATTATGTAGATTTTTTGCTTCATTGTGTGAGGTTATTTTACTGAAAACATGTTAAGAGCTGTATAATATAGAAAAATGTCAAGGATTTTGTCTAAAATAATTAACAGTCTTTATGAACACAGGCACCGAGACAAATAAATGAGGATTTTTTTCTTCATTTTTCATTTATTATCTAGTCTTCTGAGGAGGCTATATCCCCTATTTAAAATCGGAAAATATCTACTTTGTACTGAAGTGGGTGTAGTATGTATATTTAAATAATGGATATTAAAAACATGAATTACAACCTAACCCTTTAGCTTTATTATTTTTTTAAATGCAATCATTTCCAACAACTTACAATTCTTATGTGGGATCAATTTTATCATTCTAGATAAGCCACCCACATATGAAAACAAAAAAACGCAGACACACACGATTCATTTTGTGTTTATGGCTTTGACCATTTTGAACATGAGCATTTCCCCTTTTAGTATATCTCATATTATGGCAATGGAGAAGGTATGAGTGATAAAAATGGACACTTATAACTGTCCAGAGAAAGTTAAAACACTACTGAAATTGCTCACATTTCTCACAGATGAATTATTTTACTTCAGGTTGCTTATTTTTTTCCATTAACTTTAAATCCAATACATTATTAAGATGAAGGTAGCAGTCTTTCTTAATTTGTAGTCAAAAGCAACAAAGCACACTCTCACACACACACATCTCAGACAGCTAATGGAAAAAGAAATGAAGGACATGAGAACAGTCCCCAGCAGTGTTAAATGAAGGCACAGTGAGAGCAGTCTCAGAAGGGCTTGCCCCCTCTGTTTATTTTAGATGGACAAAGAGCAAGTACTGCATGTCAATTGCAACATCGCTATACAGGGAAATAGTGACTCGTCAGGGCTTTTTAGCTTTTTAGAAGCAAGAACCATCATAAAGCTGTCTCTGGTTGATTCCTATGGACAGCCTGTCCACATTCTCGAGTGTGCTTTATGGATCACATGTTCTCATCTGCTTTGGAAGGGGAACCAATTAACACACAAGTGTAAACCAAAGCACAGTAAATGCAATTGGAGATTTGCTTCTAAACAATGATGAAACTTTCAACTGGAGCCTTCTCATACATTAAGAAATCCTTGTGCAAATGCAGCACAGCTGACAATAATGTACAACAGCCCTGTCATAAGGGGGTCCCTTTTAAACTCATTGTTTGTCATGTTTAACAAGAACTGCCAATTGTAAAGTTATTATTTTCAGCTGAATACACAGGGAAGATTTGAATTCAGATAAGAAAATTTCTTCTCCACCTTCATGGCTACAAAGATGGCCTAGCGATGAGAAAGGTCTCAATTTGTTATTAGGTGCAGAAAGAATTCCTACTCTATTAAAGACACATTCCTTCCTCTCTGATGCTCCTTAAGGTTTTCCCATTACACAAGACTAATATAACAGTGTTAAAAGACTTGGGTTTGAAGTTATTTGAAGGAAAAAGGTGCAACCAGTCACTGAGTCAGTCCTAGCAGATTCATTTGTGATGCCTGTTCAAGGAGTTTTAGGGCTCCCTAGAACTCATGCTTTCATGCTGCCAGTCAATAGTAAGCTAACTCTTGAATTAATTGTGGTATTGAGGTACTAGTGCTATCAATCCTACAGGTAGATGGCAATGTCTTGCTAAGAATGAAACTTCTTTCCATCCAGTTTTGGTTTAGCAGCTTTTAAACGCTGCATTACTGGCTTCTGCATTTCAAAGATCAGTATATGAAGCTCTTTCCTTGCTTCTTCCTCATTTCCCAGAGCACTGCTCAGTGTAATTTCTTGCCATTTTCTCTCAATATTTTCTTTAGAACACAACACTCCAGTGTTAGTTTGTTTTCACATAATCAAATTGAATAACAATTAATAAATCATCATGGGCAGTGGTCCAGTGCCCTGGTATGTATTAGGAGGCACTCCAGCATGAACTGTGCATATGATTTAGGCTCACCTTTGATTTTTCAGAAAAATGGTCCAGCCAAAATATTAAAATTTGAAGTAAAGCACCAGACTTCTGCTGAAATATCTAAGTACAGTTTTCATGCTTAAGATCTATTTGAAAAACTGTCTTACTTATGCCAAGTCCTATTGATATCACAAGGGCAAAAAGTACTTTACACCTTATGGAAGTTGTTAGTTCTTACAAGATTAAGCCAATGATACAGAGTATGATGGTAAGATGGAATATGACTGCAAATCTGGCACCTGAAATTCCTTTATAAATGAATGGACTTCCTCTAGTTTGGAAGCTCAACCTATTTTTTGCTTTCCTTTCAAATATTTCAAGTTCAAAGGGTAGTGGTAAAACTTCTCTTCACAACAGCATCAGGAAAGAGAATCACAAACCTGAAAAAAATTAGTTTGGGCAAATTAGGGATGAAATACATATCTGTGCAATGCAACATATCAATCATCACCTTTTTCTTAATCATTGACTTAAAAAAAGCTCCAGATCTAAATTTAGACATGCAATTTGTAAGCCAGATTTTCCAAAGTACTAAGCATTTAACAGCTCCCATAAATTCTTGCAGGGGTTGCTGAATTCTTGGTACTTGTAAGTATTCAAAACCATATATCACTATCTAAAAAAATATTTGGAAACCTAGCCTCACACATCTTTTTCGAAAAATTGTATTCTCCAGCTGAACGCATCATGGGTTGATGTAGTCTTGATTTTATTAATTGTAAGGAATAAATAATCAAATAATTTCTAACTGAGAAGTGAATACAAATTTATATTCAGTAGTGTATCAGGCATCTAGAGCATAGAAAAATGCATTCTTTTCTCTCTTTCTGGAAACAGCTATTGAAACAAGGGTACAGTGGAAGTACCATTTTGTAGTTTTAAAATATGATTCAGTTCGGTTGTGTGTTAGTTTTTTGGTATGTGGTTTTTTTCCCCCCAAACTTATACATGTTACAGTTTTCTAATTCACCTTGGAGTGATCATTTCTTAGGGATACTTGGTTATATTATAAATGGTTTTGAATTACGATATTCTGAAGCCTTAGTAATTGTCACTGAAAAGATAACACCTCTCCCTTCAGGCATATATTGATTTGATCTTACATATTCAAATATACTTCATTTCACTTTCCAGACTAAAAATAAGGTAGAGAAAAACTCACCATCCCATCGTGAAAGGCTTGTCAATGTTGTCTGAATATATGACTTATTTTCTAGTAAAAAATTATTTTTCAAAATAAATAATGAGAAATTTCTATCTTGGTTTTTATAGAGCTTAATGACTGTATAGCTATTTCTTTCAACATCTACAATTTTCAGTTCAAATAATTTTCATTTTATTTCTATTTATTTCTATTTTTTTTTTTCATACTAAAGCTCTTGGAAGACAAGGAAGAACCCTTGACAAGAAAAACCCACTAAATCTTCAACGAGCAATGAATTCACAATAGTTTTTACTGTATGCCAAAATTCTTAGGAAATTCATGAAAGAAATTTCATGGGAAGGGAGAAAAATAAAAAAGGAGAACTTTAACATTTTAAATGTAATGCAGAAAAATTCTGTTTCACAATGAAGTCCAGAAGCTGTGCAGAAGATTCTGCTATTTCTAAGAATTTTACTGGCAAACATTACCTGCGGTATCCTGGTAGTAATGAATCATTTCTGTATTTTCACATCTATTTCTAATGAGAACAGCAATCTTTTATGGCTATTTAAAGCCTGTAGATTTCCCCCAGAGTGATCCTATCCAAACATCCAATGCTGTTGGTAATGGCTGTTTCCTCTCACTACAGACTTAAGAGGCAGTCTCCTCAAGGACCACTGCAAGGGATGACACATGAAAATTCTTCCTCCTCCACTCTCCTTCCACTGGTACCCTAGGGTCATTTTCAAGTTCTGTTTGGCTTGTACTATATTTTGAAACAGGAAACTTGTGATTGATTTCAAATACAGAACTGTAGGCATCATGGCATAATGTGTTGCCACCAAGAAATCAATGTAATGAACTCAGAGTAAAAATGCAGATTAAGGAAATTATACTGCAAAATTATTCAAAGACTACTTCTAGGAGCATTTATACTCCAGGCTTCTGTCCAAATGTCTCTTCTACACTTGTTCTGTAGGATTTGCCTCAAACTCATGCAGGGAAAACATTTAAAAATAGCATAGAAATGTAATAGTTCAAAAGTATACAAAATAATAGCTGTTCAGTATTTTGATCACTGAGTTTCAAACTCGTTTAATTAAAAAACTAGATTAAAAAACCCAAAAATACATGCCTTTTTGGTCTTGTTTTTGTTTCTTTTTTCCTTAGACCGTCCTGAATTACATTGTAAAATTTTATATCCTTTCAGAAAATAGACCCCTTCTGTAGAGTTTCATTTTAATGATATTCCAGACGCCTGTTACACAATTTAATAAATGCAGTTTCATAACCTCCCACTCTTTTGTGAAGAGTAATGTTGAATTATGAGGATATGAAAGATCTGTTAAGAAGAGAATTTTCAGGAGTGTTTTGCTGATATGGAAAGCTAATATATTAGATGAATTGCGGCATGTGAAAAGAAGAAAAATGAGAGAAAAAAGAGGTGCTAAATGAATGCTTTCTATACAGTCTGATGACTGTATTACATTGAAATAACTGAAATATTCATTTCTCATGAAAGTGTCTTAAATTGAGTGTCATGTCTTTAAACAAGCAAACAAAACTCAGTACTTCTTAAGAAATTAGAAAAAAAAAAAAGTATTTCTACTACAGCTAAAATTTTTCAGCCTATTCTTTTTCTTCTTTTTTTTAATGTACACCTATATTTTTCTTGAAAACAAAACACCAAAAGAGAAAAAGAGAAAGTACAGTTAACCATCTGAAGTAAAGATATACATTAAAATTTCCTAGTCTTGCATTTAGTACATGCCAATAACTTTTGAAAGCAAAACTGATACAATAAGGTAACATATAAAACTGGACTTCAAAATGTCTTTTTTACTTTTCTTCAGACATGTATTTCATACATATCCGATTTGAAATGAATACATAAGTCTATGGAGATATGTCCCTCACTATTACTTGACAACACTAAAATGCAATCAAGGATCCTGTTTGGGGACTGCATTCCCATCAAAATGCTATTAAGCAATCAATTATTTAAAGCATGGCACATGACGTTGACATTCTTCATTATTTTATAAGAGTCATTAAACTTCAGAGTAACTACTGCATCTAGTTATATTAATTATTGTTACCCAGAGAACACTGCTTTTCCCTTACAGCTCTCTGAATAATGCAAAACAAAGTACTTGTTGATACAGAACAAGATTTTTCAATTTGGACCAAAAACCATTTAGGTTCAAATAAATGAATATACAACTTGGGTATATTAGAGATATGTAGTTATCCATTTATGTTTTTAAGGAAAAGTTTCAGAAGCCACTGAAATTATGGGAAATCTTTCTCTTAATTCCTGTTGTTTTGTATGCAATATTGCATGATATCTGTTCTGATCAGATTTTTTTGTGCTATTATCACTTATCTTTACTTTTTACCTCTTGATGTTGATCTTTCTCCAAAAATTGAAAAGGCTCACAATGTCAAATCATGATCTCTCTTTAGCCAACAGTATGAGTTCAACTCTTTCTGTTGAACCTGTTATTTGAGGACCAGAGAATAAATTGTTAAAATTAAAAAATATCAACCTTCTTTTTCAAAGAGACCTCAAAACAGTCATTTTTTAAATTTCCTTGCACCTTCTCCCTTTATTAGCTATATTCCTGTTTATATAATTAACTGTCCCAATGTCCTTTTTTCCCCCCATAACATTACATTAGGAGCCCAAGATCAACTACTGATCCTTTAAAACCTTCAAGTCTTAAGTTTCTAGGCTCTAGTCTCCAGCCTTCTGGCCTGACCTGCAATTATTTTATTTCTTTTTCGGAGGTGAGATACCCACCAAAGCTGCTCTATCACTCCACTCCTTAGCTAGGCAGGGGAGGTAAAATATGAGGAAAAGTTCATAAGTTGAGATACTGAGAGGGAGAGGTCACTGTCACAGGCAGAACAGACTTGGAGAAATTAGAGTCATAGAATCATAGAATATCCTGAGCTGGAACAGACCCACAAGGATCATCAAAGTATACCTCCTGGCCCTGAACAAGATAACCCCAAGAATCATACCCTGGGCCTGAGAGTGTTCAAATATTTCTTGAACTCTTGCAGGCTTGGTGCTATGATCACTTCCCTGGGTACCCTTCCCCTCAAGGGAAAGGACTTTTTCCTAATATCCAACCTAAACCTCCCCTGACAAAACTTAAGGCCAATCCTTTGGGTCCTGTTGCTGGTCACCACAGAGAAGAGATCAGTGTCTGCCCCTCCTCTTCCCTCACAAGGAAACTGTAAGACCACAATGAGGTCTCCCCTTAGTTTCCTCTTCTCTAGGCTGAACAGACCAAGTGACCTCAGCAGCTCCTTTTGTAGCTTCCCCTCTTCACCTCCAGTTTCCCACCTTGCCCTCTAGTTGAATTTATTATGAGTCAAAATTAGAGCAGGATAATGAGAAGAAAAACAAATCCTTAAAACACACCATCCAGGTTTAACTTAATTTTTGATTCTCTGCTTTCTCCTCCATGCAGCAGCACAGGGAGACAGGAAACAGAGATTACAGTTCATCACATATTGTTTCTGCTGCTGCTTCCTCCTTCAGAAGAGGAGTCCTTCCCCTGCTCCATTGTGGGTCCCTTCCACAAGGTGCAGTCCTTCAAAAACAGATTCCCCAGCCACCACTGCTCAGTCCAGCCAGCAAACTTTCTCTAGCATGGTCTCCTCTCTCCATGGGTCCACAGCTCCTGCCAGAAGCTTGCTCCAGTGCAGGCTTCTCATGGGATCACAATCTCCCTTCATGCACCCACCTGCTCTGGCACGGGACTCCTCCACAGGCTGCAGGGCCATCTGTGCTCCCCCATGAACCTCCATGGTCTGCAGGGGGACAGGGACAGCTGCCTCACCACAGTCTTCATCATAGGCTGCAGGGGAATATTTGCTGTGGAACCTGGAGAACCTCCTCCTTCTAAACTGGCCTTTGTGTCTGCAGAGCTGTTCGTCTCACATGTTCACATGCCTCATTTCTCCTGCCACAATTACTTTTTTTCCCTTCTTAAGTATGTTATCAGAGAGCCATTACTACCATCACTGATGGGCTTGGCCTTGGCCAGCAGTCGGTCCATCCCAGAGTCACTTGTCATTGGCTCTGCTGGATATGGGGGGAGCTTCTGCCATCTTCTCACAGAAGCCACCCCTGCAGCACCTCCTCCCCATCCCCTACGAAAAACCTGGACTGCAAACTCAGTACACTATCTGAAAAGGTTCTTTAAATTCAGATACTTTTAGGAGATTGGACTAAAGTCATGCTATTAGATCTGTATGGTCTTGTCTCCAACTCTCTATCCCTACTTTCCTTGTTTCACCTATACTGCTGTGTATATATGCCTGGTAATGTTCTACCCAATTTAATGCTTTTTTACCCTTTTTGACTAGTGCTATATTCACTCCAAGTAGTTATGAAAATTTTAATAGTAGTCTGGTGCAATTTTCCATGGAGACAGCTATAAGATGTACTGTTAAATGAAAACACTTCATCAACAAGTGTGCCCGAGATCATCAGCAAGCCATCCTTAATCAACTGAGGGCATGTCTTACTGGTTATTAAGGAGTGTTGATCCCCAGGAAAACAAAACACACACATGTAAGTGGACTTGTTTCTTTATGGTGCTCTATTGCAATTTTTCTTTTACCTGTAAATTTTATCACCCTTTTTCATTTATTGGCCAGGACTTACTTATATCAGCTCAAGCCTTCCTGTTTCTTAAGAATAAGCCATATACTTGTCCAGCAGTGTTTGGAGTCACCCAGAACTACAGAAAAATGAGGACAACCTGCTTTATGTATTCTTAGCCAGCTCCTTAAAACACTTAGAACCAAGAATTTCAAGGCCTCTGATTTGATTTATCTTCTCTCTAGGAAAGAAATGGGAAACTGGATAAATATGAAGGCCAACCATGCAGGACCACCAAACATAGACAGTAAGGGGAAAATAACAGCAAGTTGCATTACATGATTCATGGGTCTCTGAATGATTGGTGGATTTCTTCCCTGAGTAACGAAGAAAAACAAGCCCATAGTCAGTAAGCTTAAGTTCCCTAAAAAAAGGAAATGTATTTCCACCCAACTTTCCTTCTAGGGAAGCACAGTTTGAGAGACTTGGCATAGAGAGCTTTATCATCTACCAGTTGTTATTCCTGAAATGAAGACAGCAAGAATGAAAGGAATAAAATCCCCTTGAGTCATGAGGAAAATATAGAAGCAACACTGATTGCATTTTCAATAATCTGTGTAAATACATAATAAGATTTTTTGATGATATTTACAGAGTGAAATCTAATGAAAAATAAATGGGAGGTGATCGCAATCTATTTATAGAGAAGCTACAAGGAGAATAAAGGACTAACTTAATCATATACATAATTTACAGCAAGTTATTCACTCAACTGTCTCTTTCTATATAGTGCTGTTTCTGTTTTCCATGGTAGTTTAGACTGAACAGTCACAGCTGTCTCTTCTTCTTTTAATATTAATAGAGAGGGAGCTCTTCTGGAGACATGGTGCCTGATCCAAGCACAAATAGTTTATGGCCATGTGTGATGTAGGTGGCATGTTTTTATAAACACTCCAGTAAAATCATAAGGTATTTGAAGACAGAGTGGGCTGTTGTGGCTGTTTGTATTTATTCTTTTGAATTACTTTAATCTCTGGAAGATTTTAGGTTTATTAGGTTTTGGCTGAATTTTCATATGCTACTTTTAGTTTTGAGTCAGAAAGGAAGCATAGCTAGAAGGTGTAACTGGAATCAGTTTCAGTCTTCTCTTAGTCCTTCTTTAACTAGACCAGTTCCAAGATCATCTCAACACTTCCGTATTTTGAATATCACCTGGAAAAGAATACTCTTTTTTTTTTACAGTCCATGCTCCATTCATTAGCTTTTTAAATTTTATTTTTAAAACAACTTTCTTAAGAAGAAGTAAGACTAAGTAGCCCCTTAAAATTGAATAACAGTTCACAATCAGTACAAGTGGGCAGGAAACAAGAAAACCTCCATAATCAAGTAGGATTTCACTGCAGTAGAGCTTAGATTTTTTAATTCAAACCCATTTAGGAAGGTTCTTGAATTTTGTTCATATGTCCTCTAAGCTAAGTTCTAATACTGTCAGAATGTATGAATAAAGTAATACTAATTAAACATTCTTCATGTAAATTTTTCACTCAGCTGAAACATTAGTCTTTAAATTCATTTTTGCAAACAGATTGAAAATTTTCCCTGTTGAGTTGCATTGCACCAGCCTGACTCTCAAATCTGTTGTATAGTGAATGGCTTCAAATATACTGGCAGTGTTATCTAATAAATGCATATTAATTTAAATAAATAACAGATGTTTTACTTCCCTCTGCTTACTGAGCAATTTGAGCAATCAACCTTTTTCACATGAAAATTACAAGATGTGGAATTAAATTTAAATCTATAGTGCATCTAAATTCCAACTTTAATAGAAGGCTGATTCCAAGAGCTGCAGGGAAAAAAGAACCACCCATAACCTCTGCCTCCCCCCGAAAAAAACTCCAGAAAACAAACCTAAACCAACAACAAAACCTTTATTAGCTGCAATTCATATTTAATGCATTTTTTCCTTAGGAAGCCACATACTCTTGTTGTTCTAATATCTTAGCAAACATTCATTTATTAAGATCTCTGCAAGTCACACCGCCAGAAATTGGTACAAACCAATTTTTCATTAAATGTTCAGTTCATTCTCACTCACTTCTTGCAGTGCCCAGTCTTCATATAGTTCACATAATTAAGTATTTGTCAAGTTTGCATTTCCAAGACTTTGAGTTAAATACAAGTTTAGCTGAGACACATAATGCACAGTTTGGATTAAAGTTATTTTTAACCTGTGAGGTAATATCTATTTTAACCAATAAATCTAACAACTGTATACAGTTATACAGGTTACGCACCTAAAATAATGCAGTGCATAAAAAAATTAAATATAATACATTTAGCATAAATTTTATATTTCAGAGTAATTGTATCTTTGTGGTACTCTTTCAGAACACGTCTTATCCTTTTTACATTCTGGCAGTAAGACTTCATAGGATTTTCATGCTTTCAGTAGGTTTGTCATCACCAAATTCTGCCTGCCAGAATTTCATTTAACCTCAGACTTTATTAAGACTAGACACACATTCTTTATATGCATGCTCATGGGCTGTGATCAGCAACCCTGCTTAATGCCAAAGTACCATTTATTTTGAAGGTAATTTACTGTGAATTTAAAACAAAGTAAACTGCCCATCTTCCTTGAAATATTATCTTGTCATAGTAAATTAAGCCAGCTTTTGTTCCGTAATCATTTTCTTTGCTAACACTTTGTCATCAAGAAAGTCCTGTCTTTACTCTGCTGCCTCTGTTTTCCCTCCATCATTCAGGCCAAGACCAGCACCAGATGTTCATCAGTGAACTTAACTACAGCACTCAGAACAAGTAGATTTTTCCTTAGCTAATTATCTAATTATCTAATTTTCTTAGCTAATTAACTTCTATTGGGGTGGATGTGTGACATTTTTACTTACCTTCATCCTGCTTCACTGTGTCAGGTTCTGTAGATATTATCGTAACAAAGATGTTCTAGCTCCCCAAATAAACTTGGGGTTTGAAAAATCATTTTTGGTATTTCCAAATTTATCAATACCTAGTGATCTACATACCTTATTCTAAGTAAATACCAAATGTACTTAGAATTTTTTTTAAAAGTTGACAAGTTCTGAGGAAAATGTTGATTCTCAAGGAAAAAAAAAAAGACAAATTTAAAACAAACCAAAAAACACAAAAAACCCCCAGCAAACAATCAAACTAAAAAACACAAAACAAAGATACCTGAAAAAAAAAAATATTTCTGTTTACCTAACTGGATTTAGGATATTCATTTTGAGGCATTAAAAAATTAATCCATTCCTACTCTACTAAATTACAAGGTGCGTCAGCAGAATAGCATAACCATGTTGCATCCATGGATAGAAAAGGACTACTACCAACTAATGAAAATACAATTTCCATGAAACTGTGTTCCATCTCAGAAAAGTATTTGTTTTGCTAGACTTTCAGACATTTGGCTAACAGAATACAGTTGCTTTTCAACAAGGACAGAGGTTCCCAAAGTCATCTAAACCTTCATTTTAGTTCTGGTAAACTAAACTTGACAACCAGACAGCAGTGAATCACAAAAATCCATATACCATTGAATCACAACAAAATATCACAAGAATTATCTAATACCTCCAGACACTGAGAGCCTAAGTTCATTGGTGGAAGCATTAGGACGCTAGACTAAAGTCTTTATAAAACAAATAGGCTTCTGAAAACCTGCTACTGAATCTGTATTTTCTGACTATGGCCTATCAGAAGATTTTCAGTGATTAGAATGTAAAACGTCAAACATAATTAATGTATTGGTTTTCTTTTGCTAAGCTGATAGGGGAAGAAATTCTTCTCAATAAATTCCACATACTGAGCTCCAAATTGCCCTGACAACCTAAATCATACATTTCTGGTAAAACCTGTAAAATGTTTAGAGCTATGGGGCTTTTTGACAGTTATGCAAAGCAACAAATATTGATGACTGGAAAAAGTAACAGGTAATACAGATTAGGTCACAGTAAATTACCTCATGCTGCCATTAACCTTTCAGTTCTCAACTGCCTAATGGCCAAGCTAGAATTCATTTATATTTTTAGTAGGAAGAAATATTAAATGGAGAGTATTTAATTTATGCCTCATTTCTATCATGAATGTAGATAAAAATAATGAGCAAATTAAATGCTCCTATTCACAATAGTGCTAAAATTTTCCCCCAAGTTTTTCTAACTCTAAAATATCAATTATTTATTATATTTGAAATCAAATTTCAACTTTACAGGTAACAGAGGCTGTATTCCTTGAGCTGGAAAATGTGAAGTGTTTGACATGGGGTTTATGGTCTTATTGTTTCCAAGCAGAACTCTTATATTGAAGTTATTTCCTGGTCTAGTCATTTAACTGTGCTCAACAGAGAATTTCAGGGGTTCTGACATCTATTTTCTGATTCTATTGCAAAAATAGAATATCTACTTATTTTTACAATTTTAAATACAATATAAAACTATATATATTCTGTATAGAACAAAAAGTTAAATATACAATATGAAATCAGTTGAATCAGCCATGAGACAGAAGACTCTCCATTGGGAGAAGAATTTTATTTTGGTAATGTTCCCTGCAATATCAAATAAAAACATGAAAAAGCTCTGAAGCAAGATAAACTTGCAAAAGCTTTGTTATAGCTCAGCTGAGAACAGAAAAGCTCCTGAGAAATCTTTTCCGATTGTTCTTTTCTTCCATTGAACCCTGGTGTTAAAGATAGAACCCCTTATTTGGAAATGCTTTTTTCATAATGTGAAAACAGCCCAGTCACTATTGAACTTATCTGATGTGCAAAAATCTTTGTAACAAGGTTTTTTTTAGGAGAGTTTATTTAGGGGGCAGTGGGGGACAAAGGGTGGCACAAGAGTATGACAAGTAAAACTGAAGTCAAATCCTTCTCTTATGAAAGTAACTTAAGCAAGAGGTAATACAGACATAATTCTCGTCAACATGTTTTATTTTTTAATGCAAAAATAAACACATTGAGCAAAAGAAATGGGTTTGAAACCTGCCTGAAATTAAGCTTCGCCTCAAGTTTCCTCAACTAGTATGTGGAGTAGGAACAAACACAAACCTCCAACCAGAAACAGGAAAAGCACAAGCTTAGTGCTAAAAGTAATATCCAAACTCAGGATGCATTGATATAGTCTACCCCTCTTCTCGCAGTCTGCTATCAAATTGGACATTCTATCCTAAGACTGAGAGAAGTACCCTAACAATATCATCAACTCTAACCTAACCTTGAGAAAAGCTATGCTTTCATGAGTCAGAAATTTTGAAAAACAGCTACATCATCCAAATAAATACTCGCCAGCGCCAGCTGCAGTTAAACCCTGGCAGCTGCAGTTACTCCGTGAAGTCATTCCACGACAGGTTACCTTCAGTTTTATCCACGACTCGAGTCATGCCTTGAGGTCCCCTTGGAAGAAATGTCGTAGTAGATCTACTTCATTTGCCTTTGGGTAGTGTTTATTCCTTGACTGACCAATCAACAGATCAGATATACTATCATTTCAAGGACTTTGCCCGAGGAATAAATCTGGAGAAACTTTTGTAAGTAGGATCTTTCCAGAAAATGAAAGTGGCAGCCTTAGTATTCCCTGGTTTTATTTGATTAGGTTTACCACAAGGGAGATTTAATACATCTTTTTTTCTAGAGTCTTAAGAACTGCAAACTGCATGTTATCATCTCTATAGCTTTAAAAATGCAAATGTAGAAAAAGATTAGCTACTCATACAGATTTTTACATTTCATACAGCACCGGATGATGTGAATTTCCTGGGTGATTACGGCACAGCCTCAAAATTCTCTGCATTGCAAAAGGATGACATTTTGTATGCACAACATATAGAACATTATTATTGTTAGTAACATGATATGAACCAGATTTACATGAAAAATCAGATGCCTTTTTTTCCTAATAATATCTTTCATGTAAATTTTATGAATGGAGACCCTTTCATATAACTATCTGTCTAGACTCTTTCCTGTTTTATGAAAGTTTATGACATAAATGTCCCTGGGGTGAGCATATATTTTTCTCTCTAGACCGATGATTCTGAGCTAATTCATCCATCTCTGTAGTATATTATCTGAAGTGCACAGCTGCCACAAGACTTGATCGTCTGTTTTTCCTCACTACAGCTGCAAAGTTGTAGTACCCTCTTTCTTCTCTAAGTTTCACTTAAATCATATATTTTGTTCTTTGTTACCTTGCTTTGGTTGTTTTGGGTTTGTGATTTTTATTAAAGGGTTAAGCAAAAATATTTGTATTATAGCAGTGCTGCAGAATATTAATTCAAATTATTTATTCTTGCTATGGTAATACTGGCAATCAGCAAATATAGATTGTGTATAGATTGTGATCGTTGTGTGCAGAGTAATCTCTTCTATAGACATTTTAAGATAAATTTGGAATGCAGTAGATTGAAGGCATGTCACCACAACGACAGTAAGAAAAAATGTGAAATCATTATGGTCAGATAATTCCCATGTAATGCCAACTGGCTTATAATGTATGAATAAAGTTTATTCTAGAGGTAGCTACATCTTAAATGAAAACTAGGTTTGCAGCTGCTCTTTGGAAAAGATTTTACTTTCCATGTTTGAGGTACCTTTTAGAACCAGAATTCATCTTGTATTATGTCTCCAATATTGTGTGTGTATTCTTTAAAAATAAAGTACATACTTATATGTATAAAAAAGTACCAGTACCAATATATACAGAAATTATATACCAGTACCAAAATATATAGAAATGCCTCACCAAATAGATCATCTATATTTGATGATTTGTCTGTGTTACAGGTATACAAAGAGAAATTGAAAAACATGTATAAAGTCAAGTCATTATTTTGTTCCTCTATCTACAATGTGAGGGAATTTCACACTTTCATGGGAACTGCTGCATCCATGGAAGACTGAAAGTATCTAGGAAAGTGTACTGCTTAGATTCAGTGGCATACTCTTTCAATAATCAGAACTATGAATGTGAGGTAAAATGTTCTTCTCTTCTTACCAGGATCTAGTGTCTATTAATTCTTGTTATGATTAGGCCCTCTTTGGGCATTCACCAGCAACGGGCAATCACAGCTGATGTTTCTGTGACTTGCTCAAAAGAGGTCTGCCATGTGGATAACTCATGCCATATTGTTTCCATTCTTTCCCCAGTGTATTTGAAATGATGCTTAATAGTGGTCAAAAGCAGAAATGGGTTTTGTTGAACTGTAAACCAACGGTTCTTTTGAAAGTTGTTTTTATGCTGACTCATTTAATCCAGGGAAGGAAGGGAAAAGGACTGGAACTAATTTGGGGCATTTCTATTTCTCTCTGCAGATTCCTGGAGATGCAATGGAATTATTAAGTAATATAAAGTAATATAGTCTTCCAAGAAGTTAAGCAGGATGTGCATGCTTATCAGGTCTTTTTTTTTAAGTTGGAAGAGAAAATCGATTGCTAAAACCAAAAGATTCAATTCAAAGTAACACAAACCTGAATAATAAATCTCCAGGATATTACAGAGACAGTCTAAGAGCATCTATAAAATATGACAATAACTTAGCTTTAATTCAAAACAAACCATTTAATGTCACCAAAACCACTCTAGGATGTTCATAAAATTCACAATGCACGACAAGTACTGTAAGTGTAATGATTCTCTGTAAAGGTCCTGAAAGAATCTGTGATTCACATACACTGGTGTTATTGAAGGACTTGGAACGTTCAGGTTTTGTACTTTTTACTGTCCATAAAATATTACATAAATTTCAAAAGGGAATAAAAAATCCAAGGAAAATATATAGCATAGAAAAATCAACATTACTTTAAAAGATACCTCTAGAAATGAAAATCATACTATTCATTTTAATGGAAACCTTTAAGAATTACAGTGAAAAACTGCAAACAGCAAAAATCTATGAATCCATAGGAATAATATTCAACTGTTTGCTTAAAAATATTAGTATTAGTTAATAATATTAGTTGGGAAAAAAATGTCATTGACCCATACACTAGGTAGTACTAAAATATTGTCTATAGAAGGAATAATTTATGTTACAGGAATTTGCTTACAAATGTGTCTGTAATTCTACACCTTCTACAATTTAGAATAATTTAAATTAAGAGGCAGTGTGGGTAGGTTCAACCCTCTATCACAGTAAGGCAAATGTCTATTTAAATCCTCAATACGTTTTGGTTTCTGCATTATAATAAGATCAAATAATGGACTATGTACATCATGTTCCACTTTTTCCTAAATTTTACATGTTCATTTTTACATGTAGTCTAAGTCTAAATGAGGAAACCATTGACCAACTCAGGATGAGAATGTTTAATTTAGTCCCCTACACTGCTGATATTTGGCAACATATTTGGAAATTAGAAGCACTATCTAGGTCCACCTAGCTCATAGTAAGTCAGAGTGGCAGACTTCTTTATATCTTAATAGCATTTTTATGTAGTTTTTGCATTCAGTATTCTTTCAGTGGGCTGGCTTAAAAATTTCTAGTCATATTTTTCATTGTAAATCTCTTTACATTATCAGATAACATCACACAGTGCATGCTTCCTGCAAAATGCATGTGCTCCATAATACTATATTCTTCTTCTGTGGTTTATTGTTTATGTAAAACCAACTGTCAGGGTTCATTCTTGTTATTTTTGTGTTATTTTCTTTATGTTTTATTCAGGGAGATTTCTACTGATAAATTTTAAAAGCACATTGCAAATTATATGATTAAAAGCTTGCACTATGTTATTACCTAAGAAATTGCTATAATGGTTGGGTTTTTAATAAATTGAAAGTAATGACATAGTGTCTTGGATTTCCAGAAGCAGCTAATGCACTAGAAAAAAATGTATTTTTAAAATATTAATCTAAAATGAAACATTAAGATTTAATCCTTTAGGGAAGCTTCAGTTGAAGCTGAAAAAAGCTATACAACTCTAATGTAGGCAAAAAGGGATTTAAAAGTAATTTCAAGACAGTATTAGAATAAGGAAAGTGAACACCCAAAGCCAGCTCATTCATTCAAACTCAGTATAATTTCATCAACTTCATTGGAATTCTAGGATTTTGTCAAATTTAAGCTTTACTTCATTTAAAATTTTAGGAAAATTTGTTTCTAATTAAAAGTCTTGCTTATATTTTAGTTTAATAAGAAAACAGAAGAACAAACTGAATAAACATATTTATTCTGCCACTCACAAATGAGTGGACAACTGTGAACAACTTCACTGTGCTTTTTTTTCCTCACCTCTATAAAGTTAAACTATTAATGAGAAGACATACAGGACCCAAACTTTGAAAATGTGATTTTTAGAATCCTAGTGTTGTCTCCTTATAGGATCTGAAACAATAACTCATTTTTTAGTTCCAGATTCATCAGTCATTTCCCTGAAATGCAGTCTGTAATAGTTCACAAACACCTAGGGGATTTTCAAAGACATTTTGCATTGTGTGTGATGACTCACATATTTCTAGTTCAACAAATTGAATCAATCCATCACTGTATCTAGAATGGCACTATATTAAATATTATATATTGATTTCATACCCTAAAAAATCAGCTTCTTGTTTCTGATATTCCCACTTTCTCTGGTATTAAACAAATACATACACTTTGTGTAGCATCAAGACAGTTTTTCTGAGCTACAAAATAATAAATTAGAATGTGTATATGTACACACACAAAAAAAATCTATCTTATCATAATATTCCTTTACACACATTATTCCTCATTTGTCTTCTTACTCATTCCTTCTGTTTTCTCATACCACATGCTATGAAGCAATGCTTTTCTTCTTAGCTTTGACTTAATAGTTTTAACAGCCTTTCCTGTCATGCTTGGAGCTCATAGATTTCACCAGCAGATTGATGGCTGGGTGGCTTAGTGGAAGCATTTTTTATTCGTTCTTGATTGCAAACATTATTAGCTTGAGTGAGCTGGCAAGCTTGGGGAAGAAAATTATAGAGAGTTTCTTGAAAACATTCAAACTGTTTTGAAAAGCTCAGTGTCAGCGTAGTTGTAATCTCTAATCCCAGTGAATGCTACAATTCCCCCAAGGATTTGACTACAGATAGCAAACACTGTATGCTGCAGATATTTGGAGCTATGTGTGCACTGTCCAAACTCAGTTGCTGATTGCCTCTCCAACACTGCCAAGAAGAATTCCTGAATACTGAATTCAGCCTTTCATTTACTTTCACTCTCTACTGATTTTTCAAAATGTTGCAGAAACCAAATAATCTCTGATACTTCCATCTTTTCATCAAATTTCTTTGAAATTGTCAAGGGATTTAAAGGTCTTATAGATGTACACATGGACAACTCACAGTCACCTTCCTTTGAAAGGGTGGAGGAGGAAAAAAAGCCACCCAAAATCTGAGCTGAATTATACTTTTATAAACATATATATGAAATGTTTCTATAACAAAAGGTTAATATAAATATCAAAGATCTGATGACAGAGAGTGAAAATATTCTGATACAATTTTAATAAAAAAACCACATACAAAGGTAAATTTCCTTTTAGGACAGATATCCTAGTACATTCTTTAGTTGAGAAAAAATACAGTTCTCGTGTTACATCTAAGTTAGGGAATGGAAGTCATTACACTTTTATCTTAGTAAGTGCTTTTGTTTGAAGAAAACATCCTCAATAGCTCATAATGAAGTTGTTTATTAGCAGTATCATTTGCATCCTCAAGGTATTCTGAAGATCTTGAAATAGATTAAAAAGTCAGTTTGGGAAGCACTCTAAAAACCAAGCAGATGAGTGGATCAGGCCAAGGACAAGAAACTAACAACAGAAAAATATTAAAACTCACTCTGTAGTCATGCTGGCAGTATTTGACAATGATTGTCAAGAAAAACAGGAGTCATAGGCAATGCAGGTTAGAACATAAGTGTTTAGCTTTGTAGAAAGATTGAAAAGACAAGATTTAACAGACTTTGCAAAAAATAGTGTGAAGCTCTCCTGGGTGGGAATCAACATAAAAATATTTCTCAGAAAAATTTTTTCTTTGCCTCATCAGAAGCAATGATGAAAATAGTTAGCAACACAGTTAACACATGTTATCCCTGTCTGATACAAGGATTCCAATATTAGATATACTAAAGATAGATTTTGTGAATATAAAAATGGTTTTGACTGAAATCAGGGTATCTTGAAATTTTTGCCATAGAGGATTCCAGTTGATTTGGCTCTTAAATACCTTTTTTTTTTGTTTAAAGATCATTGAAGTCTTCAACCATTCTTTATCTCACATAGTCCTCAATAACGTGATATATAGAAGCAAGATTTATAATTACTGACATTAAAATTATTTTATTTAGGAAAACAATGACTATTTAAATTGGTTTTTTAGGGGTTAATTATCAAAATAATAGATTAAATTCTATTATTATTCAAATGTGTTAAGATCACCTCTAAGAGAATAAATCACAAAATCACCCCTATCCTTGGAAAAGCATATGAGGCAGTAGAGAATATCCTCCAGGTCCTGGCCATCACCCAGCCTGGCTGGAACCAGGACATCTCTGAATCACAGGATTATACCTAAGGGCTTTTTCCAAAACAAACAATCAAATGGATAGTTAGTGACTATTTAAATTACAGCTGACCTAGAAAATACATTTACAAGAAACACAGTACACCACAAAGATTTATTTTTTACCACATGACTTTCCAACATGAAAAACTCAGACAATTACCATGTCTATGGAGCACTTTCAGTATTCCTGTATGTTTAGTTATGACAGTCTCCGAGGTCAGGCTATAAAGGATGACCATCAGAAGATACCATGAGAGAATATAAAATTTCACATCTTAAATACATCAGACATTTGGCTTTGTTACAAATGAAGCTGACAGCACCCCAGATACAGCTCACCCTTGTGTTGTCCAGAACCTCCTGCTCTAGTTAATGAGGAACATTTGTTCACAGATAATGATGGAAGACTGACAAATGTTAAGCGACAGACACCTGGTGCATGTTTAAAAAAATACACAGCTGTTCGTTAATCTTAGCACATCTTTTCAGCTAGGGAAAGTACATGTCAAAAGAAAAAGGTTTCAAAACATACTGAAATCATACTGTCAAACTTACTAAATGAGATTGTCTTTCTGTTATAACAGATGTAATTAAGTTTAAGTCAGCACTACAATTCTAAACTCTTCTTTCCAAGGGAGTTGCCATTCAACAATGTAAAAGAGGAGTGAAAGATGAGTTAAAGCACATCATTCTTTCAATCCAACTACAACTTTGTAGTACAGGGTTTTTTTTATTCTATTCAGCTTTTTGAATTTAATTTCAAGCTCAAATCCCAAAAAAGTAACAGTTTTAATTTCTTGTGTAGATTTATATTTAATGCTTTGACACTCCAAAATACTTTTTCTTTGAAAGTACTTATAGGAAACTCTCTTGATACTCAAAAGAAATAAATACAGATATTAACTAGTGAACTCCTCTGTTTTTATTTCCTGTTATTATAATTGTTTTTGGTAGGGAGGCAAGTTTAGCATGACCTAGCGATCAATCATTTCTCCATGCAGCAAATGTAATGTTCTAATGTCAACGCAATTATATGTATGCCTCATTAAAATGAGGATTAAATGGAGTATATGATAGTTCTCATTTCCACATAATTCCCACTTGAATATATGATTTCATGCTTATTTACAATCTACAGGCAAGAGAGCATGTGGAAATGAGAAACCAAGCTTATTGGTCGTTCCCAGCTGATCATCCCAAAGCTCATTTTTACCTCTCAAACCAGACATTGTGTAAGGAATAGTCTTCTAGCTTAGTCCTGTGATTATGAATACATTCCTTGATTTTCTATTCCCATTGTTAAATAGTGAGAAGGACTGCATACTCAGGTTCCTCATTTAAGCACGGCACAAACGAAAGAAAGGAGAGGAATAGTACAAATAAAGTCAGACTTCAGGCAATTATTTACTGCTGAATAGAAGGATGGGGAAAGCAGGAAAATTGTGATCAGACAGTATTTGAATCTAGGCATTCCCAGATTACCTGCCAGTATGTGTAGTGCCAGCAATAGCTGCTGGGCTTTACCACATCCCAGAGAGCATATAGTTCCTATAACATGTATGTAGAGGGGAAATGTACAGAATTAAGTGGCTGCCTGGAGATGTGAGTAGAGGTACACATGCAATGCCCACTATATCTGTTTGTCAGAACAGAGGTAATATGAGCACACAGACATAATCTGGAGCTACAAGAAGGATAGCTGTGCAGGAGTGTGAGGGAAATAATTTTATCTGTGGCACACTCCCATAGCCTGAAAGCATGATCTAGAACACAAAATTAATTCATGTTAACACACTTTTTTTATAGTGTCTTCCTTCAGGCAGTATAAGCCCAGGAGAAATGGAACTGTAGTATACTGGGAAGAGGAATATGAAGAATGAGAAAGACAACAACAGCAACAACAAGGAGGAAAAAAATTTGGAAGAATTATCTAATAAGTCTGGAGCTTCATAGGCAATCATAAAAGATTCTGCTTTTTTTATTATAAAAGTTAACATATGCTAGCATGTTAAACCTTAGTAATCTACCTGTTCAAGTTTCTGCATCATAATCTCAAGGATGGGTTATTTTCAAATATCTCTTTCTATGACAATTGATTAAAATCTTCAGTAATATCAAAATGAAACTAAGTCAAGGAAAGGGACACTCTCTTTTACAACACAGTATTAACAGTAGGAATTTGGCAAATTGAAGGTCAACATCACGTTTTTATGAAACCTACTGGTTCAGTTTTATGAGAAAAATAACCTTTGAACCCCAAGTTTCCAGATGTTAGTATTTGCTGTGTAATGGTCAAACCAGATCCATAACTGTAACACACACAGAGAGCAGGCAGGTCTCCATAATCAAACATATCATATTATCTCTTAAATATGTCATCATATCTAGGGTGTGGCATACATATATGGACAGAGTTTTTCATAAATCATTACAGCCCAATAGTCTGCAAAGGGATATGTGAAAAATTAATTTTCTTGAAATAGTGTATTCATTTTCTTTTAGTTTGGTTAGTCTCCTGATAAGATAGTTTTCCCTAAGAGATTTAAGAAAAAATCAATAAGCAAAGAAAAATATAGTGTTGTATTGATTTCTTGAAATGTATTTAAAGTAGTTGTCTATCCCATGCTTCAGGGCCTCACCTTTACATATAAATGCACAATAAAAGAATAAAAATGTATAGGACATAAGACTGAATCAAAATTGCCATTCTCTCTTCTTTCCCAGAATCTGGACAGTTCAGTGTTCCCAAAGAATTTGGTATCTGGAAAGGCTTTTGGGATGGGAAGGAAAAGTGCACCAGAGTTCAGGTCCTTTCTCAGAGGCGGGTGTAGCAGTTTCCTCATTTGTAAAGAAACAAACAGCCTAGATCCTTTTTACTGATCACAGCTGCATATGTAGAATTCAAATTCAAATTCATTCAAATCTGTGCTTAAAGGGAAATCTGTGGCGGAATAACAAATAGGATAAAAATCACCATCAGCAGAGCTCAGAGGATGTGGGGGTGAAACCAACCACCCATCTTACTGTATCCTGGAAAATACATGGAAATATAATGACATCTTTTTTGGGGGATCTCTCAAAAACGCAACCTCCTTCTCTAAAGCATCAAAAGCATAGTGCTTCAGATTGTTTTATACTGTAACTGAGTCTCTAGTGCTCCATGCAACCCTACAGAGAATAAAAATCATGAATGGAGGGGAGCTGGAACCTGTGGTAGTCATCTAGAAACACAGCACTGTTGCAAAACTCCTTTTATATTTAACATCATCCCTTTCCAATGTTCTGATTTGTTGATTTTGTTGTTTGTTTGTTTGTTTGTTTGTTTAATAAAATATGGCAACTTGAAAGCAAGAATACTATTGAAATAATCATTAAGCAAACACAGAAAAAAAATTATTACCTATCTCCAAATTATCTATAGTGTCATTGTAAGGTAATGATAAATAAATACAGATAGAGAAATGGGTGAGTACCTGGTTGGATTCTGACCTACTTGTCCTGGTAGCTAAAAACATAAAGGAGAGGTCTTCTGGCATCCCAGATACGAAGACTTGCAAAAAATCAAGTCTTTTGGAGATATATCTGGGAATTTATTTCTCAAAGATAAAGGATTATTTCTAATTTCTCTTCCTACCTCAGCTCTATATGACAAAAATAAGATTTCTATGAAAAATAGAGGAGATAGTCATAAAACTAAGAAGACATTCAAGGTTGATAGAACAAATAGCTGTTTCCTCAATCTTTTCTCGTGTCTCTCCACAAGGCTTATGTAATTATTAATACTGGATTTTTTTGCCTTTCTCTCCCTTTGAAATGCATGCTTGTTTGCTTATTTCATTAAAGACCAATGCTTAAAAGTCAATGTTTTTTTAAGAAAAAGTATTATAAACCAGCCAGAACTTGCAATTAATGCATAAAGTTTGAAAAGAAAGTATTTCAATACAGTGCCTATGTGAGGTTACAAACCACAGTAAAAAATTTCTTTTGAGCTACTAGGAATACAGTCTAATTCTCTTTCTGCAGGACTACATATGAATAGAAATTTGTCATTTTTCAAACTATTTTCTTTACTTTTTCTCAGACCTGTGTAATATTAAAAACAATTTTAAAAAAAGATGGAACAAATCCCACTGAAACTTATGTGAGGTAAGATAGACTCATGGGCAATCCTACAAGTTCATGCTTACCCCAAGTTTTGAACACAATTTATGGAAACTCTAAACGAATATAGTTTTGTGTAAATATTTTTAATGAGGATATTGAATTATGTAAAATACATAGTGCTCACTGTTCAGTGAAATTGTACAACTAATATCAGAGGTACTGAAGATGAGTATCAGTTGATAAGGTTGTTGTAAGAAAGTCAAATAGCTGCCTGTTGCAAATGTAGACTTGGACTGAGAAAAGAAGAGCCTTCTGTGGCTGATGTTTCAACTTACTAAGAATGTCTTCAGTTCTTGATTGTGTTGGAAAAAAAAGATAAATATATTGTCAATCTAAATGTTACTTGTTGCTGTTATAGTCTGCAGATTTTTAACAGACTTTTATACGTGGTCTGTAATGTACATAATATGTTTATTAATAAATGTCTTATGATTCTAAATATATTTAAATGTTCCCTGAAGTTTGTTACATGAAGTGTTGCCCCAAATATTGGAAAAAATCTAAAAGGATGAAGATGATTATTTGGTGTGCACACCTTAAAGGAATTTTTTTCTTTTTTTAACATTTACTGAAACCTTGTTCCATATACATCTGTTTTCCTCTGAAACTGCCCAGAAATAGTTTTCAAGTTTGGTTTGAATTAAGTTTCCTTTGCATTAATTAATTTCTTTAGTATAATGTTCACTTAGATGTATTTGAAAACTTAATAAAAGAGTAAATTAAAGAAAGAAAAACCTTCCTTATAAGAACATTGAAAGTTTTTATAGAAAAATCTACCATGAAGAACAGACTAAATAATTCCACAGTTCTGGCTTGCAATATATTGAGAAGAATTACTTGAAGTGCTTATTTGCATGACAGTACCAAGACATTATTTAAAACTCCTACCTACTTCATAGAGCTATTCAAGAAAAAAAAAAATCATTCTTTCCAGTACTGAGGAAATGGGTGATTTTATATATGTATATATATATATATATATATATATATATATATATATATATATATATATATATATATATATATATACACATATATTCCAGAATTCACACACAGATGATTTTGCATAACTTATCGTATAACTTAGGTTAAATTAATCCCTTAACAGTTGACAAGAAACATTTTTTCTTCTTCAGTCCATGGTTGGGTCACTGTGAATTTCACACTATTAATCATAATGAAAACGTACAAAAGTGTTTGTCTAATACACAGAAATAGAGTATTTCACCAGCAGGATGTATCAGAGCAGATATTCTCCCAGAGTTCTGCATCCTAATTCTAACCCACTCAGCCATTTAATTTGATTGCAATTAGCATCCTCTTTGATGATTTCTTTTCAGTCTTTTCAGCTGCTATAAAAACTGTAAAGTGATCCAAATTATATCCTCTGATCTAAGTGGAGTTTGGATTTAAACTTCAAGAAGCAGCTTGGCATAGCTGATCTTCTCCTAGGAGGGAATTCAATATAATTCTGAAATATTTGTTTAGCTAGACAATGACTGAAATACATGTTATACAACAAAAAAGCATTTCAGTTAATCTTAGTACCCCAAATTACTGCTTTCATGTTGCAAAATATAAAGAAATCCCAATTAAAACTTAATTTCTTCAATCACTTCATGTCATTTTTGTAAGTATGGTAAAGTGGCAGTATAACCCAAGCTGTAACTATAAAATATTCCCCCTCTTATCTGCCTCACAGTTTCAATGTAATCAGTAGTCAATCATGTTGCATGTATTTTGTAGTGTTTCTGATACAACTTCTTTCCCTGTAGGGAATTCTTATTGTTCTTCAGGCATCTCAAAAGCACACAGCCCTGAGAGTGGCCCCAAGATCCTGACTGATGCATGAACCCATTTCAGGAATTTTCATAATAAGACTTCTTTCAGATGTTAGTCAGAATGTCTAATTCTTGCTTTTAAAATGAACCTTGGGGTCTTTTTTGCAGATGGTGCTTGATGTAGGATATCCATATAGCCATACTTCATCCCAGTCTCCCTGAAGGTGCAGGGAGAGGTGTATAGGCACAGCTGCTGGTGAAATCAGCCCATGAGGATAACATGACACAGCTTTTCAGCAGTTTCAGCTATTTTCCTCCTGCTACTTGTCAGTCCATAGCCTATACTAAGATTGATCACACTTTTTGCATTGTTCTCTCTGCTACTGCACAGGGTACTCAAGCACTCCATTCATGTTCCTGTGAAAGCAGGTCAGATGAGAAGTATTCTAAGGGGATTTCTCTCTTTCTACTAATTACAAAGAAAACCTGAGATATTTATCTCAGGTGTAGGTGTCCATGAAACAGATGCTTTCAACTAAATGAGATTAATCCACTCCCCATGTGATTAGCCCTTTTAAGATGATGGAATGGAAGCAATAATAGTAGTAGGCATATACATATATATGAGGAATTCAAAGAGAGTTTGAATATTTAATTTTTTTTTCTGAATGCCAAGGTTATTTTTCAATTGCATTAAGGCAACCAGATCAAGAACGGTAACTAGATGAAGTCATACTGTGCTCAGCAATATTCCTAGTTTTTTATTTGTTATGTAGAAATTGAGAGAGATGCCAGTGGAAACTACAGTTACTTCTCTCAAGAAGCAGTCAAAAGGATGCTATGAAATCGTCTGCCAAATAAGTACATCTCAGCACAGAGAACCTATGTTTTTCTTACTAGCATTTTAATTAGAGGCTTATCTTGTGATATTGGCATTAATGGCCGTGTCAGTGGTGGAAACCAATCCTATTCACAGCTTACTTCTTGTTTACCTTTTTCTTAAAAGCTGGAGAAAGAGATTTAAAATGTTAATACTGTCAATAGTTCAACTGGCAAATGAAGAAGAAGGAATAGCAACCATTTTTCTTTTTCTGACATCTTTCTCTCACACTGTCAACATAACAAATAATGCCATCTGCTGCTTAAATTAAATGGAAACATTAAACTAGATTTTAATTAAAAATTTTTTCCAATATATGTCATTCTTTGTATGTGCAATAAACTCAGCTTGTGAAACTGTTCTGGGGTAGAACTTTGAAAATTTTGAGACAGGGAAGTGAGTTAACAAGAGCCTTCTCAGCATCACCACTCCCTCAGGGATACAGGATATTTAGAAACAACAAGGCAAAAGACACAAAGGTCAGTCAATAAGGAAAAGATCACCACAATATTTTGAGGAAGTGAAACCTTTATTTGTTACTCCATGAAGCTGTGCAGAACAGGGCATCTGACAGTCAACTTTGCCACACCCAGGACTGTGCTGGCAGGTACAAGTGGACTGCACAATATCTTTTGGACAGTCAGTGAAACCATGAAAAGATGAAGTAAGCATTTTCAAGGTTATAGTACTATATTCTTACCCAAAGGGATCCTTCTCAGGGAAAAAGAGGTCATTCAATATGATCTGATATATTTATTCCAAAACCTGTTTTGTAATTATTATTTCAGCTGAATTTCTTTTTCCAGGCTTAGATAGGAGTGTTGAGAACTCCACTGGGGAACGTGAATATCTGCATCATACTGAACTTTAATTTGTGTGAATAGTTTAGTCTCAACTCTGTAGGTTAGTCATGTATTCTGTACTACCATTTTTATTTATTCAGCAGATTTTTCAGAGCAATCAGCTTTCTCTTACTTTCTCTGCATTTTTCTCCCTTCCATGTTTGATCCCTATTTCACTTTCACCATTTCTGACCTCTACTTTTTAATTGTGTTATGTCTTCCAATACCTTTTGGTCCATACAAATATTGTCTTCATTCTTAAGAGGAAGAAAAAAACCCAGCAATTAGTTTAATAGGTACAGTAGCATCCCAAAGACCAGCTAGAATCAGAGGCCCACATACCAGAAATGTATATGAATGTTCATTGCAGAGCCTGTATATCTTGGCTGCCCCTAAGATGAATCATGGAGAAATGAACCAGGTGTATCTAGATTGTAACTTTAGCAGAAAACCTTGTTTTTCTGGGAACTAAATCCACCCCTGTTCACTTGGAAATTCTGTCTTAAGAGTGTAAAGCTGTGACCTCAGTAAAATACCCATTTAGGGCAGAATTCACTGCACTAAGAGGTCATAAACTAAGCATAAATTTGGTTCCCCTTTTAATCTATGGGTAGAGAGGTCAAGTTACCTCTTTTTTCTGATGGAGATGATATAAAATATAAGTTATATTTTTAAATTAGGTTTTTCTCATTCTTGCTATTCTAGGCAGGCAAAGGGCTTCAAAGAAAACAGGTCCATAGAGGAGAATTTCAGTGTTACACTGCATAAAAGAGTGGGGTCAAAAAAGAAGCAGTCCAGTACTCTCCTTGCTGCTCTACACCCAGTCCATCTGTACCATGACCTCCTTCACTTTACCTCAAACAACAAAATATTTGTTCTTCCCTGTTTGCTTGCAAAGTGTTTATAAGTCTTCACCTCTGGAAATTTTTCAAAATCATAGGTGACTGAGCTCAAAATTAGCTAATCTCATTGGCACATAGCAGCACACTTCTTTTATAGGATGATTGTGCTCTAATATATTGCCACTGGAAAGAAATGAAAGAACTTTCTCCAGATGATTTTCCATTCTGAGGCAACAGTTTCAGATGATATTTTTTCTTGTTATATATTTGAGTGGAAAAAAAGAAAGAAAAAGAAATAACCGGAGCCAAATCTGTTCTTATGCTTGGTTGTTATAAGTTTAAAAAAAAAAAATGGATCTTTCCCTGAAAACTTCTCCCACCTTTTTGTAGTCTTTGAAAAGCTGTAAAATAACTCTCTCTTTCTTGTCATATTTCAGAATGAAAACATTATTTGCAAAGAACAGTTCCTTAGAAGTACAAGGATTAGTTTCATTCACAGTCACACTCACAAAACTTATGTATACAGTTACAGGAATTCTAAGTTCTGACATGTATTTTCAGAAAGTTCTTCCTTAGAGATAGCAAAGAAAAGAGACCCTGTGATGAGCAGTTGCTTTTAACTCTGATTAACAAGATTTTCAAAAATTAGGTCAGATCATTTCATGGATTTCAATTACTCTCCTATTAAATGAGTCTGATGTACAATGGTAAGGCATCAAATTAAAGACTTTCATAGCCTCTGAGATAAGATCAATATCGATGCATCTTATCACAGCACAGAAATCAGCCTAAATCTAAAGTCTTTCTAATATTTGAGGTTTTGTTACTGTGGACTTTAAGGCTAGTGAAAAACTTCCACTCAGATAAATAGAAGCAGTACCATGCATTAAACTAGGTTATCAGCTTTTTTATCTGCCATCAGTGAAGTTTTTTATAGTGGAAATCTCTCTAAAGTGGCACTTCAAAGCCCCACTCCACCAAGAAATGAACAAACAAAAGTAATCAAACAACATCTTCTTAAAGGGCTCTTAAAAGTAAATAAAAATAGAAGTAAGTTTTAAAAGAATTCTATTTACTGCTTCTTCTGAAGACATGAAGCAGTATTGAAGTCCTTGTATTTAAACAAAAGTTCAATTCCATTTTTAGATACACTGAAGCATCTACGACCTTAGTAATTTCTCCAGATTGTTAACTAAGTCCTAAGGGGTTACCTCATGTAGAAGGATGGTGTTGTCTTAGGAATTATAAAATTGATAATTTTATATCAGTATTCTGCTTCTCTAAATTCTTTTTTTAAACAAATATTCAATTTGGTTTCTAACTGCATTTTAAGTATTAAAAAAATTAAAATAATCTTTTCTTTCAATGCCGTCTAAAAATGGAACACTAGAACAATAACTTTAGACACAGAATCTGGATAGATAGTCACCTCATTTTTGGAGTGCAAAAATTCACCCTTCTCAGCTTTCTTTTTGTGGGGAATGAGATGACATGTTCATGCTTCCTGATCTGTATGTAAGCCTAATTCTTTCCCTGTTTACACTCTGTGGAAAATCAAGGCATTTCTATAAGAGAGCAGTGTACATGAGCAGTGAGCTTTGCTGTGTCCAAATGGATTCATGCTGGGGTGCCTGTTTTTCTGTCTAAAACCCCTGACAGTTCATCCTATGCTGTGAGGCTACCTGAGCTTCCTGTACCATGCCCCAGGACCAGAAGAACCTCCAACAAGTGACACTGTGCCATCAGCAGGTCTAGATTCTCAGGGACTAACTCTGTCCCTGTTTTTCAGAGACAGACATTTGACTAAGATGAAAGTAGGTTTGAAAAATCAGTTCAAAAACAACAAAGCTAATATTTATTTGAACAAATTATTTGATTAAAATTATGTAGTGTTTACAGAAATTATGACTGGGTCATGAATAATTCAGAAGTAGACAGCAGATTTAATTTGTTGGATAATTTGACAACAAATAATTCAGTTAACTGAAAATCATACAAATCTCACATAAAATCCCCATCTGCTGTCTCTGGAAATATTTAATATATGAATATCCAAGTGAGAAAGCTCAAATCACTGTCAAATATTAGATGGGTTCATATTTTTTTGAAAAGAATGTGTAGATTTCTAAAAAATATGATTCAATATGGATAATTAATTCATTATGACAAATCATCAACAGAAAGATTTTGTAAGCTAAAGAGAAGACTGTTGGAAACAGAAAACTCGTTGAATAAAATTAGATATCAAACTCCTTGGAATGTGAAAATGTCTTTCTTTCACTTGTTTTTTTTTAAATAAATCACATTTGCCAAGTAAAGCATGTAACTAAAAGACAATGATGAAGGGCATAAGGGACATTATAAAAACTGAATAATATTATATCTGGGCTGTGAAGCTGGGATTGCAGGAGGCAGAAAACATACATAGCTAAAATGATTTAGAAAAATACTGCAATGTATTGTTTGATATACTTGCAAAACCTCAGTGTGTCATTTCCAAATATAAACTGCAGCCTGGTATGACGCCAGCATAATGTACATCCTCCTCTAGTTGGTTTGACTTGTTTCTCAGAGTAGCTTTATACAACACATTGTCTTGATTTGATAGAAACGTCATTTCACTTCATTTCCTATACCCAGAAATGGAAAACTTATTGAATTCAGGCTTTCAAGTATAGTATTCATTTTGTTTAGATTTAGCTGGAGTTATTGCATGAAAAGTGAATGACTGCTGGCAGACTCCTTCAACCATTTCTGGACTTTGTTATAAATACACCTACACTAGTGCATGCAGAGCAGTAATTTTTGCACTCAGTACAATTATACCAAGAATGTCTTACCAGTAAATTGAAATCAAATTGCAGTACTGACTTTTTAAATGCACAGTGTATGTTCTCATGTGTGTGTGTATATACATATATATTTATATATATTATGGACCTTCATTCTACAAGATCTGAGTATTATGTATATGACCCAGTAAACCACCTAAGTACATATTTAATTTATCTAGATCTTCAAAGATATTATTCATTGTTAAAGTTACATACAAGCTTAGGTGTTTTGGTGAACCAGAGACACAGTTTTCACCACCTTGCAGGAACAACACCTAATCTCTGAACTTCAGAACATATATTTTAATAGACTTTTAAATGGATTTGGGAATCAAATTAGACTCGGAATTTTGGGAACACTCTGCTTGAATTTCCATAATTAAACAAAACCCAGAGTCATGAGAGTAAAAGAAGGAGATACTAAGTAATTAATAGGTTAAAGTGGAACATCCTGTGATTTTATACTGAAGGCTTTCAGGTATTATGTCATGGCACAGCACAGGTTGCTTAGAAATGTTCATGTGATGAGGGCATGCTCTTGCAATATGCCACAGCACCACTCTTAAGGGCAGACCGACGAACACTACTGCAACTTCCCTCCTTTTTCAGGAAACACTGTCTGTTGGAACTGTGTTATCTGATTCAGTCACTTAATGGACTCCTTGTAAAAGGAAAAAACTGTATTCTCCACTGCAGCCACCTTCTCATCACATCCCTTGTGGTCCTAACATTGGAAATTCAGCCTGAACATTCAGCCTTAGGTTAAGTGCTTGGTTACAAACTAGACAGAAGCAGTTCTTTTGCTCATTTGGGACACCAATTGTCTTGCTTGGCTTTTAGATTCAAGGAGCTGGGAAGCTGCTGAGGTACTGAATACAGAGTGCTCTAAGGTTTTTAGTGCATGCATTTACAGCAGTTCTGCAAAGAATCAAGAACAAATGGGCAGGTAGATTAAGATCTCAAGTTTCTTCAACATTCATAACTGACTATAACCATGTGGAGCAGCATGAATCCCTGTTAAGCTATAGGGATATTTAAAACCAAAGAATTCATGCACATTTTAAAAGTGAAATTGGCATGCAAAATCCAACTCTGAGGCTGAAACTTCAGTGACAATCTCTCTGCCTCCCAAGAGAAAAAAATTAGTGAAACCATCCAGACATCATCCTACGAAAATCCAAAGTAAACTGTTAAATAGAATTTTAAGGACATTAGTAGGTTAGAGAGATCAGTTGAAAATCAGAAAAAGAGATTTTGTTGTCTGCCAATCTGGTGTCGAGCAAAACTTTGGTGAAAATGTTTGGCACTGCTACAATAGTAAAGACAAAACTCCTAGCACAGAGTCACAGAACAGAAGAAATTTTATTAACATATCTGATAATTTTACATTACATTCAGTGATATTGTAAAATTATTATGGATTTCAGAAAAGGTGATAATTTTGATTAATTTATAATATATAGAAAAATTTATATAGTTTCACAGGTCTGATGATGCTGATATCACAATAATTGAATATTCTTTACTATAAAGATAGAATTACTGTGAATTTATCATATTTTCTGATCTTTTTGCTCTGTTCACACAGTACTGGAAGATACCTACTTATTAAATTTTTTACAATTTTGATATAGAAGTAGATAAATAACACCTGAATTTGTGCCTATATGTTGTGGTTTAATCCCAGACAGCAGCCAAACCCCACACAACCACATACACACTCATCCCCCCTTCCCACAGTGTGAGAAGAAAAGAATCAGGAGAAGAATCAAAATTGAGAAAGCTCCCAAAGCCAGTTTAATAGGTAAAGCAAAAGCCATGAGAGCGAGGAAAGGAATTCACTCACCACTTCCCATGGGCAGGTCTTCAGCCATTTCCAGGAATGCAGGACTCCATCACACATAATGATGACTTGGGAAGACAAATGCCACCACTTAGAACATTCCCCCTCCCTTCTTTTTACCCCAGCTTTTATTGCTGAGCACATCATCATATAGTATGGGAAATCCCTTTGGTTACTTGGGGTCAGTTCTCCTGACTGTGTCCCCTTCCAGTTTTTCATAGACCCCCCACCTCCCCACCAGCAGTGAAGCATGAGGAGCAGAAAAGGACATGTTAACTGTGTCAGCACTCTTCAGCAGGAATTAAACGTCAGTGTGCTATCAAAGCTTTTCAGCACAAATAAGAAACATAACACTACATAAGGTATTTTGAAGAGAATTAACTCTATCCCAGAAATGATCAGTATAATACAAAGAAGAAAGAAGAGGAACAAACAAAACCACAGAAAAAAATTAAAATAAAATGAGCAAAACATAAACCAAACCACAACACAACAGTTTTCTATTCATATGCAGTAGATATCAGTTAAAAATGGGATACAGATGGGAATTAAAAGAAAAAGGGGAGCGAGTATATTACATCCTACTTACTCAAGCAGAGAATGTAGACCTTACTCAACTTCATTCAAAAATTCAGTGATAGAACCAAAAATAGAGCTCAAAAGTAGTTTCTAGTGTACACCTGCTACAACAATGCTAATGTTAGGCACTCTGTATCTGACTTTTATAAAAGTATGTGCCAAGGTCATGTTAAAACTGGGTAGATAATTTTAGCAGGCTATTACAAAAGTCACTAAGAAGGTGAAAAATTGCTTTTTTCTGAATAATATTTTCATGCAAGTACAGCTGAAACAACTGTAAACAGCGATTGTCATGGGACTCAAACCACAAGAAAATGCCCTACATACACAGGAAGGTTTTCCCTGAGCCAGCTTTGAGTATGGTTCTCAGAAATTTAAAGTGAACAGATAATAATTCAGGTGTTAAATCTGCCTGTGACATATCAAATTAATGCATAAACATGTAATCTTTTGCAACACGATGATATTTACATTGATGGTGTTGGTAAAAATAAAGTGCTACTGGTTTATCAAGAGCAGATTATTATGTATTAATTTTATCAGACAATACAATAAAATCACACTCCAAAACAATGAGCTTGCATAACATAATCTTTGATATAAATTGCATGTGAAACAATCTCTTTCTTCCTATTCCATATTAAAATTTCAATATAAAGGATGTTTGTGCTCCATCGATTTAGTTTCAAAATTAAGATTTAGTGTCTGTGTATGTAAATATATAATTGTGATTATTTATTTCTGGAAAGTCCCAGAGTAAGCTCTGTGTTCCCTGTTTAAGCACTTGTACAATCTCTCCCCTATAACCTATTAACCAGAAGTATTCCAGCATAGATCTAAACATATATTTTATATGAGGCTGTTTTATACTGTAATCTTAAACTTCAGTGTGAGAAGAATTTATGCTGAAACACTATGCTTTCCATTCTTAAAGGGGCGAGGGGCAGATACTGCTCTTGTAAAACTTTTATAGTTAATTTAAGCTCTACATTATTATAATTTGTCTCCTTTGCCTTTTTTCCTGCCTTTTTATTACAGTTTTATCTTTTATCCGTTTTTAAAATTACCTAGAATAAGAGAGGAATCCTGTCTGCTTGCCTACAAAGACAACTCCATCCTTGCTATTTGCAGAAGTTGGGAGTTGCAGAACATAGTTAAGCTTGCTCTGCATGCCAGAAGAAATGGTTCATCTGTGTCCTGAGCTCACATACAACGTGGACTGAGCGAGCATTCAAAAGAATAAAGAGGCTTGCAGAAGCTCCTTTCTGTCCAGAATGCAAAGGAAAATTGTTTAACTATTGGAAGAGATTTGGGGTGCCAGGATATGGAACATTAGCACAGCTCAGCCAACACAGACGTGGGAAGGAGTTTATGTAAATAAAAGGATTTTTATGGACCAAGGCACTCCAAGTCACTGTCCAGACTAATAGGGATATATTGCTTTGTTCTTCTTATGTCTCTAGGCGGGTTGGGAGGTATCAGAAGGCCATCAAACATTTTCTATCTCCTAATCATTAATAAAAGGGAGAAAAGACAACATTTCCTCCATGTTTTGAAAAGAGTTCAACTTCTTGTGCTCATGATCAAGGTATATAACAAACAGCTGCTTAATGCCTACTGACAGACGTGTCACAATGTTCTTACTACCTAATAATTATGGAAAACTCATCCCTCTAATTTTACTGTGTCATCATTGATGGCAAACTTCAGTGGCTCTGACAGAGCTTCCTTCAGCTCTGGGGTAATTTAATTTCTTTTTGCCTCTTCTAGTTTTCTGATATATGCAAGAAAAGTTTAAGAGTTTATTCAATTGCAGTGACTGCCAGAGCAGAAGAATAGATCTAGATGATCTGCACCTGAAACTACAGCAGGTGCTGAGGTGTTTATCTTGAATATACAGCCTTGTTACACTGCTGCTGATTGAGGGCTCTTTATAGCATGCAATGTCAGAAATTAAGTTTGGATATGCATTTTTTGTCCTATCTGAATGCTTTATGCAACTTTGGCTAGAAGAGCCAAACTCTTGCCCCACATGAAATGGTGAAAACTTGATCTGAAAAATTATTAAAGGGAGGTTATTAAATCTAGTTTTAGATGCCTGCATATATTGCAGATACCTGAATTTTTATCTAAATCTCCAAGCCTCTTCCTCATCAAAGAGACATGTACACTTCAGGGCACAACACAATTCACCAATTTCAGCTATTTTGAGTAGGAAAAATTACACAATACAGGTGCCTCTTTCCACTGTTGTATATTAGTGATATCAAGAACAATAATGCAGGAGTGCATCCTTTTTATATGGACAAATCTGAAACACTGTCTATTTTGATTATAAAATCTCATTCTGGGATTCCATTGCCCTACTGAGCTAACAGGTACTCAGATTAACAAGGTACTTGAGAAAGAAGGTTGTTCTGTTCCTAGTGGCAGTTGTATAGTAAAGGTACTGACACTTAAGGGAAATTTTTAGGCAACTGAAACTTCTTCATTTAGATACATCCATTTTTATTTGTTTTCTAAAGGACAGACCTTTGGGAATATTGTCCTCCTGATCACATGCGTTTTTCCTTTTAGTTGTATTTGAGATTTGAGTCAGAGTCAACTTATCTGGCAAGGAAGATAGGCAGTTCTTTCATTACTTAAGACTAAATACAAACATTTGGGATCATAGTCAAAGCTAGTAGCCAAATAGGTATTGTAATTTAAACATTATCTTTGATATACAATGAACTACTATTTTGTCATGCAATATCAGCAAGAGAAACTTCTTTCTTCAAACTTTGCTTCTCTTACATTTTGTCTCGTCATCAAAAGGAATGACAAAAAAAAGCAGAAACCAAAGTGTGAGTCCAATATATTCAAAATAATTATATGATATTGAATGCATGAGCATATCTACATATTTTTGGAACAATTTTTTACTTCTTTTTCTGATAAAATCCACTTTTCAAATCCAAGCATAACACATAGAACTTTCATGAAGATCAGCTAGAGAAAGTTTCTTCTGTCTTTCTTTCTTTGCCTTGTCAACCGTATTTGTGTGAATTTGATTACAGGTTCCCTCAGGCAAGGAACAACAGGCAAAAATATTTTCTTAAATAAGCCAATGTAAGTCTGAAAAAAATTTTGAGAATCTGGAAATTCTCCAGGTGCTCACAAGTGTAACTGGTTTAAATATGTTCTTGTGCCTTTGAAGGGTATATAAAAGCATGTGTACATGAAAGTTTGTTGTAGTGAAAAATAACAGTCCTCATATTGAGTAACAGTTTGGCACAACAAAAGTCAGCCTTGTTCATCTGAAGTATCCTGATAACTGATGGTTTTCTTAGCTCTTCAGGTACATGAATACTGAGTTCAGGTTGTAAAGAATCCTGGGAGTGTAGAGACTATTCTTTTTGGATAAAACTAAACTGGAAGATTTTATGAGCCCACATTATACCAGTGAATATAATAGGAATGACTTACACACAACCTGATAAGGAGTGAGTAAAGCACAATATGGCAAGTCTGCTGTTAGCCAGAGTACACATAAGAGATCTTACACTGTTTTTTTTTGCTGGCTGTGGGAGAACAGACAACAAATAAGCTTGTGTAGAGTGGCCTGGTCAAGTAGTATTTGACCCAGAGTAAAACTTTCTTATATAAAGTTAAGTGACAAAATTATTTGAACTGACTTGAACAAAAGAGTTTATACTGGAACATTATTTTGTGCCTTCTCCCTGTAATGGTTTTCATCTAGTGCAGAGAGCCCTACAGAGAGATTTGCTGTATAAAACTGATTCATGAGCCTTTCACTCACTTGTAAAAGCTCTCAACAAATAATAGAGTACTTGAGAAAGTAAAATATAGTGTTTTATTGGGTTACCAAACCAAGAACAAATAATTTCAGAATCGCTACAGTATAAGCAGAAAGAAGTTTCATATTCCCTGTGATGGGTGTCTAGCTCTGTAATGTGGGGTTCTGCATTTGACCAGTCATTTCACCTGCCTTTTCTGTATCTTTTTTGCTCTTCAGTGATACCAACCATAGAGCGACACCAATCTTGCAAGTCTAATCTTGCAGAAAATGGAAAAGTGAATGTTTTTATTCCAGTTTAACTCTGTATTATCTCATTACACAGCCAACTGGTACAAGGCTGGTGGCAACATGGTATAGTCCATGCAGAAGAGAAAAAGAAAGTCTACTGGGGAGTAATTCGCCTCCAGTTTATCTCATTTTTAATCTAAAATTTCACCAATCACCATTCAGTGGAAGGGACAATATCTACAACTGTGTTATGTTACCCTAAAGTAAATAGGCATCTCTACATCAAATATATTTCCCTAGCTTAATAGAGCTGTCTTTTTATTTTTTATTAGAAACTTACAATATCCTTCCTAAAGGTGATTGGAATAAAGGTGGTGCTCATCTAAAAAAAATTGTACTACATGAGTAATGCAAAGCAATATCTTGATCACATAATCCTTCCGTGTAACATTCCAATTTTCTCATTATTAGCAATGAACTGATGATAAGTGTGTCATCACTTACTCGCCTCCTTATTGGTACAACAACTGATAACCCTGATAACCTTTTACTTTAAATCCTCTGGCTTCGGGGTGCCTCATTCACTGAAGTGTGATTCACTCATACATATTACATATTATTATTCAGTACATAAACTAACTAGCAACAGAAAGACCAATGTGCCTCTTTTAAAAAAGATAGCTGGAATGATACTCCTTCTGCTTGCATCACCCTTTCTCAATATGTTAAGACTTCACTCACAAACCTGTGCTGTCCATGAGCCATCAGGTTAAACATGTTCTGAGAGTTATAACCATGCTATACTTTTTTCCTACATTCAAGACAGACTGCAGAAATAACTACTATACTGTTTTAAATCCCAGAGAGCAAAATTTATATCTAGTTTTCAATATCAGTGATATACTATTACAGCTGGTGGGGGTCAGTAGCTCTGACCGAGGAAGCTATGACCGGTCGGGAGAGATGGTCCCAAAAGGAATTGCCTTCCTGAGGCCCGGTGTCTTCCCTCAGCTGCTGGCTAGAAGGGCCCATGCAGAGACTGTCAGCTCCTTAGTGATTGTCAGCTCGTGATTTCAGCTCAGCTCTGCAGGGCAGCCTCCAGGCCAGACCAGAGCAGGGAGAGAGATTGAGAGGCCCGTGTAGCTGTTCCACACGAAATAACTTTATTGTTGGTTCTCTCTGCCCTCGCAGGGGCAGGGGGCTAGCTTTATAGGGATACAGGGGGTGGGTGTCAGAGGGTAAAGGCCAATGGGCTACAAAAGATCTGCACAGGGTCTCCCAGAGGATTCTGCATCTGTCTTCTTCTCACCGTAACTGAAGAGTAGCTGCCTTCCCAGGGGAGGTCCTGCTGGGAGATTGCTCAATCTCCTTTCTCAGCAAACATCCCTCCAGGGCAGTGGCTGGGCATACCCTACAATATACTACTCAGAAATTTAAAAGAGGCATGACACTAAGTCCAAGGTGTAGAGATAAGCATATATATATCAACCTGTGATTAAAGTACTTTTTAATAACAGGTTACTGTACCTAAAACAGAAGAAATATCAGAGAAGCAATTAAGAAGAACTATCACCATGGGATATGATCAGGAAGGTCAGAATGAAAAATGACTGATGCTAGAGGAAACAATATACATCTAAAACTGGCTGGTTTTCCTATGATAAAAATCTCCAGATGTCAAAGTTGTTTTCATTTCAAGGATCTGACAAAAAGCCCAAATCTACCTGAAACCCTCAATGACATTCTCCATTTTAAAAATTTCTGTATAGTATCTAGGTACTCTGTGAAAGGGGAAGTGTGATTACAGTTTACAGTTTCTGGAAGCTTCAAAAGCCCAAGATCCAGGTTTATTCCTTCCTGAAGGAGAGAGACTTCTCACCTGTGATTCATTAGGAAATTAAGTGGCATGAGCTGATTGTTTTCCGTTGAAATTTATGTGAACAGTGAGCATGAGTTTTACAAGAGGCTCAGAGAAGTATTTTAGTATATAACAATGAGGAGTCTTGTCTTTGAATTCAAGAAAGCCTCAGGAAGAAAATTACTTACCAGTACACTCAACTCAAAAAAAAAAAAAAAAAAGAAAAATGAGAAACAGGAATGCTTCTGGAATGCTCATTCATTCATTGAACAACTTCTGACACTTAAGTTAAATCTACGTGCTTACCATACTTCAAGTGTCTAAGAGGGCTAGAGGCAATTTCTGGGTTTCTCTGCTTAGAAAATACACTAGCATTTTGTTTTATGAGTTAAATGTTTTCTTGAATCTCACCTTAAGTAACTTACCTGGTGCCGTAAGAAAAGTTACTAGCAGAGCCAAGAAAAAAATCTGACCCCTCAATTTCTTTAACCCAAAATCATTCCTTCTTTTTAAGGAGTATACGTGTGACCTAAGAAAAGAAAATTTGATGGAACAAACTTTCACTTTTTTGTTTTCATTTGCTGAACTCAAGGAGAATATTGACCAGCAGCCTGAATGAAGAAATTACTTGGATTCTTTCCAGGAATTCACACAGGTTTGCAAATGCCTTTGAGTATCAGTGAGGAGGTGAACAGAAGTATATATAGAAAAAGAAGGTGGTTTAATGGCTAAATAACATTGAGATGTGTTGGGAAATTACTTCACAGCATATTTTAGGTGCTTTTTTTTTTCCCTGAAGAGAATAAAGCCAAATAAAAAGGTCAGAAAAAAAGTCACAATGTCAAGCAGATAGGTAGATTTACAAATAAAACTAAGTTATGCCTTCTGTCAGTAAAACTGCTTTTATTATTTGCTTTCAGCCAAAAACTCACAGAATATCAGCCAGCAAGTGCATGAATTATATTATTTACTTCTCAGTGATTAAAAAATAATTGGAACATCTTCCATAAAGTACAAGCAATATCATTATCTAGTCTTCCGCATAAGGTTGATTATTTGAGGTTATTTACTTGATACAATGTGAAGGAACAGAAAGTCAGATCTAACTCTGAAGTTTCAGAGTTTTTGTCCTATTTGAAGGTGTCTGGTCAATTTCAGAAAGTCTTTATTGCAAATACACCTAAAATGTCATACATTTAAGAATTTCTGTAGAATTCACAATCTATTGAATGTCTTTGTAGGTAAAAACCAAGTACTTACCCCGCCTGGGAAAGTGCAGTCTCTTCCCAAAAAATGCAGGTTGGCTCTGTGCAGCACATTTCTATCTACTACCCCCAGCCTTCTAACAGAAAAACCCCATAGTTTAAGGAGGTAATTAGGGAAAAAATAAGAAAATTATACCATCCAAAAAGATGCCACCTATTACATCTGGTTTTAACTTGGTGTTACAGATTGTCTGCTTAATTTATTCTGTCATGATTATGCTTTGTCATGACGTTTTCATGATTAATTTTCATATCTATTATATTTTGAGCAATGATGTTCTCTAAAAGAAATTTTTTGTCTAGGATGCTCTATCACCAGAAGAGATTGGTCCTTTGTTTCCAAGTGTTCATCTAGTTCAACTTCATTCCCAAAGGAAAATCAAGACTTAAGAGCATCTGGTACAAATATTAGGATTGGTACCTGATTGTAATTGTTTTGTCAGAATAATTAGGTCTTTGCAGTTATTAAGCAATTACAGTTGTCATCAATTTTAAATACTTTGCTTTAAAACTTAGTGGTTTATTGCTAATTGTGTGATTCAATACAAACTTAACTGGTTATGATGGTTGAATTAAAGAATGATTACATCTTATTAAACTTTACCTCATATAGAGTAGGTTTCTTTTACAGATTTTTGTCCCTCTGATAACAAGACACAGCCATTGCAAGGATAAATATATTCCTCTGAATTTAATATTAATTCTGTTCTATCTGAGTAATCAGAGCATGAAATGTGATGGTTAATAATAAATTAATGATAGAAGAAAGATCAAGACAGTAATTGTGTTTCAGAATATACTGTGTAGGGCTTTGTTATGCCCTTATGTTTAGAATGAGGGATTATTTCTTTCCAGTAGAGGAAAAAGCATGTTTCTTTCTCAATGTACTTTTCAGGTCTAATGAAATGCTTCTGAAATTCAGAATAAATTTGTGCTGACAGGTGAAAACAGAAGTGCACATCTCCAAAGCAACTAAAGATATAGATATGAAATTTAGAAAATATCACCAAAAAAATTTCATTTCTTTTAAGTAAAATTCATCCAGTTTCATGAATTTTGCATAAGTTCACAAAATTTCAGATGGTGCAGATATTAGGCATGTACAGTGTTTTACAGTTCTACAAATACTGTAACCACCTTGATCTGAGAAACTCCCTCATGTTTAACCTGATGCCAAACATAAGTCTTTTCACCAGTAAGTATGAAGAAGAACAACCTGGACGTGGTTGTTACAGTCATTAAGCCATGTTGGGAAAAGGAGGATATGGTGTAAAGGAAGATATAGAGCAGATTTGGGATATTCTTCTCCTCTAAGGCTTTTATTCAGAGATGACTTTTTGAAAGTAATTTTCTTGTGCCAAGTTAAGACTGCTTAAAGGTGCTACTGCATTGACTTTTTCCCGTCATGTACAAAGCCTGCATTAACACTGAAATTCTCTTCACCTGATCCATTTATATATCTCATATGCAAACACATGGATCATATATAACCCTCTACCAGATGTACTTTAGTCTTAAATAGGTTATTAAGCTTCCTATGTTCTTTGACTTCTACATAAGAGCTTCACAGATAAATCAGAGACCATGATATAACAATTTTTTATGGACCAATATCCTTAAAATATGACCACAAACAATTCATTAAAGTGCATAAAGGTTAAACTCAGAAGTCTATGACTGCTGCTTCAAGGAAATTATATAAAGCTTGAAGAAAATTTTTTCTCAAATTAATCCTTACAAATCATGGACCTCAAATTTCAAGAGTTTCACATTCTGTTGTCTTTGATAATGTATTACTTAACAATATAAGGGGCCTGATGAAGATGCTTTCATGAATTATAATAATTTGCAATAATTTGGTGGCTTGTTTGAGTATAATTTTAAAGAATGTGGGGAAAAGTTATCACAAAGGTTCTTGAATTCAGACCATTTTAAGTGATAGCTTTATTTTTTTGTCAGAAAGATGAGAAATATACCGTTGCAGAGCTGTGCTATATTTATTTATTTATGTATTGGAGTAGCAGCCTGTATTCTGAAGGGATTTAATCATCTCCTTCCATTTCAGTATCATATGAGTTCAGTAACTCTGAGAGACACATAGAAATAAAATAGAAATTCCATTCCGGAGAAAAGGAAGAATAAGTTAGAGGTCCTAAAGTGTGGCTGTATTTTTATTTTGCAGTTCATGAAGGAAGAAAGACCCTTTTTGAGAATAAAGGATAACTGCATTAGTAATTTTGCAGCCCACAAAATTGTTGGATAACAGACTAGAATGGCTGGCATTACCTTTCAGAAATGTTTGAGGTGAAAACCATTTCAGACAACAGAGCCATCAATTTAGTAGGCACCACATATTCAACAAAGTGCTTAAGCTTTTTAATTTTAGACATATGTCTAAATGCCACAATGAGTGCTTTGCAGAAAAGTGATGCACGTATGTATATGCTTAAATTTTTGCTCATCTGGGACTTTAATGAATACCCCTCTGATAATCTTGACCTAATATAGAGTGATCACTTTCTCTATCACTAGCAGCTCAGCTAAATTCTTTTTTTTCTCAACCACAGATGTGAAATAAAATCCTTTAGAGACTGAGTGTAAACCACAAATTATGCCTCAGAGATATGAACCAAAGTCTGAGATAAGAAAAACTTTAATTTTTATATACTTAGGCACCAAAACTTGGAGGAAGAAATATAATTCTTACATTTTCAAAATTCATGTATGTTTGTGAAATTTCTTTTCGTGTTTAGTATGTCTTACTCTTTGAGTGATTAGTTTCTTGGCATGACACAGCAATGACAATCGAAAGAAACTATTCCCTTGAAGATTGTACTGTAAAAGAAGCCAGGAAACAGGATTCAGAGTTTAAAAACCTGATGGTAGGAAAGATCCTCCTAGTGTGTTACATACTTGTTTTGCTTAGACAGACAAAGAAAATTCCAACAAACTGTCTCTTTCCTTAACACATCCAGATTTTCCATTCTGTAGCAGGTACAACTCTCTATTGAATTTTACAAAAGGAGAAACAGAAGCTGAAGTACATGAAGCATGTTATTGCATATGTTCCCAAATATCTGAAAACCCAATATTCACATCTTCATATGGCTGCACAAACTGGTTATAAGAGACTAGGAGAAAGACCTTAAGGAAATAGGAATGCTGCATCCAGTAAGACCTAACATGTAATCTGTAATCAGAAGGAAAACCAATCTACTTTCATATGCTTTGTCAGCCACTAGTAATCCTGCAATGACGAAAAATATAGTGCAGAGTAAATGTGTGATTCACAGCTTACAAGTCTGACTGATGTTTTAATATTTCATCCTGATATTAATAGAGATTATGTTTTTCATTGTTAAACACATTATAAAATGCAGGTGTTTGTAAAGATGTGACATGAATTTTTCAGTTTAGTTATCCAAGATAAAAATTTTGAAAGATGAATTGACAGTATGCAGAGAATCTCAGTTAATTTTAAAGTTACTAACCATTTTCTGTACAGTCATGGAAAATTTTTGCCCTTGGCACTACATGGCAACACACAAGACTTTGGAGTTTATAGTGACATTTTCTCTTTTCTGATGTGTTTGTGACTGCAATGAGACAAAGAGCTGGTTCAGAAAAATGGAGAAAATTTGTGTGTTGTGGTTTAAGCCTGCCAGCAGCCAAGCCTCACACAGCTGCTCATTCACACCAGAGAGATCGGGGAGAGCATTGGAAGGGTAAAAGCTGGAAAATTCAAGGCTTGAGATAAAGACAGTTTAATGGGGAAAGCAAAAGCCACACACACAAGCAAAGCAAAACAAGGAATTCAGTCACTACTTCCCATGAGCAGACAGATGTTCAGCCATCTCCAGGAGAACAGAGTCCCATCACGTGTAGCAGTGACTTGGGAAGACAAAAGCCATGACTCTAAATGTCCCCTCTTCTTCCTCCTTCCCCCCAGCTTTATATACTGAGCATGATGTCATATGGTATGGAATATCCCTTTGGTCAATTGGGACCACTTGTGTCTCCTCCCAACATCCCAGGTGCCCCCAACTTTCTCACCAATGTGGCAGTATGAAAAGCAGAAGAGGCCTTGGCTCTGTGTAAGTCCTGCTCAGTAAAACCAAAAACACCTCTATATTATTAACATTGTGTTCAGCACAAATCCAAAACACAGCCCCATACCAGCCACTGATAAAAAAATTAACTCTTACCCCAGCTGCAAACAGCACACTGCGTTAAAGCTCTTCCTTGATCCACCCACTATGAACTCTGGAAGCAACTCAATGCAGACGCATGTCAGATACACCTCTGCCAACAGAGAAGAATGAAAAATCAACATGAATGTATGATTCAGGCTGGAATTAAGTAATTGCAGTTTTTAAGACAGAAATTCTAGTTTACAAGGAGTTTCAATATATTTTATATTCTATATATAGTAAAATTTTGAAGCTTTTTTTTTTCTAAAAACAAAAAACCTGATTTTCCGACAAAGTCCACCAGTTCAGAAACGCTGCCTAAACATCATTATTAATTAATCACTCTAGCTATTCTAGGGAATTAGAAAGCTCTTTCTCTATTCCCTGTTCATACTAGAGGTACAACTGTGGCAGAACAATATTACCTCTGTCGACATCCAGCAGCCCTTTACAAATTAACGAGTCCTGTCCTTTTTAATGAGGCACGACATAAGCCTGCATGGACTGAACACTCTGACCTGATTCAACAAAGCACTTGAATACACACTTAATGTAACATGCCTAATATTTGAAGTAGGCATGGAGTTGAATTTGATGCACCTAATTCTCCAATCTGCAGCCAATTCAGTATTCTACAATGTGTTATTTTCTAACAAAAAATTTCCATCCATTTTCTTTGTCTGATTCTCCAGCCCATTTCTACATATTAAGTAATACTTCTGATACTATGCCTGAGTTTACTGCAACCTGCAGCTAAACCCTTATTCTTTTTCTAGTCCTTGCTTTTATATACTTCAAATTAGTTCTAACATCAACTAACCCTTTATTTATTGTGTAGTAAAACTAACTAGACATATTTATTTGGTGATTAATTCAGGCTATTTTTTTTCTTTTTCCCAGCTTCTAAAACATATTTAATATATCCAATTCAAGGAAAAATCAAACACATTAGTTCCTAATCACAGGGACTTGTAACTGAATTGTGTGATTCAGAATATAATTTTTAATCCTGATTGAGGGTGATACACAGAAATCTCCACATATGTGCACATGTTTTAGAAAGAACTCAAACAGCAACAGGAAGGCTGATAACTTGATCCCAAATTGTTTGTAGGAATTCCCTATTATCTTTATTTTATAGTATTTTTAGAATAAATTTTGTTTCAATAGTAATAGGAACACTTTCTTTGATTTTTTTAAAAAATAGGAGTATACATATTAAATAAAAGCTTCTAGCATATTATACTCCTAACATACTTCTAGCTCTACAGCAAAAAGTGAAAGTGCAAAAATATTGTGAGAGCTTAAGGCAAAAGTTATATTCTCTTTTTTATTTTTCTTTTTTAGACATCATGCTTTCCCAGTCTTAATTTACATTAAGAGACTATATCTATGTGAATAAAACCTTTTCTTGTCAAAATTAAGTGATTAAAACCAGCAGTTTAAACCTTCACTTGTAAATATATTCATGTTTGAGTGAAAAAAATAAGTGTGAAAGAACTCTTCAGTCCGGTGGAATTTGTGCCCATACAACCCATCTGGATTTTCAGGCAAAAACTGGTCTGCAGCAGCAGCAGCATGTCCTTCTGGCAAGCTGCTTCTTTGACTTTTAAACCCTTTTCTAAACAAACCTCTCAAGAAAAGTTGAAAGAGGGTGACAAGCTTAGGGAACTTTTGGACCAGCGATTAACCAAATCAGGCCACCTTTTTCTAATTAATATCCCTGCTGTTAGCAAATTTTTCTTTCCAGTGTTAAAATGTTAAAGTTCTCAGTTGTATGTCAATGCTGTATTAAGCTGATATTCCAGAAATCAACTGTGAAAGGCCCCAGATGTATTGTGGAGGGGAAAAAGGAAGCCTTTTATCAAAAGCCAGTTCCTGCTTCCTGAACTATGATACAGCTTCTAAAGTTTCCCTCCAGCTAATAGAGCACAGTCAGAGCTCAGAACACGGGAGAAGGGGGAAACACACACATCCCTGCACCACATATACTCAAACAGAGTACAGTTCTCCTCACATAGGTGCAGATGGAGCGAGTGAGGTGCACTGGTCAAACAAAAACAAATAAAGATAATTTTCCAGGATCTAGTAAAAAGTCTGCAGGGCACAAATGTAGTTGCGCTGTTTCTGGAAACTAGAGTAAGTTCTGTTTGAGTGAAGGGGCTATAAAAAGAGGCAATCTTTAAAATCATAATAGTATTTTACCTTGAAACAAAGGTACTCTTCTTGTTAAGTTGGAAGGTCAAGATTTGAAAAAAAAATACTAGGCTTAGAAACTGTTTTGTTCTCTTTGCCAAATATTCCAATGGGGTTTGAATGAGTTTAATTATAGTACTGCCTAATTCCATCCCATAAAATTACATACGCACCAAATACTAAAGAAAATGTGTGATTCTGTGTTATTTTTAGCTTTGTGTATTTTTCCTCCACTTTTATTCATTTCACCTTTGAGACTTAAGGTAAACTCCAAGCAGAGACCAGAAAAGCAAATCATTTCCTTTTAATTATTCCTCCAGGAAATCAGTTAATGGAGGTTCACCCTGGGTCATGTAAAACTGCTATCACAAATCTTTAAGCCACAAATGAACTAGAAGCAGAAATCTGTCTGCCACACATGGTGTGACTTTTGGTAATTTTTCCCAGGTGCTTCTTTGACTAATTGAAAAAGAGTAACAAATACTCTATATGTGGAAAAAAAAATCACATTCTCCTTCCTGTAACACTCATGTCCTGTGCTTTCCCATAAGTATGTCATTTGATACAAAACCAACATGGTGTATATTAAAAGTATTATAAAACTGGCTGATATGTTTCAAAAATTAATTGTTAATAAGGAATCACCCTGAAACAGGTGCACTTCCTGTGGATCCATTTATATACTCTTTTGATTAATTCTTTTAAATTATATCAGGAAAATCTGATATATTATTGCTGCTAAAGTTAAAGAAAAATGGATGAAAAAAGAAGAGAGTAAAGAGGAGGGGAAAAATCCCCACAAACCAGACTAATCCAGACAGCTTGATAAGGTAGACATAAATATACAAATTCTGTCTTAATATGATGAGTCGTAAAGCAAGAAATCTATCCAGGGAGGCAAGGGTTCTGTCAGGGATTAGAAAGGTCATGGTAGATAATAAGCCAAACATGAGCTCTCACTACAGATATATAGCTGAAAGGTCTAAGGTAAACCTTGGATGTTTAAACAGAGGACTATCAATTAGGAAGGATACATTACCTTTGAATCTGGCAATCATGCAACTGCAATTGTAGAGTTTTATCCCCTTTTTAGAGGTCTAGAAAGATGCTGATCAGCTGGAGAGGGTTCAAAGCGAAACATGAGATTGATTAAAAGACCAGAAAATGTTCATTATTTTGAAAGACTTAAGGAGGTAAATTTGTTTATCCTAACAGTAAGAGGAAATCTAATCCTAGTGTATATCTAGATGGGAAAAGAATGTCGTTAATAGAGACTTCTCATTCCAATTATAAGATAAAATGACTTAAAGTGAAAACCAGATCATTTCAATCTCCAGTTAAGTAAATCCAGGACAAAATTAAGAAAACAAGAAATATGTCTCCGTGCATTGCCTTGCCTTTCTATAAAAAAAGGAAATATGCCACTACTAGTTTTAACCTGTCAGTACCATTGAGGAACTGAATTTATAAGAACAGAGATATTCTACAAAAACTTTAGACACATTCTGGTGTGAAGTCAAGAATGACAAATGCAATGTCTTAATAAAATTCTAGAATGAAATAGCTATGGATGGTTTAAACTTTAAAATATTAATAAAATAATTTATTTTAAAAATAAAAAAATTACAAACAAAAAACTGGTATGCAATACTCAGGAAGACAGAATAAACAAAAAACCTAATGAAAGAAGAAGGAAGTTCAGTTTCTAAAATGGGATGTGCTTCATGCCTCAAGAACGAATATGAGAATACAATGTGATTTATATTAGTCCAAATGTGATTGCAAACCTGTTCATCTTTGGGTCTTACATGGCAGATTTCTGGTACAAAGGTTTCACTTGTAAGAACACTGAATATTCAAGATAAATTCCATGTGCAAGTATAATATTTCCGTTTTTCTCCAATATATATGTCAATCTTCATGGTTTTTTTCAGGTCTGTGGTCATTGCACAATTCAATAAATGTCTTAATCCAAATGCAAACATTTCATTGCACAGGTCATGTCCTTTAATGATATGAGTCACTGTGCTTGTTCAATTAACCTGCGTTGTTACTGGGTATAATACTTGCGACTTTGATTTCAGTAAAGTATCTTTTCAGGAGTCCCAGTAGATTCCCATGAAACCTTGACCCTTCCCCTTTGCTACTGCACTGGGCGAAGACCATCTACATACTTACCATTTGAAAAATGGAATACCTTTAAATAATCTAGTAAATTCTAAGTCCAAGTTTTGTTTTCTAAGTCACTTGGCACAGGCTTATAAGAAAATTTCCCCTCCTTCTTATACTATAAAATATCTGCTCATTCAGATCAATATGTCAGCATCCCATCTTCCTCTTCCTCTAGCCTAACACTGGTCTGTCATTGGTCAGATACACAAAAATTTCTAAGATGTGCAAAACTGCTCTATGAATCACAGAATAGGGCAGCAACACATTTTGTATAAACAATGCAGTATAAACACTTCAGTCTTCCAGAACCTTATTCAATTAGCTATATGTAAAAACTGGTATGATAATAACTTTGTTGCATGATAAGACAAACACACATGCATCAGCATATTTAATTAGTGGACAAATCCTCCAAACATTATCTCAAAAGCCAATACAAGGTTACTTCACTTTCAGTAACTGTGGATTCTTTCAGGAAATTGCTTTGTGCTCAGCAGAGTCTACACTTCTCCTTAAAGTAGAGTTACTCTTCCTCTTGGTTTTAAAGGAGGCTTTCCTATTGGGGATAAATGCGAGTGATTCATGGGTCTTCTGAAATGGAAAGATAGGGAACATCATAAAAAGAAATTTGGCATTAACACTTTATTATTTTGACAGCATCAAAACTTTGTATTAATGGAAATAAAGACATTGTCCAGTCCATTTATAGGATACAGATTTTTTTCAATCAAATGAGGGGTGTGTGGCTGTAATCTTTGCAAAGTATATAATGTATATTTTTATATATAGAATAATAAAATACACTCATTAAACGGTTAAATTAATGGGCTGGTGGCGGTCAGTGGATTCAACTAAAGGATGTACTAAATAAATTAATGGTGAGGGAAGCAGAAAAATAAAACCAAGACAAAAAGATACAGATGATATCATTTCTAGAATTTTATGGTTTATTGTTATTCCAGCTTCCTTTGTTTGTAAATAAAACAAAATGTGAAATCAGAGGGATTTAATGATAAGAAACCATGCAAAACTATCCTGAAAGTAAACAGATGTAATTACAAAGACAGATTTCCATCATACACAGAAAGGGTTTGAACAGCACAGTCTCAAACAATTTAGTCTTAAGAGCAATTCTTTGTCAACTACTCTTTTCTTCCTGGGTATCAAAAATCCTGGCCTAAAGCCAAGAGTTGTTGTTGCATTGTTAACAATATACAAATATTTCACAGACTGAAAGTGGAAAACATAAAGAGCGAGAGGGGGAATAAAAAGCTACTTCAAATCCATTTGACCAATAATACGAGAAAATAAGGATACAATATATCTGGAATTTTGGAAAAGTCAGAACACACATAAGTTTGGTTGTTGTAAGAATTTATTCTGCTGCTTAATAGTTAGGATTTATATATTTAAAACAGAATGAGTTTTTATCTTTATGTTTTCCAAATGTGAAAATCTGGAAATAATTAAGCCATTATTTTCACATCTCCCTTAAGCAGATAATTTTTTCTTTGTTGCAGCTAGGTGTTTAAAAAAAAGTATTATCTTTTTGTTTCCAAACTGGCAGTGATTATAGCCAGGTCCAGGGAAGGTCCTTGCACTAGGCTGGGAGATGTCTGGGAAACTTACTATAGCAAACTAAAATGCAAGAAAATTATACAGAAGCTGCTGTAATTGATGGAAAGTACACAGATACTGTATATCAAGGTTTTATCTATGACTCTCAAAAAACTTAATGGAAGACAACTACTTTGGAATGGTTCCTTAAGGGCTAAACACTCCTGTAAATTTTTATTTTCCATGAGGATAATTTGCATGAGTGCAAGTACTCCTCCTGGTAAATCTTTGTGACTTCCACTATTTACCTATAAATGATGAGTCGTACGAATGGAAAGCACATTATGTGAACAACATAAACATGAACTAAGAGAATATCTCAGTTTGTACCTGATTAGATATTAGAAACATTAGATAAGCCCTTTAGGAAGTTACCATGAAGAGCTAAAGTAAGAGTATGATCTTAATCACAAAATAGCTGAGATTGGAAGGGATGTCTAGGGGTCATCTTGTCCAACCCTTGTGCTCAAGGACAAACATCTAAGACCAATTGCCCAGGACCATCTCCAGATGGCTTTTGAACATCTCTAAGGATGGAGACTCCACAACCTCTCTAGACAGCTCTCAATCACCCTCACAGTAAAAAGTGTTTCCTGATGCTCAGAGGGAACCTCCTGTGTTTCAGCTTGTGCCCATGGCCTCTTGTCCTTTTACAGGACACCACTGAAAAAAGCCTGACTCCATCCTCTTTGAGCCCTCCAACAGGTATTTTTACACATTGATAAGATCCATTCTGAGCCCTCTCTAGATGAAAAAAAATCCTATCTGTCAGCCTTTCTTTGCAGGAGAGATGGTCCATGTTTGTGACCCTTCACTGGACCCCATCCAGTATGTCTGTATCTCTCTTTTACAGGGGAGCCCAGAACTGGACACAGTGCTTCAGTTGTGGCCCCATCAGGGCTCAGTAGAGGAGAAGCATCTACTCTTGATCTGCTGGCCATGCTTTGTCTTATGAAGTTAGGGACCTGTTAGCCTTTTTTTTTCTAAAAGGGCACATTTCTGGCTCATGTTCAACTTAGTGTTTACCAGGAGCCTCAGGTCCTTTTCTGTCAATTTGTTTTTCAGATGTACTAGTATCTGGTGGTTTTGTTCCCTAGGTGTAGGACTTTGCACTTTCCTTTTCACAAATAACAATCCATCACTTGCCAGCCTACTTGTAGGAATGTATTTCAAGTCTGTTGGGAATGTCATCTTTGTAAGGGTCATTTTTTTTGGGCCAAAGTTTGCTGTCTAGAGATTGCCTGTAGTTTTCCTTGCTTCAAATCTATAGATATTACTAAGATATGATCTTTCATGGATTTCAACAGGATCAAATTATTAGAGCATTTGGATATTCTTGTGATCTCTGAGTAGACTGAATCCTGTAATTACTGTGCTCTGACCTGTCTCATTCTGACCCTGCATTTGAAACCTCATGTTCTGGAAAACAAAACTCCTTTTCCTGATATGAAATAAAGTGAGAAGAGCTTATGTCAGTCCAGTATGAATAATTAAAAAGGGTGTAATTTATCAAATTATCAAAAGTTGATTACTAAATCAGTTTGCAGTCTAGGTTGTAGTTGAACATCTTTATTCATTCAAGATGGTGCGGGGGTGGGGGCGTTCCCCTGAAAATCATAGAGTATATTCACAAGATGGTTAACAATAGATTTATAATCTTCCTAACACTATATGTTACTTAACAAAACACAATAAAATTGATTTTTCAGTGTGGTTGGTGTTTTCTGGGAAGTATTGCAAAGATTCATTCTATTAAAATTTCAACACTGGCTGTTCTCTTTGCAGATTTTCTTTTTTCTGAAGGCAACATTTCAAGGCAAGAAGCAGTGATTTTCCATTTTTTCTAACATTATTTACTAAATTTGTGACCATTATTCTTATCATCCATCTATCTCCTGCTTGTAAATGCAAATTCTTATATATTGTCAATCTACCACCTAGAATTTAAGAGTGTATCTTATTGTTATGCAGCATTCTAGAAGTATCCAAGGTAAAACAAAACTGAATGTAGCAGGACTTAACTTTATTTACCATCTACACCATATTCATAAAAATCTGGAAATCATTCAGAGGTAGTAAGTATGGAACCCCATGAAGCTGCTTACAGGGACTCTTAGGGGTCATATAGCACTTCAGTGTTTATGAATGTACTAGCTGTTGTCTGTGAATGTGCTCTGCCCTTGTATACTGCCCGCTTATGAATGTACTTCTTTACCCTTCTCAATTTCTGCGCTGCTAAGGCTACCCTGACTAATGTGTGTGCCACAATATCATATATCCAGGTTTTATTGAGCTGTGGACTCATGAGGTTATGAAAGTATAAAGTGTGCTTCCAAACTCAGGAGGGTGGTAAACTCAGCTTTATCTATTTAGTCAGAAATCAGTAGAATACTAGCGACTATTTTTTCAAGCAGTCCCTTGGGGCTTTAAGCCTTTGGAATAGGAAACAAAAAAATGCAGACCTTCGTTTAAAAGATAGTACATCAAAACATAAAGGGTTCGGTCAAATGTACTGGAAAACACATGGGTGCGCATTTTTGAATTTGGGCTGGCTAAAACTAATGCTATGGTCTTTGAGCACTCATGGCTTCCCAGAAGTGATTAATTTTCAACAGCAATTTTTTCAACAGTAATTTTCTCAACTGCTCACTGCCTCTATTGCCTCACATTATGACAGGTTGCCAATAATATGAAAGAAAAATGATCAGATTAAGGAAAGTGAGAATATGGATATATTTTTTGGAACTACTTAACCGCATTTTCCCAATCTTCTGGTTTTATACTTAATCATTCCATATTATATAACACTAGTATTATAATTTTCAAAAGAAATAGATAGACAACTTAAAATACAGAAAATATATTAAGTTGCTCTTGAAAGTTACTATTTGTAACTTAAAGACCAAATAATATAATTATATATAATATATAGATACTTTTAATCACATAGAAAAGAAATGTATTGAACCTTTGATCATCTCAAGGGTCACACTCAACTAATGTCAATTCCCAGTGACTAGAGAAGACATGGATTAAATCCTCAGAGTGTTGGAGCTTTGGGTGGAAACAACTAGATTTCACAACTACACATCTAAAAGGATTCCCCAGTCTCCCAAGCCTGGCTATAAAAAAAAATTCAGGAATATTTATTGGTGCAGTAACCTATAGAAATATTTTTTTTTTTTTGTGGAAGGTAAAAATCACCTTCACAAACTGTTTCACGTGTAATACTTTCATTTTCAAAATCATTTAGGACATGAGTTGCACATTTTTAGCACCCCATAGTGGGCCAGCTCTTTATATAAACAAACAACAGATACTCTGTGCCTCCACAATCTGAATCCTGTACTAAGAAATAGTGTCTTTAAATTATCAAGGTTTTACTACTGAAGTAACATTAGCCTTAAAGCCAATGATGCTATTCTAAATAATAAAATGTTGTCATTTTAATACGATATTAAGCATTTCAAACCTGTGTAGGTAATACTGACTCATGATGTTATCATCATCATTACTTTATATCTAGACAGTTGAAGTCTTCTTAAGAAAGGTGATATATTAAATAGGCTTCTTAATTTCAAGTTCCTTAAATGAGGCATGTATCTCAGACGTGTCCACCAGGAGATGATTGTCTTGCAGTCCATTGAATTACCACAGAGGAAGCTTCATACAGACCTAATCTCTCAACCAAAAGCCCAAGAGATTGTCATCAACTGCATCAATCACCCACTGCACAGTCCAAGTGTAACTATATTTAAATAAGCTAGATAAATAAATATGTTGGTACAAAGAAAAAAGAATAAACAAGAGGCAGGAAGAAAAAGAGAACACAGTTACTTATTTTGGTTCTGTACCTTTCCTATTATGTAGGTGATTTTTTAAAATTTTGTCTCAAAGATGTAAAGACACTGTTAGGACTTTACAGCCTGGCTGTCAGCAGTTTCAAGATAATAACAGTAAGTTTTCTTTACTGAAAGAGAGTTAAACGTAATTCAGTTGCCACAGACTAAGAGTATGCATTGGCACAGTCACTTTTAGACAGTGATTGAACTGGTAGGAATAAAGCTCTCACTTCAACAAAATTTCTGCAAATGTCCATGAAGAATCAACCAATGACCAACACAGAAGGCTTATTCTGTAAAATGTACTTCCTTTACACTGGCAGGACCCTACGAAATTTGACAGGAATTCTCGTTCATGGCTTTGGTCTCTATCCTGTGGTCCTTCTAGATTTTGACTCTACTAGCTTTTTAACCAGAAAGCTGATTTTATTCCCCGTGTCACTTAACTAAATGTGATTTGTTACAATAGAAATACTGAGTATATCAATGATTTAACTCGGGTCACATTGCTCTCTGGTGCACTGTGGAGACACAGTCATACTTAGCTCAGTGTTAGCTGGGTGACTAACAGGATCTGGCTATTTCCTTCGAGTAAAGACAGAAATAGAGTTCACATGGTTGAAGTTACTGAGCATACTAAGAAGGATAAAATATTACCATTTTTTCTGTGAAACAAAGAACTGAGACATCAAACGACCTCACAACCATCTTTGACTTTTTTTATCTCCTTCACATCCATGAACTAATTCAATAACTTTTCCACATTTTCTTTATTTTGTACTGTTTTCAGAACAAAGAAAGCTATATTTTTGCTGTATCTGAGTATCTGAATTTTGAAACTGCTCTTTGTCATTCAGTTTTAAATTTGTAACTCCACATAATGTCTTTTTAGCTGAGATAGAAAAAGGATAGCTAAGTTTGTTTATGTGAAGTTTTGTTGACTATTCCCTGAAAAAAGATATAATTCAAACCCCGCTGAAATGAATCATTTCAATAGCCTGTGACTCAAACTCAGAGAAATGAGTTTTCTTTGTACTAGACAGGTTTGTATGCGATTTCAGAAGCAGATGGAAATAAATGCATAATACTTACAACGGGTACTCTCAAAGGCAAAGGTTCCAGTAAGTTTAATGAGAGAAAATTTGAGTGCATCATATGAAAGAAAGAGACGTGATAAAATTAAACTGCAAATTCAATATGATAAAAAAGGGCATTTTTCCTAACCCAGAGTATAATCAACATGTGGAGAAAACTTACCACAGAAGGTCATCTACATGGTTAGATTTAACAAATGAATGGATAGTTTTACAACCATTATTAAAATTTGTTGCTATGCAAGCTTAGACAATGATTTGAGTAATCACATTTCAGGGTTTAGGGCTTAAGCTGATTGTTCATGAGGGTAAGAGACTAATGCATCTTCTCATTTCATAGTACTCCAAATTTATTTAAGTGCTCTCTGAAAGAGAACAATTGATTTATTTCAAAATACAATGTAGTGGTCACTAAGTCACAGAAACAATATAAAAGAAAGCAAGCCCAGTAGTCCTCATGCTTTGTTTTGGTTTTCAATTACACATATCCTTATTTAAAGATTCCAGGTTGGCAGCTTATTGCATTGATGAGCGACTTTATTGAATTACATACAGATCTATTTTGTGTCATGGAGACTGAGTAATTCCTTATTAGAGCTTATCTTCTTGTCTGATAATTTTTTATATCCACAGTTACCGTTATCTTCTATTCCAGAAGACAAATAGCAAAATAGGGAATATTTTAAAATAGGGAAGATACAGTTACCAGAACTTTAAAAGCATTTGTAAATGTTCACAACACTGTTGAAAAAAACAGTTGGGTCAAGTATTTCCATGTTCCTTATAAAGCTACGATCAGGATATGCTCTATTAAAATTATACGTAATTAAATTTGCAAAATTCAAAAAAATGAGATAATATGAACTCATTTATTATAAAGGAAATTATTTTATAGAAAATATGGATAGTGTATAAATTGCAAATTACAAAAAAAACCCTGTGATTTTTACAAAGGTGGATGATGACAGAGCAAGGGAGAATTCTTTTAAACTGCAAGACCAGACATTTAGATTAGATATGTGGAAGACTGTATGACTGTGAAGGTAGTGAGATACTGGAACAAGCTGTCCAGAGAAGGATGCCCATCCCTGCAAAAGTTCAAGGCTAGACTGTATGGAGCTTTGAGGAACCCAGTCTTATTCATCGATCTAAGACTATTCATGAAATACGGAATTTTAGTTTTAATATTACAGTACAAAATCACTGTAAAATAGGTGCAATGAATTTTCAAAAAATTGGCTTATCCCTTTACTATATATAGATTTTGGCAACTTGGGTACACTTTCATTTTTCACTTTTTGCGGTAAATACAGGTGGAAACTTTTTCTTCAGAATGTCATTTGTGAGGTATACCAGAAGCAGATTTTTCACATTGGCTTCAAAATCTGAAAATGTTTGTATGCTTCCAAAATGACTATTTTGATGTATTCTTCCACAGGGACATTGTGACTAAACTGGTCCATCATCTCATAAGTGAAGGATACAGCCTTCAGACAGAGTATTAGAGGTGGTTCAAAGGAGGCAAGGTTAACTTGGCAATGAAGATAAACAAATATGGTGGGAAAATTTGTAATGTGACATTGGTCTGGAAAGCAATCAGCCTAAACTGTTTCAATTCCTTCAATAAAATTTGTCAGTCATATTCTATCTTCTCTCATCTATAAACTTTAGATTGAGTTACAGCTTACAAACATAAAATTATGTTACGATACCCACTACTGAGCTTTCTTCAAACTCCAAGTGCAATTTTTCTTGTAAGGTCTTACCATATTATGACAGCAAACTGTATAGTTTAATCAAAAACAGAAGTGCCAGGAATCAATGTTGAGTCAAATATAGGACAAATAAAGTCTATAATGATAGGATACAAGGTGGGATGATCCAGATGTTCTGAGAACGGTATAATACAGGACGTCAGTGCAGTCTTTCCCTTTAACTGCAGACAGACTGTTCCCTCTCAAATGCCCATTTGAGATCTATAAGAGGATATGCATTCTGTTTGGATTTTATGGATTTTTATTGATGCTCCTTTAGACATAACAGTTTCAGAACATACAGAACTTCAAAAACCTTGTTTGCTTATTTTTCATGTTTAATTATGTGTGTGCAATGGTTCATAAAATTATTTGCTGCACCGGTTTAGAGCAATAAAATGAGATTTTTCTGAGTTATGTAATTTTGAAAAAAAAGTTATGTTTAAGATTTGCAAACTGCTTGAGCATCTCGTGGAATTTAGCCAGAATTAGAAGATTTCATGTTTATAAAAGTCATTGGAAGACTAATTCAAAAGGTCCGCAACTGCTCAATCTTTTATTTCCATATCCTACCAGCTGAATCATGTAAATCCTCAGAGATGACAAAAAGGCCTTCACTATACATCTGAAATGTTTATAAAAGAAGTGCCAATTCATCCAAATAGGAATTGGACTTGGTGCACCACAGGACAATTAGGAGATTTAACGACATCAAGATCTTCTGCAGATGTGTATTAAATCATCATTAGTGAATGACAAGGATCATAGACCGAATTTCTTTTAGATGGACATTTTTCTTTAACACCCACCCATTGCAGAAAAAAAAGAAAAAAGAAAATGGTGCCAAATTTCTGTCAAATAATTTACTTTGGCTGCGATTCCAGGTGAAATGTTTCCTCCTCTTTCCTTCCCCTTGGCTTTTCATTCTTATTCTGGACTATATTTTGCCATCACTTACACACCAGTATAGCATTTCATGGAGTTTTAGTGCAAATGGAATAATTCTACTAAAAAAAATAATCCTTTTCTGAGATTTGTTTTTAACCTGAATCAGTTCAGCTTCTGGTTTATATTTACAACAGATGTGTAGGACCATTGAATGTAATACAGAGATAGCATAGAAAGACTGAGGAATGAACATTTTTCACTGTCAGAAATCACCATACCTTTAGACATATTGAGATTTTGTTCCTGCTCCCATCAATATTAGAAAAGTAAACATGGGATCCATATTGAAAACAGAGTGACAATTTAACATGAACAGTTGGAAGAATTCATAACCTTTAGGAAGACAACTTAGCTAACCATGTAGTAAATGGAGAGAGTTAATTCAAAATTAATGGAATATATTAGTGCCAGTATACTGGGTAAACATCTCAAGGAAACCAATAAAAAATGCTGAGAGAGGGATATGAAAGATCTCAGTACCTCATTTAAAGCTTCTCTTCATATAGCATAAAAACTACTGAATCCTTTTTAAGCTCCTAAGCTCATTCTTTTAAGATCTGAACAGGGAGTCAGTTCTTTCTCTTCATAGGAAATTTCTAAATGAAACATGTTGTTTGTCTTTATATCATAATTTGGTGTTTAGGTATTTTTTCTTGCAGTGGGTTTACTTCCTCAGGATTGAGCATTCAAATGCACATCTCCCATGAAAACAGCATTCCCCGCAGAATGTGACTTACATTGGAACTTTCAATCCCTGTACTTAACACAGATTGAAAAAATAGAGCACTGTAATGAGAGATCTCATCCCAGGTGTTGTAGTTTATTATTATTATTATTATTATTATTACTATTATTATTATTATTATTATTATTATTATTATTATTATTATTATTTAAAGAGTTCTATATTATCATCTGTATGTTTTGAATGGTGATGGGTAGACAAAGGTGGTCACTGGAATACAAGGAAACATTGCTAAAGCAATCAATGAAACACAGCAGAACACAGAAAAATGGGCCAAATATTCAGCTGCTATAAACCCTGGTAGAGTAGCTGTATTGGCCAGCTCAGGATCTGCCTCAAGATATATTTCCATAATATTTTCTTGGTCTAGTTACAAAAAAAGGTAAATATAACATTAGGCTGTATGCCAAAAAAATGAGGGAAAAATTAAGTATAAGGTTTGTCTGCATTTGAAACACATAGAGTTTCCAGGGAAAGTAATTTTAAGATCCAAATTTTATTTTTGAGTTCTCAAACATGACCTAACACCATGAAAACATGTATACATTCATAGTTATGGAAAATCATTTAGTATTTATTTTACAAAGCATATTTTGTACATGCTTTTCAGTGATGTAAAGTGGCAATCTTCCCTGTTTTGGTGCTAGTCACTGACTAACTTTGAAGATCCTGCAAAGACAGAAAACTTTTAATACAGAACAAATGGCTAAAGTAAAAAGTACGTCTTCAAGACCAGCAATATATTGAAAACTTTAAAGATGGAATAAGTACAGAAAAATATTACTATGATATGGACCACTTATATCCTAGGGTAATTTGCTAAGTTAGATAAATCAAAGACCTTTGCCCAAACACACTCCTATTAACAGAAATCCAGGGTATGCATTGAATCCAATTAATTGTGGAGTTTATCTTGAATTTTGTCAGGAAGGATGGGCTTTAATCCTGTTTCCATGTTTTCTTCTAAGTGTTCCTTCAGATATATGTATTGCCACTGTCTCATGTAGAGACAGCAAATTATAGAACTTATGGATCCTACTGGAAAATACTAGCTGACCATAGTAACAGTTAAAATTGGCCTTTTCATTCATAGATAAGAGGGAATCTGCTGTCTTTTATTGAGACAAAGTATCCAATGGATTGACTTAGAAAGATCCATGCAAAAATGCATACTGTTCCATGCCTTCATTTTGCATTAGAATGCTGGAAGTTCTTTCACAGAGTTCTTTAAAGAATTTATATAACTTTAATCTGAAAAACACCCAGATGGAAATCGGTGTGTAGAGACCTCTGCCACTTTCTGAAATTAACTTTTATGCATTTCTGTAAACATTGTTCTATTTCTGCTGCCACTGTACCCAACAGTGTAACAGACATCATCTGGAACACATTCAAGGCTACAAAGAGAGTAATAAGATTCTTTTTCAGACCTTTTTTTTTTAAATGATCTTGCTGTAGACAAAGTAATAAATGTTTTGCATTACTGCTTAGATACAGCAAAAACCATATCCTTCCATCATTACCTCTACTAAATCTAATAGATGGAACTAAATGTTCTATTCTTCCCACTTTCAGAGCCCTTCTCTGTCTGATAGAGCCTTAATAAGGTTATTAAAAGACAATAATAATCTCCCTGTGTAAATGATTCTCAAATGTGCCATTAGCTCATGACTAATGTTAGTGGTCTTCAGTTATACCTTTTCTGTAACTTTTTGTTTCACTCAGATAATGAGATTTCACTACAGAGTGTTGTGACTACAGTGTGTTACTCATGCAGAAAAATGTTCTGTTTATCTTACACAACAGCAGGAAATCCCTATTCAATTTTCTGTCCAAATTTCTGAAAGTGATTTGAAAGACCTGTAACAAAGTATTCCTCAGGGCTCTCAAACTGAAGGGCTCATTCTTGCTATATTTCCATATTAATTGCTTTAGCTATTACAAATAACTGTTCTAATTGGCTTTTGAAGACTTTTTGAACTTTGGTAATTAAGTCCATAAGGTACTTTTAAAATTGTTGGCTCTAACCTGCTGTCGTCTCCTTGTCTGCCCACACATTGGGTAATTAATGCAGACTCACCATGCAGTCCATCTCTTGATTTCCCGTTCACTATTTGGAATGCATATGTCTTGCTTGCACAGAATTACATGCACAGGCGTATGAAAAAAGAAAAATACAGGGAGGACTTGAATTTGGGAATAAATCAATAATCTATTAAATGAAAAAAAAAAAAAAAAAAAAAAAACCAAAACAAAACAAAGAGGAAAAAGAAATATTCTTGTTCTGAAGCAACTCCTTTTCTTCTGTAACCCAATGATGGACCCTTTTCTGATTCTTACTGAGCTAGTTTTAATGGTGCTCTGGAAAAAGTTTGCACTGAAGCCTCAAGCTGTACAAATCTTACCTATGAGAAGTTAGAACAACTAACAGAAAAAAAACCCTGGCTTTGCCAAGAAGTTCACTATATTTTTTCATCTGTTCAATCCAATTCAAACAATCATGATGCATCTGTTCTTGCCTGATCTTAGAAGATAAGCAGCTTTGGAAACCATCTGAAAATTCTCATGCAATATGAATATAAACTAGGATATCACACCCTACCAGTTGATGAACACCAAGATGCACGGACAAGTATGTGTAAGACTTTATTTGTTCCACTGATACTGAGAAATTCAGGCATCAGTAGAAGGTGTTGAAGGACTGATCTACAATTTTTCAGGAGAGGCACACAAGCAGCATTCTTTTGGTGTTGGGTTCTTTAAGCAGAATTTTTAAAAGGAAAACATTAATGGTAGCAAACAATAGCAATTAAAGAAACCCTTTGTATACATGGATCACCAGTAACTTAAATTTCAGTGAATCCGAGATCCCATGGAACAACCTGGAATAAAGCTCCATGGAACTAAGGGACAACACAGGTCATACACTTTACATGTGGTCCACATTCATCCACATACATGTCTGCACATAAACATAATATTAATTTAAACTGAGCAGTTGTGTTGGGTTTGTGTGGCCAGGTTTTGGTAGTGGCAGAGCTGCAGGGGTGACTTCTATGAGAAGCAGCCAGAAACTTCCTCCATGTCCAGCAGAGCCAATGCCAGAGAGCTCTGAGATGGACCCACCTCTGGCCAAGGCCGAGCCAATCAGGAATGACAGTAATGCCTCTGTGATAACATGTATAAGAAGGGAAAAAAAGTTACTGTGCAGATGTAATTGTGGACTCAGAAGAGGAGAGTGGCAATGTGTGAGAAGAGCAATCATGCAGACACCAAGGTCAGCAAATGAGGAGCAGGAGGAAGTTCTTCAGGCACCAAAGCAGATTCCCCTGCAGTCCATGGAGATCAACAGGCATGTAGAGATCCACCTACAGCCCGTGGAGGAGATCCACACCAGAACAGGTGGATGCTGGAGAGAGGGCTGTGAATCCATGAGAAATCCGTGCTGGAACAGGCTCCTGGTAGGAACCTGTGGACCCATGGACAGAAGAGTCCAACAGAGACATGTTTCCTAGTAGGACTTGTGACTGGGGGACCCAGACTGGAGCAGGTTGTGCCTGAAGGACACACCCAGTGGAAGAATGACCCACTTTGGAGAAGTTAATGGACAACTGTCTCCCTTTGGAGGGACCCCCCACTGGAATAGGGGAAGGATTCGTCTTCCTGAGCCGTGGGAGAAACAATCCATGATGAACTGACCAAAACCCCCCTCCCCTGTCTCCCTGTGGTGCTGGACTAGGAGGTAAAGCAAAAGAATGAGGTAGGGGGAAGATGTTTTTAAGATTTATTTTATATCTCATTACCCATCTCTGATTTTGTTGGTATTAAATCCAGTTAAAGTCAAGTCTGTTTTGCCCAGGATGGTATTTGATGGCTGATATCTTCCTGCTCTGAACTCGTAGACCTTTTTCTATATTTTCTCTCCCAGCTGAGAAGGGGAGTGTTAGAGTGCCTTTGGTGGGTGTCTGGCATCCAGGCAGGGTCAACCCACTACAGAAGTCAATATTTTTAAGGTAACACTATTTGTTTCTTTGAAAAGAAATATAAGCTCACAGTACATTTGTGATGATCCAACATATCCAGAGCACTTCAAAATGAATGCTGACTCATTATAGTCGATTCAGAAGGGTTTGTGTTTTATTGACAGGCTTCTTGTCTATTTTTATTTACTCTTCAGCATATGAATTATTTCTGATGTGACAGATACTGTGCAGATGATCTGGGATCATGAAATGGCAGCAGGTCAGAAAGTATAATCAAAGCTGCTGCTTCTGCTTCTGCTTCTGCTCTGCTTCTGCTTCTGCTTCTGCTTCTGCTTCTGCTGCTATGCCCTGGCATTCTAAAAACCCAACCAAATGTCTGAATTCCTGGTGGGGAAAGAAAACAAGAGATGTCAGACAATGCGTCTGAGCAGTAAAAAATATTTGTCCAAGAATATCAAGACACAATGTTCCTAATATAGTTTGGAAATATATTCATTTTCTATTTCCTATCCAGTTAGATTCCAATGTATATTCATAATAGCATAATACACTAAACTATCCTGAAGTAATATCTGAATACATAAATTTCTGAGAACAATGACTCATTTGCTATGGGGTTATAGTGACTGTATGAGGCCAAGGCAGAATTTGTTCTTTCTGTTAACTTGAGCTTTAGCTCATTCTTTTCTTCTTACAATAACTAGGCAAAACATATTATAAAAGGAACTGGAAAATATGTATCTTTTAAAAAGTAGAGGAAGAATTTCTCATTGAGGCTCAGAGTTCTCCTCAACATAATAATTTCAGAGCTGGCCAGTAGCTATTGTACTCAGAGACAGGAAAGGCAAGTGGCGTTTCCTTGCAAAAATGCACCTAGATACACAAGCAGGCATCATATGTATATCTGTCTGATTATATCTATCTACCTACCTACCTAAAAGCACACAGAAATTATACCTGGGGTTTTCTCTGAAAAAATGTTATGTTCTGTTAACAAGCTGCTGTTGGATCCAGCGGTTCTGAAGTATATCTTTGACACCTGGGTCTCTGCAAGGTGTAAAAAAATAATTGCACAAGGGTGTGTTCTCTCTTTTCACTTCATGGTCACCCTTTCCTATGGTTTACAGCACTTTTTCAAAAAATGGCATTCCTAATTCCTGTTTTCTCCCCTCTTTGAGAGAATTCAGACCTAATTTTTCACTCTCCTTGAACACCATTATGCAAATTTAGTTTAATCTGGTTTTGCTTTCTTTCTGTTTGTTTGGGTTTGTGTGGTTCTTCTAACAATATTTAGTGTAAAACAGCAAGACAGATGTGTGCAAAAACTGCAGAATTTTCTTGATATTCCATAACCATTAAGCTAGGGAGTCTGGGCTCAAATATTTTGACTCAGATATTTGATTAATGCTATTTGAGATAACCTTGTATATCTGACAGTTTTCAAGTGCCTCCCACAAACACATTTGTCACCCATATGTGCAAGTCATATCTAGATAGTTTTCTATGTCTCAGATACAGCACTTTCAAGGGCCTGTTTTCTCCCCCCGGTCTAAAACAACCTAGAAAGTAGCTCAACACTGATTACATCTTTGAGACATTTAAAATTACACAAAATACATCTCAGGAATAATAAATACAAGAGATTGATTTTAAAAAAAGTATTGTAAAGTTTACTTTGGGGAAAAAGGAGCAACCAAGTTCCACACATATCAAAAGTATCTGAGATTCTGAAAAAAAAAATCAGTGTGTCATCAGTATGACTGATATACCACGAGAAAAAGAATAACCAGCAATATATCTTATAGGCCTGATGAGCTTTGTGTTTCTTATAATCATCTTATCAATTGACTTTGTGTTAATTGCAGTGGTTTAAGGTGTTACTTCTATCAGCTCATTTCCATCCAGATACCAGAAGTAATGCCCATAAAACAAGTGCATAAATCTAGTATTCAGCAGGTTCCTGGCTGGCATAACACATAGCATACTAAAACACACTGCTTTAAATAATCCTCCAGGCAGTAAGCAGTAAGAAGTGAAGACAGTCACACAGATTCTTCTGTTGTGCCTGTTATAAGTAGAAAATCTCTGAATATAACACAAAGTAACCAAGTAAAGATGAAAAGTTGGCTAAATATTTCACTGTGATTAATATTTTGTTATCAATAGATACAGAATATCTTACATTTTACAATGCAATCAAAGTTATATTGAGCACATTAAAACTTCCAGAGAACTTAAAAACTGATCAGTGAAACAAGCATCCTTTGCAGACCACTTTTCCATGAAACTGAATTTTGTGATACTTTAGGAATAACTGATTGCAGGCAGTTGCCAAAAAGTTTTAATACCCTTCAAAAAATTACAACATAAGTATAATCTATCATTTTTTTTATTTAAAGGCTTGTCATTGCAAGGCTGTTTGTCTTGGAGCATGAAATAAAGGACCATTAATTTTGCCCATGCTAATATTATGATAAAGTAAAAGAATTTGTGGCAGTCAGCCACAAAACATCTCTTACTCATATGTTGTTGCAAGCAGCAAAATTTTCTGAGTGAACAGGCATAGAAGAAACAGAACATCAAATAATTATTCAACCATACATTACAAGAAAAGAAAGAGCTGTTATCTAAATTTCCCAACCTTTTCTTAAAGCACTGGAAGAAAACAGAAACATATGCTTCTAGTAAACATAACACACTGTTTCTTAAATACGTAAGGCAGCCCTTTCAAAAACATATTTGTCCATGTATTTTTGATATATAACCTGTAATTTGACTTCTGGTATGTTTTCAGGTTTTTTTGTGGTTAGACACAAGAATTCCTAAAAAATATATTCAAAATTAACCAGGAATATTGTTTTGAGAGATGCCTATAAATTCATAAAGAAATTATTTCAACTATTACATTGAGAACACTGGCTTTATTCCAATTTTATTAATTTGAATGGGATCTAAGGATATTACAAAAATTTTGCAAATAAAAGTTGCATCTGTGGTACAACTTTGCTTAAATGGATATACAACATTGTGAGTAGAGAAATTATATAAATTGCTGTGTTTGCTCTGAAGTAGGGGGAGAGAGTTTTCTGACGGCTTTTAGGAGAATAATTTGGTTTAATTTTTTTGTAAGGGTTAGTAGTGCTTTACATATTTTTTATTTCTTAAAAGATTGAATTGTAATGTGAAATGGAAAGTGGAGAATTAAATGTTAAAAGCTGCTGAAGGGATATGGAGAGGCCCTTAGGTAGCAAAGTTGAATAAAACATGAAATGTCTCAATAGTCCAGGTACTTTTTAAAAAAATCTCACAAAGCGTGCTCACTTTGCAATCTCCATGTATTTGCTATTCTCTTTACTACAATTTTGTGAAATCCACAGGAAAAAAAATTAAAAATTGTGGGAACCGCATTTTTAGGTTCCTTAATAATTGTGAAAATTGCAACATTAGTCTTCACTTCATAACACGGTTTCATTGGGACAGCTAGATGTAAATAATTTAAAATAAATTATTTTCAGTTTTAAATAGTTTTTAGAGTACCATAATCTTTAGAGTTATGATCCATGACAGATTTTCAATAACTGAATATAGAGGTCCTGTCCTATCAGTGTGGCTTTAAGGGTTTTTTAGAGAAAATCCTGTGTATTTTAAGTTTTAATACGGAGGCTGAAATTTTGATGAAAAAAATTGTCTCCCCTTACTAAGTTTTGGAAAGACAGATATCTAAGACCCTGCTTAAGCGGGGAGGTTGAACCAGATGGCCTGCTGTGGACCCTTCCAGCCTTATCCATTCTATGATTCTGTGAAAAAAGTTAGAATGCAGATTTCTCCCCAACAGGAATTAGAGATTATTTAAAGCATTTATAAAAAATTAGCATTCACTTGTTCAGTCCTTCATAAAGTGAATAAATCACTTCATTTGCTTTTAAAATTTTAAGCAGCAACTTCCACCTTGATTAATATTCTGCATGTAACATAGTAATGGGTTACCCAGATGTCATTATATACCTACATTCACGGCTGAGATGAACCACATTCAGCAGTGTTACACAGGTTCATTTATCACCAGCCTGAAAGTAGCAAACTATAAGTCTTCATATTGGCACTTTTAAAAAAATTAAGCATGATGCTGAAGTACATCTAAATTCATCATATTTGTAACATATTTATTTCGGAGTACAATGTAGCACAATCCGTTTACTGGCTAAAATCCACAATAATCAGAAGATACTTGCAAATTCATTGTCCTGGAGGCCCTTTTGCTTAATTTGTATTGCAGTTTCATTTTCCATGGATAATATTATATTTCCTCATGTGGGAGATTCTTAATTAAGTAAAACACCAATATGATGAGAAGAATGTTTCTGACTGATGGAGCACTTAGCATCTACGTAATCCCAAAGGTGAAAATAATCTCCCAACAGTAAACAACTGAACATCAGCTATATCTGTCTCTAAATTTCTTCTCTTGCAACTCAAGATTAAGGAGAGTTGAAGCCCACAGGTCTCCACGAACATTCTTTTGACTTTTAGAAACATTCCTGGAATGCTGGCGTGTGTTGTGTCACGTATGGGCTCTGATGTTGTCTCATCAGTCTTGTTACAGCAGTTTAACGACCAAAGCTGCAGTGCTGCACCTAAGACCTGCTGGCATTATAGGGCCTTCTAAGCGCAGGGCAGAGTGCTGAACTAATTCACCTTCCATAGGTGGTGAAAGATTTTCTAGAATAAGCAATGAAGCTGTGAAGAAGCAGCCATAAACTGCTGTGTGTGTGTGAAGAATGGGACTGAAGCTGAAAGTTTAAAAGTATAAATTGTATAAATCTAAACTGCCTTACAGCATGTTTCTGTTGTTGTCAGTAAAATTCTCAAAGGGAGAATACTCTGGGTCTTCACAGCATAATGAATATTTGCTGTACACAGAGAACAAAATAAAAAATAAAAATAAATACAAAATTGTGCTATGAATAATTTGAAAGAAAAAGAAACCATCTTCAGTGACCTATTTTCTCCAAATGAACTCTTTCTACTCTATTTCTGATTACTATGTAGATTTAGCTTAGAGGTTTCAGCATTATATTTGTATGTATTTATTTCTGTTAAATATACACATTTTTCCTCTTAGTTCCTGGCTTTTTTCTTTCTTTAATAATTTCACCAGCTTTATAGCACATCAAATGTGCTTGAATCTTCAAATATTTCTAGCAGTTTCTGTTTAATGATGTATATGTAGGTCAATGCAATCCCACCAGTGATTCATGACACAATAACATCTGGCTCATTACTTAAATTCAAGGGGAGATAGGAAAAGAAGAGGGCATATAAAATTCAGATATGAAGTGGGTTTTTTTCACAAGCCAAAACCCAGTTGTCCCCAGTTGTTCTTAGTTCTCATACTTTAGCAGCTGTTTTCATAACAGCAGTCAGTGGTGGAATTCTAGGAAGTAGCACCTGCTGCTGAAAAGATCATCCTCTTCTGCTAATCAGAAGCTTTACCAATGGTTTAAATAAACAACTTATTCACATCTGTTGCTTGTCCAAAATCTCTGATCAAACATAGTAACTTTTTAAAATATTCATTCACTCTTTTTGTCACCATTTATTTTATGAAAATAGGGCAAAATTTGAAATGCCTATCTCATTATTCAGTCTGTCTTCCCAATTTAATCAAGGTGGTATCTGTTCTTGACATAAAATTATACAAACCTTTACCATTAATAATTTTATGTCTGCATGAAAAAAGTCTAGTGACATATTTATATCTTATCCTAGCTTTTATTCCTAGAAAAAAAATGAAACCAACAAGCAACCTCCCATATAAAGTAGAGGTATTTTTCCTTTCAGGTATCTTTACTATCTTGACTATTTAGTAATTTTTTGTCCTAAATCCAAGTGATTTTCCTAGCTTTAGTGGAGAATAGAGTTGAAAACAATAAACTGACCAACATGCAAAACTGTTTTTCTCTGTAGGAAATATTTAAGAGTTCACATAAACTACAGCACTGCCAGCAGGAAGGGCGGAGAACAGACGAAGGCAATCCATCCCTGAGTTACTCCAGGACATTGATAAGTTCTGTTGAGTGCTCTCACCAGATTCAGTATTTTCTAGCAGAAGAGAGGTATGAATTCACATGTCCCACACATGAAGCACAAGTACTTAAAAAGTGGAAGTGTGCCTTAATCTCTTGTCTTCATTCAGTCTTTCCACGTGGCTTGTGTGCTCAGTCTTATTAGTGATTTGCAATGGTTTTTCCTCTGTTCTTATGGATACAAAAGGAATGCCAAATAAAATACTTATCCGTACATTACTTTGCTTTTTTTTGAAGGGAATTACAAACAGTGTATTCCCTCTTTATGTATTAGGCATGCTGTCTGGACCATGTTCAATTGGCATAATGGAACAGATATTTGCATTTTAATCCATTATTATCTCGACTAACTTCTCATAAAAGCAGGAGGATGAAATTGTAAAATGCCAGTTGCTGGTAAAATCAAGTTGGGCTGGCTCTGTGTCTTAAGTTGAATACAGGCTCTGTTTTTCAAAATCTGCTGCTGAAGTGTACAATCGGTCTCATGGTATCCATGCTATTTTCCAGGCTGTCTATATGCACATATAATACCTTAAATTGGTCAACATGTTGTGCAAATACAAAGGTAGATGTCTGTAGTTAGCAATAAAGTTTCCATTGAAAATGTGACCTGTTCTATATCAGACTACATTTGCAGAGTGTATTCTTATATTTCACTACTATTTTACTTCCCAGATAAGCTTTCATTTCAGTCATAAATTGTATATTCCTCATATCCTTTAATCTTCTTAACCTAAGTCTAGTAAAAATAAGCAGATTTTTAATTAAGAAAGCTGCAAGCAACCCAATCATCTATAGCTGGAGAAAGAAAAGCAAATGACGGTTGTGTGGGTATAATAATGTGCTGTGATCAAGACTGAATCATTACTGAAACCTAAAGCTGATTGTCCCACTGTGGGTTGAATGAAATGTGAAAAAATAATTTAATGCATGCAAAATCTTTCCACAGATTCCTAAGTGAATTACAAAAACTAAGGTAGTTGCTTTAAAAATAAATTATATTTCAGTGCTTTCACATGCGTACTAATCTGTATCCCCAGACACTTTATCCTACTATGGTGGAAAAACCAAAGCAAAATATAGAATCCTTAACAATTCACAGTTTTATTTGTGCACTAAAAAAAGGAAAAAAAAGGCTGCCTTTGCTTTATTATGCATTACTTCTATTTTTTTTTTTAATATCCAGAAATTTTTAGCAAATTATTTATTATTAGTTTCATTTCAAGAATACCTGATGGGTGACATACCTGGGCAATATAATATTAGATGTGTTACAGAAAATGACCAAAAAGCTTCTTCCCAAATGCCTCCTTCCTTAAAATTAAAACAAAGAAAAGAGTAGGAGGATGGCAAGAATACAAAGGCACATTTTTCTGCTTTTTCTGGTTTGTCCTTTTTTGGTTTATTTCTTTTAAGCATGATTATACTATATTGTTCATGTAGCAAAGTATTTGTTTGTTTGTCTACTGTGCACCCTCAGGAGGGGTATGTCTCCGGGGAGGAATGAATAGAGCTCTATAATTTTAGAATATAAAATTCAGCAAAGAAGTCTTTACAAAATTGACAGTTAAGCCCATTCTACATTGACATCATTTGGAGTTTCACATTATCTTTAGCAAGACCAAGATGCTTCTGAAGTGTCATCCAGATAGGCTCTTTCAGAGCTTTGATTCCACAACGTGGCTGAATTGCACATGGTTTCCCTCTGTGGTGGAATGCTCTCATGGAGAGCCCTGTGAGAATGTTGTCTTTGGATCTAAACATGGAGGGTTGCTCAGAAACTCACACAGAATACGTAAGTATCTGATTCACTTATGAACACATTGTTCACTTCAAAGAGAAATCTTGAGTTTAAAGCTTTGCTTTAAGTGCTGTGTTTACACTGAACCGTATGCTGTGTCTGAACAGATTGTCACATCCAATATTTAGAAGCTCAAACAGCATATGGAAGAAGTATTGGAGGTATTGATGTTGCCTAATGTTTTAACTTTGTTTTTATGTTCAGGAATGTTAATTGGACCCACACAAATGCTCTCCCGTGCAGCATCCTGCATTTTTCCCTGTTTTAATTTCTACAATTTATTGAGATTTTTTTGTAGCTTGTGTTGCCAGTTTACATTTCACAAATCAAAGTGGTGCCATGCAAAACCTAGTGAACTGATAGGAGCAAGAACTAGTAGACTCTGTCTACAATTGCTTTCTGATCTCCAGGAAAAAAGCTATGAGTGTCATCTGAGAAATTTGTATTAAAGTCTCTCCCAGTAGTGGCATCTTCGTTCAGTGTCTCTGCACAAGAGCAAACAATATGGTTGCTCCAGCATTTCTGTCTCCACATAGAACACTTACCAGTATCTATCCAACAGATTTTTTTGTTTAAAGATACTTTATTACTTTAGCTGTTTTGTTCTAGAAGCCTTATGAACCTTATGTTCTTTGCCTGAACTTGATGTATTTGCATCAAAAAAGATGAATGAGGGTCAAAATTTAGTTCAGGAGGGATGGTTGCAATCTTTCTAGACCTTCCCAACAAACTAATTGTAATGTCTTCAGATCTTGCATATTAGGAAACTAATATAATGTTAAAAAAATCATTTATTTCTGCATCTTTAGTTATTTTGCTATCCCTTCAAAGATAGAACAAGTGAAATTAGGGTAAGGATAGTATCTCTACAAAGTTTTTGGACAATTCATGGTTGTGGGAAGGAGTTATGATTTCATTCAACTCATTAAACCACTTTATAAGGATAACTTTAAAATCTCCTTTTTTCTCTTTATGTAACCTTTTTAGTTATTTAAAGAGTAAATTAGTTCCTTGTGTTTCGTAAATATACTTTCAAACGTATATTGCTTAAGAAAAGCCTTCATTTGAGAAGCTGTGAAATGCAGTGCTTTTCAGATAGGCTAAAGTTACCTTTGCCTTTAAATATTATTCTTTTAAACTTCTTCCTGGAAAGAGATCACTGAAACTCTAAAATGCTGTTGGGACTGAATTACAACGTAATTCTTGGTTATGTGAAATACATTTGAAATTCTAGGTACTCAAAAAAACAAAATGAAACATGTAAAATTTTGTCAGTGGAAGATGTATTTTTCGTTGGACCAACACAGCTTTTTCAGCAGCAACATCAGTCTCCTTGATGAGAGAAAAGAGCATCATTCCAAGGGCATTCCAAATGGACCCCAGATGATCCATTAAGCAACCAAATCCATTTGCTTTCAGCATTGGGGAGAAAAGCTTCCTGCTGTTCTGTCTTGCCTGATACAGCTTGCTGGCTCCAGGATCAAATCAAGACATTTATGCCTTTATCTTTTTTAGGAACAGATTTCATCAAGTAGGTGTCCTAAGAATAACTGCTGTATGTTAAGAAATACAGGAAATACAGACTTCCTGTCAGGTTCGACTCAAAGTTTTAGAAGTTTTCCTTACTCCAGACAGAGGAAATTTCCAAAGGGCTAACTCAGGCATCTAGGATAGATCTCACCAATATACAGAAAACCACAGCTCTCATCTTCTTGAAATTGTTTCTTAGTTTTTCTGTGTGTCCAGGAGCTTCTTCTCCACTTTTGAAGCCCTGAATAAGGCACTGGCAATTGGAAGGCTCACATTTCATACAAAAATTATGGAGGTAACAGAAGGTTACCATAATAAGATTTTGTTCAGAAATATGTTTATTCTTTCTCTTCTGAGCTTCCAGGTTAAATGACTCTAGTGGTACATGGCAAAATGGAAAACATGACACAGAAAGCTCAAAAGAAAACAAGAAGAATATAACCCATCTTGCATTTAAGCATAATGTTTGAGGCTTTTTCTGGTTACCAAGATTAGGTTCAGGAAAAAGAAGCCTCTGTCCTCTGGTACATCTTATTCCTGTAAAATTTAGAGTGCTCACTTCACAGGAGCTGCATTTACTGAACATCTTTCAGGAACTGAGTCCTTAAGTTCACTGACAGCAGAAGAAAGAGATGATTTTAAGGCAAACAGTTTGTAAATCTGTATCGAGGAGCTCTTTATCAGTAATAGCGGTCTGGTACACTGGAAAGGCCACAGGGCAGAGCTGCATCGCTTCAGAACTCATATCTTCTGTTTTTCTAGGGCACTAAAGACATGAATAAAAGTACTGCAAGGAAAGAGGAATTGCTTTGTAATTAAATGACAAACCTTATTCAAGAATATAGAAAACAGTCATCCTGTCTTTCAGTGTCTCCTCTGGAGCGTGTTTAACAGAGCTGGTCTGTAAGAAATTCCTTAAGGGAAAGTCTTTGCAGCACATGTTCCCAGGAGAGGAAGAGGGGCTGTGGAAATATTCAAATACTTCTGAAATTATTTAGGGTCTGTATATTCTCTCTTAAAAGGCACAAAGCTCAAATTGCTATGTCCTTTCTTATTTCCATGCTAAACTTAAGTCTTCTAGGCAGACAGTAAAACCTTGAGTACTATTAAGCACATGTGAGAACATCTAAGGTCTGCTTTATTATTTCTAAGGAAAGGACAATATAAAACTTTGCTAAAATGTAGGAAATCATAAATTAAATTACAATGAAAACAAAGAGCTTCTAGTTAATAGAAGTAGATTATAAATCTCCTATAAAACCAAAATTTCTGTTTATTTTTCCTGTGGTGCGACATGAAACCAATAACAAATGACTTAGCATGTAACACATTTAACTTGTCTTGAAAATATTACAATCACAGGACAAAAAAAAACAAAAAATGTCATAGTTTATCATTTTGGGAATATAAAAGATATTGCTTCAAAGACCTCACAGCATTAAATTTTCTTAATTAGCTGTGATGGCTATATAAAAGATGAGAATTTTACATGTAAATTTAACCTCAGAGAGGACTTGCAATATGCTGTAAAGCCACAAAACTTCAGGTAAATGGTCTCAAATTCTGGCTTGCTGGACTGGAAATTTCTAGCATGGTTATGTTTCTTCCATTTACTCCATATAGTCATGCAAAGTAAACATCCCAGAATGGCCTGCAATTAACACCTGCTGTGCTCTCTCAAATTTCATAAACGGAACAGAGTTGAGCCAAGACAGCTCTTGGAAGATGTAGGTGCTTTTTATATATGGCCCATGAGGAAGTAAGCAGTTCCATTTAAATGTGTTTCTGTCTTTTCTTTCCATGTGTATGAACAGGGGAGTTGTGTCTTATCTTCTCTAAATGCATTAAACAAAAATAAAGGCTGTTTGCCTTTAAGAAAAAAAAAAAAAAAAAGAGTAAAGAAAAATATATTTACTTAAATTTTAAACTGTAGAAAATGATGAAAGATTACCTGAAACTACAAGCAAAGGGTTTGGAAAACTAGGTTGTTTGAGACATTATGTAGTTCAGGGACTCCTAGAAAAGAATAAAATACCTATTTTATAACCTTGCAGCTATTAAAATTTTATCATGTGAAGATGACTTTATAACAGAAATCCTTTTGCTGTCAGAAATGCCATCCCACAAACCACTGGGAATCCTTGGTAGAAACTGCAAATTCTAAGATTGGTTTCATGATTCTGGGTTATTTTTGCAGGGTTGTGTTTCTTGGTGTCTCACAAGTTGAAACTTACAATTACTTGGAAGATATTTTGCTTTTCCAAGAAACTCAATTAGAGACTGATCCAAAGATATCGTGGTCTAATTGCAGAAAGTCTTTGCACCTGGTGTCTTCTTCTGTTGCACTGTATCAGACTTAAAGCATTTACTTGAAGGAAATTTGCTAGAAAGGATAATTGCTGCTAAGTAGACGATCCGTTTGGTATGAATTCACAGTTCTTGCCCACATAGTAAAGCCATTTGAATTAAAGTAATCAAAGGAAAATATATTTTTCCTTCATAGTTTGTTATTATGCCCAGAGACTGATTGTTTCTCATCCACCTGGGCTTTCAAATAATATGGGTAATTTTTTGTGATTTAAAGCAGAATGCAACCAGGAAAATAGCAAGATTTTAAAGTAAATTTTGCCATGAGAAAATTCTGTTGCTAAAATATGAAAATACACAATGCTTTTTATCTGTGCATTAATTGTATTATGTAGATAATCAAAGAAAAAAAAAACTTTTAAAGCAATGCTATTATAATTGAGATACTGCAAGAATAGAAATACATCCAGTTTGCAAAACTAAGAGCTCTTTTAATTGTGCAAAGAAATGCTTCCATCATTTTGCATGAAATAAACTGTGTGATATAGTTTCTAGGGTCAATTTCCAAATCCTGGAACCAAAATCTAACACTGCTCAGCAACTGGGTGAGCAACATAAACCCATCTGTAGGTGAAGACTGTACATTAGCTGAGAATCCAAAGATTAATGTTGTAAACTTGTATCCTTTAACATTACTGAGCATCTGACTGAGTGCATACATGTACAGATAAAACTAATCTCTTCCCAGACAGCTGCATTAACATAGTGCTATACTTTATGTACTTCATCTCTTATTTCAGGGCTCAGTAGTAGGGATTTTGATTAACTCTAGGTTTTGTGATAACAGAGCTATAAAGTTTTTATCCAAGCCTGGTTTATATCCAAACAGCTTAGGGAGTTAGAGGTCTCATCTAACCACAGTTGTACAGAAATGCACCAAATTATATTGGTTATTTTAAATTTTGTTATTTATATTGCTAGGTTTATACGCAGAAAATTAGGAAAGCTGTGGGGAAAAAAGCAAAATTACAGAACAGATACCAATAATGCACCTACTGTGGTGCAACACTGCACAGGCAAAAACCTGCTTTTGCAGGTATAGATATATATTAGAAGTAATTTTATAATTTATGAAATGAAATGCAATTTGCTTGAAATATTAAATCACAAAATTTGACGTATAAAGGTCTTCAAAATCTTTTTTTTTAAAGTAAGATTTCTTCCCTTTTGTCTTATGTGTGGGAAAGTAATAGTATTCCTAGCAATGTTCTAATCAAAAATGTTTAAAATTATTGAAAATTTTAAAAGAACTTTGTTTGATGCTATTTCTTTCTTCTGTAATAGAGAATTCCGGAAGGATTCAGGGAAATCTGTTTTTAGACATTTTCATTTCAGCATTACAAGTAGAGTAAGATGGCTAGCAGGCTTGAAATCTAGGGTGACAAAATCATCAAGTAGTATAAAACAACAGGAATTTTAGAAACAGGTAGTAGCTAATAAAAAAGAAACATGAACAAAATGAAACCTAGAAGGAAGGTGTGGTTTCCAAGAAAGCAACAACAGAAGGAAAAGCTTTCTCTTATTTCTTCTTTTCAAAAATTACTTATAATAAAAAAAAAACATTGACACAGTTCTAAAAATTAAATTGTCATAGTAATAACATTTAGTAAGGCTGCACTGGTCAAATTTCTCTTCTTTATTGATATATCCTTTAGGTATATTCAGCCTTTTGTGTAGCAAAGTAAGACCAGACTTCCCTAAGGTATCAAAACAGTAGAAGATGTTTCTGGATATATCAGAAAAAGACAGACAAGATTTAGTTTTACAGAGACAGGTATGTTATGATGTTTGAAAACTGAGTGGAGTTTTCAAACATCATGAATGCTAAGGAGGGTCCCAAACACCAGCTAGTTTATTACGTAGAATGCTGCTACCACTGTAGCTCCACTTTTCTGGTAAGGAAAAATAAACTTAGGAACAATGTTGAGACTAAAATAAACATAGTAGTAGTAATTTCAGGCCGCTAAGAGGTATGAAAACACATCAGTTTTGGACAGAACAATAATGAAAAAGAAGCTTGGACAAAAGTTCTCTGACCTCTGGCTGACATAACAGGTAATTTCACACAGAGAAACTGAAACCATGGTAAGGGTGTTTTCAAGATTCAATCAGGTCTTACTTAGGTATGGAGAAAATAATTTTATCTGACCAAGCAGATCCTTCAGGATCAGCAATAGAATAATACTGTTTGCAGCAACTGAAGTGGTGCCTTTTACAACAGGGCAGCTGAGAATCATTTGGAAAGATCTAAAATAAAAACTTTTGGCTTTCAGGTCTGGATGTTTAGACAATTGTTTTAGATTCTGCTTCTAATTTACTTATTTGAAATTATTCTAGATGGAAAAATAACTCTGAGGCCAGAAAGCAAGAATTAAGAGATCACTGAGATAGGACCAATGTTATTTAATATCTTAATTAATGACATAGGCAAAGGAATTGAGTGCATCCTCAGGCAATTTGCAAATGACACCAGGCTGACTGGTGCAGTTGACATGCCTGAGGTTTGGAATGCCATCCAGAGTGACCTGGAGAAGCTTGAGAAGTTGGCCCATGGGAATCTCATGCAATTTAACAAGACCAAGTTTAAGGTGCTGCACCCGGGTCAGGGCAACCCCCAGTATAAATCCAAACTGGGGGATGAACAGATGGAGAGCAGCCCTGCCCAGAAGGGCTTGGTGCTGATGGATGAGAGGCTGGACATGACCCAGCCATGTGCACTCACAGCCCAGAAACCAAACATATCCTGGGCTGCATCCAAAGCAGTGTGGGCAGCAGGGGAGGGAGGGGATTCTGCCCCTCTGCTCTGCTCTGGTGAGACCCCACCTGCAGTGCTGCATCCAGCTCTGGGGCACCCAGCACAGGAAGGACACGGACCTGTTGGAGACAGTCCAGAGGTGGACACCAAGATGATGAGAGGGATGGAGCAGCTCTCCTACAAAGAAAGGCTGAGAGAATTTTGTTTATTCAACCTGGCAAAAGAGGAAGCTCTGTGCTGAGGCTATTTACAAGACTATGTAGTGTCAGGACAAGGGAGAACCAAAAGCACCAAAACATAAGTAAAGAAGCTGAAAACTGAAGATTGGGTGATATCAGGGTGAAGAGATCCATCAAATGAGTTTCAATCCTGACTAAAAATACAGTCTGCAGAGTAAAACTCTAATTTGCCTTCTTGATTAAGAGCTGTTGTCAAGTTCAAAACTAAGTTGTCAGTTTAAAAAGGAGGCATTGAAAAGGACTCTGGAGTTGAAAGATAGTGATTCAGAAGTACTGTTTGAATAAGAGCAAAAGAAATTGATCTAGTTTTGATAAAAATTTTGCAAGTGTATCATGATTTTTACTTCATTTCTATTCAGCCTCATTCTCCAAGTTAAATTCTTTGCATATATTTTCAGTCTCAGTTTCTTTGCAAAGAATCTACATTGTCAAAAATCTCAGAGTAAGGCGTGATGAAATCCAACAGAGGAAGAAATTAGGAGATGGATGAGGAGCACAAAATGGGAGATGTGAGGACCACAGGAGGTTGGTTACTGGGTGACTTATCCTATACAAGAGGATCAGTTAAAATGGATTTTAATCTAACCATACTAGTCATAAGAGCTCACATTTTATGACTGCAAACCCATGAGCACTCTGTGATGTATCAACAGTTTCTAAAAGTATTGTATCAACAATTTCTAAAAGGATTTGTCAGTCTTCTTTTGGACATGTTTTAATGGGGAGTTGTTTCTGTCATGCAGACAGATGGTTACTTAGACTAAAAAATGTCCCCTACTGACATGCTCTGTGAATCAAACTGAAAATTGTTCAGTAAGTGATGACCCTGTTCCTTACTTCCTTCCAGCTGTTGAGTTAACAAAAAATCTGTAAAATTTTAAAAAATCCTTAACACCAATGTAGCATTAAGAAGCAGGCATTCTTTATTCGGCTGGATGCACAGGGAAATAGTTCCTCCCAAATCCTTGCATCCTCAGTAAAAGAAAGTTTCTGCTTATATACTCTATTCTACATACATATTCATTGATTGTCCCTAGCAGACATTGATGCAATAATCATTTCCCCAAAATCATTCACATATTTCCCCTCCCCTTTACACGTGCGTTCTTCTGTCCTGGGAGCCTCTCTGGTGGTCCCTAGGGGTCGTAGACCCCAATGTTACAGCTGACAGTCGAGTTGGCAGGTCACTGGGGCTGGTGAACTTCCAGCTCTCCTTCTTGCACAGTGGGCATTGTGGAGTTCCATAGGCCAGTGGTCTTGGTAAAACAAACATTGAGTTTGTTCACCAGGTGTAGACAACATCTGGTAACAGCTGGATAGAGACCTCACAGTGCAAATGCTTCAAATGATCTTTTGCACATTCCTACCCATCTGCCACTGCTAAGTGGCACATTAAGTCTGATTACCTATAGTACTAACTTAACCTGAAGTCATTCTGTATTAATACAAAGTAGTGCTTACACAATTAATTACAATGTCTAACTTGTAAGGCAACAACTTCAGTTTATGGTTAGTTAGGAAACCTAAAACTAGTGTATTTTCACTCGGCACATGTGTAAAACTTAGTCGTGATTTTTCTATTTTGTCAGATCACAAACAAACACATCTGTACTATATGAAATGCTAATGAGAAGTACCTCACAGAAACAATGAATAACAGTACAGTGTTTTCTTTTTTTAACTTAGAAATACAATATTGTCAAGCTAACATAAGACAGAAACTGCAAATATCAGCACTGAAATAGTTCTGGTCAGAAAAAATAAATTAAACATACAAAGTTCCCATGTTTTCACTATAAAGTTTTCCAACACATGCCTTGTTTGACAACAGTTATTATCTTTATTCTGTCTTTTGAAGAATACAGCATGAGAAGTTAAGAAAAAGTGACACATTTAAGTACATTATCTTCATAACTTTTAAATAGCTTCAGGCATTTCTTACTGCCTGAAGGAGATACCTAAAACATGAGGGGTAAATGACATTTTCCTTTGTCAAAGGCTGCCTTTGGGATTTTTAAAATTTCAGCCGTCCTAACACTTAATCAAAAATCCATTAAAATAAAAATATTAATTCATTTTAACCATGACGAGTGCTGAACCAGATTCCCAGCAATGTCCCCACAAAACTGAACTGATTTACAAATAAAATAAAGCTTTCAGTCTACTCAGTCCGTGTATTCCTTCTTTGAGGTGACAGACACTTTGTGAACTTTAGCTAGTCTCATCTGGTTTTGTGGCAGTTTCAGTGAACTTCAGCCCTACTTCCTGTGTGGAAATGATATGGCAACAGATGCTTCAATCTCATGCTAATAAATCAGTGCTTAAAAAGTTATAATTGAGCCTTAAAAATTGATATCTTTTCAAGACAACATATTTGACACAAAAACAAGCTTAAGTTAAATATCCATGTAAATGGCAAAGTGTCAATGTTTAAACAGATGTCAACAATTTCTTAGGAAATTGAACTAATATTACAGATGATGATGAATGAAGAGTTTCAAAACAGCTCTGTTGCAATAATAAAAAATGGCATGTGAGGAAAAAAAAGATTGCATTAAAACAGAAGATACTTGAAATTTAAGGTTAAGAAATTAAAAGCAGGAGTTGCACCTCAAGCTCCCAAATTCTTTTCTAAGTTCAAAACCGGAAGCTGATTAGCTAATACTCATATTTTCCCAGAAAGTGGGAGCTTAACAAAGTAGAATTTAATATAGCCATTCTATCCAGGCACAAATATCCCAAAGCAAACCTCAGCAGGCTGGTCATTTTTAGGAAGTGGTGTTTTCTTACAGCACTAAAATATTGAAGTTCCCAATGAGTTCCCTGAGAGATGGAGCAGGCCAAAGGAAGTATAAATCAGTATATTTCATCTTTTTTGTGACTTCTACAGTTCTAGCCCTGCTTAGTTATTACCATAAGAAAAAAATTAGAAAAGAGGATAAAAGGTACTGTCTCTTGAGGTTGTCTCTTAATGATTTCATAACTCTTAATACTTGATTCCTTGCATTGACTCCAACAGCCAAAGGCAACATGTGTTCAACCATAGGCCTTGCCACTTTCATTTTTCTCATTACATGAGATAAATAGCAAGAAATGCCAGTGATAAAGAACAGCAAGGAGAGTGAGCCCTGCATCCAGGCCCAGGGAACCAGGTGCTTATGAGCAAGCACATCTTTCGCCTAAAGTGCAGAGCCATGCCTTCTCCATGGGTTGTCCCTAATGAACAGGGACTGGCACACATGGTCACGTAGGTAGGTCCTTCCATGGTACAACCGAAGCGTGCAAGAAATGTGTGGGTTATCTCCTGGGAAATAAGAACAAGCATACTGAGAAATGTCCAGGTGGTGCACAGGTCAGCAGGCTGCTAGGACACACTAAGAAGCCAGAGACAGTTCCAGAGGTGACACTGTGTTTAAGTCTGAAATTCTGTCTGAGGTAGCCAACTACTGCAAGGTTTGCCTTGGATAATATTCTAACCTCTACTCATTTCATCCTTCACTACATAGCTCAGTACTAGCTTCCAAATCTTTCAGGCAGAGGTTTTTTTCTTTTGTTTTCTTTTTTATGAGTTAAAATAAGAAAAAAATGTCTATTATAAATGTTGGTACTGAACTGTGAATTCCAGTGTAGCTGAGACTCATCCTAAGGAATGAAGTCTCAGTGGAGATGACCCAACAGTTCTTTGTACAGTCATACCAGCTCTATTGTACTCGTATCTGGTCCATTATTTTGGTTTTGATTAAAAGTTGTAAAAAACCTGTTGGGTTTCTATGAAGGGTAATAAGTTTTTCTAACCTTTGACTTACTTCTTCTCTTGTGCAAAAACATTTTGTGTGTTAAAAGCTGGCAACAAGTTCTTAGTCATCCCTTGTCGGCAATTGGATTTTAAATGCTTTTTTTAGCACTTGGAGTACATGGTTAGAGACCCAATTTCCTACAAACTTTAAATACAAAAATAATTCCTTGAGGCTAAGCAAATGTAAAGAACTGTTTGCCAAAATATTCATCAATTCTTTTGTAGTTACTGATAGAATTACTGTGTCAGAAAGTCTCTTGCTTGCAGAAGAGATTAAGTGTACTATGGTTATTATTTTGCGACAATGAATCCATATTTTTTTAACCTTAAGCTAATTATTTTTCTTTTTAATTTTTTTTTTACAAATAATCTCAGCTATGTTAAGCACAAGAGCTGAACACCTAAAATAGTTCTGTAACACAACATCTTTAAGGCTGCAGCCACTGGATAACTTTACAGTATTTCATACTAAGTGAGATTTCAATCATCACAAAAATGCAAAACTTTTGAGATTGCCATCTTTATGGAGACAGTTTCAAAACAGTGTTAACTAAGCTACAGCTTAATACTGTGGACAGCTGGTTCTACGATTCTGTAGAAATTAGGAGCCTATAGGAGGTAATAAATTGAAAGCTTGTTACTGAAGCTTACCAGAGTTAGAGTAGTAACTGTCTCTGACCTACCACAGCGGCTGAATTTTTAAAGTAATTTTGGAGTGTCATGAGCCAAATTCCAGTAGGTAGCTTTTCACTGGTTGGAGTCAAGGAAGCTGTGAAATATATAATAGAAGTGCATTCACATTTACCTTTTCAAAATAGAACAAATTATAAAAATGTCAAAGTTTTACCCTTAACCTTATGTTATAGTACCACAGTCCACAGGCTTGCTTGAATACAGCTGAAGGAAAACTTTTGAAGTTTAAAAGTTTAAGATGCTTTAATTTCATGGGTATAAATTGTGTGAGGTGCATTTGGAGAAGTAGTATGTTGAGTACACCATAATTCATGTGACTTGCACAGAGCATCTCCTTGATTGTATGGTGGAAGTGCATTATTTTAAGATAGAAAAATGTTTAAAAATATTTTATGAGAACATGGATTCTCATTTAAGTAGTCTGTGAAGAATAAGGAGAAACAATTTTGATGGTGTCTAAAGACACTACCTCCTCCACAAAAATGAAATTTACTGAAAAACCCCAACTTTCCCTTAAAGGAACAAAACAAAAGAAAAGGAACAAATAGCATACCAAAATGTCCTAGAGCATTACTGGTCTGTCTGGTCTATACCAGCTCTTGGATATTATCTTAGTACAAGTTGTCTGGGTATTTCATATATGTGGTATGTGTCTACACACTCATATGCATGCATCTGTGTGTTTACTTTGCTTGTTTGCTTTTTTTTTTCTGTTGGGATGTTTGTGTATTTTTATCAGCATAAGATAGCACAGATCAGTACTCTGTCCAACTTGTATGACTGCTGTGACTTGATGAAAACCATCTGGGAAACAAACCTGAACATTTGCATAAATATGGGTATCAATAACATGTGGCAACAAAACTGATTAATAATTGCATTTAGAAGGCCATAACTAGCTCGTTTACATTTTGGTTTCAGTGGGAAAGGATAAAATTAATATTTATTATTCATTCACTGAATTAATTTGAAAAAAAATATATTAACTGAACCCATTCTTTACATAGAGTATTTTTGTAGGCTTTCATACAATAAATTTAGCTGTTTCTTTTCCTCTTCATAATGATCAGGAGGATCATATAGCATATATTAAAATTCATTTTGAAATTAAATTGTTTCTCTGTCTGAAAACAAAGAGTTTGCATAGAAGGGGGCCAACTGGGCTTCCTTCAGCAGGCAAACTGCCTGGAAAGTGTAGTTCGTGTTCAGAAGTAAATGAGAGGTCTGGTAAATATGACTCTAGAAGTCTAAACAAGGTGCAGGCTCCCAGCTTTAAAGGTTTATCCTCTTTGGAGTCCTCATTATAATCCTTATTATTAACCTAGGAGAATCTGCTTTACTCTACAGAGCTGACTACACACTGAGGTGATAATTTTTGCGCACTTGGCAAAAAACATATAATTTAAAAAACCTGTAAAATATAGCATCATTTCGCCTTTCATAACAAAAATTAAGAGAAGGACAACCCATTTTGTATTTCTCTTCTCAAAACTGCATAGGTTTTGTGCACTAACCCTAATTTGAGGACATAATTACAAGTTGCCTAGCTTTGGTATACTTGAAAATGAAAGGGCTGATTTTCATTGAAGTAGACGTTCCAAAATCATCAGCTATCTACCCAAATTCTAGGACAATGATGGTTTTGATCAAAATACTCTGTATTAAGAAGTTTAGATTTTGACAATAGAGATTACTTTACTAGGTGCCAAAATTCACACAAAGTTAATGCATTTCAGGTATACTTACAAACTTTTGCATTTACTTTTCTTGAGGAGCCTTGTAATCAAATTTGCCAGCTTAACAATTGTAGGAAAGCAATATCCAGAGCACTGGATTTTTGGGAGAGCAATTTGAGAAGTGTAAAATATTCATGCCAGAATCATTTTTGTACTCAAACAATGAGGAAACACAAGCAGTATCACATTATATATCTTACCTGACAGTGGTATAAAATCACAGAAACAGGGATTTCCTTCTAATCCTAGACAAATATGGAAAACACTGTTGCATCTCCTTTGCTGTGTCTTTGCACTGTAATGATGTTCTGATGAAAGTCTCCACCAGTCTATCCTGACCAGCTTGTGCACAGCCTTTGGAAGCACTTCAATCAGGCAGTAGAGCAAATACTTGCGCTTTAAGTATTATTACTGACAAGAAAGCAGCAGGTTCAGCAAAACCAAGTAAATAAAAATGACTATGTCAATATCTATACTCAAGATTAGGTAAGCAGCCAATGGATAAAAAAGTCCTTCACACAGTCCCAGAATCACAGGATAGCTGAGGTTGGAAGGGACACCTGGAGATGATCTATACCAATTCTGCTGTGAAAGCAGGAGCAAGTAGAACAGGCTGCTCAGAGCTGCATCCAGTCAGGTTTTAGATATCTCCAAAATGGAGACTTCATGACCTCTCTGGGCAACCTGTTCCAGGGTTTGATCAACCTCACCATAAAACGATTTTTTTAATATTCAATTCAGCTGGCTTTCAATCCACCTCACTGTCTATGATGCCTCAGAGTCCGGTAAAATTTTTACTAGACACAGCATTTATTGCCCAGTATCAATTTGAAATGAGGAGGAAGTTATGGGAGCCAGGTTACAAACCTAACTAAAGTCAAGGTAAACAGCATCCACTGCTCTTCCTTCATCTGTCACATCCACTGCTCTTCCTTCATCTGCCAAGCCAGTCATATCTTCAGAAAAGGCAATGAGATTGGTTGATTTCCCCTTCATAATCCATGCTGAGGGCTTGCAATCATCTTCTTGTCTCTCAGGTATTTCAAAATTATTTTCTTGGCTCATGCCTTTTGATATTTAATGTGACATAATGAAGGATATTATGCACTGTTAATATCAGCTAGTACAATTTTTTTTTTTCTCTTAAGACTAATTAGCAAAACATTGAGATATAACTGGCCATAAAAAAATCATTTACTGTATAGACTGATTGTCTGATGGAAATCCAGTGGAAAAAAAATTATATTGTCTGCAATAGGTAGAAGATGTAAGTGTGATATACATGTCTTATGAAATTAGTTCATCCAGAAAAGTCTGTGAAGCAGGTTAGACATAGTGGAGATGTAGATGATAAGAAAGAGTCTGTTTATTGACCCAAAGCTTGAACTTGCAGCATTTGTCACTTCTACTTGCTGAGATTATTTTATAATATACTCTCCTTAAGAGAAAATGTTTAACATTTTGTCACCTGTAGTGGAATGCCGTTTCAGAAAATTTATGAAAACTGACTGTAATTGTATTGTTTTATGTCTGTGGAATTGTGCTCCAGTTCCACTACACTTATTAATTAAGTGCCAGCTTTGTGAAAACGATCACTGGCATTGGCAGCACTGAATCCAGAATGTGTTTGAGACGTATCCAAATATTTAGATCTACAGATGGTTCTTTGATAGCTTCATTCTAGTTAAAGTACAAGATTTGGCAGTAAAGCAATACACAATATGGATGAGATATTAAACTTTGCGAAGTTTGCTGCATATTCAGCAGCTAATTTTCATCAGAAGTGTTCTAAATATTGTGTTGAATGAGCCAAATTCACTCTCTCATTTTTCTCAAACCTCCCATAAAAGTCAGCAGAACACATATGCAATCATCAGATAAGAGAATTTTGTCCTACTGAGTTTTTTGTAGAAGCTACAATAGCATGAATGACCATTCAGGGTCTACATGGGAATCCAGACTGGTGTTCTGCCTAGCTGATGGATTCATGGAATAACCTCCTCCTCTTGCTGCAGTGCCAGAAGTAAAAATCACTGAAGAATGATAAAACAGTCAGAGTATATGTTATGACAAAGAAAGGCATAGCAAAGGAAAATAATGCTAAAGATTGGAATTTTGTCTGTAAAGGTAAGAATTTTCTTGAAAGGAAGAATTAAAAAATAGCTTAACTGAGGTGAATATGAATATTATGAAGTATAGAGCAAAACCAAAAGATAGGGTATTCTTACTTTTAGGGGGAATAAAACCCAAACCCTAGACATTTAATTTGCAAAATGTATAGAACAAAAAGTTGATTAAAATAAATACAAAAGCCAGGCTTTGTAAACCCAAACCTCTAAGTCTATCAAAATAGGAAAAACAGAAATACGAAGTACAGTTATAAAGGATGCAATAGTGTTTATCACTAGTATTTTCAAAGTATTTAAACTGACTGAAAGAAAATAGGCATTAGGCTCCTAAATTCCACTAATCCAGTAATTCTGATAATTTCAACCTGTTTCAAATGTTTCTGCACACCTTGGATAAGATTTTATTTCACCGAAAAAATTTCTAAGATATTTATGTATTTTTTCTACAATTCTTATACTGATAGGTAGCAGATTACAAAGAGTTCTTTCACATTTTCAGCATCTTCTATCAGTCTAAGTACGAATATGCCTAAAATAAATCTCTTTTTTTCCACTTTTTTATTTATTTAATCTCATTACGTTTCCCAACTATATTAACAATACTGCCACATTAATTTAAATGTTTTTCAAAGTGGAATCAAAAAGAATATGAAGAGAGAGGTATAAGAGACAGAATGTGAACACCCTTATGAAAATATTCAGTTTAGTAAGCAGTAAATTAATTGCTTACAAATTCAACTTTTCATAACTTGCTAGTATTCAAGCATATAACCAAACCCAGAATATTCATAGAATAGCTTTTTTAGTTGCAAATATTTTTCCCAATACCACACATGGTAGATTAAAAGTCTTTCAGTTAAAAGAAAACTTGTGAATCAAATTTTAAGACTTCTATGCTTCTATTGCACAATCCACCACAACAGGACTCATTTAAAAGACAGGAAGAAAAACTTGCAGCTTCACAGAGTACAAATATGAAGTCAATATATGTCCATTAAACAATTCCCTTTCTTTAGAACTGAAGGATATTTCAGTGTTTTCCATATAATTGAAGGTTATTTCCATTATTTAAACATTTTCCAGGAACTCTGCTAAATTACATTGAGAAAATATGTTTATGTCCAGATGTCAGCTGTATTTGTACATAATAGGAAACAAGAAAGAAAAAATTAAGTTATGGATGTTTCTTCCACCTAAACACCAAAAAACTTAAGTATTGAAAGAAGAAAGACAATAAGAAAAAATAGTGTCCTATACATAGGGTAGGACGTAAAGACTTTGCCATCGCACAAAACTCTCTGTTTCACCCCTAAAGGATGAGAAAAGTCACTATTTCTGTGACCTTTACCAAGTTCTTATACTGAGGAAAGATGTATTCCTGAAAAAGATAATATGAGGAAATGTAAGTAAATAATTTCATACTAATGTTACTAACATGTATTTCCTGCTTTATGATAAATCATAAGTTCTAGTATGACTATATTTTTGTCCTGACTATAAACTTCACTCATTTTCTGAACTGGTCACCAAAAAATGAATGTTTTCTATCTCTTTTGTAAATAGGTTTCATCTTTATCTCCTTCCTGTAAAAAGCCTCCCTGTGTAGTGTGTAAACACCCCTTTTGCTGTGTGGCAATTAATTTAGGACTCAGTGACATGCTGCTATGAGCTACCTTTTTGTAGGATTGCACTCTGAAATAAAACAGGTCTGAAGTGAAAATACAGAATAGTGTTCAAACAGGACCTTGAGGTATTGTATCAACAGTACAGAAAGCAGAACAGTCTTCTAAAGAACTATTATGCTAGTTTTGGGGTCACATTTTCAGAAAGACTGAATGTTCTAAAAGCTTTTAGTGCATTTTAGGTGTTTATTTAAAGATATAAAAAGTTTCAGAAGAGTTTATTTTTCAAATCAAATGTTTAATTTACTTTAGCATAGTCAAATATCCAAAGAAACTCAAATCAAATCACTGAATTTTTGGTTCAAGTAAAGTAGAGGTCAATAGAGAATATCTGGTAACAGTTTAAGTTGTTTTAATACAGTAACAACATTAATCCATAACAGCAATAATGAACAATACTGAAATATTCTGAATAAAAATTGCCAAATTCTATATTCAGAGCAGAAAATTCAGATGGTAGGTATTTATCTATTTATTTATGTCATATTCTAAAATTATATGCTTTTTAGTGATGGCAATTTCTATTTATTTATTGGATATTCTAATAGTGTAAAGCAAGATAAACACTGTTGAAAGCTGAAGAACATTTGCACAGATTTAGGTTGTTTAAGTTATTTATTTCACAGCTTTTCTGTATCTACTTATTGTCACCTGAAGAACTAAGGCTGCATTTCCAATACTTAGAAAGGGCTCACTGACATTCCACTGCTGTGTTTGCACTTACTGTCAAACACTATCCAGAAGAAAGATGTTTCTGGTGTATGTTTTTTCATGTGAGGAAGCACTCTGGGCAAAGAGGGGGAAAAACTGTCAGCAGAGAAATAGAGACCTGGATCATTTGTTATTCAATTAATGTTACATTGATTCAGGTGGTTAAAAAAAATCAGTGAAAGCCACATTTTTAGATGTTGAAGAGGATGTGTTATTAGTGTCATCACCAAAACCACAAAGGCTAATACATCTACAGAAGTTCCTGACTGTATTAGGTATGTCCATGCAGACAGCAGAAGTACTCTCAATAGGCCTAGTTTCAATATGGAAAATAGTTTACTTTTTACCTACCTGAGTTTCCAGAGTGGAAGCTAATAGAGAGTGAACCAGAGTGAAAATGGCATAACTATTACTACTGCAAAGCAAAATTAATTAATTTTCTTGATTTTACTCATGAGGAAGGATGGTTTAAATTATGAGTATATTTTTGGCATCAAGATATCTTCCTTTCATAAGTGGCACCAGTTTTGGCTTCCTCTGAACTGGGATCTTAGAGGATCTAAGCTTTAAAGTTTTCTAAAGATTTTGACCTGAATGAGGCAACAAATTTCAAGAAATTCTGAACACTCTGGGATCTGAAAACCAGAAATTCCTATCTTGAAAAGAAGAAAATCTTTCTTCATATGAGAAAAAGAGTTTCCTTTTATTATATTGTGTCTGTCCACATTTGGGAGGATAGTATGTGCAAGTGGTGAACCTCAAAGGACATCTTGGTTACAGTCACACAGGCTTAGGAATTCAGAGGCTTTATTTGTACTTAACTTCTCACAGAGGGAAGTCCAACAGCCCAAAATAGTATCATCATCATCATCATCATCATCATCATCATCATCATCATCATCATGATTTTAATTTGCACACATATAGCCAATGTCTACAGCAAAACAAAGTTCTATAGACAGCACTCCTGAAGATTATGCCATAATTAAAAATTTAAGCAGTGTCAGAGAATGCTCCAACCTCTGAAACTTGATTGTCCTCACTATTAAATTGCTAAAACAACTCCTAAAACAGTTTCAGCCTGTACCAGGTTTTGACACAAACAGTTCTCAGGCACAGCTCAAGGGTTAGTATGGGTCATGGACTAACTATTCCCAGCAAGCAGCTTCATGATGGCATAGAGGTTTGCCTGTCTGTGATGACTGACTTCAGTGCCAGTCTCTGACACATGTAATTTGCTGATTGAGCAAACTTGTCCCTCTCGGTAGGAATTTTCTGAGGGTGGTGAAATTTGTATAATTGCTTTACAGCACAGTTTTACTTGTGAGTTTGAAAGACAGAACCTTTTAACAGGAAATCAGCAGTATTTAAAAAAAAAAAAAAAAAAAAAGAGCTACTTTGAGACAGATGAAAGTTTTTGTGCTTCTTCAATCCAGGATTAATTACATTCAGTATTGGGAAGTGGAGCATGTCATATGAAAATATTCTAGATCACCATGACTGCAATGAATGGTATTTTTCATACACATCCCACAAACCCCATAAGCCCCTCAGGTTTCGTCAAGCCAGAAGAATGAATAGTTAACTAAAAAATAAGCTACACTGTTTATAAAGCCTCTCATTCCTTTAGTTCCTGGTATTTCCTAAAGAAAACAATTTGTTTGTCTTCATGGCAATTAGTGAATTCTGTCAATTTAAATCAGTTTAGAGTCCTTTAGAGCATTTAGGAAAGAATACGAAGAAATAACCCAAACCCAGAAATTATTAGACAGTGATATATTAAAGTAGGATTAGGATAACTCTGAAGAATAAAATTCCTTTCCCTGTCATCCTGATACACATCCATACTGACTTCCTGAAGACAATGAAGCCATTTGAAATGATGCAGTTCAATCCAGGAGTTCAATTGGCTGGTAGTCCAATGCTGTGCAAATGTTACTGTACAAGACCCAAGTTGGGGCATTTGAGTCTTTGTCCTGCCAATGAGAGTAAAGATTTAACACGCAGTAAAGGCCATCCCTCAGGGCAAGATGACAGCTTGACCAATGGCACTTAAGAAAATGACCAAAGGAACTATATGTAGCAATTATGTTTCTTAAAGGGGATTTTAGAAGCTTCAGTACACAAAAAAGGTGTTGCAGATTTTCTAATTGTGAGTTTGGTTTATTTATTATGATTGTCTCTTATGCATTAAAACCATAAATAATCTGTTTCCATCACTTTTGCACACAGAGAATGATTCTAGATCATTGTACTTGCCTTTTATTTGACTGTGTTTTGATGTTTATTGTATTTTGGTGTTTATATTTTGCTTAGGCTTTCTGATTAATAACCTAAGTAATTGCAAGAAAATACATGCACTTGTGCATCATTTTTAATAGCTATGGTTTGTATCATTTTTTAAGTAGCAAACCTAACAAATTACATTCTGGAACTTAAGATGTACCACAGAGAAAGTCATATACAACACTATGTAAGATAGCCATTTTCTTTGCTTCTTTGTGGCCTTCATTTTACCTAAACAATATGCTTCAGTGCTAGATGAGAACTTGGGGGAACAAAAACAAACCCGAAGACTTCAGCAGTGTTTTTAATTAATAGACTTCTAATTTTATCAATTAATAGGTGCAATTAAATTTATCATGATATGAACTGACAGTGAAAATTCTAAACAATTTTCAAAAGCAAATAGGTTGAACTGAGTTAGCTACTCAAATGCCCTTTCATAACATACATTAAATATGAATGCATAGAAAGAAAATTGCAAGCATTTTATAGGTGAATGTGTGAAATCAACTTAGTCTCACAGTAATGCAAAGATACATAAAGATATATTATTAATCCAAGTTTGGCACGGACAATTATTTATGCAGTTTAACTTTGCCAAGCAAAGATAAGAGTCAGATGTTTTTTCCACCTCTTACCATCCATTCCTCTGCCCTAGTGCAGTTAGCAGTGAAGCTGAACCAGCCTGGTTCACTTCTTGGGCAGGTTAATAGGTCTTCAGACTTCATTTACCACTAAGATTTCAGACCATCATAAGTTTAAAGCATAGTTTCATGCTGACAGTTTAATGGTCAAATAAGAAAAGTAAGTTTAGATGTTAAACTTACTTTTAACATCTAAACCTACTGACCTTTCTTACCGGGCCACAAAAATGAATTTCAACATGGATTTTCTGATGTGTCTTTGTGCACATGTGGCATTGTCTAAACCAGCTGCGTGTGTTTACATTATAAGCCTTTCAAAATATTTTCCTTTTTTTTTTTTTTTTTTTGCATGGCCTCTGTGAGACAGGGAAGGTAAGCAAAGAAATTCTCCTTTTCTTACCTTTTTTTTGTTAAGCCAGCCTTCAAAGTCACATTATAGATTGTCTGAGGGGAGGGGATTCTCACACAAGTTAAACATTCAACTTTGTCTTTTGCCAAGAGAAGGGTCTGGAGGTTGTTTTATTTTAATGAATGTGTCAGACCTGAAAGTGTTCACCATACACCAGTTCTTGCCAACTGTAGGTCAAAGAATTAAATCATTGTATTCATGAGACAGAAATGTCATCCCTTCCTTTTACACAGAGACCCTTCACCTTCTAGCCTTGTAAACACTCTAACTGGCTCTTTTCCAACAAAAGCAAATTAGTTTCTTGACTTCATTTTAACATATGAAGGTAAAAGAGAAATTTGCAATTTGTATAAATGCTGTCAATATCAATGAAGTTAGATTTTTGATGGTAGAAAAAGGAGCATTTCAACTTTCAGAATGTAAACAAAGTAATTATCTTCATTTTTAGCTTTTAATAAGTTTCTTTCTTTGCTTAGAAAATTCTATAATTTTTAATGGCTTATATTTAGACATGATAGTTGTCAATATGGTATTAAATGTTTTTAATACATGCTGTTAAAAGGGAACGATTCTGCTGAATCCTCTCAAGACCTCAGAGGCCAGAAAAAAAGTCAAAATAATAGTGACTAATACTTTGCATTTTGTCCCCATCAACAAACAACTGGAGAAATAATGTAAAAGTACAGAGTTAAAGAGCTAAAAAAGGAAGAAAGGGATAAAATTAGGTATACTAGTGATAACTTTTGGGACAGTATGACAGCGTTTGAGGGACAATGTTCTACTGAGGTTTTTCACTGTGTCCTACAGTCAGCTGAGTACACTGGAGTGCATTAGACCTATTTGGACAATAGTTCACACAATATGAGGAAAAAATAAGAGGAAGTAAAAGCTTTGGCTATGGCATCATTGGCATAAGTGAGGCCTGATGGAAGAGTTCTGGGACTGGAGTGCTATTAGGGGAAGTTACAGGCCTTTGACATGGTCCCCCACAATATTCTTCTCTCTTAGTTGGAGAGAGATGTATTCAGCAGGTGAACTGTTCAGTGCATAATGAACTGGTCACATACAGAGGGTAATGGTCAATCACTCAGAGTCCAAATGGACACCAGTGACAAGTGGTGTCACTCAGGGGTCCATAATGGAACCAGTTTTATTTAATATTTTAATTAATGACATAGAGGGACTGAGTGCACTCGTAGCAAATTTGGAGATGATACCAAGCTGAGTGGTGTGATTGACACGCCTGAAGTTTAGAATGCCATCCAGAGGGACCCAGACAAGCCAAGAAGTGAGCCTAGGACAATCTCATGAGGTTTAACAAGGCCACGTGCAAGGTGCTGCATCTGGGTTGGGACAACTCCCAGTATTAGTTCAGGCTGCGGGATGAACAGATCGAAAGTTTCTGTTTCTTCCTCTACTGAAGAACTCTTTTTTCCCTTGACAGTGCAAACTCAGTGGGCAGTAAGCTCTAGGTGGAGGCAGAGCTTATTCTGCCAGTGTGAAGTCAAGGCAAATCTCCCTGTCAAAAAGCTTTAAAACCACTTCTACTTAATTCTAATCTTTACCAAGTCACAGTTCCTTTACATGGAAGCACAAACATGGAAGAGCAAACTGACACTTGCAGATTCACCAGTTTTAAGAGCTATTGGCCACGTGGTAAAAACTATCCTCTAATCTGAATGCCAACAGCAATTCCAGTATATTGACCAGAGAAATTGTGGAGTCTCTATACTTAAACATATATAAAAACATGCTAGACACAGCCCTGAGCAACTGGCTCTCAGTGCACCTGTTCTGTGCAGTGCAGTGGACTAGATAATCTCCAGTTATTCCTTCCACCCACCCTGTTCTGAGATTCTGTGATGTACCTCATTTCAGTGATTTCACAGGTGCATGCACTTTTGGCAGGACAATATTGATGCTGCACAGTTGCAAGGAAAATAGAATAACACATTTGTTATGACACCAAAAATCTTCAAAATTTGCCAGGATAACAAATTTTTCCTTTTGACTGAGAGTCTTTCAAAGCTCAATGGTTTCTGAAGGTGATGTGATTTTAAAACGGCCTTTAGCACAATGTTTGTTTCACACTGAAAATGTCAAATAGGCACTAGAAATGCTTTTCAGTATTCTATTCAGCAAACTAGGTGCCAGTGCAACTGATAAATAGATAACATATTGGTAACTCAAAGCCTGTTAGTAACAACAGACAAAGGGAAGAAAAGAGAGAGACATTTATAAGAAAACAACTGAAATGTTAAGTAGCAACCCTTTTCTCATTTTATTTTGGATTTTTTTTCTTAAAAGATCTTTTTCAGTAAATATAGAATCCAGTGCTGTACAAAGACAGCAGTAGTCCAGGATTCTCTGCAATGGCCTCTCCATGTGCATCAATCAAGACTTCAGACATCAATACTTCTTTTCCTCTCTAATATTCATGAACCTCTATCCAGTTTTCAAAAAGTATATGTCATGGAGTCACAAGAGCTGCCTAATTAATCCTCATATTTTCTCCAACAGGAATGTCTGAAAGTATAATTACGTGCTTCGGGCACTCATATTTTAATGACCTTTTTAGAGACACCCATAAATAAGTCAAATGGTAAAAATAAATAAATTTTTTTAACTTTACACAGGGTTGCTTTACATTCTAAAACTAACTGAAGACTTTTCCTCTCTTGCATTTGGATCCTATTATTCTATTTGAGTTTAAATTCACCTGTCCTTCAAAGAAACCAGTGACTGGGTATATAAACTTTTTCAGAAAAAAAAACAACAACCTTTTAACATGTAGATGAAATAAAAAGCAATGATCTATGCAACTTTTAAAGAGTGGCTATAACCTCAAAGTCATTATCCTTTTTATGTTTATTATTACTCTGGGGAAAAATAAATTAAATTTTTCAGAACATCTCTATTTTTAGAATATATTTTCTACTAAAAGAATATTTTAATTTTTCAAGCAAGGTATGTATTTCTGAAGTTAAAAAAATAATATCTTCCAAAATTTAAGACCAAAGTTTGCCTCTATTACTTCCTTGTAGGTTTATTAAAGCAAATACCCATTTCATAAAAGTAATACCAAAGACATAAATCAAAACTAACATGCATTATTGCTTTCTGATCATCATGCTATTGACATTTAAGAAGAATACATCAGGTAATGATGTGTCTTCTTCATACTCGATTCTGTAATCCCTTATTTTTAACCCTATATTCCATCCTTTTTTACCTCCTGCACATGTCTATACTTATATTCTCTTCCTTTATTCACATCCTCACATATCCCCACTTTTTCCAGACCACACATACAGGCATAGACAAGCACAAGCAAACTCCATCCTGAATCCATTTATTTTTCAATTTTTTTCATATTCTCACACCCACACATAGCACCACACAGTCTGGTTTCTCCAGACTTACCATCAGCTAAATTTATTTTAATCAAAAGAAAGGAAAAGGAAGTTGGCATGAATAGTAACATAATTCTAACCACTTTACAAATACATTAACATGGAATTACTTTCTACCTGTGTCCCTTATAACTTCCATTCAACATGATCCTTCTCAGTGAATAATAAAGGAAGTAACAATTGTTTACTACTTTAAAAAGTATTGCCAGTAGATACAAAAGTTTATAAACTATTAAAGCAGTATACTTACAGGAATCATGGTGAACTCCTCTGGTTTTAGTGGGAATGGGAAATAACGTAATTCCATAGTAATTTCCACATACATTGGAATTGTCCAGAATACTGCTTTTCTTCAGAGAAAGAAAACAGCAGGAAAGGCAAGGCAAGGTAAGGCAAGGCAAGGCAAGATCCCTCCAAGGACAGTGGCTGAGAGACATGTAAAAAATGAGGAAAATAGTAGTGAAATGCTATGTGGAGGAGCTGAGGTTTTAAACTTATTTGATATTCATCTTTGGACAGACAGTGTTATGGATATGCTGGTAAAGGGATCTGGAGTAATGGCTAGTACAATACGTCATCAATCTGAACCTAAACAAAACAAAACCCAAAACACAACCCCAAAACAAAGATGAGGAAAATAATACCAAAAAAAAAAAAAAAAGAAAAAAATAAATATGTGAGCTGTGATAAAAGTGATGGAGTGGATGTTTCTGTTTTGAAACAGAGCATGCAAGGAAAACAGAAACATCAGACTCTTCAGAAAGCGAAAGCAGAAATATCTAAAGAGGAGGTGGGAGGAAAAAAAATACACAAATTTGAAAACAGATTCTTACATAAACCAAAATGTTGCATCTATTTACAACAGAAAAGGCATAAAGAAGAAGAGAGAAAAATCTGTAGTAAATTCCTCAAGACCAAAGAGTGCATAAAGACTCATTATGTCTTTAAACGAGCTCTTTCCTTGTCTTAGAAAATATCTTTCTTTGCCAAAAAAAAAGCTATTTTATTTCCTCATTTAATGTTATTTTGTGACTTTGAAAGCAATTCTGTTTTAAGGCCCATTGGAATCAGCTTTTTCTTCTAATCTTTAAATGGAGGCTTCATTTTTGTCTATTTATGGAATATTTCCCTCATTTTTCTTTATTACAGATAGCATGACTACACTTAAGGGAAAATGAAGGTTTGTGTGCATACATTATTATCAACACAGTATATAAATTTAGTGGGTGCCAAAGACAGGGAAGTAGATATGCTGGACTCTTTTGGATTTCTATCATTTCAGCTTAGTAACCTTGTATTTTCAGTAGTGGTGTATTCACAAAAGAATTAATCTCTTTCTTTCATTGCAGAGAAGCATTAGATGCAACATAAAACTGACTTTTATATTTAATGGTGTTTAAAAATTGTTTGGATACTTCAGCTGCTCAGTGAACTTGACTTTTTTCATGATTACTATCCTTTTAAAATTCTCAGTACAAATTATTCCATAGCAATTCCCCTTAAACACTCAACACTTGCTGCCAAGAATAATTGAAACTATTTATAATTTAAAAATAGGGTGTGTTTTTTCATATTTTAAAAGCTTTATCACTAATAAAATCCATTTTTATTAGTGATCTAATACACATCACTAATATCAACTGATAGCAGTTTCCACTGGAAATTTATTCAAATCTATTTACAGACCCTTGCTGAAGTATGTGATAAATAGAAGTGAATTACAACTGAATACAAAGTTGCACAACATACACATTATCAGCCATTATATAATTAGCCATAATTAAGTGATACTATTCCTACAGGACCCACTGAGTTTGCTACAGAAGTACAAAATAAGGAAAACCACCTCTATGTTTTCATTAAGTTTAAAAAACCCAAAACACACCAAAAAAAACCCCAAAACCCCACACAAAACACAAATATATGACCACATTATGTATTTAATAAAATAGGACAAAACTGAGATACTTGGGGTTTGTCTGTATTAAAATTAAAGGTGGAACCCAGAACTTCAGAATTATTAATTAAAAACATGAAAAACCATCTGTTTCTTATCATTTATAAGCAGCAAAGACATGTGCACTGAGTTTCTATAAGCTTGTTTTGCTTCTGCAGAATCTGTGCCACCCCAAAATCCATTGCTGCACAATGTCTGAGCAATATCATTACTGTAAAACTGGTGTTTTCGAGGAACCTGCCTAACTACAAATTAGGGCTTCTTTCCCATAGTAGTATACCAGACAAAATTATTCTTCTTACGTTTCTTCTAAGCAGACTTTAGAGTCCACACACACTGGAATGAAAGAAATAACCCATTCGCTTACCTCAAAAGCAACTGGGCATGAAAGAATGGATTACATGAATCTTGGACTCAGCCTACAGTTGCAGAGCCAATAGGAAGGAGATGGAGTGATGCTCATTTATTCATTGTATAATAAAGCAATAAATGACTACCTATTTGGAGGCAACAGATGGGCGAGTTAAAAGGAGAGTGTATAGCATATGTGAACCCGAAGTACTTCAAATACTATTATGCCTTTGGATGGCACCTAAACTGCTACTCAAGGCTTCCTGTACCATCATCTGTAAGTCATTTTTATGCACACACTAACCTAGACTTACAGACAGACTTAGCAGAGAGGTACCAGTATTTCCTTCTTGTAACAAAGCAATTTACCTCACAAATATTGTTCATTATTACATGTTGCATCACAAGACAGATGAGATGTTCTTTGGCAGTTCTCTTTTGCAGCAAACTTCTAAATACACTCTGTCTGACTGTAACTTTTATTTTCTCTTTTCAAATCACTTTAATATTCTTGACTTTCATCCAAAATTCAATAGCTGTGGGGATTATTTCCATGTTTGCATTACAAAATGCAGGAGTAACTATAAAACAGCTCCTCTGTTTGTTACATCTGGCTCCATTCATTTGACACTTAATCCTGAAACCTGTCTCACAAAGCTATTTTAGTCTCGCAATACAGGGGGGAACAGAAAGCTGTTTTGTTTTTTCATTGTTAATTATTCATCTAATTTGATATTTATTTATAATACATTTTGAGGCACTGAATAGATATTTTATTTTCCATCTTGATGATGGGAAAAATATCCACTACTTTGAAATTTGATTCTGACTGCCAGAAAATACTAAAGGATAACTGCTGCTATAATTTTCATAATAATTTTGCTATTATTGCCTGCATAACAATGGAACATTATTTGTATTTGCAATCAGAATTTTTCTGATTCTCAGAAGGCAAATGAAAAGTCTTAAGATCCTTAAGTCTTAAAGGAAATACTTTATAATTTACTCTGGATTTAGATATGGACAGAGATCACTTTAAAGTTTCTATAATGAGAAATATTACCAAGGATTTTATCTTAGGAGATGACTTAAACATTCCAGATATGGTCTAAAAAATAAATTCTGTCAATTCTTTCTACATGGAAAAACCAAGAGAAGTATCAATGAAGCATCAATTAAACAAGAAGCAATGTTATTATAGACACAAGGCAATCATTAACGGAAACCCTTTCTCAGGATTTGTTTGCATGCTGTCCATTTATGTCTTTGTAGTCTCTTAATAAGTACACCTAGTTCTGAGAGCTTTTTGAATGTTGCTGCTAAAGATAGATAGATTAGATAGATAGATAGATAGATAGATGGATAGATAAATAATTATTGCAAATATGCATCGAATCAATTCAGTTTCAGATTTTTATAGCTTAAGCTTAGTCATCAAAAAGTTTGCCACATAATTACTCATTCAGACATCCAAAGAAATAATAGAGAAATACAGTGGCAAATCTCTTTTTGATATTTCTAATAAAATTTTGATTAATTAACAAAATAGTTCACTGAAATCTGTAGTACATTCTTTTTAACCAAAGGCGCAATGAAGAAATATAAAGATATACTTTTATCTGATTTTAAGTTTTACCAGAAAATACTTGTGAATGTGCAGTAACATTTGAATTCTCAAACTCTTTCTGGGCAGGCACCCTCAGAAGGGTTTAGAGGTGCAGTCATTCCGGACAACCCCTGCTGTCCACGCAAAACTTGAAGGAAGATTAAACTTGGTAATTGTTTTTATCTTAGTATATACCTAAAGTTTCCAAGGGCTATAGAAGAAAGTGAAGAGTATGAAAGGATGAGTTCTATCCTAATATTTCATTTTTCTTTAGATTCATTCAGGCATTAATGTGAGGTTCACCATTCATGTTTCCCCCAAAGTGTAAATGTATTGAACTGAAGCTGAGTACCTCACTCTGTGTATTGAATGGACAGCCTTTCATGAGAGGCAGTCAGCATTTTAGAGGTGAGTAATCTGGTGAGGTCTGCTTTAAACATTTAGAATTTTGCTTTTCCAAATCTCTTCTCTTCTTTAGGAATTTTATGTTTTGTAATTTACAGCATGTCACTGCAAAGTGACATAATAGCACAAAACTATCTCACAAAACCCATATTTTTCATAACTGTGTTCAGTTGTAAGTGCAAAAAACATTTTTCAAAACCATTTTAGGGAAAAGTCATTTGTCTTGAAAGTAAATAAGTCACTTTCCTTTATTAGCTGTCAGGTAAGATATTATAACCAGTCTTTAGCTTTATTTAGTGAACATACTTAGAAGACTGACTATTTCTGTTGGAAATTTTACCAGAAGATAGTTAATTAATCTGGAATCCTCATTGACAATCTTCAGAACAGGACCCTCTCATCTGAAAAACACAGCCACTTAATTCCAGTAACTCATCTACTATTTTAAATAAAATTGAGTCACAAATATAAAAGCTAAGTGTGTGAGGGTGTTTTGCATTCTTAAATTATTCAGATGATTTTAAATTGGTACCCTAATGTTTTCATTTAACTTTCCAAGACGGCATACTGCTTTTTAGTTGTCACCTTTTTTTTTGCATTCACTTTTAATAAAGAAATAGTTCCCAGGAAGGCATTCTGAAATTAGGTGCTTTTTTTGGCAGGAGACAGAGACAGAGAAGAAAGGCAGTAAAATTGCTACTGATATTTGTATGGATTATGTCATCTGCAATGTCCCTATGTATGTTTTCATATATATAGGGACATTAAAATAAATCTAAAATCTGTGCATATACTTCATCATTATGTACCATATAACAAGGGAAATTTGATTTGAGCTCATTAAATGAATAACATGTCCCTCATAAAAGTTTCAGAGAAACTGCTGGCAGTAATCGATACAAAAATCTTTTTTTTTTTCCTGTGTGTCACCTAAACATCTCATTCCTTTTAACCCAATTTCATTGAAGGAAATCAACTCAATTTTTGCAATACACCTGAAAAAGTGGGCCATTTAGTGATTTCAAAAAATAAATGAAAGCTTCTTCAGTTCATAAGATAATTCTTTTACTATTTCATTGCAGTTACCTCATAAGTATAATGATAAACAGAAGGCCTTGCTATTTTTCTAGCAGGAATAACTTATAAAAAAAGTATTATTTCCCTTGTGGTTTTGCTGAACCAGATGGTTTTTTTCTAGGAATATTTTTAGCAGGCTAAAAAATTGACTGGATATCTTACTCACAGATAGCTAAGATATGCTATTACTGCACAGCACTTTGGAGTTCTCTGCAGTACAGTCACAGTTACTGTAAGCATGGTGATAGATTTTAATGGTACTATTACTCATTTTACCACTGTCTGTTAGGATGAGGTTGTAGTTTCTTTCCAACTTCTTGCAAAGAAATAAGGCCTTCAAGCACAATCCAGATATTTATATTAAAATATTTAATAGCAATTATTAAGTCTGAGTAGAGGAAGGAATTGGCAGTAGTTAAGGATTTTCATTGGATCACTTATTGAGTCTTTTTAGAGTTCTTATGTGAAGGTCTACTACCTTACAGTTTTAATCATGTTGTGTTCAAATGCACACTAATAATAACTTTTTGTAAACAGTTTGTATGAATTATGTTTATTCCTTAATAGACTGCCTGTTACTGATACTGTCATACAACTATTATCATCAAAATTTGACTGTTTGTATAATGGTCAAGTGCCCTCTGAAGTTTATAATCCAGTGGAAGCTTATACTGGATGGAAGCATACAGTGCACTAAAATTAACATATACCTTCAGATATATTGTAAGATGTATACAGAAGTATAGAGCAATAGAAAACTGCATTTTAATGTTGTGTGAACTCAAAATGAAATGTCACCACCTCACAACCAAAGCAGCTTTTACAGTGTACTGGTCTTTGACAAGGTCCAATTTTTCAACTCAATTAGGTACAAAAACCAAGTGTTGAAATAGCTGAATTTCCCCAAGGAACAGTAATTTTAATTTTTGCTCAGCTCTACTTAACATTACCTCAGTAACCTTCCTTTTTGCCTGTTAGACAAGTTTGTCTACATTACCAGTGGGAAACCATCCTCATTTATGAGGTGGGAAAGCAACCTCTGCAGAGCCATTACTTCCCCCTTCCATAATGGTGTGAAGAGAGTAGGCTGAGCCTTGATATTATTTCTTTCCCCAAGAATGTAACTGCACTAACACAGTGGCACCTGGCCATATAATTGCATGAAGTATAGAGCTGTTGTATTCCTCTATTCTACCCAGAGGTGATAGCAGAAGGTAGATCGTGGCCAAGTTACAATCTGTGTCTGGGGCACTCCCAAAAAATCATTCTCTCTTTGCTCTTTCTATGTGCCATTGGCAAAATATTCCTACAAAGTCACAGTTTAGCTGTTATCTGTAGCCCCTGCAGAGTGTGGTCTAGCAGTATATCACCTGAATAATTTTTTGTCTAGGATCACAGTGTCATTAATGTCAATAAAATTATCATTGTACTCTAGGACTGAAAATAAAATTTCTTTTTGAAATGTGACCTAGAGAGATCACAGAGAAAATCAAACAAAAATCATCTGCAATTCCAGCAAATTTCAGATCTACTGTATATTCATGTACCATTTTTTAACAATAATTTCTAGTTTCTTAGAAAGTTACAGATTTTATTTGTTATTTCTTGCCTCAAAAAAAATTTTTTGGGAGAAAATAACATTCTCTGGAGATGTGCTTCAACATTCATTGACCTGATATCTGCCCAGCAATGCAAGCCAATACATTTGTATTGTACATTTCTGTATTATATCATTTAACATCTCCTGTGTTCAAGCTGAAAATTAGGAGGAAATAGTTTTTTGATACTCACCACATGTTGCCTTTAAGGGGAAATCTAAGACATCAGTTCACAAACATAAGGGTGTTTTCTTCTCTGTGAAATTCCACTGAAGTTAGCAGGACAGTCCCAGGACAGTTCTGCTGCTCAAATTATGGACCCTGTATTCCAGTCCCAACATGCCTCTTTATTGCCTCTACATATACATATGGAGTATTGAAATATAATTACCTAAGACATTAAGAGTACCTTTCTAACCAAATTCAACTTAATAAAAGTTTTACATTCACAAAAGAGTTTGGCTTATGCACCCAGTTAATTGAGTTTTATTTTTAACTCATGAATGGATCAAAATTCATCTTCTTTTACCATGCTGACTGACTGAAGAGGCACATATGCTAAGTATGATTAGGTACAACCACATGTAAATTCATAAAACAGTTATCATTCCTCTTTCCCTGCTTTCTAGGAGAAAGAAGAATCTTATAGCAAACTGAGCATACCATTTAATAAGAACCAAAAAACTGAACTTCTACCTAGTGTTACTAGCTACAGATACAAGAGTTAATGACAATAATCTTTGCACCATGATTCGGTGTTTTCAGGTACCTTTGGTTCATTGTTATTTCAGGCAAATCTCTGTGATCAATGATCTGTGACATGGTAATGCTGTATTAAAATCAGAACAATTATGCCTTTTAGGAAATTACATCAGAAAGAACAATTGACAGAATTTTTTCCATGGATTATTATATTTATTAAAAAGGACTCCCATGGATGGCACAAGTGTAACAGGAGATTGAACCCAGTCAATCATAATTATTACCCAGTTTCTGCCAAATTAATTGTAATCGATATAATCAAAGGGGATTTTTGTCAGTAACTTATTTATGGTTTAATGTTTTCCTGTGTATTAACTTAATAGGTTACAAATGGAGCTTGCTGACTTTCACTGTTAAGGCACATATCTCGAGGAAAGACATTTTCTTAGAAAAGTGCACTAACTTCAACATTCTTCTCTTGGCCACCTGTCTATTTGTCTCATTGGCACACCTATTTAACTGTTTTCTAGGAACAGATTGATTAACATCACTTTGGTCTTATCAGACTCGTTATCCATTGGGATTGAGAGCCAATGGTAAATAAGAGTCTTGTAAACCCCCTGAAGAATGTTCTGAAATTTTAAGGACAGGTGAGAACAATATTTTTTTGAAAACAGACCTAGAGACTGTCTGCACAGTAAGAAGAGAATTCAAGAACTTACCAAAAACAAAAGGGAAAGAAAAAAAAAAAAAAGGCACTGGAAAGTGTTCAATATCTCAAGTAGAGCATTGCATATGGCTTTACAGGTTCAGTGTCCAGAAGACGAATGAGTAGAAACATATGCCAGAGATTAGCCAAATAATCCAGTCTGCCTAGAAAAAGAAAAGCAACTGTATTGATCTTGCACATAATAAAAGCTTGATTTTTCCTTAGACCTTTGGAGAATGCAGTACTGTCTGTTCTCACTAATGAAAGCAGAATCAACTGCTGATATACCATGCTCATTAGAGGAAATAACTTCACATAATTCCCATTTATGCTTTGAAATAAAAATTGAATGGAATTGAGGAAGTTTTAATCTTGTGAAATTTTAGACTTGGATGTTTCAGTTAAGAAAAGTGTTTATTTGACTTGTGTCCCTGAGATGCATGCAATAGGAGCCTCATTTAATTTTGTTTTTCTAGAAAAGAATCTGATTTGATCTCTTGATGCAGCCCACTGAAAAAGATTTCCCTTTTTACATGAAGTTCCAGTTCTCCTTTTTGATCAAGTATAGCAAGTATGTGCATCTGTTTGTTACAAAATGCACTCATTTCAGAAAAACAATTTTTTTCAAGGCTCCTGTTCTTCAGATCCTTTTGCAGTCTCATGGCATGGCATATCGTATGTGCCATGTCATTTATCCCAGTTTATCATTCATTAAGTACAGGTGTTTTTCTTTTATTTCAAAACTAACTTGGACATTCTCATCTACATTAGTGATAGTGCATTACAATTCTCACCCAGTAGTCTGAATCTGGACTAGTAATTTAGCAAACAGAAGCAATTTCTGTATAGTTTGATGCATATGATCTATTTTAGTGCAGATGGATGAGATTAATCAGCCCCTAAAAGCACAAACCTCACTATCTTAAAAGTAGCTACTTAGGCTTTAGAAAGTTCAGTTAAGCAAGATATAATTTTCCCATGATGCTCAGTCATGTATTCAACCCTCTATATTTGGCTTAAATCTAAAACTAGGAAAGAGTTAACTACATGCAAGAACTCTGCTATCTTGAAAGAATCAGGCCATTTTCTATATCTTCATAAGAATTCATTATTATAATGTGTAATTTAATGATTTTATAATCAGTTGTTTAGCTGTCTCTCTCACTGAAGTATTTCCTTTTTTACTTGTCCTATAAACAATAATAACATTTAAAATTGTTTATCATTCACAAATATTCACATATTAATGAACCATCAAATGCAGTAAGAACATCAGATTGTTAACCATTGTGTAAATTCTATGGAGCCTGTCAAGACACTGACAACTATTAACATGAAAGAAAAGAAAGCTGAAATAATCACTTTCCTATAATAGGAAAACAGAAAGAAAGAAACTCACAACATCTGTTAATTAGACACAGGCGAAAAAATGAAATACCCATGTGCAAAACCACAAGAAATTTGTTAGTGTGAAAAATTCATTAATTCCAAGGAATTAGTTCCTCCCTTCGTGTGTCTCTGAAGAGAACCCCACCATAAAGTCTTTCTCCTGAAACAGTTTTTCTGTGTAGTTAGATAACCCTGAAAATGCAGAATGATGCACATTGATGACAAGCATAGACAAACACTAGCTTGAAGATTACTGTGAAATGATTCCATTCATCTCCATGGGGTGTTAAATGTGAGGCTTAATCAGCTGAACCTACTCACCATTTTGCTGCAGAACACTCTCCTTTAAATATACATCTAAAGCTATCTATTTTGATTAAATGGCATTGTTAAGCTTAGAGCCAGGGGAGCTACTGAAGCCATAAAACCAAAAAAAGCATTCAGGGTGCAGAAATTCAGCCTTTGAATATGCTTCTTTTTTTATGAAGTTAATTTTTTATTTAGTTGTTTGTTGTTACTGTATTTGTTTTCCAGGGTGAGACATTAATTCCTTAAAGAAACTGTATCAAACTATGAACTACTTACTTAGTAAATAATGTCAGAGGTTTTTCAGCTACCCAATCTGTGAGCATATTGAGGGTTAAACAGATGGAGACTTTCCACTGCTACATTTTTCAATATATTTAACACAGTTAAGAAGTGGCTAATAATGGGGTTTTGGTCTTTTCTTTTCAAAGTACTATGTACCAAATCAGCATGGAAAGAAAACTGTGGAGTGAAAATGAAGGGCAAACTCAGAATGTTCCTGAGAAGAAAAAAACAAGGCAAGCCTAAGTTTAAATCCAGAGGCAACAAACTACATATGTTCACCACATGAGCAGGACACATGATTCCAGTGGGTGTGAAAGCCATTCTGTATCCTTTACATAGACTTCATACACTTCCTTTGAGCATCTGCTAACATTTTAAATTTTGAAGTGGGAGTTTTAAAGATACTGACGAGGTGGTAGCAATATCTTAAAACCTGTGAAATGGAGATGAATTAATAGGTACATGGAAGTTGGAGCAACAGGAGATCTGAGGTATCTTTGTGTTCATTACACTCATGGGCAGTACGTGTCTGGGTCAAAAAAGCAAAAACGTAGCTTTCAAACCATCCTTAATTCAGTATGATTTTCAGTGTGCTGATGATTATGACAAGGGATATGGAGCATGGCATCTCAAAGACAGAAATGCAGGATGGAGAAAAATAGAACTGTAGTTCAGTGCATGACTGCATCAGTCAGTCTGTTTAAGAGGCAGACAAAAACTGTTACATCCATGAACAGGGATCCTTTTGGCTATGTTCCACTTCAACTCTGAATAACACCTCTGATAGTCAGGGGTCAAAGATATTCTGCTCTTGAAATCTAGATATACACATCATGATCAGTCCATAATATTTACCACAATTTTCCCTGATATAAAATAGGGATAATACTACTGATCTAATTCAGATATCTTGGAAAATTATTAACAGAGATAAATACTGAACTTTTTATGAATGAGATTTCAGTTACTAGGAAGTGCATCAGTTAAACAGCTACTTGAACTGTAAGTCTGAACACACCTTATTTGAACATAGAAAAGTTAGCGCATTCCAAGCCTCGCTTATGCTTGTGTAAATTTGACTCAATAAGCACCAGAACAAAATAAGGTTATGTATATTGTGGCTAAGAGAAAAGGAAATAATTTTTTTTTAAGAGAGTGTGGAGAGATGAATTAATCTGAAAGCAGCTAAACTTCTAGTTTTCAAAACCTACCTTATGGAAAATATTTGTGTAAAGAGATTAATAAATATTTCTAGTAAGAAAACAAGTGTTCAAGCAAGGACAATTTTGACGGGAGGTCCTCCTTACTTCAGTGTGCAGTTCTCATCAACATTACCATGTAATAAGAAAGTTTTAAGTAAAGTAATAAGAAAGTTTTAATAGTGAATCAAAACCTTTCAAAACTATATTTTTTTATGAGGTGGTCACTGAATATTTTCTGTATCAGCCAGAGTGCAACACTTCTCTTAGTAAAATTGCCTCTGGTTTCATATAACAAGAAGTCTGATGTTGATCAAATCAATTACAGAATGCAAGCTATTAGTAAAGCTGATTTCAGATACGCCTCCTTTCTGTTTGCATTTAATTTGCATAATAACCTTTCAATTGAGGAAATAGTCAAGTGCTCTGAGAGACAGAATGCATGTATCTTTATGTGATATTTAATCAATGATTTTCCACTTTGGTTTGGATGAAACTTAAGCTCAGCTGCTAACTTCTCTTTACCCATTTCCTTAAAACAGTATTGTTCTCTTGATTATAGAGAGGGTTTACTGGCTAGAAATTTATTCAGATTCATAAATCCTTTCCCAGAGATGTGGAGTTGTTAAACTTTCTTTTTGTGATAGGCATGGGAGTGAGGGTAGTCAGACAGTCATCATCACCCTTTTCAAAACACAGAATATTTTTTCTGCTCTGAAAATTACTACATTCACAATTAGCTAGAACTAGTGCTATGGTTTTCACTCCAGCAGAGTTGCATGAGTTAATATTATCAAAATTATATATCAGCTGTTCTGTTGCAGAGATCATTCTGTTCCACAATTCTTCTGTTGCACAAATCTGTACACAAATCAGCTGTAAAATGGCATACCAAAAATTCTTCAAGGATCTTTAAAACTTACATGTATGTTGTGTTCCTTGAAGCTATGGATAGAACATGAGTACTGTAAAATATTTTGTGTAACAACAAGACACCAGGAAATTTTTGAGATTTAATGACGATATGGTCCATACTGAAACACTAAAATGTTGGCTATTTAGAGTTTCTGGTGAACTTCAGAGATAGAATAGGAACCCTGTGCTCTAGGGGTTTAATTCTAAGTTCTGTTTGGTCAAGATAGAGAAGAAAGAAACCTAAAAGGCTTGAAATAATTATCTAGTGTAGTAGCTTAGCAGTAAATTTTTGGCAATGACATAGCAGGAGGCATTTTAAAGAGGTTTTAACAGAACATTTGAATGAATTTTTTATCACATCTGTTTTATTGTGGTAACTAATATGCTTCACCTATTGCAGGTAAGAATTCTGCTTATTAAGACAACCTTTTAACAGTTTTCAGATTTCTCTGGAGCCATGCAGAGAAGAAAAGGTTAGGGAGAACAGACAAGGCTTCTTAGCAAACATGCAACTGTGAACTGCTGTAGGCTTACAGTCTGTAACTTTCTGCCTTTATGCATCTGGACCTACAATTAGCAGAAGAAGCCAATGCTCAAATCCTTGCCCACAGCTACTGTCCTTTTCATAATCTGAAATCAGTCAGACTCTCAAAATAACAAGATTGACTTGAATTTTTTTTCAGATAACATGTACATTTTGTATTTCTTTTGATTTCCATTCTGTCAGTCTCTAGGAACATTTTATTTTCTTTTTACTGGGGACGGTAGTGTAGGATCTTGAAGATAAAACTAAAGGGTTTCTTTCCATATGGAAAGCTTCTTTTTAAACCTTAGGTCTTATAGACTCAATTTGGTCAGTAATGCAAGCAATTAAGAGCCATCAATGACAGTGGGCATGAGGTATATAAATGCCTTTTTGTATTTGGGCCCACTTTCTATGTACCCTGACTTCCCTGCTGAAAGTGCAGATTTTCCAGTATTGTAAGAAATAAAAATAAATATATTAAGCCTTCATATACTACAGAAAAAAAAATTATATAGATACCTAAGATAACAGAACTATGGATGATAAAACTGAAATTACTGAAAAATTTACTGAAATTACTGAAAAATTTATGTATACACATGGGTCCAGAAGCATGGATATATTAAAAAAAAAAAAAAAACCAGAAAAACAAAAAACCAAAAAAAACCTCACACAAAAATGAAACAAAACAAAAAAAACCCAACAAAAAGCAAAACCTCTATCATATGCCAGGATTCATGAAAAACTAGTAAGTAAAATAGGCACAGCAACACAAAGCTCATCACTTCTGTTGAAAAAGTGTTGTATTAATTTATAGTAGTTACTCTAGTGTAAGCAGATCTGGAAATACTCAGGATATTCCATTCTCTCTCTTATGATAAAGAAAAAAAAACAAAAAGAGATGTACTACCTTTCCAGCAGTTGGTCACAGAAAATACCAGTCTGGTAGATTTACCTTAGTATCTTTGTACTTTGTAAGTGTGTTACAGTGTCACCATGGTTATGGAAATATTTCTTTGCATGGTTCATTTTAAAAACACAAATGAAATGCAGTGAAAAAGCCACAGCACAAAGGAAGGAAATTCAGCAATGGAATGCAAAAAGGCTGAGTGATACCAAAGATGCAAGTGTAGTAACAGGCAAGATCCAATTACCAACAGCTGGCCTGCATCCAAGCAGATTTTGCAAAGAATGTGTGAAAGATACAGCCAATAACTTATCACACAGCATTATTTATGTAAACCACTAAAAGCATGACTTCACATTAGGAAGTATTTGACATAAAAACCTAAAAAATAATTTCCTGGGTTTATATACATTATATACAGATCACTCACAAATCTGCTGTATTACAAATGGAGTCTCCTTCAAATGTAAGTCACATCTGTATCAGAGATTTCAGGTATGTTTTTAAGAAGGAAGGTTACACCAAGTGTGTTCACATGTGGTGGTTTCAAATTATGTTCTGCAATTCTGAACTTCTGAATTTACGTGGCAATAACACAGCTGCTGCACCATTTCACATGGTTTCTCCAAAACAGAAGTACTTGCAACTAACAAGTTATGCATGCTTGTTCTGCTTCAATTTCCCATAATGTATTGATAAAAGTAATTCAAGTAATCAGAACCTGCAGCTTCCTGTGGTTTGTTCTGATAGTAAAAGCCTCTGCAGTAAATTTGCTTTCCTGTACATTGAAAAATGGTGAAAAATTAAAAAGACGGACCATGGCGCTATGTCATGGTCTTTCAAAAAGACATGAAGTAACTCATGAAAATCTTTTCATAGTCTAGAAAAGGCAGGATCTACATGTTGTTTCTTTTCTTCTTTTTATTTTTTTAATAGTCTTGTTTTTCTTCCTCTGAAGTTATGTTCCCTCTTAATAATCTAAGGAAATTATTGTAAGTTTTACCTTCCTGATGAGCAGTTGCTGCTATGAATGTACTATTGTTTTATTTATTCTCTACATATGAAACTTTTTTTTTTTTATGGTCTGCATCTGAAATTGGGCTGGCCTTTTTCAATCTTTGCAGTATTAGAGCTTTCAGGAGTAAATCTTGGCTTTTTGCAAACCATAATAAAAACATGGAAGAGTGTAGGAGGATAAGTACCATATTGAAGATACTGGGCTCAGAAATTTCATCACATTTTTCCCATTGGTCCACATCCACTGTGAGCTAGACTTTGAATCATAGAATCATGTTGGTTGGAACTGACTCCCATGGGCAACTAGTGCAATATGCTTAAAGCAGGTCAGTAACAGCCAGTTACTCAGGGCAACGTCCAGGAAAGCTTTGGATGTCTCCACAACCTCTCTTGCAATATGCTGCAGTGCTTTACTTCCTTCACAGAGAAAGATTTTTCTGCCTTGTCTCTCTGCACATGCCTCCATCTGCCTGATTACCTTGGTGACTCTTTGAGTGATACATTGAGGAGTTCTCCATGATAGAGACTCACATCTAGGGTGAGATTGTCTGGCCTGCATTGCCCTGGATTCTCCTTTACACCATCAGTGAAGATGTCTGCATTAGCCATGTCACAAGTATTCACTTCATGAGCCTATGACTGCAGATGACAGTAGAAATCCTTCTGTGGTTCAACACCTACCATGTCCCAAATAACCTTATTTCAGAGTAAGAGGTTATGTATCATGCTACATGAAGCATCAAATCACAGGCCTTAGAAGTAGACTAAAATGTTTACAAAATATGTAGAAGAGCAGGATTTCAAACCCTGACTGGTAACATTAAGGCTTCACATAAGAACATTGATTTAATGTGTTGCTTAAAATAGAGACATTGTTATTACTTCTTTACAAATACATGTATTCCCTTCTTGATGTGCTCACTGATTTCTTATTAGTGCTAACGGACATTAAGTGCATTTACATCACTCAGAGAGCCTCATTACTGTAAACAAACCAACAGAATCACAAAGAAGCAACAGAGATTATTTTGCCTACCTTGAGGAAACTTTAGATGATGGATAATTTAATAGCTGTTTTACTGTCTCTTCTTGAATCTAATCATAAAGCTGTACCTGGTTATGTTCCACGATGTTTGAATTCTGGAATCATGCCTTTGTGCCATTGGCAATAGCATTAACAACACATCAAAGGATAAAAAGGGATCTTTGCAAATCCCCATGTCTCTTCCATTCCCTGAAATACACTTTGTTTGTACCAGGCACCTTCAGGATCTGGGTTATTATCTTCAGGGAAAAACAAAAAATCCCCACACCTGTATTATATATAAAAATAGTGAAAAAAATTATATATTTCTTAAGGTTTGCAAACGGAGCACCAGATGTGCACTGAATCAGAGATCTCCATTAAGGATGTTAGTGATATGTAGAAAGACTCTTTTCTATTATATATTAACAACCTTCATACAAAATCTGCATAGAATTCTTACAGTCTGTAAAATATGCAGAAAACATGATGTTGCTCTGATTCACACGGTTTTCTGTAAGATGTTCCCAGAGGAAATATTTAACAGCTGTGGTTTATCGAAAGATCGTATCACAATGAGTTGCTAGAATACTTTAAATGTGATTCTACTTTACATTCCAAAATGGCAAACTGAGGAGTTCTACTTTTATTAGCTTACACTGATTGAGTCTTTTAATGAGCTTAGTTTACAAGAGACATCTTTTCTGATTGCCAGTCCTAATCACTAGCCTGTGAATACCTGGAAATATCCTTCTTACCATCTGGAAGCTAAATGATGCTTTCAGTTTTACCTGTTCAGTCTTCTCTTCTTCACTTTATGCCCTCAGTTTTACATAGGTAAGAGGTCAGAATTGGAGTCCTGTATCCCTGGTATAAATGTCAGCATTTCCAGTTTACAAGAAGTCCTGCTTGCATACTCCCACGTTATACCCCAGCTGTGCACAGACATGGCAGTGATTCAATTGCTCTGTGCTATTTAACTGAAAAAAGAAAGCTAAATAAAGCATTTTCATGAACACACTTGTCATACATCAGCAGGCAACTAATTTCCATATAGTCACAGAGACTTACAGTGGTTTAACTAGACCAACACACTTGATTGAAATGAAACAACTAGTCCCTACATGACTGAAATACTGTGGCTAAGATCTCTTCCTCAATAGTAATATATTCCCATTTTCATGTGTTGTGCAAGAGAACTTTTATCAATCAACTTATTTGATCTCCACAACTGTGGAAACACATTTACCCCATCTGAAGTGGGGAAATACTGTGATGACCATTTCAGAAATGGAGAGATACATTTAGAGCTAGTTCCTTAAAGGCATTTTGGAATACTGCCACCGAAGTGGAAGTCAAAGCTCCAACTAAACTTTCTATGCCATGCCTGGAGGAAATTATCCCTTCAAGAAGAAGATTCATAGCAGTCAGCATGATGAACCAGGGATATACTTAAACTGTAGAACAGGAAATGGTGAAGAGAGCACATCATTTGACTCTCATACCTCTTTTTGACATTGATATATCAGCTCTGTATACTCCAACAGAGTATAGAAGTACGTAATCTAGCTCTGTACTGAGAGTATCTCAGCATGAAAAATAAGCCAACATTTTGCTCCATTTGATGATGATATACTGCTTAATCTGAATAATTTAGGTCTTTATTAACTTTACATTAGAATATATATTTTAGGCTGTAGTCTGAAGTCCTGAACTTTTTCCTTGAAGTAAAACTAAGCTGTTTTCCTGGGAGAAAAGTAGCCCACTTCCCTTTTCTTTTAAAACATGGCCAGTGGTAAAGCTGTATTTCATTAGAGTGTTTGAACCCAGGGCCTTCGTTCAGCAGTGGGACATTGAACCTGAATTTTCTAATATTATAGATGAGTGCCCTAACCCTAAGCTTAGAGGGCAAACATTCTGCATTAAAATACATTCTGCATTAGGACCCTAAGAAAGGCGACTGGAAACCAGGAGTCAGATTTTCATTGGAGAGCTGTAGTCACTAGTGTAATAATGTGTAATTCTTGTTTCATGGAGGCACCATACCAATATGCTGGCTAGAGAGTTCAGGCTTCATTACTAAACTGCATCCTTTCCTACATCTGGCAGTGCATTTTTCTATACTGCTTGCACGTAGAGGGAGAAGTTGGATTTTAGAATTTTGCAGTCATGGATCTTGAAGGAAAATCCCAGAATACATTCCTTCTCTCTCCCTCTAGATTTGTGGTAAAGTACTTGGAGTAAAAAGAACCATGAAAATTGCTCACATGCAAAAAAATTGTTTTATAGCAGCTACCTGTACCCATCTATCTATACATTTGTGATAAACAATATATATACACACCTATGTAAATACATGTGTTCTCAACTTTTACATTACAATTATATGACATGCACAACATTCTTCTATGTTCACATTAAACAGAAACTTGTTTTTTAAGAACATGAGCCATAAAGTATTTGCTCTTTTTAAACATGCAGTACACACTGGTCAACCACAGAAGTACAGGGAGAGCAACTGGACAAATTTTTACATCTTTCAGGAAGGCACTTAAGTCTTATGGAAATGTATGTACTCACTTGAAGGCTTAAGAAAGATTACTATTTATAGAATCCATAATTATATTTTTTCATAATTCCTAGCAGTTTTATGAACTGTTGGCTTGAATGAAGGTCTTTCAGACCTGCAGGCATTATGCATTGATACATGTTTATATATGTGCATTTCTGTGCTGGAAATATTCATACTGCAGCTTTTTAGAAAACATCTGTGTTTGGTTCCTAATTTTGACTGATTCTTTCCAAATTACACTAGGCCATGGACATAATTTTGTGTATAAGCAAATACACAATATTCAGGGATGACTACACATCTTTTTCTTATACCAATGGTTAGAGCTTTGAAGTTCCTTTATAAGATAGATACAATCCGTTCTATTGCCTACAAATATAGGAATGAAAGTAATTACCTTTTACAGCCAATGACAAGTTACAAAAAATAAATATCTGAAATATTTATTATAGTATAGTATATATTATCAATTCATTATTCTGTGCTATTACAACATGACTCTTCTGTGGGGATATGAACATGGTTACTGTTGGTACATCTGTAAAACTATTCTCATGAAGAAATTTTATGTGATGGATAATACAAATGTGTTTATATTTTGCTGTTTCCTAATGTTCCAGGATTTTTCACCTGTCCATACACAAATAAAAGTAAACTAATATCTTGATATTTCTTTTTCCCTTAGCTGTAATTCAACTTCTCTCTGCTCTAATGAGGAGGATTTGATTGACAAAGGGCTTTCTACTGAAGAATAGTGGTATCTGGGCTTCCCAAGCTGTTGTCTTTCTCAAAGACAGATGGTAAATCTGTCAGCAGTTGCATTCTGCACAACAGCAGCCCAGATGCTTTTAAGCTTTCTGAGTGAAGCCTCTCCACCCCTCAAGAGTACCAATGGGCTACTTGCCAAAGAAAAGTCCCCATGGCAATTAGCTGTCTCTGAATTCAACTCCAGCTGTCTGGAAAGTCAAACGAAGGCAGCTTTTTTGGTCATACACCATTTAATGGGAAGAGTCTGCTTCTTTATAATTAAAGCAACCTTCTGTGTATCTGTCCAGCTGTGTCCTGAAAAAAATACCTATGTGACCTTCATTGTTTGAAATAGCAACTTTCCATTTACAGTACCTTTTATTTTTTATTTAAGGAAAGATACAGGTCTAAAGATTATTATTTTGTACCTTTTTTGAATGTATATGTTTGCCATTGCAAGACACAATGTTTGCAAATCATTTAGTGCACACTAAAGGACCAAAAGACAACGCCGTGTGAAAATTTTTCACATTATTCTTCCAACTGAAGACTTTGCACTTCACTTTGCATCAAAAATACTTACAGAGTGGGTTCACTGCTTGAAACCTTCATCCAAAAAAAAAAGAGATTTCTATATGCAGAAGTATGTATCCTACATAAGATCTTCCAAGACACAAGAAACAAGAAATAGATAAATTATGGAGGAAACAAGATGACAATTTGATAAATAAATTTAGTGTCATTCCTTCAAAAACAGTAAGAGTGCTTTGATTTGATACCAGATGTTTCCACTGCACAAGATTTTATGCAGGTTAAGGTCCTCTGGAAAATAATGTGACTGTTAAAAAAATGATATTGTAGTTTTTTTAAGAGATTAAGTATTAGTGTTACAGACATGAGCTGCTTAAGATTAAGAAAATGGTAATGAAAACTAAAAAAAAAAAATGCTAATTCCAAAATCAGTGAGCCAGAAGACGACCAAAAGATCACAGCTGGAAATAGGGAATAAAAATTATACAAATAAAGAGCATTCACAAAAATGAATTTTTGGCAGTAAATAATCACATAATTAATTATTCCTTTTCTTGGAATGGAAGATGATAACTCTTTAGGCTTATGAGATACTGGAGTGACAGCAGTCATGCAAAAAGTGATGTTATCAGGAGAAGTAGAAAGGAGAGAATTCCAGCCAGCTCCCAGGCTCTCTTCTTTTCGTCTGTTCCTGTTAGAATCAGCCCAACAAAGGCCCTGTTGGGTGTATTAGCTTGGCTGCAACATAACACATGCTATGGGGTTAGCACTGAGGTTAAAGCCTTGCAATATAGAAGCCAGTTACTAAGGCCTAGGTTTTAGACTCAGTGCAAGTACAGTCCAAAACTCATTTGAAAACTAATTTAACAGAGTCTGCACAAAAGTGATGGCAAAAATAGTAATGAATATTACAAAAAGAGCAACCACGTTTTCCAGAATGCTTTAATACACTCAACGCTGTGATCAGAATTATCTTTTTGCTTTCAATTAGTCTCTGATTATCTGAAATCCTGTCACAAGCTTGCATATTACTTCATTCACCTAGCTACTATAATAAGTAGGGTCTGCTGTCCTGGTAAGGAAAGACAAAAATATCCAGCAAATCAATTCACAGTCATGTTTCAGCATGTATTTTACCCAATGCAATATTGATTTTAGAAGCACAAGCTATTTCTGGTCTGCAGCAGTCTGGCAAGTTGTACACCACGAGAAAGTTGGAACTGAGATTTCCAAATTACTTTATGAAGCATTTAGTCCTTTTCTATGTCTTACATGCTTTTGCCATGCATTCCTAACTCAGAGTGCTGGGTATCTACACATAGAAATAGATGTTAAGTGAAAGAAGATATTAGAAAAACAAAAAGAAAACCTTTTATCCCGTCTATGTAAAAGAGTTAAATCCTACTTACTTATCTGTTAACCATAATTCTATTTGAATATGTCATCTCTATAGAAGACAAAAGGAATTATATGTAAGAGACACCTATCCTTGTGTTACAAATTCATCCAGCTGGCTGCCATGCTAGCTTTTTCTAATTTCAGTTTACCTGATTAGCCAATAGAAATCTGCATGTTTTTCTCAGGAAATCCATGTTTAAATTTCTAAAAGTTAAAAAGCACCAAAAAAATATCTGTGTAATTAATGATGTTATTCAAACTCTTGGGAGAACACAGCAATTTTCGGGTTATACCCTTATATCACTAGCTATTGGATAATTGGCTTGAAGTGTGTATGGGTCTATTTGGTGATTAGGAATATTGAGAGTAAGTGGAAAGATTGAATGTGAGAATAGTTTTATCAAAAACCAGACATGGAAGAAACTGATTAGACAAGATATCCCATAGTCCAGCCAAACACAGGTTGCTCTTTATGATATTTGGTCAAATTTTCTTTAAAGAAACTAATAGGTGCATGATTTTTTTTCTTTTCAGTTTAATATGGCAGCAAAGAATGGACAATAATTCCATCTGAATGCTAACCTTACCTGTAAATAGAGTATTTTAATGAATTATTTACACAAATTGAACATACACACAGGATTCCCCCCTTTCTTTTCCCCTTACTCAATTAAAGACCATCATACTTCAGAATAGTTCTAAAGGTTTCCAATCTACTTTTAGTTAATGATTTAAATTGTCGGTATATTGCTTAGAGATTACAGGTTGCTCATAAATAATGTTTCTGCTTGTTGCATGCAATGACAATTGGGAAATTGCCCTATCATTACATTTCAACATGTTAGTGTAAAATTTCAGATTCATAAATAACTCAACTGAAAAAAACCACGTGGTCAAAACAGGTGGCTAAATCGTTATCTTAGGAGATGTTTTAAATCATTTGTATTGATTAATTACCAGACCTTAAGTGAGGTAAATCAAAATAATGTTAATGACTTCAATGCCACTGTGCCTTCTCACTGACAGAAAAAGGAACTTTCCCTGGAAAAGTCATGAAGTTTTGCCCCATTCCCCTGTGTAGGTCCTCAGTTGGAGTATTTCATCCATTTTTGTACAGTGGACTTTAAGATGTTGTATGCTGAAATGAAGTCCAGAGGGAAAAGAACAACCAACGGAACAACAGCCACAATAAAAAAGATCAAATGTTGTTCAATGAAATAAATAAAAAGAAATATTTATCCTAAAACCTAGACATTTACAGTTAGAAAAGGTCTTGAAAGAGTGTTTTCTCGGTTTATTGTGTACCAAAAAAAAAATAGGTTCAACTGCAAAATTTGAAAAAAAAAAAATTTAAAAAAAGGGAGATTGAACTTCAAAAAAAGGTTTTCTAAAAACCTAAAAGTAAGAAAAGTAAAGTATGAGAATAGTTGGCTGAATGTCTCTAAAGTATGTATCACTGAGGGTTTTAAAAAGGAATTAGGTAAATATGCACTCAAAATCATATAAACATAAAGAATCCTGTGTTGTATCAAGAGTGGTTGAGGTGACCTTGCAGTGATCCTTCCAAGATTTTTTCCATCTTTCTATTATTACTGTTCCTATTTAGCCATTTACTCTTAAAAGCAAGTTTGACTGATTGAACTGGAAGGAAATTTTTCCCCCAAGTCCTACAGACGTAAGTACAGACAACAGATTTTGAGAGAGGTTCTCATACACTCTGGCCTTTGTAACCGATAAGGGAGAAATGCATAGGAAGGGTAAAACATAAATAAGCCACATATCCGAAGAAGGCACACGCATAATTCTTGGAAGAGATACTGCTAAGGTGAACAATGGCAAGCACGATGAACCTGAGAAAAACATCCCTTGCTGAGTTACATCATTATTAGACACTGAGTCTGTTGTAAGCTCAAATGCCTCTTGGTCCTGTTTCTGGGCACTGCTGTAAATAGCCTGGCTCAATCTTCTTTGCACCCTTCCTTCAGGTATTTATACGAGGTCTACTCTGAGAAAATTTCCCCTGAACTGGGCTAAAGAATCCCAGCTGTCTCAGCCTTTTCTCATAGAAGAGATGCTCCAGTCCCTTATTCATCTTTGTGCCCCTTCATTGCTCTCTCTCCAGTATGCCAGGGTCTCTGGTACAAAGAAGCCCAAAGCTGGACAGAGTACCCTGGTATAGTCTCAACAGCAGGTTGGCAGCTACTGGCAATATTTTGCCTAATGCTGATGCCATAAAGATTTTTGCCTTTTCTTTTATACCCCTGTTATACCTTTTTACAACTTCTGTATTCCTAGTGCTTTTTGCCTACATTCTTGGACTTGTTTGTTAAGCTAAGAGACTAAACATTTTAGAAGCTTCGTAGCTAGAGATCAGTGTGTCCCAGACCCCAAGGTCCTCTTCAGAACACATTCTGTAAACCAAGATAGAACCATCCAGGGGAAGGTTCCTTGGGGAGGGGGGTTCACTTGAGCCTCTCATTGGGGAATCTTTGATAGATATGCTAATTAGTAAAACCTATAATGTTATACCCAATGTTGGAGGGGAAGATATACTTGGTGGGGTGCATCTCGATGCATATGACCTGGACTTGTACACCTAAGGATCCTTAAAAATAAATACCAAGGTAAAATCCCTTTTCCCCTTCTAACCGTGTATGACTCTTGATTTTAAGACCAGGAAAAGGCATCAATACAAGCCAGCATGCCATTAGCCACCTTTGACACGAGGGCACAGTGTTGACTCATGTTCAGCCTGGTGTCCACCACAGCCTCCAGGTCCTATACATCAAGGTGTTTTCCAGAAAATCTGCTCCCAGAACATGTTGGTGCATGGGGTTGTTCCTCCCCCAGTGCTGGACTTACCTGTGAACGCTGTCGGCTGGCCCGATGACCTTGCAGAATTGTCTTCTGACCATGAACCAATCATTGTATACCTCTGAGACGAGAGGAGGAACTAGAAAGCAGAAGCAAGCCAAGAGAGGGAGGTCGACTGTTGCATAATCGCTGTGGACAGGATGCGAATGATAAGATAGGATGTTAGAACCAACAGCAGTGAAAGATGCTGAAACTAATTAATGAGTTATTGCTATGCCATCTTTGGAAATAATGCTATGCTATTTTTAGAACACTATATATACTGAACCGGTATAAATGTAGCTGATGTTACAATAAAGCCAGAAGAAGATGACGAAAACTCGTTGTTGTGGCATTCTTTGTCCGCCTCAATAGTAACTAACACGCCACACTTTTTGAATTTCCGTGAAGTTCCTGCCAGCACATCTGTCCATTCTGTTGAGGTCCCTCTGGATGATAGCGTGACCCTCTGGTGTATCAACCGCTCCCCCCAGTTTTGTGCCATCAGCAAACCCGCTGAGGTGTACACTGTGTCCACTCATCCAGATCATTACAGATACTGAACAGGACTGGACCCAGTATTGCCCCCTGAGTTACATGACTAATTACTAGCCTCCATTTAGACCTTGTGCCACTGATCACACCCTCTGGGCCCAGCCACTTGGCCAGTTTTCAGTCCAGCTAGTCTGTACATCTGGCCCGTACATCAACAGCTTCTCTCTGAGGCGTTTGTGGAAAACAGTATCAAAAGCATTACTGCAGTCACAGTAAACAATATCCACTGCTTTCTCTTCAGTGATTTTTTAGTATTTACTTTGCAGTTTGCATTGGGTATAATTTGTTGTCCTGATGAGTCAGATGAAACTCCCAAAGCTGCAACAACCCTTCACAGGTTTAGTATTTTCCCTACCTTTTAAACCTGCTAAAGTGCATGCAGTCTGCTACACATCCTGTTTGGATCTGAGCATGCTGATTTAAATCTGTGTGCGTGTGAGTGTGACTATGCTATAGCAAATGTACTATATGTACATTTTACTGTACTATATATGAATGTTGCTCTGCTAGGTTCTTCAGCATTTTAGATTTGTAAGTTAGGCCTTACAGTGAGTTAATGTTGAGCTATAACTACTTAACTTAAGCTATCAATTAAGTGCTGTTTTGAGTGCTGTTCAACCTGTAAGCCTTATCTGTAAAGTCTGAGGCTCAGTTTAACAACGAGGTCTACTCTAAAGAGGTCTAGTCTAAATCTCGTGATTAAATGGGAGGGTCTTCCTTGTTCCTTTTTATCCTTATCTTTTTCTGTCCTTACCCTTTTCTCCTCCCTGCACCTCTAGCTTCCACAGAGATAATTCTTGAATTGATTTTGGATTTAGACTGATTGATTTTAGATTTTAGGGTTTTTTTTTTCTCTGTGTGCTTTAACCATTTAGTAAACAGTAGAGTGAACCTTGCTAGTGAACTTTGTCATGCTTTTGCTTGTATATTAAACAAGCTTTTTGCAATTTCTTTTGCCAATATCTTTGAGGGGGATTCTTTAAGAGACATTAAAACACTCATTCATGACAGCATTAATCAGAAATAATCTGCACCTGATGCCATGAATATTGATATTCTTATTTTTAATATGGTAATACCTAGGAACTTTCCAGTCATCAAGTAGAATTCTACAACATAAGGTGATAGTCTTATTCTATGGGAGAAAAATCTAAAGCAAAAAGTGAGAACCAAAAGGGGAAATAAATTAGAAAATAGAGAATAGAAAATGGAAAATAGAAAATAGAGAATAGAAAATAAAGTTGAAAAAAGGAATATGAAACGGAAAGGGGAGAGGAAGAGAAAAAGGAAAAAAGAGAGAAAAAATTAAAAAGGACATATTTTATATTAACTAATAACTTCTAAATCAATCAATGTACTTCTCATTAAAGGAAAAAGTGTTCAAATGCAACACAAAAGCAAACATTTTCTGCAATTTTCTCTGTCTTTATAACAGCTTTCTTTACCCTACCAACAAAAGGTGAATCTCCATTTCAGTAGCAGCTGTACACAGTATAGCAGAGAATTAATTCTATTTTATTAAAGACTAACCTGGCAATCAGCATTTGTAAGTTGAAGCCTTTATGATACATGCAAGAATAAAAAACAGTCATTACATAAAATAACACACAGAGAAAAAAGTTATTAGTACAAGAATTGTAGGTACAATTTTATCAGTAATTGTAATCCATTATTTAATAAATATAACCCTCAGAAAATTGTCACTGAAATTTCAATTTGCACCAGGAAAAAAAAAAATGATTAGACTGAGGCTTTCATTCTTCTGGATTAATAGAAGCATTTTCGAAACAAATATTTCTGTTGATATTCATATTCTAGTCACTTAATCAAATTTTCTGTTGGCCAGAAAGGACACAACAGTCACAGTTATGAAAAATGAGACTAAAAAAAAGATCAAGTTTCATCCATTAACATTAAACTCTAAGCATTGGAATTCATTCTGAATCTTTCACAAACCAGATTGTACCATCTCCCTTTCAGATATTTAGTCACTGTCTCCAGTTCTCTACACAGTCAGAAAACAGATACAGGTTTAGAAGAGCCCCGGATCTCATTCAGAATAGCACTTCATAAATATTTAATTCACAGATGTGTTTCCTTTAAAAGGTGTAAGCAAAGTATCTGTAAGAAAGCCAACTATTTTCCCTTCTCCCACACCAGACATTTGAAAGCTCCCTTGCAGCAGGAGACATGAAGGACTGGGGAAAAAGGTTAGTAGTACAATGAAAGGAGCACAATGAGGCAGAGACAATCAGTAAGGTGAATTCAAAGCTGAGGCACTGATAGCATTTCCTCCATGTATGACTGATTTCTAAGAAAACAGTTTTTCTTATAACACACAAGATTTCCCTTCCTCTTTTAAACACACAACTGCCTTATTCAAACTGTGGTTTTGTAGGACAAAATTTACTGTGATTTCCCTCAGCAATAGAGTAGGGTTTTTTTAAATTCAATCCTACCTTGAAAGTGATTATTTAATTCTCTGTTATGTCCCAATGATTCCAGTATTAAAACTGCTAGCAGTGAAAATTACAAAAACCCCTCTGCTCGCCACACAAACTCAACCTGAAAGTCAACTAGTTTCCTTCCTTTAATAGACTAATAAAGACTTTGCACATCAAATTACACCTCAATTACAAATGTGTAGCTTCATTGTCTTCTGATTATATTTTCAATGACACCTGTAGCACTCTATTACCATCAGTGATTTTATGCATGTATAATCTTAGGTAACTAACTGGAATCTGCTCAACCTTGTCCTAGCTAGTGCTCTAAAAGAGATTGCATCATGCTTCTCTTTTTTAATATTTCATAAAACATTAACGTAGAGAAAAATAATTTTAGAACTCCTACATTTTTTTTGTGATTATTATGCTGGCTTTGGCAGAAGTAGACTAAATTTTTTATGTAGTAGTTTATATATGGGACTATCTTTGGGATTTGTGATGGAAACAGTGTTGATAATTCTGAGATGTTTTCATTATTGACCAATTACTGACCAATGGTCACACAGAGTCAAGGTCTTTTCTGCCCCTCACCCCACCCCACAAGAGAGATGCACAGGGAGCTGGGAGGTGACACAGCCAGGACAACTCACCCCAACTGACCAATGGTCCAGACCATATGGCTTCATGCTCAGCACATAAAGCTGGTGGAAAGAGGAAGAAGGAGACACTCTGAGGGATAGCATTTGTCTTCCCAAGTCACCATAATGCATAATGCACCCCTGTTTCTGGAGGTGGCTGAACACCTGCCTGCCCATGGGAAGAGGTGAATTAATTCCCTGCTTTGCTCTGATAGTGTGCACAGCTGTTGCTTTATCTCAACTCGTGGGTTTTTAATTTCACACTTCTGATTCTCTTCCCCCATCCCACCAGGGTGAGGGAGCGAACAACTGTGTAGGGATGAGTTGCTGTCTGGGGTTAAATCACAATACAATTCTTAGTAGAGAATACCCTCTTAAGAAGCTGTTTGTTCAGAAGAATAATAGAAATCTAATACTTAATTTCAGTATACCCTGACAGTCATCAGATATATCTGCATTGCTGAAAAAAATCCTACTGCAGATCTTCAAAATTGAATTCACAGAGTATTGTACCTTCACAAGAAGGAGGAGCAGCTTCATGGACAAGAAGAGGCTTCAGCTGTCCATACACTGTAAATACAGAGTTACAGTGTGAAGTCTAAGATAGTAAAATGTCCTTCAACAATGGTTTTTATCCTGTGGTCATGCTTTAGTTTTTAGTTTTCAGTGCTATTTCTTTTCTAGAGAAGAAGCTATTAGAAAGCCATGTGATGGATGCAGCTCAGTGATTGATTTTAAAGAACATTTTGGTACATAAAGACAGGGGTCTACTAAGTAGGGTATTTTAGAGTTTCAGTTCCAAATTACGGTTGGAATAAGTCGTTAAGTTCTTAAATGCCTTCTAGAAGGCAATAGCTCTAAATTTCACTTTGATCACTTCTGATCTTCAGTTTATTCACTTCATTCCTTTTTAAGTGATATTTTGCTCAATAATCTAATTTTAATAAAATAATCTATGGAAAAGTCATGCATGCCTGAGGGAAGTTTTGTTTTAAAGCCCTTTGGAAGAGGAGACATCTTTGGAGTCCATAATCAGAACATTTAAGTGCCACAGCAATGAAAACACCTTTCCCAGCACAGTGCTAGAGAGCTGTCCTAAGGGACGTAGTTTTGCCCGTGAACTGTTCAACGTAACAGCAACATTTCATTTATTGGATGAAATTGGATTAATTCATTTAGCTAGATTAGTGCATCAGTATCCTCATATATTGTTTTGTTCATATGCATCTGCTTGTGCTTTTATGTTTCTTTCAAATCCAAAATATAAATGCAAAATCTATAAATTAATTCATAACAGCTGGATTTTAATGGGATTTGGAATACTCTAAAAGTAACAAAATAATGAATAGACTGTGAAAGGACATAGATTTAATTTTCTAGGCAATAACATCAATAATCCTACTTGAATGCTTTCATATAGAGGAAGTCTCTGTTTCTTTCAGATCAGTAATCTAAAACTTCATTATATAGTCCTACCAGAATGAATGAAATGAAGAATAAATATAGTAGCTCCTTAAAAAGAATCACCATATAAAATGAATAAATGTTGAGGACAAACATTTATTTTCAAAAATATTGCTTCAGATAGCATATATTTTTTTACTGTTTCTCATCAAATCTTATTAAAAACTTTTTCATTTTTGAGAAAACAGAGCAAAGACATTTGGGGTTGGCTTTTTAAAGATAATTCTTTCTTTTTTGACAATAGAATTGGAGTAATTTTTGATTTCAACAGACAAGGGATTTTTATTTATTTATGTACTATTTGTGATGGCATCTGTTCCAGCACTTGTGAATGTGTGGAACCAGAATAACATAAACTAAATTTACTCATAATGTAGATATAAAATTTTTCTCCAATGGTAAGACAATCTGACTTCTGCTGTTCCTCAGAAGGAGGATTGAATCAATTAAAAAATCCTTATAGCTGTCCTGAAAGGCTAAGGAAAGTTAAAACCTGAAAACCACATTCATAGAAGGAAACATCTAGTGCAAATATGGGTTTTTATAACAAATATGTATATTTATGTATTAATTAAAAGCTAATCAGCTTTAAATTGGAGACTAAATGGTTTCATATAGATAAAGATCACAAAATCACAGATAAGTGAAAGTATAAAGCATGTGGAAAATAAGTTTCAAAAACACTGTTTTGGGGTTTGCCAGAAACCTTCAATAATAATACCTATAATATTAAGTTGGAGTTTACAGTCTCAAGCAATCTAATCTATTGTTCAGATTTCTTTTAGATGCTTCCATTATCATCATGTGTCATTCCATTTGACAGCTACTCCAACAAAACTATGTTTCTGCTTTGGTGGGTCTTGAACTCATCACTTTAAATACCCTATCAGCTCTAAAACTCTCTGAAAGCCTAATTTTCTATCCTTGAATTTGTTTTGCCTCATGCCATAAAATCATAGATATCTCGTAAAATGAAGCCTGAAGTCTTGCTAAGAGCAGCTATAAATGCAATTCAGTCAAACCAGAATGAAGAAACTTTATTTAGAAAACCATTTTATCAAACTTGGTTTTACACAAACAAAACAAATATAAATCAGGATGATATTAACATAAAGTATTTTACACCTTTAATGGATGAATTATTGCATGCAAACAACCTCAGTAGTATTGGAACTGCCTCTGATCTGAGCATCCGATCAATATTTCCCTTGCAAATCGTCTACTCTACACAAATATTGAAAATATAAATTCTGGGTGAAATTTATTTTAATAAGATATTTGCCAAGTGTTGAACTTTTATATATGTTGCCTTACTGTATAAAACTATTATATCTACTCTTCACTTACAATCAGAATGGTTTGGTTTGAAAAGGACCTTAAAGTTCATCTAGCTCCCTCTCCCTCTTCACCATGGACAGGAACAAAGCTGATCTGAGAAAAGTAATAGGGGACCTAGTTCTTAACTCGTGATTAGAAGATTTTACCTAAACTGCATTAAAATAAAGTGTCCCAAAATACAATCAGTCATCACAAAAAAAACCCCAAAAATTATATTTAAAGATACATGAAGAAATTAATTGTCTTCCTCTTTCTTCCTCTCTTCTGCCCCTGAGTATTGCAAGGTGCTAAAATGTTATATGGCTTGAAAAAAAGAATTCACAAAACCGTCTGCAGCTTCTGAGAAGGAAATAAAACTCAATTAACTTGCTGCCATACTTGAAACTCAGAATAAATCAGTGATTCTCAACATTATACAAATAAGGCAGCACCAGCAAGTTGTGAAGGAAAATAAGTGCATCAAAGAAAGAAAAACTCTGATAGAGATTTTTAGATGAAAAAATAGGAATTGAAAATGGCTGTAGAAGTCCCATACACAACAACAAATGAAAAATGAAGACAACAAATGAAATATGGCAAGCCGTCCTGACCCAAGAGGAAAAATGAGACTGAGTCTTGAAATTTTATTCATTGATTTCTGGAAAGCTACCAAACGTAGTACAGTCAGTAGGATACCTCTACAGCTGCAAAGATGTGTTCAAATGCAAATTCACACTCATACATCACAACCATGTATTTCAAATTCAAGTAAGATCAATACTTAAGCTTTCTCTCACATGTTTGGACATGATATACACTGAATAAATAGCCAGTGACAAATAGAGAAAACTAAGTTTCTCCAAGCTGTTAAATAAAAGAATGAAAGTCTATTTACACTTGCCTGGTCCAGATTAGTTTTCTGATTGCTGTTGTTTTATCAGTTCATAGAATATTCTAGCATCTGTCTATCATGCTTTTAACAAAAGAAAACAAACTACCAGGAACTATTGCAAACTACTATTTTAAGTTTTTCAACTTATCTTTTCCTAGATGTTGCAAAAAGTGGCCTGACTGTGAAGTTTTAAAATAGCCTTTGAATCATTCAGTATGGTCCTCATCAGAAATGTTACACTTCTAGAGGAAAGTAAAGGAAACATTTCTTCCTGACCCTAATTGTTGAATAAGTTGTGTTCTGAAACTTGATCGTTAGCCCTTAAAGTTTTATACTAGAACTACTAGGAGAATGTTCTTCTCATTTTTGTGATGTTGAAATATGCTTTTTAAATTACTAGGCTGTATGCCTATCTTGTGTTAATGAGCTCCACATAGTAAATCCCCACATAAAACTTTGCTTTCCTCTACATTTTAAAATTAACTCCTTTAACGTTGAAAACCCTCCTATGTTTTTACTGTGGATGGAAGTAAATGTGTGCAAGTGATTAAATTTTCTGTTATTTTTCATTACTATGTATAACATCCCAAAGTGATTTATATACTAAATATTAAAGCAATACGCCTACAATTTTGAATCTGAGAACTCATTTAAAAGAAAGTCTGAGTGAATACTAAAAAGTGTTTAGTCAGTCTTGATCTCCTTTTTTGAAACCAATGAAGGTTTCACCACTGATCTCTAGGGAGCATTGCTCAGCTACAAAGACACTGCAAGTCACAGATCAACATGGACATCAGGTTCTCTACCATGGGATGTCTAAAATAAATAAAAGTATTTCATTTAAGGGTCAATTTATAAATAATTTTTTATTATTATTATAGTTTTTATTTTATTATTGTTTTTATTATTATTACATCTTCCCCATTACAAAGAAATTTTTGTATTTTTAATGATATTCTAACACATTTCAAAATACGTGTCCAGACCTTTCACTTATGATGCATTTGCAAGAGAAATTGATGTGCTCAGATCAGCACACTCACATAACGCAGTCTTTTTATTATAACTGCTCAAGAGCACAGTAGTTGTATTGTATCTCCCAGCTCACCTGCTGCTGTGCACCAAAACAATAATCAGAAGGTTTTTTTACTTCTTTCACACCCTATCTTCAAAGGGAGAAGTCCTACTGTAGAGTGACAACCCAGGTACATGAATAGGCAAAAGTTATTTGGCTCAGAATAAGCACCATGCAGGCTGGGAACAATTCTTAAATTGCCTAAAAACTGAATAAATGGCACCTAAAAGCTAGTCCAGTTTCCCTGTCTTATAGTTTTTGGAAACTCTAATCAGATTTCTATCACTCTTTCTATGTAGTGTTGATGCTAATGTTAATATCTAGCTGACTATAAACTATTTCAGGTATTAATCATTCAGGCTGACCTGCTTTCTGTTGTGAAATATGTCTTAAAAAGTTTTACAAACCCATGCTGCAGATCAAGAGTATGGATTCAAATTTTAGCAAGCGTATTAAAACAAGCTGAGGGATATTCTTCTGCCATTGTCATGATAATCCTTCCACTACAGCCTGGACAAAGTACAATCCTCTGACAATCTGTAGTTGTCACATATTCCACACCAACTGCATATACTTCAGCATTTTGACTCGGTGCAGTAATGTGGTTTTGAGGCAAATCATTCACTCTTACTACAGGTTGCTCCAGGTTACAGAGTACTTTTGTTACACATAAGCTAGATTCCTACCTGGGAAAAATAAATCAGAAGCTCCCACACAGATACACACCAATTGTGCTCAAACTTCTGACGGGTACACAAGCATTCCAGCCAAAAACTGATCCATTGAACAGCTTCAAAACAGCCCATGAAGAGATAATCAGTGGGTGGAGATACTCCATTTGATGTTAGACCTTATCTCTGCCTACACTGGTTACCCTAGTGTAAGGTCTGTCTGAGCTCAGAGAGCTCGTGTCAGGTGACACAAGCAGACCCAATACAGACTGCTTGTATGAGGTGATTATGAACAAATTAGTTCTTAATGATATATCTGTACAAAGATATGACCATAAAGCATCCTAGACTTTGGGAACTAAGTTCTCTAAACTTCTGGCATCTGTGTCTCCTTTATCTCTTCCTCTCATGAGTTTTCTAGCTCACCTAAATTATACCTTGCCTCCAGGTGGAATAAAGTACTTAGAATGTCAAAAAATATTTTTGTTTGATTACTCATTTAAATTTCTCTACCTTAAATTTTGGTAGAGATATATTCTTTTCTTTAAAATTCATCCTCTCAGCTTTAGTAATTTCCATGCATATTATGGGTTTTGAGGATGAGTGTTGGGATTGTGAATAGATACCAAAGAATCAAACCAGTAAAGAACAAAAAAGTTGGAGTAGAAATAATTGGGAAAAAATTAAAATATTTTAAAAGAAAGAGATACAATAATAAAATCAATCTAAATATAATCTCCCTCATTAATCCTGAACTGACATACACAATGCTTCCACCAAGAGTTAAATAACATTTATAACTCTCGACATTATTGAGTTGTTAGAAGTACTTGTGAAGCTTCTTTTATAGACATTTTACTTCCAAACTTCAGGGATTACTGGAAAATGTAGCAAATAATTCTGGCAAGTATGAGCATGAGAAAAAAAGGCTACCAGAAACAATAAAGAGTATTAAAAGCAGAAGTACAAAAGTAAAAATACAAAAAAACCCCCACATTACTTACATTTATAGGTAAATCAAGGCAACACAATCTGATTGACTGATTATATGAAACAAACCACAGCAATAAAATAATGCAAATTCAGTAGGTGTGAACCCTCTTAGTCAACTGCTGTCCAGCTGCTACTTGGATTCCATCTCTAGTTTACAATGACAATTTGAGCTGGCAAGTATTTGCAGTGTAACTGTCAGATTTTTGAAAGCTTTAGTAGATAAGAGTTCCCACAGTTCTTACAGTTATGGATTCCAGCAGTAACTTTCAAGAAACTTTTGGCAACGGGCTGCTTTATTTTATTACTCTGGTATATATTTCTTAGAAACCTGCATTCATTAGTTTGATAAATTTAGCCAGAAGTGTCAAGTAACGTGTTTCCTGAGAGTTTATTTCTTTGGCTTTGCTAAAAGTCAAGACTAGTACCGTTAACCGAGAATGAATATTTGTAGTACACTTATTAAACTTCCTGGTAATTAACATTTTTCCTTAAACTTTAGATTTGAACACTCCAGGTAAGTATGGAAACCCTGACATAAATTATTATGTAGGATGCATGTTTTCCAACTCAATTTTGTCACTGTTTATATAAAAATGTTGAGTTGAATGGTGAATTAGATTTTCAGAAAATTACTTTTTCAATCACGTCAACTGGTAAATTATCTATTTAAGGTATTGTAATTAAAAAAACTTTAGGAAGGAAGTTGTATGAAATTTCCATAGAATAAAATTACTTTCATTTAAAAAATATTGTATTAATGAAACATTTTACCATTATAAAGTACATTTCTGTTTACTGATGTACATAGCTGAATTATTTAGGGGGATGTCTATTGCTTTATATTCACATGACTCTCTGAAGATCACTGAATGTTATTAAGTGACATGGCATATTTTTCCAGTATACATATTTTTGTTCATACACACTTCTATATGCTGCAATGAAGAATGGAAGTGATAATTCTAGACCTTCACGTCAGGTTGGTTTTTGAGTATTAAAATAATCGTGCAAACCAAAGAGGCTGACAGTCATCTGAAGGGTGTGCACCCTCTAAAGCTAGTCCTGGCACCCATCAGTGAGTATCATGCCTGTGGCTCTCCAAGCTGGCCTAGTGCAAAACCTCAGAGCTTCAGCTTTCAGGCTTTGAGGGAGGTTCTCCATCTACACTTCCATGTGCTCTGCTTTTGGACAAATAGAACTGAGAGCTGTAAATAAACTTTCTCCAAATAAGTCATTCCTAGCAGTGATAATTTAATGTGCCCTTACCTTAAAGTTAGGGATTAAAGACCAACCTTAACTGTATGTCATGCTTACGTATCTGCTATCTCACTTAAGTCTGAAGCTGTTTTTTCTGTTCCCTATCAAGTTACTGTTCTATAATTATTCACAGTTACAACACTGTCTGCAGTAATAGTTTTCCCTGATGTTAAGCTATTGTTTTAGTTGCTGGCTGCTGTGGATGTCTTATTTTTTCTCAGGCAATGGACCTGTGAGCCAGATTCAGAAGTGATATGTAAGGTGCTGTAAGATAGATCACATAATATTCACTTGAATTCCCTCAATGTTTCATACTCTGCTCTTCATAATGTGAAAGGCAATGTAACACAGTATAACTCTCATACAGAGTAGTTGAAAGGACTTGGGTAAGCTAAAGCATCTCTTTCAATGAATTATGCTTTCTCCTAGCTGTTTATTATGTGAGCTAACTGATTTAAGAACAGGAGGTCTGAGGAGAGAGTAAGGTGGTAGACACAGATCTGAGGTAATTCTGTTAGTTGTGGTTGCGCTGGCAAGTTCATAGATAAACCATGTAAAAGTATAGGCTCTGTGTGGGCTAGTTCAGCTCAAAGACAATTTAACTATGTTAATTGCAGGTCTGCCTGGCTCCATGCATTTATGAAGACATTATACTCCCAAATCAGCAGAATCAAGCCATCCAAAAAAACATTTTTTGTGGGAAATACAAATGAGACACTCATGCTGACGCAAAGAAGGAAGAGTATATCAAAACCTATGGAACTCTCTGGAATTTTTCCATTATTTTTTCTTTCTCATCTTCTGAGTAAATAAAATGGGGGTGTCTATGAGACACTCTGTCTGCATTACTCCTCACTTTGACCTGGTGCATCACTTCTGAATTCCAGCTACCCTTCAATCGAACTACATACGTATGTTTAGAGAAACATAAGTGTTTTGATGGCAGTCTTACCTTATTAGGTAAAATAAAACATCCTCTTTTTAAAGCCAATTTTGTATTTTAAAAAAAAGTTATGGTTTGTTTATTTCATTGTTTTGGGGTTTCTTGGCTTGTTTTTGTTTGTTTGTTTGTTTGTTGGTTTTTGGTTTGGGGTTTTTTTTTCCTGAAAAAGAGAAAGAGATTTACTTTCTGTGGTGGTCTAAGTGAACCAGTCCAAATTCTTAGGACACAGAAGACATTGTAGCATATAGTGGCTGGTGACAGAGAGAACAAAATGTGAATCAGGGTGTCCAGAAGCTCTGGATAAAATATAGAAAGAAATAAAAGTAAATATATTTGGGAGTAGTAGTGGAAACAGACTGTGAGCATGAAGGTTGAAGAAGAAAAATGAAGTAGATAGTTTCTCTGAAATATATTGGTATTTCTAGTGCTGAGAAAAAAGTTCAAGCTCAGAGAAAGCAGTTAGGTACTCCTACTTCAAAAGTTACAGGAGGGAGTGGCAGGAAAAAGGAATCTAATTTTTAAAAAGAAAAACAGGTCTGCAAGGGTGAATTTCTGCAAGCTCCCACTAGACTAGTGCCTCAATCCTGTCTGAATATTTCCCCCAGGTATTCATTGCCTCTCATGATGCTTTATTCTGACAACTCACGTTATACAGCAGAGTAGCTTATGGGAACTGAAGTATGCGTTAATAGGCTTTCCATATTCATTTTTCCAGAAGGTGGATGTGCTTGCAATAAAATCTTTGAGCTCAATCCTCTTTGTCACAAGAAGATTGCAACATGTCTTGATAAATTCTAACCCTGTTGTGGAATTTTCAGCAATAAAAATTTCAGTGTTGCCGATATGACTATATAATTAAATAATGGATAACAAAGAAAGAAATGGCACTCTAGATCCATGCAAATTCTCTATATCTGAGAACTTTTTACCAAGTATATATAGCCATAGAAATTAATAAGTCGTGCCTTTTCATTTCTGTTGAACATAAAAATATTTGAATGCAAAAATTTCTTTGTGTCTAAATTAATCTCCATCTTCTGTGCTACTCAATTTTCATTCCCTGATAACAGAGATCTCCTGCAATAATTGCCTTGAACAAGCATCCTTTAGGCTTTGCCTAACTTGGAAATATTTCTGGAGAAGTATTAATTTAACATGCAGTTTCACTGCTAGAAAACATGACAATTTTAATATTTGAAACTTGAATCAAATATTAAAAGGATGAACACTTGCATCTTGCTCAATTTCAATGCAAGCATCAAAATTAAAAACAATTTTAGTGAAGCTCCAGTTTTGTCTTCATTATAGAAAATATATAGATGTAGTAATATGGTAATTTTTATTGTTTTCAACAGGAAAAAAGGGATTTTGCAATTTCTTTGGGTTGTGGTTCTTTATTAAAAGTCTACATTGTTTCCTAACTCTAATAATTTATAGATAGTCTCTTGTCTTTGACAAAGTACTTATCTGGAAGCAGCATCAGACTAATGAGAACTGACATGTTATATATACAGCAGATCTAGAATTTTGCAAAGTCCAGAAGCCGAGGAATTCAATCTCCTTCACTGAATTGATCATGTTGATGGAAAATGTCTGCAAGCCACATAAGAACATGCCTATTTCTAATAGTCCTGTCAATATCACTTTCTCCTTGCATGTATATAATCCTTATAGTTATTCCACAACAACAAAAAAATCCTAAAGCCTTCTAATATTTTATTACATATCTGTAGGTATTTGAGCTCTGTAATTGTAAAAGTTCCCTTTCTCCTATGTGGCATTCCCTTAGTGTGTGTCACGTTTGGCAGTGGAAAAGCCCCATTATATGCTCTGGTTCCTATTCAGTCAATTAGTATACACTCAGGAGTTATTCTTCTGTGGCAGACCTACCCATAATTGAATTTATGTCAGATAAGATGCTGTACTTATACATCCTCTGGGAGCAGAAATGAAGATATCAGCCATAAGGCACACAAAGATTTCTCTTCTCTATAATCTCAGTGAAACACCTGCTATTTGTTTTAGAGTATGGTGTACATGCTTAAAGCCAGGGACTGCTTTACCTGACTTCTTATATTCAGTCATTGCTCCAGCTGATAATATATGAAGTCAGGCCATCCCATGGCATGGAGATGATAGATGACAATGTTTTGCTAACTTATCATTAACATTGATGTCAGAATGACCTACATACTATTTCAGCAATTACAAATGTCAGAACATTTACCATTACAATGGGTTAATCAACGTCGGCAATGGCTGACTCAAAAACTTAATTGGTAGCTCCCTACCAGTTTTTCATCTCAGGAGGACTGACTTCTTTGCAAATTACAAGTCATTTTACATTTCTAAACTGAGAAATACAGGAAACAATTTTTTAATAGTATTGTGTCATTTCCTTTTCTGGTTGTAAATTTCATTCTGAATATATCCAAATGGAGAAAAGATGTTGCCATTAATAAATTGTATGAGGGAAAGCCAGCATCTAATTGAGACATGTTCACAGGGCCTCCATCTCTAACCCACACAGACTGAAGTCAACTGAACAAGCTGATTCATCCACATGGTCTCAGAGCAACACAATATTTCCTTGTGACAAAAGAATCACCACTTGCTTTTTAGTTGTTTCTTTGCAGCCTCTTCACACAACTATTGCAGTGAAAAAGGGCAATGAACAAGGTTAGAATCTGGTCCTTGGTTATAAGGTGATGTACAGCCAAAAGTGAAAAAAACCCTAAAATAAAATCAACTCAGATAAACTTAATTAAATTACGAAAGAGCTACAGTATCATTACAACAGGGCGTTCACTTAGCACCCAAGGAGGTAAGTGATTAACAGATCCATCCATGTACTGGGTCTTTTTTCTTGCATAAAAATAAAACAATGGAAAATGACGATGTGTCTTTAATACTTACCATATTGAACAGTTAAAAACTTTCATATTGTGAAGGATTCATTCAATTATGGGAAAAGACTCATTAAAATAAATAGAGCATTTTAGCTCACCCTGTGAGAAACTCCTATTAAGGACAAATGTTTGAGTCAGAAAATTTCTTGAAATCTTCAAAAATAAACTGTATGGCTAAAGGGGATGCTTCAAAATGCACACTGAAAATGTTTGATTCCTCTTCTGTTTTTACAGATGTAAATCGTATTTCATTTAAACTGGCAAAAAAAATGCAGAATTCAGGCCACATTGTCTACCCAGAGCTACTCCAGTTTTCAATTTAGAATTCTTTATTTTTATCTTCATTTTTATTTTTTTTCTGAACAGAGGTAGCATTTACAACAAGCCTCAACGGTTAGAATCCCAAAGAAATACCCTGTAGTCAGTGACTGATTGTTCCTTGATTAGATGATCCTCCAGACTGCATTTGTTCACATCACTTGTTTCTGTCTATTTTCAGGATCCACAATTGCAATCAAATCTCAGACATAAACAAATAATCACAGTCTACTTTAGCTGAGAGTTCTATTTACACAGAGGGGAGTTCTACTGTCTTTATCAAAGCATAGAGAAGGGGGTTTTGCCACACGCATAAAGAAAAAGATCTGAACCTTTAATTTTTATTTCTGACTTAGTGTCAAAAAGTCTGTAGAGGGATGGTAGATCAATATGTAGAGTATGATACCCTGTAATATCAACTCCCATCCTAACTTTCTAAATTGTAGCTCATGCCTGTTCCTAAGCGAACTTTCCCAGGCTCAGGTGTCCCCTTTCTGTAACATTACTCAGGGGTGGTCCCTCAGGCTGATCTGAGCCTAATCTAAGAAAATATAAACTGCTTTGCCTTATCTAATGTTACTGCCCAAAGCAAACACTCTATAAGCTGTCATGAAAATCATCTTCTTGAAGGAATTGGCTTTTAATTTTTAGGACATTTCAAATTGCTGTAGACTATTATAGTTTAACCCCAGACAGCAACTAAATACCATGCAGCTGCTTGCTCACTTCCTTTGCCTCCTGCCCCCACAGCAGGGAGGAGAATTGGAAGGGAAAGGTAAACCTCATGAGCTGACATAAGAACAGTTTAATAATTGAAACAATATATAATAATAGTAATAATAATAGTAATGATAAGGAGAGGGAGAGAGTAACAGAACACAAGGAAAACCAAGGGATGCACAATAGAATTGCTCACCACCTGCTAACAGAGATCCAGACCATCCCACAATCAGCTCCCCTGACGTGTAACTTTCCCAGCTTATATGCTGGGCATGACACTCTATGCTGTGGAATACTCCTTTGGGCAACTTGGGTCAGCTGTCTTGGCCATGCTCCGGCAGAGCTTTTTATGCAACCCATTACTAGCAGTGCATGAGACACTGAAAAGTCCTTGACTTGGAGTAAGCACTGCTTAGCCACAACTAGAGCAGTGTGTTATCAACACTACTCTCACACTAAAGCCAGACAGCAAAACACTGTACCACCTACTAGAAACAAAATGCACATTGTTCCCAGACAAAACTGGGACAACTAATACTAGTCCAAAATAAAAGTAAAGGTGCTGCAAATCCTCTTCCTCTGGCTATAGTATAATTTTAATACCTTTTCTTATGGGTGAAATAGAGTATGTTTAAGGATGTGAGCATTTTACTTAATTAACACATTTTATTTTCCATATGTTCTTCAATAACTGTCAAAAGCTGAGACTATTCTTTTGCTATGGGATTAATCATAATCAAACACAAACCCTTCAGAACATAAAGTAACGTCAAAAATTAGCAAGCTCTATCGATTTAGCAGGCAGTACCACAGAATTTGTCACAGACCATCTTTAATGACCATGTCATTACAAATGCATTCAAATTTCTATGCTCAATCTATGATTGATCCATTCTACAAATGTATTAAATCCACTAAAGTAGCTTGCCCAAGAGACTGCCAGAAATTAGATAGCAGACAAATGAGTTAAGAATTAACTTGTTCATTGAATGTACTCAAATAAATATGAAATTTTCATGATCATAAAATCCATTAACTTCAGTACATAGCCTAGTTAATCATGGAGCACTTCCAAGATTGCTCATTCTATGGGCCCAGTCCAGAGAAGGAGATAAGATGGAATATCTCTTCTTTCATGTACAGGTTTTCAGACCATGCCCACATTCTGAAGGAAATCAGACATTTCAGTAGCATATATAACAAAGTCTACTAGCAATCTTGTTAAAAATTATCTTTAAAAAAATTATGTTACTTACCTGCAGAGCACTGTTACACTTCCCAGGCTGCCAATCATCCTTTCTTGGTCAAACACACAGTACAAGTCAGATTTTAGCCAAGATGGAGGTTCCATTTACAGCATATGCTGAAATAAAACATCACGCTCTTTCCATGCCAGCAAAAAGGTATATCAATAGCAACTTATTTGACAAAAACACATTGGACCATGATTCCTTTAAAGAATAAGGAATATGCAGTGGAAAACACATAACTGTAGATACAGAACATAGTATTTCTATATTTGATGAATAAAGTAATCAGAGTCCTAGAGCCATAGAGGCAGACCACAAACAGCTTGCTCCCCAAGGGAACAGGGTCAGCCAAGAGAATTAGCCTCCCTGTAAGGATGAACACTTAGGGCAAACACGGAAACAGGATTCCACAGCATGCAGGAGCAAGACATGAACTGAAAGACTCTCTGAATTCAAAGGCCACTAATTGAACTGCATTGTAGTGAGAAAAAATAAGTATTTTGCCTATTTTTCCAGAGAGTATCTGGATGTGTTTTGCTATGTATTATACTAATAAATAATAACTGGAATCATCAGCATATGCTCTGTGCTTATTTCCTTCTGAGAAGTTAACCCCTACAATCCAAAATTTAGAATCAAAGGGTTCATAGACTTCAGGGGGTATTTAGAGTCATAGGTGTCAGTACCAGGGTCATGGGTTGCCAGCTTCCAAGCAAGGATACACCTTCTGTCCCTGACAATAGGGATGCAGGGATGCAGAGAAACAGTTTGAGAGCAATCACAGCAGTCTCTGAAGTACCCAGAGAGGGAGGATTTGGCTATGGTTCTCTCAGGGTCCCAATATCCCTGGATGCCTTAACGCATTGTACTCAGGGAAGGAAACAAAAGACTGATATCATAGAAAGAACACAGGATAGCCACAGTGATGAACACAGAGGATGGCCTTTTAAGTGTCATTAAATCAATTCTACACAAATCAATTCTCATTGAAATTACATTTATCTAGCCTCCTGTTCACTCTGCTCTGAGCAATAATCTGATTTGCTGCTATTCTCAGTGACCCCTGGGGTAATAATGCTTCCTTTGCTTGCTCCATACATCTCTTGGTAGTAATGAGTTTCCCTGTGCATGTGCACTTTTAAACCCAGAGTTAATAAGGCAGTCACTAGTTTATAAGAGACAATCATATTTATTCCAGTCACTTGATGTTGCGCTGTGACGCATTTCAAGAGATAAATTTATTTTCCTTGGAGCAGGTAGAATTTCAGCCTGTTCAAAGTTTCTGAGTCACATATATCACATAGGTTTCTTACTTTTGGTTCATCAAGGGCCATAGGGAAGGGGCCAAGTGGTATTTATTTTGTTTCTCCAGATCAAGAAGCCTATCTTTTAACGACTCTACTTTTTGGGTTAGCAAAGAGAAAACTGCATTGAAAGAAAAGGAGTAAACATGAGTCAATATTTTATGGGACACAATATACAATCTTCGTGTATTGCTGGATGCACAGCAATGATGTGAGACAAATTTTACACTATAGGTGATATGCGTTACGAAGGCAACAACATTAACATTTGATGCCAACAACTTTTGTGTTAGAAGAGGTCTCCTGCCCTATGAATCTTAAAACTAACAGATTTTCTGTGCTGCTTTGTAATTGTGTTAGTTGTTTTTAAACATGTTATTTTCTTTCTGAGTTCCCTTTGATAATGACAATTCACAGTTTCCTACCTTAGGCTGACAACCTTATAAAACAGCCTCAGAAAATAAGTGGTCGTTAATGTACACAGTTCTTTTCCTCAGAAGGACATAAGAAGTCATAAGAAAGAACCAAGGACTTTCATTGAAAGAAAGGTAGTCCCTTTTTATATGAGCTAATTTCTACTAAAGTATATGAAACTCCATTCCAACACCATGGGTGAATTACTTTTCTAATGTGCTAGCTCAGTTCATCGGGACACTTGATCAGCTGTACAGAAACAGTTAGCACAGTCCCCAACATCTGTTCTGAAAGGAAGAAGAAGATAAAAAATGTTCCTTATTCCATATGGCTGGATCACATATCAGGGCAATGTTTGTTCAGAAAGAGCAAGGATTTTTCTTCCACTTTCCCTTTTCTTTCGCTTTCATGTCTTATGTGGAACAATTCAAAATTCAGTCCTTATTCATAGCTATAAAGTACTATATGCATACTTATAAACAAGAAAATATTATTCTTATCTTTACTCATTTAAACAGTATACATAACAGTGAGTATATTTCTAGCAGTTAAAATTTAATTATTTATTTTAATACTATCTGTATATTTAAATAGGTATAGGAAAATGCTTAGACTCCCTCATCTTGAATTTTGTAAGTCTTCTTGACCCTTTAATGGAAATTTTAAGCAGTTAGACAGCAAATATATTTGACCTAAAAATCCATGATGTTCCTCTGACTCATTTAAAGAGCAAAATTAATTTTTTTAATAATAAGTATGCTCGTACACATAAACTGTGTAGCAAAATACAATATTTTCCTATATTTCAAGATTTTATTATAAAATTAGTAATTTTTATTATAACTACCATTTCCTCCTATTTTTCTTCTGAAAGATACCATAGAAAACTGAAATGGTATGTCTGCAATGGGGATGTTGAAGCATTACTCCAGCAAAATTCCATCTGGATCTGTCCATAAAATAAAAACTAAAAAAACACCTGAGCTGAAACTCCTGAGACAAAAATGAACAGATACTTTAGAGTTTTTGGCATGTGCATTGTATCTGCTCATGTAATAAAAGCCACTGTGGAAATTTAAGTACAAATTTAAGTCCAAAATAACAAAATAACTCCATTAGTCTTGTCCTTGCATAATTTTTCCTTTACTCTGACTCTGGTAGGGGAGCTAGAGACGTTTAAAGGTCTATCTTTAAGTTCATGCCTTTGTAAATCATCTTGCAGCATTACGGCTGATTTTCCGGCAAAAGCTTTTTCTGTTATGTAGCAAACAACACTTGTATTACATTGCCAATCAAATAATGATCAATGACAAAGTAAGACATTATTACTGTGCAGAAAGGAAGAGAAATAATTTTTTTACACTGAAATTTTAGGTGCTTAGCAATTTTGGCAAGAGGATTTTTTGTTTCTATAGCAGTATCATATTCACGTCATTCACAACATTCAGTAAATGCCATAGCACAGATCTCTAAACCTATATAACTGAAGGATGTCATTTACAAAATTTTCATGGAAAATATTTTTTACCAATTCCAAAACAAAAAAATTCAAGTGAAACTCTGTATTCATGGTAGGAACTCAGAGAATATTCTGTTCCATGTGGATCAGAAGGGATCATATCCCTTCATTAGTAGCCTTCGTTAGTACAACCTAAAGGAAATTTGTATCACAAAATACGCACCCAAAATCAATAGAATTCAAGCCTAAATAAGCATACCTTTCTTTATTATATAACATTTGGTCAGAATTAAATTTTTTCTCACAGTACAGCAGAACACAAGCTATATTGATAACTCATTATAAACACAGTGAACCACTGACTTTTACTTTGGTTTTATATAAATAAATTGCTTCTATGTCTTTACATAGCTTCAAGGCTTGGCAATAAAGCCTTCAGCCTAGAAGGACACTTTTGATACACAATTATCTACAAACAGTCATCAACCACTGGAAATAAGAGCATAAAGAATACTGGAATAAATTATGAATAAACATCACCACAAGCCAAGCTCTGAGCTTCTTCCTCAGTTTTCACTGAGCCTTCATTTAGGCAGAGCTCTTTTGAAGACAGGAATTTAGAAATGAATCATTACCTACAGTTTAGTGTTTGATTTAGCCTCTGGTGTCTGCAGGACAGTAAGTCTCCCATTGCTTCACATGACTCCAAATCCTTTGTCACATTGGAGGATGGTTGGTAGGACTTGCAAGGGTAGGATTTGCAAGATTATGTGTCCTGTTCACATGAAAGGAAGGTTTCCTCACTTTGGTTTTGGTTGGTTTGTCAATGCCCCAGGAAGGCTGAAAACCTTGCGCCCAACCCGTCTGTCAGTGCCCCCTTGTAGGGACCCCAGTGAGCAGCCTGCTGTACCCGAGAGCTGTTTGACTGACTTGTTCAAGGACACAAACAAACAGTGCATCAGAGTGAAACCTTTATTGCCATTTAGAAAGAGAGACCCCCTCCTGCATCTCCCCAGTCTCAGTCAGGGATGTCCTCTACTGCCAGCAACAGCTGATGCCCTTGAAGGACTCACACTAAACACTTCACAAAATTACACACTTTATTAATAAACACTGAAAATTGTGACAGGTTAAGTTTTGAAGATCAACAGTAATAGTAACAGACTGCAAAGGCAAATTTAAAGCAACATACAAACTCAAATCATTAATGAAATATAGTTCAAGATAATCATTTAGCACTCACAGAATATGGTTCTTACCTCATAGGTGTCCCTACTGGGAAGAAGACAATTTCAACCAATCAACTGATCCCCAAAGTTACAAGGGTGTCTTCCCTAACTCATTTTTATACTATGTCTTTACATTTAGGGGGAGCTTGAGTGACTCTGATCACACATACATTTATTACTGATTGGTATAAAATCCTCTCGCTTTGCTCTGAAAGATATGGTCAATAAATATGGGGTGCATGCCCAGTGAGAAGAAGTAATACCTCGGAGGTGGGTAATTTTGGCATGGAGGTATGTGTTAGTATTACAATTAGATTATAATACACCAAGTTCATCCAAGGAGAGTGATTTCACCCCAGATGCTGGTTCAGCAGCAAGACATCTTCTCCTCTTTCCCTTGGGTGACAGCTGCTGTGCAGTTTATTGGCTGCATGGCACCATTGGGTTCCCATCCCTGCAAGGATTTCAACAGAGCCTGGCCAAGGTGTCTCCACTTTGCTCCACCTCCATGTGCTTAAGGTTGCAGGCTCTGTGTGTAGTAAATTATCATGGAATACATTTCCTGCATTTCAATTGCACTCCAACCTGGAAGTAGCAACTGCATTTAACCCTATGATTTCCAGGCTTTTATAACCTCTGTTGGAATGTAAATGTAACTTCCAAGTTTTCTAATCTTACTCCCAATCACCTTCCCACAGTCCTACCTTTTTTGTTCAGATTTTCCATATTAAATAAAGTACCTCCTCAAAAATGTTACACGTTTAGTATGAGACCCATCACATTTTCAGATGCATTTTTCCCATCATTTATGTTGGAAACTATGAAGGCCCATAATTCACCTGCAGCTTCATTCCAACCTCAATTCTGTGAAACAGGAGGGTCAGGTGCAGTAATTCCCACTGCTTATATGACCGGGTTTGCTCCTGTAGGTATGCTGCCAGAACCACAAAAGATATCTGCTAATAACAACAGATCCAAGAGCTTATAGGATGTTTCACTCACCAAGGATGTGACATAGGATCATTCCTGGCATGCACAGTGTCTGTTAATATGGAGATTCAAGGCATCAATGGGACTTTCCAAAAAAGGCTTTTTTTGGAAAAAGCACACCCAAATGATACAGGCAGCAACTATTGAAAGAAATGGTGAATCCGTTTCCAAATCAGCAGAGATGGGTATATAACTTCAAGAATACTCTAGTTAATTCATCCAAGTGAAATGCAAGATATTTATATGGAAATATCTGCTGACTGCTGGCTGCTGACTGCAGACTGATGGCTGCAAATATCCCTGACTTGGAGGTGATACCTTATTACAGGGGGAAAACTGCAACACGCGTATCAATCAATGAGGCTCATGGAAAATAAATATAAGGACCGATTCTTGGTAGATGTTTCAGAGATGTTTATTTCCCCAGCCGCATGGCCGGGCTCTGCCGAGGAACTGCTTCAATTATGGGACCCGAGGGTCCTTGCCCAGGCAGGGGAACACAAACCAACCAATGGGGAACGAGGCTGACCAGGGGCAGGGAAACCCCGCGTCTCCCCCCCAGGGCCCCTCTCCCAGGACCCCATGGCAGGGGGGAAGGGACCCCAACATTTTACCGGTTTATTTTTAACAAAAAGAGATTTAAAACTTAACATTGAAACAACTGGATAAACATGAGATAACAAGGACCGTTTCAAAACAAAGCAAGCCACCATCTTGAGACTTTAAATGTCCAAACAGATTCTTCTGTCCTCTTAAGGCTGACAGAAGGGAGACAGGACTGAGCATGCTTTGTGGGGAAACTGAGGCAGGAGAGGGTTTCTTCCATATGTACCTGTTGGAACGCTAAACAACAATAGTTAATTTATTCCCTCCCCGTCTTCATCCTCCACTTGGCATTGGAAAGGGATTTTTGGGGAAACAATCGGCAAGGGTATGGTTTTGTGAGGGAAACCATGGGTGAAAAAACGCATTGGGAATACACTGGGGGTAATAGGATATAGGATAAAGGGGAAAGGTAGGATTAGGAAAGGGAGAATGTAGGTGGGGCTTATAATGGAGATATTGTCTAACATGACTACGATTTTTAGCATATATACTGCCTTTCATAAAAACACCATCAGGCCCAGTGACCTCTGCTGCTTGTAAACCTTTCCTTCCTTGGATTATTTTAAACTCTGCTATTTCTCCATTTCCTAAGCTTGGGATGTATTTCTTGGGGTTATTCTTTTTAATAGCAGTTCTATGAACAAATATGTCTTCCTGGTTGTCACACCTTGTTATAAAACCATAATTTTGTTTAACATTATACCATTTTACTATTCCTAAAACCTTAGTTACGATGATTTTTTCCTTTTTCCGAGTTGCTGCTGTTTTCTGTCTCACTGCGTTTTTGCTTTCTCTTTCGCTTTTGCTCACTCCCGTGTTGGAACTGCCAGGGCTGCCGGAGCTGTCGAGGCTGCTCGTGCCTGCGTGCTCTTCCCAGGGTCGCATTCGGGGCTGCGGGGGCCAGGCTCGGCTGCGCCACTCAGCTCCCTGCGTGCCACCTCCTCTGGTTACAGCTTTGCTGCCGCTGCCTGGTGCCATGCCCACGTCTCGGACGGGCCTCTGAGCAACGACCCCCCCATGCCCTGCTCTAGCGCGTGTTTCGGCTGGGCGTGGCTCCGCTCCACTGCCATAACCGCCCGCACGCTGCCCCTCTCATGGGGCTCCACCACGCGCTGCACGGGGCCAGGCGGGCACCACCGGGTCATGCCGCTCCCTCCGCGCCTCGCTCCGCTGCCGACACTGCAGCTCACATCGCTCCGCCCACGCACGGGAACTGCCTCGCTGCTGCTCGCAGAGCGCTTGGTCCACGTGGCCGCGGTCGCACGGTCCCTGAGCCAGGCTTCCCTTCGCCAGGACACAGCTGATACTGTTCAACAGTCTCGGTAATTAAATAATATTCACGAAAATATTCTTCCATCGGCATATATTTTGACTCAGAAATTAATTGTGTCCAAACGGTATTCCAAAAGTCTTTGGTAAGAATCAAGTCCCAAGAAACATAGAAAAAGTTCTTAAACAACATGAAAGGAAATGTTTCAGTTCCTTTTGAGCTTGAATTAAGCTAAAATTTACAAATTGTTGTTCAAGAATCTTTTCAAGTTTAAGATAAATGTCCATATGCGGCTCTGAGAGCCAAGAGTCTTTCCACTGTTCCTCCACAGTTTAGAGATGGAACAGCAAAACGAAAACAAGAAGAGAAATCCAGAGTTTACTCACAAATCAGTTGCTGTCCTTAGGGATTGGGGATCGTTCTGCTCACATTATCCACCATTTTTTACAGTGCGGATAATGCAACATGATGTATCAGACAATGACGCCCAAGGAAAAGAAATATACATGGACTGATTCTTGACAGATATCTTCAGAGATGTTTATTTTTCGAGCCACATGGCTGAGGATCTGCCGAGGAACTGTGGCAATCATGGGACCCGAGGGTCCTTGTCCGCGCAGGGGAACACAAAACAACCAATGGGGAATGAGGTTGACCAGGGGCTAGGGAAACCCCGTGCCTCCCCCCACAGCCCCTCTCCCAGGACCACATGGCAGGGGGGAGGAACCCCAACAATACCTAAATGCACATCTTCTTCAGCTCATATTGTTGGCAGTTTGTCCTGATTTGAGACAAATTCAGAGGAACATCTGAAATGAACATCCTCTGATAGAAGGCAGGTTACAGCCATCCCTCCCCTACCAGGTTTGGAAAGAATTTTCCTCAGAGGAAAGTGAAAAAAACCTATTTATTTAACAAGTAAAGTGCATGCAGGCATGGGGGGAAAAAATAATGCTAAATAATAAAACCTCTCACTATGGAGAGAACCTGGGTAGACTTCAGAGTCCTTTGTGGGTGTGGCTTTCTCCTCTCTGGAGCTGGGGTTCAGCATGGGCCCCTCCGGGCCTCAGTGGAAAGGCCTCCCAGTGAAGTTCTGATGTTCTGGTGTTCTGAACAGCTCCAGAAGAGAAGAAGAAGAACCCAGGGCTCCATACTTTAGCTAATGAACAAGAAACTAGCTAAAAAGCAAAAGGAATGTAACTCTCTATCCTGCTGCAGAAACAGACCAGCCGGGCAGGAGAAGCCAGCGAGCTTATCTGTGTTTTGAATACGGCACCAAAGGAATTCCATCACCTCTCCCCGCCTCTCCCTTAAAGGTGCAGAAAGGCACAGGATTCATGTCTGGGCGTAGAGCAGGTGATAGGGAATACAGTATCATACAGTCACCCCAGGACATTGTTTTCAGGTGGATTTCTTTACTAGAACTGTCCCAACCTGCAGAAATAATTTCAGGATTATTGCAAGAAGGATTTGAGTCTCAGATTCCAACATCCTGTGTTTAAAGCTCTGAGGTATAGATTCACTCCTTTTCCTCCAAACACTGTCTAATTACTTGTGCAGCTCTAAAAAAAGTACCAATAGAAAAAGTCAAGAGACTTTCACAAAAATATGTGAAACCAGTGATTTATCAATGAAGGCGGTAGAAAAAGCAGCAGATAGGGAAAAACATGGTTTCAAACCAGAACAGGCAAAACAAGAGATCTATTTCATTGACTATTATGATGTGGGGGTTTTAGATACTGTTTCTCTCTCTCATCTTTGCCAAAACACCTGAGTTGCATGCTTCTTCTCCTTGTATCTTGTTCTATCTAGTTCATTTCCTCCATCGAATATCTTGTTCGTTTGAATTCCTGTCTTGAGTAGTTAATATCCCTTCCACACAGTGTGGCGACGGAGAGGACCTCAATAAATACAGCGGCTCCTACTAAACAAAGAAACTTGAAATAATAATAGTAGAACATTCAAGCTCTCTACATTCAAGCGTCTCTCTGACAATGGTGCATAAGTCATTATTGCCATAAAATGTTTGCATCTTTGGTTCCTTCTGACTTCAGTGAGTGATGCAGGCATTCAACGCTGTGCCAGATTAGGCATAGAATTCCTATCTTTTTCAGAAACTGAACTCACTTTCTTCAGTCATCTTTAAGACATTTGAGAAGCAACATGAATTTCAAAGGTCAAAGATGGAACAAATCTAACCACTAGTACAGAGTAGTTTTTGCACAAAAATGGATGAAAAGGAGTTTATTGTAACTTCATTGTACCTTTTTTATAAGAAAAGCTACCACTGTATGTTTTTATACTAGAAATACATCCAATACAGAAATCAGCTACAAGTCCAACCTACACTATTCCATTCCTTTTTTAGTTATTTCTTTCTCTTACTCCTCTCACTACTCAACAGGTCAATTCAGACCTCACCTCATTGAACCAGCTACAAGATTGTTCAAATCTATAAAGCACCACTTGGCTCCATTTCTGTCGAAACTGCTAAGACACATTTGATCTAAAAGAGATTATTCATAATAAGGGTATTGATCTGTTCATAACCATTTCAGCTGAAAGACTGTTTCATAAAGGGAACCTCTACTGTCTGCAGATTTATAACTCCATAGTAATGATATGTTTGAACCGCATGAGAGAGAGCCAATGTTTTTTATGAACCCATTATTTGAAGCTACTGTTCTTTAAAGTGGTATACAGAATGGAATGAAATGGTTTCATTTTATTTGTCTTACTTAAAACATTCCACTTCCCTATGCAACTGGTAAACTGGGTAGACTGAAATCATGGATTTCCTAGCACACACCACGAAGCAAAACCACAAGCATAACCAGTACCTTCCCGTTTGGCTGAATAAAAATGTATAGTACGTCTGCTATACGGCAAAGTCAATTTTCAGGTAAAGTATTTCAGCAAAATCTCATGCCAAGTACACTATCTTTACATATTTCTGTACATTTTGCATACCACTTTTTGGAATACCCAGATATTATTCTTAAAGTTATGTAGTGCGAAATCCATGTATAAGACAGGGTGATCAGAAAGATGCAATTCACCCTTCTCTAGCCTAACACTAACCCAAATCTGAAACCCAAGTCTAATCCAAACACCAATCCTGATCCAAACCCTAAACCTAACCACTAACTCTAAACCTAACCCTAAAAAAAATCCTAACCGTAACCCTAACCCTAACTTTAACCCTAAAAAATCGTACCCCTGTACCCAAACCATGTAACCTAACCCTAAACCTAAGCAGAAGCGTAATCTAAACCTAGCCCTAAAATGAACTTAACCCTAACCAGAACCCTCAACATAACTCTAACACTAACCCTAATGCTACACCATCTCTACCCGAATATTAACATAAACCCTAGACCTAACCCTAACATTAACCCTAACCCTAACACACTAACCATAACCCTAACCCGATCCCGAAGGCCCTAACAAAAACTTTAACCTAACAAAAAAACATAATCTAAACCTAAAACTAACCCCGAAACAGTACAATTATACTAACCATAACACCCAACCCCAAAAATACTAATACGAACCCTAAAAATAATCCTAACCCTATACATAACCCTAAAAAACACTACCCCTAACCATGTACCCTAACCCTGTACCCTAACCCCAACCCTTATCCAAACCCAACCACAAAACTACCCAAAATCCTAAACCTTACACTAATCCGAATCCTAACCCTAACCATAATCCTAATCCTAATTCTAATCCTTCTGTACCCTAATCCAAACCCTAACCCTAAACTAACCCTAATCCTAACCTTACCCAAATCCTAACCCTAACCCTAAATAAAAACAAAAAATTGTTCTGAAGATGGAGAGTGGAGAGGGAGTGCTTTCTTAGAGGAATGGATTTGGAAATGCCCCTTGCAACAGCAATAAATCCCCTTATACCCAGATCACCATGGGAGTTTTCGAGATGGGTGATCATTTTGGGCTTAGCAGTTGAAATCTTTAACACTGGTAACTGAGATTTCAGCACACTACAGACCTGAATATATTCTCCTCTGCTTGATTTTGGGATGCCAGTCTTCACGTGTATTAAATCTAATACATCTTGAATTTGACCCAGTGTGTTTTAGGTCTAAGCACTTTTAGAAATCATAAGCTTCCACAGGAAGACTTTGCATCTAATTGCAAAGAGACCTGTCTTGGGGTGACTTTATGATGTGTATCCCCTATCACCTCTCTGTGCTCAGACATGAGTCCTGTGCCTTTCTGTGTCTTTAAAACCGGGTGCAAGAGAAAGAAAAAAAAAAAGCCAGATGAACTTTTCAAAGCAGTTTGTGCTCCAAGGTCACTCTGTCTTCTCTGCATGCTTCTGCAGCAGCAAGAGTGGAGGCAAGCACCTTCCTGCTTTTCCCAGCTCTTGGCTCCTTTTCTCGGAAGAGAGAGATGGAGAGTTAAACTCCTTTGTTTTCCTGGGACTTCTTCTTCCTGTTTCTTCTTCTTCTCTTCTGGACTGTTCGACAATACCAGAACACACCGGGAGACCTTGCACCGGCCAGGAGAGTGGGGGCCCCCACGCCGAACTCCAGCTCCAAAGAGGTGACGGAAACAGAGACCACAGAAAGGACTCAAAAATCTTCCCAGGTTTCGCTCCACAGTGAGAGGTTTTATTATTTAGCATTTTTATTCTTTTCCCATCTGTTTGTTAAATAAATAGGTTTTTTCCCTTTCACTTTCCTCCAAGGAAAAGTTTTTTTTCTGAACATGGTGGGGGAGGGTGGCTGTAACCTGCCTTCTACCAGAGGACATTCAAATTTGGATGTTCCTCCAAATTTGTCTCAAACCAGGAAAAGACCAAATGTTGTTTTAATCTCACTTCATCTGAAAACCTAACTGTTGGAACCCTGAGTTCTGAGAATTTCAGCCTTTCAGTGCTGACAGTGATCCTCAGAAGCACACTGTATTTGACCTGAAGCCTTTCCCAAGGCTTCCTTTCATCACTGAAAGTCTGAAATTCTCAGATCTCAGGGTTCAAACATCTAACAGATGAAATTCTACTACAAACTAGAACTATGATTTAAATAAAGAACACGATTTTAGTTTTTTCTGATCTGATATGGGTAACATCAACAGCTGTTTCACTGAGAAGAAATGAATGAAGGAGAGAAGGGAAAAAGGAAGAAAGAGATAGCATTCAGTGGGGAAATGTTTTGGTGTAATCATTCCTTCTACTTCTCTTTATGTTTCCCAGCTTGGTATCTCCAGAAACTATTTCTGATGGGACAGAGTGGTGGAGGATTTTTCAGATGTCACTAAACTCAGATTCTACTTTGTTTGCTATGAAGGATATTAATTTGAAGAGCTTTGGTTCAGCACTATACACTGAAAACTAAGCAATGTATATTTTGGAATTTTCAATGGTTCTTATATATTTGCTTGTTGAAGTGTCTCATTTGCCTCAAGATTATTTCTCTTCTTCCAGATTTAGTGAAAAAAATGAGGAATTAACTTGGAATCTAAAGGAAGTCTTTAATAGTTCCAGGAGAAGTGACATTTGGTTTTCACTTACTTTTCTTCAATTATTCTACCCAACATCCATTCTGTGAACACATAATGAAAAATACAAAGCCACAGAAACAGAGAGAGAAGACTTAAGAAAATTTTTAAAAGTTACCAAAGGAAGGATACAAAACAGCAACCAGTAAAAACAGAAATATAATTTCTTATTAATTTCTCTCCCTTCTTTACTCTTCCTTGTTCTTCTTTCATTCTGCTTTAGTTTATATATTCCTGACACCCCTGACTGATCTTCTTTGGCTAACAAGATCATTCCCATCGCCTCTCTTGCACATTAGCTCTACTAAAACAATCATCTGCAAAACTGAGTAACTGTACCACATTCAACACAGCTTTTAAAGAAAAAATCACGGCTTCACATGGAAACATCATGAATTAGGTTTTCACATCTTGAGCTTAATTCGCTCTTAGCTTTCATCTGTGAGATTCCTTAAACAGTAAGAGCATGAAGTTTTTCCCGCTGATGCCAGAGTTTTCATGTAGCACCTCACCATTCTGCAGCTCCCGCGACAGTTCCACCATCAATTCTGCCAGACAGGCTTGAAAATCTGAATGCTGTACATATCTTACCTGCAAGAAGTCAAGATTTTACTTTAATCACAGCTGCTAGACTTCTTCACTTTCTCCATTCTTCCCTCTTCCAAGATATATTTTTTCACTCAGTCTCCTTAAACATCTGATTACCATTTATGAGGATTCTGGTGCTACAAAGGGTTATTCCACCACAACTGATTAACACTGGCATAGTCAGAAAGGAAACTAAGTTATTGCAGTTGTGTATTATTATGTGTTAGCTGAAACGACGGCACCTCTTCTCCTCTAGTTTTATGACCTTGAGGGTACAATTGCTAGAAAAATTGCCTGCTTACTCTGGAAAGGTGGCAGTACAGTTCAAGAAGCTAATTCAAAGGGTTGTTTCATTGCAAAAGGCATACATGTTAGAATAGTTCCAAGGTGAAATGTTATCAGCAATTCCAATGATTAATGGTCCAAATTCCAGACATATCAACATATGGGGAGTTCTAATGATACAGTAACAGCTTCAGAACTGCCCACTGATAGACTGTGAATTTTAGGAATATTCCTATCTCCACAGCCCCATCATCCAAGCAATGACCACAGCTTGTTTTCTTGTGAGTTTGGACTGAAATGAAACAGGAGAAAAGACAGAGGTTATTGGCAAGTGTAGACAGTAAAAATATCAGACCGCTGGGAGGTTTTGTTGGTAGTTTACTTTTTTTTTTGTCTTTTGACTTATAGAATGTCTCAGGAATATTCCAGTATTGCCAACTTGGATGCATTTGCTGAAATGTTTATGAGATTTATGAATTGATCTTCTGGCCTTTAACATTCATTTTTCAAAACAAAATCAAGTGGTATTTCACAGAAGGTAAGTGTAATAGTGAAAAGGACCATCTTGCAAGGATTCCTCCTGCAGTGGTTTTCTTTCCTTTTCTCCTCCTTCCTAGCCCAAACCAGTTGTGCTCTGAAAAGGGAAACTAAGAAGAATACAAAAATGACAGTCAGAAGTGGAGAAACAAAAGGCTTTTTTTCTGCCTTTCATATAGCATAAACTTTTATCACATCCTATCACTGTCTGCTCCTCTGAAGAAAATGGAAGAAAAAACTGCCTTTGCCATGGCTCCTTCTCAGGCACTAGAGTCCTACCTTCTCATGGAGACAGTCATCATCATTCATGCTGGCTGACAGAGGAATCAGGTGATCTGAAAAACCAGTACATAAATCATTTGTCCATCTTCCCTCAACCTTGCACAGATGGGTAGCAAATAGCCTGGATCTCCACAACCTTCTAGAAGAATCTAAGTGGTCAGAAAGAAATTATCTATCTCTCTAGTATTAACAGCACATTTCCTCTTGAGAAGCAAAGCATGATATGAGTAAACCTGAATTAAAGCTTTCCCTGTAGATACATCCTTAGATACTTGGATTTTAATGCAAATTTTTTGCTTAGATTTAAGGCTATACAGTCCTGTAACCCAGTAAATACATTATTGTCATTGCTGAGAACAGGCCACAGGCTCTGCAAGGGTTATACAAGGCCTCAGGGCTAGGGCTTGTCTTAACTTTGCAATTTACATGCAACAAATTGGTGGATAATTAAGTCAACCTGCCTGCAATTTTACATGGCAATTGTGTGTGCGGCCCTCCTAGGAATGCTTTTGGAGGTACCAGGCTGTAGCCATTGCAGACGGACAGAACATGTTCTTACTGTACTATCAAGAATAATATTTAAAGTACCTCACCTCTGAGCAACCTAGGATGTCAAAATTTAATGTAAGGAATCAGTGGAGAACGTAGGCAATATGGACTCTGGTTTGGGTATAATAACCTGAAGAAGACCAAGGGCCAGTTTCATTACCTTATTCTAAAACTCTCTAATATCTTCTGTGTACTACCATATTCACATAAATCCAGATCCAAACCAGAGTCCTGACACACCCTCAGAATGCATAATAATTATAAAATTTCTCTAAGAATTATAAAATTTCTATAGGAAGACCTGGTAGCTTTTAAGATGAGGAGGGCAGAGTAGATCTGGTGATGATGACCAGAGCTGGCCACAGCCTAGACAGACAGATAGGTCCAAAGCAATGATGGAGGTCCCAGGTGAAGTTAGGGAGTCAGTCCTGGAAAGATGGTTGTGTCAGGTCAGAGAGATTAAAGGCACAGACACCGGCACAAGCAGAACTGCAATGTAGCTCAGGCAAGAATCAAGAATGTAAATCATCCTTCTGCCCTCACTTCTTTTCACTACCTCTGAGGTTTTCTTGTGGTCAGATCCAAAGTTACATGACAGCAAACCTGGTCTTGAGTATCAGCAGCCAAGCCCTTAGAAGGGGATCACACTTGGTGACTTGTGGGAACCCCACAAAGATCATCCTTCAAGGTCTGTGATGATGGCAAACATGACTTTCTTTGTTTTCCCGTGCATTTCTCACTTCTTTCATTACTGAGACGCTACATCTACGTAGTTATAAAAAAATCACTACAAAAAATGTATCATTAATTAGCACAATTCACCTGTCTATACAAATGGATCTGGAAGCATTGATTTCAATGAACACCTTTGATAGCAAAAGCTAAGTAAAACACCCTGGAAACTTTTGTGATACTACAGTACTATATACTGACCAGCATATATTGTCACAAAGCAGTAACCTGTTTGCATCTTACGTTTAAGAAGTAATTGTTCTTACTCTACAGCAGAATAACTAATAACTATGAAGTATTTATCAAAAAGCTGCAATATAGGGCCTCGCTTGATTAAATCCCTAAATATGAATTTTTATCCCAAGTTCATACAAAGCTCCGGAGTCAGCAAAATTTGGCAGAAAAATGTACAGTATATTTCAAATTCTGGCTGGTTCCCAGAATTGCAGAGATATGCACAAACATGCTAGGTAAGAAATGGGAAATTCTATGTTTCAGAACCTGAAAATATCTAGCTTTAATATTGATAGAAATAAATATGCAAGAGAGTGATTTCATTTAAACCCATTTTGTCAGATTTCATCTGTTTGAGTATGCATTTGCATGTATGAAAGTAGACAGTAAGAGTCAGTGTCTGAACACAAAAACTGAGGGAAACCATGGGATGAGTAACCTCAGTTGTGTATATATTATTGATTAAATAAGAAAAAAAAAATTATGCAATGAAATAGTCTTTAACAGCCATTCTTGTGCTAATTTCAAGGGGTTTGAAAATTGCATTGCTCACTAAATATTTTAAAGGCTTCCATGCTCAAGAAAGACAGGGAATTTTGAAAACATCTATTTAGCTCATTTGAAATCAGGATTGCATTTAAAGTCCTCAAGTAGCATTGCAAAAAATTTGATTTAACTTTCCCTGAGATCTAAGCTCATTTTAAATTCATTTGATAATGTACTTGATAATGTACTTTAAAATCATCCACATAAAGTCACAAAATTTCATGACTCTTCAGAAACATAAAATTATGAATGGTGTTTGTGAAACTCAAATTTGACACTTCTCACAGTGCTGAGAGAAGTTCAACATCTGTTTTATCTTCAGTATTTAAAGATGACTGAGCTACCCATCAGATGTGTAAGCCTAGACAAAAAATGCAGTTCACTGTTTCATTCACCAGTCAAATCAGGCCTTTCAAACAAAAGAAGAAAGTCTCTCTGAATACGATGTTGCCCTTTGCAGAATGCTAGTCCAAGTCTGTTGCATGAGGAAATGAGGATTTCTTACATCTGAAAAATGACAGACATCTGGAGTCACTGAATTTTATTATTTTGCTCCTCCTTAGAAGAACTTGGAAAAAAAATTACATTTAATTCTGTCTCTCAGGAATCCTTTGGAATCTAGTAATATTTAGCAAAAGTTACAGTGCAGCACACATAAAAAAAGCAAGGGAAAAAGTAAAAAGAAAGCACAAAAAGGAAAAGCAATTTGGAAAACGTTTAGAAGACTGTTCTCAGTAGCCTAAAGGAAAATCAAAGAAACAAGCAGAAAATATCCATTTCTATATTATTTGTTTTAATGATGGCAAGAAAAAAAAATCATAACTCTCTAATTTAAATCCTGAGGAACAAGATAAACTTTTAAAAAAAATTTTTTTAAGGGTTTAGAGTGTTTTTCTATTTTAACCTATTCCAGACAAAGTGAAAAATAGTCTGTAGTGAATGAGATTAAAGAGATGTCACTGGAGAACAGTTTTCTTTTCTGTACCTTGTTCATCTCTTGACCCTTTGATTGAAGTTGTTTTATGTTTCAACATGAATAATAGACTGAAAATGCAGATAAAATAAAAGTGTCCAGTGTCATCTCCTCAGATAAAATTTGACAGCAGACTCAAACTCATAATTTATATAAACAGCAATATCCAGTATTTTTATGCTGCTTTTATAGTACAAGTAATAGGTTGGCAGATTTTGAAACATATTTATAGTCTCAAGGGTTTCTTGCTCCAATACTTCTGAATGTGTATGTTTGTGGTATTTCTGTTTTCCAGGAAAGCCCTGAATCTTACTTCATTTTATGTGATTCTGGATTTTCCTTTTTTATCTCATTGCCTTCTGATGCCAGTACTCTCCACAGTTTTCTTCAGCCTTCCCAGTCTTAACATAAGGATAAGGCTTATCCTTACAGTTATGAACAGCATTATGGTGATGTAAAAAATTTCCCCCTCCCCTGGCAGGACCCCATAACTCAGCCTCCACTGCAACAATACGCAATTCAGTCTAAATTCTCCTCCCAAACTGGAGTTACCCTTTTCTCCCTTTTTTTAACAGATGTAAGATTGAGACATCACACCTCCCCTTACTTTTTATGACTGAGGGGGAAAACATTCCACCTGAAAGCCTTAGATACGCAAATCATCAGAGTATTTCACCCAGCTTTCTACCCTTGAACTCAGTCTCCTGTTTCCATCCAATTGTTCAGAATTTATGGACTTTGGGCAGCTCAACCAAATCAGTCCCCAGGCTGCTCTGAAACCAGCCAAGCTCCAGGAATCCCACCTACATATTTAAGGTTTCATACAACAAAGGGGAAAAGGAGGGCAAAGTAGAGCTGACAGGTTAGCAGGGCTTCCCATTATGATTCCTCTGGGGAAGAAAAATAACACTCTAATGATTTAAACAGCCTGATGTGTGTTGTCAAGCCCATAATTCAGCACCAAAGAATTATATGTAATATACCCTATAGCAGCTAAAAAATGCATTTGCCATAAAGCAATACTGTGTCATTCACCTAATATGCTCCACAAATCCAGCCCAGGCCCTTTAGTAGGTGACCAATTTAAATAAGGTAAAGCTCTGGAGACTGCTTATACCATATATTGTATCTTGCAGAACAACTCTGTACTAATGATCTGCCTGAGAAAAATCTCCTTTGCATACACTCTTCTTTTCTGGTCTTAGAAACCTAACTTCCACAATATCAAGGTATTTTAGAATGCAGTCAATTTTCACCAAAAACAAAGCAAATGCTTCTCATTTAAGGAGTCTCCACAGTGTTAAACCTGCAATGAATTGGAATAAAATCTTATCTCAGAGAAAAGTGGGAATCAAAATGACATTGTTTTAATTGCAAATTAAAAGCAATACAATATATGCATATTGGATTGAGTTTTTTAATGCTATCAGGGAAAATATTAATCTGTTGGCAGAGATAACTTCACTGTATCTGCATCCACTTGTTGTTGTTTAACCTCAGCTGACAACCAAGCAACATTTGTGTTGAAGTAAGATGAGTTTAATAATTTAAAAACTCCAAGATATTTTAATAACTGGGGGGGGGGGGGGGGGGGGGGGGGGGGGGGAGGGGAGAGAGAGAGGTGATGCACAGTACAACTGCTCACCACCCACTGTCTCAGCCAGTCCCAAGCAGCACCAAACAGCTTTCCCAATTTATATACAGAGCATGGTGATTTTTGGTCTGGAATATCCCTTTGTTCAGTTGAGGGCAGCTGTCCTGGCTAAGCTCCCTCGCAGCTTCTTGTGCACCTGCTCACTAGCAAAACACGAGAAACTGAAAAGTCCTTGACTTAGAGTAAAGCACTACTTAGCAATGACCAAAGCATCACTGAGTTATCAACTTTATTCTCAACTAATTTCAAAACACAGCACTGTACCAGGTACAAGGAAGTAGGAAGAAAGGTATTAGGTACTAGGAAAAAAATGAACTTTATCCCAGCCAAAACCAGGACACCATCTGACGCTTCTGTTCTCTCTGATGCACGAGATGTTAAGGAGACAGGAAATTGATTCTCACCCCTATTTCAAGGAAATCTGACATAAATACATTCCCAAACTTGGGGATGCAGGGATCTGTGTTAGTGGTTACCAGTAAGGTGCATCCATGCCAACGCACTGCACATCAGTAAGCTGTGGCTATCTCTCACTGCTGCTGTCTGCTGGAGGTAGCTACCACATCAGTGTGATATTTGCCTCCTGGCCAGTGGGTGTGTGGGCACCCAGAACATGCTCTGCTACAGTCCTCCAGCAGTCAAGTGTCTTTCCCTACCAGTGACCTAGGAATCTGCTCAGGATTTGCTGTAAAGTCCAGCTGAATTTGGCTCTGAATTGAATAGGACTACTCTTTATCCTCAAGCGAAGCATCATGTCAGGAGAGGATATGAGCCAAGGTTTGGGTTTGGCCCTAATTTTTCAGCCTTTCTGAAATCAAATCTGAGCAAGCAGGAGACGAAAATCAGTACTAGTTCTTTCCATGTAACTGACTATTATTCCTGTCATTTGGCCAAGCAGAGAAGTTGAGGGTCACTACATTTTAATACAGGCTCTCTTAACTTTCAGTGTTATTAAGACCTCGTGAGTCACTCAAGGTGGTTATTCTAAGTGAGGGGAAAAGTAAGGTAGATATTGGAGCCTACAGGCATGGAAGAGATTTTATTATTCCTGGGAGACGCTATACAGAAATGTCAGACAGGACACCTACTGAAAACTGCTGGAAAGAGTATCTTTACATAGAAGTGAGTAATGATCAAAATAAATTCATTAAACTAACATTTATTCAAATAAAAGTCAGAGAAATTGGGGAGAGGGAAGATTCTTATCTGATATTTACTCTGGTCTTTATTTTTCTGAAGGTTGAAGTGAATGAAAAGTAATTCTATATTACTTTTACTTTTGGAATCCTAAAACACTATAAGTACTATTCATCTGAACTTAGGCGAGTTGAAGTGCAACAACCCTTCTGGTAACTACAACATACCAGAAGCTCCCACTACTACCATGACCTAATTTTTCCAGCCTATTTCCCTTTCTTCCTTATGAAAGCTCTTCCCTAAAACTTCAGTACAGTTTATTTTGTCTTTTAATTATTAGAAAAAGGTGTCCTTGCCTGGAAACAAACTCAGTTTCCAGAAGTAGAAACAAAGCCTGCTTTAGAAACGCAAGAATTAGTAGCTTAGATACCCATTAGATTACTGAGTTTCAAAGTCAAAAAGCTTAATTAATAATGTACTAATATTAATATTTCTAACAAATTGAAGGTCAGAGTCACCATGTTGAGACATAAGTTTCAGCTCTTTTGAAAGTATGAGTACATTTGCATATCTAGCAGAAACTAAATTTAAGGTCATTATTAGAAACATACTTGCCAGCTCAAGAGGTAATTTATCAAACAAAGAACAATAGTCTGTTAGGTTTAACAGCAATCTGAGGAAATCTGTCATAGTCATGGACAAAGGCCCCAAGATACTTTTGGTAATCATTTGGTCTGGTCTTTTCTAATCAGTGTTTCCTCTATCTCTGTTCTGCAAGTTAATATTTAGAAAACTAACTAGAAAATACCTTTTGTTTTGTCCAAAGTCCCTTTAATATGCACAGAATAGATATGACAGGGATTTTTGTGGTTATGGTCATCAAATTGGTTTTCCCTTTAATCAGAAACATCTTTTCCTGTCTACTGCTGATCTATCCAGGGGCAAAATGAAGTTTCAGGAAAGTCCCACTTCATCACATTTCATTACAAGTCAGGTTTGTGTTCCTAAATTTTATAGGAGAAAATATTAGTCACACAGGTCCTTGTGACTGATTACTTAATATATTCAAACTTGAGCATTGTACTTGAGCCAGTCCTGAGCAATCTGGCAGTTCACTGCACCATTATTTAAAGACATGAACTGTGTCTCCAAAGTCCTGTCTTTATATTTCATGTCCAGTTTACTTTTTACCCATATAAAAGTAGATAATCTGTCAAGCAGGTTACCAGACTGCTTGTAAAAAAACTTCTGCCTTTTTTTTTCTCTGAATGATCTCTCCAGGTTTAACAGAATCACACAATCATCAAGCTGGAAAAAATCACCAATATATTCCAATTTCAACCTAGAACCACCAAAATCACTCTTAAACCATATACCCAAGTGCCACATCCAGAGGCCTCTTGAACATTTCCAGAGACGGTGACTCTACCACCTCTCTGGGCAGCTTATTCCAATGCCTAACTGTAGGACATGGGGTTATCTTTGTTAAAATGGTTACATTTTATGCACACCAGAAGCCCTGTGGGAAAGGCCCAGCTGTGGGCGGGATGGGTGGGAGATGGCTGAGGGGTGGGAGGCGGTTGGGAGTGAGGAGAGAGTCGCTAGAGCGACAGCTGGAAGTGAGACTGAGTGGCTGGAGGGACACATGGACATGGTATGAGCGGGAAGCTGATTGGGTGATAGGACGCGCGGACAGCAGCACCGCGGCGGAGCCAGCCAACGGGTGCCCTTCTGCTGTTGAGTTCTGTCAGGCTTCGGTTTGATTTCGGTTGTGTCTGGTGGAAATTAAGGGTATAAAAATGGGGTGATTTCTGACAATAAACCAATCGTCTTTGGACATACAAGGCGGTCTGTTGGCTTTGTTTCCCATTGCTACACCTAACCACTCTTTTAGTGAAAAATATTTTTCTAATATCTAATCTGAACATGCCCTGGCTCATCTTAAGTCCATCTCGTCTCATTCTTTCACGTGAGACATGGCAGAAGAGACAGGCTCCCACCTGGTTATAATCTCCTTTCACATCATTTTAAAGAGTGATAAGGTGACCCCTGAGCCTCCTTTTCTCCAGATTACTAACTCCAGCTCCTTCAGCTCGATACTCATAGGATTTGTGCTCCAGACCCTTCACTAGCTCTGTTGCCCTTCTCTGGACATGCTCCAGTACCTCAACATCTGTTCTCAAATGAGGGGTCCAAAACTGGACACAGCACTTGAGGTGTGGCCTTACCTGTGTCGAGTCCAGGTGGACAATCCCTACCCTAGTCCTGCTGGCCTCACTATTCCTGATACAGGTCAGGATGCCATTGGCCTTCTTGGCCACCTGAGCACACGCTGGCTCATGTTCAGCCACTGCCAACCAGCACCCTCAGGTCCCTTCCTATGGACAATTTTCCAGCCACTCTTCCCCCAGCCTGTAGCACTGCCTGGTGCTCTTCTGACTCAAGTGCAGGAACCAGCACTTGGCCTTGTTGAACTTCATACAGTTTGGCTTTGGCCCATTGATCCAGCCTGTCCAGATCCCTCTGCAAAGCCTTCCCACCCTCCAGCAACCCCACTTGGTGTCATTTGTGAACTTGCTGAGGATGCCCTCAATCCCTGCATCCAAAGCATTGGTAAAGATGTTAAACAGTACAGCCCCAAAACTGAGCCTTGGGGAGCACCACTAGTGACTGGACACCAATGGGATGCAGTTCTATTCACTAGCACTCTCTGCGCCCTGCCATCCAGCCAGTTTTTATCTGGTGAAGAGTACATCCATCCATACCATAAACTTCCAGTTCCTCCAGGAGAATGCTGTGGGAGATGGTGTCAAACAGTTTACTGAAATCTAGGTAGACAACATCCTCAGCCTTTCCATGACATTTGGTCATGATGTTTGTACAGACAGATTTCTAAACATCCTTCTCCTCTTCACACTCCTTCCTTTGTTCAGGCAATTGTATAAGGTTTCTCTGTTTGTTAATATGATTTTATTTTTCACCTACAAATTCACTTCTGTGTCAAGTGATATTTCAGCAAAGAGGAGACACATTTCCAAAACATGATGAGAATACAAGTTCAGGAAGGGAGAAGTTTTGGATTTTGTGTCCTACGAATAGAGGAGATTGAAAACAATCACTGGCTCTGAGCTTAGAGCATTTACAAAAGAACTCCTATCTTTTTAAGTAGAAATGACCCAGTGTGTCCCTGATATACACCAAAGCAAAAGGTATAAAATTGCTTTTAACTTGGGTAGATTAGGAAACAGTGACAGAACTAAAAGCTTATAGTAGGTGCATGAAAGAGACACTGACATGTTATAAATCTTTGTAGCCCTTCACATCCCCACAATTTAAAGCAAGACAGAGTATTTCTTTTCAGTTATGAAAAAAATGCAAACCCCTGAGTCTGTCTGTCTGTCTTTCCGAGACATGGACTTAACACACAATTGACAGAATTCAAAAAAAGGAAACTCAAGGTACTAGTTACCATTTTTATGATTTGTTTACTTTGGAAAGCTGCATCCAACCACAAAAAAAAAAGTCTGCTTAGCTAGAAACACCAAAATGAAAGTGTATCCTAGGAATCTGCTCTTTGTATGAATATATGCTTTTGATGAAATTGTGACAAGGATGAAATTGTGCCAGAAACTTGTTATGATTACATTTTGTAGCCTTGAAGATAAAAACATGAAGAAGAAAGAAATTTTTAACAGAAATTACAATAAGCACACTTATGGACTGTGTTTGTTTTTTAAATATGCAAAAATTAAAAACTATTTTCTTTCATATCAACAACACCAATAAAGTATAAAAAACAGAGAAGTTTCCCAGATAATAAGCACCATAAATCTACAGTTTACTTTTCTTTAAAATGTTCTATTTACATGTAGACACCTTACTGAAAAATTGTAGGATTCATGGTATTCCTTACATAAAAACACAGTCATTGCAAAAACCACATCTAAGAGGACTCCAGTCGAAGTAAGGGATGACTATCAATGAAAGTTGCATTGAATTCAGACTTTACATAATGTAAGCAAAATATACACTTCAAATTTGTTCAAAATACCTGAGTTAGTCCTCTAAGGAAAAGTGCATTGCTTTTGCCTGGCTGGGAATATGGATACAGGCAGGGTCTTTTCCAGCATATCCACTCGAAAATTACAAGAATCAAACCTGCAAAGATCCCAGAAGGAGTGATGCCAACATCAGCATTTTTGTCATTTGACAAAGAAAAACCATGATGTAAAGTCAGCATTCCCATATCCCATGCCCTTTGTGAGACAGAGATTCCAAGTCTCCCACAAGCAAAGAAGATATCTTGGTGTGATGTTACTCTTATTCTAAGAAAGAAAAAGATACCATGAAATGTACGTTTATGTCTGAAATTGAATCAGGATCTCTGGGTCTGATGCACATTTAAATATCATTTAATCTTTGACAATGTAAAAGGAAACTACAGTGCAAGCAAATACCTTATGAAGACCATGGTATAAGGAAAGAAATTATCAAATCTCTCTCTTTGTTTCCCTTAGACAGATTTTTATAATGTTAGGTTCTTTGTTTTAAATAAAAAATGGAACAAGGTGCAAACTTGACTATGAGTTATTCTGCTGGTACACTACCTTCAGAAATTCCATAGACTGCAGTAGGAAGAAGTCAAACACACGTGGGAAGTGTCAGTGTCAATGCCTTTTGTTAATATTAGTGATACCGTCAAAATATTGTACAGTTTTTTTAATCTAGTTAAAAACTAGCAGTGACTAAAAACTAGTTCCTCTAATACATTTTTTTCTAATAAAATACATTGCAGCAATAAGAGTATGGCCTCCACCAAGTCACAAAACCATATTATATCACAGACTTGTTACACAAAAACATCAGGAAGTAAGCATACATAGCTGCTTGTTCTTGCAGCAAACATTATAATTAATAATTATAAACAATTATAAGCTTAGTAATTCCCATGAAGGTTGTTCACACTTATCAAGAATACTGGTTTGGATTGTTGCAGATTCTGAGAAAATATAATTTCTTCAAAGTAGTTGGTGTTTTTAAGGTAGGTGTTGCAAAGGGAAATGCTAGAAACCCAGTTTTATCAAATGAAAACAGGATTTTGGAACAAAATACAATACAGGTGAGTTCCATTAGTCCACTGAGTGCAAAGAAAGAAATAAAACACTACCAGTAATAGCAAAAAACCCAAAAGGACTTGTTTCACAATGCACAATCATATTCCCTTTGGAACTGAGACACTTTAAAATGAGTCAATTTTGCAAAGATGGAAATCAATTTACTTTTGAGGAAAGACACCATCATTACATAAGATCGGATGGCATTACATCTTCCATGTAGCATTGGACAGAGTTATGTACAACAAAATGAAAAAAGAATTGTTGGAAAAGTAAAAATAAAGGTGCCATTTTAGGCAAAGGCTGGAGAGCTGTACAGAAGGGCAATTTCTATTCACCTCTAGACTAAGCTGCAGTTAGTTCAGCTAAGAGCCTGAACATACGAAAGAGCTCAACATATCAGCAGTTGGATCAGAACTCTGAAGGCCTTTACGTCTGCTACATGTGTTTTTTGTATTAGATGCTCAAAAAGAGACAAATGTCTCAAGGGTTTTCTTACTTCTGTCCTCAAAGATGTCTTTGTGTTTGCTTCTACCTCATAAGGAGAGTATATTGATATTAACTGGAGCACTTCCATTTATGTCTTGGTCTGACTCAAAGGATGCGAATTGAAGACATCACATAAACTGAGACATGCTCTTTATCAATCAAAAAATGACAGCAAAAACTAAAAACTAAGAGATCAAAAATCTGCTGAGCTGTGATTTAACTTAAAGTAGAAATAATTTAATATATTTCATTTTGCAAGGAGGAATATGGAAAAAGCTATTATACTATAACCCATTTGGTATATGAGAATACTAAAAGGAATAAAAAGGAAATAATTGTATAGGGTAGAATATTGTATAGGAATAAAAAGTGAAAATAAGTTTTTAAAAAATAAAAGAAATACTTGTCTTTTGATAGTAAGTTCAATAAACAGCATTAATATGTATTTTGCAAAAAAAATGTTATCATTAATTTTACAATAAAACACACAAAAAAAGCTGAGAAATACCCAGGAGTAGGAGTCTGCGGATAAGCAAAGGGTTTTTCAAAGAACTGAAATAAGGCATAATATGGCAAATACTTCTATATTTCTATAAAAGCTCACAGCTTTTTTCAAATTCCCCTTTTAATAACACCAGAACAGCCTTTAAAGTTCAAGAGAAGGCAGCAATGGCTGATACAGTTTTACAGAGGTCTTGATGAACCTAACTGAGAAGGCTTTGTTTTGTGGGGGGGGTGCATTGGCAATGTGCACAGGGACAAAATGAAGATGATATGGTGGGTAGAAGACACAGCTTTATCTTATGCAGGGTGCTATGTGCATGCCTCAATTTATCCCCTATATAGTATTTTGTCTCAGTGCATAAGCTGTACTGTATGAAAAAACATGATAGGAAGGGCAAGTAGGAACCTGATAGCTGAATGAATATTGAATTCTTGTTCCCCAATATTCTGACCTACATGTTTCTAGAAAGACTGCAGAATAATTTTGTCAAGGCCAGAGAAAAGATAGGAGAAAATGAATCAGCCAAGTGCTCCGCCATGAGAAAAAAATGGAAGAATAGTGGCTTATCAGAAAAAGAGGCAAGCAAAATTTCCTCGAGATCCTTTTGAGACAGACAGCTGTGCTCATTTAAACTCTGAGCAGGTGACAAGCTGCAGGCAATTGATCTAATAGTATGAACCCTGACTGCTGGCTGAATTGCTAGGTGAATAGAAAATAGGCCTGTTTGTTCCCAGCTTAATAACAGATGCTTGAAGGTAGGACCTGACAAGCCTTAATTGCTGTTTTGCCTTAATATTGAATGGAGGGTAGAGGTAGGGAGTATCATTTTAGTGTCTGGTGTAAAAATTTAAAAGAGATTTTTCTGATAGATGGATATAACTGAAGGGCATATATTTGACTGGTAGCAAGCTGGGGCTGTGGAAAATGGGAATAAAAACCTCTCCCAAACCTCTAACAGGATGGTAGATTTTGGAATTTTGTGATCTTTGTGGAACCATCCAGTAGACTTTTCATTTGGATAAAGGCAAGCAACAGTCTGTCACTGGCAAGAAGATCTACAACAAAATGGAGGTGGGGAATCATGTTCTGCAATTATTGAGGTTTCACTGGGCTCTCAGGTAAACACAGATATTTCTCTAGGGAATTGTTCCAAGACATATTTTGCTGTGTAGATTTTTTGTCAAAAGAGGCATCTATTAGAGGAGTATTTCTTCCATTTTAAAAAAATTACCTATCATGGTGTAACTTTGACAAATCTAAAATATGTATGATATGATTTTTGTGAATGTCTATGACTCTTGCACACGTGGAGCAGTTAGTTTATCTTGTACTGGAAACAGCTGAGCTTATTTTGGTTTTGATGTGAATCATAACTAATTACATACTCCTAAATGGCTGATAACACCAGTAAGCAGATATTATTTGCTATGACCTTTTGAAAAAGCAGCTGCATTTGCACAACTGCAAAAAATAAAATTCTGACAGGCTTAGGATGAAATCAGCATGAAGGAGAAGCTGAGGCAGATGTCAGCACAGGACTGCTGAGGAACATCCTGTTGCTGCTCTTGCTGTGAACTAGAGACTGATGTCTTTAGGTGGTCGGTTTAGATGGACCAGGCAGTAATAAATTTCCACTGTGCTTGGCTCAAAGAGGGTGAAGATTGACTTCTGCCCTGAATATTTTTCTATAAAAATGAATTGTTTGGCAGTTTGATGATGAAATAGATTTTACAATATTAATATACTAATCTCGTTCTTTCTAATGTTGATGATATTTCAGTCCTGTTATCAGTTCACCAAAGCTAATACAAGTGAAAATGGACTGTTTGGGTTTTTTACCAAAACCAGGAAATTTTCAGAAAGAGGGAAGAGGGGAGGAAGACTGAAAAGGACATTTTCAAGGTGTTGATCAAACAAATGTAAAAAAAACCCCTGGAAATTTTAGGGTGTCCTTGGATTATTTCAGGGATGTTTAGACATCTCGTCTTCTCATTTTCTAATTTACGTGTGTATATCTGAAATACATAGGTGGTTAATCAAAATTAAAATACTAAGTATTTCAATCTTTGAATGCTTCAGAAATGCTTCTATGCCTCAAAAATTAAATATTTTAATGTAAAAAAAATTAAACTAAATGTTTTTTCCTTAGAAAAACGTCTGTTTTACTGTTTTTGCTGATTTAAAACAAACATACAATCAGATACTGAATCTATGCCTAATTTCAGTCTCCAGTTACAGAATTTTCCCTCAGTGCCATATAAAAATTGTTCCACTCTAAATGCAAGAGTTATTTTGATTGTCTTTCACGCTTCACTCCCCCTCTCTGAGGCCTGCCAATGTTCACGGTTGTCACTTCTATCCTTGGCTTGCGCTGTGTAATGAGGAGTGGACTGCACTACAGCAGGAATCAGAAAAGGGCAGAAATGTAAATTAGAATGGCAGGTTTGCCACCCTCTGAAGAGATGCGATGTACAGTCTTTTCTTGCATGGTAGTGAGGTAGTGATAGCTTTTTAACCTCTTCACAGTGTTTGTTTTATATAGGAGTAGCATTAATTCTGAGCAATCCTCCTGAATTTGTTGTGGCTTTGTATACAGATCACATCACCTATGCAAGAAGATGTCTAAGCCCCTTCTTGTGCCCTGAAGAGGGAGTCCAGGACAATCTAGCTATCAACTTTGACCATGCAGGTTTTCTTTTTACATTTATAGTTATTCTGCTCTTTTCTCATTAATCTGTTCGACACACTGACCATCATAACAGCTGTAACCAGGGCCAGCACAAAAGACAAACCTTTTAATTTTACTGAGCCAGTAACATAGGGTGCAGGATGTCCAAATCCAGCATGCTGTATGTGAATCCAAATGAGAGCCATCTGTAGACATACAGCAGGATGTCTGCTATCCTGTAAGCACTAAAGCCCATATGAGGTTAATTGTTTTTCAGTTCAAAAATACCACTCTTCTAAGTGCATTATTATTTGGTTTGAAGATAAATGAAAAGAAGGAAACAATAGGCTGTGCAGAACAAAACAATTTAGTTTAGGAAATAGGCATCAGAAAAGTGGGGTTTATGCCATACTGCAAAGGTCATTTACCAACAGGGTATTTGAAAACTTAAAATGAGCATGTCTCTAGTACATATGAGTCTTGAAAGAAACAATAGCATGTAAGACATCCTGAGGTGGGATTAGAGCAGAAATCTCTCCCCTTTCATCTATGGGTGCAGGACTTAGCCAAACCAAATACTCAGAGTGCCAATTCCTGCCAATTCCATTATGCCCTGCCAAGCTCTGACTTTGGAGTGGTTTACCTCTCTGTGTCTGTCTGTCTCAGTGTTTGTAAAATGAATTATTGAACCAAATACCAGACTGATTTTTTCAACTTGTGGTAAAACAATGGGTTATTAGTAATTCTATTGCTTCCTGTGTGTACTAGCAGTTTGAAGAGATTCTCTGTACCATCCCTCAGCCTTTCTACAAGCAGTGAGAAGGAAAGACTGTGGAGATGAAGGAAAAAGGTCTCATATCTTTCCTTAGGAAAATTCACTCATTTTCTTCAACTAAGCTGTTAGTTTTCGTTTTGCCATTAACTTATCTTACAAAAAATCTTTTCTCTATCATTAGTAATATTCTGATACTTTAAGTTTCTCTGCACTATCCAGATATGGCTGTACTCATAAGTAACAAGAATACAATTGATACAGTCAAAATCTTATGGTTGTATCTTGGTAACCTACATGAAATTTGGGAGGAAAGCAGAAGCAAAGGCTGCAAGAAGAAAGGGCTTGCAAAAGGCAGTAGGAAGTCATGCAAATTTAATGTAAATAAAATTACCCACAGTTACCCACAGGCATCAAAGCTGGAAGAGATGGATTTTTGTCTGGTGATTAAGACAACTCCTAAACACTCTCCCAGCTTCTATCCACTCCTAAGATTTTATTTACTGAAGAGCTAGGAAGACAATTAGCCTGAGGAGAATGGAGATGCTCTAATTTGAACTAAATTTCACAGAAAATTTAAAAATAGAGAGCAGGACGAAAAAATAGTTTGGAGAAATCTGCAAGAAGAAATTCTATCTTACTCTTTCATTTCATGTTAACAGGAGATGCAGGATCTATAAAAATGTCTTTAAAACTGCCATTATTCTTCATATATATATATGAATATGTATATAAACACAGAGTTTTATACACATGCATACATAGATATTCATGTTATGTTTTTACCTCACATCTGGTGTCAAAAACCAAACTTGAGGTATCTAAGTGTCTTTGGCAGAAAAAAAACCACCAACCCCCCCCCAAAAAAAACAAAAAACCAAAACAAACAAACAAACGCCCCAACCAACCAAAAAAAAAGAAAAGGCAGACATGAAAAACTTACTACTTAAGTTCAAAAATTCCCAGAGTGTCAGAGCATTGCAACTCTTACACAGACTCAAATGTTGATCTACAACTCCTCAGATTTCAAGACAATTTAAAGGGCTATGTAGAAGCATCTCCAGAGAAGCAATGTCCACAGAGGTACCAAATCAGTCATGGGTTCATTATTCAGACATATTTTTTCGCATCTTAAAAACATTTACATTAAGCTTATGGTGATTTCTGCAACTTCCCAAGCTCACTGAAAGTTTCCAATCAAAAGCTTTTTTTTCAGTTTATTATGAGTTTGACTTGCATAGCTTTTCTGACCCCATTGCACATTTTCTTTCAATAACTATTATTCACAACAATTTTATAAAGTGACTTCTGTTTTACCTTTCAACTGCTTTGAATAATGTGTTACTTAACAGTAATATTTAAGATATCTCTTCTGATCTCATTTATCATATGATCTGATTGAATTAATTTCAAATTAGGCTGCAGAGTATTTTGGGCAAAGGTTGCTTCCAGCAGAGTATTTACAGAGCCTTTACTTCAAACGGGTCTGCTACAATTGGGAATTAGCAGAGTACAATAGCAAATGTTATTAACAACAGCAGTTTTAGGTTCAAAGATCAGGTGAGTTGATGTCTGAAAACAAATGACACAATTCCATTCTGCTGGCTAGTGAATAGTAATCACTACACCAAATGAATTCAGTGTTTGCATCTTCTGCTGAGAATACCTGATTGATGGGAGTCTGGCTGGTGCCACTTGTCAGAGCATAACCTTGGTGTGTACATTGCAGCACTGCCTGCTTCCCTCTGTCACTTTCACTATGTGTAGAGCTCTAATTTGTTAATTATAAATGGATGGTCATTTTTGGCATTACTGATTTTCTTCATTTAACATTCTTGATACTGTCTCTCCACTACAATATTTATGCAAACACAAGAGAAATACAAAGTAACAGCTGAGAAATCACAATCACATAAAGAAACTTAAGGTGCATAGTTGAAGAATAGCAACTTGAAATATGATGGGATATTTCCTCTCTTATGCATGATTGTTTTCATTTTTTTGACTCAGCAATTTTCTAAATTGAAATTAATTGCTATAAATTCAGCCTTCAATACAATCAGTAAGGTAATTTAAAAATGTTAAGCCTAGAGTGGCAGCACATTAAAATTTTAAGCCTAACTTGTAGCGAACATCAGTGAAGAGCTATACATGTGAAGATTTTAATAACATCATGCAATGTGCTATCTATAATAGGAAGAGCATGATAACTCATGGCAAATTAACATATTTATTAGTCAGCAAAATTGTCAGTACAAAATTGCTGGAGAAATTCAAATAACGTAATGGGCATACATAAGACGGAAAACAGATGGGAAACTACAAATTAAATAATGTTGGAATTAATGTATAAATTTTGTATCATAACACAATATTGGAAAAGTGAAAATATACCTTGAAGGTAGAATATTTGACGCACAGTAATTCTGAGAAATTGTAGAGATTTTATATCTTCTGATAATAACATAAACATTTCATTCAGAGAGAAAGCTCCTATGTGACTTACCTAGAAAACAGCTTCATAGAAGAAAAATAATAGAAGATGACATATTATATGTTTATTTTTATGAGGTGTGCATATAGTCCAGTCTGTATGGTGGAGAAGCTTCATATCTTCCAGGAAGCTCAGAACAATTGTAGCTTGGTAGACACACAGACAGTTTCATATGCCTAAACAGTAGAAAATTCAGGCCATTTTTGACACTAGAATAATTACATGGGACTAGTTCATGTGACATATGACCCACAAGATGATTATATACCAGGCTTGAGATCCCAACTATTGAGCTAGGTGACTAAGTTTAGCATCTGACTTCTGTGTTCACCTCTGCTTAGCTGTCTTGCTTGAGCAACTGAGAGATATTGTTTTACTCATAGCCCTCCACTCTCTCTTCTCTCTTCTAGGAACTTGTTCTTAAGGAGTCAATACTGGGTCCAATCCTGCATAATATTGTTATCGATCTGGATAATGGGACAGGGTGTACCCTCAAAAAGTTTGCGGATAACAGAAAACTGGAAGGAATGACTGATACACCAGAGAGTTGTGCTGCATCCAGAGAGATCTCCTCCACAGGCTGGAGAAATGGGCTGAGAGGAACCTCATGAAGTTCAATAAGAGGAACTGCAAAGTCCTGCACCTGGGGAGGAACAACCCCATGCACAAATATATGCCAGGTGCCACCCAGCTGGAAATCACGTTTGCCTAAAAAGACTGAGGGTTGTGGTGGCTCCCAAGTTGAGCAGGAGTCAGGAATGTGTTCTTGTGGCAAAGACAGCTAGTGCTGTCCTCAGCTGCACTAGGAGTGTTACCAGTAGGTCATGGAAGGATATCTTTCCCTTCTACTCAGCACTGGTGAGGCTGCATCTGGAGTATACTGTGTCCAGCTCTGCATTTCTCAGTGCAAGACAGGCATCGAAGGGAGCCAAACAAAGGGGCCCAGAGATGATTAAGGGGCAGGAGCATCTGTATTACAGGGAAAGCTGAGAGAGCTGGGACTGTTCAGACTGTGGACAAGAGAAGACTTAGTGGGGAATCTCTTTAATGTGAACAATTATCTGAAAGGAGGGTGTAAAGAAGACAGGGCCAGGCTGTTTTCTGTGGTGCTCGGTGACAGGACCAGAGACAGTGGGTGCAACACAAAACATCAGGAAGCTCTTCTTTTACTGAGCACTGGCATGGGTTTCCCACAGCAGCTGTGCAGTCCCCCTGGTTGGAGATATTCAAAATCTGTCTGGCCATGGTCCTTGGCAATAGGCTCTAGATGACTGGTTAAGCAGGAGTTTGGACCAGATTACATCCAGAGTTCCTTTCCAACTTCAGGTTTTCTGGAATTCTGTGAAAGGAAGATCAAAATATTCCTACCGCATCTCTACATACCTAACAAAAATAACATCATTCAAGTTCACAAGCTATGAACATCCCAGCATATGAATTTGGAAATCTGTAACTCTGAAGTCTCTCTCAGCACAGAGGACTGTGCAGTCTCAAATTACAGATGAGGAACTATGTGTATTCCTGAAGATGTTCTGGAGAAACTCATGCATTGCTACAGATATGGGTCCACCTGTGATGCAGGCACACCTCCATAGCACTGCATTTATTAAGCCTACATTACATAATCATGTAAAACACTCAGCTGTATTCACAAAATTAAATTTGTAGGATACAAGAGATACCACCTCTACTTTAACGTGCCTCCAATTGCTTTATGTTTGGGGTTTCTCTCCAGATTAACAGAGATCCATAACTAGCTCCACAAATATTTCTTCAGTTAATGTGGGAAAAGTTCCAATAAAATATCCTGTAGGGGTAATCTCTATCATTAATTTTATGCCAGTGGTTTTGTGGACATTGCATTATAGCATTTTATCTTCTGTTTTTCTTTTTGTGATGCAGTTCATTAAACACATTCCTTCTTTGATCCTGTTGTATTCATTCTGATTCACTAAACCCCTCTGAGATCAAGAAAAGCCTCCAGGAAATATATGCATGAAACAAACCTGAAACTCTGGAGACCTTTTTTTTTTTTTTTTTTTACATATCAATATACTCAGCTCAATTTGTTACAGTAATATTAAAATTTAAAAATGCAAAAGCAAGGGACTGTGTGGGAATTATCCCTCCTCCACACTTTCCCTTTTCAAACAAGTAAATTATCTCTATCTTGTTATTTGTAGTAAAAAAATAAACCAAAAAAATTACTACAATACAATGAACACTTCCCAGCTACCTTACAAGTTTTCCTACCACATTTCCTGTAAAAAGCATGAATAATATTGCAAACTAGTAAAGGGTTACAGAAAGAAACCATGTTTCATCCATACTTTAAGTCAGCTGGTTAATAAAAGAAGAAAGAATTAGAAAGCCTTGTTTTCAAACATGACAGAAGATATCTCATACCAGCCAAGCTCTGAAGCTGTTAGACATTTGACAGGTCTCAATATTTATTGAATGGAAGAAGTGAAACAACAGGTGATTAAAATTTTGTTAAGTTTATTAAGCCTTGTCATAGTTGAACTATTCTTTCATAAAATTTTTCACTTTCTTTCAAGAAAATGGAAAAATTCCATCATCTTGAGTACTTGATTTCTACGTAAAAAGAAGAGGTGTTCTGAAGCCATGTTTGGATTATGTTTCACTCTTAGAGGAATTTATGAGAGCATGTTAATTTAGAAAGGAGGGAAAGAGGAGGACAGACCAAATGCTGTACCTTTCAAATGTCAAGAAAGTTAACAATGGCCTGTACTGCCATTCACAGTCCACACTGAAGTTTGATTATAAACAAGTGCCTAGACCACCTTTCCTAATAACAATAAAAGGTTTCTGAGGACCTATGTATTTGTTGTTCCTTATTTCAAATTTTCAGGCTTTGGATTTCATTTATATATGGAAATGGATAAACAGAGAACAATCACACTTCTTTCAAATCACTTCTCCCTTATTTGTGAAAGAAAAAAAATGGAGCACATACTTGTCCACACTCCTAAAACCTAAGTTTCAACTGAGTTTTTACTGATTATAGATCTCCTGCAGATGCTTACATCTGTAACCATAACTAGTATCTCACTCTCATTGAAGAATAAGTGGGAAAGCGTGAGGCTGAAAAAGCAACTGCTTTTTTAAGATACAAAGCTGATGTAAATATAAAGTATAAGGTTACTTTAAATTGAAGACATATTAAAGAAAATAGTATTATTATTTCGAAATTTTCTTCCAAAATTTTTGTTGTTTCTGAAACAAACAAGAAAGTATGGTAAGAAGTTGGCCTGAGCACGTAATTTTTGCAGGAGAACTGTAAGTATTTCATCCTTCTCTATTAAGAACTTCTAAGAAGTAAAGCCCATATGGCATACTTGAAATTTGCCTCTTGGACTATCCAGAAGGCAACTATACTGTCCATATGCCATACAGTTCAACAGGAAGTTTCTCATTCATTCACGAAGATATGCCTTGTGATGATTCAAAGTTCTGCCAATTTACTCAGTCTGCTCTTATGAAGCATTTTTCTCTTCTGTGAACCTCCAGGAGACTTATTTTGAGATTAAAGGGAGTAGAATAATATGTAATTTTTTTCTCTCTTTTTTTTCTTTTTTTTCTTTTTTTTTCTTGCAAGCAACAGAGATTATTTTGCTTATTTTTATTTGCTTTTGTTGTGGAAAAAGTATTTTATTACAACATATTATACTCTTACGTTTCAGAGATAACTTGTGCAGCCTTCATGTGCTGATTCCAGGTTTTTTACTTATAAATAGTTTTTTTACATTTTCATACTTTCTTATTTATATAAACGTGTCGTGAGTTGTAGCTGTATAGTTAAATATGTGTTAGACTATATATGGAATGTAAGTAATAGATAAAGAGTACAGTATAACACATGCTATCAAAATTAATCAAGAAAAATAACTGACAACTGCTGTTATCTTCTGCCAGTGACACATAATTTTTTTGAGTTGAGCTGCAAAGGAAGAATTTAGCAGTCATTTATCTGGGTGTTTACCCACAGCATCATGAACATCTGAAAACTGAAATGCAGTAGACTTTTTACTACACTTTGCTTTACTTACTGCTGTGCCACTTATATGGAGAGTAGGACAAAAATGCATGCTAATCAACTATGTGTTTCATATCAGTAAAATCCTGAATCTTGCACAAATTTCAAGTAAGGATATGATCCACAATACGCTTTTGATTAATGGCACCTATTTCTAGAGGCTTCAGTGGGCTTTGGATTAAGCTCTCAAAAAAGAGAGCAGGGTCCAAGGAACAGAATGAAGCTGTTAAAGTCATACAAAAATATATGATGCACCAAATATGTCCAGGTAAAGCCAGCACTACTGTTTTCCCAGCATCTGTACACTTTCTTATGCAGGATAATGTTTTCAAGGTGGATCCAAATAAACTGTTACACTGACATACATATGTTGGTAATAATGTGGCCAGGCTCTTCTGTACCAAGCTTCCAACCCAGAAAGATTATATATTCTTAGAGCAATGATGTGTTTCATTAGGCTGTGGTAAAATATTCCCGAGGGTATAACAGCATGGATGCTGTACTTGGCCAAGCCAGCTCTCAGAAGTAGCAGTGATGACAACTTAATTCAAGCCTTACAGCTTTGATAATAGCACAGCTGTGAAGTGCTGCTAGGGACATCTTAAATGTTATAATTGGTCTTCAGTGAAGTGACCCATAAGTATTTTGGAAATATTGGTGACATTACAGCTGCTTTCCTTAGACAAGCAAAGTCCATATGCACCTTCTTTCAGATTCATTAAGATAGCTACAGATCCAGCTAGAAGGTTGGCCAGAGAACAAAAAGATCAGCACAGTGTACCTGCCACAGAGATCCTGACCCAATCTATTTCAAAAGGTCTGTCATTCCTATTTTTACGTGACAACAGAGCTATGGTTTCTGATATTTGTATTTATCAGTAAATAAGAAAAAGGCATTGCAGTACCTGAGGAGAAAGTCTAAAGGCACTGAAGCTTGGGATTAGGACTCCTACTCACAGAAATATAGAGCTGCCAAAGAAGGTGAATAATAAGTAGTATTTTAGATCAAGTCTTTGCTTGAAACTGAAAAGTCTGATCTGAAGAAATCTTTAATATTCTTTACAAATATTTCCTTTTTGAGCCCAAAGGCTTTGACTGCTTCACCCATTGTCTCTCTGGACAGCAGATTCACTATAAGGGGTCATTATCCTTGCCATAGTTCATCAGCTCATTTGTGCTTTTTCATGATGAAGAAATACAGCTTCAATCAATTAGGGCTAAAAGTAATGTGTCGGGGTTTGTGGCCTTCTTTTCTTTCTTATATTAGGCCTGGTCATAGGCACGTGGGTTTGTGGTACTTACACTAATTTTTGACCTTGTCATTATGCATAATGGTCTTGAGTCAAGAGTGTTTTCTCATCTATGAAACAGGTAATGAATACCTGGCTGAATGGCACTTTTGTTTTTCCTACTATTTAATGAAACTACATCTAAAATATGGCTTTCCCATCTCTTTAAATTGGCATAAATCAGCATTAAGACAAAATGGCCATATAATGCTCAATCTTGCCCTCCATGTACTAGTGCAAGTGTCTTTTCTGAATGCTTTTTAAACTATTATTTTTTGCTCATCATGTTTGAATTCAGATTATTTCCCCAAATCTGTTCAGTTTTGTGTCTTTATAAATACTTATACCAACAGAAGGGAGGGGATAGTGGCAGGTAGGAAACTGTGGTCTGTAAACCTTCCTCAGCCTAAAGGCTGAGTGACTGCACTCTGCATTATGCAGCCTTTTCCTTGGATGCTCTACAAAGGTGGTTAAAAAAAAAAAAAGAGATGACAGAACATGTAGTTTTGTCCAAAAGTTTGGATTCCAACACCAACTTTCACATGCACATGGTATGAAAAGGCAGCACCTTGGGTCTTGACCAGGGTCATAGCTACCTGTTACAGATTTTCAGCTATGGATTTCAATTTTTGCACATGGATGATAGTCGAATTAAGGGATTTCAGAGAATTCAAGTGAGAATGCATGTATCCATAGACACTTAGCCTTATTTTAGGCCTGTTCCTCTTGGATGAGTGGTTAGAACAAGTCTTAATCAATTTTCATCAGCAAGTAACTGTGTATTCTTGCAACCAGATGTGAATCAAGTTAAATAGTTAAATAGGACATTCAGTACTGTGGAAACATAGTAGAATGTTCATAACAAAATTATAAAGAAAACTTTTTACTGGCAGCATGAGATTCAGTAGCATTTTCTCACATTTTCCCAGTGCTTTGCCTTATGTTCCCTAGGATTCAGAAGGCCTCCTTTACAAATTGTTTTAATATTTCTGTGAAGGTAACATCAGTGACCAACTACATATTGAAATACTTTTGATTTTTTAAAAAAAAATTTAGATATCAAAATGGAAGTTTAAATAATTAATTTTGTATCTTTTTTTACACAGGCATTTACTGCACTCAGACAGAACTTTTCTGCTGGACATCCTTTTAATTCCATAAGCAGGAAGTCCAGAAAAATGAAAAGCCAGTATAGTTCTGAGACTACTTTAATAGTAATATCTGTGTTATTAATTTCATAGACTGTCAAGTCACTTTGAGGATCAGTCCAAAATTTGAAAATATTTTCATTCAGATATTTGCATTGTACTCTCTTCAAGTCTACCTAATTTTCATACATATGAGCCACTTTTAACAGTGGTGGGAATGGTGGATATGTACATGTATTGCAACATCTTTCACAAAAATGAACATGAGATGAAAAAATCCTGATGTATTTGACTATGCCACTGATATTTTCCCCATGAACAGAAAAGGCAAAGATTTTTAAATCAGAGGGGTTTGTTCAAAATGAGAATAGTTACTGTTGTATCCTTGCTCTAGCACCAGAAATTTTCAAATGCCCTTTCAAATAATGTTTATAGATGTTTTTACATTTGAGATATTGAAAAACTAAAGGGTATCTTCATGTTTATAACACTCCAAGCACCCATTTCAAACGTGGTTGCTCTTAGAAATAACAAAGTTCATAATTTTCATTAGTGAACTCAGACTCAATTCAATTAATTCCTGCTCCTACTAAAATTGTACAGCATATTTGACCTGCAAGACACTTAGAAAATTCTATTTTCCTTTTAAAGATTTGAAAAAAGAGTGATTTTAATATACAACCACTTTTTAAAACAATAATTAAGATATTTTAAAAACATTTACTTGTGTTATTAATAAATATTTACAGCAAGCCAGCATTTCCATACTGAATCATCACTAACCTGGAAGCATATTATCTGTTTTACACATCTGGCATTGCACAGGCCACCTAACTTGTCATGGTAAGAAAGATGTTTCCCTGCACATGCCACCTGCATATGACAGCTGACAAGCAAATTATTCAACTACATGAAGAAAAATTGTGCAAAATTTCATTCATCATGCTAATAGAGGAGTTGTTTTACAAGAATTAACTGGGAGACTCAGAAACATTCAACTAATCAACTATACAACTTACAAATATATGAAGGAATAGGAAATAGATAAGCTTTCTTCAACACTGAAAAATGGTAAATTAGTGATCCAAATACGCCATTGCCAGGTTACTTGAGGGTGTAATGGACCCTTGGGTAAAAGACAGGAAAAAATTAACAGGTATTATATCTGTTTTTCTAGGTCACATTTGTGATCCATGCATAAAAGAAGAGAAAGCTGTATTCTATCACTTGAGATGGCAGAAGGCTCAGGTAACTCTGGGTGATGCACAAGAAATGGAAAACATTAAATGGTAGCCGCAGTAGTTCTGTCTAACATGTTTAGGACTGTTATATCAACCTTTGAGAGTTAAAAGAAAGAACTACAATAAACTTCAGGATACAGTCTCCAAGACTTATGTCAGAACTGCAAGAAGGTTCTCACTTGTCATACTTATTTTCAGTGCATGAGGTATGTCTGGCAGATAGGAAGGAAACAGTTTCTTCAAAAACAACTTTGAGGAACATAATGAAAGAGCCAAACAATCCTTATCTATCACATTCATCTAAATTTTTAATAAAGTTCTCTGTCATTTTCTACTTTAAAATATATACAGCTGACTCAAAGATTTCAGCAGCTGATGTGAAATGGTTTTGATATGTCATCATACTTCTCATATTTAAAAATGTCAACGTGATACAGGTTAACACCCAGGAAATATTCACCAGTTATATCTTTGGTTCTACTAATACTTTTCAGACTGATTTCCAGCAAAAAACTCACCTATCTTTGCTTGCCTGTGAAGAGGTCAAAATGATATCTTTGAGTCTACAAACACCCTACACAGAACTATTCATAGTATTCAAAGGTGAGGTCCAAGCAGAGACAACCTTTAGCATTGTGCCAGAAAACACATCAAAAAAGTGTCATGCTCACTTCTAGGGTGCCACAGACCAAGTGAAAAAGGTGTGGATAGCAAACTTAAGCAAACGTAAAATGTTTTACAATTAATTTAACAACAAAAGTTTAGAGAGACATTTCACAATGGAATTCAAATTTTGAAAATTAAACATATTTAAGAAACTGAAATTTTGTGGCTGGGTTTATCAATCGCCTCCTGCCTTGACAGAGCAGAGCAACTCTGTTTAATAACCAGATCTGTTCGAAATTCAACAATTAGGTGTTCTTGAATCTAAGTGTCCTTAAGATATTAAATCCATTGATTTATTTTGCATATCTCTAAAAAAGATGCACAGTACGAAGTAGAAAATCATTTATTCAAATACATGTTGATGTCTGTAAAAATAGGTCATGACGTTATGAGTTGTCCCCCCAGGGCTTATTCCTTCCTCTGGGGGTGCTACCTCACTGAAGACTTTACTTCTTAGTACCACATACTAGCAATATGACAACACCTCCCTTCAGAAAAACTTTTTTATAGGCCAAAACATTCCAAGTTACCGGCATCAGAAGGCAGGCTTTCTTACATTACCAAATTTTTTATACCCAAGGAAAAAAATTTATTACGCCCTTGTAATCACCGAAGTTCACTTTAAGATGCAACTATACTTAAAGATATCTTTGTTTTGTTCAAATGCAATCCTCCTGTCTTTCCTTCATACACCTTTTGAAAAGTTATTCCATTGAAAGCACAGCTTTTCTATTTATACTGCCTCAGGTTGTAATGACTCACAATTTATCTATATCCTGCTCTGTATAATATGTTATGTGCCAGAGAAGAGCATGAAACTGCATCTCTACCACACTTACCCCATATAATTCATCATAGAAGCTCACTTCCTTCTCATCACTTAAAACAGATTAATAATACCATGGAAAACTTGACATTTTGGAAGCCATACTTTTTTGTTTCAGAAGTTCTTGGCATCCTAAATGTCTATTGACATTCTTCATGAGATTTTTTTGCGGTTTGTTAGGTTTTTTAACCTATTGCATCAGTCTTTGAAGAAATTATCTAAACCAACAGACTACACACAAGGCTGGGTAGAGCATAATACTCTTCCCAGGTTTTTTGTTTGAGCTAAAATACAGTGTAGCTAGGCGTGGAAATTGTAGATGGAGAAGTGCAGGCAGAGGAAAAGAGCACATAAATTTCAAGCAGCTTGATTTAATAACCTACTGATGAATTCATTCAGGATCTAATTATCAAGCACACCAGGTAGAGATTCAAGAATATCACAAACCAGCCATCCTAATGAAAAAGATAAAAGTTTGATTATTTCTAAATTACAGAAACAATTACGGAAGGATAAGGTACGGAAATATTACACTGTTGAAGCACAAATGTACTGGATGAGACCATAGTCCATACAGTTCCATGTCTGTCCTTTTGGAGTAGCATTAAAGGATGTGTGGGAAGACATTTAGATAAAGATGTATAGATAACAATTGAACTCTTTACATATTTTTTCAGGACACCTTCCCAGTTTTCACTCATACTTTAGAGGCTTCCTGAACTAGTGGTTTATCTACTAAACTATTTTAATAGCCACTTGTAGTGGGTTGACCCTGGATAAATGCCAGGCACCCACCAGAGCCACTCTATCACTTCCCTCCACAAGCAGACAGGGGAGAGAAAATACAACAAAAGGTTCATTAGTTGAGATAAGGACAGGGATCACTCACAAAACATCATCACAGGAAAAAATAAGGTTCAGCCCTTAAAGGAAGTTTCAAATATTGTTGTAACTTAAAATTTCATGTGTGTTTTCCTTTGGTCTATTCTAAGACCCACAAGAGCAAGTCCAACTAAGCCAGAGAGCTGAAACCATGTCTTCGGGGGTGCAAGAATAATGTTCTTTATGGAAACTTTCCAGTCCAAATGTGAAGAAGTGTTCTCACTGTTGTACCTCTTGGTGACTACCAGACTGTTCTATGTATGAGGCTTTCTGTGTTTGCTTATTGTGCTTTCATATTTATTACTCAACTGCTTAGATCTGCTGGGATATATTGCCTTTTTTAAATTAAACTGGTTTTTAACCTCTGTTGTTCGGAACTCAGGTCTTTTGGCAGAGGTACCCAATAATACAAATATTTCATTATTATTCTTTCTAATATGGCCCATTTTTCTGTCATATATTATATACTTACTGCCCAAACTAATTTTTATATAACTGGAAATATAAACAGAAATGTTTATAGAAAAAATAGCTGTTCAGTAAACAAAAAAAAACCCACAACAAAACAAAACAAAAAAAAACAAAAACAAAAACAAAAAAACCCAACCAAACCATAAAAAAATAAAAGAAGAAAATAATAAGAAAGAAAAAGAGAGAAAAAATCATTCAAAGACAAACATCGTAGTATCTACTAAGAAATGAGAGACCAAGAGCGAATTTCACTGTCAGCATGGAATCAGGAAGAGATATCCTGTGAGTGAGGAAAGATTTGTATTTTCCTTGACCTCAAGTCATTGACACAGAAAATGTATGAGGAACTGGAAAGCACTAAGCAAAATATTTACATAGATTAAATGAAGTGGCTTTAATGATTTCAATATTTTAATACAGAAAGTTGTCATTCAGAGCTATTGTTAATAAAAGTAGGAGACATTAATTCTGATAAACAATAGAAATTTGGTAGTGCACCTTTCAGAAAAGTTGTATTTAAAGACACTTCATACTGTTAAATAAGACAGTAAAAGATCTGAATAATAAATAATACAGGAATTGAGGAAGAGAGATATTAAACAGCATCATCAAATGGACTTTATTCTTTCTAAGAGACAGATGAGCTAAAAAAAATAAAGAACATAAGCACAGATAGATTTTTCCATATGATAGGAGCTGTACTGGAAGCAATTTCATCTGTAACTAAGCTGTGCTATGTATAACTAAGTAAGTAAGTATTTGGTGAGTGTTGCATAAAGACATGACATGATAATATGAAATAGAGTACTGAAAATCTCCAGAGAATGACTGGGGAGAAGAAAACACAGTCTGTAGTTTGGGAGTTTTCTGTTGGTTTCTTTTTTTCACTCTTATACCTAATGATTTATATTTTCAAATTAGAACCACTTTAAATATGATTTTTGTTGTTAAGAGAGAGGAAAGAGAGAGAAAAAAATCACAGAAGGGATTAATATTTAGGTACTCAAACCCATAGTTGGCCACCTGCCACGATTTTAAACATTCAGAACTGAAAAATACCCACGCTGACATGGAAAGAGAAAACGGTTTTATTAGCTCTTGTTCAGAAACCCAAATATAAGCACTAAATACAGAAGAAGAGATGAAAAATAAAATCGTGGATGAGTGCATCATGTCATCCCTTCACCCACCTGTGTACCTGTTGGAAATCAAGGCCAGACTTCCTTTGATTGGAAAAGACCACCATGAAATAATTTGTCATGGTATGGTAATATTTATGAAGAGAATTTATTTAACAAAATTTGTAAACTGGACACTAGAAAGTCCTAGTAAATTAAATGAACAATCATCTTTGGTAAACATTCCCTTGTGTTGCTGTGTCCACTGGGATAAAGAAGTTCCTCTGTGAAGAACTTAAGTGAATCTGAATCCAAGTTTTAATTATTTATTTTCCTTTTAGAGACATCTCTGCTCTCCTCTGAGTTTAGCAAGGGGCATACTTTACAATTAACTTATCATCATTCATAAATCTGAATTTTTTGACTGAATCTTAAAAAATATATAATTTTTTAGTATTTCTACTTTACACTTTGTGGGATGCAAACAACATCCATATAACTTTCAGAATTTGTATGTGTGTGATTCTTTTGCAATAAGTTTAGACATCAGAATTCCCTTTCAGATTATGATCACAGCTTGTTCACTATGATAGAAGTTAGGCTGGTAAAAAAAAATATTAATTAGAGGAAAAGGTTCAAAGCAGAAGATTTGGCACAGAGGGAGTGGTTTTGATTAAATGATCTTGTAGCTGGAAATACCAGGGTGGGAAAACTCCATTTATTACACCTACTCCTGTTTTATCCTCTGCCTGTCTTGAGAAGTAGAAGCCCTGTGCAGAGATAACACACTCTCACAGACATGCTTGAGCCTCCTGCTGGGAGAGAGATCAAAAGCTCAGAGATCACAAAAAGCACACGGCATATTGGTAAACTATGCATGTGCGAGTCTTTTGATAGATTGGTGGGAAAAAGAGGCCTGCCATGGGCTAGGATCAACTAAGCCTAATAGTGCTTGCTGTTCCTGTATCTCTGCCTGGGTTTTGCTTTAGGATCCTCCAGGCAGCCAGGTAATGAAAAAAATCTACTCTTTGCATTTCAGCCATGGCTTTGTGGTTGTCCTGGCAACCTACTTGTTCCAATTCACACAGTCTTCTTAACACAGGAGTTTGCAACAGAGTATTGAAATAGCTTGTTCTTAACAGGCACCAAGTTGTGAAATTATCACTATTTCAACCCTGTTACAACCATTTTTTTCAATAGTGTACTCTATTATTCAAACAACTACAATTGCTTATGTAAAAATTAATGTACTAAAATTATTCGTATTTATGAACCTGTATGTTTGGTCCTCCTTTCTCATGAAGTGAAGAATATATAAACTTTTTTTAATAACTGTATTCATTTTTATTTTGCAGAAGTGATTCTTTTCTATTCTAACACAGAAAAGAGAACGCTCATTTTAGAAATGAAGCTCTGTGGCAGGATGCTCTTTAACACTATCTAGCACTCACTTTTCAGAAATAACTGGGAGTCTTTTGCTAAGATATGTTAAGAGGCTCTCATATTTGATGAACTGTAAACTTTTTCTTAAACAGTTACCTCAGTTTCCATTTAATCCCTAGGTCTTTTATTTTGTAATGTGCAGTTTTGTTTTCATTTACTGAGAGGAAAGGAGGCAAGAATTTTTATTTACAGAATTAAAATGAAATTTAAAAAAAAATTAAAACAATAAAGCTGGATTGCTTTCTTTTTCTTAGTATATTAGTATTGGGCTTTGTCGTCTCCACAGAGAGGCTGTCCTAATCAGCTAGAGTGGATTGATTTCCTAAATTGACCATACATATCTAACATTCATATTTTCAGTTACAAGCTTTAAGCAATTCTTGTGTCAAGAATATACTCAAATACTTCACTTTCTTGCCCATTACTCTTTTAAATAAGCTCAGCCTCTCATAACCAGGAAGCAGATTGTGCCTTGTGATCTTTACATCTATCTTAGGAGCTGGAAACAGACTGGAAAGTGGTACCATGGCCTTATTCTGTCTTAAGTGTATATGATCACTTCAGATATATGGAAAAGTTTTCCACTAGGAGAAGGCTATGTGCAGCAAAGCTCGGTAGTCTAAAGGCAGAGCTTGTAAAATGTGCGAAGGGGATTGCCCAATACAGTTACTGATTGGGGCTGTGCTGAGGTGAACCCTCTCCAGTCCAGTGCTCCCACAAACCAGAAGGAAGTCCTCCCTACAGAAATCTCCCCTTTCCCACTTCGGCAGCCTCAAACTTTTCCTTTTAATTTCTGTGATACTATTCTAGGTTTGGAGTAACTTTCCTCCCTTTGCATCTTTGTGGGCTAAGTGAGTGTAAAAATGTTATGTCTTTTGCTGCTCTCCCCAGCCATCACTGATTCGACTTATTCCCTCATCAAGGACACAAACTAAGACCATAAAAATTCTCTGAAATCCCACAAAACATACTCTCTTTAGTTTAGGATGTCTTTCAACTTCTTAAGATGATCTGAGATCATTAAAGTTATCTGTGATTGCAATAATTGCAAAACTGATTCTGTTGCGCCACTATTGGGGAATAATATTTTTTACCTTATAAAACTCTGTCTGCCCTATGTAGTGCCTGACTTTTATCTCTCCTCAGCTCATGCATCATCTGCATTTGATAACAAATATCAGCTAATCACATGGATGAAACAATCTCAGATAGGGAAATAAAAAAAAAAGATTAAAAAGATCAAGGAAAAATTCCCTAAAAGACTATGGAACTGTTTAAATGTCAGAGAGATGTATATGTTAACAGTACACTGACCCATTCTTAAACCTGGCTCAGATAACGTTCCCCAAACACAGAGTATCTAATGTAATATGCACCAGATGTAGAAGAACACAGCCTTTCCCACTCTACACATATTGGTTAATGCAATTTCATCACTCTCAGTACACCGGCATCATATATTGAATGGATCATTATCCGCAGTAGGGCCTGATGCAGCAGCACCCTGAAGAACATTATGGTCATACTTTCTTGCTGTGGATGTTACAGACCTAATCACACCATTATACCCAGGCCAAAATTGAAGAAATATGTCAGGTTTAATATGATTGAATTTGGATATAAGAAGGACGACCGACACAGATAAGAAAAACAGTAAAATGGAATTTCTTAGTATGAAAATATTAGAAACCTTCCACTAGAGCCTACTTTAATAAAAGTTTCTTCAAAATCCACTTTAATTTGGAGCTAACAATTGCCTTCTGGAAGAACATTGCATTTACCATTGATAATAAAGATGGACCAAATTCCTTACATAGGAACTTCTCCCAGGTTTCAAACTATATGAAATGAACAGGGTTCTTTTAGTTAATGAATTTCGTATGTATTCTTGAGAGGAATTTTTTAGTGAGAAAAGGAACTGTCCATAACTTGGGTTGCTAGAGTTGCTTATGAATATCTCATATTTCTAAATGGTAAATCCTCAAAAGAGCAGAGGGAGAGAAAGCAGAATTTGATACCCCGGGACTTGCCTTATATGTGCAACCTCTGTCCCCTGTGTAACAGCCCTCAGTGGCAGTGATCAAAAGCAATAAAGCTGAAAGCATTTAATTTAAGAAGAAAAAACATCTGCTAATAGGGAGCTCTCTTAACTCTGGAATCAAGTTTGCTCAATTTGCTTTTTTAATGCAGGACTAATAAAGACTCCAAAGTTCAAAATTTATACAATTTTTTAATGATGATGGCTGAATTCTTCAAGAACATTAAAGTACATATTTTATTTATTTTGTGATTTATAAGATCAGGTCAGCTAACATTTCTGGCCAGCAGCTGTTCTTGCCTCTTATTTTGAGTCACAGTTTTGTCAGGTAAATACTAAATAGCATTTTTGGATGATACAAGATCTTTTTTTTTTCATAAATTGGAAAAATAGAAATTTTTTAAATGCTCTGGGATTTGAGAAAATACTTGATTTAGATGGATATTTTACATATGGGTTTTAAAATATGATACATGTTTTCACCAACCACTGCACATTCTAAGCTTTTTATGCAGTAGTTTTGATGCAAAAATAGTCACTAATAACTTTTCTGAGGATGGTGAGGCCTGTACTGAAATTAGAAGAGAAGCAATTTTTCCTCAGCATTTTAGAACCACATAGCATGTCCCAGAGAAAAAAAAATTGCTCCAAATGGAATTTCAAATTAAGCAGTGATTTTGAGAAAGAATAAGGACAATTCTATGTTTTAAATTCAGTTGCATTTGTGTTCCTATCATCTTAAGCTGAAGGACGGATCTTTAAGAACTATAAACTCATTGCACTGTCTAGAATATGCTCACTTACCAAGTAGGAAAAAAATATTCATAAATAAAGACTTAAATATGGATTACATGGCAGTGGTCATGAAACAAATTTTGCCCATACAATGTCCCACCAGTGTTAAAAGGTAGTGCAGGAGTTTATTCTTGTGGACCTGACTGGAGGGTAAGACATTTATTTGTTCAAGCCTTGCTGGCCAGAAACCAGAAGATTTATATGTTGTGGCATCTCAAGATAAGTTGTGGGATACTTAGCTTTTTCTTTGAATGTTGCAAGATAAATTGTCAATGGAGATACAAAAACCTTAAAATGTAACATTAAAGAGTCCCTATCCTTTCCTTTTACCTATCTTCATAGCTCTATGGTACTTACAGAGAGCTTTCTCTAGCCTTTCTCTCTGGTTGGGTAAGAGGTTCAGACAAATTCAGTAGGAGATTCAGGATGCTTAGACCTTGCATGTGTGAAGGAGAATGGAAAGAAAAAGGAGAAAATAATGCAGAAATTTTTTTTGCTACATCTGATGACTTAAGTGAAAACTTCCATGGGGATTTCCAGAATACCACTATTTTGAACTTGAAACTGTGTTATAGAGAGGTAAGTAACATTTCTAACCCAGTTTTAATGCTGCCATTAACTTGCACTTTCTCTTACATTTGTGCATATAGTTTAGAGCATTTATCTCAGTCTCTGTTTTAGGAAATCTGCATAGATCTCATATTCTCATAAGTAAGAAATAGATGCTTAAACAACCTGACAACCTAGGCTTAATTCTCTGGTCAAAGAGATATCTGAAATTATGTATTATTTGCTGTAGCTATGGGTACATAAGTCTCTACACACTTGAGATGTATATGCTGTGTACACATAGACAGAAAGACACATGTATGAATGAAGGGAGTTCTTTCCTAGTAGTTTCTCCTATTACATATGTGCAGTGGGAGAAGTTGTAGCATTTCTTTCAAAGAGAGTCATTGAAGAGTGTCTGCCATCCTTGCAGAGAAAAGCAGTCCCTGAGGATTGCACTCTAACCATAAGAGAAACAACCTTTGCATTTCTCCATTAATCTTAATTTTGTTTATGATATTCACAAGGAAACATTAGGTCACTGTTACTAAGCAAAATAGTCCCCCTGAAGTATTTTAATATTGTTACAGGCTTGAAAGGAGGAAGCAGCTTTCACATACCAAGTTCATGCCTCTCAAAGCCCTAGAAAGCATATTCCTTTTTTATTTTGTTTTGGGCTTTGCCTGGGTTTCCCCCCCCCCCCATTATTCTCAACAAAATTCTGATTATTTTATTTATTTCATCCTTCCTAGGGTTTTCTGAAAGTTTGCCAACACCTAAAATGACAAATAAATGCTCCCCCTACCTGAACTTCTGACTCATCCCAGGAATTCAAGGTATAGATTAATTCTCTTCTTCAGGACTTTGTATCCTTTTCCAAAGCATTTTCTGATAATACTTGTCAACTTGCAAAGAAAAATTAAGTTAACAGAACAGAATAAAGAAACCCTTAGAATAGCAGGACAAGTGCTGGAAAGAGATTGGTATTTTTTAGATTTTCACTCTTTCTACTTTCCCATAGAACACTTGAGGTAATACAAGGCTCTCCTTGTGACTCCTTCCTCTGTTGTGTCAAGACCAATATTGGTCTTTGCCATTTCAAACCCCTGTTGATCTGAGCACCAACCAACAGCCAAGAAGCGACCAGTATTTGCTTGAGTCTAAGAGGCAAAAGCTGAGGCAGTCCTGGACACAGTCACAACACTGCAGTGTCAGGGACAAGCATGGAAGAGTATTGGTCCTCTGCTGTTGGAGATTGCAGACCAAGCTTTCTACCAGGCAAACCTAATGGAATTAGAGTGGTTTTCTTCCTTCAGGTACATGGAGAGAGCCTCTGGATGTTCATAGAGTCATAGAATTATAGAATGGTTGGGGTTGGAAAGGATCTTATGATCATCTTATGATCCAGCTCCAATCCCCTGTTCCTGGCAGGAAACCTTCCACTAGACCTAGTTGCTTAGAGCCCCATCCAGCCTGGTCTTGAACATATCTCAGGATGGGTAGTCCACAGCCTCTCTGGTCAGCCTGTAGCAGTGCCTCACCATGCTCACAGTAAAGAATTTCTTACTAATATCTAATCTAAACCTACCATCCTTCAACTTAAGTCCATTCCCCCTTGTCCTGTCACTACATGCCTTTGCAACAAGCCCCTCTCCGGGTCTCTGTTAGGCCTCCTTTAGGTACTGGAAAGTGCACTAATGTCTCCCCAGAGCCTCCTCTTCACCAGACTGAACATCAGTTCTCAGCCTGTCTTCATAGGAGAGGTGTTCCAGCTCTGTGATCAACTTAGCAGTTCTCTTCTGCACTCTTTCCAACAGGAGCATGTCTTTCTTTTGGTGGGATGCCCAACCTGGACACAACACTCCAGGTAAGATCTCATGAGATCAGAGTAGAGGGGAGGAATCACCTCGCTTGACCTGCTAGTCACTCATCTTTTGATGCTGCCCAGGGTGCAGTTTGCTTTCTGGACAAAACTAGGAATAAAGCAAGGTTCCTGTCTCCAAATAAATGCAGGCAATCCTTTATGATTTTCCAACTAAAAATACATGTAAAATTTAATTCAGAAAAGATCAGCTCTGGAATAATATAATGAAAAATTTTGTTGAGGCACTGCAAATGTGTGCACATTAATGTCTTGCCAGTAATAGATTTTTTCCATGGTCGCTAACAGAGCCATCTGGTTTAATATCCATACTCCATGTCTGTTTAGAGACAGTTTCATTTCTAACCTTCGGGTGAACTTAAGGGAAAGACACAATTGGCTGGTTTTAATTTACATTCTAAACACACCGCATGACAATTGAAGGAGGAGAAGTTATTTCAGTCTTGACTTACAACTAACATAAATATCTGCAAAATGTATGCATGTGTCTAATTTTCCAAGCATTTGGCCTTGGTTGATAAATACATACACATACAAAAGGTTGATGTGTCCATTAAAAATAGATTATATACAACATTTTTAATTATTTAACAATAAAAATATTCGAGTTACAATACAAAAGGCTCATGTCAAGGCATTCACTTATCTCCGTGGGATATTTTTCCTGTATTGTACCATGGCAATGAACCTTTAAGGAATTTTGTAAGTAAATGTGGCAAAAACATTGATTGTGAATTTATTTTTGTTATAATTCAAGTATGTTTTCTTTCTCTTTAGAACTTCTGCCCTTGTTAGATGAGGGATTTGAACAATTCTTTTTACAATTATGCCACAGATTCTGAGGTCAAAAATTTCCAAAGTTTCTGGGTAGAAATAGACAGGAAAGAACAAATGATTCAAAAAATATACATAAATTTTCATGGTTACATACAAGGAAAGGTTGGGAGCACATACAATTTAGCTGTGGGAGCTCTCAGAAGTATGTCTTCTGTTAAAACTCAATCAAGAAATCCAATATTATAATTATGGTGATAACTAAGCATGGGTTTTTAAAGGAAGCTAACAGGGCTTTCACCACCCTTGTCATAACATGCTAAGGCAGTGCATGCTACTTTGTCATAGGAACGAATTGTGGCTTCTCCTTAAAAAATTAAGATCAGCACTCTCACCCAGCCAAATATGTTTACACATGTAGACTATGATTAAGACTGTGCCTTTTCTACAAACAGTTAGTAGGAGATAATGCTTGCTCGTGAAAAAGTCTGAAGGTTACAAATAACTAGGTCTGATCTTTAAGACAGTCTAAATGATTCACATTAGAACATTATATGGAGACATTTTTTAACTCTGGCCATGTCAGTCTGGTCCTGCACTATTTTGCGAAGATATGTAGTCCAAATTCATGGAGATTCCTCACTCATCAATTCATGGAGATTCCTCACTCATCAACTCACTCAACGCATCAAATCTCAACTCATTAGGTTAAAAGATCTGAAAATAAAAGCAATATCAGCAAGAAGAAAGCAGAACTATACCCTCAGCTTGGAAACCCATTCACAATTATCATGAAGACTTAAGAAAGAACAAAAAAGCTGTCTTCCATTTTTTTCACTTGAAGTATGTATCTCAGCCATAACAGTAGAGGTTAATGGTAGCTGAATTTGTAATATTGTGCTTTTTTCCTGGGTATTAGCAAGAATACTTGGCAATCATCAAAGTCATCTGAACCAAGAAGTCAGGATTCATAAGAATCACTGATTGATTCAAGTTTTATGGCACACACACACACAGAGTCACAGAATGTGCTGAGTTGGAAGGGACCCTCAAGGATCATCGAGTCCAACTCCTGGCCCTGCACAGCATAATCCTCAAAAGTCCCACCATGTGCCAGAGATCATTGCCAAGTGTTTCTTGAACTCTGTCAGGCTGGTGCTGTGACCACTTCTCTGGGGAGCCTGTTCCAGTGCCCAACCACCCTCTGGGTGAAGAACCATTTCCTAATATCCAACCTAAACCTCCCCTGACACAACTTCAAGCCATTCCCTGAGGTCCTGTCACTGGGCACTACAGAGAAGAGATCAGAGTCTCCTCTTCCCTCAAGACCAAGTCAAAACTGCAGCGAGGTCTCCCCTCAGTCTCCCCTCCTCCAGGCTGAACAGCCCAAGTGACCTCAGCTCCTCCTCATGTGGCTTCCCCTCAAAGCCTTCACCACCTTCATGGCACTCCTTTGGATGCCCTCTAAGAGCCTAATGTCTGTTTTATATTTTGGTTCCCAAAATTGCCCCCAGAACTTGAGGTGAGGCTGCCCCAGTGCAGAGCAGAGTGGGACAATCCCCTCCCTTGCCCGGCTGGCGATGCTGTGCCTGATGCCCCCCAGGACAGGGTTGGCCCTCCTGGCTGCCAGGGCACTGCTGACTCATGTTCACCTCACCATTGACCAGGATCCCCCAAGGCCCTTTCTGCGGTTCTGCTTTCCAGCATCTCATTCCCAGATCTTTCCATACATCCAGAGTTACCCCATCCCAGGTGAAGAATCTGACACTTGCCCTTGTTGAACTTCATATGGTTGGTGATCATTGCAGGTTCTTCACTCTTAAAAGAAGGCTTGCAATTACGTTCAATGGAGTGCATAACTGTGCACTTCAGAAAGCAAATAAATAAGACATAAAGATATAATCAGTGTTTTCTCTGAGCAACGTAATAAGTTAGAAGGCTGGTAACATGATCATTATTCAATTTCAGTTTTACATTTCTAAAAACTACTAGTTTAAGCTTGTGTAGTTGCTCCACTGTGAATATTTCTTACATCAGTTTATAGCAACTGTCTTGCTTCTACAAGATTAAGATGCCCTGGAAAGCAAATGTGATTTTAATGTTACCCCTTGAAGAGTACGTGACATCTGCATTCACTACATTCATCCTGCAAGTACCACTAGGAGCAGTTGCTGCCAAGTGTTCCCTAAGTCCTTCAGCCCACTGTGAGAACAAAATCTTTCAGCACTGAAGAAAATAAATTTAAATAATGTGATTTTACTGAATGGTGCCCTAATTACACATAATATTAAATGGCAGTTACAGAAGATGCAAAACAAGCTTCACGTGATATTTAGGATTTGAAAAAGTTTTCTCTTTTTTCCCTAAACTCTGTTTAAAAAATCATTTAAATTAATGAATTTTAATTTTTATAATTTATTAGAGAAAAAAAAAAACCTAAAAAGATTTAAAAAGATAACATCTGCCAACTGTGTAACCATGACAACACTAAATCCAGTTGTAAAACAGCTCTTTCTTGCCACTAAACTCTCATTAAAAAGATAGTTATTAGCTGGTTTTAACTTATAGGTCCAGGGAAAGTGAGATGAAACAGAAAATTAGTATAGATTTATACCAGAGTCTGGTATAAAGTGTAATGTCACTATAACACATATATAATAGGTAGCAGATAATAGAAACTTCTTTCAGAGCCAGTGATCCAGCCCAGAAGCATTTGCATAGATCAGAGAAAATGCAGTTATGAAAACATATATGTTACTGCATAGAGTAGATACTCTGATGAGGAAGAACTTCTCTGGAAATCTTTCTTGGGAAGAATTTGGGAAGAGGCTGCAGCTACACTTAAGTCTCAGGTCCCACAACTGGATCACAATGACCCCAACGCAGCACTACAGGACTGGGGAAGAGGGGCTAGAAAGCTGCACGGGACAAAAGGACCTGGGTGTGCCAACAGTGTGCCCAGGTGGCCAAGAGGGCCAACAGCCTCCTGGGTGACATCAAAAAATAGTGTCTAGGACACTACAGTGTCCAGTACTAAGGGTGTGATTGGCCCGCTTTACTTGGCCCTGGTGAGGCCCCACCTTGAGTCCTGTGTTCAGTTTTGGACCTCTCACTTCAAGGAAGACTTTGAGGTGCTGGAGCATTTCCAGAGAAGAGCAATGGAGCTGGTGAAGGGTCTGGAGCACAAGTCTGATGAGGAGCAGCTGAGGGAGCTGGGGGTGTTTACCCTGGAGAAAAGAAGTTAAAGGGAGACCTTATCACTCTGTGATAAGAAAGAAGGTTGTAGCAAGGTGAGGGGAAGCCTCTTCTCCCAGGTAACAAGAGATAGGATAAGAGGAAACAGCCCCCAATTGTTCCATGGGAAGTTTATATTGGATATTAGGGAAAAATTCTTAATCAAAATGGTTGTCTGAGCATGGGAACTGACTGTCCAGGGATGTGGTAGAATCACCATCCCTGAAAGTACTCAAAAAAATGTATAGATGTGGCACCTGGGGACATGGTTTAGTGGTGGACCTGGCACTGTTAGATTAATGGTCAGACTGGATGATCCTAGAGGGTATTTCAAACCAAAAGTTCTATGATTCTATGATATCAATATTAAAGTAGACACCTATTATATATTACCAGTCTGACTAACTTGTTCATGTAGTGAAACTTCTTAGAAGACTCACTTATTCTGAGCCTGATTTTAGACTTTGAAGATTTTTGACAAGATTCTGTTGTCAGATTTCATTTGAAATGGCATATATATTAAAATATGGAAAAACATGTACATATACATAGATACACAAATACAGTGTCACAAAGTGAATTCCAATTTATTCTTTCTTTCTATTTAACATGTTCCTCATCAATATTTGAGTACTTTGGCAAGCATGCTTCCAATGAGCAGAGTATTGACAGAGCACAGCAAGGATGCTAACAGACTGCTTTGGTGCAGATCTAGGCTAATTCATCTACTGGCAAAAGTCTGTGGCCAGGAACTTTGAACTTGCTTTTTTATGTCATCAAACAGTAATTCTTGCTTGCATTATGTTTAGGAAAACTCAAAGAAAGAAACTAACACAGTTAGCAATTAATATCCATAAGAATAAACTTGATTACATCTTGACTATTTAAGGCAGATCTGCAGCAGGTATAAATAAGCTTGGTTTCATGGAATTCAAGAGAGTTATGCACTCAAAGTCAAGATGACAGATGTCTATGCTCTCATATAGGTTTGTGATATACTTGGAATTAATTCCTAACATCTTACCATGTCTTTGCAGAGACATAGTCTGGATAGTTGTAGTACTTTGACTTAATGACATTAAATTCTGCAATGGATGAGAAAGAAATAAAGCAGGAGGAAGGGAAAGATGGCTTAATATAAACACTCATCTGCAAAGAGGAGAGGTTAAGAAATCATGCCAAATGATAACCATGTTATTCTAATGAGGGATAATTAAGGCAAAGAAACAAATAAAAAACAGCTGGCAAGATGTTTACATACTTCGCCAGGCAATATCAAATTTGCCTGGATGAAATGGCCAAGGCATGTCCAGAATCAAGTAAGCAAAGACACTGGACATGAAATTCTGGATTTTGAGGCCAATGCTCAGTGCACTCCTTCAAAACTCCTTCATCTGAAAATATAGCCCCTACTTCTGCACAGAAATTACTTTTAAGAGAGGGTTTATACAAATAGCTGTGTATCAGAGTTATGAAAGAAGAGAGGTCTGTGTAACTAATTCCAGATGACTCTCACAAATATCAGCCATTGATTTACACTGTTCTACAGTCCCAGTGCTCCTATATAGATACTTATGGAATTCCATCTGGGGGTAGGTGAAGAAGTCAGGAATTATAATGAAAGAGAGAATTCAGAAAATATAAAATTAACTTCATTTATTTTGTATATTTTTCTTAGTTTTAGAAATATATCTGCAAAGACTCCTAGCCTAATTATTGTTTCTTTTACATAATAATAGTTACGAAAGCAGCAATATCAAATTTCATTAAAATATAAACTAACTCCTGTCTGGGATTTTATTTTTATTTTTTTAGTCTCAACATTTATTTAGCAGTAATCTCCTAGAGCAGAAGCTGAGTCACAAGCTGTTTCTGTCTCAAGTCTGTCATACTCCAATATCTGCTTTAAGCGAGATATGCATATTGTCACCATAAGGCACAGAATATCCCTGAATGGCACATCCTTTAAGAGACAAATCAAAACACAAGAGAGTGAAATATTTACCACACACATGCTAGAATTAACAGTGAGTAACCTGAGAACTATCATGAAGATGAATATGCATACCTTCAGTGCTTTTTCCCTGTAGTTCAGAGACTGAAGTGAAAATACTAAGATGAAAATTTGCAGCATCACATAAATGATGATCAACACTGAAAAAAGAATGAGCATGCTGTGTTATTTACTTACAACATAGTATATGAAGAACACCATATAATTTAACTTACCTAAGGCAATTAAATTTGGTTGACTACAGAACCTGTAGGATTTCTTCTGTCCCAGCCCTGTGGATGTGAAGCTCTTGCTTTTCCTTGTCCCCCGGACCAGTTACCAGAGAGGCTGAGCTCACACACACATGATAGTCAAAAATAGTATTTAGTAAGTGTATAGAACATATTATGATGATGAAGCCACAGACTCAGACAGAAACAGCTATTAACAACCAGCAGCTGCTTATATGTGGCCACAGAATTCTATTTCCTTCTAATTTCAAAAAGTTGTTCCACCCAAGTCTTGCTTGAGTCATTATTTTCTCTGCCTTCAACCTGTCACCTAAATATCCCATAGTAATCTCCTGGTTTTCATTGTGCCTCTGATCCCTGTCATATCTTTGTGCAATTTGCTTAGCCTTTATTCAGATAACATTACAATATCTGAATTTAGTTTAAAAAACTAGCATTTATTAGCATTTATTTTCATTAACTGTTTCAAGCTAACATGCTTGAGATGATACAATAGTACAAAAACAGCTAATGAAAGTTTGACTGCAAGTCTGGTGTACTCCACTTGGCTCTTCAAAACTCCTTACCAAGTAAGCAAGTCATGGGACTTTTACTCCACTAAAAGACATATAACCTCCCAGGAAACAGAACAAACTTGCATGAAAAACCCATATTAGGTAAAGAATTATGTCTTGGACTTTTTTTTGAAACATGGGAAATTAGGATGTACCTCTGTTAATTTTTGAAAAGAAAGACTGGCATATTTTCATTTGAATGTTAGTCACTGACCTAATTGAAGCTGCAGTAACTTCAGGCAGGAAGTTCAGACAGGACAATTTAAATGATTCTTCCTTAGATGGAAATTATAGGATATGTATAAGAAATTATGAGTATAATTGAAAACATTATTTAAGAACAAGCCTTATGAAAGGCCTCACAGCCTTTTGCTGACAGCAAAATTCTCTCCATCCTTTCTTTCCTTTGACAGAGCCTTTGCAGCCCCACTCCATCCACAGTTCTGGCCTTTCTTTTTCCCTCAACCTAACTCTAGCCTTAAATAAAGCCCGAGCCTTACACAAGGACCTCTATCCCCCCTTAGTTTAGAACTTCTCAAAACAAAGTTTCCCTGAATCCCACATTTTCTTTTACCTTTCAGTCCTACTCCAGCTGCATCTTTTTCTTTCTTCACCTTAGCCTAGCCACAAGTATTATTAAAAAAAAAAAAAAAAAAGAGGTGGTTATGTTTATCTTCAATTCAGGCTGATAATGACTCAGAACTTTTTCAGCTAATGTTTCAGACTGAATTACAGCCTAAAGCTTTATGAGATTTTAATTACGGGTTATTCATAAAGATTGCACTTCAGAAAGTAAAAACTAATAATAATTTTATAAATTATTCTTATTTAATATATTTTAAATGCCTACTTTAGTTGAGAATTACAAATGGTTTTGGTTTCAATTCCTAACATCAAGCTTTCCTTAGGAGACTGAAACCTAGTATTTGAGATTTCTGTCACATCATACAACTTCAAAATAAGATTAGTTATAAAACTGATAAGGACAGTAGAACAGAACAACACTCTTACCAAATAAAATGAAACAAATATAGCCTTGAAGATGTGGGTAAGGCTGACAAAACAAAAGTAATGCAAAATGCAAGCAGGATGCCATCTCAACATTGTGGATTTAGATATGGCAGACAAAGCAGGAGTCATGCAAAACAATGATGTTGAGGTGACTCAAAAGTAGGGGTGAAGGAACAGCCACCTGAAATACTGGGACACCAGATATTGAAGACTACTGAAGAAGACCCCAAAAGACCAAATAAGGACTTCTGATAAGGGGTGTGATTAGGTAAAATAAAGTAATCCATACACATAAGTGAGCAGGGAGAGCTAATGAATATGTAATCAGTGTGTATGATAAAAACTTTGTTTACCCGACACTCGGGGCACTTGATTAGAGGAAAGATCCTTTGAGTGCCCAGCGTGCTGCAATAAAGAATGCCTGCTTTCTAATACTCAAAATGGTGTTAAAAAGTTTTTACCTGACCGATTTTGGCATCAAAATCATGTCATTTATTCATAATTTTCCAATTATGAAAATATTCATACATTTATTATATTAATCTTACTCCTTTTTTTTTTTTTTTTTCTGTCATTTGTCAAAAATGTCCTGGTTATTAAGCACTTTCAGAAAAAGTATCTTTAAAGTAATTATCTCCATGACATCTTAAAGCTGAGGAAGCCTGTTACAATGTTCAGAGGATGAAGAAAATACTAATTTAATTCCTGGAGATATTCAGCAGTGAGCCCTGGCAGCCCAGGCATCAAATTATATCCTGCAGTGCATGGAATATGGCATGACCAGCTGGACAAAAGAGGTGGTTATCCTTCTGTACTCAATGATGGTGCAGCCTCTCCTTGAGCACTGTGTGCAGTTCTGGGACCCACAGCTTGAGGATGTGAAGGTCCTTCACCACATCCAGAAAAAGGCATGAAGACCAGCTGATGAAAGGGCTGAAATGAATGTCCTGTGAGGAGGAGCTGGGAATTTTGGGCTTGTCAGGTTTGGAGAACAGGAGGGATGATCTCATGGCTCTCTCCAGCTTCCCAAGGAGGGGAAGTGGAGAACAAGGTACTGGTCTCTTCTCTGGTATCTGGTGATAGGACTCCTGGGAATGCACTGAATTGTAATTTTTCCTGGGCTTCGTGGTCTAAGAAAACAACTTGATAGTTGACTGTTCATTGCAATGATACTATATCAGTCCCAGTCTCTTATGATCCTGATGCTGAGTTTTGTTCTTTTTTTTTCTTTCCACTTATCCTGAACTAAAAAGCTGTAAAATACTAGATCACACTCTCTATTTTTTCCAGAAATTCAACCTTAGCAGACAAATAGAATAAGAAATTTCTTTATGACTAGTTGAAGTAGAGCAAAGTAAAAGGAAACTCAGAATCAGATCTAAGAAAGGTTTGAACAACTCACTTAAAAGCTTTCTATAAGCTTTACACAAAGTACAAAACAGCAGGCAGCAATTTGGTTCTAGAGCAACTCAGCTAGAATGCATCAGTGAACAAGTAAATTGAATAACCTATTTTGCTGCTGTTATTTTCTATAGGTACATGCTTTCTGACTATAAGGATGAGAAATTCAAGTAGAAGTTGTATTAAAGAAATGGAATAAAGGTGCATCTGGAATTCCATTCACATTCCCAGAAGGAGTGTAATAAAATGTAAGCCAAGGGTAAATCCACACATTTTATGGAACTCCCTTCTTATTTAGTCTGTTTCATAAATGCTTCTATTGCAGAGAGCATGTCCATAACATATTTACCCTTACATGTTACAGGCAACACTTCAGAAATCAGATCCAATCCTTACCTATTCTAACTTTTAGTTTTCCAAGCAATCATGCAGCTACTCACAATTTCTCCAAGAATTTGTTCTAAAATAATGCTTAGAAAAGAACATAGGAATGACTAACAGCTTATTTTATTTTTCATATTATAAACTCTCCCTTAGTCAAAAATGTAAGAGACTCATCAAATCAGTAAAACTTATTCTTAAGAACTTCTTAAATGCAGTCCCACAGATCTCACATTTTCCTCTTGTATTTCTCTAGACAAATAGATTCCTTATTCTTTTACATCAGACAGTACTCATGAATGTGTAGTATAGTCAGCTTGTCTGCTTTGCTCCTTCCCAAGACTAGAATGCTTTTCCTATGAATCATTACTCAATTAATTTTTTTTCTTCTTGGTGAATGGTAAATCCTACCAGACCTTCAGAATAGGCATCAGAACTGTAACAAACTTCAGCACTTCCCTTAGCTGCCTGCAGTTCATAGCTATTATCATACTTCCTTGGATTTTTTCAAAATTTCTGGTAATTGCAGTTCTATATCTTCACAAGTTAAGAATAGGAAACCCAATTTCATGTTAACTTATGGTCCCTTATTAACTTGGACATAAAACAGTAATGGCAGAGACATAAGGCATTTCCAGCAGTTAGCAGCCATGTAGAAGACATGAGTTTCTCATTCTGCCATACATTCCAGGGCATGCCTAACTCTGATGTCATTACTTCTGTTAACGACTATGAAAAGATGAAAAAATAAATAACACAACTGAATTTTTTAAGGCAGTCAAAGTTGCATTTCATGATGCCATAGATTTAGATCTCTGCTTACAATGTTTTACAACAAAGCTTTTCCTTGGCCCTTTAATAGTGGACCAGAAATTCTTAACCCAGGTCTCTTACAAACATTATAAACAGTGATGATATGAGTGAAGATTTGTTCTGAGAGATTACCAAACTGCTCTTTAACTTTCCAGCAAAAGATAGTTCCTCACAATATGCAGTTCAAAATTTCAGCACTTAATAAAATATTTTAATTTCCTTCACAAGGCTCTTATATGGATCTTTAATTCTCTTAGTGACTCACAAGATGCCAGGAATTATCCTTTCCAGAAGCACTTATAATTTAAAGAGTTCAGCCTTGCAGAGCTATTATTTGTTGAGTCTTATCAGAGCCAGCAGCTCATATATTTTTTTATGGAATGAGTCTTCATTGTATAATTTGAAGCTGGTAGGTTCAACTGTTGAAAAACATCATAATTTGCTTGTCTTGGAAAACTGATAAGATGATAATCCTTCAACTCTACTAGGTCTAGCATTTGAATGAGAACAAATTCACAGGAGCAAGAATCTGTGAGTATGTATCGCTTTTCTTGGAATATCCAACTCGGACACTGTTATCTGACTTGGTTTTCAGTAGCTTGGTGTACAGCATGTCTTGCAACTCCAACTGCTCAAAGAACTCTCATGAAGGAGAACTAAAGTAAATAGCAATCTTTCAAAATCCTGTACATGATCTTTTCATGTCAGAAAAAGATTAAATGTTTTCCATGTGGGACACATTAGCAGCACTTTGCTTTGTGTATAGAAGACACAGTTTCTGTCAGTCTTAAATCTTTTAGAAGTATTTGGGCGGATAGATGATGGTACCATAGTAATTCAAGAAACCATGGTAATTTTTGTCTCTCAACACCAAGAATTTACTTGCTTTTACCAATGTTTAGGAAAATTTAGTAACAATAATAACTCTTTTATATTCATTTTTGCAGTTTAAATAATCTTATAGCATTTGGGTATTTCTTTCATGTCTGTAATCGCTTGTCATTTGTATAATTTAAACTTAAGTTAGCAAAGAATGCTTTATTTGTAATATGAGGAAGAAATACACTACCAATTTTAAAAGGTCTTCAAAGAACGTTCTTATGAAGGTATTTAAAAATCTATGTTAAATAACTTTGCCATAAAATTTTGTTTGGCTTCTAAGAAGAAAATAATAAAATTTACTGTAACTCAGATAACATTTACCCTTGATATGGACATATGACACATTGGAAAACACAGAGCCAAAAAGAGGGAGGTGTTACCACCAGCAGATATTATGCAGACCTTGATGCATTCATTGATACATATAGATATGTACAGGTTTTTAACTTCCAGATTTTTCAGTTTTATCAAGTTTCAAATGCATTATACAGTTCTTTTTCTGCACATTGTTTAAATAATGAAAAATAGTTCCACTACTATTCATAATGAATTATTACAAGTAGTATTGTATACTGTTCATAATTAATTATATGATTCATCATGAATCATAATGAAGCCATTTTTGCCAGCTTACATGGATGGTTTTCTTATCTGATGAATGCACATTTTTTTCTGCTGTAATTCTGATATATTAGTAGGATTACACATAGTTTTAATTTTATATCATAATTCAAAAAGATGTCCATGTAGTTAAATCAATTATGTATAAGAATCTGAAATACATCTTGTGTAATTATATGTCCTTATTTGCAAACAGTAATAACATAAGAGCTATTAGATTAATATATTTTAATCTTATCTCTTATCAAAGATCTTTGCTTTTAAGAAAGACAAGGATACTTAAGTTTTTCAGTAGGCAATATTTCACTGCTGCATCAACACACAGCTAGCATCCCTCAAGTCGACTGAGCCAGTTGTTCAAACATCCAATACAGCACCACTGCACATGATACCATCACACACCTTTTTGCTCAATGTCATGGAGAAGGGATATATATCCCACCAACTCTGGGAGCAGGCTGGCCATAACTTCTGCAAAGAAATTGAATCACTAAAGAGTGATTCCAGGATCAAAAACTGTCCCAAAGGCTCACAGCTGCCTTTGAATGTTATGAATTCAAATGGAATTAATAGGCTGCCGTGCCAGATACTTCAAAAAACCGAGACTTTACCAAGTCTATACCAAGGCACATTAAAATCTTGTGATTAATTCCCAGATTATGATATTTATAAGACAGAAAAAGATGATCCCCAATTTAGAGATGGAAAAAAAGGCAAATTTTATTCTTGTGTAAGGAAAATGAATTCCCATTGATTCTATAGGAGTATCAGTTCCCAAACTTATGTTAATAATTAAGAGATAATAGTGTAGGACTAGTGAATCTTTTTCTTCAAGACTCGAACTGAGATTTTATTTTTAAAAGCAGAGTTCCATCTGTCCATCCATCCATCCATCCATCCTATCATCCCCTGAAGGATCAGGAAATTATATCACAAGAAAATTAAAAAGAAACAGCTCTCTAGGAAGAGACCTGTATGTTGAATATTCAGTAATAAGGTTTGTAAATATTCAGGGATTTTACTTTGTGGGATTGAGGCTGGTCCTATAACTGAAGAAAATTAGCTTCTGAAATAGTGCACACCTGGAACACATCTTCCAGTGTGATGTCATCAAAAGGAAACCCTATTCATATCCTCTGGTTTCCTTGGAAGATGTTGGAGAACAATAGACGGATTTTACACCTAAAACACTCATCTACTGTATATCATAAAATTAGATATATCCTTAGGTAGCATGATCGGGTTTAACAACAACAGAGTAGAAAAAAATGAGGCCATGGTAAGTCAGTGATAACTATGAGAGTTTCTATCCTTGAAAAAAAAAGCATAGTTCTAATATTTAGGAAGAGCATGACTACTTTTGTTTTGAGTTTTGTTATCACTAAAGGCTAATAGCCTGATCCATATGAAATAAAAAGTCTTTTATTGTAAAACACTGCTTTCATGACCTGGAATTTTGGGGAATTCAGAAAAAAATTAGATTTAAATCTTAAAACTTGAGCAACAAAGACATCTTTGTGGAGAGAGCAATGTGTCCAGAAAGTTACCATACAGAAATGACTGGCAGCAGCAGGGCGACCTGAGTATCTTATTATCTGAGTTCAGCAGAATGGATAAATTGATTGCTGCAGCCTTTTGTGGTCAGTGTCACAGTTAAGCAAGAAATTAATATGTGTCAGCTGTCCTTTAATGAAAAACATGCAGTATCAGAGGGAATTCTGCTTGCTACCTAACTGGGGCCACATCTAGCACTGATACGAAAAAGCACCACTGTGCTGAATTCGTTACACAGTATGAAATTGCTGCATTTGGTTATTTTGGAAATGCTGAAGGAACCTGAAGAGACTCCTTGTAAATTGACACCTGCTCTTATGACTTCACCGTGAAACCTGATGAATTATTCCACTATGAGAATATACCTGGCAATTGCATTTCAAGGTGTGCAGGGGGAATAAAATAAAGGTATGAAGGATCATTTGGACATGAGTTAGCTGAGAGGCTTGTAAATCTTTGGAGCTCAATCTCATGATTCAATAATAAAATCAAGGTTTTTTTTTTTTAACGGGGATTTTCCTTCAGCACTCTGCACATGGTATAAGCAATTTTAGGGGAAAAGAAGAGACGAAATCCTGAAAAATCTGTATAAATCAAAGTTTAGTGTATGATGCAATAAGTGCTGCAAGTATTCTACACTCTGTTAAGGTGAAATGAAATGAAGTGGCAGGGTGTGTAAAAATGCTTGATAGACAGGAGATTATTGTGGCATAACTGACATCAGAATTTGGCCAAATTCACAAAATATGCAATCTCAGATGGGAAAGCTATCCACAACCTGACACATCTTTTTGCCTCTTTTTCCATGAAAGATTTCCTTCTGAATCAGAAAGTGCACATTCCCTCAACGACTTTTAAAAGTGGCATTTTCTGGGTGTTTTTACAATCCATCCAGCACAGTCTTTTGAAAGCATTGAGATTACCTGAAGGAAAGTCACTCAATCAATCACTGTAGACGAGTTATAAAAACTGTCTGTTGATTACTGATCCATACATTAGTGTCATGTCAGCTACTCAAAACTGCATAGCCCACTTGAAACCTAGGGAGCTGTGATGTCTTTCACCAGGTGGCAAAGAAAATTGCACATCCATCTCTACTGATACCTGGCCACAAGTGGATTTCCTCACTGATCTCCAAGTTTTCAGTTTGGTAACAAGCAGAAAAGCTTCAATTTAACTACACAGTGTCAGAATGTGGTCTGTCCCTTGCTACTGCTTGTAAGACACAGTTTGTTAACAACAACAAAAAAAAAAGTAATAAATTGGAACCCAGCCTTTTCATTATCTAATTATCTATTTTTAACTAATTAAGTTTAAAAAAAATCTATTTTCCAGCACATTATATGTCATCATTACTAGACAAATAACAATTTTTATTTTTGCTGTTTATTCAAAGAAAATACCTTTTGATATAAATGTCCATATAATATTTCCAATAAATTTCCAATAAATGATGATACAAAATACGAAACATTAAATATGTTTTAGTTATAGAATACCTTAACAATTTTCTATTACTCTTATCTTTACACAAACTTGTAAGGCTAATTCTATTCTTAAGGGAATTTCAGGAGCCACTGCGAGAATTTCCATATTACAAAAGGCAAACTTAGCTCCAATTCTTAGCACAGAATTCTTTAGAATACAATATTAACATTTATTCATAATGAAGAGTGAGAAAGCTTTTTAAAGCAGGTAATATTTTACTTGTGTGCTTAAAATATTCATTCCAAAACTGGTAAAATAACTCTTTGCAGATCTGAATTAATAAAATACAAGAAAAGCTTTTTTTCAGGCCTATGCCATACTTAACCATCACAGGAAATTTGAGAACTGTCTTCTAAATCAAGACTTGTATGCTTGCCTTTGCTGGCTATTCATTCCTCAAAAACCGTGCTCAGCTTCCAGATTTACAAGCCTGAGAAATAATGAAAGCTGCAAACATTTAGGGCAGGAATAAAACATAGATCAAGTTCAAACACACTAGTCAGCTCAAAGTAAAGCAGCCCTATCAGCTTCAAATAAAGTTGATATGGCCCTATCATTCATATGAACTTTCAGCATAAATTTGATCACAGCTCACAATGATTCAGATGTTTAAATCAGATTATTTTCCTCTGGTTTATAAGACCTCGGCTATGCTACGGATGTTTTCTTCATTTCAAAAATCATGATCTGTTCTATCAGCATGGGGAGACTGCTGTCACTGCATATTATTTTGACTGTGATACATCTTACTGACAATATCACCTCCTTTTGATTTACATTGACAGGACCTAAAATATATAATTGGGATATTCTCCAAGGCATATAATCAATTGCATCTGCTGCATTTCTGGTATTTCCTTTGCCCTGCTTATATCATTACCATCTCTGCTGAAGCTGTATTATTACTATAAATGTTTCCAGAAAACATATGTTGGCATCAGCTCACAGCACTGTTTCTACAGCACTAACAATTTGAAACTTCAAAGGAGTATCAGAAGTGTTACTATTTTATTGTTCTAATACTCGAGTTATTGTGATAAATATGGTGATGAAACATGCACATCAAAATCCTCTGTAGAGTATTCTTGGTTAGAGAAATATAAGGTAATAATTACGTGGCATTTTCAAGAATAATTTTAAAAGTCTTTTTTTCTTGGAAAAGTGGTAAATTAGGTATTTTTTACAAGAGAAAAACAAAGAGTGCTCAAATACTAAAATCAGCTAACTTCTGGGAAAATTCTGGCGTAAAAATCAATATCCTCAAAAACTGTTTGGGATAATATAACTAACAACAAGAGAAAAAAATATTTAATTTTAAGGAAATATGTGTATGTGCATTAAGTCAATTGTGTATTTTCTGACATAAGTATTCACATGCTGTTAAATAGCACAGCTGAAAATGAAAGGATTATGTTAAAGATGGACAGTAGAATATGAGCTGGAAAAAAAGAAATCTGATAAACTACAGGGAGATGAACAGTAGAGAGGAAAACCTATGCATAATTTAAATTAAACAGCATGGTCTGACATAATTTCAATAAATGTATCAGTCTGAGTACTCTAAAATACCTTTATTTTTGTTAATGTGCTTATCTTAGGCACATAATGATTTATGAAGAACATCTGATATAAATACCATTAAATTGTTTAACTCTGGGATAAACTCGTAATTATTCCAAATGGTTATAAACAACAAAAAAAAACCATTAAAATCTAAAGTGTTCAGGTGAAGAAAGAGAACAGCCAGTGCAACTATTTTCTCTTAGGCAGCTGAAGAAATGCTTTGCTGAATCAAGCTAAAAGGCTCTTTCAAGGTGAAATTCTAGAAGAAAATTATCACATTTTATAAAGGGATCTAATGAGGAGCTTGTTGAAGTTTATCATTGGAAGGAGCACTGAAAGATAATGGAGAACTAAAAGAATTATTGCAGATCATTTATGAGCTGACTACATCTTACTCATGATAGCACCAAATATGCCACAAACTCAGCTCTATACTAAACTCCAAATGCTTGTGGCCTGCGAAAGTTCAACACATTAAACCTCTTTTGCTGAATAATGCACATCATTTGTATTTCTTACAAATCACTTGGTCTACCAAGATGACTGAGGATTTCTTTAGACTAAAAATAAGTCTGTATTAAACTTAATTAAAATTAGATGCCAGAAATTGTTTAAATATCCCTTAATTGACAATTTTGCTTATCTTTAAGAAAATAATTTTTCAAAATCCCATATGTGCTATCATTGTATTAAAAAAAGCGGGAATATCATTATTTTCAAGTTAGAAGTACTTATTTCTTGAGTAATTTTCATGTAAGAATGAAGGAATTGGGTGAATTGTCACACAGCAGTAGTCATTCTGAAATCTGGAATTATGTAATTTCAAGGCCTGATCTACCATATAAATGAAATTAACATCAAAATATAGTGACTCTACAGACAGAGTCATCCTAATCCAGTAAGGATTTTTGTGTCATCTAATTCCCTAATGACAAAATACAACTGCCTGGCCAAATCATTTAGCACTTCTCAGTGTTTAAAAAAAGCACTTCTTAAAGTTTAAGATGCCATTGTATTCAATAATGCATTGCTTATAAATAGCAAATGATTGCTTTATATGTTCATTTTTTGGGAAAGTGATAAAATAATCTCATTTATTAAATCACTCAAACTATACTTTTGAGTTATTCATATAAAAAGTGTGTTGTATTTATATACAAATGTTTGGGGTTTTTTTCTTTATATGTTTTAATGGTGCAAAATTTGAGTTGTTAACAATTCATATTAGTATAGTCTTGGTATGTATATCAGGTAAATATTCTCTTACAAAACTGGTTTGGGCTATTTCAAGATTATTTTCTTAATCTTGTTTTAAGTCAAAAAGAGATCTTAAAATGAACAGGAATAGTTACTTGCTTCAAATACATCACTATCTTAAAGCTACAATAATGTCTAAATGGTAACTTTTAAAATTCAGAGGACTTTTTATTCCTAGCTCAGTTACACCAGTGAATGAGGCCACAATCAATGTATCAGTTATTATAATCAAATGCAGGCTCCTACCTAAAGAGAATCAGTGATCAAAGTAGCAAAGTAGCTCACTCTGGGAACACTTATGTTCAGAGCAGATCTATTACTACATCACCTTTTTCTGTAACTGTGATGGTATTAGTTAAGAGTTTTTAGTCCTACTCTTCTTTAGAATTAAAACAAGGATGGTTCAGAGTCCTGTCCAGACTGTAAATCTTAAATCTTAGACAAATAAAAAATGTCAAAGTATGTGCCTGCCCCAAAAGGTAGAGAGATACAGGAACAACTCTGGAAATACGTGTATATAAACTCTATAAACAGAGTACTAGGAGCTTCTATGAGGCATTTCTTAGTATGCAATACAGCAATAAATGTGAAGCCATCTCCTCTTCATAATACAATCCATCTTCTGCTTTCAGTATCTTCAATTACTAATTTTGAAAGCATTTTTTTCCTAGGGTTTTGGATATGATGTAGTTCCAAAATAGAGACTTCTATACAATTTCTCAAAAGATCTCATTCTTGCATCCTTCAATACTTTCCCTTCAAACGTAAACTGTAGTTCAAACATGCGTGGGTGCTGGTAAAGAATGGGAAGAACATTTGGTCTACCTCATCCCTAGAATTCTGGAACATTTTAAGGAAATGTAAAAATACAGTAACATATTACAAGAAGAATAGAGAAAGAAGATGATATTTCCACATTACAAGAATCTTGGTTTTCCTCTGGAGGACATACACTTTCCTTAACTCCTAGAAGAATAAAGGTGCTTTTAAGACGTGTCCACAGAGACGGTTTCTGCCACTCACTTTCCCTGGCTGTCAGAAAACCAAGCTTTCCAGATTTCAGGCAAATGTTGCTGACATTCAAAAGCCTCCTCTAAGAAAACAAATGCAGTCAAGGATGAATCAATTATAGATACATTATAGGATCCACTTAATAAAAGCCTTACAATAAATCATAGAATCACGGAATCATAGAATATCCTGAGTTGGAAGGGACCCATAAGAATCCTCAAAGTCCAACTCCTGAGAAAAACCCAACCATCCTTGGTAGAACTATGCAATGCTAGGCCAACAATTCACCCACACTGACAGCCACAAAAGGATGCATGGCAGGTGGAGTATCTACTAAATAAAACATCTTACATTTTCCCTGCATTTCCTTTCCTCATTGCTCTGAGGTCATGAAAGTAGATATTGACTTTAAAATCATCTTTCAAATAGGGAAATTTAAATTATTTGTCTATGATTTTCTCCACCTTTCACAGAATCAACTCAAATTTCATTTCAAATTGTGCAAACATCAAGTTAATATTCTTACAGTGGCTTTGCTAGCAGCTATGCACATTTTTGCATCGTGATTAGCAGGCCTATACTTACAATAATTAACTAAAGATTATAGTTTAAAGTGGTTATTAAACCTTCCATATAACTTGTCTAGTGTTCTGCAGGGTTTTTTACACTATTAATATTCAGAAAATTATTTCTTGATGGGGAAACATCTTTTGAGAACTACCTGAGTACAATTTCTGCAAAAAGTAGAATAGAATATAAATTACATATTTCAGTTAGTAACAAAAAGAGTATTAAGACTGGCAGTCAGTCATCCATTACATCTCATAGCTATAGTATTTTTGATACTTATTTGGTTAGTAATTGCTCCAGGAGAATTAACTTCCAGTCTAGAGCAGAGAAATGGCCAGGAACATCTTGTTTTGACAACAAAAACACATAGTTTCTCTGAAAGAACAAGTGGGAGACAAGTTTCACACTGTTTTATTAGCCACTTAAGGATAGATATAGATAGTATTTTAAATAAGAAATTGCAGCATTTCTCCTACATATCAAGTTTTTAGTGGTGTCAACTGTAAGCCTAAAAGGAATGTCTTGTGGTCTGAATTCTTCAGCATATATCTCATATATATACATACTAGCAGATAGGCCCACAGGTAGGATGCAGCATCTTATTTTAGGTGCTTTTAGGAACAGGCAGCCATCACAGCATATCCTGGATTGCTTTACCTAAGGCTGTTGTTAAGCACTGAAGTGGGTTTTTGGCCTTACCTTATCTCCACATATGACATGTTAGGACATCTTACTATAAAGAACAGATTTAAAATACTTGAAAAAGGATTTATGCCACTCAATGTCTGATGAACATACAAACTGCTACAGTTTGTTGTGCAGAATAGACCTCTGGAGCAATGCTAATTCAGATGGAAATGCATTATACTGACAAATCTGATTATATAACTTAATTTTGTTTTCAAAATACAGTTTAACTTCACAGGTTTTCTGACATATTATTTCTTCTTGAATATTTGAATGTCCAAAACCAGTTCTTCCAGAAACACAGGGCTTCCAGATGGAGCATTAATGTATAAGAAAATGTATTTTACATTGAAAGAAAAGATGTTTAATTGAACTCGTAAAAGGCTCCTGAGCCCGGAGAGAGATGTAAAAAATCAAACAGAAAGTCAGCTCACCAGGCAGGTTCTTCTAATCTTGCAGGGCATTAATCATGTCCCTTGCAATGAGAAAATTCTATTGGCTATTCCATTTAAAATGATGCACAAAAACATTGAAAAGAGCTTATTTTAACAAGTATATTATGTTCAAAGTTTTTAATGGAACAATTGGATTCAATACAACATGACATAAAACACATTTGCCATATATACATAAGTATATAGAAGCTCAGTATTTGGGTGACTGGATATACATTTGGACATGTATTTGGGCAGTCCGGCTGCATGTTTCTTTTCATTCACAAAGTGACTGTTTCCCTCCACTACAGCTCTAATAATTGAGCAGTAGTCTCACAGTGAAAAGATATTTATACACTGGAAACATCACACTGTGTGAAAGAACCAAGATAAATAGCCAGTCAAGATCATTTCTGTCTCAGCTCACCAAACTTTCTGCAACTGAAACATTCCTGAATGGTATCTAAACTGCTACATTTACCTTGCAGCCAAAAGTACAACCAAAATTAGAGTCCAGACCTGCCATATTTTAAGTACTTCATTAAATTTTTGGATTCTATGTCCATAACAAAGCCGAATATCATTAATGTTAACCACTTAAGGCAATTGGGCTATATTATAACCTGTGTTCACCACCTAAATGATGTGAAGGATTCAATTTCATTCAGGAGACTGCAGGAGCCTTCTGCTCCTCACTTTGCACAGGATTCAGAAGGATCCTGATTTCAGACATCACACAGCAAACCAGTTTTACTAGCAATAACTAACTAGTAATTTTTCCCACTGGAAACTGAAGACAAGTACTGCAAGACAACACTCTCTGTACTCTTGCAACAATTGCACACACGTACATTTGAGTTTCATGTCACTGACAGCCCATTAGAGAAAGCTTTATGTGGAAATTTTATGTCTCCTTTCCCTCCCCACACTGTACACTATTCAAATATCATAAAGTTTTTGGCAAAGTAAACTGGTAGGAAGGGATACTGTACTCCTGATGTTTTGTTTGAGTACATTACCCAGTCTTTCTCTGAAATGCCATTTCTCTCTTTTCCATAGATACAGAAACAAATTCAATGAACTGTCAGGCTCTGAATTGTGACTCCTGCTTAAATGACAAGAAATATTATGTGCTTTTTTCACTGAGAATAATCACTAGAATGAAACCAAACAATCTCATTCAATATATGTGTTTCTGCAACTTTGATATTTTTAAAATATACCTCTTGTATATATTGGACTTTTTATTTCTTTTTTTTTTGGCTTTGCTAGGCTGTTGAGTGAGAGGCACTTTGAATGAGAAACTTAAAATGACAGCTCAGATTAAGTTTTCTGGTTATGAATTTAACCATACAGCTATTGGACTCTACAATCAGTAAATACTAACTGATTGTTCAAAACAAATTCAGACATGATTAGCTGTGTAATATATACATATATATTGTATTACTGTGAAAGCTCTGTTTTACTGGGGTTTACTAACCAAGTGCTATTTCAAGTGCTTATAAAATCCAACTACGCTATTAAATCTGGTTCTTTAGCCTGGATGTGATGGATTATGTATTATTCAGTTACTATTTGTGACTGCTGTCTGTTGCCTGTATGCTGAGATTGTTAGCATATGGCTGTGTTTTGCTACTGGCAGAGTTGGATGGTCAGTGTCTTCTTGGCTGTGCATTAGTGAACTCATGCTGCACTAAACACCAATAAGAGAAATACACAGTGCACAACAGTCCTGTAAGTCCTCATCATACAGCAAGGGCAGCCTTCAGTGTTTTGTAACAAAGAAATCAATGCCTGAACATGACTGGTAGCCCCACCTTCAAGGTGACTGAAATTTAAGTTTTGACTCACAGATTCAGAGAACTCTTAAGGTTGGAAGGCACCTCTGGAGATTGTTCTGTCCAGCCACTCTGCTCAAAGCACAGCCAGCATATAATGTCTTTTAATACCAGCTACATTAAGGAACTTTGACATGCAGGGCTGCTTCTTTGAATGAGACAGCTGAAAACCAAAAGGATACCCTGCCATTAAAACATCTTGCCAAAAGAGACCATTGAAAAGATGCTTTTCAGATAAGCAGATGTTTTCTGCCCAACCTATTACACTCTGATGAAAAACAAGGAACTGTTGTCCTTCCTTCTTGAACTACAAAACCCAAAAACTTCTTCAAGAAGAGTACCAAATTTCTATTTAAAAGGACTCTTGCACATGATTATGTTATTACAGCTTTGAGATTTACTCTGCCTCAGCTGAACACGACTGGCTCAGGGAAAGAGGTTTCAGCTAGCACGTTATACTTCAAGCTGGAGTACATGCACAGCTACCAACAAACGCTCAGCTGATCAGTAGTGTGCTCATATGTAGCTTTATGTCTGAGCCATAACCAAGAGACAAAGGAAATCCAGCACCCACTGCTATTGGAAGGAGTGTCTAATGTGAATCTGTGCTAAGAAAGTTACTACCCTATGCAAAGTATTCCACATCACCAAAATGAGTCCAGAGTTTCCAGATGCTTTTTTCTTTCAGTAGAAAGTGTTCATTCTTAGTTTATAGAACTAAGTCATCACTAAAATCATGATGACTTGGGACCATCCATACAAATGCCTATACACTGTTAAAAGTGTGCCTAGGGAAAATGCCTGCATAACTACTTGCTAGATTTAAGCTTTGAGTGTGAGGAAAATGCATGAACAATAACTGAATCTCACACATTTCCATTTTTAGTCTGGAACTCCCCATCTCAGTCTATTCAGAGAGGTTTCAAATTTTATTGCCATGGTAGTAAAAACAATGACCCAATAGCAAGTCCACATCCAGCCAGTGAAAATTCCAAAACCTAAAAGGCTGATCCAGTAAGATATTTAAACCCATGTGATTCCTTAGTACAGAAGTAGTCCCACTGAAGTAAACTAGAACTATTTTTTCATTGAAATAATGCCTTCAATTAGGTCTCAGTATTCTGCCAAACTGGGACCTAAGAGAAAGTGTGTCATAGAAAAGAAAACAGCTATAATTCCTATTTTCTATTGGGGACTATCAGTTTCTTTCCCTAAGTTTTCATGTCTGGGCTCAGACTTGCTTGCTTAAATAATTCAACTGGCATTAGGCACACATAGACTCTCCTTTTTTAAGAAAGTGGCTAAGTTGGAGAACAAAAAACTTAAAATGAAAATAAAACAGCACATCTGAAGACCAAAAAGAAAGTTTCCAAACAATTCTGAGGCAACTCTCCAAATTATTTGTGTTCCAGTAATCCTCTGCATGCAACAGATCATTTCAGCATAGTTAAGACTAAGAAATTCAAAGAGCCAGTGAGCTCTGATTGTTCACTATAAATTAAAACCAAACTATTTGACAAAATTTTCTGGGGAGGCTTTCCCTGATGGTACAGTACATTCCCTGACTACACCTTCACTATATATTTTCATTCAGAGAAGATGAGCTATCTCATGTGATCAGGTGGCATCCTTGTTCAAACCTTGCTCTGTAATGCTAGATATCTTAGGGGAATTCAAGCACTAACAACATAATAACTTTCTAGTTGTTTCTCTGCTCTTTCATCAGTAAAAACAAGTCAGCATATAGAGGTGCATACTGCTTGTAACTTAGTATACATTGGAAATTTATTTTTTCATTCTTGCTAATGTATTATGCTGTTAGGTGACATTGGACCTGACTTTGCCTTTTGCCCTGTTTGCAGCCTTCTGACAATACAAAAATGAATTATTTCTGGGTGTCTAATTAATACCACACTTTTGCAGAGGGAGTTTTATGACTCATCGAGACCATAAAGTCATTGCTATTAGAAGACTCACCCCATATTGTTTTGTCAGAAAATTCTGATTTATATGTCATCTACTGAAATTTAGTGAATTCAATCTGCTTCTAGTTTTAGCACAAACAGGGAAATGCATCTTGTTTTCACATACTGCCCCTCTAATCACACTCTTCAAAGACAATAAATATCCATTACACCCTTGTACACAACCTAGCATAAATACAATAAAACCAAATAAGTATGCTTATGACACCACAACGTTTGTAACAAATGGATTTTGAAGACCCTCAATCCTGGGATGGTAATTATATAATTTGATGAGGTCCACAGTAGCTGTAATCTCATTAGAGAACTCATAACATTATTGTTGACCATGAATCTGTGAATATGACCAAATGGCTAATAATTTAAATTGTTGAAAATATATTTGGCAACTGTTATTTAACAGCTTATTTAAACTTCCTTCTTTCCTTAATGATTAATTTAACCCATAAGGTTTTTTACAATGGTGTTCATGAATGATGTGGAAAACAGATTGGTTTATAGTTTGAAAAGTATGGATGAAACAGTAGCTAGTGAGCTATAGGAAATTGAAATTTTTTTCAGTAAATATAAATATATTAAAACTAGGAAATAGCCTTTAACTTCCACTTCATCATTAATCTTTAGAATTATTTTATGATTTTTATTTGTTTAAAGAATATAAAATGTGAATGTACTTTGAATTATTTTTTAATAAGATATACCAACAACATTTTTTTTTAATTATCTGGTAAAAAAGAATATAAAAGATACCTTATGTCAACATTTCTGTTTTGCTTAGGGTAAAAAAAGTACCTCTAAAACTTCCCCTCTGGTAATATCACCTGTTAATTGACCACAAAAATTTCAGTGGTATGTCTGATGATGAAACACAGTTTAAATCTGTGTGACTTTCAGAGGCCTGTTAAAATCTGAACATTTTAAAATAAACATCTTAAAGCCACATCCTCAGTTTAGGGGATTGAATTTGCCTTCCAGGGACTTTTGTTTCCTTCTATTTTATCCATTTCAGGAGAGAAGACCCATCCCTGGTCCCCGTAAGTTCTCTGGACCAGGAACCCTGCTGGTTCTGGTCTCTGAAAGTGATTTCTGTCTCTGTCTCACTCAGCCTCACCCACCCCCCTCCCTGCCTTTCTCCTTCTCTAGCTATTCCCCCTCTTAATATATATTAATTCACTCTTCGTGCACCATATTCATGTGCAAACTGGATACATATTAATGGCTAGTCCTGACTCTAGCACCCTACAAAAAGAAATACAATAAAATGATAATTAAATGGGTTTTTTAAAGAGTGGTATTTTATATCAAGGCACCAAGTAGGCAATAAGACAATCACTACCTTCTTGAGACAGCGAACTCATACCATTAAGCCAGATTTAAAGTCAAAAGTTACGTCTTTGTTCAAAGGTACCCCACATATAATCTTATCTAAATTCATATAAACTTATCTAAATTAAAAAATGTAACAAAACAGCTCAATCATCAAAACTTAATTGAAAAGCTATGCAGTATATATCTTACTGCTCTTGAAAATTGACACTTTGGGGAGGGAGGGGTGGGAGGGGCAGTTCAGGTGTTTTCTAATACTGCTTCCCAAGACTTTTCCTTTGAAGCCTTACATAGTTTTCAAGTGGCAAACCACATGCTTTTGAAAGATGTCAGTGGCCTGCTTGGAAAAGATAGGGCAGGAGAGGCTGATGAAGTCAACGTATTTTATTTACAGAAATTTTGCCTCAGTGATCAATAACCATGTGAAACAGAAAGATGGTTTTATTCTCCCTTTGACATGGTGCCATCTCCATTGCCTAAGGACCTTTTTCACTGTCACACATGTTTTGTTCTAGTATCTATAGCCAGTTTAACAGCAATATAATATTTTATACTCAGAGGCGCCAGCTACGCTTTCATGTTTGATTTGCATTTATTCCATCAAAAGGTCTATATTCTAATATGCTGTAGCACCTGGTTTTAAATCACTGGCAGAAAAATAAACCTGCTGAATAACAAGTTCAGACTCAGAGAAGATATCAGAAAGTGGTTTTACTGCTGAGTTTCATTTTCTAGAACTCAATCTTCACAACAAAACTTCAAATATTGTGGCAAAGGTTATTATTATTCTCAAACTATTTAGTAAATACAGCTACTTGTGGAAGGTAGACATAAAATAAGCTGTACTGCTGAAAAGTACACATTCCTTCCCTTCTCCACTTAGATTTAAAAAAGAAGGTGTAAATGTGGATGGGGTACAGCATACAAAAAAGCCCACACGTATCTGGTTGTCACTCTGACATTCACCAACCTTTACGTCAGGAATATCTGGTTTGGATTTAAGATTTTTAAATTATTAGTCTGTGTTTGTTTCCTTCTTGTAAAAGCAGTTTTTCTTTCAGATTTTCATATTAAGTTTCTGGACTCATGTCATCATCTTACCCTGATCAACAATTTGCACACTAACAGCGGAGCTGACACAGCTGACCTGCCCTGGCTGGGAGATAAAATGCATTAGCTCAGTGATGAGGAGTGTGCTAAAAGTGTGGCAGTGGTCAGGGAGATCTTCCACTTGTACAGTAGCTCTAATTCAGTTCCATTTAGCTGTATGTGCCTGCTTTTAAAATATCTCTCTGCTGCAGACTACAAAACATAGGGGTGTGGGTTTGGTGGTGCTAAGTTCATGAAGAAAAAGCTAAGTAGGTGTGATTGTTTGTGAAAAGGAATAATTCTACAGAAACAGTAGGTTGTTTTACTGAGATGGAAATATAGATGAAATGTGAATTTCATGACTTAGATTTAACAGGAAGCCCTGGGCTGTTTTTCAGTTTTGGTTCATTAGGACAAAAGTCTTAGAACCTGATCTACTGATGTTTTAGCTAAGAAAACAGAGCTTAAAAAACTCTGCCAGAAGTGGTAATCATGTCTATACAGACATGTCATTAACCAAATGAGTTCAAATTTTTCCTTCATGTGGGATCAGGTAACAAACAGCCCATTTATCACTGTCCAGATCCTAATGTTAAGTCCTTATTTCCTTTTATGTTTCTTTCCCCATTGCAAACTAATGGCATGTTTTTCTTAAATACAGACCACATAATACATATAAAAATTTAAAAGAATAAATCATTAAAAAAGCAAGCAATTTGCAACATAATTGTTTCTGCTTGGAATCCAGTAGTGTAAAACTGTGTCATTTCCAAGTACTGTAACTTACTACCTGGAAAAAATGGACTTTGGGAGGTAGGAACCAGAATTTATAAGTGTTTTTACCAACTTCGTGGGCCAGCACTGGATCAAGGGGCCAGAGGCAATTATTATTTATACAAACTTTAATTTAGTCCCCTGTGTTAAACCAATGATCTAGGGAGGAACTATTGTCAAACAGTAGCTCACCAGTTATAAGAAATAGATTAATTCGCAGTCCAGAAGCAGCAGAAGACTGAACTGCTGTGAAAATGGCCTTATCCTGTGATATTTTTTGGTCCTTTTTTCAATTTGTTTATTCAGGCCCTTCCACTTTTTTGGTCAAAAAGCCCAGAAGACACTGACCCCAAGTTTCAGTTTTAGTTGCTTAAAAACATCAAGCTTCTGGAAAAGAGATAGTGTAATCAAATCACTTAAAATTTTGATAAGATTTTGAAGTATTAATGTATGTGAAGATTCGGAGAAGGGCAAAAATATGGATGTTGGAATCTCTCAGGCTGGGAGAAATTTTTTTCTTTTAGACAAGTACAAATATCTTACTAATATTTTTGCAACATTGTCACTCATAAAAGGGTTTTTGTTCTGGATATGACTCTGAAGGAATGTTAGAAAACTTGAAGTGGAATTTCTTTTGTTTGCCAGAGCTTCACAAAAAATAAGGCAGTGAGATGCATGGAATGAAGCTGCTTTATAGCTTTGTTTTTTCCTCATGGAACAGAGGAAATGTCAGGGCTTTCACAAGGAAACAGTTGATAGGCAGGTGCTAAAATAATTCAATGAAATTGAATTTGATTTAGGCAATTACAGTGTTGACAGTGCACGTACGTGTGTGCGTGTATGGTTTTCATAAATTGTTTGGCATGCTTAGTGATTAGAAAAAGGCACCCAAAGTTAATACAAGATTTGGTACAACAAAACACAAAAACTGATGAAACTATTTAGCAACAACACAGTAGATTTTTCTTTAAAAAACAAGTTAGTTCACTGGTTGAAAAAAATTATATTGCAGGGTGTTGCACCTGTTCTATTTTCATTGTTATCCTGTTGACCATGTAATGTTAATTTTATGCTTAGTAAAAACAAGGATGTGTTTTCCAGGAAATAAAGATTTTTTTTTTTCTTTTTAAAGTAATTGTTACAGAAAATAATCTCTGGAAGCCACAGCAGCCTCATTTCTGCTTATAATTATTTAGGGCCTGAAAATGTTCTAGAGATCTTTAGGGAGTTAAGAGAGTCTATTCACATTTTCTCAATACCAGTATAATTCTTGGTTTTGGTTTATGTTCAGTTTTTGGAAAATCACCTTCATGCACTGAGAATAAACAGGAGAAAATGGGATTTTTTTTTCAAATGTGCACAGAGCTAGATATTTCTCCTGGGTGATACTGCGAATTTGAAGCTTCTGCAGTTTTACTTTGGTATTTTCTCTAGGATCCACAGAGCAGTGTGGAAGGGTCTGTGCTGAATATCCTGACTATTTTTGCAAAGATGTCCTGGCAGTAGCTTTAAACCATTTTGCTATTATTTTTGGAGGAGACAATCACATAGAGGCAGTCCAGTTAGTATAGGCTATCTGTTCAAAGTTCCTCATTTTGCAACAGAGTTACAGAGGGGGATATCAAGGTCACTGAACCCATCCATCTAATATTTCTCTCCTGCTGATATAATAGTTTTAGTCAGCATGGTCACTTTTTTACTTACCTTGGAAAATTGTTGGGGTTTTTTTTACCACAATTATAGATATGTAATATTAAAGGTTACATTAAAGTAATATTAAAATTGCATATTGAAGTAGGAAAAATTTGCTTTAAAAATTAAGGATGTGACAGTTAAGGGTCTCAAACTACAAATAAAAAAAAGGAAATTACTAGAAAATCTTGTCCAACACACCTAGCTAGAAAGAAGTGACCACTTGGATGAAAACAGGTAATGTGATGAGAAAATGTGCACCACTTCTATAGGCATGTGTGCATTTCTGAACACTGGAAAATGCAAACAACCTTCTCCAGTATCCAAAAGCCTTAAACTTGATGGAAACCTTCTTACCTTCCTGACCTTTGATGCTTTACTTCTCACTCTTCACACCAAATGTATAAAAGAACTAAAAGCAGTTGCTTAAGGAAGGAATTAAGTTTACAGGTATACTTTTACTTACTAAGCTTTATATTTTACAGTTTTCAGAACTGGTTGTCAACATTTTTCCTTAGACTAATTTTCTAGGTTGAGAGTGGGTTTTGTTTTCTTTTCTTTTGCTGTTGCACATTACCTTGCATGACTTCTTGGATTTAATTTGTGCAGCACAGGAGTAACTCTTATCTTATTCTCTCTCTTGTTAACTGTAGAAATACTCTCACAGGGGTGAAGCTGGGTGCTATTTCCTGAACAACAGAATGAGGTGGACTGGGCCCAAAAACATACTTTAGCATTTAGACATCAATTTGGCAAGATCTGAAAATATGGAAGATGGAACACATCAGTCACTAACAGCCAAGCTACACATTCATGCGAATCTACAGCTGGTGTAATTTAGATAAGCACAGTGTAATTAGTGAGCTGGAATTTAGATAGAACAATGGAGTTATCCCTCTTCCTCTTGAAAATGTCATCAAGAGACTATTTTTAATGACAAGCAATTAATATCTTGATTACACTCTTCCGTGAAAAAATTCAACTCCAATATCATGGACAATTATGCAGGAACATTAATTTAATTAATATTGAAAAACAGGGAAGAATATAATCTATTAAAATGCCACCATTGCTTGTTTTAGAATCTGAAAATATCCTATTTTATCCAGGTGTATTTTGTACAACTGATGCTCAGAGAGTAGATTCTGAAATGCCCTTTTTTTTATCTGCCTGCAGATAATAGAAGCCTTTTGTTGAAGGATAATTTATGGTTTATGTCCTAACACTCATATTTAAAGGGGGGAAAAAACATTTTACAAGTCCACATAATATAAAAATATCTGATATACAGGCCTCAATTCTGAGTAGGAACACTATCCCGGTATTTCCTTAAGCAATAAACTACCTTTTTCATCTACTGTTGATTCCCATAATTCAAAGCAGAATAGTTTCCAAAACAACTTATACCTTTCAAAGGAAAAAAAAGTCACTTTAGACCTGCCTGATCACAGGAACACATCCTGTCAACAGCTCTGCAACAAGATCCTGTGGATAGGTGGTGTGTAAAGAATACTAATCAGGTTTCTGTATAAACAAAGTGCATCCTACGCTTCAGTTTCTGGAAGCTTATTGTCCAAACATTTCACTAAAACAATAACTGCCTTTTTAAAAGTGCTTCTGCACAACACAAATGATTATCAAAGTGCCTAGGGTAAAAGATAAGCTTGCAAGTTAACTTTCATTATGTGTTTTTGCAAGTACAAACACTGATGCTGCTATCAAGCAATTGCTCAATTTGTACAACTTCACATTCAGGGCATCTGAGATTCTGCCCTTCTAATATTTTAGTAGGGGAGGTAGTAGGTTCATGTGGGTGGTTGTGGGGAAGGAGAATCTCTTCTGTGGTTTATGTGTTGGTATTTAAAATGTTAAGGTAGATTCCAATAAAAATATCAGAAGCAAGGGCTGCACACTATCCTCTTGCTCATCTCATTCCTTTAAAGCATAAAACAAAGGATGCTGAACACATTTACAGCACAGCTCACTCAGTGAATTGTTGAATACCTAATATCAAACCAGCAGCAGCAAATGCAGTAAATTCCTCTGAGGCAGCACTTCAGTGCACAGATTCAGCATCAGGAGGTCCAGCATGTCCAGTCTAAATTCTGAGCTCTCAAAGTCCAAGAGACATGCAGCCTAAGGCATACAAATTACAGGTCAAAGTAGAACTGTGAAATTTCAAGGCTTCTTGTTTAAATATTGACCTAGAGAAACAGACGGATGTTAAAGGGTGTTTAGTTTGTATTTCATCTGATTACTTTTTAAGCTATAAATTATAGTCTGCAAGGGGAAAAAGTTTTCTGCAGAACAGTCTGAGGATGTTTTGTTTCAGAAAGCAGAGGAATGTGAAAGGGCAAACAGTCCCAAATTTTCTGTCTACACAAACTAAATGCTGTATGGATTCCTGGTCAGGAAAGGATAAACCAGAAGACCTTCAAATCCCAGAACCCTCCTGCAAGAGTTCTTAAACCTGAACTTTCTCTATCTCCCTAAACTTAAAATTTAATTCCAGGTTTCGATCTTCTTGCTAACTCTTTCTAGCAGTAGTCTAAAGAGAAGACTAGTAGGGAAGGCGAGAGAGTACTTGACAGTCTTTGAGACAAGCTACTGTAAAAACATGGGGATTATCCTTTATCTTCTGTACCAAATCCTTTTCGTATGAGCCCCCTCCCAATTATCATAAATGATCCAAGGCCCCGTCTCTTTTCTCCCTGTGGATGACTCCTTACCCACTGAGTGGTTTGGAATGACTTTAGAAAATCTCCTCTGACATTACCATATCTTCAAAGCACTACAACACTGGATTGCTGCCTTAGCGAAGACCATCATAGCCTTATCCCTCCAAACACCCACCCTACCACTAATTCCTGAGTTGAAAATGCCTCACCTTGTTGTCACAACATCCCAATTTTCTCTATAAGAAGTTCACCAAATAATCCTTGTCTCCTTTCCCATTTCTTCTTGAAGTTTCTTAATTAAGTAATCTAAAAATAAGTGCTATCTTGAGCATCCTGCTTCAAAAATGTGCTAAAGAAGCCAGATGTTATTTTCTATTTCCTTCAAATTTTGTCTGTCACACCACTGAATCCCCTACTTATAGCTGCTGTGAATGCAAACTCATCTGTGACCCACTGAATCTCCCAATCGGTTCAAAATCCTCTAAAGCCTCCTGAACCATCCTCATAGAGGTAACTGTTCCCTAAATCCCTATTCTCACCCAGCCATTCACCTAGGATTAACTTTGCCAATCTTATTTCTTCCAAGGAATTAAAAAATCCAGATATAAAAATCCTATAGGGTGGGACCCTATGAAAGGAAAGGGACCATAAGGAACATGCCTCAGGGGGAAAAAATCCCTGAAAAACCTCCAGACCCATGGTCCTATTCTGTTTGCTTAGTCTCTAAGGAAGAAATTGCATACGAGGGTGCAAGGTGTATATGCTCAAGATGTAGGGGGTTTCCTTCTTTTCTTGGTTTCCCTTCTCTTTCAGTTACATAAGAAACAGGCTCCAGGCAATAGCAGCTGTGAGAAGTCATTCCCTTTGTGTCTCACCTTTTAATTTGGTCTCCATCTCAGGCTGTCTGCTGTACTCCCCACCGCTCACCAACTGGGCAGCTTTTTCTCTCACCAGTTACTTGCACACAACCTGTGGACTCCAGCAGGGAGAGAGGCCAGGGCACTGCCAGCCATGAGAAGCTGTGCTCCTGGATATGCCAGGCACACTCAGCATGCAATCCAACACAGGCACCTGCAGCCTTCCTACCTGGGACCTGGGACCTGGGACCTGGGACCTGGGACCAGTGACCAGGGAGAGCTCTGACTCAGGGTAGACTGTCTCATGTGCTGGAACAGAGGGAAGGTGGTAGGTGTTCTCAAAACCTGAAAGATTTCACACCCAAAATAATATCGACTCAAATAGCCCTGGACATTTACAAGATCCAAGAACATTTTCCAGCTGTTTGCCTCAGGGAAAAACATAAGTACCCACCATTTTTCCATACATTCTTTAATTGCCATGGCAGGAGACCTCACCATGGGACTGGAAGTCTGACACAGACCACTCCAGCCATGTGTTCCAGCAGCCCAGCCCAGGGACTGCAATCCCAGGTGCATGGCACAGAGCACTGCCTCAAAGCCAGGAGGTACCAGGAGCATTTCTAGCTCGATTTCTCGCTGTCTGCCAAGTAGCACTGGGTAGGTATTTTCTGTGGAACTGTGTGGAACAATGCTTTGTGCCAGTGAGGAGAAATAGGGAATTCAGGAGTTGAACTGATCGTGATTGCCTTGCAGGAAAGCCACCACTATCAGAAGATTGTTGGTCTTTCACCTAACACTTCTCCCTCAGGTTCCTGCATACAATTATTATGGATTAAAAACCCATTTTCATACAAATCTCAGTAAGATTAACTGGACAAAAGTTTTAATTTCAAGTCTTTATGAATAACTTCTACAGAATAGCCATTGGGCTTTAAATCCATGCCAGACAATTCCACAATAACTTTCACATGGAGAAGCCCCCCACATCCCACTAAGGAACTTTTAAGTCTTTGTTGTCTTGCAGCAACAATAGAAATCCAGAAAAAAAAGTCTGTTGAAGGGTCCAGATATGTTGCACGTGGTGATTTGCTATTCAATATCATTGGGTCAGACTTATTTTTAAATGGAAAGTAGATGTTATTGAAAATATTTTTATTCATCTACAAACTTAGCTCCCATTGATTTGATAAATAGTTTTCTGCAATGTGTTATTGGCCCGGGATTATGCAGGCCTATGCATGTCAATACATGTGCCAAGGTGGTAACACCTTGGATTAACAGGTATTTCAACAGCCTCTTTGGAAAGAGCTTTGGGTTTTTTAAATTCTATCAGAATTGTGATGTAAATAAACCTTTATAATGTCATTGACTTCATTGTAGTATAACAGCTGGCAACATTGGCATTTTTCTCAAGTTTATCGCCACAGAATTGACAAGAAGTGATTTTTCCACATCATAATGCTACTAGAGAATTTTAAATGGCAAAGATAATGTCACAGGAATATTCATTAATATGACAAAATTTCTTTTAAAGTTGCCATAAAGCCTCTTTCTTAAAAATCGAATAATAATACCTGCCAAATACATGTCTTGCTTCAACAGAACACCACTACATAAAACAATACACATGTAGACACTTTCAGAAGATCCTGTAAGCATCAGTTGGGTATTCATAAATTAGTTCATATGTGGTATTTTGAGCACACAAGAACTGTTACACACATGTTACTGTAATCTCCTGAATTTTATTTTCCACACTTAGAATAATCTTAATGAATGACCGTGTCAGCCCAGCTCAAAAAGCAATTGTATTAAGGAAGAATATTTTCTAAATACAATAGTTATTACACTTTGAAATGCAATTCCTTTTCAATATAATTAACTTTTCAAATGGATTCTCATGTGAAATTACTCAGGAATAACTAATTTCTTGTGTTATCAAGTGCTAATGAAGCTTCACATCTCCTATACTATGCACAAAGTAGTATCACCTTTGTACAGACAACAAATTTGAAGAAAAATATCAAGGAAAAATAAAATTATTGACATGACTTGAATTAAGACCACCAGACACTCTTGCATACACACACTTAGCATTAACTAACCCACTTCTCTCCCTTATACTTTATAACCTACCACAGGTGTTGAAACAAGTAACACAATCTCGTGATTAAAATGAAGATGTTTGCTATCTGTAGAAAATTTTCATATGGCTAAATCAAAATAAATCCTATCACATTTATTTGTTGGTGATTCATAACTAAAAAGGGTTTTCTATTTTAAATAGTTGTTTCTTTTAAGAAGAAAATTTGACAAAGCATAAAGATTCTGATCTGGATAGGCAATCCCAGACATATACATTTCTGAGACAACAAACCAATAATGCCTGCTAGCATATGCAGTTACATATTCTTATTGCTTGAAAAAGTAATGATGCTATAATAACATTGCAGGGTTTGAATAACTTCTCACATGTGCTTGTTCCCTTGAAACAATACTTCATGTCTCCTTTTGGATAACCTATCGACATACACTGGGTATTCATAAATTATTAAAAACCATTTTGCTAATGCTTTTCACATAGAAGGCTGCAGTAGTATTTAAATTTAAAAAACCACACATATTAGAGTTTAACTTAAGTCAATGAATTTTAGAATAAACTATTTACTTTAAACAAATAATATTATTAGAATAAAACATTATTACATAATAATTTCTCACTAGGATTGACAATTTAATATCCATTTTCTTCTCATAACTGAACAAATCCTTAATCAAATTCAGTAAATTATCAAAAGTTTCTTAAACCCCACTGGCATTAAAATTATTCTTCTGCTTTTAGGTACCATTAAATGTAGCCCTGTGTGTCCTCTTTCTTCAATTATTCTGACAATTATTCAGTGTACTTGAGCAAGATCAACAACTCCCTTGTAGTGGATGCTCCAGCAGTTTGATTGGCACCATGCGGAACTCCAGCTGCTAAACCTTAAATTCTTTAAAGCAGCGAATAAGAAGCTCAATTTGCATAATAAATTCTTTTGTGTTTATTGTGATTGCTCATATCATTATGGAATTTGATGGGTGAATAAGGAGTCAAAAATATGGCCTTGAGAAAAGAAGCCTCATTAAGGCTTATTTCTCCTTTCTGAAAAGAGAATGGATGTGAAAGTAAAATGAAGTATATCCATAAATTGTGGAGCAGCAGTATGAACAAAGAGTAACTTCCCTATCTGTACAAACTGCAAGATGCTTGCACATACTTGAGAAGGAATTCTTTGCAGTTCATTCCACAGAGAAGATGGAAGTGATGCTCATTCTTGTCTTGAAATTGTATTACACAAATAGTAAATATTACTTAAAATGTGAATGGAGGTCCTGATTATATAATTATCTCTTGTTTCCTTTGGCAACTGAAGGGTTGAAGGTACTCTTTGACACCAGCTATTAGTGGTCTAACCTTTCCACTCTGAAGACATGAATTCAAGTCATGTTAAGAGTAGGTTTTGTCCCTGTGCCCAAGGACACAGTTTGGCATGCATATTTATAAAACTTGCTTAGAGCTGGACAAGGTACGCAAGCCTTGCTCTCAGGAAATCCATTACAGCTCTCCTTTTGGCTTCCACCAGCCAGGCTTTCCCCTAAGGCCGAGAACATAAAAGTGTCACAAGAGATCTGCCTAAACTTTAGCTTCCTCTTTGGCTCTTTCACTTCTTGGCAACACATCAATTTTTCTTGGCCAGCTTTCCAAAATTCTGGCAAAAAGAAGACAAAAACAACAAAGCAAAAAACCAAAACTTTTTCTTGCCTCTTGTCTATTTCAGGATCATGTTTTTCCTTTAAGTTGCATCTAATTTGATCTATTCTTTCTTGCACCAGCCAGAACAGTCCCTCTGGGACATTCTCCTGACTCAAGAGCTCAGAAAATTTTGGACTCCTTTCCTTTCTGATCTGGCAAATCCTCTATACCAAAGGGCCAGCAGTAAGTGGCTTACATCCAGTAATACAATAGTTACTTGTTTCCATAAACAGTTGTTATTTTCTTCTACAAAATTTTCTCAAACTTCTGAACACTTTATTTGATTTACTTATGCAAATGGGCTTTGTTTTTTATTAAACCCCTCTTTTAACTGAAATCTCCTTTTATAGCATGTTTTCTGGTTGTGTCACTTGCTGTCCTTTAGATGTGTTGAACTTTATTATGGCGTTTAGTTACAGCTGTGATTTGAATGAGCTTTCTGGTGAATTACTTCAGACTAAGCAAGGATAGCCTCTGGTGCTATTCTCTGCAATCATCCATTTTAAGAAGCAACCACTTAAAGTGTCAAGAAATAGTTTTCACAAGCACTATACCTTTGTATGTGCTACAATTGGATAGCAGAAGTCCCCTTTTATCAATAGTTAGATTTTTGTAGCCTCGCTGATCACACTTATGGTAAGCACCAGAATTCTTCTCCCAGACCCTTTTTATTTTGTCCAGAGGCTGCTAGTAATGCCTCACCAGCAAAGACTATTACATCTTGATATTCTAGTCAGATAGATTACACTTTTATACGATAAAGGAAATAAAATGAAGGGGAAAAAATCATTGAGGAAAGAGATTCCCAGTACTAGTATAAATTTAACAATGTAACTAGATCTGTACTATCAGCAACAGTAGCAGAGCATCAGGTACCAAACAGGGAGCAGTTACAGCTGAGCAGACATTCAGATGTGCTCACCCAGGGCTGACATGCTCTTTGGAGTGGGACACAGCTGGAGAGAAGGAGACTAGAGCAGAGATTTGGCAACATAAGCTTGGCCAGAAACATTTATTCTTATTCTTAGCCTTATTCTTATGATGCTTGTATCCTAGAATAGGTCTCACAGAAAGAAAGCAAGAATTTATGTAATTTTTTAAAGAAGATGGTACATTTTTCTAAGTTAAAGAGGCAGAAAACATTTTCACAGAGACAGGACAAAAGAGGTGACAGCCAGCCATCAACCTATGCAAATTTAAGGGCTAATTTCAAATTAGTGAGGTATAAAAGCTAATTTTATGTCAAATCATGCATGAAAAATCAGACCAATCATGCATGTCAATATTATGCTTAGGTTAGATCTAAAAAACATTAAGCTAAAAATAATGCAAATCATTACCAACTGAAGAGCCTAGCACACAGGGTGTGAAAAAATAAAGAAGTTGTATTCTTGTGGGAGAAATTCTTATTTATATATAGTTGGTGCCATTTAACAAGGAAGAATTTCATTTAAGGCTTTTTGAAATAAACAGAATTGTAAGTGGATATGTATGAGACTGCTGGAATGACTGATCTACAGAAGGCAGTGAATTTTCTCTTCTTGAAGAATTTAACATTCCAAACCCAGTAACCATTCTGGAAAATGGAGAGTCTGCTTGTTATTTGCTCACTTCCACCAGCATTAATTCTATTCAATTTGTTCTTAAATAGTGTCAATGTTGTTGTTTTCTTCTTTTTTTCATGGGAAACTACAAGGATTCCTCTTCTCTTCCTCTTAAAAGCAGGTTTGCATTGACAGGCACACATCACGCTCTGAACTTGGTTTCTTTCCCTGAAGGATTTTGTTCTATGGTCTACAAGAAGTACTAATGACTGAAGGGGAATTCCCTACTGCCAGGAGATTGTCCTATCTCCACACAAAGCTGATTCTGTTTCCAGAGTCAGTGAAAGGCGCGGTGCTGTGTGATCTCAATTCGTCTTCATCACAGTACGCAGCCAGTGACAATATGCTCCTGAAACAGCGCAGAATTTCAGAGGGAAAAGTCCACCCTTGCAGAGCATGCAGTCAGTGTGATTTGTAATAAAGACAAGAACAGAACTCTTTGCATAAATAATTTAAATGCAGCAACTACTTTAGCAACCACACGGAATATAAATTGCTAATTTCAGAGACTAAATCCCCTGATTTCAATATCAAACCATTAAGAGGCTATATTTGTCAGACCACAGCCTGCGCTTACATGGCACAGCTCGGAGAAACTAATAGCACTTCTGTATTCAAATGGTAATTACAAGAAGTAGAAAACCAGCTCCGCCTCAAACCTTCAGTTATAAATGTTCACTTTTCTCATAAACGAATAAAACAGCAGCCTTTTTTAAAGAGCACTTTTGAAGTGCCTGTACAGCTATATTGAACCATTTTGCATGCGTGCTTCAAAACGTCCCTCTGCTCTCTGCCAAATCCACTCCTTTGAGCAGACAGGTCACGGCAATTTACAAGAGTTCACTTCCCCTGGAGAGGTTATTCCTGCCTACCCACAGGAACTGCAGATTCTCACATGCTCACATGGCATCTGATGAAGTAAGGAAAGCCACGACATGAAAAAAACAACCCCACAGCAAAGCCATTGGATACTAGAGGTGTAATGAAAATAAACTACACACATCTGGAAGTCCAAAGTTGTGCATCATTTGAAAAACGCTAAGTAATCCTGAAAATTGCAGATGCCAATGAAAGTCTCAGCCTCTTTCTTTTGTTATGTAAAATAGTTTTTGGGGTGTTTTTGAGATTAGTTCCATTCAAAGCAAGAGTTCTAAAAAAAAACTCTCTACTCAGCTTTTTATCCTCAGGTGAAAAATGCCGGGTAATTTTCAGCCAAATTCAGCAGAACAGGCTCGATCAGCTGCATTGCTCATCATCTCATCCATTCTGGTTTGTTTGTGGGGTTTTAATGCCAGTTAGGAAAACTCATAATATCCCACCAAGACATCCTTTCAATATCAACTGTTTCCATACCCAGATGTTTTTCTTTGGAAAAGACTTTTCTTCTGAATATTGGTCCTACCTATACTGGACATGGCCTGTATGGACCAAAAAAAGAGAAAAATTCCAGCTTTATGCAATATTACTTCCACTTGAAAACTGCTCCCTTTTAAGACTCTGGAAGAAATGTTTTTGTCATTCAGACATATGAGAGTGCTGAGAAAGACTTTTCTTGGATCCATTTCACTCTCTATTTTTCACAGGAAATCCAAGTGTCTTCATATAGTTGCATTTAGCATCAAGAATGAAATGTAGAAATATTTTATATCCTCAGTAGGCACAGAGTTTACTCAGAATCTTATCATTTTATCGCAACTTTTAGAAGAGACATCTTCATGGCTAAGACCCACAGATGATTATGCAACTCTGTAAATAAGAAGCCCTTGAAAATCTTACTCCTGAATACTTCTAAAGACAACTTAGCAAGGATCAAAATTTGTGAAAAATCACAAAAATCGTGGCCCTGATCGCTTTCTTTTTTGAAAAAAAGACAATAGTTCTGGACACTTAAAATTCACCTAAAAATTGTTTGGGTTTGTGGTTTTGTTTTGCTTTGCTTTTCCCCTAAAGAATCGGATTTTTTTTGATTCAGAAAACACAAATACTTTTGCAACTTTATATACGTTTGACGCTTGGCACTGTGAGATGGGTGGCACTGCTGACACTGACTTGAGGAACCATGAACACTAGCTAGTGACAAAGCACTCAGTTAAAAAACAGCTTCTCCACAATGGTCTACGGAAAATATGGATAGCTGTAGCAGAACAAAATATTACATGGGAAGACATAATCTTTACCACTTTGAGCAGTTTGATAGGTTTGGATAGCGTCTCTATCCAAGTTGTTGTGCTACTTATTATACAAATTCCACTGTCCCTGATCAGGGAAATATTTTTTGGACCCTAGAAACTATTAAAATTATTTTCCAGCTGGCAAATTAAGTCATCAAAAATAGAAGTGTCCCTTATATGTGACATTCCAGAGAAACCTTACAAGGAGCAGTTCTTCTTAATGGTAGAGTGGGTATAGACTGTTTACACTGGTGGAAGTCATCATCTTTTATAGAATGGTAAACATTCCTTGACTACACTGGCTCTTGCATCTGAAAGCTAATAATGTGTGCAACTTCCCTCTATCCCAAATGTATTTTTTCCTTTTACAGCTTTACAATATTTTTATACTCTTTTAAATCCTTCTGTCTCGAAACCAGCTAAAGAGAAGATAGAATGATGGAAGAGATCCCTCTGCTGAGAAAAATCCCAAACCAAAACAGAAAATGCCACTGTTTTAAAAAAAAACATCTTCTGTTATATCCATTTGCACTGGCTGTCTCTTTATGCTTGTCTAGAGCCTACACTGCATGTCTTTTTAACTGTCTTCGTTACTAATCTGTGGTTTTAACTACATTTAAAACTACTACTCTTTCAAGTCAAAATAAGTAAGGCTGATATTTACCCCAATAATGGGAATTCCATAGTTACTCCAAAGCTATGTTCTTCTTATTTCTACTTTTTTTCTTGTCTCATTTTTCTTTTTATTTCCGTGACGAGATATTTAGGGTAAACAGAATAAAGATTTCTGTGCTGTCATATTAAAGACAACTGCAAGCGGTCATTCATGAGTACTAAATTCTTGGAAAACTGGATCTATATTCATATACATTTATTGCTTTGCAGCTAAAATTCAGGCTGTCAGTTTTACTACCTGTTAATAGGAAAAGATAAATAAAAGAAAATGCAAAAAAAAATACCATTTCCACTTGGCAGATGTTTTAGCATATTTTAAGAATATGAGTTGATATTTCTTTTTTGATTACTTAAAGTAATGAAAACAGATGAAATATTAACTCTAAAAAAACTTATACAGTAGGTCTTTCACCATCTCTAAACCCCTCAAAAAAAAAGCCAAATTCTTAGGTGAAGGAGTCTACAAACTGTAAAAGTGACTGGAGGAGAGATAAATAAAAGTAGGATCCTGTTACTGTAGATGCTGCTTCCAAAATTTATTTCCATGGGGACATGAGTAGGATACGGAAGAGAAGATAGTGGACAAGGCAAAAAAATGCATAAGAAGATCCGAAATGAGGATTTCATAGTGAATATGTCATAGTTTATCCAGAGGTGGCTACCCAGCCCCACACAGCCATTCACTCCCAATCCACCCTGGTGGGATGAGGGAGACAATGAGAAGGGTGAGAGAGAGAAAACACATGGGTTGAGGTAAAGACAATCTAATAGATAAAGCAAAAGCTGTGTGTGCAAGCAAAGGTAAGCAAGGAATTCACTTACTACTTTCCATGAGCAGGTAGCTGTTCAGCCATCTCCAGGAATTCAGACTCCCTTGCTGGTGGGACAGTGTGAGGGGCAGAAAAGGCCCTGACTCTGTGTGAGCACTGCTCAGTGATAGCTAAAACATCCCTGGGACATCAACACTGCTTCCACCACAAACCCAAAACACAGCACCATTCTACCTACTGGAAAGCAAATTACTCCAGCCAAAACCAGCACAAACAGACATCAAAGCATAGGTTGTTATGGAGTCCATTTTTTGCATTTCAGAAAAAGAGATAACAACAAAAAAATCATGGCTAATATGGAGCATAAAATATATATTAACCAATCATTATTTAACATTTAACCACTTGTAAAACTGGTCTTTAATTAATAAAAGTTCTTAACTATTTTAGTTGCAGTTAGTATAATTCAGGGAACTGCAGTCTTCTTTTGGTAAACAGCAGCATCAGTACCAAATCACTTGCATCTCCGTGCTCTGCACCAACTACATAGTTCTACAGAGTTACTATCTCTTTAGCAATAAACTAAACACTGTTTGGAAGCTGCCTAACTTAAATTGTTAGAAATTAAATAAAGAGCAAACATACAATTTTTATCTTTCCTGTGGGTGCTATTTTTGGGAACTAGGTAATACATTGCTTGAAATTGAATATGTTGCATGCATCTATCATTTCTGTGAACCCATATTTATTAATCTCAAAACACAGAAACAGACTTAAAAAAAATATTGAGATTTAAAATCGTTATGGATATTTGTGGGGATTTTTCCTGTGGAATACTTAAGGAATTTTAGATGTGCCCCCATCAGTCTCCTTTGCAATGTTTAGCAACACAAAATAAATCTCCAGCACAAGGCTCAGTAACCCAGTATCTACGGTCAGCATGGAAACAGAAGCAAAGGAGTGCTAAAGAATGAACATTATCTTTTACTCTGTACAAGGGCCACAACAGTGAAATTCTGTAACTGATATAAGAACTGAAAAGCAGAGTACTTCACTGGAACAGCAGACTAGTTTCTCAATGGTCTTGGATTTGCTCACAAAGGAATTTCCTTCACTTGTCTGTTCTCCAAAATAAACTTATCTCACTTAAAGCACATATCATATACCAAAGAGAGTAAACTGAGATCCCTATGCAGTAAATAGAAGGTAATAGTCCCACTACTTTGAGTAACGGAGAAACCTATAGCAGGGTTTTACACTTCCAAAAAGCCTGTGGAGAATGACTTCTTTGTCTTACCACCAACATTAAATAGCACAAAAATTCCCCATTTTATTGATAGGAAGAGTGTTTAGATGCTGATATCTTCAGTACAATTTTCCTTCCTGATGAGAAGAAAGCCCTAAAGCTCCTCTTATTGCTTACCTTCAAAAAAGTGTTAAAGTGCCTTTAACATCTAAAGGCACTTAGAGAAAGAAGTTTCTATATGACAAATTGTGGCAGACCAATATAATCTGCTACATTTCACATGAGTAAAAATAAAAATCTCAATGCTGATGTAAGAACTTTCTAATTGTCAGGTTTGGTAGACCAAACTGACACTAGTTGTTTATCACATCATTGCTTTGATTGACAGAAATTTAGATCTTTGTGCAGATGAGCATATAGTGCACCTCCTGCACTTGGTTTCATTTCAAAACCGTAGGAAATAACTGATGAACATGTAGCAGAATTTGACTTCTCACGAGATTTTATAGAAATATTCACACTTATTATCAAGCTTCAAATACTTTTTTGGCACACAAACACACATATAAGTTTTGGTCACTCGGACTCTTTCTGTAAGTGGACTCTGAATGTGAACAGAATTAACATCTCCTCCCTGCAACTAAAATCGATAAATTATTATCTAGAGCATATTAGTTCAATTCAGTTAAGGGGCAAGAAAAATGTTAACAGAAAAACAGAGGGAGACAAGGTATGAATGACCAGAGTATATTGGTCTCCATGTTTTTTCAAGAGTTTGCACAGAATAATAGTTTCTGGTTTGCATGATAGAAGCAATACAATTAATGTGAATAAGTTAATACTATATGGATGCAATGTGATCTGATGTAGAAGCCTTACATTAAATGAAATTGAAGAGTACTGATGTCTCTTCTGGTGTCATAATGTTGGTTATGTTAACACTAGTTCTTGCAATACAAATACAGCAGGGCATCTAATGCAAATTAAAGCAATCGGGGTTCTGAGTAGAATTCATCAGGACAATGCAAGGTGATAAAATAACCAGCCAACAAGAAATTATCAACACACAGTGTACTTTGTAGGCCCAATGTAAAAAGAGCCTATATAAGTAAAGACAAAATGTTGTCTCAAAGTGTCTCAAATTTTCCCCTTGGCCAAGACTACCAAGTCAAAGCAGTATTGTTTATGGCTGTGTTGCCTACACAGGTTGTTTCATGCTAGGTTGCTTTCCATTGAATCAAAATTTTCTCCTCAACTGGTAAATTCTGACAAACAATGCTGTGTTTCAGTGCTTTGACTCTACTCATAACACATTTATCCCAGCAGAGAAGACTGACTGAAAAATTCCAATCAAACGCCTGCCTGCTTTCTATGATGAGCGAAAATCTAAAGTTGCAGTTATTTACCCAGCATTTCTGTGGCAAGCTTGTAAGATCAGCCAGGAAAGATGATCAGTGTGCAGCTGAACATGTCCACTGTCAGCTCAGTGGCATGGAAGAACGTATTTTCTTTGCTTCTCCTGGACTGTAATATGCACACATGGGTAGTTTTGACTGCTCCTGTTCTCCTTAGGCTTGCCTAACAGGATTCGTAGTGCCACCATTTCTACATACATTTAATTCTCATTTAATTCTTATTTTGCAAGTTATTTCTTACAAAAATAAACCAAAAATTATTTTCCTATTATTATTATTGTAAACTTCACCACTACAACCCTAGGGCTGTAAAAGAAGGTCTTACTTACAGGACTTACATAGCAGCAGCTGCTGTATCCAAAGTTTTCCAAATCTCCCATGATATTCCTGGGTCACTTAGCTTCTCTCCTTCTTGTATTTTTATGTCTTCTGAGACCAACCTGAAATTGTGGTGATTGCTGATATTTTTCATGTGCTTTTTAGTATTTTTCCACATATTTCAAGACACTAAGCTCTTATTTTTCCTCTCTCCTCTATCTCCCTGCCTCTCTCTTTTCACCACCACTACCACCCCCGCTTAGTATTTCTTCAGGTATATGAAATTATAATTAATGCAATATATAAATTATATTTTTAGAATCCCCACATGGGCATTCAAAGTATAAACAAATGTTGTTTTCCACTCTGCTCAAATAAACTTTTAATAGTAGAAATAGATAATTTCTTTTCCCAGAGAAGTATTGATTTAAGCTAAAGTAAGTTACAAAAGTACTGGAAAAAAAAAAAGAAGTACAATCTGGCTGCACTAATAGATGTACTCCTTGCACAGCTGAAAACTTACTAAAGTATATTTAATTCTTTATCATCCACAAAGTTTTGTGACTTGTGAAGCAAAGCAATTTTGAAATAAACGACTAATGATTCTCTCTTTCCTGAAAATGCTCTCCTTTCTGCCCTAGCATAACCATTTTTTTGGACACTTTTAAAATGTTTCATTCTAGTAATACACTGAAAGCCCTGATTTAGAAGTTTAGTCCAGCATAACTCCACTTAGACCTGGACTTCAGACAGATAAAAACCAGAATCGGATTTGCTTCTTATAAGATCAAGGAAAGATTCCGAAATTCCTGATCTGCACTAAATCCCTATTTTTCCCCACCTGTAAATAGCAGACTGCCTTGTATGAAATCCAGGCTCTGGCAATTGGTCTTTATTCAGTCATCCAAATTAATTTGTTTGAACTGTCCCACTTTCCATAAATAATTAAATCTTCTTTGGACTGCAAAGAATAAGACTAAAGAAAGATTTTAATCTAGGTCTCCCACATCCTGCCTAACCACTGGGCTTTTCATGAATTTTTCTTGAAAAGAAACTACAGGCAGATTTTTTTTTTTCTTCAAACATACAAATCCAGTAAAAATATTAATTTTGACAACTTATCAATTTTTTGAGAGAAAGCAGCTGCTCAAAAATTCCTGCCCAGTTTTTCTCAGAAAGGTAACATCATTCAACATCCAACTGTTCCTCAGTCCTAGGTGCTGTCTCAAGCTGTACACTGGTAGCAGCCGCAGTCTGAGAACATCTGCCCAGTGGGGAAGCCTCAGGGATGTAAACAAGCAACATATTGGTCTGGATTTAGCAAGATTCTTTATTTCACCCAAGAAGCAACTCATTTGGGTCTGAAAGTTTGCTTGCTTTTCCTTTTCTCTATTAGTTTTTAAACAAATATAGGGTCATCTACTCTTGACATACAATTTTGAAGCAGCAATTGATTCTGAAGCAAACACCAAAACAATTTGTACACTGACAAAATGAAGCATAGTTCTTTATGATTTTTTCAGGTTTTTTTCCTTGTTTTTTTATGAATATTGTTTATCAGATTAAGAATAAATTCTCAAGGTTTTTTCCTTTGACTGCTATCTACTTAGTCCGTCACAAATCTAGCAGAGTACCTGCATAAGGGTAAATACAATAGCTGTTGGATTTTATAGTCAAAAAGTATTATTCAAGACAGCTGATGATATGAAAAGAGTCCAGCTATTTGAAAGAAAACGTGGCTATTTCTTTTTCCTGTTGAAAGAAACACATCTCAAATATGACAAGGCTGTAGCTTTAAAATTTCCTTAAACTTAGCCCATTTTCCACTGTTCTGGGTTGACCTGACACTGACAGTCTAGCATTATTCCACTAAACAATCTCCTGGGAACCCTGAAGTGTCTTCTGTGATAACCTCTGAGATGGGCAAGGAGCTTTTTATTTTTTTTCACTTCATGTAAGCTATTTTTTCTGAACAAGGTGGTTTTTTAAGAACTCTAGTTTCATGGGCACAATCCTGCACCTGCAATCATTGTAAGTACCAATTAAATTTACACATTTTCCATGCTCAGTTACACATACAAATGCTGACATTTGACCTTACAATTAGGTTGTGGAGACAAAACCATAATCACAGAGCAACACACTGGCTCACACTCACTTTAGCAATTGACACCACAGCAGCTTTAAAATGCCTTATTCCCAGCTAGAACCTCTCATTCCTCACAGCCTTCTAACAAGCACAGGGAAGCAATTTACCCTCCTTTTATACTGCAAGAATTAATACTTCCTAATTGTCTGAGTTGTTTCATCACATTCTACACCTCAAACAATAACTGAACTTATGCAACACTTTTTTTGGGCTGCATTTGAGTTACAGATGTGGAACTAAGTATAAAGGGCCCATTTGGGATTAATATCAACTGGCTTTGCTCCTTAAAATGCTTGTTCACTGAATGATTACTTGTTAAGGGAACATCCCTTCAGAAGCTGTAACTCCAGTTCTGTGTACCTCCATACTGTGAACACCTCAGTCATCCAATCTGACAGTGCCATTTTCAACATTCAGTAATCAGTAATAGGTAAAATTTCTGGTGAAAGCAGAGCTGAAACAACAAGTTTATACCTATATATACAGAGAGAGAGTCTTTAGCAACACCCGATACAAAGTGTATTAATTCCTAAATGTGAACAATAATTATATTAGGCACCCAGTAGAATTGAATTTAATGTGATTTAATTTAATTATTTTAAAGTTTCAGGCAAAAGATTCTCTGCAAAGGGTTGTTTCATTCAATAATTAGATTAGCTGTTTCACTTATTTTGAGTCCATTAAAATGCACATTCATTATCTAAGAAATCAGAGTACAATACTAAAAATACATTTGACTCTTACCGGTGCTGTTATTCACTTGTGGTTCAGTTGAATTTATGACAGACAGTTGCATATTTTTTAAGTACTTGGTAGTTATGCTACAAAATTAAAAATTATTGTGAGATATACGAAGAAACAACTTAAAGGAAAAAAATTATAACCATATAGTTATATGGGGTGGGGAGAGAGCAGGATGGACACCATCCATGCAGTATTGTTTGCTACACATTAAAAAGCTGTAGATTGGAATCACATACTGAAGAAAAACCATTATATTTTCTATGTAAATTGTTTATCTAGTTCATGGGGAAAACAGGAGGGAAACTGTTGTGGCTTTCATCACAGTCCTGCAGAGAGATGACAATGAACAACAGGAGGAAATTCAGATATATTTCAGCAATAAAAGAGGAAAGGATAAGCTGTTACATAAAAAAAAACAAACCATGAAACCTCTCTTACTCTAAAGTTATTTCTCATTTAATCTCATTAATCTGAACTGTAAAATGTATAAGACATCTGAAATTCTATGCTCCAGTCAGACTGGCCTCCTGAATCTGGGAATTTACAAGACTGCAGAGGAGTTACATTTTCTTTGATGGGCTGTTTTCATCATTCCAAACTTTAAATTCTCAAAAACATATTGATATTCAGGAGTTATTAAGGGGAAACTCTTTTTTTTTAACTAATTTATGGTGAAATTATGTTTGGTTTTTCTGTGTTCCAAAACTGTGTATTCTCTCTTAGTTACTTCTTTAAATAAACAGAAGGAAGGAAGGAAGGAAGGAAGGAAGGAAGGAAGGAAGGAAGGAAGGAAGGAAGGAAGGAAGGAAGGAAGGAAGGAAGGAAGGAAGGAAGGAAGGAAGGAAGGAAGGAAGGAAGGAAGGAAGGAAGGAAGGAAGGGAGGGAGGGAGGGAGGGAGTACCCGGTATCCTGCTGGCATCCTGCTCTCTGTAGTAGCCATATATTATTATCTAGAGATGATTATAAGACAATACACCCATAACACTCACAAGTTCCAATAATTTTCAAGTCAGGGATATAGGGATCTAGGTGGGGTTCCTGTGTACATAGTAACTCTCAATATTTATTTCCTCTGAAGTAAATAAATAAATTAAAGAAACAAGTGTTTAAGTAGGTGGTTGTCTTGGGGAGAGGAGACAGCTGGATGGAGAAAAAAATTGGTTTCATCCCATGGGGAAAAAAAAAAATTTAAGTGCTAAGGGATCATAGGGTGGATGGAAAACATAACATTTACAAGAATAAGCTGGGCTAAAAAATTAAATTATATGGTAATATTTGCTTTTCTCTGTTTTTTCCCTCAGATTTTGCAGTCAACAGACAGTGGCTTCATATAGAGTTTGTTATACTTACAAAATAGGTTGTATGCAGAAACTGCATATATGACACAGATTTACTAATCATTCATGGGATTGTGGTGCCTGGCCAGAAGAGCAGACCAAAGAAATGGTTAAGTGAGCAAAAATCCAATCAATGTTGTTTAAATTTTCAACTTATATATGTGTTTCTGTTGTTTACTTATTTAAAACCTCTGTCTGTACTTCTCTGGAAAATATTACACCAGCCTGGGCCTACAGCACTGTTTTGAAAGAAATTTGTACTTGTCCCTAAATAAGTTTTAAGGATAATTCTCAGCAGTGGTAGGAGATGATGAGATCCATCCTCACTTGAACTTTAAGCCCTCTGAATCTCTAAGGATCAATTCCCTGTTGCGATGAGCATGGTGGCTAACTGCTGGCACCACTGCAGAGGTGCATAAGGGCAGCCTGGATGTTACAACAACCTGTGCTGGCTGTTTTGAGGAAGACCCACTGGGCAAAAAAAAAAAGGATTAGAGCTGTTGATGGGCTGTATGTCTTGGATAAACAACAGGAAAAGTTACTATCTATCGTCCATGCTGCTGACTTAAAACATTCAAATTACCATGAAGAAAAAACCAGAAGAAATTTATGTGAGGGTCCAGGTTCCTGCTCAAAAAGGAAAAAAAAAAAAACCAATCCAAAAACAAACCATCCAAAACAAATCTTCTTTGGCAACTTCATTTTGGATCTGATGTTCATAGAATCACACAATCATAGAATTTCTTGGGTTTGAAGGGACATTAAAGATCATCTCATTCCACTCACTTGTCATAGGCAGGGACACCTTCCACTAGAACAGATTGCTCAAAGCCCCATCCAACCTGGCCTTGAACACATTCAGGGATGAGGCATCCAGAGCTTCTGTAGGCAACCTGTTTCAGTGCCTCACCACCCTCACAGTAATGAATTTCTTCCTAATATCTAATCTAAACCTACTCTCTTTCAGTCTAAAGCCATTCTCCCTTGTTCTGTCACTACATGCTCTTGTAAATAGTCCCTCTCCAACTCCCTTGTAGGCCCCCTTTAGATACAGGAAGCTGCTCTAAGTGTCCCCAGAGCCTTCCCTTCTCCAGACTGAACAACCACAGTTCTCAGTCTGTCTTCAAAGCAGAGGTGCTTCGGCCCTCTGGCCATCTTCATGGCCCTCCTCTGGACTTGATCCTACAGATGCAATATGTGTTCCATCTTATGAGCCTGTAGTCGAGCAGTGTCCAGTACTGCTGCTGCTCACACAGCTGTCTTCCACGAAAGGAATCAGTTTTAAGGGCTTGGCACCAGCACTGTGTTCTCATCTCCAAAAAGCAGGAGGACCACCCAGTTCCTTGAAAGAAAGGGCCCAAGACCGAAATTCAGTCTGTGGCAGCCTTTCAATGGACATGGTGAGTGCTTTGGATGACATGTTGAAGAACTTGACTCTATTGCATTGATCAGTCCTATTTTCCTTCTAGACAGTTGGTTTGGCCTGTGCTAGACCTATGCATAGCTGCAAATATGCAAGATCATACATAGATATAAAGAGCAAAGAAGAAAAAAAAAAAGGCAAGTTTGTCCAGAGCAAAAAATTCACAAGGAAAAAGCCACATCAGTGAAAAATTGTCCTGGCTTTATAATGTGATCGAATAATACTGAGGTACAAACACGTCAGTTACTGCATTACATGATTCAGACCTCCAAACTGGTAATATTCAGGATAATATTAATTAATTTTACTGTAAATTTAATAAAAAGAAAAAAGTAGTCTAATGAAGAAATGGTAACTCATTCGTGCAAAACCAAAATTCTGTAAAACTAAACTGTCCTATAACGTGCAGAAAAGATATGCAAATAAGAAACAATTCTGGATTGTTCAATAATTAGAATATCTTCTCTGTTCCTAATATGAAAGAGAATCTTTAAAACAAACAGACTAGAATGCAATTAAGAAGTATCAATGTGAATGATGTGCCTCCTGTTTTGTTTCACTGCCCATTAAATCAAGCTTAGTAGTGTAAGTTGATGGAAGAGAGAAGAGCAGCCTAAAAAGGAGTAACTGGGAATGCATGACTCATGAATGAGAAGTAGATTCCACCACAATGTTGTCAAATACAGCACTCTGTTGATAAATGGAGATGAATTCCTGGTTTCCTTTTTGTGCCTTTTCTTCAACCTTCTATTCTGTCTGTGGGGCATGGTTTGTTTTTCCTGACAGTTTGAGATTTCTGAGCTACTGCGTTATGGTGCCAACACACACTGTGCACAGTAAGCGAACAAGAAACAATCTGGCTGTTGTTTCTTGCTTTGCAAATAGCAATTTTCTTCCCATGACTGTATTTTAGATCCTAGTACCAGATGCCGGCTTTTAAAAGCTAAATGTTTCTGTCCCAATTTTATGTGTCTATTTAAGGTTACAATTCTGATGAAAAATCAAAATTGTCATCCAGTTAAAATAACAAACTGTGCAAATAATCAGAATATGTCACAGTACTACTTCAGCAAACTAGACTGAAAACAATTGCTGTTTATATTTATTACTGACCTTGGCTTTCTGAGGAATCAGGCTTCCAATTATGAATGGGTTCATCAAGGTGAAGTTCATTCAACCAAATTTAAATCAAGGACAAATTTAAAAGCAATTTTCATAAATTGTACTTCATTATTATCTAGCATTAAAATAAAAATAATTCAACAAATCTTTTATATTTAACACAGATTAGGTAACAAAGTAACAGATTTGCTGCTACCACTTACTCTATTTAGACATCCACTGGCTATGGTTAACTTGAAGCCAAATTTCCAACAGCAGATTTCAGATATTTTGTCAGATAGTAATGACATCATGTAAAGAAATGCCTAGACCAAACGGTGCTATAAATGAAATGCCATGTGCAATTAACAGTACATTTAATTTAGTTTTTATAGGCTATTTACTGCATGATCGTCTTATAAATTATCACAGCTCTATTGAAGTCAGTGGAGCCTGCTTTTACCAGCTAAATCTCTTCTCCTTGCTTTTGGATAATTAATATTGCTTCTCATATTCAGTAGAAAAATATGTTGTGATATTGAGAGACATAAAGAAAAGCACAGGCAAATAAACATTAGAACTGCACTGGGACTTTCCAAAAGATGTTGAAAGCCAACATTTGTGTAGAAAAATAAAAGCAGAAATCTCATCATAATTGGTTTACAAGATATTCTGGCTACTTTATTTCAAGATCTTTAAATTAACTCCCAAAGAAGAGGGGGAGAAGAGAAAGAAGTAGTATTGAAAATGAGCCCTGCATAAAAGTAGCCATTAATCACACATGTGAGATAAAATGACTAATTACCTAGTCTAGAGATTATTGAAGATCAGACTGATTCTGCAATAATGACCATTCTTAAACACTGGATTACATAAAATAATCCAGAATCATTCAGTTTAATTTCTTGTACTTTTGTCTCTTCAAGAATGTGACAACTTCCTTGTAAATACTCTAATGAAGAGCATCAGCTGCTCACATACATCAGTATTAATTTCTCAGTGTTGTTACTGAAGTAATATGTTCTTTCTCTTCTATTCTAACAGACCGCTTCACTGTGTTTAAATTTCTGAAAAAAAACAGAAGCCACAATGACCTTTACAAAATAATTAAATGTGATAATTCTGGATTATCTCTTAATTAAATCAGAGCTTTGAAACACCCTTTGTGATTCTTTCAACAACTGATTCCAGATAATCTGGGGATAAAACAATTAATCTTTCCTTTTGATTGCTTTTCTTGATCCGTTTTCTGAAAGCAGGTATTAACATTATTTGCCTTCATCATCATCTGTCTGAGCATTTGAATTTAGTTTTATTTATGTGTGTATTATCATATTTCCAATGGATTGGGCACCTTTTCAAGCTGTTTCTGTCATTCATCAAGGGTTTTCACACAAGCAGTAGCTCCACACTAGCCACGCGGGGCTTTTCTTGTGTTAAACTCTTTGGTCGGTTCCTGAGAACAGTCATATTTTGATCTCTCCATTTCAAAGGTCTGCTATATAGGCTCACTAGTCTCTGTATTCAGCATCATAGTATCTGAATAGCTATTGTCAATCAGTCAAAAAGTAGTGGTAGACTTTGGAAAGGACAGAACATGTTAAGGAAATTGGAGCTGAAGTGAAATTTTACTTCACATGATTATTTTAATTGACCTACTTAATTAATGGAAAACCACACAGAATGACTTAAAATCCCAGGAGATCAATATCATCCCTTTTACATTCTGTATTACCTCATTTTGGGAAACTGAAAGTCTGCCATTGAATTTGCCTTACTGGATGTAAAGGTTTTGTAATAATTTAGAACATAGGATTTATTTAAAACCTTTTCTGAAGAGGCATGCACATGTATTAGTGCTTTGTTTCTCTTTCATCCCCATTAATCTCTATGAGGGTTGTTCATAAGGGCCAACATTATTCTAACAAGGCTAATCTCTCTCTGTATATTCAATTCAAAAAGGTGGAGGGCCCTTTAGAAGAGCTACGTCAGGTCTATCTTTCCCAATTAAATTGTAGCAAGAGTGTAGGGAGTTTTATATCACCCTCTGTGAATATCCTTCTCCAAAATTTTCCCATGTAAAAATAGCTATAACAATTTCAGGCTGTTTCCTGTAAGCTATAAAATAATTACAACTGCCATTTGTCTTTCTTTTCATATATTTCATGTTATCCAGAAACATTTTAACACTGGAACAGCAGTTGATTATTAACAGATATGTTGCAGGGACAAATAAAATTTCATAATGAGCAGGAATGTATTGAGTTATAACAAACCAAGGTCAAGACTAGTAAAGAGGATAGATAGAAATTACTGCTCTATCAGCAGTCATAGGTGGAAAGCATTTGTATTACAAAGTTTCATTAAACAGACTTGTCAAAATGGTGCATTAATTTTCTTGCTGGTAGAAGGAAATGGAAATTTTGTTCACATTGATAAAGAATTTATAATACTTACACCTTGAAAGCTCCCATCTTTAAGGGATTCCATGACTTTAACATAAATGTCTTTATTAAATAATTTGTTAAGATATGTGACCCAGTAAAAACCTGTTAAATAAACCTGCATTTAGGTACATTTCTAATGATTATCACCAGGGAAAAAAATGGAGAAATCATCATGTTTCATATTGAATTTCTGCACATGAAATACCTGAAGGGTTTGTGGACTGCTGAAAATAACTGAAACACATGACAGTATTGTAGATTTTTGTGCAGTAGGAGTGTTATGTCACCACTGAAAATCAACCCATGATTTTAATGGTATACTTACCACATTCCTGAAAATATTAAAAGCATTATTTCACAGCTATGCTTTACGAGCCACGAATGACACTGAAAAAGGTTCCCAAATTTGAAGAAAAAAAATTTTGAAAGGTGTTTCTAAACCCAAGCCCATTTCTACCATAAAAGGATTTTCACAATTGTATCCTCTTCTCACACACGTACACACACTCATATAATCACAATAAAATATCAAAAGGATGAGAAATTTTTAACTTCATAAAGTGCCTGCTGCTGAGAAGAAAATAGTCTCAGAGTTTTATACAAAGTAAGGACATATTTTAGGTAACAAGCACAAACTTACACCTGAACCTCCCAGTTGGAGTATGCAGCAGATCAGACTGTCCGACAGAATCCATCTGCCAAATCCATAGGCAAAATTGTAAAAATTACAGTAATTCAAGTAGCAATTCTGAATGGTTTCTCTTTTTTTTTTTTTTTTTTCAAGAGACAGTGCTGGTAGTAAGCTAAAAATACAAGCTAAATCATAAGCTATTCCAGGAAAAGGGAACTCCTGTATCATGGACATAAAAGAAGAAAAGACATTATGCTTATCTCTCAACAGTTACATTTTTTATGTGTGGAAAGAATTTTTTTTTTTTTTATGGTCAAATATATAAAGTTTAAATTTAAAAGTCAGAATTACACACTCCTTCAAGGAAACACTTAACTGAGGCTTATTACAGAACTGCAAACACTCCCCATGTTTGTTTAATAGGGATTTTGGTATGTATATAAGTTAAAAAAAAATCAACTCTACCTGTCAAAGTGAGGTTTTCCTGTTTTCTCCTACTTTACAGGACTAGAATTTGCTACTGGTTCCACTGTTCCTTTCAAAGTCTTCTCAAACAACAGACTGGGATTTCTTCTGAATGATGAAGAGGCACCCAAACACTTCTGTCTCTTCTAATTAGTCGGCAAACTCCTGAGAGAAGAGGTTGTATCTTGTGTGTGTGAGAAGAGTAACAAAGGTACTACCTTTGTTACATAACAAGTGATGGCATTTCCCCCTCTGTCCCTTTGCATTGCAATGGCCTGTCTTTCACTGCCCCTTCCTTGGGCTAGAGGAAAAAAGCCCATCAAATCAGGAAACTGAACCAGGAGTATCTAGAAGGTAGTCAATATGAAGACCTGTTTAGACTGAAGTCTTTTCTCAGTTCAGATTGTCCCAAACTGATGGCTGATGACTCCCTTTTTTCCTGAGAGGCCAGTTAATTGGTTTGTAAGAGCACAGTCCAACACTACCAAAGCCAATGAGAACACTGTAATTTACTCCAAAAGGATGGAAATTGAACTCAAAGAGAGAAATGAGTTATTGTGCTGCTTAACCGTTATTTTTCCTACTCCCAAAGAAAATGTTTCTCCTTCAAGGATTAAGAACATGGGAGGAGAGTGCAAGTCTAGTGTGCCTACAAATTGTGAGGCTTTGAAAAAAAAGGAAACACAATAAGCCACAGGAGGTTCACAGCTCAAAGCAGATATCTGGAGATGTAATACGCTCAAAGCATTCACTCAGTGAGGCTCAGAAGCTCTACTGCAATTTCAGCTCAAAGTGTATGTACGTGTATATGCACATCGTTAGTGCTCTACTTGACATATATTATAATCATACTGTGAAGTTCCTCTTGTCTCAACAGCCACAACAAAGGAAGTTGCTGAGCAGTACCCAGACTACCATTTGAAAAGAATCTTAAAAGAATGAAAGAGTGAATGCAAAAAATGGCACTTGTGCTATTTTCTGACTTCAGATGGTAAGTAAAGTAGTCTGTGCCATCTGCTGAACAATTTGCCTCCACACTGTCTTGTCTGCCACTTGTTTAACTTGTAATGTTATATGTCACTCTGACAGGAGTGCAACATTAACAGGCCCTAACAGGGTATGTCTCTCAATGGGATGACAGCTGACGCCGACTCTGCTTCTGAAATACCGCCAGTTTCAGTTCTATCCTCCAGACTCATTTCTCAAGATTATTAATGATAGTTTGAGACTGAATTTGCAGCACACTGAGTTTAGCGCCTGACAATTATTCCCTGTCCTTTCCAGAAGGGAAGCCTGTGGGTATTATGACAATATCATTTTATTCTTTGAGTTCACATCTTTTTTCCTCGCTGTTTTTTATCACACTCACTCTGTCATCCTCTCTGCCTTTTTATGTGATTTTTTTTTTAACTTAACATTGCCTCCTTATAAAGAACCTCAAGAGTCTATGTTCAATGTCTTCCTTCTCTGCCATCCCTACTCTTGATGCATGGGCACACTGAGGAATCAGAATCACTGTGGCAGTGTACAGAATTTTTGGACAACGGGTGGCTGCTTGCTCCAGGTTATGCCTGCTATTAATCCAGAGCACTAAATTAGAGGCAGAAGCTATGCCATACAATGCTACAACCCCCCAGATACTTCAAACAGAAAACTATCTATGATCACTAGCTGTTTACTAGAACAACTGTCATGGTTGCTAGGTTTATCTCACTTTTGTATGCTCCTATCAGACCTGGGTTTTGTATTACATTTTATGGGTTTTTTCACAAGTAGAGTCAGAAACAAATGAAAATTTTCAAATAGTAACTACTGATCAGTTTGCAGGTCCAGCAGCATTTAAAACATTTCATGCCTTCTTTGCAAATGTGATTTGCGGTCCTGTTAAAATAGAGTATTTTATATAGTAGTTGGAACAAACCATGGGAGCAACTTCATTAAAAAAACAGTTATAGAGAGGTTATTGAAACAAAAGTAGCCCTAGCACTGGTAAGGCTTATGAGCTCCAGCATGGCAATGCATTAACATGTCTTTATGGTTTCCAGGCCAGAGCTGGCTTCCATTCAGACAGCTCAGTGTGCAAGCAGATCAAACGCGTGACTGTCTGCACCCGTCTGCGCAGACAAAGCCTTGGCTGCTTTCTCTGGCTCATCCTGCTTAGGCTGGTTTTGATGCTCCGCAAAGAAAACACACTAAAGCCATTAAAAGTATTTATGTATGCTCTCCTAAGGCCCCAAAAGCTAAGTGCTAGTGGTCAGCAGGGCTGCCATCTCTTGCGGAAAAGACTCTGCTAAGTAATCAGACCATAAGCTGAATGCTCATTTGATTACATAGCACACACAAGAAAGAAACTACCAGTGACTGATAAAGGCTCAATATTAGCTTTACTAAAGAATGTGCCATCTTACTGAATTTCACCTACAAATGGAATTAACGATGCTTTTTAACTCACTGCATGGACAGACCATCACAGCTCAGGTTTGATCTGGAAGCAGTAGTCAGAACTGAGTGTGTCATAAATCAGCCCCAGGATGAGACATGCTTCCTAATAAAAGCAGTGCATTTTTCCCAGTTCCCAAATTGCAGAAAAATTCAATGATCTTTATTTTATCAAGAAGACTCATCACCACATGCTGCTATCACACCATGTCTGAACAGAAACAAAACATTCCTTCGTCCGGTTGTGGAATCACCATCCCTCACAGAAAGGTTTACTAATGCTAGACATGCCTCTTCATCTAAGAACCATAGAAAAAAAAATAGAAAAGAGTTATCCTTGGCTTTCTTCAGCAGAAAGAGTCAAGTTTCAGGTCAGATTAGCCAATATTCATAAGTTTTCAGATTTCTATATCTAGCATGTAAAATGTTTACATAAACCCCTTGACAAAAATTATGGTATACAGTTTTCTTGTCTGGCACAACAGAGCACTTCAAAGTAAGGATAAATCTTGCCCAACCATTAGATAACATTTTTACACAGCCTGGTCTGGAATTCTTTTATAGATTTCCATATGAGCTAAGGTCTAAAGCCCTCACTGGCTTCCACTCTAAGATGCTATTTTACATCTTTTTGGCCAAATATGTCCAGCATAAGCTCAAAGTAGGACATCTACATCAATGACATTAAAAAAACCCCACTATTAGAACAATAACTACAAAGCAGATTTTAATTATAAATTTAAGTTATTCACATACATTGTCTTGTCCCCTGGGAAGAAAATAAAAATGAGCTACAGGTCAGTTTTTCAGATCAGTTTATGAACTTCCAGAACATAGTCAGATACTATTGTAAACAAGGCAATTAAAAAAAAAAAAAAAAAAAGGCACAGATAACACAGTAGAATTGGCAATGCTTAAAACTATATGTAATAAACATAATATTAAATTCCAATAGTCCATGCTCCCATTGAGTCTATAATTTTGCACCTCCCAAGCAGCCGCATAAAATAAGTAGATCCCCATTTGTTATGATTCTAAATAATTTTGGATATAGTTAGATGAAAGATACAACGTCAAGATACTCTGTTTCTGGGTGGCCAGTTTCTAGTTCACTGCTTTTGATGGTTTGTTCCTTGATGTCAGTTTCAAAATATGTTTTCGTTTATTGGAAGGTTTTTGTTGTAGTATTTTACACTGATCTCATGACCTCCCTTGATCTCCAGGAATCCCATATTGCAGCAGGAAGTGGGTAACTGAGCAAGCAACTACTGCACAGAACCTTGAACATAACACTGTAAAGCAGTAAACTTCAGAGGGATTCTCTCTTTCCACGAAGAATTAAGACAGAGTGTCTTCTCAGCTGTGGTTTCTAAAAACTTTGTGGATCTTTGGTGCAAGAAAGGGGCTAACCTCATTATCTTTCAAAATTTCTAGACACATAATTGCATCTTGCTGGCCTACATTCCTCTGGCAGATGCAATTGGGTTTAGTACTGTTTCTCATTGACTCCTGCAAACGCCTTTGAGCTTCAGTTGCTCTGAAGTGTTAAATATTGCTTTGTTTTGCTTCAAAGGCATTTCTGCCATGGGAAAACTATCACTTTATGACCCTTCTGTATGTTGCAGGAGTGATGGGACATTAAAATATTCTGATAGCCTCAGGAAAAGGTATTAAGGAATACACCAGTATTAATAAAATAGTGAGTGGTGTTTTAAATCTTTCCTTATTTCAAAGCTCCTAATGTGACATTGAAATCTATAGAACACACAGTGCATGAGCAGACTGCCGGTATTGCTCAGCTTATCATACAAGGAATGGAAGTTTTAAAAACATCAAATACACAACAATTAAAATAAGTGAAATTTTCCTTCACTGCTGGAAAACAGGTCCAAAATATCTTATGGCATATACCCCAAAACTATGCATCCAGATTTCAAGTCTCAGAAAAAAAAAAAAACCTGCTAGCACAACTGAACCTCTGTACATTAGAAAAACAGGCCTATGAAGTGCAGAACTAATGAGGCCTGGCTTCCTTTGGGTTGTGCCTAAAGGACAGATCCCCTAATGTCCAAAAAGGTGCAACCTCTTGTTTTCCAACACTGAGATTCTCACCCTCCAATGTGGATTTGCTTTTAACATTTCTCTCCCAAAAGGACTGAGGGAGGGGGAGGATAGGGGAAAGCACAGTAACAGAAACTTTTTTCCCGTATCCAGCTGCCTATTTTCCGGTTACTAATAGTACAACTACATGTATGTCACTCTTGGTGGAATTTGGCCAAGAAAGATCAGAAGCTGGTAACAATGGGCTAGACAAACATCATGTAAGCCTCATCTCACTGAAAGAGAAGTCAAACTGTGTCCATATTCTTGTATTTCCAGCCAATTCTTTCCAAAGTTATCTACTTGATGCTGGTCTTCCTTAACCACCGTTTCTGTTTAGAAACCTAGTCTTCATCATACTGATCACAGTAGTACATGATCCAAGAGTGTGCAAGGAAACAGCCACTTCAATAGGTAAACCTGTTTGCTTATGCAAAACTACTGATGAGACAAGAAAGCTAAAAGGCTTTATGAACATGCCAGTTGAGAAAGGTGTTCTTCTACCTGACTTTGGGTAAAACATTTTGTTTCCTTCAATTTGCGGAGGGCTTTTCTGGTTTCTTTCTTGTGCATCAGGTATTTTTCCCTCCTCTCTCTTTCCCTTGCTTTATACTCCTGTCAGCATTTGATAGTCTTTGTTTAGGTAAGTTCACTTGTTCTGGGGAAATGCAATTCCTTCATCACTTTAAAAACAAGGCAGCAACAATGAAAGATGTCGTCAAACTTTTAAATGCGGAAGCTCAAAGACAGAATAATCACAAAGAAGAATAAAATCTCTTCTGTCAATGGTTTAGACTCTTCTGTTAAAGGCTTCTGAAGTAGCAGTACAAGGAAATAATTTTCTTAAATGTTTGAAATCAATTAACTACAATGAAATGGAACAGCATAATGATCAGTAATCTTGGTATTTTTAAAGTAATAGAACATAAACTTCTTAAAGAAACATATTTATTGAGCAATTTTACATTGAGAACATTTTCAAAACATAACATCTTAGAAATGGATTGCCTCAGCCAACTGAATAATTCTGTCAAAGTCAAGAGCACTTGGGAAAAAAATCTATCAAGTGAGCAAGAACAGTTTAAAAATACACTAAAGAGAAAGCATAACAAAATTTCTCGGTAATGTTAAAGGCTAAATTAAACATTAAAAAATGAAGCATCAGTATCTCATATGTGCCAAAACCCAATTACACAGTATCAGACAACTGGAATGAGGAAAAACATAGAATATTTAACTCTTTTGAAAGCAAGTCCTGTCCATATTCAAAAACACTGAGATGTTGCACACTTTGTTATGGGGATAGCAGTGCTTCATTGATATTGAAAATTAACTGTTAGGTGTTGTCCAAACTGGAGACAGAAGTGAGTCTGTTAAACATCAGTGCTAGAGTTATCACTGAGCTACAACCATGTAAGTATGAAAAAATCCATTCTCAGTTCAGAATTAATATTCATAAATTACTCTTATACTGAATTATTTGGAAAGTCCAAAGCACAAAAAAGTTTAAAATATAATTAAATCCAGTATTACTCTTCTGACTTATGTGTAGTTGTGTGAAATCAGGTACCCTTAAATCACACAAGAGGAGTAGATCTGTGGGTGAAATCAGACTTGCTGTCACCATGAAGCAAGCACCTTCCCTCAAGGTTAATTTTGTCAGACTTGCCTTTGTTGTAAACCTCCAGCTCCAGAATGCATTTAGCTAGTACCAAAGATAATTGGTGAGCACTCCAGCTCTTTGAATGGCCAGCTTCAGTCAGAACTATCTTGAGTCCAAATGTAAGAAAATCAGAAATCCTCTTTTGAAACATAAGAGTGCTGCAAGATGCAGTGACTAGTGATATTAGTGTTTCTAACCCACTGTATAAAGGTAATTGAAACGAGTAATTTCCTTTTTCATCTCTTTGCAGGCATTATGAAGCAAGGATTAGCAAGCACAGAATCAAACACAGAGCTGGTAGCTATTCAAATAGTTTGGCATGTGTTTGTTATCGCTGATTCATCTGCTGTGGTGGCTGATTGACAGAGAGGGCTCTTGATAAGACAGTCTCCGGTGCCAAAGACTTACCAGCTATGGTGAGGGAAAGGAGCCTCTCCCAGGATGCCTTGTTTGGTTATGGAAATGTACCCCAGCTCTGCTTCCCCAGTTGGCTCCTGGTGTTAGCCACACCCCTGTACTTAAGCTTGAGCTGCCATGTGTTTGGGATCATTTGCTTCTAGAACCCTTCACAACCTGTAGCAATAAACTGCTTTCTGTGGAACTCTAAGGAAGGACCCTTCTCAACTCCTTGCCGTCGGCTTAATATTACTGAACCCACCTGTGCATCTGTGGGTGCATGTGTATGCCCCACAGAGCCAGGCAGGGACAGTAATAATCTGCAGTGAATAAAAGATGCTGTTAACTTTGTATGGGGTCTTTTTTAAGGGCTTACTTGGAAATAAATCTATGTCTTATTTAATAATACTCATTCTTTAGCATGCTTTCCTTTTTAAGCTTGCAGTAACAAAAAATTAATTACTGCTCTTCTTAATTATTACCTGCTAAGAGGAATAAATGACATGACAAATAATAAGAAAAGCCTGGAGTCTTTGGGTTCAATTCTGTGCCTTAGCCTGTAGTGGGGCCCTATGATTTTTTTAGATACGAAAGTGTAATGTGTGGGCATTGCTATAGAATGCAACGAGTGTGGGATTAATTGATCGTGTGATAGCTTTCAAAAAGCTTACATGTCTAATCCTTATTACAGCACTGGACTGAAAAACAGATACCATAGAAAGGTCATTTTTGTTGTGTTTTTGCAATACATTCTCATGTGGCGTTCTCGATCCTTGATGTATCCTATTCCTCCTACTAATGATGGATCGCATTAGGACCCACTAGCTTTCCTTTGACCAGTTTCAAATGATCTGTGTATTTCAGTCAGTGTTCTGCTATGCTTGTGGCTTTCCCAGCCAGGCTACTGCTTGTCCTACTTGATCTCAATGGATTTCATTAAGTTCACCTAAAATGGGGGTGATCATATTACAATTTGGTTTTTGTAGTCCTATTCTTTATGCAGAAAATACTTTTATTTTTTTCCTCCTAAGCATTATGTTTTTTAAAGGATTAGAGATCACCTATTCTGGAGTGAGTACTGTGGTCAATTACATTAAGGGAAGGCCTGTCAATAGATCCAATCATTCTGGCTTCTCAGATGGAATAATTGTCCTCATTCATGTGCTGTAAGCGTGAAAGACATCAACTGGTACAACTATAGAAGCAGCTTTGACAAAATGAACTTGTCAATTTGCTTTGTTAACACTCTCAAATATAATTCTAGGTCAGCCTAGGATGCAGCTGCATCACTTCCACTCATGTTAACTTGTACTTCAGCAAAAAGTAGATTTTTGCTTTCAGCATGGATAATACACAAGTTACTGTAGGTCAGCTGACAAACAGTAAACATCCATGAAAAAAAAATGTTTAGACACATCAAATGTGAGGTGACTAGCCTTAAATTAAGCTTCTTGCATTGTTGCTTAATTAAATTAAATTAGCCCATGCTTGCAGTGACTGTGGATAGTGACTGAACCCCAGCTGGAAAACATCCTGTAAAAGCCACAACAGTTTAGAGGCAAATTTGGACCCTGCAATTAACTGCAAGTTTTGTGCGGGTTTGTTGGTTTTGTGTTTGTTTGGTACTTTTTTTAAAGGAAAAGCTTAACAAAAAAATAAATGCAGTCATTGATTTCTCTGTAAGGTGGTCCTGAATGATGAGACCTTCTACAAGCTTCAAGCACCAAAACACCCTTTCTAAATCCAACAAGCAAGTTTATAATCAAAAGTGCTGTCATCACTAATGGGTTTGAGATTTGGAGTGGGAAGCTTTCACATTTCAGGTATGTATGTTTAATCTGTACTTCCACAAGAACGTTAAGCCCTGATGCTTTAAGCTCCCCAAAAGCCCACTCCTGCCATTGCACAGACCTGCACTGAAGGGAGGAAAAGCAGCAGCACAGTGAGAGTCAGGGTGAAGCTGAGCAAGCCTCTGAGAAGCTGAGAGGTAATCTACATGCAAAACAACAATTAACCCTTCCAACAGTTCTTTGAAAAGGTAGAGTTCATCAAAGCATAATCAATATTAAAAGTGGTGATTAGGTAAGAGTAAAATGTTGCATTTTTATGAATTCATGAATTTTCAAAAGGCATGTTTACTGCTTCAGTAATTCTTCAGCTGATTCTTTCATTTGAGCTGAAAAATTGTTTTGCCTTACCCTGTAAAACTGGAATCTGCCAGCTGAATGACCAGCACTGTGGCAGAAAGCAAACAAACCTGAACTTATTCAAGAGGTGGGACGTGAGGCTATTAGAAAATTCAGGGAGGGAGATGATGCTTTTAGAAAAATCAAGTGAGCATGCAGTAAGTCACAGCTGTGACACTGAAGGTAGAGCTGAACTAAACATGAGAACCCAATCACTGAAAAAAAAATGAAATTACGACAGAAAAAGACATCCATTACTGAAGTTATTTTTGGATATTCTTTGATAAATAAAGTGAGGTACACATTTTTCATTAAAACTTAACAATATGAAAGACATAAAAGCATTAGCATTTCAGAGGAAAAAGTTGTTCATCAGGTCTGTGGTAAAAGAAAACTAATTATTAACATAAAAGAATTATTATAACTGGACTTTACAAAAGAAATGTGTAACAGGGATTAATGATACATTTTACCCTCATCCTCATGAGAGAGCATATTTAGAACTAGATTCTTTGGCTGACACCAACTAAAACCTGATCTTTTTTACACTAAGTTGAGGTTACAGAAACCCACATAATTTAAAGAGGCTTGGGATTTATTACGGGTGCTGGTTGTATTTGTGATTTCTCTCTTTTTGTGTGTTAAAAAGTAAAAGAACTCATCTAACTTTCAGAAAATAACAGCTTTTTGTTTCAATTACATTTTGCTAGAGCAGAAGTAAGTTTCAGTCTGAGAATTCTCCTCTTCCACTTGATTACTTGGCTTCATCCTATCAATCACGATTATGTTCCTGGTACAATAATTACAGTTTTTAATCAATTTTCAAACATTGCTCAGTGAACTGTGAAGTGCATTTGAAGTCCATCCTAAGAGAAGTCATACTGAAAGCAACTAAATAATAATGGTTTTTGCAGAATGGGGGGAGAAGAGGTTATACACAGGAATGACAGATCTTCTTATCAGGCTTTACCATTAATTCAATACAGCACGGAAATAATTACCAATGTGCACTTGACAAACTGAAACATAAATTAGTTGATTACTCCAGTTGCCTTAACAACAGAAGCTCTCCCAGCATTTGGAGGGAATGTATCTTTCAATAAATTGTATTTTCCCAAACATACAAGAAAAAAATTAATTTTGCAAAGCATCCTTGTTATAATTTCGTAATGTGACCTTGCACAGTAAAACAACTCAGTGATTGTATCCAGCCTTTCTCTGCTCCAGCACTGATGCTTTAAAGCAGCTTCTGTCTTGATGCTCTTAAATAACACAACTTCACATTGCCTGAGTGAGGCAGCAAGCTCTAGCAGAAAAACAGCGTACCTGAGTAGTTTCTTGTGTAGAGACCCATCCATGTCCATGTTTCTGAACAAAGTATGTGTAATTTTTACTGTGCTAGGAGATCAGAAAAACAATCAGCAGAAGCAGCATGTAAATGTTAGTAAGTCCTTATCGCAAACAGTTTTCTACAGTGAAATTTTAGCCACTTAAGTCAGTGACAAAACCATTATCATCTTCAGCTGGGACAGAATATTTTCCTTACAAGCCAAGTAAGTGAAAAACAGCAGCACATTGTCTGAAAAGTAGCAGAAACTGTACAGCAACAATTTATGTTATTTGGGAGCAGGCCCTCAAGCTTCTAGAAGGACCCTTGAGAAGTTTCCTGTTTGAAATAGTATGTTTATTTACATTTTCCAGGTTTGTCACATATACTGCAATGTCTTGTTCTCTTAGGATTTTGTTAGTAATCAAAACTTCTCTCTTCAAGAGATTTATTGCCCTCTCCCAGTTTTCAAAGTACCACCAAGACAGAAATGTCTGGCAGGGGAAATTACTGCCAGAAAAGTGCCAACATATTAAAGCATTTATTTAAAAGACATAAGTACCTGGACCTCTCCCAGCATTTCAGTATTTCAGACACAGGATATGCTGTATCTATTATAGAAGGATAGGAGCAAATAGTTGCCATTGAACTTTGCAGTGAGTGACACTACACTAAAAAAAACACCCTTCAGTTCTTCTATTTGGGTATCCAACCTTGTGAATCAAGTAGGCTCCAAGGGCTTAGGTATATGCACAGAGCTATCATCCCCCTTGTACCTGGTCTGCTCCACATGTCCATGGTAATCATCAATGTTTAATTTAACAGATGGTTGGAAGCTGTACAATTCCTCTTATGAGGTACAGAGTATGGTTATATCGTTTCCAATGTTGAATTAAAAGTAGAAATCCAACACCAAGTGATGCTGCTTATTCAGAAGAAGTTAATCTATCATTTCTACAGCTTTCTGAGTCTTTCTGATCTGAAATGTTTGAGGTAATTTTATGTTTTAGGTATTACTGTCTTTTCTTGTCATTTAAGAGGCAAAACCAGAGGTGCATATTAAAAAACTATTAACCTAATAACTATTAATCTAATATTAAACTTTAACTGCAATGGAGTAATTGATATAAAAGTTAGATTTGTGTACCCTGTTATTCTTACTTAAAGTCCCTTGAATGAAGCAGAAAAACTAATTACTTTTATTTATACAGTCCCATTAGAGCACTTTACAGCCAACTGGAAGGAACAAATCACTGCCCTCAAGACAGTACTGTCTGCAATGAATACAGCAGGGCAAGCAGGGACAAAAGCCAACAGTAGGAGTGGGGTTATGGGAAGACTAAGGTTAGGGAAGTTTGAGAGATGATCTCTTTGTCTTGCCACCTCCTGAGATTCTAAGCAGGGAACAGTCAAGGTAAGCATGACAATTTGGGATTTGCCAAAAAATGTAGTCATGTAGTCCCATTCAACCCAAATTTCTAGGAGCCCAAATATCAGTTGGTATTTTTACAATAAGAAATAAAAATCATCAAAGCCATCAGCTGCAAGTGCATCCTCCCACATTGCTTGTCTGCCTTTTTTCCTCCCTGAAGTAGTAAGAGTTGTCCCCAGGAATCATGCTGAAAGAAAAAGAAAGAAAAGAAAAAACCCTGTATACTTTATTAAAAGGCTGCTTTTCCCCTTGTTTTGCCACTGAATGCCTTCTTTTCTAAGTTTCTATTTAATTCAGTTTTAATATTACACGTCTCCATCATGACAGTTTTGCTCGTTAGAGAAATTTCTCATCAGAACTTCAATGAAAATGGCTTCTGCTCTCACACCAATCTTCATAGAGTTGCTTTTAGAAAGACATATTTGGTTTTGCCCTTAGGGCTTGGACTAAAATGGAGATTTCCTCTGTGCTTTTTCTTTAGATGTTAGTGAATTGTTATAGCTACTTTATAATTCTGAAGGTAGAAAAAAACCCAAACCAACAGAAAATATGTTTTTGAACCCTCTAGCAAATGAAGACAGTCGGTTCAGTGTGGTGTCTGATCTACTGCATAGCTTTGCAAAGTAATAATAGTTGATTTTTTAAAAAAGAATCCTTTTAAATTTGTACACTTTGATTATAAAGGCTTTCAGGATGCTTTGTTCCAGTATTACCATAATTTTGTATTTTGAGTCCCTCAGGCCTAATGAGGTCACTGGGATCCCACCCATACAAAGAAAAAATTTTCACATAATCAGTATAGGTGGTCTTTTTCATATTGTACTTTTTAATAAGGTGAATGAAATCCATTCATGATTTCCAGCTTCTCTCTCCTGCCTCAATGGCCATTCATTGGGGAACTATCAAGGTCCAGCCTGCTTCTCCCAGCTCAGTCACTCCCCATGCTCAATGAACACTTGCCAACTTTCTAAAGGTATTTTCAGTAGAAACAATGCTTTTGCAGTCCCTGTGTAATTTTTCCAAGCATACACCCTGCATATGAAAGATCAGCTCTTCACAAACATGGAAAAAGCTATCAGCCAAGGCAATCAGAAAATCCAAACACCCATTAGAAAGTTATCTTCCTGCTTTGTATGCCAGAAGGCTGTAATAGTTCAAAAGATGTAGAAAAAAGAAAAATTCCTGATGTAATTCCTGCCAGTAGACATTTTTGAGACTTAGTGTATTATATTCTAGGTATTCCAGGGATGACCATCATTTAGTTTATGTGTTCCTTTCAGAAACAGACTTGGTCTTGAGACTCAGATGGGCTCACCTGATTTCAGGATTAGCAAAATTATGGTAAATGTCCTGACAAACTGTAGCTGGCTGTCATGGGTTAGCAAAGCATAGTCCCGGACGGGATGTCCTTGCTAAGGGGTGCTTACAGCTTCCTCTGGGACCTGATAGAACCTATCAGCTGGCCAGTTTGAATATGGACAATTCTTTAAGCCACTTAAAGTTGTGACCGCCTCTGTGATCCACTCTTAAGAATAGACAAACTCCCCCCCAAGCTCTCTCTCCTTTCCGGCGCTGGCACAGGTGGCTGCAGGCCCCATGCGGGGGCCAGTGGGCCCGGCCAGACCCTGCTTGGGCCAGGCCAGGCCGGGCCACAGCCAGCCTGGAGCCATGGGCCTGTTCCAGCCATGGAACCCCCCCCACCCCCCACATCTCCAGTGTGGCCGAGATTCAGCTGAAGCTGCACCGATGCCCCGGCAAAAGATCATGTGACCAACAGCGATAAGCCACATTCCAGCTGCAAGGCCTGGGTGAGATTAACCCTTTTAGTGCTGTGAAGAGCTGAAAACCTGAGGGAAGAGAGAGAGGAGATGCTTAAAGCTGAAATTCTGTTGTAAAGCTATGATATATCAGAGTATCCCGTTGTAATTTCATGAAGATATGGGGGGTGGAGTGTTCAACTCGTAAGCAAAAGCACCTGGCTGAGATAGGCAGATGCTGACACAGCCGTAATTTCATGAGAAGTTTGAACAGGGAGAGATGGAAGCGATGAGGACTTTTGCTCCAAATGGGAAAGGAGAAAACCTCAGTTCCTAGAGATGCTCCCAGAGGTAGTCCTAAAGATGAAGATGAGGAGGACCCTTTGCTCCCAGGGAAGGAGAGGGCCTCTGTTCTTAAGAGATAAAATGCTCCCAGAGATGGGTGAAGAGAACCTTTGTTTTTGAACGGCTCAAGAGTGGACCCTCGAAAGCAGTTGTGGGAAAAGCTGCAAGTTGGGGGAAGGGACTCTCACATGATGTGAGCAGAGAACCAACCCAGGTGGCTGTCTCATTGTGATAATGTTTTCATAGCATGAGCAAGAGAGACTCCTCTTCCTAAATGGACTGAACAAGGTTATTATGGAAGTGGTAAACAGACTGAACATCTTAAGGGTTGTCTTTTTACATTGTCAGTGGGAGAAGGGAGGAAGGTGGGGGGAGGAGAAGAGTTCTGAAGGTGTGGTATGATTTTATTTTTTCTTTTTCCCTCTTTTAGGTCAGTTAATAAACTTCCTTATATTCTTTCAAGTTTGGTGCTTTGCTTTTCTCCTAATTCTTATCTCACAGAAGGTAAATAGTAATGAGTATTTTGGACCAAACCACTACACTGGCATAATTGTAGAATGAAGATCCCGCTTCGTAATTTTGTGTCTCTTCAAGGAGAGATATGTTTCCATATCTTCACTTGGAGTTACCTGGGCCCAGGTGCATGCATCAGACAGAGCCACTAAGCTTTATCCATGAATTTTAAGGCATAAGTGCCATTCATAGAGCTCTATTGCTATTAATAGTATGTTTGTTTTTTTTTAAAAAAACAGTTGTTAAAGTCTTTCTTTCACTAACAAGAAGAAAAGGACAAAAAAGGCTATGAAATGATGGTAGTTGAAAAAAAAAAAGATCCTATTCTACCATCTTACATCATCATGTTGTCATATAAAAACATTCTCTATCATGACAGGAAAAGCAATGTTGTATTCCAGAAACTGTGAGTGTGCAGAAATGAGTCACCTTGGCAATGATTTGCTTTGCACATTGGGTATAAACCAGAAGAAGGAATTGATTGAATACAAGGAACAATACACTGTATTCCACACTCATGTACTGTAGAGAAACTTATGGTTGTGGTTGCAACAATCATGACAAAATAATAAAGAAATCAATTCTATGAAAAACTAATTTCTCATTGTAATAAAGAAAAATACTGGGCCTGCAGAAACATCTGTTTTCAAGAAAATTAGAGACAAAATAAAATATTTCTCCAGAAAAGGATACAAAATGCTTTGCTGGCAGGAGGAAAAAAAAAAAAAAAAACAACTAGAGAAGAACCAACAAAGACTCTCAAATTATCTCTGCTTTCCAGGATTACTTGTAGCAGCAAACCACTGCATTATTGACTTGAAAAATCTGTTCACCTGGGTTAAATAATTCTGGAAATCAAAACTGAGCTCAAGTTTAGCCATCAAAGCTCCACTTCTCCTTAGCTCTAAGTAGAATTTGCAACTTAAACTACTGAAATTCTGCAAGAGAGAAAAACCAAAAATATCCATGTAGAAATAGAATGTCTAACGGACCAGTGATACAAGGAAAGACAGGCTCACACACAGTTCTAGCAAATGAAAAAAACCCCACAGCTGTTCTCACAACATGGCTTCCACACCCATTTCTACAAAAGGAAATCTCAAATTTTTTTAAACATAAATCTGCACTTAAAGGCACACCAACTGATAGAAATTTGTATGTAGAAACAACAATTTAATCTCCAGCTTTACACACAAGTATTTGTAAGCACAATGATTTTAGTAAGTAAAATTACACTTTGTTACTGAAACTCTTCAAAATAATTTGAGTGTACAGCAAGAGAGAATGATTTAATCTATTTCATCTTAAACCTTTCTAGAAGGTACACTGGAAGGTGATGTTTCTGCCCTTCTGAAATGCTTCCTTATATGTAACCTTTAAAGCTGTCCAGCTCTAGAACTGTGGTACCACTAAAGAGCCAGCGCACAACGACAGGGTAAATAAGATCAAGAATTTATCTTTAAGACAAGGGAGAAACATTGACTTGAAATGTGAATAAAAATGCAACTTTAAAGGCTTTCCAATCAAGTGGCATAACTTGAGTCACGCATTCAGTCTCTCGTGGGTGTCATGGTTTAACCCCTGCTGGCTAAGCACCTCAGAGCTGCTCACTCACTTTTCCGGCGGGATGGAGGACAGAATTGGAAAGGTAAAAGTATGAAAAATCATAGGTTGATTTAGGAAAAATTGAATAATTGAAATTTAAATAAATTTAATACATTAAATAGTAATAATAATAATGGAAAATTACAAAAATGTGAGAAAAATAAAGCCCAAGAAACATGAAACAAGTGAAAAACAATTGCTCACCACCAACCAACCAACGCCCAAATGGTTTCCATGCAACAGCTGCCCCCTGCCAAACTCCACCCCTGTTTTATCGCTGAGCATGATGCCATATGTCTGAAATATCCTTATGGTCAGCTGTCCTGGCTGTGTCCCCTCCCAACTCCTTGTGCAGCCCCAGCCCCCTCACTGGTGGGGCAGTGTGAGGGGCAGAAAAGGTCCTGACTCTGTGTGAGCACTGCTCAGTGATAGCTAAAACATCCCTGGGACATCAACACTGTTTCTAGCTCAAATCTGAAACACAGAATCATTCTAACTACTGTGAAGAAAATTAACTCTATCCCAGCCAAAATCTGCACAATGGGGAATATATTTTTATGTCCTGAACTTTAAAATACTATGTTCCAAGGCCAGCTTTTCCTGTTGGCAATGTTTGGTTTCGATTTATTATTATAACAGAAGAACTCACAACTTTTACAAGACTGTATAGCTTTGGGGTTTTGTTTTGTGGCATTTTTTTTTTTAATTTACTCATGCATATGCTTTTCTATAGTTTATCCTAGAATAACTTGATCTCAGGGTTTCTTCTTTGTTCTTGGAATAAAGTCTGTCCCTCTAAAGGTTTATTAATGTCCCCCAAAATGTCTGCCTCTGCTCCCAACCTCCCTCATACTATCCCCTCACAACATCAGACGTATTCTATTCCACTAACCACATTCTTCCAGTGTCACACTACTGAATCTCAGGCAGATTAAATGTCAGTATCTGTGTGAAACAAGGCAGGGACTTTTCAAATTGCAGGGTCAGTCTAACTAGGGGAGTCTATATAACATCTGCTCATAACTCAGCTGCTGGTGACTGTTATCAGATGTGAACTGGAAGCAGTGTCTCTCCCATGCTACCTGCAGTCACCTCTGTCAGGCAAAGCTATGGGAATGCCTACAACAGAGGCCCAAGCCAGATCCAAATGAGCTGGTATACTTACACAGAATAATTTAGTGCCTTACCTTTCTACTAGTTGAAATCCCAGAAGTGATACAGCCATCCATACCACCTACCGAGAGCAAGTTCAGATGGGTTTGTGAAAGCAGAACTAAAAAAATCACCAGAGAGCTGTCATGTGCCTCCATCAGAAATGGAGATGTAGCAAGAATCTGCTGCCTGATTTTTGGAAGGAAGAAACATTGGAAGCACAGCATAAGGCAGACAGAACAGGATCTCACAAAAAAGGCTTCAGGGCTAAGGTGCCAGAGCAGGAGCTCAAGCCCATGCTTAGAATCTGTTTCCACAAGGATTCTTTGCATACTCTGCATTCATCATCTGCCATTTATCAACACCTACTCAGGCAAGGAATGTCTGAAGGTGAGGCGTGACCTTCAATAAAAATAAGGCATGACAGGTGAATTTTCAATTCAGTGACCCAAAGCCTCTCTACAGCTCTGCTCATGCCCATGCATGTTTTTCAACCGTAGAGCAAACCTATCAATGCACGGGACCTGAATGAACAGAACTAGGAAGGTATAAGAATATTAATACTGCACTGAGCTAAGAATGCTCTGTCCATAGAAGATTAAAAGGAAGCCAAAAGGCCAAAGAACCATATCGTTTCATAATATCTCTGTGCAGGAAGGCAGAAGATTTGAAACTCATCACATGACACAGCAGCATGAGGAAATGGTGACCTCATACATGAAAAAGACTTCGTATGTAAGCAAAATCTGCTCTCCAGCTTTTGCACCCAATTACATTTTAGCAACATTTTTACTGACATCATGTTTGTATGTAAATATAAAAGTATTTTATAAATATATTCATCAGCTTTTATTCCTATAAAGTTTAGGAGACAATAATCAAATATGATCATTATCATCCCTTTGGCCTGATTTTGTGAGTATAAATATTAAAAAAGGCTTGCAGGGAACCTTTTTGAAAATATCCACTGAAGTTTAACTGGAATAGGGTATAGAAAAAAGCCAAATGTGACAGGTTGTGTTTTACTTATGCTATACATTTCTCCCATGCAAAAAATAATCAAGAATACTCATTACATTAGAAGAATTAAAAAAACCCAAGTGTTGTTACAGTAATACAAAGGAAGACACAGTGAATTAGTTATCAATGCTTTATTATTGAAAACAAAATTGAAATTCTTTTATCTGGCACATAAACAATTATTTCTACAAAAAGGAAAGCCTACAAATCTGATAATTTATACAAATAACAGTTTTTCAAAAAATAAAATTTTAATTTAGTAAACTTGTCTTGTGCTCTTTTATTTGTTTTTAGCACTGTCTGCAATAATCCACCATAAATCCCTGAGCAGAGAGACATATTTTAAACATGTTTTAAATTTATCCCAAAAGAAGAAAGTTATCAAGCCCAGACCTATATTAAAAAAATGTATTCAGGGACATTCTTGGTAAATTTACGGTAGTCCTTTTTTCTTTTTCTTTCGTTGTTTTTTTTTTTTTAAGAAATAAACAAAACCAGTAATCAATGCAAGCATGACACCGTATCACAGGAGTGCTCCCCTCTTCCCCCTTTTGTGCAATGAATAAAAATTACCAAACAAGAATAAGTACAAGTTGAAGGAGACAAATAAACTGGTGAATGGTTAAGACCAAGAAGCCATCAAAGTTTGATGGCTGTTGAGCAAATAAAGCTGCAGGATACCACAGTTCTATACCAAGCTCAGTTACAGTTACTATCTATTTCTATATCTTTTCCCAGAAAGTCAGTAAAGCAGGAGAATAAGTTCAAGCTACCATTGTATTCTAACATTGCTTTCAATGATAAAGTAGAAATTCAACTTTTGATCCTTCAATTTTGCTTTTCCAGCAAGAACATTATTTGAGAAAGACTTGACACACTCCACAAAACCAGACAATCTTGCCCCTCTGGCCCTTCTGGTGGGCCAGTTGTAAACTTAGCAACTTATGGCATTTTAGTGAGCAAGAGGAAAGAAAAGAAAACACACATTACTACAGTTTTTCTACTATACTGACTTTGAAACAGCTATTCCCCCATCTATTTCAATACAGATGTAAAATCCAAGTGTAAAGGGGAGAATGACCAAGAAGGTAGAGTATAACTCAAGTGTTCTCTTTCCCATTCGGTACGTACACTAACCACAAAACAAATGCAAGTAAAACCAAATAAAAGAAATAGCAACCCTTAGAGACTGTTGTGTTAATGGCAGGGAACATTGCTGCAGTCAAGTAATAAATAAATAAATACAGCAAAGTGTTCTTCTCTACATTTTTGTTGGAATGGTGCTCAACAGTTAAAAAGGAATACATAAACTAAAAACCCCAAACCCTTTCTCAGTAATAAAGAGTTTTTAAGAGAAGATCCTGAAGAAGCTTCAGTTCAAGGTGCTCTACCACTTTAACATTTTATCTATCATTATGAAAGGAATACTGAAGCAGATACCAAAGGGCCATTAAATGAAATAGCAAATTGTCTTACAAGCAATAATACTTATTCCAAAGAAAGAAAGCAGTTAACAAATGTCCTTGAAAAAAAATTACTAAAGCTTCATACACTTCAATTCAAAATAAATTATTTTTACATTTAAAATCTGAAGACTAAAACAGTAATGAGGGTAAATCGTTCTGAAACAGAAATAAATTGAACCTCACCAAAGGCGCATTTAGATATTTGACAGCTCTGCGGCTAGCATGTGTCAGAATACAAACATACAGCTAACATTTGGTTAGAATCTGAATAGATTTGTTTAAAACACCAACAATGTGAAAAGTAACTGGCAACCACCATTATGGATTCCTCTTAATCTACACTATATTAAGCATGATTGAATCGAGTCCCTTCAGTTATTTGCTAGCCTCATCAATGTATAACATTCCCTTTTCTCTGAGTTGCTCATGAAGTCTCATTTTAGCATATCCAAGCACTAATATCTTCAAATCTCATTTTAATTAGTTGTTGCAAAAATATCATATGCAGAGTCCAATTTAAAGTTAGACTTATCTGACAGCAAAGTAAAGAGAGTCAAACACATTATTTTATAGTACCAATTATTTTTTTCTAAGATGACAGTCTGATCGCACTGATTTAGTATCCGGGCAAACATCACTCTTGCTTGTATTACTAAATCACACCTCTGGTCTTTTTTTTACCAGCCTACATACTACATCTGATGTAGAATACAGACAGTTCCTTGGTCATTCTGTCTACCTCACAGAAATTTGACTGTACATCTCAAGAAAACTGCACTGTAAGTTAACAAGCTGAAGTAACAGGCATATTCTCAGTAAACAACTTTGAATGCTGTCATCTAAACATGTGACAGGTTTGAAAAAAGATTGGCCATGTAAGCTGTGAAATTGATTAGCAAGTGGTTCAAGAGTGAGATACAGCAGCATTAAGACAAACTGCAAACACACTGGATTTAGTACACATTTTAATGAGTTACAGTATCAGCAAAATACTTTAACCTACTATTACCATTTTAACTCCCATATGGCTTAGTATATACTGTGCAATTTTCCCTATTTCTGTGACAGTATACATTTCAAGTACCCACCCAAAAGTAAGCAATATGGGATTTGTAATTATTTATCAAATACACTGAAAAAACTTCTCTCATGTGCCACTGTTCCAAATATTTTTGTTGCGTAACAAGTTCTTCATGAATACCTCAAAGTCTCCCTTTTTCTATTTATCTAGCAGAACAGCTTCTCCTAGCAGCAGTTAGGACCTCTGATCCTTGCAGTCCAATCCAACAAGTTCTCTGACCTGATAACTGTGTGGAAGTTCTAGTTTGTGGGTTTAATCACTTTAAGGAAAAGAAGTTCAGAGTTTTCATCATCATGTTTTGGATGTTTTCAAACCTTGTTTCTCCATGATATTCCACAATTTGCGAAGATTGGACTGGGTGATGACATCATCAGGTTTAAGTTGAAGAGCAAGGAGGTAGTTTTCTTCAGCCTCTTTCAGTTTACCATTCAGATGGAGAATGGCTCCCAGATTCATTAGGGCAGCAGGATACTGGTACAAATAAAGAAAATAAAAATAAGGAGGAATATTACAAATATTTTCAATTTTTCTTTTCAGACAATCTCCTTCCACCTAAGTTATTCCCTTATGTTTGCTGACTTTTCATGGAAGCAATTTAGTAATTTAAGCAAATACAGATAACAAGAAAAAGTTTCTGAACAGCTGCTGTGTACTTTGTGCTTTAAACAGGTCAAGTTCTTATGTCTACAGACATATGACTTCTCTCTTTAATGAGAAAACACAGAACTCAGTAAGCTTTAAATGTGGTAATGTTGGCATAACACAGGTTCCAAGAGAAAATTAAAGTAATCCAAGAGTGAATTAGCAACAGGAATTTAATTTTAATCAAACTCATTGCCAATAAAGCGTTTATAATCACTGGGAATAGTTAACACATTGGAACTTATCCCTTTCTTCTCTTTGTTTTAATTGTGACTGGTAGAAAATACAATTTTTTTCTCAGAATATAAGAATGTTCAGGGGTTCTAGGATATCCATTTAGATTCAGGCTGTGGCAATTATTTCTTAATGAATGATTGAATAAAATTAATTATGGTGGAAACACATGTTATTTAATAACAAAGATGTTAAAATTTCATAACAAATCAATTTAAAGGCTTATGTTACTAACAATTTTTTCATGTTTAGCTAAGACAAAATGCTTAGCTTGTTTTTATTTTTTTTAATCTCTAGGTTACTCCATTATGAAATAATAGGTTCTTCATGATAATAATATGCCTGGTCACTGGAGCTAACAAATATTACAAGGGCAGAAAAGCACATTTATGAAGATGAAGAGAACAGTCTAACCTAGCTTTTGGCAGGTACCAAAGGTATTCACATCCTAGTGAGAGCCCAGTAAAGGCATTTATCAAACTAATACCTTGCATTTTAAAGAAAAAAGGGTAAAAAATATACCACACAAAGTTCACTATGTTTCTCCCCCTCAGGTCAGTCAAAGTTTCAATGAGCTTCAGGAAAACTCACTTTTGACATCACATAGTTTTGCCTCAGAGGATAAGTGTTTCAAGCCACCTCTCATCAGTGTTCTGCTCAAAACACCATATTCAAAATGTGAAGCCACATGGCATATCAGCTTCAGAGTACTGTGACATGGTGCTGGTACGCTTTAGAAGCCCTTTAGTGACAATAACTTCAGGAAAATGGTTAGACACTGGAACAGGTTGCCAGTGAAGCTGTGGATATCCCATCCTTGGAAGTGTTCAAGGCCAGGTTGAAGGGGGCTCTGAGCAATCTGGTCTGGGTGTCCCTGCTCATGGCAGGAAGGTTGGATTGGATGATCTTCAAGGTTCCTTCCAACCCAAAACATTCAATGATTCCATGAAGATATGTGAGGTAGAGGCAATAAAATATGCACTACAGTTGGTCTCCCAGACTGTTGTGGCAAGAGGAAATAATTATCATGAGGAAGACTTACCTTTGTTCCAAACCACTACAAAGTTAAACTCATTATTCTTATCCTTTTTAATCAAGCTTCAACAAAATCGCCATAATTCCTACGTCCAACACCTAAATTTTGTGGTGAAAATGTTGTTCAGATAATTCTAATGTTTTATATCTTAACAAATATTTCATGCTTTTTCAACTTTCTTCTTGCTTCTTTTAACCTACGAATATATGCATCACAAAAACTCATAAAAAAAACTGCAATGCATCAAATTTTCAGAGCAAATGGTTTCCAGAGTTTCAAAATTAAGCAAAACAAAATTAGTTCAGCTCTCCTTATTGTAAACATCACAATGCTAATGCAGGGGAATCTGAAGATGTAATTTTTAGTTTTATTTTTTCTTGCTTTACCCTGACAGATTTTTTCCACCTTCTGTAAGTCAGTTACTTCATTTTAATGAGAATCAAACAAACAAAAAACCCCAGCTGGGTTTTATGTAGTTTTATCAGTTAAATACTCTCCAAAAGAAGGGAAATTAGGCCCCTAAAATGTAATCTATGCTACAGGTAAATCATATTGGTAGCCATATTTTCATAGCTCCACCTTTGAAGTGCCAGTCTTGCATACTATTTTATAATGAAATAATATACTCCTTACTTACAGATGTTCTGGGTGCTAATTGATGCTATTAAAGTGAAGAATGCTTGGAAATCAGCTCCCATGTATATGGATGACTGTCTAAATATCCCCAAATCTAATTTATTTTTAGAGTTCAGATTGTTTGATAGAATTTTCTCAAATCATGAGTAGGAATGTCCATTTCCTCTACTCATGCTATTTCTTTGTTTAATGAGAGTTCATGAATGAAAGAGCTTTCTTCAAGTCATTGACACACAGCTGTCTTCTCACTTGAATTATAACTATGTGCATATGTTTGCACCAAGACAAAGGTTACAATGGATAAGGACTAAAAAAATCTTAAACCTGGAAAAACTCATATAAATAAGACACATGTTTAAATGTGCTCCAAGCTAATTCTACAGCATTCACAAAACTTACTGTGCAAGAAATAACTCAGTTGTCTCATATGGCTTCCAGAATTCCTCTCGATTTCCTCCATACCTTCCTGAAAATATGGTGTGTGTATGGGACTAATCAAGAACTTCATATATGTAAGACTATATGCCTAGCTAAGAAATTCTTCTACCATGTCTTTAATTTGATATATCACTTCACAAGAGCAAGCAACAAAAACAAATAAAAAGAACAAACTGCATGCTTTTTAACTGAAATTTTCCAACTTCTACACATCATTCCTGATTTCCTGGAGGCCTAACAAATTCTATTAATGCTCTACACAAATGTATCCGTGGAAAATGTGAACTGATAAATTATTTCAGGTAGTACTGAAAGTTCATTCCAACTCCTTTACATTTTAAATAAAGAAGTGCACAGGATTTTGGAAAGAGTGCTCCCTAACTTTCTAGGATATCAGTCACCCCAATAGGTATGGTTTATTGTAACAGTCACAAGAATTTTGCATGTCTGCAAGATTCTACATCGGTGCCATTGCTCTCTGACACCAATAAAGGATGGTCAGAGGATAAGAGAGCAAGAGACATTTGCTATAGTTTTTCTTCATAGGTTGTCTTTTATTAAAGACAGCTGATAAAACTTTTCAGTACGTTAACAAAGGCAGTCAGCAGCTACCACTGCAATAACATGGGACTTGTAGCACTGTATAACAAATGACACCACCTACTACTTCAGAGACTTGAAAGGAGAAACAGGCCTGCCTTCATTTCCTTCTGGAGACAGATGCTTTACATCAAAAATAGCTGACTGGCATTTCTATGGAGGTTATAAATGCTGTCTTTTATGGTCTATTTGGAATTACTCCCTTTATTAGCATTTTATCGTGGTGTGCTTGTTTCCTTAGTGGTTTTTTGGGGGTGGTGGGGGAAGGTGCTCATGGGGAGGAGGGGAGAAGAATAACAGAGTAGTTAATGAATAATGAAATAACACGAGGCAAGCATTTACTTGCCTGAGGTGTTTTTGGTTTACATTGATGACAGTTTTTTCAAATTTTCCCTAGAGTACCAAAAAAAGGAGAGCACTGGGCCATGCAAAAATATTATCATACAGTTCTCTCTAAAATGAGAGAACTATAGAACCTTCAAATAATTCAAAATCATTCTGAGTAGTATTTCAGGATTACACTAATGTAACTAAGTATTGGACCCATAAACAGAATCAATCTTAATGACATGGAAGATGAACTGCCTCCTTGTTTGTCATCTCTGGCTCCACACACAGAAAGTGCCATAGCAGAAGTACAGCCCCAAACATAAGATAATTTTACTCCTACGTGGCCTCAGAAGTTACGGAGAGACAAACAAATACAGAAACACTTAGCCTAGCACAAATATACCATGGCAGACAAGTATGAACAAACATCAGTCCAAACACAAGCAAGGAAATCTGAAATTGTTTTCCTCAAAGTTCTGCTAACAGATGACCTTCTCTGCTCAACACCACAGAGACCAGGGCAGTAGATTCTGAGATGACAGTGCATTTTGTTGATGCCGGGGAACTTGTAAGGGAATTTTTACTCCAGTAGAATCACAAGTGCAAGATACTTCTCAATTACACATTTTAAAAAGACACTGAAAAGATGTTGCCAAAATCCATCTTGCTCTTAAGGAATTACTGCTCTGTGTGATATTGTAGATGTTTCAAAACAACCCCAGGACTGTAGAATGAATACTGTTATAAGCATGGCCAACCTACCAGAAACACAGAAGCTGTGTATTGTTTTAATAAAGTCCAATTAAGGACACTTATTCTTTTACGGGTTCCTTTTGAATTAAGTCCATACTTCCAGAAGGACACAAAATATCAATCACAAATGAATATTTCATACCAGTACTTCTAGTTCAAAAGGGGTGAAGAATTCAGATATTTCTCTTTGATAACCAAAGACACTTAGGTGGTACATTGACTGAGTAGTCAAACAGTGTATTAGTTGCACAATGGCTCACCAGGCATGAGAGAAAAGCACAGGGGACTGCTGCATCTGATCAGTGGCCACTAAGTAATATGCTGTCATGCCCTTTTTTATCCTTCTACAGTGATGGCAAAAATTTTCTCTTGAACTGTTATTACAGATGTTATTGCTACAGCACAGCACAGTATTTTCCAAAACAATCAAAATGTCTACAGCTCTTTTTTTATCACTAAAGATAACTGTAGACAACAGAATCATTTCAGGTGTGGCACTTGCTTTTGACAGATACCACAACTTTGGAGAAAAACCACGACCTTGGAGTTGCTCAAGGTGGAAACATGTTACTTTAAAGCATGGTGTGGGCAGAACAGGTAGAAGGAGAAGCAGGGGAGGGGCATGCAGCAAGATGATTGCTGCCAACTGGATCTTACTCTCCAATGTAATACATTGACAACACTGTAAATTCATCAGTGGCACATGGAAGCAGACCTTTTTATAGGAGTGATCTGGTGTTCCCAGATAAACCAAGTGGCAGTTATGGAGAGAGACTCATGTTTCTGCCTGGTTCTCTACACTATAAGGCTTCTAAAGAACTGCAGTTTGCATATGCTGTGTCTGGTATTTTGTCCCAAACAGCACATGAACCACAACTAAGACACTGATCTCCAGTAAGCTGTCTAAGACAACAAAAATCAGTTGTCTAGGTACTAATAATTTGGTGCAAAAAACATTCTGGATCAAGATGACAGGATGTATGTCAAAGTACTATAGATCAGACAGAATAAAAAAGCTAAAATTCAAAGTTGAAAGGGATTTCCTGTGTCATCATCCCAGACAGCAAAACATTCAGTTCTGCTGGAAAACAAATAAACAAAAAAATCAGCATCTTTGCAAGCTCTTACAATGGAAAAATGCTCTGCAACTGTTCCTCTACAATAGCTAAGTAGCTAAGTACATCACTTAAATTGCAAATCTGCTTATGAACAATTTTAGTAAGTATGCTTTTGTGTCAAAAACAGTTTTCAGTTTAAACACTTAAGAGGGGAAATGGACAGGAAAACATTTACCCTGCCAGTACTAATTTGAACACAGAGCACAGTTTCCACTGTTGTATTAGTCAGAAAAGGATCTAAACATCTCTGCTGCAAAGGGAACCTGTGTCCCTCTCTAATTACCTTAAGAATGACTAACATAAATAGCTATATAAAGCTAAATAACAACAAGCCAAGGCTCTAGAGGGGAGTGGATCCTTGGATTCAGTCATCATCTTTAAGAGTAGTATGTTGTTAACACCGAATAGAGAATAACCTTACCTATTATTTACTAATATGTCATTAAACTGGAAGAGACCTCATTTATTGTTCACCAAACGAACCAATTATTGACTTCCAGGGAAGGTGAACACCCTGCAAAAAAAAAAAGGGCCTCCAAAGAAATAATATATAAATAAATGAATGAATAAATAAAAAGATTTAAAAAAGTAAATAGGAATAAAATAGTTTTTGTTGAATACTATTTATATATAGTCTCAGGTTAGGATAATATATCAAGCTAGTAAGACAGAAGAACAGAATTAATTAATACCTTAACACCTGATGCTACTACAAAAACATTAGTTTATGCATACCTTTTAAAATTTTCTTTATTCTTTTATATTTTAATATTCTCATCTGGACACCTAAAGCAGGTGCCACTTTAACCTGCCTGGTGAAAGGAGGATATACATGGAAATTGTAAGCATCTAACCTTGTGTATTTTGAAACACTGGAGACTCTCCCATCTCAAACTGCAAACTACATGATATGTGCATTTAAAGCCAGAAGGAAGGGTTTCTCACCATTTTTTTCCTATTTATGGATGACAGATGTGGGAGTCTTCATCCACAAGTATACCATGAAATTACTCAGTTTGCTTGTAGATTGAGACATCAGCATCATTAAGGACACCCACAGCTGTGACTTAGCATAGGAAGGAAGCAGCAAGCAGTCTACTTTGTTTCTCAAATTATCACATCAATAGGGGACATTTTACTACCAATGTTCTCCAGCCAGTGGAGACTTTTTCCTTAACATCTTGTTCATCTCAACCCTCAGAGACTGCTCAGCATATTATAAACATAATTATCTAAAACCAAACAAGCATATATGGATATGTTACATCTTGATGCTGGAAAACCATCTACCACTGGCCTTTATGCAAGTTCAGGGTATGCCAGTTTATGTATCAGCAAGTTAACAAAAGCATGTTAAAGGCTGAGGATGATAACAACAGCTGAAAACATCCTACAAAAATGTACTAATTTCTCATATGTACTTAATGTACTCGTAATTTCTGTGTATCTAGACATTTTTTCCAAATGGTCATGCAACAATTGCTTTGGTTTATGGTTAAGAAGGCTCCCAGTAATCACTCAGTTTATATGGAAACTGTGATGGACATTTTTAGATAACATACTTGTATTACCATAATAAAAGCTAAAGAGGAACATACGTTATGAGCATTTCATATTATGGTTGTATTAAAAAAAAAAAAAAAAGCAACACTTTCCAGACCTCAAAGTGTTTCTAATTAAGCTTCTTTGCTTCCCAGCTCAAATGTTGTCATCAGTATAGAATAGGATAATCTTATTCATTTTTCCTCACACTTTAGGATTCCATTTAAAACAAAAAAAATCAAATTATTTAATTTTTGTTTATAGAAATCCAACTGTGCTCTAATGTCTGCAATGTGACGATTTTAATATATAGCTATGATTATGTTATAAAATATTTAAGAACTTATTTACCTTATCCAACACAAATATGCTGCATACTAAGTTTCAAGCAAATGAGAAACTTGGTGAACAGAAATGTCATCTGTACTATGATAATGACAAACAAAAATTGCTCAAAATTTTTCAGTAACAGAATTTTGTCCTATTAAGACAAAGTAAATTTATTAAAATGAAAATAAATGTGAGTAAATGTATTTTTGCATGCATTTTCTTTCTAAACCTTGGAAATCAGAAAATCAAATGGCTTCATGTTGCTGCCTAAAGATAACGCACACTTTTAACTTAAAAGAAACGTAAAATGTTAAAAAAAACCCGAACTACTTCACCCAGAAGCTCACATGCAGGGCTGATTAGAATAGCTGTCCACATTAACACAATCAAAACTGGCTAATCTTCAGAGAAAACTAATGTATAGATCATCGGAGTTTTTAATCACAATTATACTCACAATACTAGCATTAAAACATGTCCATTTTTCTCAAATAAATAAAATGTCATTAGAAAATAAAAGTGTCTGCTGAGAATGAATGCATCATCCACTTATTTTTGCCCAGATACTTATCAAATACATCAATACACAGAGAAGTTTGTATAGCTCTTCCAAGATGCTGGTAACAGGCATATTGCATTAGAGTTTCTATTTTTGAGTAGAACAGACAACAACTGCAGTTTCAGAAAGAAGTAGTGTTGATTTCTAGTCTTGAAAATTTCTTTATATTCTAGTTAGGGGAATCTCAGTATCATGAGATTTCCAGTATTTCAACTCAAATGTTCAGTTGAACGTTAAATTTCCAACAAGCCTTTGCACCTTTGGCTGGCAACTGTAGTCAGCCGAATTAAATGCTTGAGAAATAGATTAAAATTGGTATAACTGTATGTTTTCCCAAACTATTTAGGTATTTGTAGTTACAAGGCATTGATTTCAGGCACATTGTGTAAACCATTATGCAACTTGACACACTTGCTCTGAGCACAAAGAATGATGATTTTGTTCATTTTTTAAGGCTTCCATCATGCACAGTCATTACTAAGACAGCCCACAGACGAAGTGTGCTGTTAGAGCATTACAAAAAGAAAAACCTAGAAGATTTTGAGGCATCGCATGTTGTTTTGGGATGAATTTCAGCCATTATCCCCCCTCTCCATTGAAATGCTTTCTGTTGGCTAACTTTCCCTAGACAACAGAACCAATCATTATTCCTCTATTGATAATAATCTCCCTGGCAGGGAAGGACAATGGATGTCTATCACATGAAGTGACACAATTTCCATATTAACATGGTTTATCAATAGTAGCTGAAGGTATTTTCAAATTGGTTGAAAACATAACAGTAGCACATGGAAATGTTACCAAAACAATTTTGAAAATAAAAAATAACTACATAACTTTGTGAATAAATAAAAAAAAATCTTGAGATGACATATCAATTAAAGAACTACAGTTTCATTACAGAGCAGGTACAACTGAAAACACTTTAAAAAGTCTTGCTCATAAATATTTTCTTTTCTCAAATTCCAACATGGAAGCCCAAGAGTATTTGCATGTCAATCTTTTTTTCTTCCCTTTTGTCCTTTTCATCTGGCTCCTATCACTACCATGCTTCTTACCTAATGCAATAAGGTTATGCCCACACTTGTCTTGAATTTGAATTTTACCCACAGAATTATAAGGGCAGCTGAGAAGAGAGGCAAATACTAGAGGTCCTTTGCAAAATGCTGAATTACAGTGTTCTGTGTAATTAATAAAAAATCATACCTTACTTTTTGGCAGCCAGTAACTTGCAGGTGTTCCCTATACAGTATTTAGCAATTAAATGCACAGTACATATTAAAATTATTAACTTCCACAGTAAGTGCACGGATTTCATTTTTATTCTTATAGCTTAAAGATTTCAGGGCTGCAGTTTTAGTCTTTTGATCACTAATAGTAAGACAACTGGACACTAATTGCTCACTAGGCTTTTACAAGGTTGTGAGTTCTGAAAAAATAAAATTACTTGCAGCTAGGGTAGCCTTATTTACCACACCTGAATAGTGACATGTGTTTACAGTAATTAATATCAATAACAGCAAGACATGTTCAGTGGTAATGTACACATTCTACTCTGAAAGACTGCACTTGATGCAGCATATGCTGACAAATGCTGTTTATCAAACAGAAGTTTTCTGAATTTGTCAAACTAAGGTTTTAAGAAATGGACACAGGAAGCAACAATTTGAATAATATTTTTCTTTTTTAAAAGAGTTTAATTCATTATTTCTGAAGGCACAAGAGGACAATTAATATTTTTAGGACTAGCACTAAGAAATCAAAGTTCAATTCCTGCCTCTGGACTTCAATGTTAGAAATTATTCAGTGAAAACAGATGCTTGCTCCAAACTGGATCAGAAAAAGCATTCTATGGCTGGAGCAAAGTATAACCCAGAGCCAGTAGAATTGCTATGTAATTCTGTAGTTGATGGCTCAGGTTATTTTGCCTCAATTTTCACTACACATATCACTCATTCTATATGAACACCACAGGATCCCACAGAAACTTAACTTTGGATTCTACCACCAAACTCTCTGTTCAAGACCATTTTTCCACCCAAACCAAGAAATTTGTCTCCTGTGAAATTTCCATGATCTCTGTTCAGAGAGAATTTTCTTCCTCTATTGTGGGTAAAACATTATATTTGTGAACTAATTAGCAAAAAACTCTTATCAATGCAGCTATCTGAACAGAATTTTCCAAAAAGAATTAATAAAGGATCATGTATTGATCTTTCAAAAATTACAGAAAATGTCTAATAACTTTACGTGTATTTAAATGCAGTCAGAATATGAAAAAATGAAGTAGAACTACTGCGTTGCAATAAAACTCCACCAAATAACTCCACCATAAATATATTAATCTTTCGCCCCCACAGAATCTAAGAGACATACAGCAAATCTTCCTATGGAATTCAATCTAGAGGTTTTATTGTGGATTTTATTTACTGTTGCTGTTTTATTGCAAAAAGTTTATACTTTCTTTCATGCTGTAATTGTTTGCAATGAGCTTGAGGCAACCAGATGTTGAGGCAACTGGCACTGTTACAAACCCTAATGTCAGGTTAAAGTTATTTATTGTTAAGGAAGACAATCCCTACTGGAACACCTGAAGAATTAGTAAAACTCCCTCATCTTAGTAATAAAGCTGTTCATTGTACACATTACATTTCAATAGGGTAGGTACACTGGAATGCACATTTGCTCTCCAGTAAAACTAACCGTGGTAAACACAATCATGTGAATGCAAAATGAAGCATCAATCACAACCAATAAACAGTGGGGTTCAGACAGTCTCAAAAAGGGACTGTTCTTTGGGGGAAACAAGCAGCCATCCATCCCCTCCCCACTGCATCTCTTATTTGCAGGCATCTGATCTCTAGCCTAACTTTCCAAGGCAAAAATACATTCAAACTGATACTGAAGTTACTCTAAAAAATAAATTTCAAGCAAATTAATTCATACAGACACCTGCCACCCATTCCCTTCCTAGCAGTCTGCAAACGTACAGTTCTTCTCAGATCTCACACCAAAACCAGCCTCGGTACAGGGCATTTCTCCTCTATACACAAAATTACATTAAACCCAAAGGTGTGGGTGGGGGAGAACACCAGTTGCAGCAAAAAAAAAATCTAATAGGATATGCCAATACACAACTAAAAATCATCCCTAGAATGAGAAATACATCAGAACTACAGATCAGCAAGAAAATTAGGAAGTTATTTATTGCAAAACATCCTAATGAGAATGTACAGTTGTTGGGTTTATTTAATGGGCATTAAACCCACTTTCTTATGAGTTCTAATTGCACAACAAATGCATTGTATTGTTTCTAGAATCAGCACTAGAACACTCTATTAGAAACAATCTTGCTGGATTCTTTTTTAATTGAGTTCAAACAGATGGTTTAATCTCCGAAATGCTAATCTACTGGTGTGAGTTCTCTATCTCATGGCACTTTATTCCTGATTGACATCAAGGGCTACATTTACCAGGCAAAGGCAATCTTGCTCTCTCCAGGAAGTGATGCAGGCAGCACAGTATCCCCTGCCATATTACAATCAGACTTACTGTAAATCACAATCTAGTGCATAAATCTATCCATGATGCGTCATCTTTGATTCCACAATTTCAGCAGAGAGACTACATCTTTACAAACTACTACCTCTCATCATCTCAAAGCATAATGATTCATTTTATTTAATTCAGTAGTACAAATCTAGACTATCAGCTTCTTATTAATTAGTTCCAAAAACCTTTTTGAATTATTCAATAAATGAACATCACAGGTTTTTTTCTGAACATTTGCAGGTTTTTTTCATTCTTGAAGAGTAAGCACAGGGAAAAAACAATCTCTGTCTACAAAGATGTGGATGAAAAACACTAAAATGCTAGATGAAACAAATCTGCACTCCAAGAGACAGGCCCAGCTGACTTCACATCTTGTTCTTCCTCAAGCAATTTTGATGCTGGTCTGAACATATCTATACATGAGATAAAGACTTCAGATTCACATAATGAAAAAATATATGTATAAAAAAGTGAAATTTCATTCAAGGTAACTGAGGTGCAGTCCTACAACATTTCTATATCAAGATCTTGACAATTAAATAGCTCAAGTATTATTTGGTATGAGAATGCCTTCACTTTGGAGAACTTATGAGCTTTCCATGGAGAATTACATCATCCAATGGTATTGGAAGAACAAGGGTAGGTGCATGGAGAGAAAACAGAATCTATAAATTAATACTTCCCTGATTAACTTCTTGAGAAACATACTAAACCAATAATAATATGTATCATTTTTGTGAAAACACTGTCTTTTTTTTTTGGAAATTTAGTCACATAACATTTGGACCCTGGGGGCAACGGAGCCAACAATGGAAAATGGGTGCATAAACCAAAATAACCTGGGGTACTTTTGTTTCTTTTGTGAAGAAAAGACTCTATTAGCATCTCCAAGCAGCACAAGGGCTTGCCATCAGACATACTGAAAACCTGGTATGACCTACGTGCTAAGTGAATAGCGAATGAATTATCAGAGAGTTTCTTTCTCCCAAATTACACATTTAGCACAAAATTACTGTTTCAGCAGTTCTTGGAAAGAGTAATTGATTATTTAATGAAGTTCTAAGGGTTAAATAAATTAGACAAGAGGAGTTAGTCTATAGGTGCCTATTTCCACCATTTGTTTTCCCATTAAGTAAAAGCATGTCTGTACATTTTATTGTTCATGAATGACTTGGAAAAAACATTATGTCAATAATTAGCTGTAGAAGGACTAATATTTATGGGAAATTTGTAAACATTTTCATAGCTAAAAATGAAATGAAAAACACTCTGAATTACCATGACAATGAGTTTCTGGCTTACTTTTACCAAGTGTTTTTATGCAGCTTACTGCTTGGAAAACTTTAAGCTAAGGAGAGCTCATAAGCTGCTTGCATAATTTCACTTGAAATCAGAATCTACAGAGTCCAATTTATCTCTCATATGCAGGAGAAACAGAAGCAACTCTAAACAAGTCAATGGTGGTACTGCAATGCAATATCTGTATAAGCAGAAGAAATTCAAATGTATTTTCATTTCAGTCATTTAGAACTTGCACAGACAAAATAGTTCTGTATTGATTAGAATATCAATGTACAACAAATTATTCTAGATGGGAAATAAATAGCAACTTAAAGGCATTTTAATTCAATTTCAAAGCTCACAAATTACACTGAGCAAGCCAATTGATCCCAGACATTTGCATGTTTAACTGCTTGTGTAATCAGGAGAGTACAAATCAACTCCCCATAACCTCTCATGAAATTGAAGATGAGAACTGTAATGACATGATTTCCAGCTTGCTCCTCCGCATCTTACACGAAGATGGATCACAATATTGAGAACTAGATTTAAGTATTCCATAATTGCCCAAAAGCACATTCGATCTTTGCTTTTACAGAGCTGCTACAATGCAGGAGAAAACACATGTAGGATTTTCTGGGATAAGGCAATAAATATTTTCATGTATTTCCCAAAGGAAATTCAGTGTTTTCCACAGCTAAGTAAATCGGTTTTCAAATTATATAACTCATCCTGATATTGTACTTCAATATTACAGGTAAATATCCCCATTCCAATAGCCTGTATTCTTTCTTTGGCCCCTGATGGAGATCACAGAGATGAAAAACACTATATGAGGCTTTTTGGTTTTTCTGCTGTATTTTTTTAAGGTGGGAGACACTAATATCTGCTGAAGTAGGAATACTTTAGGATTCAGAGCAACAGCCTGTACAGAAGCCTGTCTTGAAGCTGACAATTGTGCACAAAAAAAACCCCAAATGTGTCTTAAAAATATTTCAAAGGGCCGTGAACAAATATAATTGCAAATATAGAAAGAAATTGTTTTGTTCGAAAGAATAAACACTGTTTTCCCCCAATAGTGGGATGTAAATAATAGATCTGCCTTGGACTAAGCTTCAGACAAGAAGGACCTGAATGGGGTGAAGCAAAACAACAAAAGAAAATTGAGTTGGGGACTAATTATAGTTTTAAAAGCTCAGGAGGAGCAGAGATACTTTGTGCATGGATAAACTCCTTGCATGGGGAAGTATTGCTATTTCTGTGCAAACACTGAAGAGTCTCTCTACCTAAAATGAAAGGAAGCTTGCCTTCATTTAATATTCATTTTCTTGAATTTTTCCATTCTGCACAACCTTTAGGCTAGGTCACCCTTGTGCTATGCAGACTGAAAAATGTCACAGCTATTCTGATATCAAATCTCAGAGTCATTTTTTATGTTTCAACAGGGAAAATCTAACCAATTTACAGTAACCAAGAAAGGGCTCTCTTAACCTTTTAAGATCAGAGAGTGATGCCCTCTTTTCCATAAGGGTGTTCCACTATGTCCTCTCCCAGTGGAGCTGATCCATGCCTAAGCATCCCACCCCTGTATCTCTCTGAAGTCAAGCTATCAAAAACATGTCATCTGGAAATATAGTTCACATCAGTCATGCCTATTCTTTTTATTAGGATGCCACAGTACTTGTTTTAGTCCCTCAAAGTCCTGCATTCCCTATAATAATTGGTTCAGTCTTCAGCCGGAAGAGAGGAAGAATTGGATCCTGGGAAGTTTTCTTTTTCCTCACACCTTCAACAGGAGCAAAGAAAGGAGGCATTTTCAGGAGGCCAAGAGCATTGCTGGGCTGGAAGGAATCCACAGCTATTCATCTTATTGAGGCAGAAAGTTTGGCACACACTGAGGAAGCCTTAACCAATGCAAGGCTTAGCAGCAGCTGGTGCTAGCAGTAGGAAGATGTGCAGCCCTGACACAGGGCAGGAGAAGCTGGGAGCGTCTCAGAGGGCACACGGGCAGTCAACAGAAGCTCCTTCTGTTCCACAAGGCCCACTTTTCAACTTTCAGTATAGGCAAACAACTGAACAGATCAATCTGCTGGATGCTAACTACTTAAAAATACAGCTTTGTGGTCATGCCATAGCACCAGTAGATAGAGATAAAATACTACCATGTGTTCATTATTTTGAACAAAGAAGTAAACAGGCAAAACAACACTTTAAAACAAGGATTTGCAGCTGGAAATTGTGATGCTTCACTGGCAATAATACATAGTGTTAAAACCATATATGTACTGTTTCTCTAAGGAAATAATGTCAGCTTTATCTGTACTATGCTCCAGAAATCAGGAGTATGGATGGCAAGGCACTTAAATTGCATTTGGATAACAGGCACTAGGTAGACCTGCTCAAAAGAGCTGCAGGAGCAACAGATACATTACTGGTGAGGAATCTGCTATATCTCTGGAGCAGGGTGACAATGACACTGATTGGATCCAGTGTAGCCAGTTCTTTGGTCAGCTGGGGGTCAGCTGCAGACAATGCAAGAATTGCTGTTAACCCATCCATTACTCCCATCAGCAGCAGATTTAACATAGCAGAAGTACAGAAAATTCTCCCTGGCAGTAACAGGACATGTCCTTAACAAAGCTGGCAAAATGCATTAGTTTTTTTCCTCACAATTACTCCAAACCCGGTAAAGCTACAAGAGGCAATTACTGAATTTTCATGAGAAAACCAAATAGGAAAATTTGACACAGAAATATTGAAGGAAAACATATATAATAAAGCAGATCTTGATTACAGATGTTTCAAGACAAAAATGTTACATTCATTTTTTTGAAGATGTATGTACTATTGGAAGTATTTCTTTTTAGAAGTCCTGCCATGAATAAACCCCATGCATTATGAACACTTTCCCTAAGAAGGCAGTGAAAGCCTGTTATCTCTAAGGTGCCTATGAAATTACAGTCAATTATGTAGAAATCACCAGCATTCTTCTTTCACCAGTTAGACAGCCTGAGGTAGAGCTTATTGCAAGCTTGGAGCCCTTGGCATGAAATCTGCACTCCAGAATTGGGAAAAAAAAATTCACTTGTAGAAACTGCTTTTTAATATGATATTGTGTTAACTGATTACATAAGCCCTTCAATTCAAAAAATGGTTTAGTCCCCCACATCATGATTAAACCATCTAGTGGAAATTGTATTTATTTTGCTTATAGGTACATTTCTCCTTTCCCCCTCACTCTGTGTGTGTGTCTTTATGTATGTTGTTACAGTAAGACATTTAATCAAGCCCTTTTGAAGTGGTAGAGTGGAAACAGCTGTATCTGACAATGTGCTGATGACATGGGGCTTAAAGCTGTCATGAGCTCCAGATTGCAAGCAGCACTAATATGTGGTTGGGATGGTAGTGACTTGCAGGTCACGGCACCTCCTTGAGGAATGCTCCTAAGCCAATCAGCTCAAGGTGGTGGCTCAAAGTCTTAAGGCTCTGGTGAGCTCTCTTTCATTTAATACTCTTGAGGTCACACTTCAAAGTGCCCTTTCTTCTCAAAAGCCATTGGCCATATGTGGGGGTTCTAGAGCAGCTTTTTAAAGACTGGCTGCTTCAGGCTCAGACTTAAAAAATTAGAAACGCAGCTCTATTACACAAATGATATCTTAGAAGCTGAGCAAAGGCCGAAGCTTAAGTCGGTATCTCACATTCTTGTAAAGAATGACAATTTAAAGAGAGTTCCCGGATCACTGATTTTTCCACAACAAAGCAAGCTTAAAGCTCACATTTTAGAGTGCCTAACAACTTGTTAAAACAATTTCCTGGTTTGTGAGGATTACAATATGTAGGGCACCCAGAAATCATCTCTGAATACAGCTTTTCTTCAGCAATACTCACACTCAGAATAATTACTGTATAAATGAAACTTACGTTTCATTTCTTCGTGCAACTGAATTTGTTAAAATTAGACTAATGTGATTAATGTACACTCAAGCCAGCATTGCTAAAGCAAACACATATGTGTTTCTCACTGAGAAGGCTCTACAATGATTTTGTTTTGATTTGATCATTGTACAACACACAATGCAGTAACGTATTTTCTGGAAAGCATTCATAAAGACGAAGGGGCTAGGGAGGCTAATCTCTGTAAGTTACCTAAAGAGTTCAAGGAAGAAAAGACAGTCCTGTAAGAAATAATTAATTGCAAATAAAAGGTTTGTTTTCTGAACTGCTTCCTGGATTCCTCTCTACCCCTTGGCTGTCCAGGGGAAGTTGACTCTCTGAAACCTAAAATAGACATAACCTTGAGAATGCTTGCTTCTTCAGTAAAGACAAATTGTTCCCATCTTAAAAGCAGCAGTGTGTTCTACAGAAAATACTGCTATTCTGAAATTTGTCTGGAAATTACTTTCATGGAGGATAAAACCAACCTACTGCAAATAAGGCCAATTGTCAACATTATTAAGAGAACAGCTAGGTCTGTATCTCCAACAATAATACAGCCAGGCTTGTTTTTAATTTGCACCCAAGCTCCTTTTCAGCTGGTGCAGCTATTGTACCAAAGTGTCTTAATTCTTTTACCATCTGCAGACAGAATGTGTATCCAAAAGCAAAGATGGCATTCCAGATGTGGATATACACTTTAACGCACCTTTGCTGGATTCAGTCATTCCTTTACTGAGTATAGTTTTCTTGGAAATACTTTATTCATTGTAATAAGGCTTGTCACAAAAAAAAAAATTGTATTCTCAGACCTCTCAGAATCAGTTCAGCGATGAATGAATCACCCCCAATATAGCAAAAATAAAATCTTTTAATGTTTGCTTTCTTAAAAACAATAGGCTGCAAGTTTCAGAGAAGTTACATTTTCTGTAACCAAGTACTGTGTTTCTGGCAATGTTTTTAGCCGTCTTAGTCACAACCTTTGTAAAAATGGATTAGTTGAATGAGAATGTGACTCAGACATGCAGGCATATTGGTTGCTCTCTCTTGTTCTCCCATTCTGAGACACTGAAATAAAAGGGCTTGTCTAGGAGACAAATGCAAGAGTGGAGACCGTTGTCTGGAAAAAGCACTAAAATAGCCAATTAAGTATCTCTGAAAGTAGTAACTCAGATGGCCATTTAAACTGGACATGGATGTAGAAAAGCTCAGCAGAGCAGTTTCTGGATCCAAAGGGCTTATACATTAGGCAGCAGATGAGGAACTGTGCATACAGTACTGCTTCAATACAAAAGCAACAGGAATGGTTGAGAAACCAAAGAAAGGGACGCAAAAGGAAAACGAAGAGAGAATGCTGAGAACAAAACTGTGTCATGATAGCTAAATGAGCATAAAAAATTCACTAACAATCAGTAAAAGATTGAGTTTACAGTATTACTAAAATCTCTTATTGCTCTTAAGGACTGTATCTTATAGTAGCAATATTAGAGATATACAATATGTTATATTAGTAAAGACATGGATGCAAGAGAGTGGAAATCCGAGTTTTGTTTCAGGCTGTGCTAGCTGAAAATCTCTCAGGACCTAGGCATTGGTCTAATTCTAAAGAATAACTGATAATTTAATTGTCTTGGAACAGTGAAAGAAGGAACTTGATAACAATGAAATGGATCTTCAGCTTGGGATCTGGCCAAGTGACTGGGGAACCAAAGGAAAAAAGTCATATTGAAAAAAAGCAGAGAGCCAGTTTACTTGGGATACTGCTCCCTAATTCACTCATGTCGAACAGTACTGTTTAAAGCACCAGAAGAAGGAAGATTCTTGTTAAACAGAAACTTTCAGCACCTAATTATACTAGTAACAAGGCTGATCCACTGCACAGAATGAGACTTCAATGCTGTCACAATATTCTCACTGAGAGGCAATCTGGGGACAGACCTCTTAGCAGCTAAACAGGTGCACACAAATATACATATAGATATGTGTATACATACATGGAATGGTAGGAATCTGTATATTACATCACATGAATACATCTAGTATTTTGAATTTTCTGTCAAGAAATGTTTCTAGACCATTAAAGATGAATACAAAAAATAAAACAAAAATCCTTCAAGCACTTATTCTGCCTAAGGATATCAGTTAGACTCACATAATTTTGCTGATCCTTCATAGTCGTAAGACAGTGAGAAGATACACAGGCCATATACAAAACAACAAAATCAACTGTGGGCATTTTCAGGCTGTGAGGATGGTTCCTACACAGCTCTGGACTGGATCACTGCAGTCTCTAAGACAATACCTGGACACACTCTAAGCAGCTGGTTCAGTCAGCACTAGAGAATAGTTCTGGGCACATTTAATTTATCGGTACAGATGGAGCCATGAAGTACACAGTTCTTCACTAATTCGCATTCCATGCTCCTTTGGAAAGATTGGGAGCTTCTGTCTTACCATGTATGCATTAAACTGCTTACTACCAAGTAAGCCATCCTCAAGTGAATTCTTTTCCTCCCAGTCTGAAACTATTACAGTAAATTTGAGAGTTAATAACAGTAAGAAAGATATGTTTGACTACTTCTGGTTTTGTTTACATTTTTGAGAAATACCCCTATAAAGTCATCAGACAGTTGATAATGGCTGTGAAAATGGATACGATATTCCCACTCTTAACCAATAAAATAGTCTTAAAAACCATAGGCACACCATGCTGAGCTACAAAATTAAACTATCATCTTGAATATAAAAGTGAAATTATCTTTTGAAGAAAGCTGAACACCAGTACCTATTGGATTTTTACTTACAAAAATCAAAGTTAGAAAAAAAATTCTAGAACAAATTGTTTTGATAATCTTATCCTTCAAAAAGGATACTTTGGTCATAATATGTAAAGCTTGTCATCAATAATGAGAAATACCCATTGCTATGAGCTTGCTGTCAGTCACTCCAAAGCTCTCTGAGAAATCTCACACATATAACCATATTTATATAGGGTTATACACAATAAACTTATTTCTGAGTTTCTGAGAAGCATTTTGAGCATACAATGAACCACAGAAAAGAAGAATTGTACCAATTTGCAGACAGCTGAGAGAATCCTTTCAACATTAAGGCATCCTCTCAGAAAAAAAATGAGGCAAAAAAGTCTTGCATCTAAAAGCATTGTGAATCACAAAGTCTTTATTGTTATTTCACAAACTATGAAGCAATGAATTAAGTAGTTTTTTGAGAGTTTTTAAGAGACAGTGTGAAAGTCTGTAATTTCATATGAATACGCCATTATGGGTTTTTTGATTATATTTTGTTAGCTTGTTTTGAGTCTTAGCTGGTGTTGCTTTTGATTCTTAGCTCTGAAAACTCTTTTAAGCCTTTTTTTTTAATTTGGATTTTTCCTTTTTGTTTACTGCATTTGCTGACTTGTATCCTCAAATTTGGCACTACAGAATTCTGTGACAGAAATTTTCCTAGATTTATTGCATAGACAAAATGTTATGTATTTAAAATAAATTCTGCCCCATTTAAATTCATGATTTTTTCCCCACAATGTGACAGCAATTGAAAAGAAATATAATATTAAGGAAAAAATGGTAACTAAAAAATATTTTATTTCTTTAATTCCTGATGCAATGAAAATTGGACATGAGCTTCCCTTTTTAAAAAGCATCTGTCACTTACTCCTACATCTATCTGCTCAATGAATAAGTATTTCTTTGCCAATATACAACTACATCAGAGATAAGTATCTTTAAGTTTGCTGAACAATGTTTGCCAGAAGTTCATGACAGATGAAAATGCATAAATGTATTGTTAAAAATGCCTTTAACAGTAGCTCACAGGATAGCCTTTCATTCTCTTTTACTAGTGAAAAGAGATGGAATAGGAAAAGCTTTCCAAACTTAACACATTTAAACAGATAAATAAATCTAAATCTAGAAGTCTTTTCCGAGTATGTTACCAAAGTAAGACTTATGGCTAGATCACTTCACTGAGGCAATTTGAAAGTGCAGTGATTGGTTTGACAAATGAACAGCTTCATCTGACTACCCAATAATTAACCATTAAAAGAACATATATAACACAGGCTGAGAGATCAAATGCTCCAGCAAGACACAAAGGGTTCAGTACGTAGCACGTTCATCAACTTAAGTAACGGATATCATTAAGAAGGTACTTACATTAGGTCTTAATCCTGCTGCCATTTCATAGTACTTCTCAGCCTCTTCATTAAGACTGGCTTGTCTATCAGGATGGAAAAGAACAACACAGTTACACCTCATTTTCCTCAGGTTAAAATGAAACCATACCTACAGTAGCTAAAAACTAAACACTGCAACTACTCCCTGCTGTTTAAAGATATTACCCTAACAAATGTACAAAACATGTAAACCTAGAAGTTTTCTTATAGTTAAGAATGTCCATTAATACAGCTCCATTTTCTTTTTAGTTCTGAAATTATATTAGTACATAATGGAAAGAAACACTGAAGGCTGAACACAGAAGAAAACATGGCTCATTTTTTTTAATCAGACATACTTTAAATTCTGAAACTGTACAATATGTACAATACAATAATGTAGTTTCTCACTTTGTGCCTTCCTAAACCACTATAATTCCAGTAAAAAAAAAAAGGAAAATAGTAGGGAGCATAAAGATTTCTGAAAACTAGGTTTCTGTGATTGAGGGAATTCGTTCAGAAAGGAGTTCTGATTTCAACATTCACTCACATCATTCTGAGAAGGGATTTAAACGTAGATCTCATATCCCAAGAGAGTAAGATGAGTTTCTGGGTACCTGAAGCAACATCATCTTAACACTTTTTCTTCTCCTTACTACTATTGTCAGCATCTACATGGTCCTAGTAGTTGAGGTTTTATTTCTTCTCCTGAGTTTCTAGTTTAATGTCTTCAAACAAAAATACAGTATGTTGCCAAAGAAATCAAAACATGTTTTTGTCTCAACAGGCCCTTTTTATCTCTTCTCTCAAATTCCTCTCTTCTCCTTTTGTGTCCACCTTCTTAATTTCCCCTAACTGTTCATTTTGGCTACTGGTCCAGTGAATATCAGTTGATCACATACATGTCAAGAGAAAGGTGGTAAATCTGTAAGAATAGCCAAGTAGGACTCTCAGGTGGGCTACTTATCTTCTACTAAAGTTATTTGCTATTTTCCTATGAAGAGTTAAATCCTTTCATAGGAGAGTTAGGACAAGAGATCTTCAGCATATTTGTGTTTGTTATGTGATTACAGATGCATTCCTGTGATACAAAATAGAAACATTAGAAAACAAGGATAGGACTGTGTAGGGTTGGCTATTTGATTTCTTTTTTCCTTTTTTTCTGCTTTTGTGAACAGTTACTAGTTCAAAAAGTATCAATCAACTGCGCCCTTGTATCTGGAGATTTTACCTTGTTCATTACATGAGCCTTTACATGCTTTGTAATCAAATTGTGTTCTAATTTTGTTTCTGTCCACCCAGATTTTAAACATTAGCCACATAATACACAATAGGCAATTAATCCCAATCACCACATTTTGACAGCTATTGGTCTTGGGAGGAGAAAGGGAGAAAAAATAATCCCTTTGAAGTTTCTCACATAATTCCTGTGCAAGCTGAAACCACTTCATGACTAACAATTTGCTAAATAGAACCTGGTTTATACCTGTTAACTGTTTTAAATTACTTTGCACATGTATCATTGACTCAGTGGTTGCAGTGGTTAGAAATGATTGAATGTCTAAAAATATAAATTCAACCTGCTTCTGAATCACTCCTGCTGGGCATCAGTAGCACTTGAAATGATTGCAAAAAAAAGTAATCTCATACTTAGGAATTTCAGTATTTACAGCAAGGCACTATAAAATGAAACATGTTACAGAGTTGGGGTTTTTTTCCTGTTTGCACAAAACTGTCAGGATACAACTCACTTCTGAAAGTGGTGAAATAGCATACAATAAACAAGGTGCCTTACCCAGGAGGCAAATACAAATGGTACACTTCACCTCCAAGAAGAGTTGCTGGCATGTGAGTGTGGAACACATTAAAATCCTGTCCTCCTTTTAGGCCAGTGGAAATACATGGATCTCTTTCCTGCCACGTGTACATCTTGAAACATGGATCATTCATTGCTAAGTTGAAATCAGTTTGAATATATAGTTCTCCATTAAAAACAGTTTACAGAAATGAATGCACAACACAGTAACCTGATCAGGAAAATGCCACTTCAATTTTTGAGGCATTCCCCAACAGTTCCTTTAGTTAAGATGCTGCAGAATTCTGGTTCCCATTTTCACTGCAAATCTAAGCTAGAAATTAATTATGTTAAGCCCTGAAACAGCTTTCCCTTGAGAAAAATTAAAGGCACAGAGGTAGGAAATTGCAGTAACCCTATGCCACTGAGCAGTAAAGAGCTCTGGATCAACGTCAAATAATGGAATGACACTATTAAAAGTAACATAAGTCACATTAGAGTAAAATATTAGAAAAAATGTTGATAATAAAACAGAGAGGAAGGAAAGGGAGCAAAGAGAGGTTCAGAAGAGAGTCTTTTTCATAGTTATGAGCTATATTTTAACCTCTATCCTAAATCTTTTCATGAGGACTGACCTTGAAAACACATCTGATTTTCCCCACTAAAAACTAGCACCCAATCTCATTTTAAGGGAAAAAATGTTTCCACTTTTTATTCTCTCATATCTCTTAACCCAAGCTTCCAGACCAACCAATTCCCCATATTTAGTTCCAGCTGACTGACAGTGACACCTAATAAATGTGCTTGACAACACATCACTCTTAGATTCTCCTGACACCCAGCTATAATCATTTTGCATTAATTTTGAATTTTTACATTGCTACTGGAAAAAATACTGTTTTAAGAGAAAAACACCACCAATGCTGACTGGTTTTGATACATGTGAGTGGGAAAGGGTTAGTTTTAACCTGCCTGCAGCTTGGTACAAGGCTTCAGACTGTTGATTTTTACAGTAAAATCATGGATGTCAGCACACCTACAAAAAATTTTCCTCAGTGATTCCTATTTTAAAATGCTGAATGTTGATACTTGGCATTATTAATGGACCTTTTTGTGTAACAACAGAATTATAATCAGGTTTTATAATTAGCTGCTCTGTTGCAATGAACCCTTCATTCACATTTTTCTGTTTTAAAAAATTATATAGACTATATGTTTTGTCATACATACCTATATATTTAAGCACATAGATAATAATTAAAGAATGAATATAATCTGTTCAGACAATAACACAGGGTTAAGTTGTGCCTATGATACTGTATCAGCAATTACACTCCATGTTTGGTCAGTGTATTCTGGAGAGCCAAAATACTCTTACAGAAAATCACTGAAAAATGAAGACCATGTCATGTAGTACTGCTCTAATTTAGACTTCTGTTTTCAAACAGCCAATAAATATGCTATAATTTCATGTCATATGAGATTTTCCCAGAACAACCCTCTTACAAAAGCAAGGAAAAATTAATTATTCCTACAAAATGTGCTTTCAAGCAAATAAATCTTTTTCCCAAATTTATTTTCATGTGGAGACAAGGTGGAGTTCTTTTCCTTTTTCAAATTATTATGGCGATGCCGCCACAGTGCCATCCCTCATTCTAAAAATAATCATTCCCTAGCCCACAGGAAACCTTGCTCATGGCAGTTCACCTGGTCTACAAGAGCAAAGTGAACCTTAGCCCTTGTTAACACATGGTTCAGTCACTACAGCCACCGTGCAACATTGCACACACACTTCACTGCTTTGCTGAGAGACTTCAAACTCCTGTAAGCAAGAGCACTGCAAATACTACAAACGTAAAACACATGACCAGATACCATTTTAAGAACCACCCAAACAGCTGCATGACCCTTGAAGAAAGCTGTCTGGAAAACAAATTTGTTGAGAAAATGAATTTTACAGGCAAGTACGATGCAAGTTAAAAGTTACCAGACTGGTGCAAATAAATTAATTGCATTCATCCCACGTCCCACCCCTCTTACAGATGACTTGAATCATCTTGCATTGCACTAACAGGATGCTACAGAAGTCATTTAGGAAAAAGAATTAATAACTGTAATGTAATTAGGAAAGGGGAGGTCTCTCAATAATGCAAACAGAACTAAGTCATTAATTTTTTGACTTCAGATTCAGTCAGAGAGAGGAAATAAGCAATGTGGGAATATCTGAATGGAGGAGCAGAAGTTCTTGTGACTGCTAAACTGAGAACAGGCTATCTACAAATACAGCTACTGCATTTGGACCCAGTTGACAATTCTGTTTCAAGTTTAAGAAAAAGAAAATTAACTTGCAGCACTCCAGTTCAAAATTTTCAGAAGTTGTTAATTTTTATTTAGGTTGCATTTTAATTTTTTTCTCAGCAAGTAAGGGGATTAAAAAAAAAAAGGAAATATTTTAGCACTAGGCTAGAAAAATAAATTGCATTTCAAGAGAATGGTGTGTTTATTTGCTATCCAAAACAGCTGTAAACCAAGAAATGTCTTCATATTTCTGAGTCTTGTGACAATCCTTAGGCTAATGGTGGAAACAGTAGTAAGAGAGGAGAGAAAGATGAATCTTTCCTAATTCAAAAACACGTCACTGTGTAAAATACTTGGTCTAAAAAAGAAAACATCAGAATCTATACAAAAATCTAAGCTGCTGTTATTATCTTGCAGCCATTTTGGAAACCTTGCATCATCCACATTAATATCAATTTCTGTCTCTTATTCCACAACACATCTTTAAAATTTATCCCATGTCCCTCACAAGAGCAATTTCATTTTCATGCTCTGTGAACTTCTATAATGCATTTTCTATCTCACAGCTGTGCAGTTCATTCAAAATTCTTACTCACTCACCAGTCAGTTTTTACAGCTCTCTAGGGTACCTAAAGAGCAGTTGGTCACCTACTTGAAACTATGTCAGCCTTTCATTTATGACTGCCTTTAGCATTCAGTTTCTAGCTGTGTCACTCTGTGCCAGTTGGAGTACTCCCTTCTTTCCATCCTCCTTTGTGTCTAGGTAACTGTTTTCCTCTTGGAATCACCTCAGCTCTCTATTGTTCTAAAGATCCTAAAAATCATCTGCTTCTGAAGAGCCAGACTCATGCTGGATTTGTAGCTGCTCTGTTACAATGAATGAATATGCACTGCCCTTGTCCAACAAGTATTTTGGAAGCAATATATTTGAATCAATTGCTAAGTAAAGAAGTGAACAAGGACAGACAACAGAATCATAACCTTTTAGCAAAAATCATTCAGATGCTAACACATGGGGTTTTAAGCAAATACTTGTCAGCACTGAATTCAGCTTTGCCACCCTGAATCTTGCTAAATCCTTCAGATCACTTTAGACCCTCAGAAAATATTAGGAAGACATTATGATCTTCCACAAAGAGAGACAAGTATTAGGTAAAAAAATTAGATCAACTGGGTATCCCAAAAGAGCACAAGGGATTCTAGCTAAACTAAAGCAGGCCCCTATTTTTTTTTTTAAGTGTTTCAGTTTGGTGCATTTTCTTTGTTTTTGAAGGTTTTGGCTTTTCACTTACAGTAGAAATCGAGACTGCAGCTTAGAATCACTGAGCTCATTGCTTGTCAAGGCCTCCCAAAAACAGTACACTCCCAACCAGATCAAGTAGGGTAACCAAGGCTGATGTAGAGCACAGCAGCATAGCTGTTACTTTCAAAGTGAAAAATACTCATATCCAGATGTAAATACATGTGCCTCAAAGACCTAGAATGCTACACTCAGTGCTCACAGAGAAAGCAGGAGATTTATTAAACCTATTTTCAAAATACTGTTGATCTACACCACCCCATTTTAAAATACACACAATCCTACCACTAAACTATCTTCTACAACACACTCACTAAAATCAGAAATCTGACCCTTCTATACCTTTCTAAATTCAGCTGTCATGACTAACTTGCTATGCTTCTGTCTGTGAATTTGTAATGTTTCAAATTACTGAATTCTATCTTGAGAGATACCATTCACAAAATAATCATGGAAGGGGGAAGGGGGAAGGGGGAAGGGGGAAGGGGGAAGGGGGAAGGGGGAAGGGGGAAGGGGGAAGGGGGAAGGGGGAAGGGGGAAGGGGGAAGGGGGAAGGGGGAAGGGGGAAGGGGGAAGGGGGAGGATCTTTAAAATAGCCCATATGCCTCTGTCAAGTTAAACTATTGTTTACCAATAAGCCATTTGTCTTGGTTTTCTTTCTAATCTACAATCAGTAAGAGTTATTTTTAAAAAGGTGTTTTGGGGCTTATTTCAAAATCATGGTACAGAAACCATAATTCTGAAACACAGGTCACTTGCCTGAAGCTCATTCTACCTTCTCTTTTATACTATTTTCTTTTTCTTTCATTTCTTATTTAATATGCTAAAAGTATAAAGCAGCCTAGTAAGATATCTTCATCAGAGAAATTATCTCAAGAACTGTTTTGTGCTAATGAAGTTTATTCTTTAATTTCCTATTCATGCCTTTTCTATGCTTAGATACCATCTAAATGAAATCAAGTATCCTTAGATCTGTTAAGCGGACAATAGACAATAATTAGATAGTTATCCTAGAAATAAACATGGAGGATACCTATTACAGTAATGTGAGTTTAATGATAATGCTAAACTCACAGACAGAAGCTTAATGTTACTGAATAACCAGGTCTGACAGCTTTAAAAGCTAAAATGGAAGTTGAAAGTTTTACTGTATTCAGATAGAAAGAATTAAATATAAGACTACATTTTAAATCACAGATTCTGAGAATATCACTAATTGCTCCTATGAGTCTCAAAGTCATTATCAGCCCGGGAATATTTAGATTTCTAATTATCATAGTGTTCCATACTGATACTACCAGAAATCTTCAATATTCTATATTTACATCCAGATGAGAAATATGGTCTCCTCTTTTCAGTTGCTATGCACACTAAAATTTTAAAAATCAGGTGAAAGGAAATCCTGCAGAAGGTTCTTCACAAAAGAAAGACTTGTTCTCATGTGCAAGCAAAATAATTACCTGCTTGTGAACAACAGAAGTTTTGAAGGTAGGAAATTATGATATAATAAATAGAATTTAAGAAATGCAAAGTGCTAAATGATGCAACAATTTCATTCCACTTCTTTGTATCTTATTAGCAATAATATTGAATTATTCAAAAGAGTTGCTGAGCTTTAAAAAGAATCCTGCATAAGCAAAGGCTATAAAGACTTTTTTCCTCCAAAAGAAGAGGAAAATCAAGTGAGGCAAATGTAAAAGCACTAACCTGAGCATATGGGCTGCATTGAAAACAACATCAAATTCCGTATTATCAAGTTCAGCTGCTTTCTTTGCCATTTCAGCTGCTTCTATCAGGCGGGATTCTTCTAGGAGGAACTGACCTGCAACAGAGTGCATGAACATGAGCCCACAGAAAATAACTGATGTAATGGATTTCAGACAATATAGTCAGGAAAAGGAATTACAAAAAAAAAAAGCAACAAACCAACATCTCAGATTCAATGTTTAGTTATTTGTTGATCTGCTCTGTATTTCAATATCTTTAAAACATAGTCAATGCAGAAAAATTGCAATAAATATGACAAGTAATAACAATATTTGTGGAATATATTTCAGAAAAATGAGAAAAACTCAGCCATCAAGAAACAATACTCCCAAACCCCAAGAAGCCTGCCATTTGAGAATTTGCCTTTCTGCCTATACAATGATATTTACTTCCTCAAAACAAATTGAAATAAAATAATATCTACAAATTAAACACATTCCCGTTTTAAAAGTGTATCCCAAAATCATATAAAATGATAAGCTTTTGTATACATACATGATAACATATTTTTTCAGCCTTAGAATTCTAAGCTGTATTTGCTTTAAAACCATTATACATATATGTATACATTAATGGGCTGGTATTTTATCACGTATTTCAGTAACACTGAAAGAATCACAACAGGTAGCTTTTTACAAGTTTCCTATATGATACTTACCTGTCACGTTAAACAAAAATATAAGATGGCTAAAATCAAGTAACTCAGTTTTCACAAATGAAATTAACATAATCATTAAACTAAATATAAACTGAAAACAAACAATAATTTAGCATTAACCAAGCGTTAACTGAAGTACAGTAGTTCCAAAACAAAACATGTAACATACAGTACAACTCCCTCAAAATGAGTTTTCCTTTGAAGAAGGTGAAAAAAAGAGTTTGGAAGATACTCAAACAACCTTATTTTTGCTTCTTTCAATGCTTTTCATATCTAATTTGTAAAATGTGTCATTTTTTGCAACAACTTTTTAAAGGAATTCATCTTTTATGAACTACATCATAGTCTCTATGCCTACATAACTTTACATTTGGAAAAGCTATCCTAAAGCATAGTGATTATACATTCCAGAATCCCATCCTTCCCTTTTTATCTTACTTTGCAAAGTAGGATCTCTGAACCAAAACTCTGCCATGCCACCACTAACCACAAGCCTCATGAGGAACAACATACCATGAGCAAATGACTTCCTCTCATGGTGAGGGATTTTCTCTTTTTTCTTTCCTCCTTTCCTCATGTATTCCCATTGCTCACATACTTGCTGTGTGCTTATGCAAAAAATCCCCTTAACGAGAGCTAGCAAGGTCTGTACAAGCATTGTGAACCCAGTGATGCTTTGGTACAACAAAGACATTTGCAGAAGGAATAATTTCAATACAAAAAGTGATGAAAGGCAGCTTTCTTAGCTTTTTGTTTTCTCTGTAGATACATTTCAGCTTGGGAGAGTTGGCAGATTATTTACTCAGTCTCCTATATCTTAATTATTGATATCTGCAAAACTTGTAAAAACATTCTGGTGCCTTCTTGCATTCACAGCATAAGGTTTGCTTGCTTTAGTTACATCCACACTCTAATATGAGCCACACTTTGATGCAGTACAATGCTTTGTGCTTATTGTACCCAGAAGCAGATGATTTATAAAAAAAGCCTTCTCACATAGGAAAATAAGTAAAGAAATAAATAAAAAGAGAGAAAAAACATAGGAAGAGAACATGGTTCGAGAACAGTTTGGACCACAAGAAATTAATTTGTCTTCAGAATTATAAATCAGTGGTTGAACTGTTAATGCAAGTCTCTTAATGGAAGTTTCTTCTAAAGGAAAAAAATCTGACAAAACCTGAAAGTTTACCTTTATTTTTTTTTTAAAATCTCTTTTTTTTCTTTTGGATACCACAGGGTATGCCTTATATGCAGCAGGACAAACTCAGATTTGAATCTGAAAATTCTCCAAGGAAATCCAAATAAAATAGTTCATATCTGTTGATTTAGGCTGAATTCCTATTTTCTTTAAAGAGCAATCTTTGAAATAAGCTTGACCAACTAGTATTCCAATTCTCTTCCAATGAATGAAGTGAAACAGTATTCCTAATCTTTAGGTTAATGTTAAAACAAACCAGCCTTAAATTGTTAACATTAAGGTACTTTTGCTAATGAAAGTCCTGGATTAGCAGAGTGAAACACTAGTAAGTAGATGTGCTATTAATACATTCAGCCAGGGGGAAGAAGGAAGATATAAGTAAAAGTTTCAGTTCTTCAGAAAAGCAAATTCTAGGACTGTGCATTACCATACACAAGTCTCTCCCCTACTGGAGGTGTATTAACAGTCGCAATAACTCATGCTGAGTGGGTAAGTAGCAGATGATACATATATGAAACCAATTGTATTATCCTCTATACACAAGCCCTTATAGAGCTCCATTTTAGGGCCAGTTCTCTTCATAAATGACTTGGATGCAGGACTTAAAGGCATACTAAGTAAGTTTGCCAGTGATACTAAACTGGGAGAAGTTTTGGACTCCCCTGAGGGCAAGTGCTGGATTCTGCACCTGCGATGGGGCAACCCTGGATGTACGGAGAGACTGGGGAATGAGATACTGGTAAACAGCACCATGGAAAGGGACCTGGGGGTCCTGGTAGATGGCAAGTTGAACATGAGCCAGTAGTGCCCTGGCACCGCAAGCCAGTTGAGGGAGGTGATTTTCCCACTCTGCAGTGGTTTGGTCTTGCTTTGAATATTGTGTGCAGTTTTGGGCACCACAACATAAGAAATTTATAAAGCTATTAGAGAGCATCCAGAGGAGGGCTGCTGATCAAAGATTTCCTTAATTGCATGGGCTACAAATAAAATTCGCTGCAACTTTCTTAATCTAGTGAAAAAGTCAATTATCTGAGTGTACAGGTATAAAGACAGTTTAATATGGGGAAGAAGCACCCTCCCCTCCCCTCCCCTCCCCTCCCCTCCCCTCCCCTCCCCTCCCCCCCAAACTAAAAGAGCAAACAGCAAAGTGAAGGAAATTTCTCATCACTTCTCACAGGTAGATGGATGCCCAGCCAGTCTCCCAACAAAGAGCCACCTCAGAAGCCAAAAATCTTCGTCTTTCTCTACCCCAGATTTTGTTGCTGAACATGATGTTATATGGACTGTTATATCTATCCCATTGGCCAGCTCAGGTCAGCTGTCCAAGCTGTGTCCCCTCTCAAAAAGACAAAGCCTTAACACTGCTCAAACACTATTCAGCAACAGCCAAAACATTGCTGTGTTATCAAGTCTGGTTTAGTCACAAATTCGAAACAAGGCATCATCCAGGCTGCTATAAAGTTAACACTATCCCAGCCAGACCCAGTACAAGGTGGAAACTTTCAGTCGAAAATTGATTTGCCAAGTTCTCCTGAAAGGCAGACTAGTTTTATTCACACATCTCTATTTAATTTAAAGCACCTAAGTAGAAAAATACCATTTTGAAAAACATTAGCTGCCATTCCTTTTAATCTGATATACCAAATTCATACAAGAATGAACTAGATTGGCAGTTTACTGCTGCACTTTCTTCATTAAAAAACAGACTTCTGAACCTTTCCTGTCAAAGCCATAAAGAGGTTTTCCCAAGAGAAGAGCACAAGCAGGGTGTAATATTGGCAAGGTGTTGAAGGTGGATCAGAAGGTATGATCCACAAGCCTCTGGATCCAGGAACCACTTGTGTGGGTCTAAATTTATATGTAGGATTTTCTTCTCTGACAAGCAGCTGGCAAACCTCATGATTTATGAGATACTGCCCAACATCACAGAGAGCTTACTTATTGCAGGTGCCATGATTCCAGCTCTTGCCAACAATATAAATTATGGTAGCCTGACTGTTTTTTGGAATCACAATAGCTTTTGAGAAAGCAGCCTTCCTGAAGCTCCAAATACCACATTTTCCTACCTAAAGGAAAGCATATTTTTCATTACTCTTCTTCTGAACTGGAAGTGGGAAATCCATAGGTTCAGCTGTGACTTTCAAAAACACTGTTCTTTGCCTGGAATGTACTTTTTTTAATATAATTTTCCAGCTTTCTTGATAGACAGCACAGGGGTGAGTGTAAATGTGTAGTAAAGAGTTTTTAAAGGCCTTTGATAGCCGAAAACTGATTCAATACTTCACAATCCTCTTAGCCACTTTTCCCTAAACTATCTAAGAATCAGAAATAGAATTAAAGCTGCTGAATACTGTACCTGCAGCCTTGTTCAAATTTATTTTCATAAATTTTCATTGCAAACCATCAACAGTGGTTCTGAGTCTATATTCAACCAAAAGTTTTGGGGAAATATATGCAATCTACTGAAAAATAAGATATAAGCATGTATGTAATTTAAGCAAGAACAAAAAAATTCCAGTTCCTAGCAATTGAAAAGAACAGTTTAGTTTAATATTTTTTCAATTAAAAAAAATATTTATCCACAGAAATGAAAGCATACAGCCCTCTATCCTGTATAATTGTCTCTCTAAAATGATCATGAACATTTGTAAAGCATTTGTTAAGACATGCACCACCAACAATTTAAAAGCTATACATCTGAACTGGTAGTTCTGCTGCTTTATTGTAACAAGAAAGGTATTAATTGGTTGGGATACGTCTGTGTGTAAAAATCTTTTATGTTCAGAGCACAAAGGCATTAGTGTGTTCCTCTAGAATGGGCTTAACTATTCCTTGCAGGCACTGTGAGCTTTTATTTTACTAGATAAAACTGCAATTTGCTTCATTTACTAGATAAAAGTGCAATTGCACCAATCTTTTAGTTGAAATGTTCCCTCTTTTACTCACTGGCAACCATACAAAGGTACTTTGTCCCAGAACAGAGTAGATTTCTGAAATAGCTCATCTTGCTGGTATTGCTTTTGAAAAGAACCATCTTAAATGTTCTCAGAATACTGCTGGTTCTGCATTTACTCAGGTTGCAATGACAGATTTGTGTGGTGATATCTTTAGTAATCCAAGCAAAACTACCTTCTGAATAATAATGAAAAAAACGTCCAATGCCATCCTAGTAGGAATTTGATTCGTTTAATATACATTTCTCACAAAGTCTTCTGCTTCTTATCTTCTTCAAAAGAGATTTTTACTTCCACAACACCTAAAGTGGCTCTATCAAGACTCAACTGTAAAGTCTGGTTGTAATAAACGTCACTAGAAGTTCTTTCAGCACATTCAACATTGAGGATTTGAAGCTGAATACATGCTGGTGCTTTCAAAGCATTTCAAGCTTCAACAGAAATCAGAAGAGGGAGCAGATTCTGGCTGACTCAATGCATTATATCTTGTCTTTGATGCAGATGATGTCTTGAGAGCAAAATTACATTCTCAGTGGCATGAGCAGAACCATCACTGAAGTTACTATCAACTTCAGCTCTGCTGTGGCAATGCAGAGCTCAAGAGCTGATGCAACCAGAGATTGCTAAATGGAAAATTTAAACTGCATTTGGTGGAAGAAATGAGGAGAGACCCTGTCTGCAAGTTGATTTCCAAACTATTTCAGGTGATGAATCAATGTTGCAAGATGCAAAGTCAACAGACATGACCTAATGTAACTGTTTCCTTTAGGAGTTTCAAAACAGATTCACTGGCTGTGAAGGAGCAGCTCCCAGAGCAAGGGAATGTTTGCTTAAATATCCTGCTTTTCCAGGCCTGTGTAGACAATTTTTTGCTGAATGTGGAGGATTTGATAGGAGAAACAAAGGCAACTATTCCAGGCAAATAACATATATAGAAATACTAAGTAAGCCAGTGGGTGCTGAAATGTCAATATATGGGCTGGCTTGAAAAAGACTTTTTTTTATTAGCCTTTTTCTTTGTCTGAAACACTTACCTGTTGCAGTTGTGCTAAATATACCACTGGATGTCATCTAGAGCATGATCACAGATAAGAGAGAAAAAATTAACTAGCAAACCTTTGGGACTTGATGACTAAACTTGTGACTACATCTGGATCACCGAAAGCTCTCACCAAAGCAAAAGATTAATGATGAAAACATATACTACAGAGGACCTCATGATTTACAAGTGTTGAGGCGATTCTGGACTCTATATCATCTCCCAGACACCTGGTGATGTATAAGGTTTGGAAATGTGAAATTTGGATGAAAAAGAACTATCCAGTTGCACTTTTGTAGCAGCTTTATGCTATCTCTACAAAAATCCTCACGAGATAGTACTCATAGGTCAAAACATATGACCACTAGCAAAGAAGCCTCCAGCATTGTTCGTGCCACAAAGCCTCCAGCATTGTTCGTGTTCATTTTTCAGTCCCTAGAACACTACATTTTGACAATATGGAAGAAGCACAAGGGCACATTTCTAACCCTGTCTCTGATCTGAAGTATGTATATCACATCTCTTGAGCAGTCCAGTATATTGTGCTGAGGAAGCAGAGCCCACTATGTATTTGAGATGTCAGGATGATTAGATTTAAGGCTAAACCCAAGGGAAGAGCCAGAAGCATGGAAACTCCACAGCATTTCAGGTCAGTGACCTAGCTTGTTTGGAAATACTCCACTGCATTCCACTTTAGTGATTGGTTCTAAAGGGAGTTTGGAAAAAATAGTTATTTTAGTGGTCTGTAATAATCTTCTTTTAATGTGTGATAAAAGTAACCTAGAGAGTCACAAAAAGCACTTAAAATTGGTAGATTGTTCTGAATAGCTCAGCATCTGGTACAATTTTTGTCTTCAGTTTGGAAGTAAGATATACTGTTGGTTAGTAGTAGCTGAAGATTTTCTTAAAGTTATTAGAGAGAGTTCGGGGAGCAGAAAGGTCAGAAGCTTAATGAAGTCTTTCTACAAGGCAGTTACATCTTCCTGTTTCAAGTCTAGGAATCCTGGCTTCTTGGAATTATGTTCATTGATATTGTAGGAGCAGGTATAAGCCATAGACCAAAGTCAGGACCCTGATTTAATGGCACTGTATGTTCAAGACAGAGAGACCCTTTCTTCAAAGAGCACATATGTTCTATGAACATGTATTATTTGAGTATCATAAACTTGTTTCATTGGCAGAAAGGTTCATGAGTTCATACTGGACTTAGTGATGGCCATACTATATCTGGTTCACTTTGACCTCACCTCATCAAGGGATTTAATTTCTCAATGCAAAAAATCACCATGTAGTATCTGGGCTTCCCAATGTAGCAGATCCATGCACTTTTATTTATAATTTGGTATATACTGCATTTAGCTAGCCTATCAGCCAGAAATGGGATAATTCATTCACTGGAATTATGGCTTGTGAAGTTTTATTCATTTCATTGACAAAAGTGAACACTGACCTACCTATGAACTAGGGTGACTTTTCTACCATCAACATAAAACTCTGCTAAAGAGATTAGTAAGATTTCATGAGCAGGTCATGGTTGATGTTTCTCTTTCTTATAAATACAACATTGATACTCTGTTTTTCATTAGTGCACTGTTTTCTTCATAGGAGCTTTTCCTTAAATATGTGGGAAAAATAAATACATCTTTCCTAGGCTGTTCTTCAGAGAAAAACCACAAAGCTCAAGCACTGAGAACAATGAGACTACCTGAAAATATTACAAATATAGCACAAAGAATAATTTAGATTGGAAAAGACCTTCATGATCATTAAGTCCAATCTTTGACTGACCACCACCATATTCATTAAACCATAGTACTGAGTGCCATGATTAGTCTGCTCTTGAACACTTCTGGTGATGGTGACTCCACAGCCTCTCTGGGCAGCCTGTTCCAATGCTTAACTACCCCTTTCAGTGAGGAAATTCTTCCTGATGTCCAACCTGAACCTCCCAGGCTCAGCTTGAGGCCACTTCCTTTTGTCCTGTTGCTGGTTGCCCAGGAGAAGAGGCTGACCCCCAGCTGGCTACAGCCTCCTTTCAGGTAGTTGGAGAGAGGTCTCTCCCGAGCCTCCTTTTCTCCAGGCTGAACAACCCCAGCTCCCTCAGCCACTCCTCGTAGGACTTGTGTTCCAGACCCTTCCCCAGCCTGGTTGCCCTTCTCTGGACATTCTCCAGCACCTCAGCATCTTTCTTGTAGTGAAGGGCCCAGAACCAGACACAAGATTTGAGGTGCAGCTTCACCAGTGCCCAGCATAGGGGGAAAACCACTGCCCTGGTCCTGCTGGCCACACTATTGCTGATCCAAGCCAGGATGCCCTTGGCCTTCTTGGTCACCTGGGCACTCGCTGGCTCATGTTCAGCTGCTGACAACCAGCACTCCCAGGTGCTTTTCCTCTGTGCAGCTTTCCAGCCACTCTGCCCCCAGCCTGTAGCATTTCATGAGGTTGCTGTGACTGAAGTTCAGGACCTGGCACTTCACTGTACTGAACCTCAGTCTAAGCAGAAACATCTAAGAAAAAAATGAATTCACACCTGTAAATACATAAAAATTTTCACACTCACTAACATATGTAAGCCTAAGACTTGAAGACTAAAAAAAAATGGTGCTAGAAAATTCACTGCTATCATATTTCAATGAAATATACTTTGATCCTTAAACTGTAGCAATTCCAACCCATTTTCAGGCTGTGACATAGGAGTCATCTTTGGAAGTAAGACACATAAAAAGTGCTCATAAACTTAGGTAAAAATTAAGGCATCGAAAAGGGCTAAGAGCCCTTTGCAAAAACAGTGATTAGAAAGACTAGGATGAAATTGAAAAACAATAAAAACAGCCGTAAAGAAATTAAATTTGCTTAAGAAGAAACAGATAATGTAAGAAAATCTGGTAAAATAACTCCTAAATTACCATAAATTCAAAAGTGAAAGACAATGTAAAAACAAAAGTATGTTTGGGAACATGGTAATCTGTTCTTTGTTCAATGAGGATACAGCTAATACACTTCAGTTTTATGTAATCTGAAGTTTCTTTTTGTTTTACATCTCTAACTGGGAATGCACTTAAAAAGGCAGATGATCAATGTGAACTGCCAAATTAGGTGAATGCATAATTAATACAATGAGAGTAATCCATTTTTATAATGAAAAAGGAATCTTTAAACAATTTAGAGTTATTAGAAAACATACATTATTCACAGGAAACTATTTTAAAAGGAGGTCTCAACATCTATTAATAAAACAGAGTTAATTTGAACATCCTGTTGTATTCTAGACTTTTCTATTCCAATTAAGCCATTACAAATATAAGGGAGAAGGGACCTCTACACACATTTATCTGGAAACCTCACTCCTTTTTCCCCTCTCTTTTATTCCCCACTCCATTTTCATCTTGTTGGAGAGAGGCCACTGCATGCACTTTAAGAGGCATAGTGACAAAACCTGTTTTTAGCAAACAAGTAAAATGAAGTCTGCTTTAGTGGTTTTTGGGGGGTTTGTTTGGGTTTTTGGGTTTGGGTTTTTTTGTGTGTGGTTTTTACAGTTTTTGTTGTGTTGGGGTTTTATTGTTGTTGCTGTTTGCTTGGTTGGTTTTTATTATTATTATTTTATTTTTCTTTTTAAACAGCAAATTATAAATAAAATAAGACATTTCTGGAGGTAAAATCTTTACACAACAAATATCACTGTAGATTTATGGTGGTTTTTTTTTAAGGAAAGCTAGTACAGAAAGCTTTCAACAATTTCTAACTCTTCAATTACACTGCATGCTACTTACAGAATAATTTTTTTTTTCCCAAAAAGATGAGTACATGAGTATGCCACTGTTTGAAATTCACCTCATCTCTGTGCACTGACAAATTTTATTCATAATCTTTCTTCAAATTCTCCTGAGACAGGCTCAGTGCAGACAGAAATAGAGAGCTTTACATCTTTTGTAAATGGTCAATACTATATCCAAACCTACATAGTTCCTGAGCCATAAGGGCACTTGTCTGACCTGACTGAATGTTCCTATGTTAGGCACATTTGGTAACAAATTTGATGTACTGACTCTTTAGATGCTACTACATTCTTAAAAAATTTAGAAGACAGTTCCTTTTAAGTTGTTTAGTTCATAGATACCTCTTTGTGGTTTCTAAGACTGACACTTAGATTCATCCCATTCATTTCATGGAGGCAAGCAGTTTAGAAAGAATCAATGGCCAACAGAGACCACTTCAATTATGTAATTATGTCATCAATCTGTTGATGACAGACATTACCAAGATCTTGCAGGATTCAAAATGGCCTACTTGAGTTAAATGATCTAAGTAGAGTGGGATGCATGACTGCCAATGTCTTGAGTAGATGTGGGACAGTCAGTTTGAAGAAAACTGTCCCAGAGAAACAAAATGGAAATTCAAAAATAAATAAATGTTAAGTTTGACCTCTTTTAGTCAAAAGTGTTCATTTTAGGCAGTCTTTAAAAAATGTGTGTTAAAAATATCCAGTTAAAAGCATCAAACTTTCCAGAAGCATCAGTATCCAAAATAATTTCCTCCAGTGTTTTAGTTCAAAAACATATCTATAGTAAAAAAAAAAAAAAAAAAAAAGTGCTTCTGCCTTCTTTCCTCTCTTGGCTTTCTCTTCTTCCTGATTCACCAGAATTTTCTCTCTTTCATCTGTGAGGTGTTTTTGGTAGTGTACTGTATACTTGAGCAGTTTGCACCAGATCACTCATCAACACTCACGTATTTGTAAGACAATGGTTTTGCACCAAGTTCAGATGTTCAGATAACTGGCATGTGAGAAGTAGAAAGGAAAGAAGGGCAAAAGAAACATGGTCAGGTGAGCAGCTGCCTGAATTTCCCTCTGAGAGGGAACTGCCATCCTCTCTGGTCACTAGAGTAAAAGCCACTTCCCCTTATGTCCAATGAAGTGGCATCATGTCAGCAGTCTACAGGGATTTGTATCCAGCTTTTCCACTATTTTTCCCTTCAGACATCTTCAGGCATAATGAGTCTGGGAAACACTGCTTCAAACTTAAATCCCCTTAAATCCAAAGGCAGCCAAGTACCTACAGAAAACTAATTATAATGTCAGCTTGAGCAGAGAAACATGTTGCGGTGGTACTTTTCAAGGAGCAACTGTGAAACTGTTCCCCTTCCTCCAAATTTTCATGTGATTAAATAAGCTGCCTCCTGCACCAAGTTATACCTAAAAACATCTTTGGCTTATGGCTTGAATTAAAGCACATTATAATACAAACATAAGCCTCTTAAAAGATACAGTATATTGACAGTTTTTCTCATAGCTTCAAAAAAAGTCCAGAAGGTTAGAAGTCAAAAAGAACATCTGCACAACCTGGAAACACAACTTTTAAGCTTATGCAATCCATGTGCACTTGGAAGAAAATCTTCAGTCCATTTATTCCTGCTACTCCATCAACACCCTGTCATGTCCCAACTGACCACTCTTTTCATTTGGCTGTTTTGTGAGGTATGTGTTTTTTTAGGACTGATGCCAACTACTTTATTCTCTCTTCCAACATCTTCATGCTGAGAAAAAAAAGTAATCTCTAAGATTTACATGAAAAATACGGATGTAGTTCCCTATAATTAAACTCTTGGCATATAGGATGTATAATGTACCTGTGACAAGGTGCTGGAACAAATTAATGAGATGGAGAGGCAAAGCTTAAAGTGTTCACTAGAGATTCCAATGGATTATTTGTAATGCCCCTGGTAACACACAGTACACAGCCCTCATTAATTCAAGAAATAGGTGGAAAGGAGAAGAGAAATAAAGATAGGAAGAAAATAAAGGAAAAAGAGAAAGAAAGAAAAAGCAAGGGTTATTTATTTCAAATTGTGCCCAAAGCAACAAGGATTTGAGATCAGCTGTACTACACAGACACAAGAGCCAAGCAGAAGTAGACCATATCTTTCTCATAGCTACTTTGATATAAACATAGAATAACATCACTGAATCAGTGAGATGATCAGAGTTAAACAAATAAAAGGTTTCACATACATTCAGAAGAGTTCTCTGGGTATAATGCTCCAAGAAAGAGACCTAGTGACTGTTAAAGAGAACCTTCTTGTGTCTATTGCCCTTCAGTATCCCTTCTTTCTATGCTGTTATTCCAAACACTGACTAAATTTTGCCCTTCACTCCTAACCTGCTGAGTAGAACCTCACTTATGTTGCAATTATGACCTCTGCACAATGACAGAAACCACTTTTTGAACCTGGGACACAATAAAGGAAAAGTTTGCCAATGTTTTTAAGGAAAAACCTTAATTAGGAAATAACACACCACTTTAATATTGTAATCTGGTAATGAAGAAGTCAATACATCAGACACAAATGATGATTTGACTAACCATGCATTTTGTTTATAGGGTACTTGAAAATGAGACAGAGGGGATATTGCAGGAAAGGACAAGCAAGTTGATGAATAATGAGAGAAAAAGAAGACAATTCTAGACCTGTAACAAAATACACTAAATACTAACATCATTTACTGAGATGGACTGTCGAGACCAACCATTGAATCTGTATGCAAAAATTTCCTAATAACTAAGGACAGATTTTTTAATAACAAAGGCTGAAGGGGGCTTGAGTAGGATTTCAAGAAACAATCAGCTCTAACTTTTCCTCACTGTCTTGAGATATACACAATACTTACATCCAATTGAAATAATGGGGCTTATATGCACAAATATCCCTATCATCTTCACCTGTACAGGCATAACTAGAAGACAAGGCCATGAACTGCAATGTTTCATAATGTAAAATAATGCAACACTGGGCTACATTAATTTAAATGCAGTGACATGTTCTAAGTACAAAGATTGATTCTGGGAATCTAACATACAGAATTTCATACTGCATATGACCAAACAGAAATACAACATGTGAGAAATTCAGACAAAGATATCACAGAGCAAAAACATTGTTATTATGTGAGATTAATTTTCCCTTTTGCCTACTCATTTTTATTTATTTTACCAGTTAGAATCAGAGGAGAAAATTAAAATAATATCCAAAGATATATATATTGTGGTTTGTGGTTCTCTATGTTCTTCCTAAACTAAGATTAAACTTATTACTTTCTATATGTTCCAACTGGCACAACGCAGCTTGTATTTTAAGATTTGTCCATTATCAACTTTAAAATGCAGTAAGAATTAGTCCATAAAGATAAACAATTTTGGTTCCCTGAGATTAAACACATCTGGAAATATTTTTTGCACATCTAGCAAAAACAATCCAAAGTTACAAAGATACCTTCAAATTAACTGTGTGCTTTATGCACATACATGGCTTAGAAGGAAAGATACAGCCAACTTGTCAAAACCTTTTGTAATACTTAGCTGTTTCAAGCCAAGAAGGTGCTGGGAAGGAGGAAGATGTAAGGCCTGTAAGACACTTCAATATATAGAACCTATGCACACTAAAGTGAAACTTCTGGTTGCCCACCCACCAGCAATCAGTGAAGTCAGGCCAAAACTGTTAACATTAATATTCCAGGCCATGAAACTTTGACATATGGCAATAGCCACCTTTGTTCTTTCCCAGAGAGACAGCAATACTTAAATTCCTCTCATAGGCGGAAAGCTATGCAAAATATGAAATCCTTCACCTCTCCCTCTAAAATGATTGAAAAATTGTAATGAAGTAATATATGGTAGATTAGTTTCTTTCCTTTTAAAGAAGATATTTTGCCAGTAGAACTTTTCAAATCTTTAATCACTTGGAGAGATTAACAGCAAACCTGGAATACGTGTGGAAATCCTATCTATCGGAAACGTACCATAATGCATGTAGCAGTTTCCTTTGGTAGGATCCAGCTGAATAGCCTTCATGAAGTACTTCTCTGCCTCACTCTTGCGTCCCTAAAAAAAAGAAAGGGCGGAAATTATTTTAACAGTGTGTCACCCTGGAGCAATCATGTACAGCTAAAATCTCCAAATTCCAGGCACTGGAGAAAAACAACTACTATTATCACTAGACTTTAACCTAAATAAATATGAATGTTTAAGTGCTATAGTAAGTTTTGTGGTCAGCTACTTTATGGAGCGGATCTCCAGACTAAGGAAGAAATGTATCCAACATCATCAATATCCAAGAAGTAAGGAAGTGGTAGAAACATGGCAAAAAGTATTGTACAGGGCTTTTGGGTGAACATTAGCTCCATGCTACTCTTCTGGACAAGCATTACACTTACCCAAGCTAAAATCAGAAGGGAAACTAGGACAGAGCTTTAGTCATTCTCTTAAAAAAAAAGTGGGGGGCGGGGGGATGGGGAAAGTAAAGCATGCTATGGTTTTATGAAATCACAGAATCCTAGAAGTTCTCATGTTGGAAGGGATCCATAAAGATCATTCACTCCCACACTCCCTGCTCCTCACAGGACTACCTAAAACCATGTGACTAAGCATTTTCCAGATACTTCTTGAGCTCTGATAGGCTGGGTACTGTAACCATTTCCCTGCAGAGTGTGGTCCAGTGACCAGTCACCTCCACAGTGAAAAACCTTTTCCTAATATCCATTCTGAACTTCCCGTCATGCAGATCCATTTCTTTTCTTCGTATCCTAAATAACACTGTATACACAGCCAAAGGTAAAATTACCACAAATTAAAGTACATAAATACAAAATACTTTAGGGTTTAATGTGGAAAGTAAAAAAAATATGTATTTCTGATTTTAATGTGGGAAGTAAGATTTTATCAGAAATCATTCAGCAATCAAAAACCATAAAACAACTGTAATAAAAAAGGAAATTTTTAAAGACAATGGTCAATGGAATGACAAAATGGTCATGGGACAAAAATACCCAAAACCAACAAAACCAAAGCATAACAGAAATGATGGTAAAAAGAATAGACATTTTCTAAGACAGAAATTTCCTTATCACTGGAATCACCAACCACTATAGTTGCATTATGGTATAGAAGTGCCAGAGCAGATCCATTAGTGGTGATTATTCTTAAGAAAACTGTGATACCGGATCAGCCTTATCTGATACTCAAACACAAATCAACATCGCGTATTCAGTAAGACACCTGTGACTTGTTTATCCCTACCCTACGAATTAGCTGCTGTGGTTTGTGCTATAAAATAGGCAGCCTGCAGGATAAAGAACAGTAAAGCTTAACCCCTGTGGAAGAAAGGCATTGTGGTCAGCACCTCTCGAGTTGCCTTGAGTGTTATTTCACAGATACAGCCACATAGGCTTTCTCAAGTTTTGTGGTCTGGAAACAGAAATGGCAGACATCCTGCACTATCCCACAAGTTAACACAGGAATAATAATGAGGTCTGTTCATGATTACAGCTGCTTTAGATTCTCAGTATTTCCCTCAGGGGTCTTAGAGACAATAAAATAGAGTGAAGGAAGTTGTGCAGCACACCAAGAACTATATGAAGACCAGGTTCCACCAAAACCAATACAGAGGCCATATTTCAAGAGCTCATCCTGGCAGAGATACAAGCAGGCTTAACATTTACAATATTCCAGTTTCACAAAATGAATGTTCATTGCAGGTAAGAATTTAGCCTTATTATTTAGTAAACTTCCTTTGGTAAACCCATATTCCTTAAAGTCAAATCCACACGGCACAAGATTCCCCTCAACCCAATGGTGCAACTACATGATAGAGTACACTACCCTTATACTGCAGTGGCTCATCCCTGCTTTATAAAAAAACCCAAACAACAAAACAACAAACCCACAAACAAAAAGCCCCAAACAAATAACCATATAACACATAGCCCAGACTGATTTTTCCTCATCTACTAGTGCAGTAAAAACACACACACACACACATATATATATATATTAAACCCAATTTTTTTTAAGAGCATACAATTGTAGTTAAGAACAAAAAGTGATGAAGAAAATAATCATGAATTAAAACAATTGGCAGGGGAAGGTGATAATCAAACACTCAGTTTTGCACATTTAAGTCCAAGGCTGGCAATTTTGGTCTGGCAAAAGTTGCAATGGCTTATCTACATTTAGTATCTCTTCAAAATGAGAGGCACTAAGCATATGTACCATTAATACTGACAGAATGAACACATACAGATTTTGCGTAATTGCCTTTTTTAACAGACTAACATAATTAGTTTTAGCTGCTTGCACTCTGTTTCTAGAACATAAAAGGACAGCTCATTGCATACAGTCACAAAATTGTAGCTTCTACCTACAGAACGATAAGGCCACAGACATTTGTCAAACATGATTAATTTTTATTTACTGGAATCACCAAAAATATATGACTGCTCCACTCTTTTTGGCACTTTCCAAATGGCATAGTGCACTCAAGTTCAGGCTAGTCAGGAGACCTACAATACACAGTGATGACAGGTGCCAGCATACATAACATCAAAGGAACAGTGCCATTTACAGGCTCAAGTGGTCATTTCACAGATAAAGGGGAGAAAAATCTTTAATTATATCAACCAAGACATAAAGTTATCTGATCAAAAATTATTAACAAAGCTCTATTTGCTCATGTTGCCCATCATTTTCATTTATCGATGTTTGTCAAAAATTATTAAAAAACAAAGAGTAAAAGTGTTTTCTTGCAGACTGGCATTTTGAGGAACCTTGCATCACACCAGCTAAAACGTCCTCTTTAATGCAGTCTACTGCTAAAATGTCAATACCTCAGCACAGATTTAATACACGTTATTTTTGTGTCAGACTATGTAAAATCCTACCACTTGACAGAATCAGACTATTTCACAATTAAAACTTAGAATTTATCAACTTTTTTTTCAACTATCCGTTGTACACCTTAACTACCCAACAAAATGCACACACTGTGTAGTTAACTTGACAGTAATCCTGTCATTGTCCCTTTCCCACTGTATGTTCTGTGTTAAATAAAACAGATGGTGTAATGGAATAAAATTACAACTTTTAAAGAAAATCTAAATAATTGTTTAAACAGCTGACAAACACTGATTTGGGGCAGGAAGGCATTTGGTGTGCATGCTCACTGTTACGTGTATTGACCCATACAAATGCAGGCATTGAGAGCCACTGGAAACCTCCCAATTTCTAGCAGCAGGGTTTGCAGCCATATATGCACAACAACATGCTCTGGCACTTTTACAAAGCAAAAAACTCTAAGTTTACAACTGCATGATAGCAGACTTACTTGAAGGATAAAGAAGTTACTGACAAATTTTAATGAAAATACTTGACAGCTCTGAAGATTAATAATGGGATACAAAACACCTTTCCCCTGTTGGTCACCAGTTTACATTCAGTCCCGGTCAGTAGCTAATGAAAAGGTGCTATATGACAGCTACTGGTCTGCTCAGGAGAAATGAGTGGGTGGTCTCAGCCCAAGCCCTAATGGAGATCCTCTGCACAGACACACTGGCATATTTATGGCTTCTCAGTGCAGAGACTAATGAGACAGAATCACAAAACAATCAATGTCAATCTCCTTGCCGAGGAAAAGAACATGATGAAGACACTTCAATAATTGATCTGGAAGTCTGGGTGATATTTGCCTTACTGGATCGGGACCTAAAGAATATAATGAGGACAAACTTTCTGGAGTTTTCCACTAATATAGAAAACATCAGTCCTCCTCTCCCCTGTCTGATGCCCAAATAAAGATGAATTGCTCCTCATTACGATCTTCCAGCAACACCAATGAATTTAAAAGGGAAAAAAAAGTTTAAAAAGTGCAGGTAAGTAACACAGGGCTCTTATATCCTAACACGCAAGTTGTCCTGGCTTTCAGAAATACCTCACTCTCCACAAATCATGCAGACTTCAAATCAGAATGGCTGGGTGCTTGCAGTTTTGGAAGACAAACAGTTGTTTAAATATTATTTCAGGAGCTTGATTTTTAAGACCTGTTCTTTGCAGTTGACTGCAAGAGGTTTTTTGTTTTGTTGGTTGCTTCTTCCCTAGAGACCAGAACAATGTATCTGTGCTTGATCATACGGTCAGACATACAGCTTGTTGGGCTTTCCTACAAATGACTCTTATGATCACCAGAACAAAGGAAAGAGAGCCAGCTAAGGGCAGTTGATACATTAGTAGGAGACTGTATTTATCCTTAAAATATTAAAAAGCTGAGGACAAAACCTGCATTTCGATATCCACCCCTATTTTTTTTCCTCACTTTTCTGGTAAACTGTGCCAAATTCATGTTGAGGCAGCTGTTGTACTTCAGGCTGCTGGAAGCCCAGGGACCTTGCAATGGTAGTAAAACTGGAAAAGACTAATACAGCTGAGCAGCTCTGAATAACCCTCCTGTGGAAACTATGATGACACAGTGGCAACCAGTAAGGTGGTTCAACAAATTAGGTGGTCTCTGCAATTTGAAGCCACTTTATATGATATAAATATTCATAATTCTTCAAAACTTATGAGGGTTTCACCAGTAGGACACAGACTTCATTCTTCAATACAGTTTTACCAACTTTAACTGGTAATAATGTGATTGCATAAAGAATTTAATTTATGCCACAAATGCAGTTGACTGTCACTCTCCACATCTGTTATTTTTTTTTTGCAATCATTCACATTTTTAATAAAACAAACTGAATTATGAAAAGATTTATTAATGGAAGTTTGATTAAAATGTGCACACTGAATACAGAAAAACAAGCATTATGTTACCTGTTTTCTTCTTCCTCTCTAGAATATTTTAAAGTCACAGACTATTCATTGATAGTAAAAATGTCTGAACTGAAGCTGTGTTTCATGTTCAGTTTCCATGCTTCTTCAAGTTATTACAGACCTGCATATCTGTTTCACAACCAGTTCCTTTTCCCTTACAAAAGTTGTGAGGCCAAACACAACTTAAATGGTGTGATACTGAGTAAATGAGTAATAAATTCTTCACAAGCTTTTACTTAGCTGGACTAAGGAAACAGGAACTATAGAGTTGCATCTTACAATGATGTCATTGACACAGGCAAGCTCCCCACCCCTGCAATAAATATTAGTAGTTCAAAAATGACTTTAATATCTAGTACTTACTAGCTAAAGGGAGTCTTCTTTTTCCTTCATTTTGCTGTTATTTCTACCACTCTTCCCTCTTCACTCTGAATCATAATAGAACTATCTTGTACCATAATTTGTATGTGAAATGCTAGCCCAACTAAAATATACAGGACTTGGATTATTAACATCAAAGGCCTAAAATTCATCTCAGTTTCTATGCTTCCTGTGCATTAAGGAGATAAATCCTGCCTTCTCATCTCATCTTTATTTAAATAAAATCAAAACAACCAAACATGGCAGAGAAGCCATCTCAGCATATGGAAGCATGAACTGGATTACTGTGGAGGAAATTACACTATAAATCTTTATCTACCAATTTGCAATAATTCACCATATACTAAACTTTACTTCATAATAAATGTGAGGCAACTTTCTCATTATTCTCAAGTGTGACACCTCCACATAACCTTGTCACTGAGGTCATCACTGACATTCTCCTTCCCAGTCACTTCACTGAACCAGGGTCCTCACATGCACAATCCAGTACATTGCATACTGCTTGCATAACCCAGTACATAACCCAGTTGCTTTTTGAAAAAAGCCTTGTTAGAAGCAATAAAACATAAGCTCTTGTTTTAGTTTAATCCTCTATTTGCATCTTAAGTGATTCACTTCCATCTTAATGTATCACATTAGTCCTCCTTCAAACACATGAAGATTTTTGTTGAGTAAAAATCCATCTATCCATCTACTAGCTTCACTGAGATTCTACTGAAGTGTGATTCTGCTATGAGCCAAGGTTAATTGGGAGAGCAGTAACATAAACTGTGTTCTTGAGTCTACATCTACAGTGATAATTACAGGCATGATAACCACAGAGCTGAGACTGAAGCAGTGTCCATTGACTTCGGTGGGAATCTACTGGAGATTAAGCATTTTTGAATGTGACACCACTGCATATAAACTGGCACACAGACTTGGAAATTTAAAGCACAGCTCACAACTTTACTGGCTTGGGACATGATTGAGAGACTATTAACATGGTATTGTCTTCAAGTATTATATATCAAATTAATCAATAATATGTTAAAGATACTTGACATCCATTTTCTTGGTTTATGTGTCTCCTATCACCAAAACCATTCTTGTTCTACTGAAGCATTCAAAACAATATAGAAAAGAAATTTAGGCATAGGGTTTTTTTCCTCTTGCAGGTTTTTTTTTTGGTTGTTCTGTTGTGGTGGGAGTTTTTTGTTTGGTGGGGTTTTTTAATGAGGTATCTATTTTTTAGTCTTTCTTTTGGGGTAACTTTAAGTCTAGAAGGAATTTACCTCATTACATCACTGTTGGAATCAAGAAATATTGTGTTAAGTCTTAAGTAAACTTTTAAAGAACAGATTTCATTCTGTACCTTGTGATTTATTTACTGACTAGACCCCTATTGAAATGTTCACTTTGGTCATTAAGCCTTGACCATTGTGTATCAAAAGTATGTAGTGAAATGTGAAGTAAATTTCCAGGTAAGTCCTTTTCTGTTCAGTCTTAAACGGCATTTTATATTCTCTGATACAGAAGTGTATTTGTATCTACTCATATTTCACTTGTCAGTCAGTAGAATATAAATTCAGTATTTTCACATCCTGTTTTCACTGAATCCTGTGAATTTCTTCTAAGCTAAATTTGGCCATCTTTCCACAATTACTGACAAAATTACTACACATAGAGTAATTATGGCAGCTATATTCAGCCTTGTAATAAAACAAAAAAGATTTCTCTTTTGGTGGCTTAGAACTAGATGATCTTTAAGGTTGCTTCCAAACCCAAAGCAGCCTGTGATTCTTTCATGAAAGCAATTCATCCTGTGTCAGTGATGTTCTCTATAACAAGCTTTAAATTTATGTTGAGTAAAGTGAGAAGTTTAGGGCTCCCCCTTTCCTGTCTACAGGAAGTTAGAAACACAATACCGAAGATGAGATCCCTAAAGGAGGTTAGTGAGGGGTTATGTGCCTAAATACCTGTTCCAGAGTCATTTATGAACTAGACAGATTTGTCATATTTAAATGAAAAAACTCTGTTTTACAATTAATTCTATTACAACTGGCATGCAGCCAAGCACATGTCCTAAGGGGACTGAAAAGTATATCTATGGATGCAATACTTCTGGCATGCAGCCAGCCTCTGAAGAAATACAAGCTCAATAGACGTCAGCTATTGAAATTTCTGTAGTTCAGAAATCCTGTCATTCGATTGGAGGTGCTAAAGCTGCAGATACATGAGGTAACCAAACCTTAAAAAAAAAGGGCTCACACTTCTGAAGTCAATAAACCTGATTTTCCACACTGAAGAGGGAAACCCCTTCCTTCCAACCCCTACAAATGAATTGCTTGTAAGCTGGAAACAAAAATGGAAACAACTCCCATTTTGCAAACTCAGAACTAAATACAAACTTTATGCTTGGATCAGTTTTAACACTCAAGATATTTCAAGTGGCAAGAAAGCTCATAGTGTCTGCACCACTCCAAAGACAAACTGAATACAAGACAGAAAAGCAGCGTGGCTATTGCTTGGCTTAACTTGATTTCTCAGGGCATTCTCATGGATTCAATGTCCTTTTTATATTGTCATGATGTGACTTTAACTGAAATATCCAATTTTCATTAAAAAAAAAGAAATCTTCCTACAAGCAGTACTAACAGCCAAAGGATATAGTTTCCCAAAACGAAGTACCTAACAGCTTTGCTGATCTAATTAAATTGACCTGTTCAGAAAATGCCTTTTCACTAATTAAAGATTTCTCTCTGTGTAGGCATTTATCATTCCCCTAAGTATAACTAAAAATATTTTTGTTTGTTTTAAAGGAGTTGATTAGTAAAAGAAGAAACTGCTCTAGAAAATCACGCCTAGATTTAACATAGAGCATTTCAATTGCTATGTCTTAAACATAGTCACGATTCTTTTGACATCATGACTGTTCTCCCTCATTCCTGCTTTCTTCCAATTTGTGTAAATCTAGAGAGACGGAAAAAAAAAGTAGCAATCAACCAGTGACATGAAAGATGACAATATGACAGATTTTTCCAACAGAAATGCAAATTTCCTTTCTGTGCTGAAACACCAGCAGCAAGTAATTACAGAAATAGTAAATGTTGAATTAGTCTATTCATTGTACACCATTCTCCTTTTCCCCTGCTGTCCCATTCTCTTCTGTTCTTCCGATCTTCCATCTATTTCTACGTTGTCATTTATTTCTATTTATTTTGAGATGACAGTCAAGGACTACACCAATTACTGAATATAGTAGGGTATTTGATAGCAGCACTATGAGTAATTTCAGAACTAACCAAAAATGGCAGGGTACCTCTCTGGCCCTCTGTTTGTCAGAAACATAAGCAACAAACAACTGCAGGCAAAAATATGGTTACTCACTGAGGAGCAATTATTTCAAAACTTAAGGAAAGTATTAAACTTCAGTACTGATACTTGAATGTCACAATCTTGTTACTTTACATTACTGTTACTTACAAAACACTGCCTGTTTCTATCATGTCTATGACTGCTTTTTCCCAGTCCCCTTTTGAAGACAACATTCTAAAATAAATAGGGAATCTTTTATGATGATTATTGCTGTATTTAAGAGTTTGGAGCTCCAGCACAGAAATTTTACAAGGCAAAGTAAATTTTTCTTACAGCACTTTGGGTGATTTTCCAAGCCAGTAAAAAATAGGAGATTAACAGCACTGCATGGTGCCATGTAAAATGCAAGAAAACACTGTGCAATTTTTTCCAGAGAAATATAGCAAAGCCTGTAATTCCTAGATGCAACATACTAAATGTTACAATATGAGGTTGTCCCTAAGTACATTAGCAATTACAGCCACTACTGCAAACTATGCAGGGTGGTTTATGGGCTCAAGTTCACTCAAAACAGATAAAACAAAACTTCAAAACATTTGTTGATAATTGAAATAAAGCTTCTCAGACTAGCACGCTACTGTAAGAACCAACCACTAAGTGATGGCAGAGAGACCAGACATCAGGAGGGAGGGTTACTTAGTCTTCTCTTTAGGACTACTAAAGTGAGAGAAGGAAAAAAAAATTAAAAGCCTTACTTGTAAATGATTTTTTTAGCATGACAGCCAATGCCTTCTCTTCTAGAAGGTCTGCTCATATAATGGAAAATGAATTAGAGTACATGCTCAAGGCATCACCTGGCACTGTCATTTTTGACAGACTCATTTTTATCCTAAAGCTGGGAGCCTTGCAATTTTAAAGCCTTTTAAACAATTATGCTTTTCTTTGTGATATAGAAATAAATTAGGTAAGCAAGGGATGAGGCTCATATGCTGCAGTATGAAGCTACCAGAAGATTGGCTGTGTCAACTAACATGTCACATTGACAAATAAATTCCTCAAGTAATTTAAGCAGCTTAACAAGTTAAAGGTACAAAAAGCACATAATGCTAAAGCACTACAGTTCTAAACAGCTACATGTCCTTTCAAAAAAATAAAAAAAGCACAAACCTAAGCCCCAGACAACTGGCTATTTTCCAATTATTCTACTAACTGAGCTACTAATCATGATTTTCAACCACTAAATTATGCTGTCTTAACATATTTTCAAGAAAATTGTAGCTTAGTGAGCTGTAATTCTTACATATAAACATATAACATGAACTAATACAGGAGTTAGGAAATTTTTGTGACTTACAATATTAGGTAACAAGACTCTAAATTCATTAGCTATTCCTCTGGAGCTCTTAAGCTGGTCTGGTTTTTCCTGCATATACAGCAGCATGCCCAAGTCCATCTGGCATCACTTGTATCTTTTCCAACATAAATGATTCTCTGATTCTATGTGATGCTGCATTCAGTAAGCATTAATACTGGCAACAGACTTGAGAAGGCAGAAAAACTGGGATTAAAATTAAGCCACTTCATTGGAATTAAAGTAAGGAAGTAAAATATAGCTGAATTTGTGAACTTTACAGGTCTAACTTTACTGCTAGAGGGTTTCATACTAGAATTGCTTTTGGCTGGAATTTAGGAACTTGTCAGGAAATTACCTCCTCTCCTCCCTTACACCCCCAATTTCACTGATGGAAAAATTTTCTATCTATATTAGCACCCTTCATTTCATCAGCCATCTCACATTTCTCTCCTAGAAAAGAGACATAGAGAAGTGTTATCAACAGTTTTGTCCCCGTACTTATAATCAGAAACAGGTTTGTAAAATGTTCAAAGGTTTGGTTCCAACAGAAAAGGGTAAAGAAGCCTTCTAACACACCTCTTCTCTAACATCCAAAAACTAACTGAAGTAGGCTTTTCTCTCTCCTAAATTTACAGGTTGTGAGAAAATTATCATTAACCCAGGTAGCAAAATGTAACAGAATAATAAATCACAGTGGTAACTCAAGTTGGAATTGGGCTGAAATAACTAAGCCAAAGGGAGCAGCTCTAATCCAAATCCCAAGGAAGTTTATGAAGACTTCCAGGAAGCATGTCAGTTACAGCAATCATATATTTGTGACAGGAACTAATACTAAGACAGTTCAGTATGCCAGAAACTAGACAAAATTAATTTTGTGAATCACTGAGCAGACAGTAGCCTGCAAAACTGATTAAGTGACCAACATGGAGACAAACCTCCCGTATTTTACTGCCAAATCTCTTCATCCATTTTCCTGTTGAATATTTTTTCAGACCTGTAGCTCAAAGAACTAATTGGAATAAATGCCGATTTTCAATAGATCAAGACAAAGGAACTTTATTTTTCATTAATAAAGTAACCATCAGAAAAATATTGTGCCATCTCTAAATACTTTGTCATCATAATGTTCTTGCTGTATGTTTATGAAATTCTACAAGTCAACAGGACATCAGCACCATCCTTTCAGCTTATACTGCTGTCAGTACGACAGACATCAACCCTATCTGCACATATTGCCATGAATTTGAGAAGCAACAGTAATAAAGAGAAAAGCGTCAAGAGATAATAAAAAACAAATGTGATGAGAATAGACTACAATTATGGCACAGACCAAGTATAGGAAAGTAAGTGTGTGTTGAGAAAGGAAATAAGGATTTATTGCCTATCACAGTGCAGTATTCAGTGTTCAAAGCTGTATACAGCTCTTCCTGCATGAGACACATTCTTCCACAAACACAGCTCAGATGCTCAAGGCAGAATCCACCCCACACATATCTTCCATTTATATCCCCAGAGAAAAGTAAACAGTTCAATTCTACCATAAGGGCTCATGAACATTTTTCATTGCTTCCTTCTAAAAGTAGGGATAATAACACTAAAGTTTAATGCTATACCTGCCCTTTCATAATGAAGGGAAAAATTAAAAAAAAAAAAAAAAAATTAGTGGCTCACAATGTTGTACACTTCTGGGACTTGGGGATTTTGCTGTTTTGAAGAAAACTGTGAGACCTTGTTTCTCAGAACCACTGCAAGACTTTCCCTAGCAGACCTCATATTTTACACACTCAGCAGTTGAAAAAATTAACCAGAGGAGTACTGGGGTAGGGGGGTGTGTGCGTAATAAAAAAATAAATTAAAAGAAAAAAAAAAAAAAAGAAAAAGAAAAAAAAGAAAAAAATATATACTTGAATTTTATTAAGAAAACTCTTTACTTCCTGTCCTGGCTCTGGCCAGGACAGGGTTAACTTTTGCAGTGGCCAAAAGGGGGCATGGTCAGGACCCAGAGGTTATTCTATACCACCTCCCCATCCAGGAAAGGGGGAAGGGGGTCACTTGTGGAGCGTGGTGGTACAGTCAGGTATTGCTGGGGGTTTCTGTGTTGTGAGCATTCCCATGTGAATTGTTCGTCACTCTCGTACACTTCATTATTAATATTGTTGCTCTTACTATTTGTTTTCTTATTTTATTACTGTTTGCAGGTAATTGTTCTTATTTCAGCCCATGATCTTTACCTTTTGTGCCCCCAATTCTCTCCAGCCTGCTGCAGCAGGAGGGAGAGGGAGTAGTGAGAGAGCAGCATGTGGTTTGGAGTGTTACAGTGGGAACACTAAATTGGGAAATACCATTCCTAAACCACAACACTTCCCACAGCAATTCCAATAAATTAGCACTTTTGTGTCAAAGATTTGCTAAGAAGAAACCAGTAACACCAACTTGCTCCTATTATTCTTAGGTGCAAGATATAAAGATATCTGCTAGAAAAGCAAGGCAAATAAGGAGATTCTCCTGTACAACCTACTTGCAGTTCTATTCCAGAAGAAGGTAACCAGTAAGTGCATATATTTGTCAATATCCTAGCAATTTTATTAGTAACTGGAAACTGTTCAAAAAAAAAAAAAGCCTTTCCAGGATGTGGAACTGACAGGCAGTGGGGATATAACACTACCATCCTGACTTCCATCACAAGCTAAAGCCTTCCCTTCCAGGTAGCTTTTAATCAAACTCTGCATTTAACATTACACGGTAACACTCACCAATTTTTAAGTATTTCAAACTATGTTGTCACCTGTTACTCACACAGAAAACTTTTGTTGTAATTCCTTCCCCTTTTCCAAATTCAGATACTTTTAGCAATAATAGATCTGAAATTTATTATGAGCTCTTTTTTTCCACTGGATATCTACCCTGTGTAAAAAGACATTTTTTGCTTGAAGACTGGACAGCACAATCAAGGCCATAGAAAAAGCTTATCACTAGGTAAAAAGCTGAATGAAGAACTTTAAGTTGAGGAATATTCAGACTGAGGCATAAGGACTGAAGAGCCATACAGAGGCATATCAGTAGAGCACAGAAAGCAATTATGAACCCACTACAACGAACAATGAAAGCAAATGTAGAATGGATGTAAATGAAAGAGAATATTAGTCAGAAAAATGTGAACGAGAAACAGAAAACAAATGAAAGGCTGTTTTAAAACAGAATTATTTTAATAAAATATAAATCCATTTTCATCTTCAAAATGTGTAAAATCAAGGAGGGACTGGCACTTTGCTAAAACTATCATGAGGCTAGTTTAGCTGGAGCTGCAAGCACATCTACAGTCAAAAGTTAAGTAAATTTTACAGAAATAAAGAAGCCCAACTCTTCTGATTTTTTAGAACTAGCTCCTAGTAATTGAGTAGTTCCTTTCACATGCTTAAAGAGATTCTCCTAAAGAAGTGCAAATCTAATGCATGAGATGTTTTTCACAAAGTACAGGTGAGACCCAGCCATAGGCTGCTTCAACAGCCGAGTCAAACACTGAATATCTTACTGAATTAATTCCATTACTTGTCATCCGAAGTACTTAATAAAGGCTTTATTAACCAGAGAACTCTTTACTGTGCATTACAAAGTTCATGTGCCATTTTAACTGTTTTCTTCCAGCACAGAGTTGGCACTACTTCCAGAATAGATGCAATATCTCACAAAAAAAAAACCTGTCAAAGTCCTTAATTAAACTGAATGACTGAAATAATGTGACAAATAAGGCAGTAAGCAATTTTCAGGCCAAAGCCTTCCCATCCATTTACCTAACCTACTCAAAGGGCCTGGGACCACTTCCCAGGAGGTGCTGATGAACTCACCGTCAGAGCCAGCAGTTTTCCATAGGTGAGATGGGCTGGGATGTGGTCGCTCTTGGATCGCAGTGACTCCACATACCAGTGCTCTGCTTCGGGCAGCCGGCTCATTCTCATATAGGCTTCTCCTGCAGGGTCAAACAAACGCTAGTGAGAATGCCCAAAATTCCTCAAGGCTTTCATAATTTATTATCTCATCATTTTCTATGTTTTAAATGTGCACAGATCTTGAAATTGGTGAAGTTATTTGAACACTTACAATCATACACACACACGCAAAAAATTCTTGGAAACATGTGAGTGAGGAGATTAAGTTAAGGCCTTATTAGGGCTGAAATAGCGTAGTTGAGATGAAAACTATTGTTGGAACAGAATTGCCAGAGAGAGCTCCAGCTGCTAGGTTTTAGTCAAAAGTCTCCAAGTAACAGAAATTTTACCTCATCTACTTTAGAAAAGCTACTTCTTTTCCATTACTCTACATTGCAAAGCATGGAATAGCAGCAAGAACACGGAAATTTTGCATTTAATCGTAAGAACTCAAGAACCTAAATTTTGTTCTAAAAACTAGGGAAGTTTAAGAAAACAGTCCTGAAAGTATATTAGAGGGAGGGACAACACAATAAAAAAACTAATCTCTGAATGTAGTTATATTAGGTCATCTGCCACGATTTGTTCAAATTAAAACATAGCATCCATTATTTTAAAATTGCTAGTCTTAAGAAGTCACGTACAAAATGACCAAAACTGGACATTTTTCAAAGTGAAATACTTTAGGCTAAGAGGCTAAGGCAGGCAATGTTGAAGAACAATAGATGATGAACGGGATGTCAGAAAGCCTGCTATATTATATGTTTTTATATATATTATATATTAGTGTTATACAGAATTGTTTTCATGAAGTTTCTGAGAAAGAGTTTAGCATACACAGCAAGACAGTCTCTTTCTTCAAGAAGCAAACAAATTTCTCAAAGGTTCAAAACAAGCAATATGAAACAAGTATGTAGTGTTGAAGAATAACAGCTTTCAGATGAATACTCTGCACTTACACAGCTCTTTCACAAGGGCTCTAGATATAAACGTGCCCTCTCCTAAGTCAACGGTGATCTGAAAATACCTATTGAAGATTCAAGATTTCATCATCCCAGCAGCTGATCAGTTTCTAATAAACGACTAAGTATCTTCCAAAAATTATGAAGTCACAGTTTATCAAATGCTACTACTGGAGGATCAAGAGACTACAGCTGACCCAGATCAGCTAAAGATCAGCTTTAAAGTCTCCAGGTGAGTCACAGCCTCCAGTTCTGCATTACATGGAAATTAATAACTGTGAAGGCATCAGGGACACAGAGGGACCAAAGTTCTTCATTCAAGATTGAAGCCAACTACTACCCCCCCAAAACCTGAAGAGAAAGTTTCTAAAAGAGAAAAAATAAGGAACTCATACCATGGGAGCTACTTTATCTCTTTATCTTGAATATTTACAGAGGCTAAGGAAGATTTTCTTTATGAAAGAAAATTGGACAAGGTCAAGTCAGATTTTTCTTTTTCAGTCTTTGTCACCAGAGGAGAAGGATGCCAGGCAAAATATGGCACATAAGTTTTGATTTTTGGGAGTTAGGGTGTAGTGCATGCAAAATGACCAAACTTCAGCCCACAGATAAAATGAGCATGACGTGGAGTCAGAAGTCATGCTGAGTCAAGGCTAAAGGAAGCCAACATGATTGTTATCAACAGACTTTTTTCCAAACAGGTCTGCTGTACTTAGAGGCTTGCACCCCTGTTTGGAAAAAAGTCTATTTGTTTTAAATCAAAGATCTACATAGCATTCTGTACTCATGCACTGATCTTGGATATCCAATTACATACACTGAAGCACTCAAGTAACTCTGCTACTGTTCAAGCCCAAACTAAAAGAACAATTCCCCCCAAAAAAGCCCAGGCTAAATTAAAAAAAAAAATCCAAACAGGTAAGAAACCCCAAAAGAGCATGAACATCAAATTCAGTAATCATAACATTGCATGCAATTTTTTCACTATGTCAGCACTCACAAATCAGTGACATAACATTACACCTTATCTGCACAAAGCAAAGTCACGAAATGTTGAAAAGATGGAAGAAGCCAGAAGTCAAGCTATATGCTCCCCTCATCTCCTCCCCCTTGCTGCATGCTTATGGCAGAATGTTTAATTATTTGATTGCATACTATTTTTCCCACAGGCCCCTGCTTCATTAGCGTACAGGAAATGAGGAATCCATATTATCCTTTTCTTGTCTTCAAGTGAAAAATTCCACCCCAACCTGTTACAGCTTGGCAGAGTTTCAAGCAATTAACAACAAGAAGCTTTAAGAAGTAATGTAAGCAGCCATAAGAGATGGAGCTATTATCTGTGGGTAGTAAAGGCTGAATGCACTGCCAAATTTCAAATAGATCCAAGTTCTCATCTATTTTTCATTATGTATTCTGATATAAGAAGAGATTAAAAACTTTGGAGTACTTGCAAATTTAATTTTTAACTCGTTTTAAGAGCTCAACTACTTCACAAACTAAACACCTAAAACTTTGAGGATATTTCTGAGTGGGGCACCTAGAAACGAAGCTACAGTATGTCAATCTAAATATCAAACTGTAAAGAAAGAAACTTTCAGAAGTTCACAGATGAAAACTGGGAGGAGCTATTCACTTCCTTGAAGGCAGAAAGGCCCTGCAGAGAGACCTCAACAAATTCAAGAGATGGGCAATCACCAACCATATGAAGTTCAACAAGGGAAAGTGCTGGATTCTGCACCTGGGTTGGGGCAACCCTGGATGTACAGACAAACTGAGGAATGAGAGACTGGAAAGCAGTGCCGGGTAAAGGGTCCTGGTCCACAGCAAGTTGAACATGAGTCCGCAGTGCCCTGGCAGCCAGGAGGGCCAACCCTGTCCTGGGGTGCATCAGGCACAGCATCGCCAGCTGGGCAAGGGAGGGGATTGTCCCACTCTGCTCTGCACTGGGGCAGCCTCACCTTGAATATTGTATGAACTGTTGGTCACCACAACAAAGAAAGATGTTAAATTATTAGAGAGTGCCCAAAGCAGGACAATGAGGATGGTGGAAGGCCTTGAGGGGAAGCCGTATGAGGAGCAGCTGAGATCACTTGGTCTGTTCAGCCTGGAGGAGACTGAGGGGACACCTCACTGCAGTCTGTAACTTCATTGAGAGGGGAAAAGGACGGGCAGGCACTGATGTCTTGTCTTCATTGCCCAGTGACAGGACCTGAGGGAGTGGCCTGAAGTCATATCGGGGGAGGTTTATGTTGGATATTGGGAAAATGTTCTTCCCCCAGAGGGTGGCTGGGCACTGGAACAGCTCCCCAGGGAAGTGGTCACAGCACCAAGCCTGACAGAGTTCAAGAAGAGTTTGGACAATACTCTCAGGCACATGGTGTGACTTTTGGGGATAGTGCTGTGCAGAGCCAGTAGTTGGACTTGATCCTTGTGGATGCCTTCCAACTCAGCTGATTCTGTGATTCTGTGACTCTTTGCAGGTAATTCTCTATAAATGAACATTTTTTTCTGAGGAACCTGTATCGAGAATTCCTATATTTTGAGTAATTAGATTACTACAGAAGGAAGCACTGTTAGGGGGTCTGTTATTAATTCCATCTTCTAAATGAGAAAAAGAAAAGGTTGAAAATTGACAACAGCTCCTATCACTGCCATACTCAAAAACCAGAATAAAATCAAGCAATTGGTAACTGAACCATTAATTCAATCAAGTGAATTTATGCATTAGACTGATCCAATTTAATAATAGCTATGCCGACTTGAGATGATTTTCCAACAAAATGTCAGAGAAAACATGTATGGATTGATTTCTGTAATGCAGGATGCATTTGTGTGTCTGAGATAAAAATAAGAAAAATAATATTTCTCATTTACAATCATGCATTCATATAAACTTGCAACACAAATGATTTAGTCATTAGAAAGATAACAGGAGTGTCCACTGGCAGAAAAAATGCAAACCAACATGTAAGCAGATTTCTTTATTTACTTTAACAATCACTTTTTTTGCAAAATCTTTCAGCTCTAATGCTAAAAATCTGAAAGATCCCACATGGACACTTTATTAATAAAACCTGTCAGATCTGTAAAGCTCAACCGAGGTAACAATGACAGAGAAAGAAATTCATGGCAGTGAAAACATTAAGACATAAATGGGCAGTTTTTTCCAGTCCCTAATCTGTATCAACACACAGACATGTGCAGCACTGCCTGCACAATGAGTAGTGGTAATAAATTCAATAGACAACTGGAGTAAAATGGGAAAAATCAGTAATTCAAAACTGTTTCCAGTTTTACAGGGGTTAGTTCAGTTAATATCTTCTGAGTTTTATGAACCTGTTTCTTGGCTTATTCTACTAGAAAGAGCATATATCATTAAACTGTAATTCTCATTTACTAATGTAGTGCAAGAAAAACACTGATATGCAACCATTTAAAGAAGTGCCTACAAAGTTCATTAACATTTCCATTAATACCTTCAAAGAAATGAGAAACAGGATACCTTTTAGCTAGATTTACACCACCATAATTAAAATCCCTGTACTCAAGTGGACTTTATTTGCCACAGAGATAGACTACTTGAAAAACCGTTCACCAACAGTGTTTTCCCATATTTCCTCAGAATCCTTGGATTTTAAAAATAATCCTTCAAAATAAACAAAATTAAACAAAACCCCACAAAAATAATAAACTAGCCAAAACCTCCCCACTAAAATCATGCCAGGATATTAATTATAACTAAATATTTGATTAACATAGCATTAACAAAAATTAACATATAATTAACAATAATTAAAACCCAATAGCAATCACAATAAATATTAAATATTTATATTAAATAACAATTCTAATAAAAGATTAGCTTGCTAGCAGCCATTTCCCCTAAAGGCTAATATTTTACTTGATAATTACTGGATAATTAAGTGGAATGTATTTGTAAGAAAAATAAATTTAAAAAAAGGACACAAGACTTTCCAATACATACCACACATTGTTAAAAAGCCAAAGTAGATAGCATTTACATGAATATATGTTACATGGTTCTAGACTAACCTCTCATGTTGATTTCATGTTTGTTCTCTTTCAGATGCATGTAGTCATACCAAGCAAAGGTGATATCCTGGTAGGGAGAATGCCAGACTTTCTGATCAGAAAGTACAATAGGACTATGGATGTAAAAGCACTGTATCTCCACAGGTTAAGGTACCCATACTTTCAGATTAAGAAGCTATGTCCCTCCAGTGATTCTCCTTTTAGGACCCCCAAAGATATTGCTGAAAAGACAACTGAAAAATTATCTCCATAAAGGGGACAATGTAAGGTAAATCTGCTTTGCATCGTCCTTGTATGTTAATTATCTGCCCCTCAAATCTCTGGGTGGTAAAATTGTAATATAGAAAATATAAAATTTGACATGGACAAGACACCAGATGTCAAAACACAAAGGAAGATGGAGATGCCCTTTGAAAAGAAAAATCTTTAATATATACATTCCATCATGACTTAAATTTAATTTTTTCATCATTTCTTTGAATTAGGAGTAAAAACAGGATGCCTTAGAAAATGATGGAGAGCATCCCTGTGTGACACAATACCACAAGGAGTTTGTGTCTTTGACAATGCAACCATGCAGCTTTCTTGTGCAAATCAAGACTGCAGATGTGCCTTACCATAAATGCACCTCTCTAGATATACGACTTCCCTCTTTTTTCCCTTCGGTACCAGTGCATAAAATAACATAATAAATCTGGAAGCACAGTTTGATGTTATACTATACCGATGTCTAAGACATACTGCAACAGATTAACAGTTTTGGTTATAAATATGCAGTGCATGCACATCTTCCCCGAAACAGCTGAAGCATGTGAACATAATGAGCATCAAGTTCTGCACAGACTAAGTACGTTCTGCATAGATCTTTTTTCCTTTTACAGACTAATCTCCTTGAAGATTTCAAGGAACATATTGTATTTTATCAGGGTTTTTGATGGATAGGAGTCAATCCACATTTGCTTTGCCTGAGCAAATTCTTATAGGCCTCAATTAGCCAAAGCTGGTATTATCTGATTTAATTAGACCACTAAGCTACTTTTGAAGGAAAACACCTAAAGTAGAAAACAGATATAAAGGAAGGGCAAAATAACATCAGCTGCAGCATGGAACAGCATGGATATTGCAGAGCTGCTTCCTGCTGTACAAAGGCTTCCAGTAAAAGATGTATACTGACAAAAATAGAGGCATTGATTGAGCCCACACAAGATAGGTAATTTCATTTTCATGACAGTATAGGTTTCTTTAAAACACTATTAAGAGAAGCACTTTCCATTAGAACCATACCTAACTGGGATCCCTGTAGTCCAATTTCAGTATTGGACCAAATTTTTGGTCTGCAAAGGTTCTGATTATACTTATTTTCATATAAAACCCTGCATGTTTAAAATAAAAATGCATTTCATCTTTAGAACCAGCTTTTTCAGACTATTAACTAACAAAACTCGAGCATTTCACATTAAAATACAGATCAAAGAGACAAAAGTAAGAAAATTTGGGAACCTGGGGGAAAAAAACCCCCAACATGGTCTCAAACACTGAATCAATTACCATCTCCAGCAATCCACTGCTGTAACCTTTGTACCCAGCTTGAATCCCTCAAAGAAAAGTGAAAAAACAGGAGACACTGCAATCAGATTGAAGATTCATACTTAGAATCACAGAATCATTTAGGTTGAGAAAGACAGCACAGATCATCTAAGTCCAACCTCTGACTGAACATCATGTCAACTAGATCATAGCATCAAGTTTCACATCCAGGCACTTCTTGAACACTTCCAAGGATGGTGACTCCACCACTCCCCTCGGTAGCCCATTTCAATTCTTGACAACCTTTTCAGGTTGAAAATTCTTCCTGATGTCCAGCCTCCCCTGGCACAGCTTGAGGCCTTCTCCTCTTGTCGTATTGCTGGCTGCCTGGCAGAAGAGACCAACCCCCACCTGGCTACAACCTACTTTCAGATAATTGAAAAGAGTGATAAGGTCTCTCCTGACTCATCTCCAGGCTAAATATGCCCAGCTCCCTCAGCTGCTCCTCATAGGACTTGTGCTCCAGACCCTTCATCAGCTCCACTGCCCTTCTCCGGACACGCTCCAGCACCTCAATGTCTTCCTTGTAGTGAAGGGCCCAGAACTGGACACAGAACTTGAGGTGTGACCTGATCAGTGCAGAGAACAGAGAGACACTAACTTCCCTGGTCCTGATGGCCACACTATTTCTGATACAAGCCAGTATGCCTGGACACGCACTGGCCCATGTTCAGCTGTTGGCGACCAACGCCCCCAGGTCCTTTTTCTCTGGGCAGCTTTCCAGCCACTCTTCCTCCCTGACTGTAGTTGTTGTGACCCAAGTGCACGACCCAGCAATGAACCTCATACAATTGGCCTTGACCCATCATCAATCCAGCCGGTCCAGGTCCCTCTGCAGAGCCTTACTGCTCTCCAGCAGATAAACACTCCCAACCCAACTTAAGTGTCATCTGTGAACTTACTGAGGGTGCACTCAGTCCCCTCATCCAGATCATCCGTAAAGATATTAAACTGGATTGGCCCTAATACTGAGCCCTGCAGAACATCACCAGGAACTGGCTGCCAGCTGGATGCAGCACTTAGCTACTTAGCTTTGGACACCAGATATAAACTACCACAGTCTGCAAAGTCTCAGAGTGAAAGGATTAAAGTATCAGAACGAGGGTGGGAAGAGGGAGCAAAGGAAGCCCAGCATTTTATTCCCATCACCACTGGAGAGGACTCCATTCTTATTTCCGTGGAATATGTAATAAAATGTACATATGAAAGAAAAAAATACCCTTTTTCCATCCAAGCTAGTTTTAAAAGAAAAAAAAAAGACTTGCAATGTACACTTAGTGAGAAATTAGCAGCAAAACTTCATGAGATGCATAAGAAGCACACTGATTACTAAAGCTTAGATAAGTGCAGGTACCATACTCTGCCTAAGTTATGATGTGGGGTACATATTTCACAGCTTAATCATCTTTGGATCTTATAAATTAAGTGTTGCTCAGCATGCACAGTAAAACTATACCAAAGGGTTTCCTGGAGTTCTAAACAATATTTCAAAATAATTCAGTAAGAAAGCATCTAATGGGAGCAAGGGGTAAATGGGATAGGAGCCTTAACAATATTAACAGGTTTGTAGAAACAGCCACATCCACCCAAAAGCATAATCAAGTAAAGTGATAGTTATGTTATAATCATCAACACAGAAAGTCTCTCTGCATGCTAAGCCTTTGTACTTATGATACAAACCTCTGCACCAGATGTAAAATCTGGCTCTCCTTTTCTGGTCTGTACACTTGCATATGATTTGTTTTCTGTCCATGTGCAATCCAGCAGATTCACAAGAAGAAATTTAAACTTTATTTGTGCATCATGAACTGTATTCACTCCTGCAATGCTAGCATTTTTGTGACTTGTATTTCTCATTAAAAATGTTCATAAGGCTATGCCTGAAGTGCATTTGAAAATAGACATTCAGATGTTAGTTAGCGAGGGCAGATGAAGTGCAATCAAGACATTTGTCTTTATGACAGTATCTAAGCCTGAACAATGCCACCCCAACATCTTTCTTGTTATTGTTTGGTATTAAAATAAAGCCTCCATGGTCCACTTCACACCACTTAACTGTCAGGAGTATGAATTACTGTAGCAGGTGGGCTAGTGTGGTTTTAAAAGCAATGTAATACAATCAACTGTACAGTATCAGATTTCAAGGAACGCAAAAGACATCTAGAGCAGAGGCTGATCCTTAAGCAATCCTAATATTGGCATTAAAGTGTTCAAGATCCCATAGGGACCATTTTATCTTTTGACCTCAGGCTTTAATTGAAACTTTAAACAAAACGTATTACCTATTTAATACAGCTGAGCTGGACTCTGGCCTTTGTAGTGCAAGTTGCCGTGCCAAGCTAATTAATCTGTGTAACCTTACCATGTACTTTTTAATTTACATGAAAGCAATATGGTATACAGAAAATAAATACCAAGCCAACCTTATACAGCTTGTTAAATAATTATTTTGATTCTAGTTTTAGAGTTTTAATTTTTAGCTGTTTTGGGTTCTCCTAAGGAAAAAAAAAATGAAAAGGTTTTATTTCTTGGTACAAAGCCAGAGAAACATATGGTTTCCTTAGCGGAGTTGTTGCACACCTGGCAAAATAAATCACAGCAACAGGAGACCAAAATCTTCCCTGCAACTTTTTCATTAGAACATCTGATGCCGGTATTACAGCCCTGTCTCTTGTACCATGAAAAAAATGCAAAGTCAAATGGATGCCTGCTTCTTGAGCCCCAATACTTCTTTTACTCATTAAGAGGCAAGTTACAGAGTGTTTTAAAGGATGAGTGTCTGTCAGGCAGACTGACACACCAGAGGAATGAGTCACTGGGCCTGTCAGAGCAAAAGGCCAATAGAAGCAAGCACAGGAAAAGAAATGTAACACAACAGGGAAAGCAGGTGGTGCAAAGGCTTAGCACTGCTGGAGTGTTAATGCTACTGCACTCAGAGTGCTGGAGTTCAAACCTGATTCAGTTTAAACAGTTCATCTCCTGTTTATTCTCTTTCAAGTAGGTCATGTACATCATACAGGAGAAAAAAAACCTTCCAAAATATCTTCAATTACATGAATGAGTAATTATTAAAAATTAGAGGAAGCACTGTTTCCTTATATCACATGCCAATATGTGGCAATATGTGCGCCACTCAACCAAGCAAAGAGATTGCCAGAGACTGGGAATACATTTATCACAAATAACAACCACAGCAGATAATCGTCAAACTGTGACTATTCTTGGATTTCACGATAAGCTGTGAAGACTATTTCCACATCTAAGGAGATGGGGAAGACTACTGCCTTCTGCTACTTCTCAAGCAGATGGGGAGCACTCCCCAGTTTCTCCCCCTTCCTCCTCAGTAATGAGCTTACAACAAGCGGGCACATCTCAGTTCAGGTTTATGCAGTTGCAAGCACACGAGACAGGACTGGCCTATTTCAGTTCCTCTAGCCTCCCTTTTAAAGGCAAGAAGTAGGCAGACAAGTTTATGCAATGCTGTTTATCAAAGAAAGTGTTTTAGTGAACGTGTTTATAATTTTGTCTTGAACATCAAAACAGAAATAAACACTCCAGTCGGCCTTCTGATACTCAGTGACACAGTACGGGATGCAAAGCGGATGCACTCCTGATAATGGATGCAGTTGCCTTCTTCTCCTGTCACACACAAAGAGATGACTGAATAGGCATTTAGGATTTATCTCACCCAAGCTGAGCTACTAAGTCTAAGTTAGTCATCTCAGCTCCTTTTAGAGAAGAAGTATGCTTGCAGGGATTATGTGTATAATCTTAAATAGATGTCTACATCAGATGGGCTTCATTACTCCCCAGAGGTATGGTTTTCTTTCCACACTATAAAGAAGCATAGCTACCTAGCTCTGTCTTGCCATCTCAGGTAGGAGAGACTAAATGCAGTCATGTAGGCTTATGCAGACACATCCAGAACAGCTTTGAACAAATCAGTCTGAGTCCTGTTAATATAGCTGTTGTATTCTATTCAAGTCACTACCCAACTTTATGTGGCCTCTTGGTTTGCCTTCACAGTATAACCTACAAGCAACACTTCAGCAATCAGTGTGAATCAAATTCTGTCTTCCCTGCAAAAGCTGCCATCACAACAGCAAACAAAACACAAATATATGCTATGTTAATGGTAAGCTGAAATTCTCAGAGCTCCACAAGGAGCTAAGGTACACTCAGTTGACCATAACTTGTTGTGCCACCAGGACAGCCGTGAAGTGCTGGCAGCAGCTTAAAGGAAGCAGAAACCAGAGTCCAGACTCTGGAGTGAAGGGAGGAAGTATAGCAGGAGGCAACCCTGGGCAAGGGACTGAGCTAGGCTTTGTGCTTTTGTGAGTTAAAAAAATGCAAATCCCAGGAACAGAGAGAACTTGGACGTGACAGACTGTGCTTACAAAGGAAATTGAGAAAGGCCTCCCGAACCTAAAAAAGCAACCAAAAATAATTAAAAATCTGAAGAAACTTACGGGTCGGAGTGGTTTTAAAGGAAGCATCTATTCATTGGAAAAGAAAAAGGGTAGCACAAGCCTGCTTTGCAATGGAACAAGCATTACATGCTAGAAACAGCACTGGTTTATGTTTCCCAATTTTGTATTCTGAGGAAAAGAATTATGAAAAATGTATCTACACTAAAGAGGGCAGTCAAACTTCAGAGGATTTGCTGGAGCACTGTAGTATTTCAGCAGTCACTACAGGACACCCATAGTAAGCAGAGGTTTAATTCACACAGTGGTGACTGTTGATACCACGACCAAATTGATCAGCAAATGTTGATAAATAAAATTGATAAAACAATAATTTCACTAAGACTGACAATGAACAAAAATGTATGTAATAATCAATTAGTGCAATTTATGGATTTTAGCCATTCTCATCAATCTGGTAAAGCTTAGCATCCAGGGAGAAGTAACTCTCCATTGAACCGCATGAACTGCTAAGAAAATGTTTAGACTGACATTAGATACTCTGTCACTGTGGCAAGAGAAGTATTTAATTTAGCATTTACATTTACATTTTTCAAACGTATAGCATCAGTTACAACTATAATTTTACTTTTTCCTGTGCCCTAGTACTTGTAAGGTGCTAATAAAAGATGCCTCTCCTGAGTAAGTAGTCAATAACTGTGTCAAACCAATTGGTATCAACCAAAATATTCCCTTGTATGCTAGGCATTGGCAGGGGGGAACCACACAAGGTTGCTTCCTGTTGATCCAAATTGTTTCCACATATATATTTTAATTGCTCCACTTTGAACTACTTTAAAGTAAAGGTTCTTACATCCTTTTCTATCCCAAACAGGAGAGTAGTGGGCCAAACACTGAGGTTGCTTAGCAGAAACACATGTGCTTTGAGAGAGAATTCCACCTACAAGCATCTCTAAAACAGTAAGAACCAGCCCTCTTGTTTTTGGAGCTGAGTACTATAAGTAAAACTTCATATTATCTTCTTTCTTTTATCTCTTTAATGTATCCTGTATAAAAATGCGATGAAGAATATAAAGAAATGAAGTTAAACAAAAAAACACCTCACACTTAAATTGATTTTTTTTTTTGCAGTACTCAAGGGACTCTTAAAATTCTGAAGGACAGATAGCTGGTCCTGGGAGAAGAATAAGAAGCATTCTCTCATTGCAGATGTCTAAACTAAAGTATATCAGCTGGAAATAAGTTTTTTGGCACATCCTAAAATAAAAAAGTACAGCTATCTCTGTGGGTCTGTTTGGATACCTTGTTGGTTTACAAGGCAAGTCAACATCTAACACCCACACTCACGTGGGCACACGGGACCTCCACGGTAGTGGATGAGAGATTCTGGAGACAAAGAAAAACACTAATCCATGCATTCTAAATGTAAAACTGCTGCATTGACACTCTAAAAGATATCCACTATCTAACAGTCTCATCATTTATTGTGCCTTATCCAGCATTGCAGTTGCTGGTATTTAAGCTTTGAACCTAGCTTGGCTTTTATCTACTGAAGGTAATTATTTTTGGGTTTTATTAGCTCATTAATTTGAGCACCAGTTGCCTGGATAAGGTCTTTTGTTTCACCCTCTCTCCTCAAATATCATTCTGAAGCACTAACAATGCACTTACCCATCATGTTATATAAGCTCTGTGGTGCAAACTGCCTTGGCATTTTCTGTATTGCTTCTTTGTACACTGTCAGGGCCTCCTGAAAAGAGACACACGGGTGGGAAAACATTGACTTAAAAGCATCCCTTCAGATGTAAAGTAAAACCAAACTATTTTCCTTTCCCAAATGAAAGGTGCAGGGATAAAGAAAACATATCAGCATCAAAAACACCACAGAAAGTACAAAGTTTCTCCTTTTAAAAAGTTTTTTTTAACCTGGATTTTAACAAATTCAGTGAGGCTTATAGACAAGAGATCAAGTTAGTTCCAATACTGCAACTTCTTTTCCAGGCAAAAGTAACAAGAACATTTTTTTATACCTCCTAATGACCCATGAGTTTACAAACATAAAATTCTATAGGCTGTCAAAGAAAATGGAGTGTTATTGAACTGCAGACAAAGCACTTTCTGATTATTAACTACACTAAGTGACCTAAAAATAAAGAAATCATTGTCTACTGCCAAATAGTAACAAAGCATAATCCTCAAAACTGAAGTCTGCTCCACAGAAAGAATGAGATGCACTATGAAGTCAAGAATGCCAAAACTGGAATCCCTTTGCAAATATGCTGTGCCTTAAATTACCTGATCACACATTTATTCATTCACCACTTTGGATGGTTACAGGTCAGTCTGTTAGCTCTGCATCAAAGTCACAGTTTATGAAGGCTGCAATGACCACCAGGAAGAAATCTGAAACTTTATATTCTTAAAAGCACTTGTATCTCACAGGCATTGAACTCCAACTCCACACTCTACCAGCTGCGCAGACATAATGCTGCTGTTCTCTTCTCTTCTCTGTACATATGAATTAGCTGTCCATGTTTTAACCAATTATTACCTCCATCTGACAGAGCTGGATGCAGCAGACAGATGACAGGGAATCTGCCCAGCTTGTACATGCCTGATCTTAAACAGCTGACATAACTGTCACGGTCAAGAACACTTATATGGATGAAAACCACTCACAACTCCCATTCTGAAGTATGCCTGACAATGCAAAGAGAGAACGAATCTCTTTCAAATACTGCTAAAGGTCAAACCTCAAGTGAATGTCCAGTTTCAGTTAAGCCCATCAGGGAAAATGAAGAGGAATCACAACAGTCACAGTTGCACATGTAAATGAGATGGGATGGCTGGGGTGCAGTATATTGTTACATTAAAAATATCTAACCCACTTTAGCACTTAGTTCAAGTTATCTGAAAATAACACACAGTGGGATGTTTTCAATCACCAAAGTTTTAAATTATTTCAACTGGGTCTTATTTTTGGAGACTTAAATGCAAGCATAATGGCACATTTCCAACTAAAGATGGACTTACTCTGTTTTGAATTAAAAAGCCACTACACTTTAGGTTGACTGGCCTTTAATCAGGTTTTATCTTTGCATACCAGCTACAGGTACAAAGCCAAAACCAATGAACTAACACATATCAGATGTGACCACTGCTAATGTTGACTTTGACATGATAACATCACACTGCTAATTAATATCATTACACCAGTGGCTGTAGAGAACAAATATTCTCTGTACAGAATGCTAATCCTGATCTGGTGAAATTCAACCAGTTTATGCTTGTGATGTATTTTGAAAGTCTGGGTGGAAGCGGTAGCTATTATTTGTATATGAAGGTTTTATAAATATATTATATACAAATCTGGAGTCTTACCTCATAGTGTCCTTGTTCATGAAAAAGTTTTCCTAAATTATAAAGACAGCTGGTAACAGAGCTTTTATGAGCATGAGGATCTTTCAGATTTTCATCAGGGATCTCTGAACACTTCACAAAAGTCCTCCTGGCTTCCTCTGTCTTCCCCTGATTCATCAGAATGATACCAGTATTTAAATAGGCAGCTGTGAAGAGGGAAAAAATGTTATCTTTTTATGGAGTTCTCTCATGCTGTATCTACTGTTTTAATTCTAAGTAGTACCTGATGGAGATCCCATAGTTATCTAATTTGGTTTTTGAATAACATAGATCACTCATTGGTGTGAGCGTGAACATGTAACATATGTGAACATGTAAAAGGTAGAAGTTCAGAGTCAAGGAAAGAAGAAAGTGGTATAAAGACTGAGTAAGGAGAGAAGGAATCACTGGTTAGGCAGGGTGTTCCCATTTCATTCCTCCCTTTAGGGCTGTATAAAGCATATAGCACCACTGTTTGAAGTGTTACAAAAAATATACATATACATAAAATATAAACATACAGAGAAGATTTAATATTGAAGGTACAAAAGTCTCAGCAATCTTAAAAAGCACCACTTGATTTTGGAATCTATTACTGGCAACATCCTAATGATTATTCTCCATTTTCCCCAGGCAAGAAAGAAAAAATGAAAGAATTTAAAAAATATTTGTATTATTCACTCACACATACAATAAATATCAGGGTTTAGCTGTAAGAAACAGAAAACAGGAGCCTGAAAATTTGGGCAGCATTATCTGCGGCTCAACACCCCAGATCAGAAGCATTTTAAGTTCTTGTAGTGCTGCTGAGTATTAATTCATTATCTGCTTCTTACTTGTACCACATTAAATGTAGTTGTTTACTAATAAAGACTTGCTTCCAAGGGCACAATTTCACCTTTTGCTTTCTGACTTAAAAGCTTCTGAAAGAAAGGAAAGCGTTATTAAAGAGTAGGAAAATTTTCTATGAAAACTATAGTCCATATTATACAAGCTTGTATAGTTAAAATACTTACAAGCTAGTGTGGGTCTGCTACCAATTGCCAGTTTATAGTAATGCAATGCCTCTGAAAACCTGCTGTTTTCCTGAAGTAGTAATCCTCTGCATAAGGGGAACAAAAAAAAAAAAAAGGAAAAAGAAAAGAGAGTAAGGTGTGAGGTTACTACAAAGAGTAACTTGAAAACAAATATTGAAAACAAAACTTGGGTAACAAAGAAAAATATGCTGACTGGTATTTCAGAGATATAAGCACTTACTAACAGTTCAATGTGAAAATTATTTCGTGTTTAAAGACGAATTCATAGACATCAGGCATCAGGTGCATCCATATGGCTTTAACAAAGCAGATGTTAAACAGAATAGTTTTGGCTTTTTTGGAAACCAGGAAATTAATTTACTCAGTTGAGAAAATGTTAGCCTGTGAGACTTTTTGAAGTGGATAGAGTATGATGGAGGTATTTGTAAGTCATTAATGATTAGCCTGGCATCTTTTCTTGACCTGAAATAAGCAGGTCTTTTTCAAATGCATGATAAAGTTAAGCACCCAGCCCTTCACATGTGTTAAGGATTCCCCTTGTTGAGCAATTTCACTAGATTATTCACTGTACAGCTAAGCATCTGTAACAGTTCTCGTTTTTCCTGTAGTCTTTATGCTCTGAACAAATTTACTAACTGAAGAAGAGGTATTAAAACTTATACTGAATATTTTCAGCTTCATACTATATGGACTTTAATTTAGCTTTTTAAACAAACATCCTTGTGAATTATGATTTACACCAGCCACCCACAAATTTCTGAAAAGTCTGGACATCACTAACATGAATGTACATTGATGCTTAAATGAAGGCCAAAAGCACTGCAGTTTCTGAAGTTTTAGAAGACTGAAAAAAAGCATATACAAATATATTAAAACCAGAATGATTTAAAAATCCTTAAAAACCAGTCATTTCAGAATGGAGACTCAGACCTCAGTACCCAGGGTAAATGTCCCTTGTCATATAACTCAAAATAGCCAGAAAAACACAGCTTTTCCTCTTAGGTGGAGTGGTATCCTATTTATTTGTGGTTTTCCTAACCTACAGCAATTTTCTTTTCTTCCTCTGTGCTTTTATCTGCTGATAGCTTTTCAAACTGCAAAGAGCTTGGACTTCTTCTATCTCCAGTCTCAAATCAGAGATTTGATTTCCCTCCAACATCTCAGGAAAACTTTTTGAATTAAACCAGTAAACTTCAAGGGATGACAAGAGAAGGGCAGTTAGCTAAAGAAGTAGACACCATCTATGTTGTTTGCTTCTTGTCACTGGGTTAGGATTTAACAGAATTGAGGAATACATCCTCTTTTTCTTCTATACTATCCTATCAGCATCACATGATCTCACTTTGAAACTGTCTCTCAATTAACTTCAGATTAGACAGTAAATCACTTTTAATATTAACAGAACTTACATTTAGTAGGTACTTGCAGTAAAGTGATCAATGAGGGAATACATTCAGGATACAAATAACGTCTTCTAAATTTTTGAGAAGCTGAATTTTGATTACTCCAATAATTTTTATACACTGTCCTTACTTCAAGGAAGATTACTTATGGTAATTTGATCCTGTTTGCTATTGATAGCAGGAGAATTAACAGAAAAAATATAATGTGCATGGTCTGACAGTTAAGCTACTTCTTAACTTTTTAAAAAGTAAAATCATTCTCACACACAATCTTGAAACAATTTATCTAAGAAATTCCATTCTTATTTTAGTTCTGGAATAAATAACACAACATATTGAGAGAAGTAATACAGTAATTGGTCAACTTTAGCGATACAAATTACTTTCATTAAGTGTATATTTGTGGTTAAAAGAATTTTTATTTGCAATTATTACAAATTAATCTTCTGCATTCACTACATGCTCTGACTCTTTTGATTAATTACTTGATACTTAGAGGTGGATTTTTTTTTTACTTCTCTTTCAAAAGACTTTTTTCTTTCAAAAGCTGTTCTGTTAACTGTCAGTCTGTCAGTGTCTCTCTCTCTCTCTCTTTTTTTCCCACATATATAACCCAAGCAGCTCAGATGAAGAACTGAGTGCTGAATTCCACCAGTGTTTTATTTGTATTTGTTTGGAGGTTTGGTAGAAGAAACAGGAGAAGAAGGATATAATCTTACCAAGGCATGAAATTGCTTCTTCTCCTTGTGAAATTGGTCCTGATTGATCACTAGTTTTCACTGTAGCTTCTGGCAGTACAAAAATTACTAGATTTATGAGTCTCCAGTTCTAGTTTCAGATTAAATAAAGTCAGGAAAAAATTGATTTTTCTAGATTCAGTGGAAGAACATCCACCAACTGCAGTTCACACCTTGCAGGCACTGCAGATTCCAGTATCTCACTCGTCCCAGTGGCCAGGGCACTTGGTTGTATAAGGAAGTGTCTACTATAGCCAGGAGCAGATCTGTTCTTGACATGCCTTTCACTTCTTTGCTTATACTGCAAAATGATAACTGCTCTTTGGAGATTTTTGGCAAGGGGAAGAAGGAACAGAGAGAAAGACCACAAAAGCATCAATACAGTGAGAAGCATTGGACATAAGCCAGAGGTAGAGCAGAGCCACTGACACATGCTGAGTATGTACCTAACTTTTGTGGTTACAAAGATATAAAGCCTTCCTTTTTCCTTACTCAAGGATAAACAAAGGAAAGCACATCCTTGAAGTAAGGATGCTTGATACAAAAGAGTAAGTTCAAGTGATCAACTTGGATGAAGACCTTAAGGTCTTCTGGAACTTTTAAACAAACTTTCTACAGTTATTAAAAATGCCAAAATAACTAAATAAAAAAGCCTAACCCCAAAATGCCCCCACAAAAAACCAAAACACAGGAACAGTTGCTTCAAGTTGATACTTCCAATACTTTTTATTCTCTCCAGCTTCCCTTCCCAGTTGTAAGGCAGACAAATGAAAATGTTAAATGCAACATGCAACTTCTGTGCAAAGACAGTTTACTGACATAACTGAAAAAATGTGGCTTCTAAAGTTTAATAAGATGAGTAATGTGAAAGAATAAATGAATATGAGGAAGTTCTTCACTGTGTGGGTGACCACACACTGGAACAGATTGCCCCGAGAAGTTGTGGAGCCTCCCTCACTGGAGGTATTCAAGAACTGTCTGGACACAGTCCTGAGCCGTGTGCTCTGAGATGATCCTGCTTGAGCAGGGAGATTGGGCCAGGTGACCCACTGTGGTCCCTTCCAACATTACACATTCTTTCATTCTGTGAAATACATGAGGATAAAAGTATTTGAAAAAGAGAAAGCTATTTACAACATTGGACACATAGTAGACAGTTATAAACTGTCCATGAATTAATTTAGGATTAATTAGGAGACAAGTTCTGTCATAAGTAGCAAGATTCTGGAACCTTACAGCAGGATTTTTTTTTGCCTGCATTACTTCTACATGGAGCTACTTTTACATGGAGCATTAATGATTTACAAAATGAAGGATATGTGCTGACTGCTTGCAGGAGTAGCAGACTTCTCCAAGTAACTTAGGAAGTGGCTCAGAATCCTGGGGGTTTTTTAAGAGGAAGAAAAATTTAAAAAAAAATGTAAAAAGATAAGCAAATTCTGACTATCTGGAAATGATGCACATCACTTCTGTAGATAGAATTGCTCATTGAACTCATGCAGGAAAACACCTCCCCCAAATGAGTTGTTTGCAACCTTCCTGAATTCTTTAAGCTGCCAACTTTTACCTATCTTGATTGACCAACAATGAAAAATCTTCCTGTCTTCCTCCTCTGCTTTGGTTTTGACCAAAAGTCACTAAATACTCATGGCACAAAAATGTTTTCAGGGACCAGAAGGCAGTTACAGAATATAAACAAGCAGTAAATGGTCTATGGTCTTTCTCAAGTTTCATATTAATTTATTCCTGTCGGTAGTCCTACTAAAGCCAGCTGGTCTACTTAAAAAGCAAACTGCTCAGTAACTAAAGCTGGCATAAAATGACCAAGTACAACACACAGGAAATACAACTGCAAAGTAAACATGTATGTTAGTGAGATATTTATAACATGTACCCAAAGGTACAATATTGAAACAGTTTATTCAATTTCATTTACTGGTTTATAACAACTAATACAGGGCCTGTTAGCTATTATTTTGCCATGACTGCAATTCTTCCGTGCCTCAAGCTACATTCATCCCATTGATTTCAGGGGGGGATTATCTACAAAGGACTCTATTTACCTAAATGCTGCACTGGTAAACAAAGAAAGAAATGGAAGAAAATCCTCTTTTATTCCCCACAGAGATGTGTCTCCAGTCACACAGCAAGAGAGAATGTGCTTTGCCTAAGGCAACTCCTTCACTGTCATTTGCAAAACTAGTGGGTAGAAAGTTATGTATGGATGCTACCATAAATCTTACTTCTTTAATCAATAAGAACCCAAACATACAGAGAATAACCATTTCCTTTGCAGAACTCACTAAGTAATCTATTGCCCCAGTAATAAAAAAAAAAACAAAAAACAAAACTAAACAATCAACCCCAACACAACCTCTAGTCTTTCAGATAGCGCAGTAAAACTCTTGTTATGTTCTCCCAAATCTAGGGAAGAGCTTCCCAAATGCAAGCCAATTGGTCAGCAAATATAGCCCCTTATTTTTTTTTTTTTTTCTGTTACTGGTGTAGTTTGATTGGGAATACTACCCTTTCAGGACCACATCAACTCTCACAACCTCTACTTCCTTGACAGAGGGAGGGCTGCTGTGAGGATGAGGAATGCACTGCTCCTATCTTTCTCATTCCTCTGGACAACAGGCAGTGCTGTGCTGTATCTTCAGTCCTCAAACCAGGTGCCCCAGTAGTCAACATAGATAAGAGAGCTGGACAGAGCTTCCTACAAGAGGGGTCTCTTTTGAAACTGACTCAAACTATTATTTTCCTCATTTTATAAAATGGTGAAAGTTTATGTAAGGACTATAAGTGACCACAATTTCAAATACTGAGGCATTTAATTGAATAGCTAGGTCACTGAATGCCTTTCATCTCTCAATATGACTTTGAAATCTGTACTTCATATAGGCCCTACAAAGTGCCCCAGAGCAGAGTCTGCACTGCAGGAAACCACCAGTCACCCAACTGACTTTTGGGTGCTACCTCAAGAGCCAGTCTGACAACACAGCAAAATTTTAACAGGACAGCTTTGGTTATAGCAAGACACAAATTTTAGCTGCTGTCTTTGACAGAGGAAGAACTAGCTGGCCAAGCAGAGAGTAATTCCAAACAGGTTTGTAACAAGTTCGCATTCATAGCTGAGAAAAACAATGATCAAGTACTTAGACACCAGATGACACATCCTCTTTGCTTTTAAACTCAACATCCTGAATGATAAAAACTTCTGGGCTATCAAGGAAGAGGAACCATAACCTTGAGCTGTTTCCTACTAGGTGGTTGCTGCAGGAACTTTGTCTGGGGAAGGTTCAACCACAGTTCAACACGTTTGTAGGTCAGACTGCTTTTAGAGTTTTTTGTCTCTGATAAGCAGATTTTTATGCCAGCACCCTTAAAAGGCAGGGAACATATTTTCCAATGTCTAAAGGCTAACAACAATAGACAAGGAAGAATTTTGCTCATGCTGATTTTTACCCAAGGATGCAGAGTAGAACTTTGCTTGTAAAACACTGAAATCCTAGACTTCCTAGGATAGGTAAAGTCTTCAATAGTGGCTGAAATTTCTAACAGAAACCTAAAAAAAATCCACACATTGATATAGTACCCTAAGTTTTCCAATGCAAGTTTATGGAAATTCATAATCCAACCTTATTCAAAGAAATTAAATTATATGAATAACAAACTTGTATGCGCAGTGCTGTATCACTAAAGGCAAAATGAGATAGCTCAGGAGAGAAGCAAGGGGATGGCCAACTGCTAGAAATTAATCTTTATAGGGCATTGTATACTCTAAAATTACAACATTTCAAGCAATTAATATAATTTTAAAGGAATATTCAATATCTTTGTGAGATTGAGAACATCCTTATTAATCCAATGAGAAACTCAAGGTAACATAGGTTTCTAATATGGATGACAAAAGAATACTCTAAGCATAGCCAGGCCTAAATACAAGTGAAATAATATATGCAAAACTGTCTTTTAACTGTTAAACAATTTTACTTTAGACACTAATTATAAGCAGTTTGATACAATACAAAAAACCCCACAAGCTCTAAGAAACAGTTGTAAGGTAACAATGATTGAAAAGCCAAAACAAAGTAAAATAGTTTTGTTTTAATCTACTGAACGTTGCCTTGTTTGAAAGAATAAACTATCATTTCTCTACAGCTCTGTCCTTGGTACTTCCCAGTATTAAAATATACGGTTTTCTCAGTTAAAAAAAAACATAGAAAGACAGGTCATTTTATGGTGATTTACTACCCTATGAAATCTAGTTGAAATCAGCAGAGCTACTGAGAACAGAGCTTTGAGAATACAAATATAACATGCTCATAATCAGGCAAACCTTCAAATGAAGATTGTATAGTTATGTATTAAGGCATTTTAAGTTCTTCTAAATGGCAAAAGCAGCTGTAACTCAGAGCCATAAGGTATAATAAGCCAGAAAACAAAAACACGAACTCAACTATTCATCTAGTCTGTTAAATTCGCTAGATTTTAAGGTATTAGTAGTCAACTTCTAAGCCAACATTTCAAATTATTGGAAAAGAAGGAAAGAGAACAGATGCTTCTGTTTATGTAGGTTCTCTCTTTGATTGTTATCCATTAAAATCATGAAGTTAAACCTTAATAACTTGTTCTTAATCAGAGAGCACTTGGATTTGTTATTGCTATGAGTGAACACTGAGCTGCACATGCCCAATTAATTTGCATCAAATACTGGGCCATAGGTGCTTAGAAACAATAGTGAACATGTGAAACACATACAGTGCTTCTAAATAACTGTAAAGATACTTTTTTTCTGGAGTTCTATTGAGTGACTGTTTTCATTTCAAAGGTACATACGTAAAACTAGAAACAGCAAAACTGACACATAAGACACATTTTTCCATCAGAGCATTTTTGTAAAAGGCTCCCATAGACCTACATGCCAAGAATGGGCTTAACTTGCAAAGGAGCTCTCGAGGACTTGTGCTTAAAAGAATTGATTCATCTGTGCAATATCAAAGGACACTCCATTTACCACCTATTTTTCATGCTGGATATTGAAGTACCTGACACTAAGAAAGCCTACAAAAAGAAAAAAGTGATGCAAGATTTTTCTTTCAACTAGCTATTCAACTACTGTTGAATAACTAAAGGTTTTGTAAAGCTTGTTTAAAAAATAAACATTCTATTCAATGGTATTCAATACAGTAGTAGAAAGGCTAAGAATTAAACTTTATTTCTTAAGCTCTATATACACCAACCATCCTTTTAGTTAAAATCCTTCCACACAAATTAAGTAGAATTTCAAAAAATTTTCTATTCAACAAAGATGAAAGTTTACAGACATATATTTTGTGTATCAATGAAAAACTGGAAGACTAGTAGCTTATTCTGAGAACAGTGAAAAGACTGAAAGCTGATTTCTTTTATGTCCCTGTCTTTATTGTCCAACCCCCTTTCCTCTTCTTACCCTGCTATTAACTCAGCTTCCCTCTACGACACAGTAAGAGACAAAAGTACCCTAAAGGCATACAAAAAACTTAATAGTTACAATTTTCACCTTCAAAACGAATAGCGTATGGGAAATACACATGTATCAATCCTGTCACTTTATTTGCTACAATCTTCTGCTGGGTTAAGAAGTTATTTTTTAAATGTGAGCAGAAATTTCCTCTTAAAAATATGTTTTTCATACTCCTCACTACCTAACAGAGAAGGAAATTGTGTGCATACATACATTTGTGTAACTAAATGATTTTTAAAAATACACATATTTTGAAATACGAATTTCATTTTGGAGCAGAAATTCTATAACGAAATTATTTGGAGTTTCATTGTGCTTAACTGAAAGGCAAATTAATGAAATGGGCAACTGATTCCTTGTTAAGCGAGGAAAAAATTAGTAAAAAAATTAGTGTTATGGTAAACTTCATTTTCACATATTATAAGCAGCCATTTTAAACTGGACTTACAGGCAGAACAATATTTTCTGATTGATTGAAGAGGCTTATTATTTGAATGCAGGTTTTGCACACTTTGTTTATGTAACAGTCACACTTTTCTGCTGCACATCAGACATTATTCTCAAATGGCTCCCTATGGAACAGCAGTCACCTGGATTCTGTCCTCCATACACATCACAAAACAAGAGCATACATGGTGGAGGTGACCAGCCTGTCTTGCAGCAGAGCCCCACTCCAATGGCTTGTGCTGGCTGGGTTATGGCAGGAGGGGGAGGAAGGGCAAGGGCCAGCAGGACAAGCAGTGCTGAGCAGGGCACAGGCGTGACACCCAGCTGGGACAGCCAGGGAATCAGCCCCCTCCCTTCTGGGACACGCAGCACCATCCCACCTCAGTGCAAAGCTTGGCACGACGTTCGCTTCCTGTTCATGATTTGATACATTAATGAGTTATCTTTTTTCCTGCTGAATAATTATCTTGATGCTGATGTTATTTATCCTTTTACACACTGACAACAGGGTTCGAGTAATTAAACTTTATTTAAGCTATGCTGCTCTGAAGTCAGTCACAGGAGAAAAGTAATTTGCTGTTTTAACATTTCAGACCTCTGGAGCTAACAGAAGGGTACTGGTCGATGCTTGGAAGCGCTTACACCACTCTGCCCACCAAGTGCTATACAGACTTAAAAAAGAAGTCTAAATAACACCTCACAATTTAATCGAATCACAAACAGATGGAGGCCTGCAGCTGACAACTCATCTATTGGTACTTTGTTTAGTGTGGGGTTTTTTTTTCTCCTTTTAAAGCGAACAGATTTGTAAGTTTACCTTCTCCATACGCATTACATTAATATATGATAATGTTGACAAAGAAAAAAATCCTGTCCACCCCATAGTTTAAGGAGCACAATTAATGAAATGACTATTACAAAGCAACAAATAACATCGTCTCCATTTCCAGCAAGTAAAATCAATAGCTCCATTCACAACAGGTTTCAAGGACAATTCAACCCCAGGAAAGCCACACATACTTACAAATTATAAAGCATATCAGCCATGTTGCTGCGGTAGTACAAGGCATTTCTATAGGCGCTTTCAGCTTCAGAAATCTTGCTCTGGCTCTTGAGAACATTTCCAAGGTTACCCCATGCTGTTGAGAGGAGAAAACAGTATTCAGAAAGAGCTACAATCCAATTACACATGACAGAGTATCCAAGTATCAGGAAGTTTCTCAGGGAGACAAACCCCACAAAGAAACTATTTTTATTTAACAGGAGAGGAGGTTGGTTATTTTTTCCCCCCCAGTCCTCTAGTTCTCTGCATCTTACTGTGAGACTCACATTTCATAGAGGTGATTTACATGCATTCTGCATGCTTATAGCTTTCGGGTGGGAAAAGGAAATTTTTTACAAAAATATGTCTCTAGAAATTACTGAGCAAAGGGAAAGGACCATTTTATTTCATACCACCTATGAATAAGTATCTCCTGAGTGAAATGTGGAACTGAAGCATCTTCCTAGTTTTAAGGCTTTTTTTAAGCCTCTCGACTCTAAACAGCAAGAAATTTTTCCAGAGTAGACGTAGTCCTCACTGAAGTATTAAAATTTGACATATGACACAGGAATTGAAAGAGCAGTTAGGTAAGTAACTAGGATTAAAAATATGCCATATGGATATAAACATACTCCACAGATCACTAAAATGCATTTTTTTCTACTAGAAAAACATGAGGTCCCTTTCCATACAACTTATTGTGTTACACAATATGCTTTTATAGCCCATCTATAAAGGACTTTAGGTAAAAAAATATTTAAAGGTCCACATGTGTTCCCTTTGGTGTTTTGTTGAGCAGCACAAAAACTACTTAAAAAAGGAACTGTAACTAACATTATATTGAAAACACAACCTATGCTACTCAGAACTTAGAAGCTAATTTAACTGGCATTATCATTACAGTGTGTGTGAACATGAAAAAAACCCCCACATTATGCTTATAAATGCAAAGTTGTTTCATAAAAAAGTTCTACTTTCACACTTTTTGTTTTAATGAAAAAACCAATGGAAAGATGATGAATGTCCTTTCCACCACACACACAATATATGTCAGAATATTCTTCCCTCCAGATGCACTAACCATAAACATTAGCTCAAGTAGCAACTAACTCTTGATACTTCAGTCAAGACCTTTTTTTTTTTTACAAAAATTTGCATCAGTTCTGACTAATGCAAAATTTCAAGGTAGTTTTAATATAACACTGCTAAAGAGGTTGATAATTGAGATAGGCATTTTTTTCCACAGAAAATGCATAGCTTTCAAGCTGCTGTGGCTTGTTACAGAATCATCCTAGCACAGGGATGGAAACAGCAGCAAACACAGAATTTCCTTTGAGCAGAATGAACTAGTCATTGCTGGGAAAAAAAGTATCAAATCCCTTTAGAATTCATAAAAATCATGTCATTCGACTGAGCACAACGTTTTCTGTACACCAAAGAAAGAAAATATATGTAATATTTCCATAGGAAAAGAAACTATCACTTCTGTGAGTCAGTTGATTTCAGCCTACTATTTAATGAGAAATAATTCATGTATTAGTTACCAATAAATCAACAAAGTCATAAAATGTTCCATCATTTTGAAATACAGCTGCTAAAACTATTCTCAGATTCACTCAACTTTTACACTTGGCTAGCATAGGTGCAGAATTCTTCAATTTTCCCATTACTGTTACTCTTCCCTTTTTACACACAGAAAACACTTTAGAAGTACCAAGAAGGTGACTAGCCAGTCTGTAGGCATTAATCCTTGTAAGACAAAAACAGACTTATATATGATTTTTTAAATTAATGTGAAAACACAATCTGATCTTGCTTCTGCAATAAACGAACATCAGGTTTCCCATAACTGTATGTTCCATATAATCTTTAGGGACTTTTGTTTTCACTCTAATCTCCCATAACAGAGCATTACATCAAATGACTGTTTGAACTACTGATAACAATTTCCTGACCCATAGTTATTTATTCCCAACCATTCTGAAGCTCAGTTAATGAAAGGATGCATAAAAGGATGATTCAGTTCATCTTTTCATCTGTTAGACTGGAAAGACACTGTTATCCCTGTTCAGTGTAATAGTTTCTCCTCTACACTTCATTTCATGCCATAGGCTCTAATATTTATCTGAGCTAACAATATTTAAGGCCATATTTTAATTTACATTTTGCAAAATAACCTGTGTCAGGTTTTTAATATCAACCCTGGCAAACATTTAAAAATAACAGCAAAGAAAAAGAAAATGCTGCCTTTCCTAGTATGTTATGAAAACTAATGACACAAAACACAGAACTTAAAAAAAATTGATACATGATATTCACATGAACAAATCAGTGAAGTTTGGTAATACTGTTCTCACCTTATCCTATCAGACTTGCATAAATTTATCCACAAATCGATGAATGCATTAAGGAGTGTGAAGTAGATTATTATTTGAGTAAAACAAACTACTTGAACAAAGACTGAAGTATTTAGGGAACAGCCAAGTAATTTGCAATCAACTTGTCAGCAGTTCTAAACTAGAACCTTTAGTTTACAGAAAAATGCACATCAAGCCAAGAAAATCTCTAGGGAACCTTCCAGATATTTGTGCATTATTTATTATTTTTTAGCTTGGGAAATTAGAAACAGCAGTTCCAGTTTGCATTCCCTCTCTTTAAAATCCTTCTGCATTTCATCTGACTTGTCTATGGAAGTGAATGCATGACAATTAAAACATCTATTTTTTTCTTCAATAGTGTTTAAGGATGAAGCAATGTTCGTCCAGGAAAAAAAGCCTTCTCTTTTTTTACTGTTCACTTGTTTATTTTGCAGACATTAGATTTCAAGACTCAAAGATGACTAAAGCATGTGGGCCTGAGAGATTCTGTAAGGGTACAAAAAACCATCTTTCTCAAAACAATTTTAAATTCCTAGTCATTGCTTTGGTAAATCATTTATTTGGATGATAAATGAGGGGTCAGAATTCTAATCCTACTTTTCTTAAGAACTTTTTTCTGTTTCCAGTGCTGTCCAAAAGGATTTTCCATTTGCTTATCCTCCCTCCCAAGGCTTACAATTCAATTAAAAGTAAGAAATGCACATAAATTCACTAATAATCTCCTGTTGGTCACAGCATCAATATTTGAAATCTGCATTACAGTTGCTGCAAAGTTTTGTTTTCTTTCATTACAAACTTGTTGAGTAAGAATATCAGAGGGAAATAGTTTAGAACAATATGACAAAATTTAAAACATTACTAGGAGGAAATTTCACTTGACACTTCTAAATCCTGCGATGTTTACCAGGAATTACATCAGAGTATGCTTTTCAGGGTTTGGGCTTTTTTCTTTCAAGAAATTAGTTACTTGCGTTGTTACCAGTGCAATGGAAATAAAGTAACTATGGAAAACGAGGAGGTTTTACTATTTTCTAGGTGATGCTTCTCATAAAGTGACTAAAAGAGCAGAGAGAAGGTGCTTTTGACCTTGACCACACCATGTGTGTTAAAAGGTTTGGCAAACGCTAAATTAACTTCTAAAAGTTTGGAGCATAAAATGAAACCAGCCCTAAAATGAAATAAACTCCTCTCTTTTGCTACTAACTTTTACATGCACTTAATGCTCATTCCTTGAGCATGACAATACAGGTTTCCAGTTTAAGCTGCTTTTTTTTGTTGTTTTTCTTTTTACCTTCTGTTCTTAACACTTTTTCATTTTGCACTATAAGTGAATGCTTTACATTATCAATCTGAAAGCCATGAATTACAAGCATTCACATTTCCACCTCACCCTGTGGCAAGATCACCACGATCTAGGCAGACACAAGTGAAGTAATGCATTGTGAATCTCTCAGCTCTGTGGTAAAGGGGAGCAAATAGAATATTCAATATTCATGGAACTTTGACTATGTTTTTCTATTCATTCTTAGTACCTACAGGGAATACATCTAGATCAGACATTCTATGAAGCAAATTTTTCATTTTACCACCTATCTGAATCTCCACACTAACAGCTGAAAGCCACATACCGCCCTACAAAGGGCACTGGACCACTGCTAAAGTTATAAACTATTCAAAGATTAGAGAACTTTGTGAAACAATCCTGACAGCAAAGGAGCCTCAGCAAAAAGAAACAATGTAGAATGTGGCTTCATTAAAAAAAAAAAAAAAAAGGATTATGTTCATACCTTTATAACAGATACATTCCTGTCACCAGACTCAGCTCTCTCCAGCTGAAATTACAGGTGCTAAACTGCAAATTAAAAGAGATATATTCTGTTTCCTGTTCTGCTGCTGGTCTGCTGTTCAGGAGGCTTTGCCTCGTGATGCCTTTGTATTCTTGAACACTTACTACTCATCTATTGATTTCAAGTTTTTTCTGCCAAGGATTGTATCTTGCTATGGGTTTGCACAGGGACTACTCTAACAATGCAGGCAGGTACTAACAGATAATGAATACATTATAACCTCTAGAGGAATGAAGTAAAGGAGGAAGAGGAAGTGTTCCTGCAATACAGAAGAGAAATGTAAGGAACATTTCCCCACATAATTAGTATCCTCTCAAAATGAGGGCCATTTAAACTATGTTATTCACAGTTGAAACATCATGGGAACACTGATACTTGACTAAGCTTTTCATATTTTATCAATATTCTTAACTTCTGTTAAAGGGTCAACCTTCTTAACACGTCTGGAAGCAGACAAAGCATTTTTTTGGTTAAAAAAAATTATGAAAAAGAATAGGTGGAAAGTTTGTCATTCCCCTGAGTCTTTTGAGGACTTCTGAGCATGAACTATATCATGAGGCAAACTGAAACATTAAGACCAATGTTTGTAAATGGAAAGTTGATCCTAGTGGAGAGAAAAAAAAAAAAAAGGCTGATACTTGCAACAGAGTTTCCAATATCCAATTATTCCACACTACCTTTGTTTGGTAAACTGTGAAGAAATACTAGCACAGCACCAGTTATAAAATTTACATTCGAAAGGTCATAACCATAGCTATAAAGAACACCACCTTTCCCTTTTGGTCAAAAGGTTAGATTCAGCAGCAGCTTATGGCTTTTCCTTTCCTACTTGATAAAGCAGAGTGGTGTTCCAGTCTAGCATTCGCATTTCATCAATCACCTTTTTCTTCAAGGGGGAAAGAGTTTCACAAACAGAGGAATGACAGGCTTCCCCAAGAAAACCTCTGAAAGCTCAGTTGCACATTCATAAAAACATAATGAAGAGAGTTCAACAGCTAAACCAGTTTTTCTACAATACAGAGCCACTCACAAAGACATTCAGAAGATTAACTAAATCATGTTTGTTGAATGGTTTGAGAATGGAAAAATTCAACTAAATTGCTGCTTTCAAAGTGGGACAGGTTTTGCATAATTTCTGTACTATGGTTTGTATAACGTATTTATATTTTTCGTGTTATTTCAAAGAAATAAGGATTTTTTTTCAAAATATGTAATAAATTCATGTATATAATTCGCAAAAATTTTCCTCTAGAAACTTCACTTGTTAATAGAACATTTTGATCAAGTTACCTCCTTTTGCTAACTCAACCACAGAACTGCCCTATTTCTTGTTTCCTAAAGGGATAAATGGTTTCTACATCATCATAATTTATGAGTTTAATCTACCTTGCACATTGATTTTTTTTAAATATCAGTGGGTATGTGGTAATGTTGAGACAAACTGTTAGAGATCGATCACCTCTTTTACATAGTCTTTTATTAAGGTTGTTATTTATATCATTTGTTCAACAGTTCATTTGTTGATCAATTGCAGAGCTTTTGTAATGACAGCAGGTGAAAGAAAAACAGAATTGAAAACTATGCAGTGCTTTGAAAGCTATCCAACAACATGTCAGCATGGGTACTAACCAACTCACTTTTGGCAGGCAGTACTTCAGTTTTGCTTCTCAGTTTTGAAACCCTGATGCAAAGGGGTGTGAATGCATGACGCTGTTCTACTGCTGATACAGCCCCTTCATCCCCTGTGTTACAAAAAACTAACTCTCCTCAAAGGATAGCAGAGTGACCCTGGCAGCTCAGTGAACATGAGAGATGAGACTGAGCAGCTGGTAGTGTTCTTTGGCTTCACCATTACCTACCCTCCACAGACAATTAAATTCTGCCACACCCTCCCTCATGCTAAAATGATTTTTGTGAAGAGTATGGTATCAATCAGACAACCAAGTTAGGAAAAAAAAAAGAGAAAAGGATTACCACAGTACCTCTAACATCTAATCTACTCACTGTTCTGTTCACAGCAGAGCCCAATCACACCTTTGCAGAGCTTTGCTAGCTATGTGTGCATCGCAAGTGTGTGAATACCATAAGACATTACTGCCATGAAGTTCCCATTCCATGAAACTTCACAATGATCAGGAACAGAGCTGTGAACAGTGCTGATCTGAAACTCTCATGATATGAGGAACTGTATTTTGTAGAGGCAATGGATATAAATAATGCAAGAAAATGAAATGAGGACAAAGGAGCAGAAAAATGCAAGTGGAACAAGAGGACATTTCTGAGCACCCCAGTCAGCTCAGGATGAACACTGAGATCTTCAGAGCCTCATACCGATTCAGGCAAGGTGGTGACCATGTACTAAATTTGTCAAATTATGTAACCTTCTTAACAGAAGGCTTCTAAAAAAATTATCTATGCTACATTCAAAATTATCACTTAGGTCCCAAGTGAGGAACTGCAAGCCAGCCTCCTTCAGCAATGGCAGGGTGCACTGAAATGTCAGCTCTGGTCCTCAAAGCTAAGAGTAGATGGATTATTGTTGGCTTCTTCCCACAAAAGGGGAACAGTGAGAACAGTGTCCTGGAAACATCCCAGAGGAGCCACAGGGAGAAGAAAATCAGCATTTGGGTTTGTCAAACCAAGAGAATCTTCAGATGTGCTCAAGCAACATATGTCAGACTTGGAAAAGGCAAATTAGTTCATATCCAGGTAGCAGGCTTTTCAAAACACTTCAAGTTGTTTGGTTTTGTTTGTTTCGCTTTAAATCACTTAGAAAGGCAAGACAAGAGCCTGTGAAGCTTTGCCAGCCAATACATATCCACATTGGTATGGAAATATAGGTGGCAGGAAGGAAGGTAAGTCATAAAATTACCTCCTTCATTTACCAGTAGTGAAACTAATTAAAGACACTACAACTATTAACTAGCATCTTTAATAGTCCATATTCAAAATACTTCCTGTATTTTAAGACCTCAAAGAAAAGTTCAGTGTGCTAGAGCATTCAAGGAAAGAGAAGGAAATGGCATTGAGAATTCAGTCATTCTATTTCATGATCTTTTCAGTAATTTAAAACAAAACTATGTGCAAGCCTCTTGTGCATACTGTAATTGCATCAGCTACCATTTACTTTTTGGATGCATGAGGATTGGCAATGATGACAGTTCAGGTTTAAGTAATAATACCCCCTGTTACAAAGGAAGGGTACTTGAAACATTAGAATACTTGTGTTTATCTATATACATTGGGATTTTACCCTAACACAAGTGGTATAAAAATGCATATATGCAGATTACTGCCCTGTCCACATTAAAGGTTAGTTTCTCTACTACATTTATGTAAGGGGACCTGAATATGTACCAACACAAAATCCATTACAGATAGGAAAATGAAGACATGTAATTCATGGCAAAAAATTTTATATAAAGAGAAATTTTTCCAAGTCGTCATATTTTGAAAAAAAGGCAAAATAATGAAACAATTGGATGACTATCTAATGCACCTAAACAAACATGCTTGGCTTGAGAACCAACTCAGATAATCCCATCTTCCTCTAATTAAAAGTAACTCCCTCTGAAAAAAAAACCTCAGGCTAATTCCACAGAACATTCGAATATGGACCAAACGTTTCTCCTTTAATCAAACTGGAAAATAAAATATAACATTTTCTGGCAAAAAAAAAAGAAATTTATGCCATTTTGCTTGATATGCTACAAAAATTCATCTTGCCAAAGCTGATTCCTCCTTGACCAGAGATGCTTGTTTGGGTTTTTTTTTCTACACTGCAGTTTTTAGCCCAGATGAGCTTGTTGAATGATTTTGCAGAGCACCTCAGGGAAGGCAGGAGAAGAAGGAACAGTCTGATGGATCCATGTCTCAATGTCTCATGCTGGTTTCTTTAAAAAAGCCTAACTATTAGCTAATGATAGTTTCTCTTCCTATCCCCCTGCAACTTAAGAGTCACAGATTAGAGTTGCTGTTGTACTACACTCCAAGAGGAAAAAAAAAATAATCCTTCTTTCCAGACCTCTACACATATATAAAGGAAGAATATCAGGCTTTCTCATATCCTGCTGAAGAAGCACATCCCACACTGACTTGGGTTTCAGAGGAAATTACAGCACTACTAAAGAACTGAAAGAGAGAACACTGTCACTGCAGAACAAATTCAGAGTTTGAACCAAACTGTAAACCACTTTCCAACATATTTGGCATAACCAGACTGTTTTGCTGAGGCTGGGCTGCCTGTGGCATGTTCAAATGCTCTAAATAACTATGACTGTTTCCCAAAAAACTTACTAATGACCATTCCGTCTACACTGTTTAATCATCCAGACCAGCACTACCATGCATTTAGAGAGCCCCACACTGTTTTCAGGGAGTAGGCTTTTTATTTAACTTTCAAACAATTCTATGCGGTTCATTTGAGCTATGTCCTAGTTCCAGCCAAGACAGAGTTAATTTTTTTACAGTAGCCAGGCAAGATGGTGCCCGTAGTCCCAGCTACCCCACCAGGCATGGCCAGACCCTAAAGTTATTTGATAACATCTCCCATCACTTACCAGGAGCAGGAGTAAGGAAAGATCTCTCTCACTCCAGTCAGGGGAGAGAGCATTTGGGAGAGTCTGGATGGGGACAATAATTTGGGGAGCAGTATTCCTAAACCACAACAAGCTGTTAACAGTGGTAGATACAAGAAGTTATTTCCAACTTATTTTAAGAACTTTGAAGAATCCTGTAGAACATTTATCCTTCAAATTCTGGCATTTTTGTTATGAACAGAGACACCAAATTTATCATGGTATATCCTGCATAACTCGTATATAACAGACTTATATAGCCATGTAAAATTATATATTATAAATTATACTTTTAAGTGTAATTCCAGCCTACAATTTTTTTCCTAAAAAAGATCATTGCATCTGCCATACAGTAGCTGTTACAAAGGTTCTTACTGGTGGTTGGAAACATTTTACACCATTGACAGAAGATACACCTTAAAGTAATTTCTTCTTAGAAAAAAAAGCTGAAAATTACAGAAGTCAAGGAAAATATCCATGCAACATTTAATCAAAAAAGACTAAGTACCAGAAAGTTCTGCCAAAGGTATTGAGAAAAACTGATAATTACTTGTTATTATGTTTCTCTGACAATTTCTAAAAACATTAACCAAAAAGAATGTCAAGAATCACCATAATGACTATATATCCTGATACGTATTTATCAACTGGCTTAGGAGGGATATTATACTGCCATAAATACAGAGAGGTTTTAAAACAACCATGAATCATTGAAATAAAAAAAAAATCTGTAATATCTTACGATACTAGGTAATATGAGTTCCATTCCAGAGGGAAAAATTGAGATTAAAGTGGTTTGTTCAAAGACTAAAGAAGAGTTCATTAGCAAAATTAACTCATGAATACCTACCTCCAGATGGTATGCTCATATCACTAGTATTTCTTAACAGTGATAATATGCAAAACTTTTAAGTGTACTTATAAGTGGGTTTTATATGTTTAAAATCCGATGTTTTATATGGCAATCTGTGCACTGAAATCACTTTCTCTCTTAAGCCTTTTTTTCCCAAATCCACATTTTCTATTCAGTGCGATGTTATATTATTCACACTGTTACCATTTTATTATTATTGAAATTAAATGAACCAAATGAAAAAGAAATAACTACTGTGCAGAGTAGTACTTTGGGCTGTTGGGCCAAAGATGAGTTGGAGTTTTACTGACAAGCTATGTATAAAAAAACCTGAATATACACAACAAAATACTTAAATGAAATCCCAAATGCTCAAACTACTTTAAAACACACAAGGTGGTATTTATTAGGACACACACTGCTCTATTTAGGAGGTAAGAAAAATGTGTAGTGAACAACAAGCTGTGTTTCAGAGCAATAGCTATTCAAAGTTCTAAAGGTATTAGAGGAGATCTTGTCAGGATAATGTCAGCTCTTAATAATAAGCATATCTGAGGAATGCTGAACCTTAAAATATTTAATCTCCTTTGGTCTCCAGTCATCAGTAGTGATACCAAAAAAAAAAAAAAAAAAAAAAAAAGGAAAATAATGTTTTATTGCATTTTTTTTGGTTGAGGGAAATACGGTTTTTCTACCTAGCTTAGTCCAAATAATAGTAACTGTTTTTCCTCACTGAACCGTTAGTTTAGTTGAATTTTTAGTTAAGCATCCACTTTGTGTAGCAGGTCAACTATTTCCTGGAAGGATCCTCAAAGCTTGCTTACAAATGTCATGGCACCAGGAGACTAAAATTTCATCAGTACATATGACCAAGCAACTAATACCTCTAGCAGTCTAGCAGTTTAAGCCTCCCTATTTTCTACTTCTTTAATCAATGTCTGTACCAGGTACAGCAAATATATCATAATGATCTTTGATGTTCAGATGTGGATTGCAAAGTATGAAATGGCCCAGAGGAAAAAGAATACACTTTTTGAAGCTTATTTTTGGTACTACAGGGAAAACTAATGAGGCATAACAAGCACAATTATTTTGTGTGTCATTATAATTTTATATTAAACTCAAGGTAATCATCACCACAGAATGACCCTTAGTCTAACTGAAAAAGACATGACAGCTACCACCCACTTTTAACTTTTTTGTTTGTTTTTACATTTTGGGAGGCTTCCTTTGCTATACAAGAATGTTCAGATAATGAGTATGGTTTTTTATCAGTAGGGCTGCTCATTAAGTTGAAGGCAGAACAGAGAAACACTTGTGTCTTTCCCTCCCTGCGGTCAAAATATGCATACGCCCACTTCAGAATTCATAAACTGAATTAGTCAGTCTTGAGTATTTCTCCCTCAGGTGCTGACAAACTGTAACAAGGTACTGCTTGGATCACTTTAAAGTTATTTGAAATACTAGTCATCACCCAAACAGCAGAACAAGACCAGTAAAGATGCAGCTAAGGCATCCCAAGGACTCCCTCAGCCAAGGGATGGCAGCTGCCTGCCACACTGTGAGGCAGCCAGGAAATCTGGCATGCACACAGTAGTCTGGAGGCAGCTTCCCCACTCTCTTCTCACTTGACTCTCCCATGGTGCATTCTGGTGGGTTTTTAAGAGATAACCCATGCCCCATGCTTTTGAGTATTTTTTCCACGTTGTCAGTGATTGACAAAAACAGCCTGGAGAAATGTAAATTGCAGAAAGGCTGTGGCTGCCTGCAGGGGTAGAGGCTTTCTCACCTGAGGCAGAACATTACTGTCTGCACTGCCCGCAAGGTGCCCCTGAAGGGACCAGAGGAAAGTACTGGTGAGGTGATTATCACCTATTTCTTCACTGAGGATTGAAGATGGAGAAGCTGCTGAATATGTTTGCCTGAAAGTCCCACAGCAGCAGATGAGATTATAATCTTACACATATTACAACACAGAGGACTTGATTATAAACCATCACCACGTGAGACAACTCCATTTCCAAAGCAGTTCAGCCACATTAGTACTCAAATGTACCCATGTTAAAAGCTTGCCTTGCTAACACCCTTATGCGTACAGCACATCAGCTCAATGCTGCACAGCATTCAGCCATCAGTGGCTTTCATCCTGCTAGTCCAGAATACAGATGGATCTGGAACAAAACACTCATCTTTTTGCTTTAGCAAAGCTGGTCTTCACAGATTTCTATTTCTTTATCGATTCTCACACTGAGAGTTTTTCAAGGGATACCTCATTGCTTTTTAGATTAGTACAGAAGCAGCTCTTGTTCAGAGGAAGCTCTTTGCAGGAGCTGAGAGAAAAAGCAGAACTATCAGGGAAATGATCCTGCCACTCCAGAATTTTCAGAAGTAAGAAAACACTATTGAGGAGAAAGTTGCTATGGGTTGAAGAAAGCAGAGAAATGAGGAGTGACAGCCTCTTCTGAGTAGCCTAAAAATAAGGAAAACACTTCTCCACTCTACCATTTGACTGAGCAGCCCATTGTCTCACTCCTGAATAGCCTATTTATCACCACCATTCATGAAACTTAAAAAAAAGAGGCAAACAAAAATAAATTGTTTTTCCTACGTCAACCTCATTTAATTACTGAAGAGTAGTTTGAATTGTTGATCTCCTAATGCCTTAGCAGGATTGGCAGCCAGTCTAGTCCAGTCAGGCTTGCCTGATTGTATGAGAAATAGAAAATAAAACTACCATAGTCAAAGCCAGGAATCATCTTAGAAATATTCACAATAATGAATAGAGTTGGGTGACAGGTCGCATTAGCTAGGGGTTTCCTGTACCCAGCCTTGTTACAATGTGTGTGCACTAGCAAATATTCAGCAGAAGTTTAACAGGATATTTTAAGCAGATTTAAAGTCAGCTCAGTCATGTCTGTATCATCGCATTGACATACTGTCTTTGCTTTTACACATCTTACATGACACAATGTCAGCCGATACAGCAAGAAACCAGACAATCATATACACACGAGTCTGTGCATACTGAGATGTGTATGATGAAAATAGCTCATCTTGTCTCCTGGGAGTGTAATACCCAGTAGCCTAATTTCCAGACAATGCTGAAGCCTATCCTACTATTGGGCAAAAACTAGTATAGTTTTTTTTGATCACAAAATTTGGCTCATTGCAAGCAGACAAGTATTAATGTCTGGGGATCTCCACCAAGGACAAAAATAGAACATGCATTAACTAATCAAATGCATACACACTTTTCAAGAAATTACAGTGTTTTAATACAAGTTTTATATTGTCACTAAACTTCTAAGTCTCAGAGCTCCATATAATCACTCTGGTGTGCTGGCTTGCTGTTCAGTTACTACACTTCTTGCTCTCCTGTGCTAGTTTTGAAAAAAAAAAGTAAAACAAATGGTACATGCTTGCTCACAATTAACAAAAGTCACTTACTGGAGCAACAAGTTTAATAATTTTCCTAGGATGAGAAAGTATATGAAGAAGAGTTACAAAATCAGACTGACCACTAAAATGCTGCTTTGCAAGGCATTTTGTCTGCCAAATCTACTTTTTCCCTCCCTATCAGTTCACAGTAACCACCTGCATCTGCCTCTTAATATCAAGGTTTTAGATTATGGCATGATATAACTGTCTAACCAAAAAAGCACATCTCTATCAGCAGATAACTTTGAATTATATAATGGGTTTCTGAGCAGAGGACTGAAAAACCTTGAGTATTCAAGTGCTGTCAAATTTTTCTTTCACAGGCAAAGCAATCAACTGATCCCTTCTCACTTCTGATGAACTGTGAATAAGGAAGGCTTAGTCAATGTCTACATTGACTCACTCACAGGTGATATTTTGACCATTCTCATATAAACTTGCATCTGTGCCAAGAGCAGTACAGCCACGCAACATGGAGTTCAGGATCCCAGCTGGATCTGCCATGTATGCGTGAAACCACAGAGCCGCAGCTAAACATTGTTACTGATACCTAAATTAGCAGGTTTACTGCCTGTGTGGATGTGTTTACAGTAGCTGTGGTCACATCTCATTACAGAATAGATATAACCTTTGACACGTGGCTGGGCAACATTACAAATAGCTGGTATTTACACATGAACAGGAAGGCATAAGTATTTGACAATAACTCTTTACAGTACTCTAAGAAGGGGGAACTACAGTAATTTCCTAGGTTGAATTATATGACCTCATTTCCTCATTTTTATTATGTAGTATTGATGTTATTTGCATCAGATGAAATAAAGGAACAGCACCTCCCTTATGATGTCCTTTACTATTTCCCATATTTTCTAGTCATAGAAAACAGAACATTTGGTAAACATACGAAAAATCTTCATTAGCATGCTAGACACCAGATTCCAAATGGAAAAACACCAGGGAGGGCTCTATAATACTAATAATACACTTTAATTTCAAAATACAGAACTAATACGACTGAAAAAGAAAGTATGCCCTTACCTTAGGGTCTCCTTTTCTCTGTGTTAATGCCAAACCTGTAACACCTAATCAAAACACATTCCTGCTTTTCCCCAATTTTTACTAATGCACATATCACTGCAACCCGAAATGACATTTCTTAAAGTATTCTCTTTAGACATAGCTGATAAAATCAGACCGTTCAAAGGCAGACTGTATAAGTAAAGCAGTCATGATAAAGAGCAAAAATTACCTTTAGCAGGGTTTACTTTTATCCCTGACCTGTACAGCATCTCCTCATTCTGCCAGTCCCCATTCCTGACAACAGTCTTGAGTCCATAGAAAATAATTAATGCAGCAGTGGAACAAAAAACCAAGTTCTTTAGAAAGCGCTTTTGGGCTTTGACATAAAGGGCCCTGACACCTACTGTAACCAGCAGGCAGAAGCCCATACTAGGAACATACAGCACACGCTCTGCTATTACAAAGCCAACATAGAAAAATAGGTTTGTGGCAGGAACGAAGGGCACTATTAACAAAGAGAGAGACAGAATGACAATGTTCTCAGTTGAAGGAAGCTGCAGTTTCTGAATTTCATGCTTTTTTAGGCCATTCTCTTCTTTTGATGCAAAGCTTGACTTCACCTCCAGTGTCTTGTACTCCATCTCTGGGTGGCAGCTATGCCCATTAGCATTTTGCTTGCCATTCATTACAGTTTTCCCATTGCATTCTCTCTCATTGCTGGAGCCCTTCAAGCTGAAGTAGGCAAGGAGGAGGAGTCCTGCATAGAAGGCCACAGTGTGTAGATTCCTCCAGTCGCTGACTGCTTTTAGAAGAGGCACAGCATCCATAGACCAGTCAAAGCTGAGGGTATCTGGGCACAACAACAGCCAGAGGTTCTTGGTTGGCAAGTAAAAGAAGGTCAGGGTACGTGTGAGAAAACTGTCTGAGTCAGCTGCTGGATTGTCAGAATTAGAAAAACTTGGGGGCTTGCTGCCCATCCAGTATAGGCGAACACCCAGCAGTGCAGTTCCCCAGGAGCTCAATAAACCAATGCTGAAGAACAGGGTCAAATTCTTTCTCTGAAAAGAAAAAAAAAGCATTGAATCAACACTACGTATTTAGCTGTGTAAATTATACACAAAAAAGAACCAAGAAAATATCTGATAGAACTTCTTTTCAGTAATGGAAACAAACGCAATAGATCTTGGTCTCTGACATTTGGATCACGCCACACTGGGGTACATTGTTGACTACAGACTAAAGGAACTGGCTCTTTCATTTAAGCTGTATCAAGAATGTATCAGAGTCAAGCCTTCAGACATTTTCAGACTGTCAGTCCTCACTTAAGATTTAGTTTGTGTAATGCTTTGGAAACTCTTAGTTTAGAGGAATTTATGGAATCTTACATTAGTTCCTACATAACCTCCCAAATACTTTCACTGTTTCTGGCTGTGACCAAAACACCAGTCTGCCTTAGCTAGATTTAAAGTCTAAAGGATGCTCCAGTTCCATATTCCTTAATCAAAGTGTCTCCTGAGGCATTTCACCAGAGAACTGATTAAAATTTCCAAGAAAGCAAGAGAGGAAAACAGACACAGATTCCATACTTAGGTCTCCTAGCTCCTACCTATTAACTACAGTGATCACTTGGAGCTTTCAGAGCTACCTACTACTGAAAGTCTCACTTCATTTTGCATAAAACACAAAAAGTTTCACCTCAATATGAGCAAGGGCTTCTTTACATGGCGAGTGGCAGAGCACTGGAACAGGCTGCCCAGGGACGTTGTGGATTCTCGTTCTCTGGACACATTCACAACCCACCTGAATTTGCTGCTGTACAACCTGCTCTAGGTGACCCTGCCTTGGCAGGGGGATTTGAACTGGATGATCTCCAGAGGTCCCTTCCAACCCCAACAATCAATGATTCTGTGATCTCGGAGCCAAACAATACATTGGGGAGTTTGCTTCAAGCACACCATAATAAGCGCTCCACAACCTTTCACATTTTCATATGCATCTAAATAACATTATATGAAGCAGGCAGCTGACTCCACCTACCAATATCATCATGCTAGCAACTTGGAAGAATTTTCACTTATTTATGGAATAACTGAACATTTTCCAGCAGGAGCTGCTTCCTGGGTAAGTTCTTCTCTCAATTACATGGGCACCCTAAATGAAAGCTGGTTTACATTAGTCTTTCTCTATGAAGAAGCTAAAATATATGCATTTTTATATTTCAATTTCTTAGACGCCTTTTGTAAGAAAAAAAAAGGCTATTTGCCAAATAGTTCCAGATACAGTATAAGTACTTTGATAATCTTTTCCCCATTATTAGAAAGAATTATTTGTCAATTATATTTCATTTTATTAGGTATGTTTTTTCCATCTCACACTACACATTCCTGGATGATTATTCAATGTTTACTTAGTTATTCAGAAGCAGAACCTCACAGTAGAATGTTTTATCTTATTTCTACAAAACAGCTCATTTTTCTCCTCTGTGGGCAGGATTAACCCTTGGTATCATGAATTACAGATGATAGTGTTGACCATTTTAGGTCAATTATTAATAGTTTTCTACATACAGTTTACTGATGTTCTACTAAGAAGACAGTCTAGTAATGATAATTTATAGTTTATCTTATAATTTAGCATGAATTCCTTTTCACATTTCTATAGAGTTCCTCCTTGTGAAGTTTAAAATACTAAACGTCAGATTCATTCACTCAGTTTTGATACAATATGAAATTTAATGGAGGCATTAGTAGGGAACAAACAAATTTATATATAGAGAACATTTATGCACTTGGATCACAAACATCTAAAAAACACTGGCACTTTTTATACATAAGTAAAGCCTGGGTCCAGATTTAATTCACCATATTAATACCAGTTTGGTTTACTAGCTTTTTTATATCCTGAATAATCCACAATTTTTTGGTAATATATAAATCAAAACCCTCATCTACACTTCATGCTAACTACATTCCCTGGAAAGCCTATTAGAACAACTTACTTTTATTTGTAAGCTGGATAATACTTCACAACTCACTTCACATATGGTTTCATCCATGCCTGCCAAAACTATTTAAATGCTTTTAATGTTATAAAACTGTGTAAACTGGTTATCACTGAAACTCCCAACTAAGTTTATATTTGGAATAAAAAGATTACTCAGATTTCATGGATTTGCATGTATGCCCTCACAGTAAAACCTCATGTCCCTGGTTCAACTATCCTTTAATTCTCATCATATTTTTCGACATGAAATTTCTTCTGCCCACCCTTCTGACTCAATTATTTTTAAACTCATTCCTTCAAACACACGTATAAACAACCCTCAAATGCTAAATGTGACTATGTGCTCTTTTATACATCCTTCTTATGAATCTCTTATGAGGAGGCTGCTTAGAAAGAAGCCGGGAAATGAAAGATGGTCTTTTTTGTTTGTTTGAGTTAGAAATAGTCTTTTGTGAAAGGCTATACACCACTTGAAAGATTAAGATATCCCAAATACTAAGGAAGTGAAACTTGATTAACAGATGAAAAGTGACTTTTCATGGACTGATTAGACTGCTTTGTTGTTTTGTTAATATTTACAGAACAACTGAAAGAAAATCTCACTTTTCTGAAGTCCTAACCACTGCACTTTTCAATTAAATGCCAAAAGAGTTCACATTACAAAGTTCTCTGACAAAACCATGCACGAGCGGATATGCTATTCCTCATGGATAACAGTGAAACTCTAAAAATTTTCAGGTCTTCCTCATATGTTAAACAAATACTAACAATTAGAAGTTTGCCTCTTGCTCCTACCCCCAGAAATGTTAACAATATGTAGCTCAGAGTTAATCAATCTTCACTGCTCGAGTAACTATTAGCAGCCTCTGTTTTAAGCTTTACACTTAAGGTCTGCAATATCTGGATCCTCACACTGGTTGGTTCAAAAAGAATACAGATTATCCACATACAGTTTTGCGCTTCATGCTGTAACAAAACTTTTTTTACTATTTTTAAAGCATTTTACAGAACTTTCAAATGAAATATGTAAGCATTCACTCATGGAGCTCAGAGATAACTGAGTAGGTTTACCACCCCACCATATCAATATATCGTGCTCTAAGGCACTAGTCAACTGCAGACAGAGCTCTGGTAGATTCTTAAGCTCAGTTAACTGACCACAGCAGTGAAGCGCAAATTTCCTGTTGCTGCCTCAGACACAAATGGTTTGCATTCTTCCCCAGATTTCAGACATGGATATTTTCAATAGCCAGTAGCTTTACAACTTTTTAAAATTAACTACATGCTAACTACAGTTAGCAATAACCTGTGTAACACTGACTTGTCATTGTGAATTTTCAGATTTCAGTGGAGGCTCAGGCTAGAGCCAAGAAAATCTGTCACTAACATTTAAACGTCTGATACAATAATTTAAAGTAGGATGCCTTTTTCCTTTCTTGTTTTTTTTAATTTTCAATTTTCAAATCTCACAGATAGCACTGGCCTAGAAGGGAAAGACAAAGTCATTCCCCTTCTTTTCCTGTCTCAATATTCATGACTTTTGCATAGCTTTTATCCCTCTGTGCTAATATAGTCACAGATAATGAGAAAGGTTTAGCACACATTTTGGCTTTGCTTTCTTTCAGGCTTTGGAAGAAAATCATTCCAGCAATTTATTGAAATTAAATAATATAGCCAGTTTCCCAGTAGACGTCTGCCTGCAAAGGAAGTGCTTTCAAAATGAACTCTGCTCAGACAAGCACTTTCACTAGTAACTCTTCCTCTGAGCCTCCTGACAACCTGTGCTCCTCTGATCTGATTGTGTACATTCAGTGCAGTCCAGCAGCAGAAGAGATCCTCTGTAATGCCTGGCAGAAAGGATTTGGATTACTATACTCATAAATCCTAATCCATCCCATCTGCCATATGTTTTGACACCCCCATAAATCCTCCAACCTTTCGTAAGTAGTCATTTCCATCTGAGGAAAAAAATGAGTACTGATTGAGATGAGATTTAACATCTCTACTGCCTGCTAACAACCAAGAACCACCACTGCAATTTTAGTCTCTGTGACTATAGAAACCTTTTTCATCGCCCTATCAAAATCCATCTGCATGACCCACCCACTCTGAACATTTATCTTGCATTAAATCCTAATCCCTCACTTCATTATACTGCCATTAAATAAGGCACTTAAGCAGATTTCTTAACTGGGCAGCCACTGCCAAAGCTCAGTCATCACCTAAGTGGTATCCAAAGCATTTTCAAAAGACACTGTTCTTTTAACCTCACCTTGTCCATTTCACAAAGCACCATTAAATATCGCACATGATCAAGACAGTCAATATCAAAATCATCACACACAAAATGTTATTTTTAGAACTCAGGAAATGCAGAGATGAAAGAAGATGTGTCATCAGGCATTACTCACAGGAGTTTCTTTTCCAAATTAAAGCTCCTTAAAAATATGTTGGCTTCAAAACTGGGACTTCCAAAAGTAGTAAAATGCTACCAGATAACTAGACTGACAGTATCTTCTTCCCACAGTAGATAGAGGTTCCTGGATAACAGCTCAGGCAAGCTGGAGCCAAACTAGAATTCAAAACATATCCCCACCAGGAATGAAGCTATTTACTACAACCCCTGCTGGGTCACAGTACTGAGATGGAAATGGCCTTTAACGCTGCTTGATCACCTGCCCAGTTTGTCCCTGCTCACATGACCCACTAAATGCTCATTTTCACTGGTGATGCAACAACTGGCCTAAAGGTCTGTTTTTACTCAGAGTTGGAACTCTGGCTACAGCTTGTCCAATATTGGGACCAACTGTGCATATTTAATGACATTTACTTCTAGTGTTACGACCCCACACAACTCTTCTCCAGCAAGGAAGCGAGTGCATTCACAAAACAGCTGAAGATTATCTGCACATACTTTTATTGTAATTAGGCTGTAGCACAAGCTAAACAGTCCTTATTGCTATGACTTGCCTTACATTAATTTGAGTTATAAATACTGGCATCTAAAAATGCCAAAGTCTCACTCTAAAATTCTTCATTCTTTGATATGAATCTTTAATTACCAAAACCAAAAAAATCCAAAACCACAAAGACTCTAACCTCTCCACTGAAAAACAGTTATAAGGACTACAGAGGAAAAGATAGACTGCATTAAGATCAGAAACTGTGTGAATGACTGGAGACAGTACAAGAGCAGAAGGACTTTATAAGGACAGGAGAACAGAACAACACAGCCTTGGAGAAGTAGACAAAAGATGCAACTTGGGCAAACAGAAGTCAAGAAAAACACAAGCAGGATGGCAGCTCAGCTCTGCAAGGCTGACAAAGCAAAAGTTATGCAAAACAATGATACCACACTTACTCAAAAGTGGGGGTTGAAAAACAGCCACCTGAAAAGGACACTGGACACTGAAGACCACCAAAGAAGACCCCAAAGAACCATAAAGGACTTCTGATAAGGGCTGTGACTATGTAAAATAAAGCAATACATATATATCAAGTACGTGGGGATAGTTAATGAATATGTAATCAGTGTGTATGATAAGAATTCTGTTTACCCAACACTTGGGGCACTCAATCAGTGAGAGGATCCTCCAACTGCTCAGCGCTGCAATAAACAGTGCCTGCTTTGCAATATTCAAAAATGTGTTAGAAAGTGTCTACCTGGCCGATTTCAGTATGAGAATACAGTAGCTTGATAAATCTGTTTGCATGATCAGTGCAAGGAAAGGCTTTCTCGAAGTCCACACAGCTAAAAGCTGTGTGATAATGGTGATGCTATGGATATCTATCCAGAGTTCATCTATCTGCAGCAGAAGGAACTTTACACAGGAGATTAGAAACCCATTGGGACCAAAAAACATTCCTGGACTGCCAGACCGCTCTGGGATGCTGTCCAGTACTACTGTTACCACTGCACAGTAAGAGAGGTGGTCATCACTACCTGCATTTCATTCAACAAGTATTGTCTTAACCAGAGCTTTGGCAGTGAAGGAAGGGTGCTGCACTTTCCACGCTAGACAAAACACTGAGAGCTCACTGATCATGCAAGTATGTTGTGAGGCAGAACTGGAATTCAAAATGATTTTGAAATAACAGAGAAAGGTTCAGAAAATAATACCTGTATAAAAGGCAGGGACAACACTGATTGCTTAAAGCTACACAAGTACGAGAAGTGGAACACGTAGTTGGCTCATCTTCAGAGAAGCAGGAGGGATTATCACATATCACAAGCAACTCTTTTGAACCACTGCTAGAAAGGTAAACACTATTGAGACTACAAATTAAAGCACACCCTCCAAGATATGAGAAGCAATCCTTCCACTCTCCTCAATACTAATAAATCCTAAAAGGTCTGGTTCCAAAACAGATCTTTCAGAAATAAAAGATGGAACTGGATAGAGCAACACAACAGAGTAATTTGTTTAAGTTCAAAGGGAACCAGAGGAAGATTCTAGCTGTGTAAAATGGAACCAGTTTGCTTCTGCCACTGCCACATGGACTACAAGGAAGCAGGACAGTCTCACAGATGAGTGGCACAGCTGAGATGGGCAGCACAGTTCAGCACTACACCTGAGCAAATTGATCAGTAGGCCTGCAGAGCCCCAAGGAGAAAGGAAGCCTTGCCTCAGTCTCACTGGGAATGCAAAGGCTGCAACTGCTGTATAGCTGGCCCATCCTCTTGAGTAACAAACACACATGAAAATGAGTTTCTACAGCTAGGGCTCACGATAACATTTATATCTTCTACATCACATTAAGTAAATCTGACCTGACAATGCAATTTACTAAAGCCCTGCTTGTTTGAATGGATAGATATGCTGCTTTTTCTTCACGAAGTTTCTTCTCCTCTTCTATACAATGTACAGCCATGCTTAAGAAAAAAAGAAACCAAGTACAAAATGGCAGCACAGACTGCAATCCTACCTACTGCCAAAAACTGTAGTGGCACATTCTATGTTCCCTACACTAATAAAAGGGCAATAAAGGAAAATTAAAGCCTATGGGCTGGTTTAATATGCAGTGGGAGAAAAACACACACTGTTAAAATGGAAATAGACACATACTGACCAATGGATTTTATGAGCAAAAATGTCATTAAATCCCAGATTAAGCCTCTGGCAATGACTAAGCAACTTTACCAACCCAGTAGAAGAAAGTCATCAATAACCAATTTCTGCACATGGGACAAATAGCAATCTGGCTCTAGGTCTGACGGAACAACCTCTCTAGGTGTAACAGAAGTCTATCAGTAGGAAGCCCATCAAGCTACAGCAGTTATTTGCTACAGTGGATAACAGGATTCTAGAGTGGATCATGGATAACAAGCAGCATCTTATGTGCAGGTTTTTTTGTTTTTCTCTGCCTGCTGAAAAATATGAAGTTGTTTAATTTGTTTTAATTGTACTTTTAAAATATGTCAAGAGAACAAACAGCAAAGCAGTCTTAAAACTATACTCCTAACAAAGAAAATACATTACAGTCTTGAACGTTTAATTTTTCTAGTAAAGCTTAAAACCCTAAAACATTTCAAAGAGAAACACAAATAGTATTGGAAGTCCATGCAAAACACAGAACCTGCTTATCAACTCAGAAGGCATTTTATACCATCAAGGAAAATTCATTTAAGATCATACAAGTAGATACTTATTTCCTTTAAAAAAATAATTAAATCTGATTTTTGTGCAGTTATTTTATTGTCAGATCTAGCAGTTTAGCAAGATAAGGAAAAAATTATTAAGTGACTCAAAACCTATCTGTGTCACAAACTTAATACAGGCTATGTTTTAAATAAAACATTATTTAAAAAAAAACTCACCTTCCTTCTACACCCACAAAATATATTTATTTATGAGAAGGCACAGTAGGATCACCAAAAGACACTCCCAAGTAGATAAGTATTATGTTTGAAGTCAGTACCCTTTGGAAGCAGGAATAAATTTCACAGTTATCAGCCACTTACTGGGCATTTATTTCAGACGCAGTGCTTATTACAAATAGCAGCCTGAAGGACATCTCCCGCAGTCTGGACTCAATCTCTGTTTAATTACTCCTTTTTTTATGATCCACCAGGATCACAGTTCAAAAAATGGGAAGCACATAGAACTGGAGAAGCTAAAGGCAACACAGCAACGACTAACAGTCTCAGAAAGCCTTAACAAAAGTGACTTAAAAGTGAGAACTACACACCCGTCAAGATTCAAAGTCCCACCAACAGGAGATGAAAGGTAATTCACAAAAAATGCTAACAAATAGTAGTTCACCACCACTGATGAAAAGCTTCGTTCCCAGGTGTACTGACAGGAATTCCACTCAAACTCCTAGTCAAAACAAGCAGTCTGACGCACATCTACATGCCTCCTTTCTCACCCAACCTAGTTGTTCCTCCCGTGTAGCCAACCAAGTAGCTATGAAGCACTAGCAATAAAATTCTGGATATATGTGCTTGAAAGTTTGAAGAATAATACACTGAAGTAGAAAAAAACAAACAAACAAACAAAAAAAAAAAAACAAAAAACCCAAACAAAACAAAAACAAAACAACACAAAAACCTCAAACAACCAAAAAAACCCACCACGAACAAGCAAACACCACCTCATAAAAGAAATTAAATTAACAACCTTTGTAAGACCTTACTAGCAAGTACTGCAATCTTGAGAAGCAAGACTGGGAAAACTACCATTTTAGTAACAACTTCATTTATTCCTCTTTTTCATTAGATTGCTAGCTTTTTAATAGAATTGGTTATGGTCAAAGATTAATTTAAAGAAAAGAGTGCTTGGTGTTTTTCTATGTTAATTACTGGGGAAGCTTTTCGTATTCATTCCCTATGGAATACACTAAACAGAAATTGGAATGAATACCTATTAGAAAATGAATAGAGAAAGCAAATGAAACTTTTTGCAGCAGTCCCAGCTAACTACATAAGTAATTACTGCTCAATGATAGTGAAGAGTGTTGCAAAGATACTACAGGAGTAAAAATGCACAAACATAAGAATATTTAGCCAATAATTAAAACTGTAAACACTTCAACAGAAAATTTCCTCCGAAGTATGTTCGATAAAAATAACAGAATACCTTGAATGGGATGTCATCTACTTTGTTTCCTTATACATTAAATATGAAGAAAACAATATAAAAAACATTGGTGCTAATTTTTTTCTCCCCTTATTCTAGGGATCCATCTAAGGTGTATTTAAAAGGATATTTAAGCATAGCTTTTTAAAAATACAAACTGCATTATAAGAGTCTGAATCAGAGACAGAGTTAAAGGTAAAGCAATTACTGACCTCCATATTGCAAAACCAAATCCTTAATAATTCAAATAAAGAGAGATTAAAAATAGTGAAGCAGAATATGGATAACAAAACTTACTTCATGACATGAAATGTCATTACTCTCCATTAAGCTAATGTGAAGAAATGAGGCAGTTAGTAGCAATCTCCCGTGAACCAATACCAAGATAATTCTCAACTATTAGGGGGTGAAGTACTTAAAAGAGGTCAGTTACTGGTACTGTAAGAGGTGTGCTGAAACCCCTTAACCAAGTACATTAAACTTATTGAAAGCCTGCACAGTTATCTTGTTTAGCCCAAAAAAAGATCTTTCGTATTTTCTGTGAGGTAATGATCTGTGGTCAAATTAGTCTACCTGTAAAACAACCCAGCTTCTCTGAAGGAAATGAAAAATTACACGCTCCTTTAGAAGAAAGGAAGGAATTTATTTTGTCTTAAATATATTCAGTACCATTATCAAAGCTTTTGTTTGAAATAAATTTCTCATTTTTTATAGACAAAATAGAAGAAGAACAAGAAAAAGAAGAAGAAGTGCAAATAGACATCACGTTGCCTGCATGTATTCATCCACATTTACACACACAAACACGCAGAGCTAGCCTTGGTAATTCCTCGTTTGTCCAGGTCCAATGCATGGCAAATGTGTTTTAGGCATCAAGGACATAAATGCAACAATCTTTCCTTAGCACAGCTCTGGTGCAAACAGCCAGCTATTACTAAATTCATTCCAGTCTCACTAATGAGTGGAGTTTGGAAGCGCAGCATTTTTGAGCCATAAAGAGATGATTTATAATGAGAAGTCACTCAGCAGGGAGGCTGAAGTACAGCAGTTCTCTCTGCAAGTTATCATAACAGAAAGCTATTTAATGAGTGTGGGTTTCTTCAAGAATTCGAAAAAGTCGAGATTTGGAAAAGGATGTGTTACATTATGCAGACACCCACATCACTGAACATTTCTGCTACAGTAAAACCAGCAAAAGAAAAATCCTCGAAGTTGTTCCTATCTTGAGTTTTTGGCTCATTTTTTTAGTAAGTTCTTTCAAATGTAAAACGCGGATTTGTAGAGATTAGCAGATAGACACAATTCAGTACAAAAAAAGTTAGTGAAGTTTAATGAACTAAACTAGGTTGCCTAAGGTCAGGCACTCCACAGTGCAAACAAGAAAAAAATGTGCCCTGAAGCAAGACAGTGTTTGGCAAAGACACAATAAAAGAGCAGAGAGGTACCATTCCTCAGCAAGCCCAGGAGAGGCCTGAGTTACCTGCAGTTACCACTCCCTACAGCACTCTCCCCCGCAGGGGAGCACTACGGGTGCTGATGACTCAAATTCACTTAGACACAAACCTGAACCCTCCTCATAATCCACCTCCAGATCAAAGCCATATCCAGCCTCCAATAATCACTTAAAAATAAATACTTTTTCAGTAAACCATATGCCATAATCTTCACGCATGTGATGGGGACACAGGGGCTTTGCATGCTAGAAAATTATCCACCTTGACTTTCAGATTAAGTTATTGAGTTTGCTAAGGAAGGATGCCAGCGAGAAAGGAGGACAGTGGAGCACAGTATACCAGAACTTCTAAAATCAAAATGTAGGCATAACTGATTCAGGTTGCATTTATCTTCTAACCAGTAAATTTAGACTGTGGCTTCTTGACAATAGGAGAATTTAAACAGTAATGATGCTTTGGGAACTTTTGTGTTTATTTTTTCCTACTGTTTCCAGAGTGAGCAGTTCCTTGTGCAGAGTGACCTTGTGTCAGCACAGTGGAGGGAACAGAGTATAGAAGTGGAAAGCTGAAGAAAGGGGTTAACTTTGTTAAGCCATGACTGCTACCAAACATGCCTATCAAAATGTGACTTCCAAGAATATCACTAGGACAGCTGCAATCTTGCCATGCATGGTAAAAAAAACCACAGCAAACTGAGACTTGTAATAGAAATACTTATCTGAGAACATTTATAACCATTATACCTTCAAGAAGTAACATTTCATTTTCCTAAGTCTTGAAAAATAAACAAGCTCCACTAAACAGAAGATATACACACTCTACATTAAAACGAGAAGTCCTCGAGTTATCATGCACAAAGAAGCATTACATGGCCACAAAATTCCCTCCCACCTGACAGTCTTAAAAATACTCATTCTACACCAGGAGCATGTTTTCAGGGTCACTACACAGGTTACCTAGATGTCATGATAGTAAAGGCCCAAATTTCTGAACTTTCAGAAAGCTGTGTGACATATTTGCTTGTCCCTTGGAAGAACGCACATCTTCACCTTCATGATAGTAGGATGATGATAGGATGAACTTCACTGCTAGTGTTTGTCTGCACTTCAAACCATCTGCCCAGCCTACAGATCCTTCATCAGCTCATCATTCTCCTGTCAAAAGCACCCTAAGTCTTCCTATGAAACCTTCATCTATACCTCTTAGACAGTAGTTACCCTCAAGTCACTCCAAAAAGTTGAGGTTCTTCAAAGTTTTGCTGTAAGTACCATGACAAAATGCAGCTGATAACAGATCAAGATGATGCTTCTGTCACCAGCTCTTGACACAGATATGCTGAATGATATTAACCAGATGGCTTAACCACCTTCTGTCTTCTTTTGCTCTAATCCTTCCATACAGCCTCTAAATTCAGATACTGTATTTCTAACAGTAGTAGGATTTTGTAACTATGCTTTATACGGAGTTAAAGAAGGTTCTAGCCCTACATAAATATCAATTACACAAATAATTAAGCACCACAGACAGCAGTGGACTCTTTTACTGTGTGATCTGCAAACTGTCATCCAACATGCTTCTGTTGCATATTTATCCAGCCTAAGTAGCAGCTTTCAACAATTTTATTTTCATCTTTCTTTGCCCCTAGCTCCTTTCTCTGTTTGCTTCTGCCAAATATTACCCAGAAATGCAACGGTGTTTTTCAAAGTGGTGCTGTCCACCATTTTACACACAGTGTGTTGTAAAATCTGCCATGGTTGACCACTGCATCCTAGGAAGCCCATGTAATTATTCAGTCACAGAATAGTTTAGGTTGGAAGGAACTTTTAAAGGCAATCTAATTGAACACCCCTGCAATGAGCAGGGGCATCTTCAGCTAGATCAGGTTGCTCAGAGCACCAAAAAGCTCAGAAATTGTTAATCATTCATGCACTTCTCAACTTTGCCAATCAATGAACAAAATAGATTTCTTGACATTGCTTAGAGAAAAAAATGAGAATAACCTTCAAAGACTAGGAATAACCACACATTATGGATTTACCTGGCTAGCAGTATTCATTTTAGTGGTGAAAAATTTGACAGAAAAGACTAACATTTTAAATTCTGTACCTACAATTTTCCTTAAAATTCCTTCTTATCTGCACAAGTACATAAAAATCATTAACCAAAATACATTCAGGGACAGAAATGAAAGCTGCTAAATTTTTCAAGAGACTCTATGAAAGGACACTGAAGTTCTTCCAGTTGTTAAAAACTACATCTTCCACAATTCACATATCTAAATAGAAACTAAACTGTAAAGACTACCCTGTAGCAGTATTTGTAGTTCTTTGAAACAAACTCTCTCAGTATTGTAGGGTTGTCTACGGTGACCTCTGAGATTAATGTTTTTAATACTACAATTATGAAAACTATGAAAATTATAAAAACATCCTGGTGATGAAAATTCATTTTTAATCACCTACCAATTTAAAAGCATCAACATCTCAAATGTTTGAAAGTGAAATGCCTTAAAGCAGAGGCTCCACAGAAACCATCACTTCGTCAAGGCTAGTCTTTCCAAGTTTCTTAGAAACCATACTTGTCTTAATTTCACAAACAGAAGAATTAGGCAGTTGTACTTTTTTTTTAGAAGACAATATATTTTCCTTCCTTTTGCTCAGTAACTTTCCAGAATCATGGAAAACACTCCTTTCTAAGGAGAAAACCAGAATACCCACATTTCAGTCCCTACTCATTATCTGTGATAAGACTCCAGACTATACAGACATTCTCTTCCAAAGACTGCCATGAGTACACATGATTTGAGTCCTTTGTTTTGGAGGAGACCTGAGCTATGCCATCTCACTGAATAAGTATTTAAGTACCTATTTGAGCACATTCTCATCAATCAGTGCTCACCTTGCATACTGCAGCCCTGGTATGCTAGAGCACAAGGGGGATAAAACATCCTGACAACACAGAAGTAAAGATCCATGGTTGGACAGGCTTTACAAACATTCTGCACATAAACCGGTTAGTGCATGCCTAAAAGAAGGCAAGGATGGTATGCAGGGACCCAGTTCAGCTGCAGGCAACAGATGAACAGGACCTTAAAGACACAACTTTTGGACTTGGGTAGTACAACAGTATAGAATCAACTGCGTCCCTACCTCCTCCTTTGTATCTTGGCCAAGGTTTACATACTTTCCACATACTGCAAGTATAAACAAAGAGGAATTTAAACCAAGAGTTAAATTATGAAGAACACCTCCTACTGCCTGCAACAGGCCTCCCTTGGACCAGAGCATTAACAGCTGGGGCTGACCTCACTTCTGTCAAACCCACAGTCAGACTTTGAATCTTATCACTGTAATAACTGGAAGGCTAGAAAACCCACTTCATTTTAATTTTTGTTATTTGCTTTCTGAAATCCCAGATTAAAGAGGTTTACATTCTTAAGCACTGGCCAAAACCATGATGACTACATATACTGGTCTGGTTTGGGGTTTTTCCCGTGAAAGCTGAGATTCTCACTGGGACAGATGTTACAAGTGTATAATTCGCTGCTCTACCATACGTGTATTTTTTTTAAAGGGCTGTGGCTTGTCAAAAGAGCACTGGGCTGGCTGCTTGTCTTACCAGGAAATTTTGCACTGGTTCAGCTGGATGTTGGGAAGGAGGAGGGAGCTCGCTCTCAGAGAGCAACAAACTAGGAAATGCTGCTGCAGTGCAGGGGTCAACAGGGAAAGCTGTGGGAAGCAATGAGCCACGAGGCTGGAAATAGGAGGCTTGAGAAAAGGAGGGAACTACATCTCAGAGACAACTGAAGACTTTTCTAGAGACCTACAGGAGACCACGAAGATCCAACATGGGAAAAATAAGAGGCTTTACCCTTGCAAGGATGATAGTAGACAAGGATGAAACATGCTTTCAAACACAATTATTTGAATATACACCCCCCAGCAAATCTGCAAACCTCTTTCATGAGACCCCCCCTTTATCTTACTATTTATATTCCAAAAAAACCTAAAAAAGTTTTCAAGATTCTTGCTGCATTCTCTTTAATGAAAATATCCAGACAGGACATTTCTCAGAGCTCTGACATGGCATTACTGGCCTAAGATCTAAAGTAGAAAATGCTGAGAAAACTAACACACCATTTGTAACTGCATGATGTGCCTTCTTCCTCATGATGCTAAGAGGTGCTTTCTTTACTACTGTCAATAAACTATTATTTCTACATGAAGGTTCCCCTTTGTTCTAAAAATGTCACCGACCCTGACAGAAAAAAACCTCATTGAATAAAAGGCCAACTTGTCTTTACAAGAGATTTGATTTTTCAAATGGAAAAGATCAACCAACATACAGCATTTTGAAACTAACAGCAAAAACCTTCCATTTCTACACAGTCACAAGCAAAACGAACATAGGAGGAAATTTAGCACCACAGAGAATAGAGATTAAAAAGCATGCCCAGAAAGCTGGACTGTGTTTGTCTGGGATCTAAGATAGGATACAGTCCTGGAAGGGTTTCCCCCAGCCCAGGACTGCAACATCAGCGTGTAGGATGTTGAGTATGCTTGTTCATGACCTGACTTCCCCATCAGCTTCAATTATTGCTTTTTAATGAGCTTCTTAAAGGATAGGAACTTGATACAATTTTGACTATTTAAGAATCCAACTTCACCAAAAAACCACAAAAAGTAACCAGAAAAATCTTTCATCAAATGCCTGTTTGTTCAGCATATCAGAGGATTAGTTCTAAAAACACAAGAGTGACAACAATTGCAGTTTCATGAGGCAGAAGGTGGTAAGACAGCAGAAATGTGCATTAAGATTCTTTACGTTACTGTGGATGAGTACAGAATACTGCAGGATGTCTAAGGATTATGCAGGAATAAAGTTCTTTTCTGGAAAGGAACACAGATGAGTAGAAGGTGCTTGAACTTTGTTTTTTGAATGCCCTAATTTGTTCACATTTACCCTGAAGCTACCTGAAAGCTGTATTTTAGGCTAATCTACCTGTCTTTTGAACATTTCCTAATTATTTACAAAGCCAGACAGTACTGGACTCAAAGCAGGGTAATATCTAACCTTTTCTGATGATGCCCTATTGCTAGAACACTTGCTAACTTCTTAGAAGGTAAATTTTCTTTCATCCCACAACTGCAATCCATGAAGAATTTATACTTTAAAATGTTATTAATGCTAAGCATGCCGTCCTCCTATAGCTACAGCCTGGAAAAGGTTATTTTACAAACCAGTGGGAAAGAAAAGGTTTTCCTTTGTATGTTAAAATATGGACTTCCAAATTTTGAAAAGAAATAAAAATCAAAAAACGTAATATAGCTTGCAAAAATTTCAGCATTGTTTATGCCATATTGTCTTTCTGTGACAACATACATAGTGAATAGAAAAAGGCTTGTGAAATTGAGAGCATGCTTTAAAGAAAAATACATTCAGATGAAGACTTATGGATATGTAAGTATGGTTAGAAAAGGAAAAGAAGCAGCTAAGAGACACTTTATTCTTGAAATTTCATTTAACAAAGACTGTGCTTCAGAGAAGTCACTCTGACACCTCATCACAAGCATGTTTCAGTGCCATCTAGCTAATGCTCAAATTAACTTGCATCACTGCACAAGGGTCTTTGTTTTCCTGCAAATATTCCTTCTTCAATAAAAAAAAAGAAAAAAAATGGAGAAGTGGCATATTGGTTTGTCTTCAGATCCATCAGTGTGTTGAAGCATAAAGAATTTGGGTTGTTCTTGAAATACTTGAGCTTTGATGTATTTATGTGAGGAATGTTAAAAATGTAACCCTTAAAACCCTTTATGCTATGACTGAGTTCTTGATCTGGATGGATCCACATGACTGAGTACTTTAAATACTGCTCTTTCAAGTATAAACATATTAGGTGTCATTATGCAACCCCTCTGTTCAACTATTTTGTGCCAGACATTAATGGAAGAGTTGAGACAAAGGAAAAAAAAAAAAAAAGTGCAATAAAGGAAGCCCATTTCCACTTGTTTTAGAAAATGCAAAGAGTATTGATTTCTACAGAAAAGAAATTTGTAAAAGTAAGTGAAGAATGTATTTTGAAGAGTGGTATGCTTTAAATCCTCTGAAAGTTCATTTTGCCTCTGCCACAGTATACGTTTCCATACAAGAAAAGACATTTGCAGTCCTGAATACGTCACTGTGACCATGTAACACTGTGCAAGCTGTTTCCAAATTTTAATCAAAATTCTTCAGATTAAAATAATCTGATAGGCTGACAAATCTCCCTCCATCCCAAAACAGATGGGAGTTTCCTTTGACTCAGCAATGTGATTTTATATCCTCTAAAAATCATAATTAAATCATAATGGCCCAGTTTTAAATCTTTCTGCCTTAAAAGTGTACCTTCCAAACCTCTTTAGAACTACCAAACTAGCCAGGATATATCTGGTAAATTATGCCACTGAAAACCTCAGAAAAGAATAAAACCTATAACCAAAATATGCTTGGTTTCCTCTGCACAGTAACTGCATTTTGGATTTCCGACTGCGAAAGGATGCAAAATGAATATGCTCAGGAAAAAAAACATCAGCAGTTACAAAATTCTGTTAGTGAAGTGAAAAACAAACTAACAAAAAAACCCACCAGGAAGTTGCAAAGTTGCAAAAGCACCAAGTACAAGGTTGGGGATCATTGTACCAAGATCAAATGTAATTACTAGACAATTCTTCAATAAAGTAAGACTTAATCCTATGTTCTTTTTTTTTGGTAGTATTTTAATTAATTTCCCTTCACATACCTAGCAAAACTTTTTACCAGTAGTTTAACAGGTTTCTCAAAGAGCATTGCAAAATTTTTCAGGAAGGATATCCTGAAAAATAAGAAATGTCACTGAACAAAATGTGAATGGGATTAAGGCAAAGTACAGGAATTTGCTCCTGAGACCCATTGTGTTTCCTCCAGTTGAGCAAAAGCAGCATCTAAAAGCTTGCTCCAGCAAATTGCTCTTTTCCCCCCACCCTCACATGTCAGCCCCAGCTCTTCCTCCCCTGCCCACCTTGATTCTCAGTGCAATGCACACCCCTCTTCTCTCCTCATCCTTCCCACCAGCTGTCCCAACTGAAACTCCCTCTTTAGCATCCAGCTGGGACAGCTTTTGTGTCTGTAGATTGGTAAGGAGTAAGTGAAGAGCAGGACAGGGCAGCAGAAAGCATGACAAGGCAGAAGGAGCTTTGAAGGGCATCTGTGTAATAGTGAAACAATTCTCCCTGAAAAAACAAGGAGCTGGTAAGTGGACTAAAGTTGAGGTGTTCGGCGCAGTGACATTTTTGATAGACTGTACTATTTTAGACTGAAGAACAATTTCAGATACTGAAGGCAGAGAGAGCACCCATACAATGAATTGGCAGGGACTTGGCTGGTTGAGCTGCTAGAATAACTACTTAAGAGCTCTCCCATTCTGCTAGGCATACAGACAAGCTCCCCAACACCTAGAAACTACAATTTGTTTCATTGATTTGGGTTTTTTTGGTGGGTTTGGTGTTTTTAACATTGCAATTGTAACTTTATTTGGCTGAATGAAACAACTGTTCTTTAGCTGACCATGACAGTTTCCAACTAACAACCATCAGCTTACACAAACTGATCTCCTTCTGTGAATTAACAACCTTCATTGTTTCATTAACATTAACTGCTTAGCGATAAACCTGACAGTTTCCAGCAGAGTCTAAAGAGGTTTAGAACAACTTTGAGAAATCCAAGCTTAGCTTTTGGGGTGGATAAACAAATGAAGAATGAAGGAAGCTGCTTCAAGATATTTTTGGTTGACTAATCGTCTTTATGTTATCTGAAGTCAAAAGTTTCCATCTTGGATCCTACTTTGTACAGCCACTGGTCAACTAAAAAGAGCTTGTACAAAATGTTGCTGTCTTCCAAAAAATTTATCATAAGACCCTACTATCGAGGAAATACTTTCATGAGTAACTTAAAGCAGTGGTAGACTGGTTTTTTTTCTACATCATATAAACAAGCACTTTGTACACGTTAAACACAGCCTTGTGTGAAAACCTGAAGACTAACAAATTTCAGAAATTATTTAGAAAGTGATCATCTGACCCCACACCATTTGTCCACAATGATTGAAAACCATCAGTATGTGTTAACTCTATTGCCAAAACCGACATTCTCAAAGAACCTTCTTCTCTGTTGACCTATCAGATTAGACAACTTGTCCAGAGGATTAAAGTAATTGTATTAATTCCTAGATAAATATGTCTAATGGGAATTCTGCCTGGTTTGGCCATCATGGCTGAGCTGAGGCACTTCCATCAAGTTGTCAGTCGTATCCTGATAGGTTTTCAGGATTCATGAGCCTGCTGGGAAATGCTGGGTGGTGCTTTATCAGGTGCAGCACTCATACAGAGAGCAGGAGGAGGGAAGCAGCAGGGGAGGCACTGGGCAAATTTGTGGAATCTGACCTTTTGCTTTGGGCACCTCCTTGGATTTTTGCCTTGTCCCAGGTGGCCAACAGTCATGCTATTTTATAGAAATCTTTTGTTAAGTATGTGTGAAGTGTTGCAGTGCAAGTTCCTAATGGATTGCACATCTGGCATAGTAGGCAAACATGGCCCTCATGAGGCCCTAGACTTGCAGACCAGCAAGGAAGGCTGTACAGGTGGGAAACAACCACCTCTTTAAGAGAAAACCTCCGTTGTGCCAAACTAACTTAGCTGCAGCAAAGAGTGGACTGTTGAGGAGTAACTGCAAGACCTGTTGACAGAAGTATGGAGATAGAATAGGTTTTCATAATGCTATGGTGGCCAGTGCAGCAGATAAAGCATGAATGTAGAAACTTACCACTGAACAGCACAGATATTTCCTCCAAAAACTCTGAGATATATATGCAAATCACATTTCTCTAAAGACTAAGGTATTTCCAGTCTTTACACTGCTTTCTTCATGATTATTGTAAATTACACAGTTCGACAAAACTGATTGGAGTCTGATAAAATTAACCTACATAAAAGAAGGGGAAGATCTACCACTTGAAGGAATGAAGGCTTAATGCAGTCTGAAAGAGAGGTAGATGAGAAAAGTTACTAAACAACTCTTATAATGGAGTTAAATTTAGAGTGTAAAATTAAAAATTGAAAATTTTACCACTAGATAAAACTATCATCTTCTGAAATTCTTCCAACACCAGGCCTTTTCTTCACACAAATTAATCTTCAGAATTTTAAGACCGAATATTCCATATATTTTTTTTCTAAATCCTGTTTGGAAATTTTCTCAGTAAAGGAATCTCACAGACAGAAGAGATGTCTTCTAAAATTGCTAGTCTCTTATAAACTTTATAAAAGGACTCCATTCATACTTGAAACCTGAAACCAAATAAGAGTACCTCCTTCAAGGAAGAGGAATTTACACCACCAATGCCATTTACAGACAATCCCATTCCTTTCTATTTCTCACCCGAATTCTCGTGAGCTGTTTAACTGCACTACTTCCAAAAATGTATCAATAAACTTATAGCAAACCAGCCTATAGAAATTGAGCTTTTTAGAGGATAACTACTTGTGGAAATCATGGAAACAGTCTACTACTATTATTCCTAATCCACAGAAAAAGAATCTAGACAGAATAATGGAGTTGTCTAGGGTAATAATGGGTCAACGGTAGAAGCTGACAGAACCTGACATTCTTAAAAATCCTTCTCACCTTGCCACAGCAGTTTAATGCATGATGGTAAACACAGCACATGGAAAGCATTTTAACAGCGATACTAAAGCAGAGAGGGGAGAAGGCAAATATTGTCAGATTCCTCAGGGGAAAATCTACAGTTTGAAGCACTGCCCGTTACGATAAGCATTCCTTTATTTGGTAAATTTCTTTGATAACCAGCTGCAAGGATAGTAGTCACATTATTTTGCCCTTTCCTCGTCACATTTTCTAGAATTGACAAAAGCATCTATAACTATTAAGAAAACAAAGCAAAATGAAATCTATATGTTTTAAAATATTAAAGCATTTAAAAAATTGTCATTAACCATTTTCAAGAAACATTTCCTGCAACTACAGCCAATTGTTTTATTTTTAAAGCAAAAAGAAACACATTTTCTGTAAAAGCTGTGAAGTAGCTTTAGAAAATCTGTAAGGGATTGAGAACTTTGATCAAGTAACCACAGAGAATATTCTGTTCTAAACATTCCAAAGAAAGGACAAAATAGGGGAAAAACAATTGCTAATTATCATCTTGGTAACATTTTTAAGCAGACTGGCAAAACCAAAGGATTAAGTGACTCTGTGTCAAACAAAAGATTAAGTATCACTCCTTGACAGTGATTCTGTAAGTACTAGAAAACCTAAAGAACATTTTTATTAGCTACTGTAACTATTTAAAACTTTGGCCACAAACTGGAGAATCTTTCAGCTAATTGATGAGCATTTCTCCTCATACTGTAATAAAATGAACTTTTAAGTACATGCATAGGATTCAAACTTTCCCCAAAACTGTACACTGACTATTGGTTTCGAATTCCCATGCAAAAGCAAGAGAAAGCAAAATTATAAGAGAATATAACATAGCTGGGGTCATAGTCAACACAGGTCTATATCAAGAGAATTAGTTTTGTAGCAATTGGTTTTGAGCACTGCCTTTAAAAATGAAAAAAAAAGTCAGACTGAAAACACACCTTCTGACAAATCCTATTATGTTATTTGTTTCTGAATATTTTGAATGAGAAAGGTTTCGCATATCAGTGATGAGGACTGCAAGAAAATTTTGTTTTCAATTCAGATGTTCCAACAGAATACCTCCCTACTTCTACCTACTTCTGCCTTTGGGGAGTAGGAATATGTATCAGCATAAAGCTTATGTATTTCTGGAGGAGTGCGAAAGAAACAAACACAAAAAAAAATTGCAAGCCATCTACCCAAGATTAGTTTGCAAATATTAGCATTAATGAAGCCTGCGTTCCCCTGAATGCACATACCATGGCAAGAGACTTCATGCCTGATACAGAACGCAGAATGAGTGGCTGCTCCTTAGATTTTCAGTATCTAAAAAGGTGCTCCTGAAATATTTTTCTCTCAGGGAAACTTGTCTCTTCTCTATTCCTATTACAATTTTAACAAAGCTTTTAAATGCTTCACCTTTGAGAACACTGTTCCTCCGTCAAATTGGATTCTCCTTGACTGATGGATACTAAAGTAAATAAGTAGAAAGGTGGACAGAAATTCCAAGCATATTAATGCCATCTGTGTCTTTTAGAGTAAGCTTATACTAAAACTAGTTTCTGAGACAACACCATCCAGAGATTGCTAACTTGCTAAAGATCTTCTGTGAGACAGAAAATTAGCAAGTTTTATCTATAATTCAGGAATACTGGTCACTTTATGCTCTGTACTAAATTTTGACCTAAACAACATTTATAGCTAGGCTATAAATTTTAGAGGTAAGTTTAGAACTAACATCTGTTTGTCGAGGCCACTTTAAGAGGATACTGGAAGGAAAGTACTAAAAATGTTATTTTGTTGAATAGGTAGGGAGATGTTAACACTGAGATGCCTAAAAATGCCAAGTTTCAAGTTTTATTAGGAAGAGTTTTGAAATTAAATTCCTTCAAGAGTACAAAATAGAACTTGGAAGAATTAGAAAAGGAAGACACTCAGAAGAAAACAGTTACACTAATCACCTGTATTTGCCAGACATGGGGTTTAATATATTTCCATTTCTCTGATTCATAACGAATTATCTGCTTCCAGTATTTGGCATCAGGTCTTTGGTTCTTAGAAGCAAGTTCCAAAATGTGTTGTCCCTTGCCCCCTCCACACAAGGAATTACACTGCTGAACCAGTCCATTCCCTTGACTTCTGGAGCCCCCAATGATTGTGACAGACATCCTGGTACTCCTTACAGTGCTGAGCTGCCAGGATGGTACTTTTCTGGTTCATGCCTGAAATGTGCTACCAGCAGTCGTGTGCACTTAGGATTAGGTACTAGAACTGTCAGCTTATTTTTTCCCCACTGAGTTTTTCTTAAGCTACCTCAGTGAGTCAGATCTCAACAGGCTTTACTCATGCTTACTAATTGAGAAGTACCCTGGGGTCTGGAGATTGCATTATAGATATAGTGACTGATCAACTTTCATTAATGATGCTACCTTCAGACTGGCAAGTTTGGTTTTAAGTGGTATCATACAAAACGTAGTTCATAAAACAGAAGGCAGGGGACTTCAGCTTTCTGTAAAAATGTATCATAACATTCACTAATTTTGAGGGACGGTATTTTCCCTTTTAGGATTGATGGCTGGAGGACCTCCTGGTGCTCCACACATATTTTTATGATTTACTTGACAGGTGTCATGGGTTAGCAAGCATAGTCCCGGAAGGGATATCCTTGCTAAGGGGTGCTTACAGCTTCCTCTGGGACCTGATAGAACCTATCAGCTGGCCAGTTTGAATATGGACAATTCTTTAAGCCACTTAAAGTTGTGACTGCCTCTGTGATACACACTTAAGAATAGACAAACTCCCACCCCAGCTCTCTCTCGTTTCCGGCGCTGGCACAGGTGGCTGCAGGCCCCGTGCGGGGGCCAGTGGGCCCGGCCAGGCCCTGCTTGGGCCAGGCCGGGCCGGGCCACGGCCAGCCTGGAGCCATGGGCCTGTTCCAGCCATGGAACCCCCCCCCACTGCCTTGCCGTGGGCAGCCGGAGCGGCTCGGAACCCCCCCCTCCACTGCGGCCGAGATTCAGCAAAGCGGCACCTCTGTCCGGCAGAGGTCAGGGACCAACAGCGATAAGCCACATTCCAGCTGTAAGGCCGAGGTGAGATTAACCCTTTTACTGCTGTGAAGAGCTGAAAACCTGAGGGAAGAGAGAGAGGAGATGCTTAAAGCTGAAAGTCTGTTGTGAAGCTATGATATATCAGAGTATCCTGTTGTAATTTCATGAAGATATGGGGGGTGGAGTGTTCAACTCGTAAGCAGAAGCACCTGCGCTGAGACAGGCAGATGCTGACGCAGCTGTAATTTCATGAGAAGTTTGGACAGAGAGAGATGAACCAGATGAACCAGATGAGGACTTTTTGCTCCAAAGAGGAAAGGAGAAAAACCTCAATTCCTAGAGATGCTTCCAGAGATAGTTTTAAAGATGAAGATGACCCTTTGCTCCCAGGGAAGGAGAAGGGCCTCTGTTTTTCTTTGTTTCTGAACAGCTCAACCTTAAAATTGTACCCCAGAAAACTTTCAAGAGTGGACCCTCGAAAGCAGTTGCGGGAAAAGCTGCAAGTCGGGGGAAGGGACTCACATCGCAAGCAGAGAGACTCCTCTTCCTAAATGGACTGAACAATATTTGGAAGTGGGTGGCTGTCTCGGTGTGATACTGTTTTCATAGCATGAGCAAAAAGAGACTTCTCTTTCTAAATGGACTGAACCAGGTTATTATGGAAGTGGTAAACAGACTGAACATCTTAAGGGTTGTCTTTACATTGTCAGTGGGAGACGGGAGGAAGGTGGGGGGAGGAGGAGAGTTCTAAAGGTGGTATAATTTTTTTCTTTTCTTCTTTTAGGTCTGTTAATAAACTTCTTTATATTCATTCAAGTTGGTGCCTGCTTTGCATTTCTCCTAATTCTTATCTCACAGAAGATAAACAGTAATGAGTATTTTTAGACCAAACCACTACACTAAATTGGTGTTTCTGCCCGGTTACAAACCCAACCCGCGACACAGGACAGAGACATGACAGCATAACTTTCTAAGAGGTTAGTAATACCCAGAGATACACAATAAAAGATTAAAATATGCTGTAAGCTCTTCAGCTTATCCCACGAACTCAAAAAAATCTGCTGTCACTCATTTGTCTAGGCATTCTTATCAGTTGTTAACATTTCCCTAAATAACAGTTGACAGTATAAAGTAAGATTGGTCAAATACACATTTTTAAATCCTTCTTTCTAATAAGAAACTTTGCTAGACCTAGAGAGCAACATACACACCATTCAATCTCACTGACAAAGTAACTTTCCACACAGTTGATAGAGAGATGTGGGCAATTACCAGGTCTTTCAGGTTCAGCAATTTTCTCCTACTTCATTTCCTTGCTGGGATTTGAAAGATTTTATCTTTAGATAAGACTTTAAACATTTTGCCTTTAGGTTATCATAGACCACACTAAAACAAGAATAAAGAAATGGGTCCATGGGACAGTACAGAGCTAACATGAGAGCAACTGGGTTTTGTCTTTCCTGAAAGAAAGCCTTCTACGGCAAATTTACAGTCTTGGCACGTATAAATTATGTTTAGGTTTGGTCTGTATGACATTGTTCTTCTAAAGCAAAAGGGCTATTTTGCAGAAACTAGTTAAATAAAAGTCTAGTTCATGTCTTGGCCTGATCTGTTGTATGTTTATGGCACAGTCCTGACTGGCATGTCTTGCCAATAAGCTTCTACAGCTAACTTGTATTTTCACCTCTCTTTCCTTAATATTTACATTTTTATAGGACATGTTTCTTCTGACAAAGCATGAAGGTAAAGACAAGATCTTAAGATATCAGACTGTGAATTAGGAACACATTCCACTTCCACAATTTATCTATTTTTTTTCCTCCTGATAACGAAGCCTTTCCAATCTGGCTTTGTTCACACTATATAAAAGACTTCCCTCTTAACTTGAAGGAAAATTCCCACAACCTGGTAAAAAAGGTTCACTCCTTGCCAGAGAACATGAAAAAAACCTCCCTTCAAGCATTATATTTATATTATTCAATTATTTATAAATTAACAGTCAATTCTGTCATCATCACACTAAACTTGCATATTTTGTTTTCTGACTTCCCTTATTAAAAAAAAATAAACCATCTAGCCCACAATTTTATGCTGCTTTTGTCTGGTTTCTAACTTTTTTTACCCGTAATTATCTCATGTGGAGAAAATTCTGGAAACAAGTTTTGGCTTTAAAATATTAAAATGTTATATACCAAGAAATAACTTCATTCTTGCATTATTGCAGAATGACACAGCGCACAGAATCTATTTCAATGACAGTTTCTCTCCTACGACAGTGAACAGACATTCAGGTTGAATTCACTGATCCTTATTTTTAGGAAGATATGGCAGGACATACTTTCACAATTGGCAACTTCAAATTATTCCTCTTCTAACATCTGGTTTGTATTTTGCAACACCACCACCCAAAATTTCTTTACACAATTGTCCTTTTTTCAAAGAAATCCCCTGCATTAACTAGCACTTTCTTCAAATAAGTTCTCATATCCATATTTCTGATCAACTTTTGGTAGTAGCTCCTAAATGGTTGCATATAAAACCCTCTTTAATGCAATCCCAAGGGCAGTCTTCTGAAGTAACAGCTAATAGCATAACTTAGCAATACTTTGAAACATTAAGTGGAAGATAGGAAGGGCAAAGCTGTATCCTGACTTTAGGTATGGTAATTATTTCTTATACCTGAATGAACATCTGTGATCATTAGTTTTAGATTACAATTTCTCAGAAGCAAATCACTCTGATTTCTTAAAGCCACTTTGAAATTGCACATCATTAAAATTAGGTCCCCCCCCTTCCAGTTCCAAATGTGTATTTGAGCACAACAGCGCACCTATTAAAGAAACATTTGGCAGCATAAAAATTGCAGCAGATGTGCAAGATGCCAAGAGGCACAGGGGTTGAATGTAGTATGTCAAACCCCCCCCAAAAAAGCACCCTTTTCAGATCCTGTGTTCTAGTAAAAGAACAATATACAGAACCACAGAATGTACTGGGTTGGAAGGGACTCACAAGCATCAAGATCACCTCTTAGCCCTGCACAGAATCATCCTCAAGAGTCACACCATATGCCTATTGTCCAAATGCTTCTTGAACTCTGTCAGGCTTGGTGCTGTGACCACTTCCCAGGGGAGCCTGCTCCAGTGCCCAGCCCCCCTCTGGGTGAAGAACATTTTCCCAATATCCAACATAAACCTCCACAACACAACTTCAGGCCATTCCCTCAGGTCCTGTCACTGGGCAACACAGAAGAGATCAGTGCCTGCCTCTCCTTTTCCCCTCATGAGGAAGTTACAGACTGCAGTGAGGTGTCCCCTCAGTCTCCTCCAGGCTGAACAGACCAAGTGACCTCAGCCACTCCTCATACAGCTTCACCCAAGGCTCTTCATCATCTTTGTTGCCATCCTTTGGATGCTCTCTCTAACAGTTTAAGATCTTTCTTACATTGTGGCACCCAAAACTGCCCCCAGCACTCAAGGTGAGGCTGCCCCAGTGCAGAGCAGAGCGGGACAATCCCCTCCCTTGCCCGGCTGGCGATGCTGTGCCTGATGCACCCCAGGACACAGGTGGCCCCCCCCGTCAGGGCACTTACAACTAAGTAGGCTTTCAAGAGGAGTTTGTATTTCTGCAATTCACAATTGGCTGTATCAGACAGCTAATGACAGAATATATCAGCTTACCAAAAAAACTATATATAGAAAACATGATAAACTTAAATTTCCGGAGCTACTGACAGTATCAACAGGGGAAAAAATGGGAAAAAAATTACTTATTTCCTTTAATGCACAGAAAATTTAGCTTCCTTAAAAAACACTTCTAGTAGTTCTAGTTAGAAAATTTTGGAGCCATTTTGCTGCACCTCTTCATGTTGACAGGCTTAGAAGTAGTCTGTTGATGTGAAGCAGCACAGCTTTGGGACTCACAAAAAGGTTAAGCCTGCATTTTCAGACAAGTACATTTGGGGTTCTTTTAAATACCTTTTTTTATAAAAAATATTAGCATTTTAAATTATTTGTGTATCACAATAATATAACATTTAATCAAAATACTGTAACCATGCCCAGAGGATAAAATAGCAAAGCAGAGCATCTGACGGACGGACTTATAAGCTCCCCCTGAGGGTTTGAAGCTGTCTGTTACACTACAAGCAAAACAAATAACTGTATTAAAACATGAATTTATTACCCCACTGAGGCAGTATGTTGGTTGCTAACCACCAATGCCCTGGAATGGAAGGTCACATATCAAGTAAGATTTTATAAAATTTCACTTTTCATTACTTTGCCAAAACTTACAAGAAAAAGTACGAACACTGCATACAATAAGAACAAAGGAGCTACATCATCTGGCTGATAAGAACAATTCTGCTGATTAATAGAGATATTTGACCTGTATAGGTTCCCAAATTTTCTTATGCTTGACTTTCAAATCAATGCCTTTTTTTTCCACCTTTACTAATTTCTCCCTTTTTTCCTTATAATTTCAGCAGATAGATCAAAGAGTTGGACTTAAGCAGGCAATGAAATTCTTTCATTCTAAATATCACAGGGAGAAAACCAAACATTTTAATTAGGATTGGTATATACCTGAATCTAAAAACACTGAGCAATAAGGACTAAGTCAAAGAGCACTGTCTTCATTAATAAACATACTAATAAATCTCTGCTGTTTCAGAGTAAGGTTTAGGTCTCAGACTGAATTCATTTCCAGTAGAAAACCAGGCTATAACTGAAGGAGATATCTATGCCATGTAGCTGTTACACAGACATATCACCTCCTTACTGGATGCAGATTTGCAGCCACAAACATGAGTAAGGCAGATAATAGTGAAGAAGCTACACTGACACCTGCATCTTCAGTATTTCACCTGATGATGCCTGGGGTGATTAGCAGAGCACAGAGGCACCATCTGGGTATTTCAGAACCTTGGAGACCAACCTGAGAGCACAAGGACACATCGACCTTTTTCGCCACTGTGCAATCACAGATTGCTGACAACACGCCATACCATGAGCAGGGCAGTGCCAAGGCAGAAAAGGTTATTTGACAGGATCCAAAGCTAATATAGTACCATAGATATAGTGCTCTATGTCGGAGTGAAAACAATTTTCTAGTCCAAAAATTTAAAAAAGCACTGTTTTTAAATCTATCAAAGATGCATTTAGAAACCACATCTTCAAAATATATCAACACACAGCTATCAAAACAATAATTAAAATATAAACATATCTTAATTGTGCTTGTTCTTCTTTTTTTCCCCCCCCCAAAAATATAGTACCTAAGGTATACCCAAAATCTGTCAACTTCTTGGCTAACAGCTCAGCTCAGAACAAGTAAAAATGTAATTGTTTAAACAAACAAAGAAAGAAAAATCACCCTACGAGATTGCTAATATTGACTTTCCACAGATTTCAAATTACAAACAGCCAAGAACGCTATACATGAAGCGGTCCAAAGAAGCAAGAGTTAAAGAAATTGGCATTTCTTCTGTTTTAAAACCTGTGAGAGCTATTTTGTGGTGATGTTTTGCTACTTCTAATAATGTTTTAAGGAGAAAAGTTTCCAAGTACAGAGATAGAAATATAATAAACACATATTTTAAGAATAAACCATAATCTCACAATCCCTACTAAATGAACACTGCTGTTGATGCAACCTTCATTGTACTCTACAGCAGTACAAGCTGCCCAGGATACTTTTAAAACATGCAGACTAAAACATGCAAAAAATTTATCCATAAACCCCAAAGTCCTGTTTTCTGGGACAGGAAGAATTTACAGAGACTCAATACTATTCCACCCTCTCTTTTCCCTTGCTCCCTCATTGCCTTTATTAATTCAATATGTCCCTATACTCACTTTAAGACTTTGTTGCTATGGGAATTTATTTCCATATTTTATTGTCAAGGAGAAAAACAAGATTTTGGTGATTAAATGTCACAGAAGCTCTGACTTTTGCACAACCTAATCAAATCTACAGCCTTAAAAACAATCTGTATATGTAAGTCTTACCATTCTGATCATAAAAAGGTACATATGTTCTACCTGGCATTTAAAAGCCAAGTACAAAAATTCTCTCTCCCTTCCCCCAAAAGCTTCTGGATAATTTTAACATAATTTCTGCATGCGCATTTTCAATTAGTTTCCTAGAAACTCTGGAATAAAACATATTTTGTTTTCCTTTTCTCCCACTGAGGACCATCCACAGCATCAAGAGATTCTTTTCTTTTCTAAGTGACATTCAAGGTTAGTGAGGCTAGAAATTCACCTCGTAATAACTGACCCATAAAGACAGCTACAAAATTGTAAGCATGGGTTCCTTCCCTCCCCATACCTAATCTATATTGCAGCTGGAAAAAGAAATACATGCAATAGGTACAAAATATTGTTCAATTCCTACAGTAAATATGCCAAAAAGTGTTTGCTGTCTTCTATCACAACTGGCTGTTTCCACTGTAAATCTCATACATTTGTACTTACCCCCCTTTTTAATATTGTAACTGTCTACATAGGTTAATGTTTAGAACCACTCACTTATGTGTACGTAATCATTAAATCATTACGATTTAAATAAAACTGAGCATAAGCCAGAAAATTCAAAATTAAACCAAATATCAAAAAAAAGTCTCCCTTGTGGCTCATGGTTTGTGTATGTTTCCACTCCTTCAAAACAAGTTCTCCCAGGTCTGGAATCAGAGCTCATGCTCATGTACCAGGAACTGCTCTCTGTTGGGTGAGACTCTAGGAACACAACTGAGAATGCAGCTCTATCAACTAGACTCAGGCAGTGCTGTCAGAGGACTACAGTGCTGAAGCTTAGATGACCACAGTTAAGATGCTCAAAAGACCAGGAGCCTGACCTTCACACTCGGTAGCCTTATCTTTCCCAAAGGTGCTGTAACAAACTGCTGGGAGCCAGAACTCAGAGCATCCAGAAGCTGCACCTGCTCCTTAATCTATTTGATTCTGATTGAGGACATACTTCCAGGTTTTCCCTCTTCTGACACTATTATGGTATGCCCTGACTTAGGGAGCAAGAGGTTTAGCTTGCTATTTAGCTGTGATTGACCAAGTACAATGGGTTCATTAGGTAAAGCTCACCAGGAGCTACAAGCATTCAGCACTTCATCAAACCAGGACATTTAGGTGTCTAAACATGACATTAGGAGGCCAATGTAAAGTACTTATGATTGAAAACAGAGGCACAGGTATAAACTTTCTGTGTGGCATTTAACAAACACAATGCATACTTGATGAATAAAACCATGAATGCATGCATTTTAGCCATGGCACTAAACCAGGTTTAGGCAGAAAGGCATAATTTCTGAGGCAAATCTGCACAAAAGGAATTACACCAGGAATTAATATACCAGTGAGCTTTAGCACTGTTTTTCCCATTTTGTGGCCAGTACCCAGACAGCTGACCCATGGGAGAAGCAGAGCCAGAGGGGAAAGGAACATGGCTTTCTAGCTGGTGAACAAATGGAAAACTGAAGATTGGCCAAAGCTGCATATATTTCTTATCCCGCAGAGTTTGCAGGTACCCAAGTCCCCTTATCTCAGCATAAAATACATTTAAGTATTAAACGTATTACCATTGACTAACCCCACCAAAAAGCATGAAATTTAACTGTTCTTTAATACTTGTATTTTAAACAGGAAAATTGTCAGCTTCTGGAATTACAGAATCCCTTTAATTAGGGAGTTAACTAATCACTAAGATGAAGAAAAACTTACATCTGTAAATATGCCTAATATTCTGAACAGTTGCTAGACACTATGATAAGCTTGGTGCTTTCATCTGATTCCTTAAATATTTTAAAAACATTAAAAATTAGGAGACTAACATTTTCTGATTGATATTATTTGCAAAGATTTTGTAGAGTGGAAAGTAGCAAGCCCCCCAATATCCTGTAATTAAAAACCACAGTGAAAAAGTCACGCTGTTCTTGATGTCAGTAATTGGCATGTACCTCAGAATGACAAATAAGTGCTAACAAAAACTATGCAAAGCCTTTTAAAACTTTCTTACCTTGTGCCTCTTAAAGATATCCTTTTTAAGCCAGTGAGAATGTGCTGGTTTTGTCTAGGATAGAGTTAATTTTCTTCATAGTAGTTAGAATGGGGCTGAGTTTTGGATTTGTGCTAGAAACAGTGTTTATGTCCCAGGGATGTTTTAGCTATCACTAAGCAGTGCTCACACAGAGTCAGGACCTTTTCTGCCCCTCACACTGCCTCACCAGCGAGGGGGCTGGGGATGCACAAGGTGCTGGGAGGGGACATAGCCAGGACAGGTGACCATAGGGATATTTCAGACATATGGCATCATGCTCAGCATATAAAGCTGAGGGAAGAAGCAGATGGTGAGAGTGATGGTGTTTGCCTTCTCAAGTAACTGCAGTGCATGATAGAGCCCTGCTCTCCTGGATGTGGCTGAACACCTGCCTGCCCATGGGAGCCAGTGAATGAATTCTTTGCTTCGTTTGCATACACAGCTTTTGCTTTACCTATCAAACTACCTTTACCTCAGTGTCTGAGTTTTCCCCTTCCCCATCCCACTGGGAGGGAGTAAGCAAGTGGCTGTGTGGGGCTGAGGTACCAGATGAGGTTAAACCACAACAGGGAAGAATGGAACAACACAGTATGCTGCGTATGCTACCATGCAGTATAAATCTTACGCAAGACTGAAGACAGTAACAACCCTTCTCTGGCAAACTAACCTCTCTGTTAGATTGAAGGTTCTCCACAATTCCTGTAAATATGAAAAGCCTTCTCTCTTTTTTTTATTTACTTACTCATTTATGGAAGAAGACTTTGCATTTTTCATCCTTCTACAGAGGCAGTCTCAAATATAGGCTCCTAAATATTACTGTAGACTTCAAGTGAATAGATAAAAGTAATGGGGATTTTAGTGGAAATTCTAATAAAGACATTACAGATATAATATTAAAATATAATCCATATTATGTCAGTGTCAGTGACTTCAGCAAGACAGGTTATGATTCCTCATTTAAAAAAAAAATACAACATTGATAAATTTGCCTTAGGATGCTGTATTTCTGTCATATGTGATCTGTTCCAGTGGTTTAAATCACCCCATGAAAATATTTTCAGGAAACAACAGCTATTTATACATATTGATGTCCAATTCAGTACCGCTCCACTGACATCACAGGGACCTGCAGGAGATGAATATCTCTGAGAAGACAGCGGAGGCCAATCTTGCTTTTCTTATTTCAGGATCAAACAGAAAAGCAGCAAGGAGCTACGGGAACTACAGGAAACAGCAGTATTAGCTACTTGAAATTGTCAAGGGAGAAGTAAATTGGAAAAAGCTTCTTTTGTCTAGGAAATATCTGCTGGGGGGGAGGGGGAGCGATGGCCAAGACCACACAGGCCTCATGCTGTTGCCATCCAGCGGAGTGAAGAGAAAAGCATCAGGCTGGCTCATCTGCAAATATGAGCAATGTATGTGCAGGCACATTCGTCTCACCATTCTCAGCATTTTGTACAACCTTAAAGCTGACCGGAAAATTAACCCCCAGCTGACTACTCCAGAATCAGAGATGCTAGGGATAAATGGGGCCCCAGCTGGCACTGGAGCCCCCAATCTCTTCCATAGTTCTTGAAATGCTAAAGGTTACCCAGTCCACAAATGCAATATTTAACAGCTCAGTGCACTTGAATATGTGGCTCTTGTTAGACAAAATGAACCCATGAGAGGTCAAGTCATGTTTTGAAGCTGTAAGTTATTTATTATTTTTAACTGGAATAAAAGCACTCTCTACGAAAAGCATATTTACTAAATATCTGACTCCAAGGATGAAGTCTGTCCTGCAAGGGAGTAGCTGCTGCCCTAACAGTCTAAACACTGTAAATACTATACTTCAAAGACATGGAGACAAGACCAGACCATGCCCATCCAAAAGGGAAATAACTTACAAAATAACAGGTTTCTGATCAGTTGTGCCAAAATGTCAAGACCTCTGGGTAAGTTCAGCATAATAAAATTGCTTAGATGATGGGAAATGAGCAGAAAATAAACTGTTGAGTTAGATTTTAAATAATGATGAAACACTACTGCAAAACAGCATAACTTGCAAACAGAGAAGAGACGAACAATAAGCAACACTGACTACTACATTACTAAGGCTTTCGAGTTACTCAGAAGAGAAGGATAAAACTGTAAATTTAAATCAAGAGCAGCATTTTATTTTGACATTGCTTTTCAAAGCACAATAGTTCTAAAAGTAGCAACTTCAAAGACTAAAGAAAGAAGAAAGTGGCCTCCTTGAAGTTTAGAGTATTCTCAAAAATCAGCAGCTTTATCTAATACCAGCAGCATATCACCAACAACTAAGACTGTTCCAAGACCATAAAAGAAAGTAGAGTTCTATAAAACTTGGTTTGGTGGTTGACCATGTCATCCATGGATGCCCCAGGTTTTCATCATTACCTTAAAAAGAATACAGGCCTCCAATAAAATTGCCTTTTACAAAATCAATACTGTGATAATAGCACAGGAGGCTAGATAATGCATCCTGCAATCCAGTTCATGGTTCATGTTAAGCTATAGACACCAATAACTAATTCCACATGTGAGACAGACTTCCCAGAGGGAGATGTTAAGCAAATAAGTGATAGGAAAAGATACATTTCCTTAATTTAGTATAACAACCCCCCTGTACTAACAATATGTTGATCTGGTAAAATGTTACTGTATTGTAACAGTGCAACATTAGCAGAACATACATCTGGTTTAGTTATTTCTGTAAGGCAGTTTGTATACATAAGACACAGAGCAATAAATACTTTATCATTACCATTATACTAAAAATGAGATTTAAATGCATTTGCCCCATCTTTTTAACTGCTAATGTTATTCAGATATATTCACACTTTAAAAAAAAAAAACAAACAAAACACCAAAACAACCAAGCAAACAAAACAAAACCTAAAAAACCCACAAGATGAAAAAAGAGCAGCACAGTAGGGTCTGTATTAGCTTTGCACTATTAATTGACAGAAGACTGATGATTAATGCTTCTGCACTCAAGTTGAATATTGCAAGTACAAAACAATTAAGCCTCTGTATTTGCATATTTTCTACAATAACAAACTTGATTACAGCTCTCTCCTGCAATCAAGTTCCCCCCCTCCCAGTCCTACACCTCTGGTGGTTTAACTTGCACAAGTGCAGCTGCTGACAGGTACAATCATCTGATCCCTATCACACCTGACAACTCAATCTGCATACCTACTATGCAACTTGCACTGGAAATGACTCAAGGTCTAGAATGCTGAAAAATAAAACAGAAGTGTAACTTACTTCCATAATGAATGCTTTGCCCCAGTAGAACACCACTTTTTAAATTACTCTCATTTCAGGCAACTCATTTATGACTGCAATAAATACAATTCCATCAAAATCTTCTAATTTAAAGACAGTGAATACATTCTTGTCAGCCACTCAGAATAAAACAGAGCTAACCAAATGAAATGGAGACCAGACAACAACTTTTCCAGCCAGAGTGAGAGCATCACAGGCAGACAGGAATACAAGACTTGGCAAAAGAAAAAAATCAGCAGCCAAGTTCTACTGAATAACCAATACACAGATGACAGAAAAGAGCTGGGTAGTTTAGTAAGTGGCTACAATATAAATTTTTAAGATGCCTCAAGAATAGCTTTTAAACAAGGGGTAGCATTCATCTGCTCTGCTGGTGGTCCAGTTTTGCAACTACCTTGTTTAGAAGTCCAGCCAGTCTACTCAAATTGCACTGGGATGTTTTCATGTGCTCGATGTGACAAATCAGGATGCACATGATAACTGGTCTTGTATAGTAGCCATCATTTTATATCACTGGATACTTGGCCCAAAGATAAGAACACAATGGAAAAAAATAGGCTTGTCCCCCTCAGTACCATATCCGCCCATCAGCTGGAGCATTATTCAAGTTGTTTGTGCCAGCTCATATTTTACTGACCATCCTGAAGATAGTCAGTAGTTTTACTATTCTCGAAACATAAATAATCATGTCTCAGTTTCCCCAGTGGTATATTCTGAAAAATGTCATAGAAGTTGAAAGCCATAGTCTGGCAGCATACCAGCCCAGGTCCTTAACCAGCCCCTCCCTCAAATCCATCTCTACCCATTCCTTGTTTCTGTGCCCACACTGCACCTTTCCTCTCACTGTTTGTCGGTATGGCTATTTATTTGTAGTGCAATGACAAGGACTGAATATAACTGAACCGATTCAGATTTAAAATAACTCCTAAAAGATGTATCTGGGATATTTGGGGTGAGGGGTGTGGTGTTTAAAGGTTATGTTTTTACCTGCATTTCCTCTCACTTCAGTTTGCAGCACAGCCTAGGAAACAGCTATATTGGCTCAGCTGGACAGGGCAGAGCTAAAGTTTAGGTAGAACCTAAAGGGTTGAAAGGATAGCACCTTTCTATTGTTCCATTACAAAGCATTCAGTTACTACTTACTTAGATAGTACAGACTTGAGCTAACCAACTTTTAAATTATTTTCCTTTCTTCTTTGGCTCCATTCTACACTTCTGTCCTCCAACGCACTACAAAAGACCATAACTTTTTGCTCAACTTTTTTGATGTGCTTTCTTTCCCCTTTCTCCTGAAGTTGCCCTCTCCCAATATTACACTAGGAAAACACAAAGAACAAATTCCAGAACAGGTACATGGACACAATTCTTTCTAATTGCCAGCAGCACTCAGCTTGAACATATGTGCAAGAAACATGCAGCCTAGTAATTTAGTGAATTAAAAAATGGATTTCTGCCCAATTAATCAAAATACTCATGTTTTCATTCAATGTAGACTCTCCCCGTAAAACTGTCTCCAGCAAAAATCAAATCTCCACAAAGGTCTGCAATCGACAAAATACAGAATTATTGCTTCTATCATTACAGATGAAAAAATAAATTTCGAAGACACTGCCTTTCTGTCCAAGACAACTCTGATGCTGTGTGCAAAAAGACCTCACAAGCCAGGCATCCAAATTTAGAGCTCCACACCTAGGAAGAGAGATCTCGTGTTCGAAAAGTTGGGATGTGGAAGCTTGGATTTCACCTGTGTCACTTAGGTCTCTTCTGGACCAATTTTACTCTGGGCCTGGCATGGAAAAGAAGGAAAAAGGTGAGAACTTTTCCCAATTAAAAGTCCATCAGAAACATCTGCAAAGATTTTGGGTTTGAGCAATGAGTGTTGAATAATAACAACTTTCTGGATGTTCAGAATTTCCTGTCATATGAATGTTTTTACTACTGTTTAATTCCATAAGATAGGGTAACATTTGAGTTATTAACTAAACTTCTCAAAGCACTTGAAAAAAAATCTCATTTTTGTACCTTTCAGTATAAAGCCTGCTGTTACAGATGTACTTTAAAGGAAAAAAAAAAAACAAAAGAACGACTTAATCTGTTTACTGTTTGTTTCTGCTCAGCATTAGGTGCACAATGTACCATACAGTATATGGCTATTGACATTCAGAGGTCTTACATACTCCATTATACATGAGTAAAAAAACCCGAGTATGTGTGTATATATATATGAAATTATTCTTTCCTTTTCCATTTTGTCAGAAAAGAGCATAATAACTAAGTCAACACCTCAGAGCAGTTTAAGAGGAAACTACCAGTGACTGGTGTTTTGTTTCTTTTTTACTCCACTACTTTCCTTTTATATTACAGCTTTATAGTCTGTACAAACAGAAATCATCACAGCTTTATCAAAAAACTACAATTTCTTTTCAATCCATTTGGAAGAGAAATCAGAATTTTCAAATCAAGATGTTTGAGATAAATAAGAAAAGCAATGAAACAAAATAAATTTTTGCAATCTACGTCTCACTGACTTGTCTCCTTTTTTAAGACAGTATTTTTCTGAAAGATAGCCATTTCACTGAAAAGAAAATTACATCTACTCAGCTTACTCATTTGTACACCAACTGTTGTAAAGGATTCTTGATTTTGACTGTGGTTTCTGAGTACCACTAAAATACACACAATTTTGTGAGTGGGAAGCTAGGGGGTTTGGTGCGCTCGTTTGTTTGCTTATTTTACTTGTTTGTTCTTGGGGAAGAAGTTAAAAAATAGGAAATACTTATTTTATTAAGGTAATAATACATTCAAGTCATAGCTCCTACTAAGAGAGAAAAAAAATACATGCCCAAGGCATGCACCCAAGTCCTATGCATCTCGGTTAAACTAGAACAATAAGAGGTTTATCTTTGCCTCAGGGAGCAAAGCTGATGATATCAGCTGCCACACTTGCATGCCTGACCAAACTAAGCTGAGTTTGCAAGATACAAAAGGATAAGAGCATGAATGGATTCTTTGCAAAAGGCAGTCAGATATCCAGTGCTTGGTGGTAAACAGAATGAGGGAGCTGCTAGAAGTAAGGAAAGTAATTGAAAAAACCCACCCCCAGCATCAAGTAATAGCATTAATAGTACATTGCTTAAACAAAATGTAAAAAGACCACACTAAAGCTCTTGAAGTGCTCTTTCAAGCATTAAACATCTGTGCTTATTTCTGGGAGTTGGCTAAACTACTAAGAATTATTGTGTACTCAAAAATTCATTTAGCACCTGTTTAACAGTGAATGGTGCCTCACGAATAGCTTACAGCAAAGAAGACTCACCTTGTACAAAGCAGAAACGATCTGATGCATTTTCAGTCGATGAAATACGAAGATATCGTACACGGCTGAAATGGCCAGAACAGTCACTCCTTGCTCCTTCCATAGCATGCTGCACCCTGCACACAGCCCTGCTCCCAAGATCCAGCCCCAAGTACTTGATGAGGAACCTCTGGTAGAGCAGTGCTTCACGTAACACATGAGGGAAAGCAGAAAGAAGAGGCAGGCTCCAATATCTGCCCTCCCCACGATCCCCGCTACGGCTTCCGTGTGGATGGGATGAGATGCAAACAGCAGGCCCGCTATCAAGGTCCAGTACCCATCGCCAAACAGAATCCTGGAGAAGTTTGTGAAAAGGCCTGTGACGGCAGCATGTAAGAGGACGTTTACAAGGTGGTAGCCCCATGGGTCCATTCCCCCAAGAGCATGGTTAATGCGGAAGGAAAGCGTGCAGAGAGGTCTGTAGGACTTGTGGCTCCCACTGTGAGTAAGCAGAGTCCCCCAAAAGTCATTGTAGAAGATATGGATCCACGGTGTCTCAGGCAAAAGGTCCTGGTTTGTCTTGATAGCTCGACTACAAAAGACAAACAAAAACTTCATTTTAACAGAAGAAAATGGCTACAAATGAAAGGCTGTGAAAATGCAATCACACTGCTACAAGAAAAAATGGCATTGCTTCATTTCAAGTTTTGAATTTTAACAGGAGGTGTTAAAAAACTATGTATCTATTGACTTCCTTCTAGAGCAAAATTTCCATATAAATTGGCTTTTAAAACATTAGAAACAGACGTTATGCTGTTTCTGTTAAATTAAAACACCCTTCAGTGACATTCTTCTGAGTCTAACCCAGGAGTAATCAGTTAAGATTTGATGAGTTATAATTAAAATGTAATAGAAATATGAAAATCTTGCAAACATTATTGTTGAAACAATGGATCCTCCAGTAATTCAGAACTAAAACCCCAACTGGCCTTTTATACTGAAATTTTAATTTAGATGTTGGAATGGATTTTGCTAACATGGATAAACAATAAATACAGAAGTCAGTAGGAGTGTGCAATTTTCTGCTTCTGGACAGAGCATTCTCACAGTTGTCTTCTACATATTTAGACTGACAACATTTTCTGCTAACACCTTGCTGAAGACAGACAACAGATTATTTTACAGACTTTCTCTTTAAATTCCTTGTATTTCCAGTTGAGAGAAAAAAACACATTGCATTAGCTTATGAATTCAAGTCTATCAGCTTGATTAGAAAAAAAAAAAAAAAAGCTGCAGCTTTCAGCATTTTATGCTTTCAACCACCCTGACAAGGACTCGTGCCAGCCATTAGCAGTCTCTAAGTCTAATTTGTTACTGTAAAAATCTGTCTCCTATAGTGTTTGTACAAATTCAAAGATTTGCATTTAAAATTTATGCAGTGGAAGAAGGTGTGAGACCTGCTTAGTGCAAAAAGACGACTAGAATTTAGTTACTTGTATTTAAGCAATTATTTAAAGATGCATTGTTGTTATACTGATCTTAACTCATTTAGCATTTATTAGGGTAATTAAGAATCCAGCCAGCTCAAGACTCTTCTACTCAAAATACTAAACAAGAGAGATGATTTATATCTCATTCTCTATTCAAAACCTCTATCTGCCTTACCAATAACCATCCTCCTATAATTAACAATTTCTCAATTCAAATGAGGAAGGGAAAAAGAAGGTGTGAAACTCAAGCCCACATTTAAAATGCATGACTAATTCATACTCCAAGACTCCCCTCACATTCTCCATTTCCTTAGAACCTGTATGCAAATCCCTTTTTTTCTTTTTTTTTTTGGTATTAGTTTCAGGAATGTTGTCTTGTTCTACGAAGAAAAATGCTCAAAACTGATATACCGAACCACAGAATCTCCATGCAAATACTCCAAATTCCACACAGCTCAGCATTTCCATTGTCCTGCTGTAATGCTTTCAGACACGCTTCCTCTCAGCATGTCCTTTTGTCTCTGAGCACACAGAGGTTATAGAGAGGTCACCTTAAATCCTTTAAAGATCTGATGATGCTTTTTAGAATATTTGAAAATTTTCATTTTGACTTCTGCTTATGCAGTGGATCAGGTTGCCAGTATTTGTTTTCCCAACCCCACACACATTTTTCTCATTTTAGGCAAGTCGCAAAAGAACACTGGAGGAAAACAAGATCTTTGTTTTCACATTATTTATCTTGTCCTTCCATGCAGTCCTTTCTTGAAACCTAATTCCTCTGTTTGAAATTTCCGTTTGTAGCATAACTCTCAGAACCACTATCAGAAACTTAGGAATTTGGCAAAAATAAAGCAGGTGTCAAGCAAGAAAGAGTCCTTTCTCTGAGAAAAACATAATATATTAGACTACAGGCTCCCAAAGGCTAAGAATGGCTATCAGATGTCAGGATTCAGAGTTGAAAGCTTGAACTGCAAAAGTGTTTTTTCTTGGGGAAATAATAAGAAAGTAAGTGGCAACAACATTGTCGCACAACCACCCTCCCCCAGTCAGAGCATTCTGCTACAAATAGCCCAGACAGTTCACAGGTTGTTCCCAGCTTTTAGTATTTTTTTTGCCCTCTAAGCTGATAGTTTTCATGCAGCAGATATTCATATTGAACTCTTCCCCACCAAAAGTAAACTGTTTGTATCATAAAGAAACCTAGTGTACAATCCAAAGGCATTAATTCAGTCAAATCTTATTCACAGCTTTAGCAACAAATTTTATGCATCTTTGATCCTTTTCTGTTTAGACCTGCCCATATTAAAAATTAAAACAAAGAAACAGACAACAAAAAAAACCCCCACACACAACAAAAAAACCAAAAGGAAGCCCTGAAGATACAGTATTGATCAAACTGTATTTGGGTACAGATGTCAGCAGGCAGTTACAAAATACTCCTAATTTCTTGTGCATGTAAATGCAACGAATTCTACTACCTGCCTATCAGCATGAAGAATACAGAAACTGACAGTTCCAGCTTACTCAGTGTTTAGTTAGGTCAAATGCTGTATTTTCTATAATCAAAATTTTAAATAAAGTTAAAATTTCTTTCCATATGATTATTCTTTATTAAATATTTATAAGAAAAAAAAGTCTAGCTAATGCTTTGAGATTACAACAAAGTCTAATACAAGAGCAAAGCTAGAGGTCCTACAGCAAAGAAGCAAGTCTCACACAGTTTCATTAAGTTCAACAACTACTCTTACATTATAAATGTAAGAAAAAATATATTCGGACATCATTAGACTTGACTGTGCAGGAGGATGCAGGAATACGAGCACTTGAGATACCCCAGGCAGGCAACTCCGTGTCATTTGGCCTGAATAAAAGTGAACAAAGTCTCAGTAACCTGAGGACTGGGGTCAGACAGAAATAATCTGTGGGCTGAGTCCAGCCCATGCACAACCGGCCAAGCTGTGCCCACCTCCATCCCTCACCTGGCTGTCCAACAGCACTGGCAAGGAAAACTAAGAGAAATGTTTATCTCTATGAAGGGGGAAGAAATACAAGCTCCATATCTACTAAAATAAAATAATAAAAATAAATAGCACTAAATTGCTCATGTTAGGGCATTAATGAGCCTTGATAGCCTGACCCTCCTCCAGAGGTTCCCATACCCTGCCCACAGTCCCAGGACCTCATGCCAGCTCCAAAGCTCCCTGGATGCTGCCCAGGGCCCAGCACCCCATGTGAGTCTCCCAAGGCCATCAGCCCCTGCCCCAGGGACACCTCAGGAGGGTCAGTCTTCAGCTCCCCAGGCCCTACCCTGACAAGGGTCTCGCTGAGCTGCGCCCATATCCCAGCCTGTCCTTGTCCCCAGGGAAGTGCTCAACGCCCAGAGCTTGGGCTGCCCTGGCTCCTGGCTGTGGCAAGGCTGTTTTTTCTCTAGTTACTAAATCACCAAGCTGTTAACCCTGCTTAGTCTCTAGTTCCAGCAGCAACTCTGAAAGCAACACCTCACAGCCTGGCAGCAGTGCCAGCTTGTCTCCAGTAAAGCCTCCTGTGCTAGCAGCTACCCTCACCCTCCACAGATAGAAAATAATATTGTTGGCTCTGGAAAAGACTCTGGGATAAAGGAAATGACAAAATGCCTTATTAGCCTTGCCTCCTGCTTCACTCACAGTTTACCTTGAGGTTATGTCCTGCAAATTAGTCCAATTTTGCTAATGGACATAAGAGGAGCTTTCCAACTGCACTCATCATTCTTCACCAGAGCTGCAAACTCTGCTCTCACTAAAAGGCAGCAGGTCACCTGAGAAAGTCATTTCTCAAAATTCCAACACAATTGGCATTTTACTTCCAAGCAGCCTCTGAATAGGGTTGCACACTCAGGCAGGGACCTTGCTTTCTCCAATTTGCAATGCCTATTTCACACATCCCAGGAGAATGGGATATCTTATTCAGTATACAACAAATGGACATGCTGGGGGGTGGGGGGAAGGAAGGTAATTAGATTCAGCTATCAGTCCTTCAGAAATGGAAAGCTGAAGAAAGACCAAAAAAATTGTAAAGGCAAAATCATCATTTCTAATCCACTTGAAACAATGCTTCTGCCTCCTGCCATAAATCACTTATTTGCCACAGGTCAGTATACACCTTGAGCATGACTCACCAAGCTTTTATACATCAAATTTAAAAATGCCAGAGATCCAGCCATTCACACATGCACATATACATGCATACGCACACAGAAAAATTTCCAGATGTTTTCAAAATTTACAGCTACATAAGTCCTAAACTTCTGTGCTGGTGCTAAACTGATCCAGGTGTTAATACTAGGGTAAAAAAACAGATGCGACATTCTAAAGTGATTTAACGAGTTAAGCCTTATATCCAGCTTCAATATTGCTAATGGTCCCCATATGCTGAAAATTAACATCAGCATTTGAAGTAGACAACATATTTTAGAGGAAAAGGAGAATTCCCAACTGTGCATGCAGGAAGCCATTGACCAGACGTCTCTCACATAAAATAGATAGTCAGTGATGGACTGGCAAGGTTGAATATGGAGGTTCATTGTTGTTTTTCCACAAAGTCATTTTTAAACAGTATTAATTTGGTGCTTTTTTCTTGAACAGCAATGGGAAAACACCCTAGAGTATTTTTTCAGTGGATCTTAATGAGATACCCTAAGGATGCTTTCAAGACTGTATGTTACTTATAGAGACAACAAGACTGAAAACACAGCCAAGAGCCTACTTTTTTGAGTACAAACAGCTTCACATCCCCAGAACATACAGCAGCTAAGTAAATCCTCCAAACTACTTACAGGCTATCTGTTAGGCAGGTGGTGGTCAGAAAGCAGGGAAATAGAGCTGTCATACCATAGAAAGTTCTTGTATTTGCCTGCAGACTACTATACATATATATATATACACACACACACACATATACATTTTCTGTATTGACAGGATAAAGTAAAAGTCAGAAAATACTATCTAGTATGCAGAGATGTCTTAACAAAGTAATAAGCATAAGTACATGAAAACACGTTCATCTAAATGTCTAATGACTCAAGGCAACTATTTGCCATTCTGGTAGAATTCTGGTGACAATTATGTCTGATATCCTGTGTATTAAAGTTCCTCTTTCTCAACAGTTGTGAAAGTGGAATTCACCTCCAAACCCAGCAGGTAGTAAAGTTTTAACCATGCCTCTTCACAAAAAAAAAAAAAAAAAAACAAACAAAAAACAACAAAAAACAACGAAAACCCACCACAAACAACAGAAAACCACCCCACCCCACACCCCCCCCAACACCACCCCCTCCCCAAAAAAAAAGCCCAAACACAAACATATTGTATATCAAGTAGGGACACCTGCAGGAGACCAAAATCTGTGCATCCTCTGAGTTTCAAGTTGCAGCTTTTGGTTTCTCTTAAGAAAATTTGTTCTTAGGTGAATCTCTAAGGAAAATCTAGTAATACAGCTGTTTTCAGAAAGGAAATACTTGGCAACAACTAGCTAAGTGACATATAGGATCCTGAATTGCTGGCTGGCTCTGAGAATGGGTTTATACATACCAAACAGACTGATGGAAACACCTAGGTTCAAGTCATATTTTAAACTAATTAATGGAAAACATAACATCACAAAAGGGAAATCAGCTTACTAGAACTTTGTATCTAGGTAATTTCTGCCACTAATATGGTCCTTTTCTAGCTGTATAGAAATATCTGAACTCAGAAGTCAAACACTGAAGACAACACACAGTTTTAATATAATTTTCCTATCTTACACAATCACTAATGAAAGCTATTAACTCTATACAGAGTTAGTACAGGACCTCTGGAAAATACGTTAACAAATGATAATATTAATTCTGTATTTTGGACTATGACAGCATTTCTATAGCCAACTTCAGTTTAGTACCAGAACAAACAGGAGCTACAAGTAACAGGTCTGTAAATAGTGTTTTACTCGTAAAACTTTCTTGGATGAGCCTTTCCTGAATTAGATGAAACAGAGTGGAAAGATGGATGAGTGAGACAACTGTAACTATACACTTAGATGATTGCAACCACTGCCAAAAATAAAGACAATGAAACAAAAATACTAAAGAAAACAAAACAGTAAAATCACAGAGAAAGGTTATGGTCTTATACCACAGTATAAAGACACAAAGTTTCTAAGATTTTTCTATACTGCACACTTTTAAATTGATCTTTTAAAATAAGCAGTAACCTGTTCCTTGTTTATTTCCATCAACGATTTTGTCAGCTGTGGTTTGACTTTGTCTGCCAGCAACTGGCTATGATCCAGCGGCCCATCAGCTGCAGGCTTCTAGACTTTGTAATTTTGCAACTGAAGATGCAGGATGTTAGTCAAAAGGAGGAAGTGGTGGCAATGCTTACATACAACACTGAATGCTACTAGGAATTGCTTTAACTACATGGAAGTATGCTACATCTATTGATTTTCTTATTGACTAAGAGAGTTTTGAAAACTTCAAGTAACTAACAAACATTCAAAACATTTTTGTTACAAGAAGGTCAAGATGGCCTTAAATTTTTTTTTCCATCCAGAACATAAATATTTCAAAAGCTAACTATAAAGGTTTTGAACTCCTTCTCCATTGTATAAGCCTTTCCATTTCTAAGTATGTCCTCAGATGGGGAAAGAATATGGCCTTAACAGTAACCCTAAATGCACCTCACTCCCCTCAGTTTAAGATTTAGCCTGGCATAACAAACACTAAAAGATGGACTATGTGAAATTTGAAACCCTAATTAATTCCAATTGCTTGGCATAGTATTATTTGATTATTCACGCACAGATTAAAAAAAAAAAAAAAACACTGGAAGGAAATGAAAGAAGTAATTAATATTTTCATGTGCTGAACAATGGGATGCCATCAGTGTCCTCTTAAGAAGAAGCTGATAAAAATGTAAGGAGAAGAACAGCTCCTGTCTTTGTCTCTGCTTCCTGAGTTTCTTCATCACGGCACGTACCATAGGTCTCTGAAAAGATACTTTCATTCCTAAATCGGAAATGCTTTCTGTAATTCTTACAGCTAGTTTATAAATTAGTTTCACTCCCCACTACACCATGCAACACAAAATTGCATCTTCTAATTCTGTTCTTTTGAAACTTCAAGATACTTTGCTTTTACCTGGTAAATATTCTTTCAAACACACAGTTGAAGTTGTTCTTTAAAACATTCTTCCGTGCCGAACGACTGCCTGGCAATAACTCACAATTTGTTTATTTCATATATGTATGTAATACCAGCTTCTGAAGCATAGTTAGAATTCATAGTTAGAACCTCTGCTGCCCTTTTCAAATCTATTTTAGATTATAAAAGCGGGCCCAGCAGGCCTTATTAGATTTACTGTTATAAAGCAGAACATGGCACTACATTATTCCTCTTCCCCACTTCCCGCTGAAAAAATTAAACATAAATAACTTTTGCCACTTCATTGTACAGCAACTCATAACAGTACAAGGACAGATATTTAAAGGCTCGAGAACATAGTGATCAGAGCAGAAAAGTTTATTTTCTTACCTAAATTAATACTATGGAAAATAAAGTACCTTTTTTGACAGGTCACCTTCTGAATATAGATCAAGCCTTTCCAACACACACACATTTTAAGCCATTATCTGAAAATAGAGGCACACATACTATAGCAACACACAACAGAGTATCAGTCATACATCAGTCCCATGACTATTCACTTCTCTGTTTTTTTTCAGTATTTGGCAGACTATGGAGGAAAAAAATTTCAGCAATTTAATTTTGGAAAAATTAGGGGTTTTTTTCCACATTTTTTTGATAGTGCATTTTTCAGAAAGTTTTGAGGAGATTGTACAGAACTATGCCTAAGCCCATGACTCTTGAGCACTCTAAATTTAAAGCCTGGAAGAATTTTTAGGTAACACTCTGATTTTGATTTTTACAGAAGCACTGAAGAGAATAACCAGGGACACATACACATACCAATATAGAAATAATGACTAGAGGAAAAACCACTGAACCACAACATCACATTCAAATACTGTCCTTTTTTATTTTTTGGAGGGGACGAAGGATAAAGAAATGCAACAGGGTTTTAGTGCATAAGCTTCTTTCTTCAAGTCTTTTATTTTAGCAGCAAAACAACCCTTCATTAACAAGGGCTGGTCTAAACTTAGTTTTACTGGTTTAACTGAAAAGTATTATTCGAAATCTAATCAGTGAAAATAATTTTGTGCATGCATATCCACAGAGGTCAATTTAACCTTCACACTGTCTTTAGAACTCATACTGAAGAAATATCCATATTGGCAGAGAGGGGAAAAATATCCAATCACAGAAAAAACAGCTATCACTTACTTGTCATGTTCATGTTATTCACTGTAAGAATCAAGTGATTCAGAGAACAGTCAGACCCACCTTGGCTTTCATTATCCACAGATTTGGAAGTACAGACTGTGCCACACTACAAACTATCAGGCATGTGCTCACCCAAAATTCTCCTGTCTCCAAGAAATCTCCTCTTCCCTCCTTCCAGCCCTACTATGAGATACACAAATGCATAAAACTGATGTTCTGACACACATCAATTGTACACCCTGTATCACTTTTCCTACCCAAAGGATATCATGTTAGCAGATTCGTGGCTTGGGTTGTTTGGGTTTTTTTTAATAATACTGTACAGAATAAGCATTTTCCATTTCAGCAAAGCCTGTTTTGGTATCTTACAAATGTTGATGCTGAGGCTTTAAAAGACTATTTTGTATGGCAAGAAACTAGAACTCTTGCGTATCTTTTTTCTTGCAGTATTGTCCTTTTTTAACATATCTACCCTCACAAGTTGCCGAATTATGTACCTGAAAGATTGCCCACAAGTACATTAACACACTACAAAAGGTATCATTTTTAGATAGCAACTTCTGCTTAATTTTTTTCTTTCCTGAAATCAGTCCAGTCTAAGAAACCAAACAGATACTACTTGACCTTCAAGTCACTACTATCTTCCTAGTCTGATTTACCAACTTGCCTGATATGCAGTCAATGGTGATTGTAGTCATAGTCCCACTTAAAGGCAGATATTAAATAATAATGAGGGCAAGGGAATCCTCCCTGAGGATTACAAAAATTTATTCTGCATCAGCTACAAAGTCATTTCAGTATAGAAAATAGCCTTGAGGAAACAGAAAAAGCAAAGCAAGCTTAATTTGATGAAAAAAGCAGCAAGAAATGTTAGCATATAGTTGAGGCTTAAATTTCTATGTGATAAAAGTTTACTCACCAGTGAATCAACCAAAATATTTTAAGTACCTTCTCAGACAATTCCAAATTAAAAGATAGTGCAGCACTTTTCCTTCTCAGATGCCTATTAATCAAAGTTCCTACATAATATATAGAGGGGTCCTAAAATCTGACTAGAAAGCATTTGTGATGGAGTAAGACTTTATCTTCAGTCTTTGCCATAGACATGTCAGACAAATTCCTGTAAGCATTTTTATAATTTTATATTTTTAGCAGGGAAAACATGGAACTTGCTACAGACTTATGTCAAAACCAATTTTTACAAAAACTAAATTCTCCCAAAAAGTAAAACAACCAGATAATTAAAGGCAATATTTGTTCACGCAAAGATGTGTAATGACTTCTAGTGAATAGAGAGACTGTTCAGCACAGTCTTGAAACAGGATCCCCAGGAAAGTGGTGAAGTCACCATCCTTGGAAGTATTAAAAAAATAAGTAGATGTGGCACTCTGTGCTAAGGTTTAGTGGGTATGGTGGTATTTCATCAAAGGTTGGACTTGATGATCTTGGAGATCTTTTTCAACCTTAATGATTCTATGATTCTATGAATGAACTATGCTTTTTCTACTCTTCAACATCTTCACAGAGGGCACTGTGGGATGCCCTTCAAAAATGTACTTCAACAGAGCAGATGGCACCCACTCGTTCGGAAAGCGTGAATCCTACTGAAAAAGGCTGAAATTACTGCTTTGTTTCACCTTTGTGCCTCAATAGTTTATAGAGATGCAGGGATTCAAAAGAGTAAACCAAATTTTGTGGCATGCCATAGCAACTGTGAAACACTAGAAATTGAAACCATAGCAGTGTTTAAAATAAATTTTATTTTCTCTTAATTGCTTGGTTAGAGCACCCAGTTAGCAGGAAACAGTTTGGGGGTGACATCAAGATGACTAATCACAGTTATTTTGGAATAAAAGTGTGCTTTACAGTTACCATTATATGCAAGTTTGTATCAAGCATACTCTGGAGGATTTTACTGGATGCAGTCAAAGATAGAGGTAAAAAGCAGGAAATCACAAATTAGTTGAATTATGTTATTAGAACACACAGGATCAAAACCTGATTTCTGCTACATTAGCTTTAATTCACATTGGTATTGGAATAACCTGCACTTTATGTCACTGAAACCAGTAGGCTTTACAATCAACTGCAATTGGCCTAAGCTTTTAGAGCCTTACAGTACACTTTTTAGAATTCCAAACATAAAAACAAAACAGCAAAACCCCATTCCATTCTGTGTTTTAGAACAGCTATCAGGAGGCAGGCACTTAGCAAAAAGGATCTCAGACTGCAATTCAGGTAAACTGAAGCTATTACCTGAATCACATAACTGATCAACCTTTCTTGACAATAAAACTAGAGCTAAGTCAAGCTGAACTACAAAAGCAGAGAGCTTTGAACTGAAACATGCCAGATTTTCAAGTCTCTCCAGCTCTATGCTAGACAAGTGCTTGCACTCTTCTTCACTAGTGATTTCTGTGCTTTTGGGGTTTTTTTCTCTCAAGTAGCTTTAACTTTCCAAAGTAGTATCTTTCTATAAATGAAGGTCTAAAGATCTCCTGGAAGATCAAACCAATATTTAACTGCTAGGCTTAACTTCCCTACTGTAGCATTAAAGTACAACCACCCTTGACAGCAGCACAACAGAGAACTGCATTTTTTCCTGGCAGATGAGAAACCCAAGTGACACAAAAGGTTATGGTATTTCATAACACTGGCCTTTAGACAACAACAGCTGTAAGTTCTGCCTAGAGAGACGCATAGAGGAAAGCTGATCACACACAAAGGTTTATGAAAGCTTTAAAACAGTAAGTAGGTTTGCTTCTTTCGGTAGTCTTCATCAAAAAGAAATGGTCTATGAGAGCACAATTCATGTAGCATTTTATCCCAACAGAAATTGTACGTTAGCTTTTAAAATTCCAGCACTGCTAAAGAACAGTAACACATTTTCTCCTCTTGCCAAAGAAGGACTGCTTGAGATCACAATAAGAAGAAACTTCAAATATGGGGGAAAAAACACAGGCAGATTAAGAGAAAAACATGCAACTCAGTGCAATGAAGCTGACCCAAATGAATCAGAGAACTGGCTGCCTTGGAGAGGTCAGCTGGCACTTTCAGACTTCAAAAAGGAAAAAAAAAAAAAAAAAAGTGGGTACTGTGTTGTTGCATTTGTTGACAAGGTAAACATATTCTCTTTAAGTATCTTCTATCCATACGTGAAAAGATGAGAAATATGGAATTTCACCTTGCAGAGAAGTAGCTTCAATTTCACATGGCTCAGCTTGAACTGAGATTCTTTTCTGCTAGGGCATGAAGACATATGATATGATGTATGATGATGTACGATAAGATATATGATAATATATAAAACACGTTTTATGTATCATTTAAGAAAGAGCAACGTGAGGCCTTTTTTTATCCAAAGAGCAACAGTCCATTTGAATTTTTACATAAACTAAACAAATTCGTATTGCCTACAAAGCTAGGGGAAGGTTACCTCTTCAGAGTTCAGGGGCCCTATTTACTGTCTCCCTGGCTCTGTAAGCCACTGAAAGTTTAATGAAGAAAATTATAGTTTGCTGGCCATATAAAACAACAAGATGTATTTATTTCTGCGTAACAAAATCAAACTAGAATAGCGTAAGGAATAAGTAATTTCTGACATACCAGACTTGCTTCTCTTTCTGGGGCTCTACATTGATCTTGCTGCAAAATAATCAAGAATTCAAGATTTATTTCTTACCACAGGAAATCAGTTGTTTGGAATAATATAGTGCTGTGTATGCATCATAAATTTCCCAGGTTCCTCACATGCTGTGGTACACAGAAAGACACTGAGAAATTAATTACGACATAGCCAATAAATAATTACAGCTCTGCAACCCATATGTTCCATCCAGTAAGACAGTGGCAGCAACACTGAAGATTTCAGTGTAGGCTGCCATGTTCTTTCAAGGAAATCTGAAAAAATACTGGGACAGCAGGATATTGCTATCCAACTATTTTTCGAAAAATTACCTGGATGATGCATATAATCAGCCATAAACACCTCATTCAAATCAACTTCATTGCCCCCTAAAGTTCCTTCTCCACCCTACGCTTTTAGGACAAAAGCATGTAGAAATTGTGGTGGAACAGAGGTAGCTTCTGGCTCACAAGAGGCACTGAGAGTCCACAGGAAACCCAAAAGGTTTGCTGTCACGTTTTCAAACTCTCTGGGAGATGAAGTCCCACCCCTGCAGCAGTCTAACTGGGAACTGCAGCAGTGCTGAATATGAGGCTTATTTCACTTATTTCAATAAAGACATTCAACTTAAATCCCAGCCTTATAGCGAATGCTTAACATCAACTTCTAAGAAAGATAAAACAGTATTTCTAGAGACACAAGTGGTTGCTAATTTTATATTACAGGCCAACAAGGTGAACGTTTCTAATTAAACGGCCCTTCTGTAGGCTGATATTCTGCAATTTTATGTATAAATCAAGCCAGGTGACTTATTTCTAGTAAGTATGAAAATAATAAAACTGGTTTCAATGACCTCAGTGATACACATGCTTATTTGTGGTTATGGCCCCAGGCAACCCTGAAATCACTCATTCCATTAAGTCAAAAGCATGGCACACAGCCAAGCTCCTGTAAGAGTTAGAGGTCTTGCACATACTTTCTTTGTGTGTTTATTTGAATAGAGTGGTGACTTTGGGTTTTGGGCCACCCATCACTTATAGACCTCCCATAATATTTAAAGGAACTGTTCAACTGAATCTTAGCATACACCAGTTATCCTTGGGACACAAGCTCTTTAAACATGATGCAGAATCACCAAAAATTGAAGCAACAGGGAAAAAGATCACAACAGTGTGTTTATCTGGAGATACTTTAATGTGTATATTCCTCTACAGATGAGTCAGGCAACATTTTGGGTCTGGTTTAATTACAACAGTACAATAAAGAACCTAAATGCCCTTACACAGCCAAAAGAAATATACAAACTGTCCAATATAATAAAACAAGAAATAATGGTGATAATTATCACAAAACAAAGAAAGTAATTCAGGCCACCATACTGGGCTTTTTTGGGTCTTTTGGGTTTGTTTTTTGGCTGTTTGGGTTTTGGGGTTTTTCAATAAATAAAACAAACTTTTTTCCTTTTCTTCTCCAGGGTCACAAAAAGAAGCTGCAACAGCTAACTCGTATTATCAGGAACATCACAATGATGTGGGGAAATCAAAAACAAATTAATATTTGAACATTCAAAAATAACAGTAGCCTTAGGGGCACGCTGCTATTAAAGAAACATGCAATCATTTTCTCATTCTGGGCTACAGAACCCCAAAAGTAATAATGAATCACATTTTCATTCAGAAGCTTCAAACTTCTTGGTATTTTTTAATTAAGGGAGTTTTCACAGTATAAGAAAACATCAGAATATCCCATTTCAACCTTTACAGCTGAGGTCTCTCAAATAAGAGAAATTCACAAGGAAAAAAAGCTATGTGAAATGATGAGCAGCAAGAAAGATGTGTCTAACTGTTGACCTCACACACAACAAAAGTTAAACTTACTGTTCTGTTTTCTTGCTGGTGATACTGCTATCTACCATAAAAGGTATTTCTCAAAGACAACAAGTGTCAAATTGACCCAAATAAAGAGAATGAAGTTTTTAGAACTTCCTAATAGCAGTCATTCTCATCCATTCTAAAATACATGGCCCATGTCTATATTTCAGACTGTAAAGAAAAGTCATCAAACAAAAGAAAGCAGCAAGCAAAATGTACTAGAATAGGACAAAACTGTGATGGTTTTTATCTTTGAACAGGTACTATAATAAAACTTGGCAGGTACCAATTCCAGCAGTACCAGCTCCAGCCAGATCAATTACCACTTTGAACAGTGTGCAATAAATTATACAAGTGTATATATACATACACTGCAATTGAGGAACTGCTGTTTTAGAGAGTTCAATGCTAGCATCTTAAGTTTTCAATTTGGCTTTTGTATGACTACTTACTAAATGCTAAGGAAGGGATTCAGTGCACCTTTCAGTAATAATAAACATCTGTTAATAAAACTGAATTATTATTATTATTACTATTATTAGAACAACATTTTTTAAGTGCTCTTTTCTTTATGGCCTTAAATAAAGAGAGGAAAGTATTGCCAAGAACAGAACACATTCTGAGTTCCTCAAATTCCACCTTTCCTGGTATCCAAAAGATTGCTAAAAAAAGATAATGGTTGCTCCAAACTGAATTCCACAGAGCTCTTAACTTCAAATAGATTAACTCCGAAAGGAAAGTTGTTAATTAAGCACAGGCTAAAGACAACGCCTCTAACCAGTTAGCATCTGTGATCTGAAAGACTGCATCTGAATTAATCCTGAAAACTAAAACAGGATAGAAATATACACAAATGTCTAGGTTGTATATGTAAGTAAATGTTTTAATGGCCAGTTCAGCTTAAGTGTTCAAGAAAGGAAGAAAAAAAAAAAGCCAAACCTGCAGCAGGGTATTCACCACATAAGGTAGAGGCGGTAAGTACTGATTCTTGCAGCATACCTGCAGTTTATTATGTTCTCTCCATCAAAATAGCACAAAAACTAGTTTGCAGATACCTCACTCTGATATGACACCCCCCTGGGCTTCCTTCCCACCAGGCATCTGTCTTGGGGTGACCTTATGATGTGTATCCCATATCGCTGCCTATGCCCAGAAATTAATTTGGCCAAACCGAACAGCATCTTTTGCCTTTGTGGAAATAATTTAAAGCCAGGAACAACAATCCACCCTTCCTCTCCATATTTATTACACGGCTTCTTACCCTCTGAAGGACACTGATGTCTCTTAGATATGTTTTTGTAATTTTTTCAGAACGTAAATAGACGCTGTGTAATTACTTTTAAACTGAAGTTTCATGGTGATGTTTTTCAGGTTCAACTGATTAAAGCTTGTGTAACGGATCTTGAAGAAAATATATTATTCACCTTAAGAATTTATGCAAATCACTGCCACTAGCTTTTACAGAAAACCTTTTCAATTAATTATAGTTAGGCTTTTTAGTTCTAGGTTTCTGGGCGTTTTGTTACTAGAAAATTATAAACATGGTTTGTTGGAGGTTTTTTTCAATTGTGGGAAATAAAACTTAATTTTTGTGATGTAAAAACTCCTATACAAATGAACTTGTAAGTGCAGAGCCCTTTTCATCTCTGCCATTCAGATCAGGTCTAAATACATACCCCCAGATATCTGTGTCTGGAAAGAAGACAAAGCAATTTCGTCTCTGGTGTTGATATACAGAGATTACTCTTTGGCTTTAGGAGAGAGATTTTATATGAAAAATAAAATAATTCAAATAAATAAAGTATTCAAATATAGGCATATCTTCCCATCACTTCTGAAACTCTCACAAATACACAAAGATCTCTCTCTAAATATAATATTGTAAAAGGTTTTTTTGGTACATATTTCATGGCCATTTCAGCGTCTTGTCTACTTAGCATTAATAGAAAAAAAAACACCTTTCTTAAGTGAATAACAGTTCTTTGAATATAGCCAGAAATATTCCAGTAGAAAAGCTGCAACAACTCAGAAAGAACAATGCACTTACCAGTAATAACACTTGAACCTTTTTTACAGGTACAGATTTACAGTGAGGAAAGGGTGCAAAGCTTCATATCGTAGAGCTTATTATTATTAATTAAGAAGCTCCTCATATAAAAGTGAAATCCTTATTGCTTTGCAACTGATTTCCTAAGCCCAAGTGCTTTTAGCTCTTCTGAACGGAGAGCTACCAAGCACCACTTTGGTTCTCATTTTATTAGGTGAGGCAAGGGAGGGAAAATGGGAGATTTCTGCTACAGTCTTTCCAATGGAACATCTTATTTTTATTGAACAGCACACATGCAATGAGTCTTGAATGTTCCCATCATGCTGGAGCAGGGCAAAATCCAGCCACTGTTTCGTTCCACCCCCTTTCTTGAGCAGTGAAAAAGCAGTGAAATCCCGGACCACAGAAATGATGACTCAAACTTCATCCACTCTCTTCATCAAATTCCTTATTAATTTGAGAGAAGGAAAGACAATATGGGAAGCAACTGCAAGGCTCTTAGCTAGAACTAGAATTCAGCGAAGCCAGTTTCTGTCTGCTCCTATTTCTCTCTTGAAGTCACTGGATTCCAGTCCTAGAATGCCAGTGTTAAAAGCAGTCTAACCTACCTTGCTCTGTGTTCTAGCCATTCTTTAGGTTTTCCCATACTGGAGAACAGTAGGGAGAGAAATTAGGCAAAAAATGAATGACTGCCTTGAGCAATCCAAGTTCTACAAACTTATAGCTACTCATCGATGACACCTCCCTTTATGTCCCTTTTTCAAGTCTTCAGGCGTGGCATGTTTTCTGCTACAAAATGGAAGTTCTAATCCATGCTTATGGCTGCAATCATAGCTCCCATTCATGAAACAGAGGAATTAATAACTGGACACAGACGTTTCCCTCATCTGTCACAACTCTTTAATGCTGCGTCATTTAACCAGAAATAAAAGAGCACTTCCTCTCAGAAAAGCAACCGTGAAAATGACTGACTGGTTCTAGGTTTAAAGCCTTCTAATCCAGATCAAATGTGCTCACAAAAAGAAGTCACCTATCTCCAACTGTTGCCTCTACAAAATCAACCAGGGTTCTGCAAACTGCTCCCCTTTGAAGCTTATACGGCCGTTGATTTAGGACTAAAACTTTGGTGGACTAATTACAACTGCAGTGACATTTATGTAATGCAGTGTTAAACATTACAGATCACAACAAGACATGCATAGGAGTACAACTACTGTGCCCAAAACAGTAACACTGAAAATTAATGTACAAGGACAATCAGTTTGAATTGAACATAAAAACAAGAGAAAGGCTTTGGAGCAGCAAGCAGATTCATTAGAAATTAAAAGGCAAAGCAGAATATTAAATAGCCACGTAAACAAGGTGAAACCGTTCTATGCTTCTAATTTGCAGGCAGAATTTGGCAGCTGAAACTTCATTAGCAATTCTCTAGGTGATGTATGAAGCAGCTCAGCCTCCCACGCCTGTACCTGTTCTGCAAGGCCAGTAGTAGTAAAACTGACAAAATAGGTGGAATCATAAAGACAGAGAACACCCCTTTTCAACACCCCAATAAAATGATGTGGTTTATTTTTAAGCAGCCACTTAGCCCTTTTGGAAGCGTGGTTATGGTCAGATGACAGAACTCATCTTTTGAACTTTAAAATTTACTGCCAAGGGGATATTATGATGCAAACTCACATCTCCTTGTTTTGCCATTAACACTGTCTAAGCTGCCAACTTCTTTCTTAGAGGAAATCAGATCTTGTTTTACAGAAAAATAACTTGCTGAGGATTATTTCTTTATTAATCCAAACAACTAAAATATTCACCAATTTCCTAGATCCAATTTCCATGTAGATGTGGCACTTACGGATATGATTTAGTGGTGGTCTTGGACTCCATGATCTTAGAGGTCTTTTTCAACCTGAAGGATTCTGTAATTCCATGACCTCTAGGAAGAGGTACAATAACAAAAGAGCCACTAGAAAATAGTGTTCAGGAGACAAGTCCAAACCATTAGGTATCTGGAAGCTCTTTAGCTCCTGGGGTAAAGTGGTTAGTATAAATAAAAACTCAGGCATTCCACGACAAATATTCCTGTAGAGAATTATTTCTACATGACTGATGCATTATTGGCTAATTTTCCTTTTTTAAGACTCATCTAGCCAAACCAAGACAACCTAGAGGAAGAAAATTACAGCAGCAGGAGGAATCTAACATTCAGTAGATTTTCTTCTTGTAAGTATGCTTTCACACACACAAACATTCAATACTATAATGGCAAACTGCCTTTACACACTGCAATTTCAAGAACTACAGTTTCTGATCCTCAAATATTTTTCTGCCATAAGACTTCAGACTTATTCTGCTCTGGTCAAACCTTTTAACATTTCTTCAGTTCTACATCAGATTAGAAGAAATTTCCCGCTCCTCCAGCTTTTCTGTTTTTTTGGTTTTTTGTTTTTTGTTTTTTTTTTGTCTTCTATATTCTCTCATTTCCATTTAAGAATGTAGGATTACTAAACCACACTGGGGGAAAAAAACTGTCACACAATATATAATACAATTACTTTCCCCATGCTAAAGAAATGAAATTTCAATACAAAGCCATTAAATTGTCTAAATATATGATGATCCTTGTCAGAAACAACTCCATCCAATAAATGTTTGGGACTTTTTTTTTCAAATCACTTACTTTTAAATGGCACAATAATCTAGAAATTAATCAATTTACAATAATTTTTTTTTCCTTGTTGATAGCTGGACTAAATGCTACGTGTTCTTCACTCTGACCAAGTGTTAATTTAAAATGTAGCGTTCAGTCTTAGGAACTTAAACACTCTATTAAGCAAGTGATAAAAATTTCAAACAATCTGACTTTTTGGATTATGTCACTTCTTAATAGTCTGGCTAAGAACTTCTTCATAGCAAGTTCTAAAATCTTGCTCCTAAAAGCAGGTCAGAAAACTTTTACATCTGACAGTGAGCTGTTGCGAATACGCACCCTCTGTTTTTCCCCAATTACATCAACAGATTTATCATCAAGTACATTGTTGTTTTATGGATTTTTAATGCACGTATAAACTTCACACCTTACAATGTCCCTCTCTAGGCACCACAAACACATTAAATATATTTAGGCAGAAACCAGTCAGCATAATTTAGGGGGGAGAAAGCAAAGAAACGTGGAATTGTTTCTTGCATGCTACTGTCCCATTCTGCCCAGGAGAGCCAAGAGTCCTAAGGGCAAGCACAGCCATCTACTGTTCTTCATGAACAAAAGTTAGGGTTAGCAAATTATGTCAAACTAAATTAAACAGGTTTTTAATTTATAACACCTTGGTTCAGTCATTTTTAAAGCCTTGTGGGGACATTTTCTGTACTGCTGATGGGTATTTAGACACAAAGTTTCTCACCTACAGTACAGTACAGGGGTGTTTTGAACATTAATTAATGTTAGTACAGAACTTCAAAAGTGTAAAATACTACATAAATACTAAAGGCATTCAGTCAATAAGAGTAGTTTGGTTAAATCCTCATTCATCATACTGAATGTAAACATTTTATATTTTTGAAGTTCACAGACTGTCTATAAAAAGCCTGACAAACATTTAATATGTACTGAAAAGAACACTAAAGCATGGACAGTCTCAACTTGTTTCTATAATCAATTCTAAATGAAGTCAACTCAGAGCAGTCACCTCACAGAAACAGGAAGCCCCCATGAAATCACAGTTCCCAAATGAAAGGGCAAGGAGTGAGTGCCTTTTTGGCTGCTGTGACCCAAAAAGTCATAGAGGACAATGAGATTGCTTCAACTACTGTGAACTTTGAATGTTGTAGAGGTCAACATTTACTCTCTGAGCAACAAAAAGAAGCTAGCATCTTCATTACCTGAAAAAGAAGTTCCCGTAACAGATCCCTGGTATCTTCTCATCCTCCCCACCACCAGTTTCTGACAAGAATATGATGCTGATTGGTTTTCACCTGTGCTGTAAAAATTCCTGGGTTTTAAACTGTGAAAGGCCAGCTTAAATAAACACACATGCTACAGCATCTAACTGCTATCTACAACCTACATAACCATTATCAATATGAGAAATATTTTATCTATTCAAGGAATCAAATCAAGAAGAATATTTATCAACCTTGCAGTAAACAGTACAGAAAGTGGAGAAAAACATCACTTTTGGACAACACTGCCAATTCCTCGACAGAAGAAATGGGTCTGGATGAAAGGACCAACACTTTTATTCACCATGTCCCATCTTCTTGTCAGTCATCCTCCACCTGGCTATGCTTCCCAACAGAGAGGTTAAACACTCCATTATGCCTTATTTACAAAAAAATTTTTAACTCTCTAACAAGATAATTTACTCAATGCCAATATTAAATAGTCTCCCATTGTCATAGTTTAACCATAACTGGCAACTCACTTAAAATTTACATGGGCTACTAAAACCAGGTGATCTTACATAATGATAGATATATAAATGTAACTACTTTGAATCATAGAATATTCTGAGTTGGAAGAGACTCACAAGGATCACTGAGTCCAGCTCCTGGCCCTGCACAACACAACCCCCAAAAATTACACCATGTTCCTGAGAGGATTGTCCAAATGTTTCTTGAACTCTATCAGGCTTGGTGCTGTGACCACCTCCATGGAGAGTGCCTTTCGATTCTTGACCAAACCCCTGGGGAAAGAAACTTTTCCCAACAACCAAACTAAAGCTCCCTTGACACAGCTTCATGTCATTCCCTCAGCTCCTGTTACTAGTCACCACAGAGAAGAGATCAGTGTCAGCCCCTGTACTGCCCCTCATGAGGAATCTGTAGACCACACTGAGGTCTCCCCCTCAGTCTCTTCTTCTCCAGGCTGAATAAACCAAGTGACCTCAGCTGCTCCTCATGCAACTTTCCCTCCAGGCCACAATTCCTGTGACCCGCCTTTGGACGCTCTCTAGTAACTTTATATCCTTATGTTGTGGTGCACAAAACTGCACACAGGACTCGAGGCGAGCACCTGCGGCTGGAACAAAAAACGAAGATTTCTATTAATACTTGTGAAACCAGAAAGGACTGAAAATATTTCAATTGTTCTATGTGGGTATATAGAGGCATTACTGCTCTTTTCCATCATGCCTCCAGCAGGGAGATCAGTAAACGTACTGGAAGTCTGTGCAGAAACATACCTAAATTTAAACTTCTCACAGCTGTGTAATAAGGAGCTTCATTTAACAAGCTGATCTGAAGCTACACTAAACAGTTCACATTTTCAAATCAACATCAGAAATAAAAATAACATACTTTGAATATGCACACACAAAATCAGTAGGAAATCAGCTCAATTCTCTTTGCTACCACTTCCAGATAACAAAAATAGGACCGTCTATATTCTGCAGAAGTTGATACATTTCAGAGTTCAAATGGCTGGTACTACTACAGCAGTGTCGAAGCTTCATGCAAAATGAACAAGAAAAGGGTTCCTGGCATTCACATTTCACTTAAATCTCCAGTTCCAGATGCTTGGCTTCAACACTAACATTGAAAGAGTCTTCATTGACTTGAAAGACTTCATTTCAGAACATCATTTCTGCTCTTAAGACTTTAGTAGCAACTTTAACCACCAGTGAGTTTTATATTCACAGAAGGCAACAGCAGTCAGTCAGATGTTGGTTTACAGACACCCGAAGACATGCTGGGTCCTGCCATCACCACTCAGACAAGCCATGCACAACACTACCTGTTCCCAACAGCAATGCTATTTATGCACTTGATTTCTACAGCTTAAATCTGTCCACCACATCTGGTAGGATCCATTTTATTGGCACCTCCAAGTCTCCAGGGTCTTCTCACATTTATGTACAAATCATCGTCTGTCAGAAAGAACACTATTAACTATGGCAAAGACCGAGGGCCAAAACTGGCAAATATCAACACTGAATATAGTCCGTTTCGTTTTCAGAGTAAGATTTCCCTTTAAAAAAAGATTAATAGATTGCTAATTTAAACAATTTGAGAATAAAGAGTGATTATCACAGTTTAATAGCAATTAGACCACTCCTAGAACACTATAGCTAGAATACTCCCCCCAACACTACATTACACTACACTTTCCACTGTCATTCCACAAGAAAATACTTGAAAAACTGAATATATTAGAACCCCAAAAGCTAGTTGTTCCATGATAAAGTTTTTCTGTTATTAAGCTAAAAATAAATCCACTTTACAATTATTGTTTAAAAAAAAAATGTATTTTAAAATCTCCATGGAGACCTTGCCTTTTCATGCAAGTATTTTATTTTAATTAAAGTTGATTGAGTAATGCTACTATCCTTCTAGTAGCAATGGTTTAGTGCCCTTGCCCCAGGCTTTTTGCAAGACCTGCCCCAAAGAGACAAGTCAAAAAATCTTCAGACTCCTTTATTGAAGCAGTTTATCTATCCTCAGTCAATTTTTACTTCACTCAGTTTCCTTTTAAAAATACCAACAACAGGCATGGAATAAAGCAGCAAGTAACCAGAGGAGATAAATAAAACCCCTATGAGTTACAAACGGAAAGAATGATGTAAGCAACACTTTATCACACAACAGTACAGCAATCCTTCCTTTCTCTAAGTTTTCAGATCTTCAGAATTCTTGAATGCAAGAATGAAAACCCAAGACCAAGAATATAATAATTACAATAACAACACATGAAAAAAATTATCACGATTCTTTAAAATATCTAATGACAATGATGTGCCATGGGGCAGAACTGCCCACTTGGTATCAGATTTTATTAATTAAGGTTCTGTCACAAACAGTAAAACTATTTAATTTGTTGCCGCTTCACTGCTTAAATGATATGTGCGGTACATTTTGTTAGGGAGATGTGTAATACGGTTGTCCCTTGACACCAGCTGATTGCTGCAGTTTCAGGTCACACTGAACCATCTGAAGAGGAGGAAATTATGTCTCCATGTCCCAGAGAGCAACAGAAACCTCTCACGCAGCAGGAGCTCTCGTAGCTGGCCTTGCCGAAGACATTACCTCTGCGATCGAAGGAAACACTGCTTAGAGGCTGGGCACCCATCACTACTATTTGCCATGCTCACATCAAGCAAAGGCGATACAGCTCTAGGCTTGGTGGTGAACACTATCCTCAGATTACCAGAATTTTAATGCCCATTAAAATCATTGAAATACACAGAGAAATTCTCTAAGATGTAACTTCAAAAAACTTCTCGACCCATAATTACTTCTCTGTAGAAAAACACTTTAAAAAAATATTTACTGTGCTGCAATGATGAGTACTACAAAGACTGTGAAGAGCTCAAATGCTATGATGATGTAGGATGGAGAATTCCATTTCAAATGCAAAAAAGTGAAGACAGAACAAGCACTAACTTGCTTAACAAATGAAAATAATTACAAATAGCCCTTCCTTTTTCCCTCACGTATTTTCATTGGAAGACATTAGTTTGATGAAATGCAGAGGGATTACATCAATAATGGCAAGAGTACGAGCAATACTGCTAAGACATTACACGTTTTTCTCCTGTTGAAAAGAAAAATAACAGTTCAGTGTCTGGGTCTCCACTCAAGCTCTGCACTGAAGGCACTCATCCCTGTAGAGGATTCCATTTGGGAATTTTCTTTATTCTGTTGTGGAGAGAGAGGAATAAAATCATTATGTAAGCAAAGAGAATAGTCCTGGAAGAAAAATATTAAATGCTAGTATTTCCATTCAACAACATTTCAGGGCAGACAAATTGAAAAGACATGTAAAAAAAGAGTTATTAAGATTACATGGAAGTCCATATCTGGATCTTGCTTCACTGATGAATATGGGATTTTGACAACGAATTAGCTTCAGAAAGATCTGGATTTTTCTGAATAGCCTAGCAATATGAAAAATGGAAGTTCAGCAATGAATCAGTTGGCTTTGCAAACAATCACATTTCATGCCAGATTCTCCCTTCAAAGACTTCTTGTGTCCTTTGTAGCACATAAAGTAATTTATAGGCTTTAAGAGTACCATATAGAGTGCAGGATTTGCTGCTCTGTGCCTATGACTATGACCAATACAATAACAAAATATCAGTCAGTAGGTTAGCCATGAATTTCTTTAAAATCTGGTACACTCGATAGAAGTTTGGAAGTGGTTGCTACTGAGCATATACACCCAGTGTCTGCCCTGTATGTACAGAATTCTTTATTCACACATATATATTTTATTTGTAAATACTGGATTGTACATTACTCATAATACCAAAACATGACTTTTATTTTTAGAAAAACAAATCTTGCTTGTCCCTTTCCATGACAACTATCTGAAATGCTCACGTTTCACCACATACTAGAAATAACTTGAAGTCTGCAATTACCAAACCAGCATTTTTACGGCCCCCCAAGTGAGATGGCAAATAAAAATCTTTTCAAGCACGAAAACAAGATGCGTGCATTTTTCATGATATTCAAAGACTGTATGGAAAAAGCAGGAGGAGGAAGGCAAAGGCTATCCAGTTAAGAAAGTCAGAAGTACAGAAAGCAATACAGAGTGCATGCAGGTAACAGCATAATTTAACAATCTACATTTGTAAGCAGCAACTATCAGTACTAGCACCCTTAATTTCTCATAATTTTTTAAATAATTAGCATGAATTATGCCTGTTACACTTCTGAAAATTCCTGCTTTGTTTTCTTAAACTTTTGCTGTTTATTCCCTGCTTCTCTATACAGACTGTGGAAGAAGTGGCAGCTCAGTACTTTCTGAATAAGCAGCAAAGACATGTCTGTTCAATTCCTTCCTAGGTTAGCTGAAAAAGACTTTTACTCAAGTGATTTTATACAAAAGCAGATGTCCGCACTTCTTAGAAGTCTCATGTAAAAGTCTAACACATCATTCCATGGAAGCTGCATCCAGGGAAAAAGGCATCTATTCACACAACAAACACGCACTTATGCATGGGTTCACAGCACAACCCATGCAGAATTGTGAGGCTGTTCTGCCAAAGGCAAATTAGACCCTTTGAAAGGGAATGCCTACTTTATCAAGCTGGTACTGAAAGTCTGTTTCTTTTAACACATTTTCCAAAGAGTAACAGAACCCCCCTGTCCCTCCCACATTTCTGGACAATACACCAATAGATCAGTGAAAGGTCACAGATCTGTGAATCAGCTGTGTTTGATATGAGATGGAAGCAAGGCTGCGCATCCAGTGTCTGAAACATTTGGACCACAGCAGGAGATCATGCAGCAAGGGCCAAAAGAGTAAGCTTATGCTGAGCACATAAGACATAACAGGTCTGTAAAAGTAATGACTTCCAGCCTTCAAGAAATACTCTGTGGCATTCCAAATCAATATAGCAGCCAGCTCTTTGCCTACCCTGACCTCTAAGATGTCATCCTCTAACAAATGACCCAGATGACTATTATGCTGCCTTTTTTTTTATTATTATGAGAATATAGAATTACTTTTTGGCCAAAAAACCAGGATGATTTAGGTGTGAATGAGCATATCCTATTGAGAACTTCCAGCAGAAACAAAAGTACAAAGCAAATTTTACAGCAACAGCCAGTGAACAACAGCAGACAAGGACTATACAGAAAGCATGTCCATCCTGGAAGCTTTTAACAGCCGAACAAATGAAAGAAGTGCTGTGCCACCCCCCAGCACACACCTCCCCAGTTCAAGATATGCCAGCACCTGCTTGGAGCCACATATACCCAATTATCTTCCTTCAACAAGGACTGTCCAAACAATCATAAAGACCTACATGGCCACTTTCCCTGCTAGCACCGAACTATAAAAGGTGAGGGAGGAAAAAAAACAGGAACCACAAATTAACTCTTAAATAAAGGAAGAAAGTGAGAGAAATTCATTTGTTTGTAGTTGTGCTGAACGAAAAACAAGAATTAAAATCACTTCCACATCTTAAGCAGTGAGGATGTGCCTGTCCAGAATGACCTGGCAGCCCAGACAGCATTCTCATGCTCAGCATCTGCATGCCACCATGGCTTCCTAAACCTGCTGCTAAGCTCCCACCACAATGCAGAAGAAACAATTTACACAACCCTTCTCTAGCTTTACCTCTTGGGTCTTCTGAAGGAGCATTTGAAAGCATCAACACTTAACATCTGCATCTTCCATGCACATGCACCTGCCTGAACAACCACCCCTTAAGCATCAGCAAGTTCCTGAGGCGAGCCCCCTTCTTGACTGCACTCACAGGACAAAGATGTCCGTCTGTCACCTCTGAGTGCAGAAGAGCAGCATTCCAGGAAAAATAGTAAGGACTTGGGTTTGCACTAATCTATCTCTTTGTTGATTTGAATTAATCTCTTCAGTACAAGGTCTTTCTCTTGGGTGTGGTCACATCAGATGCTAGACAACAAAGTCTGTTCTTAACTGTAACCCCTCACAACTCCGGAGCAAGTACAAGTGACAATAGACCTCTCTTTCCCTCACAGTTATTGAAAACAAGGTTGGGTTTTTTCAGCTGGAATGTGGTACCTCAGCTGGAAGGAGGCAAGGGAGGGTGACAAGGAACAACTTCACGCTTTAAGACATTTAAGGCATTAATTCTTGTTTAGAAGAACACCTATGTATCTCTGACTATCTCACTGCAAATAGCATATCAAGACGAAAAGCAGCAGCACTCATTATTAATCAACATAATCTGCTATGAATTACTTTGTTACCTCAAACACTCTAAATAAATGGTATTAGCTAAGTATTTCCCAAAGGAACAGACTCTACAAAGAATGAAGCAAATGAAGCCAAAGGACAAGGTCTCCAGCTTCCCAGCAGCCTTCCAACACCGAAATTTACTACCAGGTTATAAATAGAACTAACCCCACCACCACCACCCCCAAAGCTATTTTTCCCCATACTCTTCAGGGAGGAATCCATCATAATATTTAGTACAAACTCATTATTCTTCTGCTTTTAAAGTACTTCTGTAAGAAAAACTCCCAAGCTTTACGTGATCCACACACTTGTATCCCCATACATACACATGTAATTAGTGCCACAATGCATTTAAATAACAAAACACAAGGATACACCCAAGTACACCAGCACATGATCTTGTTACAGATCCATCCTCCATTCATCCACATGACCTTTTTTCCTAATTAGGAAAGTTCAACCCACTACAATAATCTAAATAACATTAGATGAGAAATTCAAGTATGCAACACATGCATCATGCTTTAAAATACCAATGGTCTACCCCAAAACAATCAAAATTTCTAAGTATTAAACCAGTAAGGGGTTTGCATATGGCAACATTTAGTCTATGCATGCATACAAATCCTTTGATAGCAAAGCTCTTGTTCATGGTCCCACCAATGTGGAAGTTTACATTACATTAGAATAGACTGAAGACAGAATTATGATGGTTTTCAATTTCCACTGACAGTGGAAATGCCCCAAAATGTTTTAGACAAAGGTAAAATACACCCAGCTTTGCTTTCCTACACACCAGCTATAAAACTTACTACATCTATGCTTGCTGCTAAACAGAAAAGTTTTTCTTTCTAAAAATTGCAACTCAGCTAAAACAAGCAAACAGCTTACTTAGCTCTCACATTTGAGAGAATCAGGAGGAAGTGTGAAATGGGGCAATGAACTCAAAATAAAAAACAGCAACTATGTTAACTGTTGAAAGGAGTGAAAAACTGAGAAGATAAATTCAAAGCCAAATGGATGATACCATAGAAGAGAAATACTACATGAAAGAAACACTGTAATAACACCAAATTAATAAAATATACTATTTTAGAGTTTATAATATGTTAAATTAATTATGGTGTATAGGAAGAAAGGGGCTTCTATATTCAGAAAGTTTAAAATCCTGTAAATTACTTTCAGGGTGCAATTTTCAGTAACAAAACGTATATGTTTTACAAAAAGAAGTAACTGAAAAAAAACCCTAAACCTATGTAGATATGATTTCACTTTCTTTGCTAGTGGGCATCAGAACAAGAACATACCAGTGCTACAATTTCACTGGAAAATATCTAGCTGCATCATTCATTACCACACACCATCAACCCAAATTATGGTTTTCTGCTAAAACCCTCTTTTATTGAAGGGTAAGCTGTAGCATACTTAAAAGTGAAAAATATCTGGATGTTGAGGACCATGAGGTTGATTCTACATGGAGATATAAAGCATTTTGATGAGCATTACAGGGATGAAAAGAAGTACAGCCCTTACAAATGAAATATTGCCTCCCTCTGCAGCCAGCATTCTTTAGGAGATTTAAGAAAACAGTGGGCAAGGAAGCAGCCCTGAATGTAGGTTACATGTCCTACATCAGAGGCGGTTTAAAAAACAAACAAAACAAAACACAGCCCTGGTAACCGCAGAGTGAGTAGTAAAGTCCTGTCACAGCCTGAAAGCCAGCCAACAGGTAGGAAGCAAAGTAGTATTAATAAACAGCAGACTCCCAGCACAGAAAGAAGTTAACAGTGGTGTGCCCTGGGGAGCTGTACTTACACTGTTCCATGTACTTATTAATGACCTAGAGGAGACGGAAAAAATGCTGATGGCAGGAAATTATGTAGGTTAGTCAAGATGAAACAGCACTGTGTGAAGTTCCCAAGCAGCCCAGCAAAACTAAGCTGGAGGTAAATCTTCCTGCATATTTAAATAAAGCCTGTGTACCTTCATGAAAGAAACACTGCATATACACTTCTAGGTTTACAGTTTATCTCTCAAAAATCTGTTCACTACCACGGCTAGTGCAAGTAAGATAGTAAATCTTATTTTAATTTGCATAAAGTGATAGTGACCATTTATGTTGATCAAAATTCTGATACAAGAATTCAATGAAAGAAGAACCAGATCTTCTAATACTTTCAAACAGAGCCAAATACAATAGAAGAAAGATTAAAATAGAAAAATACATGCATTATAATACTAATAAGTAAACTAAAGGTTTGCTTTCATCCTAACAAATTCAACTTCGGTGTTTTCTTCCAAAAAGTCAGTGAATCTCCAGAACCACACACTGGTTTTGATAAAAAAGCTCCGGAGATTCAATGCTGCCATGTAAGGATATAATTAAAAGAAAATGCTACATTTAAAACAAGACAGCTAGAACAAAGACATAAACCTCATGACAGGCTCAAAATATATATTTTAACACCCATTGGAATGTCTTTAGAAACATCCAAAAAAGCACCTCTGCTGTTCTCATTTTATTAAACTACTGAAAAACAGGTGTAGGAGAAAGTAAGAAGAGAAGTAACAGTGAAAATAACAAAGTTTGCTGGGTTAAATCCAATAGTAAGAATTACTGCCAACTCTGAAAGCGTTGCAGAAAGCCCTCAAAATATTTTGCAGGCAATTCATTACATGAAAATTATTTAATTAGTAAATCCTAACATATTCTATAGATGTACATTTAGTCAAGCAGAACATATCCTGAGTGTACCTATTTAAAAAGTAATGGACTTGGACCTAGCTACTGCCCATGAAAAAGAAAAAAAAAATCTCAGGAGTTATTAAATATTCATAAGCTTGTGTTTTAATGCTGATTTATTACAAACTTCAAGTGGAATATAAAGATATTTAAGAAAAAAATAAAATCTCATGCTATATACTTGTGCACACCCGCAAATATTTATTTATTTATTTAGAGAGCCCACGCTCTCTTTGTTTTTCTCTTCTTAAAAAGGAAACTAGAAATCATACAGAGAGAAAAAAGATAAACTTATTTCATGTAAGGAGCAGCTCAACAGACTGAGAACTTTCAAATTGGAAAAAAATACCGCAAAAAAAGTCACGGAACATCTGTGTGTAAACATTTGGTGGTATGTAGGAAGTGAAATACAAAGTGAGGTTTTTGCTTTATTCTAACACACACTAATAATACAGGTATTCAGTGCAGATCCAAAATGCAGATTCTTGGTATTAAGGTTCCAAGAAAGTCTTGCTGTGTTTTCCTCTGCTCTCCTTCATACCTTTACTCACTTGCTCTTCACTCCTGTGAGCAAAATAGTAAGATGGATAAGCAATTTGATCTAGTATGACCATTCATACATTCTTATTAGCGAGAAAAAAAGCTTTTGATTGAAGAATGCTGGGAAAATTATTAAAGAAATGACAACTTGGAGGTTAAAATTTGTATGAGCTAGCATTAAAAAACAATAAACTGTCTCATACAACATCCTTTCTGGGTTTTAAGTGCTATAAAAGTCAAATGCTGCTCATAATTAGCATCACAGAACTTACTCTCCTTAACTTAAAAAGCTTATTAATAATTTTAAACATAGTCATACAAAAGGCATTGCAAATGACAACTTGAAGGCACCAGCAGTTCAGCAAAACATTCAGATTTAGAAATTTGGTATTAAAGAAAAGGTTCTGTTACACCTCAAATTTGACTCTTCTTTGCCACTTCTTTGTCACTTTTACCAACAGCAGAAGTGTTCGTAGAAGAGCCAACAGAAAGTCTAAAACACTGCCAAATTAGAGCATAGTGACTTATACCTGCCCTGCAACAGTCTGAATAGCTGCAGAGTAATTGAGCATTAAGACCTGATTTACTGTGAGAAAAAGGGGATAGAAAATGCCCAATTATTTAATGACCTTTTCTAACCCCACTCCACTGGAGAAATACATAAATAAATAAAACATTCAGGATGCAACACAAATAACAAAACAATGCTCTTAAACAAAACTAGTCGGAGAAGAGAGCTCTCTAATTTAGACGAAAATTAAAAAGAACAGATTTCTCTGTAGAAGCAAGAGAGTGAAGTATGTGGAATTAACTCTTGAAGGATATTGACTCCAACAATCTGGTAAGAGTAGCAGCAGAGATAAGAACACCATCCATAGTTGCAGCAAAATAAAATAGAATTACAAAGGGGATCAACACTCAAGTTCTAGGATTTTTTTAAACCTATAGGCAGTCTAATTTTATATTTATATATATATTTATATTTTTATATATATTTTATATATATATTTATATAGTCTAATTTTAATATTTATATATTATAAAATCAGGGATTTTCACACTAGTTTTTATGTAACTTGACTCACTTTTAGAGGAAGAATATTCCAGTACATTTCCCACATAAGACCACAAAGTTTTAAACAAACTTTTAAGGTACCCCTTACATCAAATGGCATCAGCATACCAGTTTTGAAATCAACATTAAGAAGTATTTTATGTTTTATCAAAATGTTCAGGTAATAGTTCAAAGAGTCACAGATTCTAAGCAGAGAAGACTCTAACTGCCTTTTTCTTTAATAAAGTAAAAATGAACCTGTTTGGAAGTAAAGTAACATTCAGGAAGGTATCTGTAAACCAGAGAGTGATGAAGGGGTGAAAACCTTGACGCTGCTTTAGTAAAAGAAAAGCAGTGCTGTGATTAAAAACACCTGAAGAGATCTTATGTGTCATGACATTTTTCTATATTACAGTTCTTCCTCTTGTTCACTTAATAATAAGGTATCTTGTAACTATAGTCACAGACAAGGTGCATGCCAAATACCTCAGCCAAAGCACTCTTTTTTAAAAATGACTGGACAAGGTTTCCTGTTTAAGAGCAATTTGGGGCTGTGATAGGATCACAGAAAGCTCAGCAGTAATCACTCACAGCAAAGACACTGGAAATAAAATGCATGCACACATGAAATCCACGTTCCTACATTACAAACCACAGATACATGCGCTAAAAAGCTTTTACTCTTGTAATTTTTCTTCTATGGAGTAATTTTTCAGTCTGATGACCAACCAAGATGACTCAACGCAATCCACTCATGGCACTTCTCTAAATATTCAAGCATACCAACAAACATTTAACACAATAACTCTGTTCACACATAAAACAGCATAACAGTTCAGGTAAAATTATGGAGAAGATTATCCTGGAAGGTATTGACAAACATCTGAAGGACTACATAGTCATGTGTCACAGCCAGCACGGCTTCATGAGGGCCAAGTCCTTCTTGTCAAAATTATTTCCTCGTATGACAAGGTGACCCATCCAGTTGATCAAGGAAAGCCAGCTGATGTAATCTTTTTGGATTTCAGTAAAGCTTTCGATTCCATCTCTCACTTCTGGACAAGTGTCCAGCCCACAGCTGGATAAACACATCATGTGATGCGTGAACAACTGGATAACAGGTCAGGCACAGAGAGTTATAGTGAATGGGGTGACATCAGACTGGTAACCTGTCACCAGTGGGGTTCCACAGGGCTCCATCCTTGGCCCTGTGCTCTTCAACATTTTCATAAATGACTTGGACACAGGACTGGAAGGAATACTAGGTTTGCAGAAGACACTAAATTGGGAAGAGCTGTTTACTCCCACAAAGGCAGGGAGGCCCTGCAGAAAGACCTTGACCAATGAGAGGGCTGGGCAATCACCAACCATACGAAGTTGAACAAGGGGAAGTGCTGGATTCTGCACCTGGGATGGGGCAACTCTGGATGTACAGACAGACAGAGGAATGAGACGCTGAAAGCAGTGCCATGGAAAGGGACCTGGGGGTCCAGGTTGATGGCAAGTTGAACATGAGCCAGCCGTGCCCTGGCAGCCAGGATGGCCAAATCTGTCCTGGGTGCATCAGGTACAACATCGCCAGCCGGGCAAGGGAGGGGATTGTCCCACTCTGTTCTGCACTGGGACAGCCTCATCTCAAGTGCTGGGGGCAGTTTTGGGTGCCACAACAAAAAAAGGGTATAAAGGTATTAGAGAGCATCCAGAGAAGGGCTATCAAGATGGGGATGGGTCTGGAGGGAAAGCCGTATGAGGAGTGGCTGAGGTCACCTGGGCTGTTCAGCCTGGAGAAGAGGAAGCTGAGGGGAGACCTCATCATGGTCTATAGCTTCCTCACAAGGGGAAGCATAGGGGCAGGCACTGATCTCTTCTCACTGGTGACCAGTGACAGGACCTGAGGGAATGGCCTGAAGTTGTGTCAGGAGATACTTAGGTTGGATATTAGGAAAAGGTTTTTCAACTAGAACGTGGTAATGTACTGGAAGGGGCTCCCCAGGGAAGTGGTCACAGCACCCAGTCTGACAAGAGTTCAACCATCTGGACAATGCTGTTTGGAACACAGTCTGATTCCTGGGATTTTCCTGCAGGGCCAGAGGTTTGACTGCAATGATACTTGTGGGTCCCTTCCAACTCAGGATATTCTATGATTCTATGAATAACAATCACCCTTAGTGTACTGTATTGTATGTTTGTATTTGCAATTTTTAAAAATAGTCAGCAGAAAGTAAGTTTTCCATCTTAGCTGAGTCTTTTAGCACTGTCTAATCACTTCCAAATAATAAGGCCCACAGCTCCCAATTAAAAAGTGACTGCACAGTCCTTTTTGCTTACAAACTTCACTCAATAGAGCACTTAGGTCTCACTAACAAAATTTCTGGAATTAACACTTGTCACATTTTTTAAGTTTTACAGACTATTTCCTTGACTAGACAAACTTTATACACCTGCAAATATGCATATAAAACTGTTTCAGCTGGTTTTGAGTACGGATTTATTATTATTCATTTGATAAATACAAAAAGAAATCTAACAGAAATTAATTTTTGTGCCTTTGTTAACTCAAAATAGCTTTGATTTTAACAATGGTCCTCAATTTATAATGGACTCATAAGCAAACTTATTACATCATTCCTAACACTTACTACTCTAAACAAAAAAGGAAAAAAAAATCAAAAGCATCTGCAGCTTCTGAACACCACCATCATCAACCTTTCTCAAATTATGTAATCGTGATACAAAGAAAACGACAGAAAATTACAAGCAGAAGTTTTAGTTCATATGATTTCTAAGCCATCCTAGCTATCCAAGGACATACCTGTGAAGCTGATACTAACCTTACTGAGATGGACTTAGGCAACTCTGTTTTCTATCAAAGTATTTTACAATATAATTACAGGATATTCTAGTAGATTGGTGCAATATAACTAATTATTCAAAAACCAAAAATTCTATAGGCAAAATTCATAGTTTTAACAAAGTCCTGCACAACAAAGAAAGAACAGAAACAGGTCATTTGAGGGTAATTTATACATTGGTTTTGGTTCTATTTAGGCAGCTGCTGCAAAATATTCACGTTATTTTGTGAAACCCTGACACCCAATGCCTATTAGTTCTGTGCTACTTTTAGAAGAAATGCAAAGGCAGCCCAGCACACAAAAAGTCTTGCACTATTTGAATCTCCCACATAATAGTCTTTTATATAGCACTCTCCGTGTTTTGAATCAACAGCTACATTTAATAAAATTAAACCAGAATGTCAGCACAGACAGGCAGGACACCAGCATACTCCTTTCTGAATGAGTTACCTAGCTAGTCAGAGAGCAGGCCAATGCTACAGTGTTTGAGCACTTGATACCTTAACCTCATTGCTTAATAACTACATAATGCACCTCGCATGGTAACTGCTCACAGTGCAGGCAGTGAGGGCAACTGGGAAAATGTGTTGCATCACTCTGTTTGGGACCACCAATGTGGTCTTTAGACAACATCCTGCTTTCAGGAGAACACAGCTGAAAACAGCTCTCTAATTAGCATCAGACAGGCACAAGCTTGAGCAGAAAGACAAGGGTCAACAGACTGAAGAGCAGGTCAAGCCACCAAAACTCTACGGGACAATACAGAAGCTACAGGGCAGCAAAGCTTCTCGACTGTGTAGACAATAAGCTATGCTAAAATCTCTAAACCCTCCTCCTCCCTCTCACTGCCTTCCCCTTCCTAAAGGGGAAAATAACATTAAATGGCTCTGTTGTTACTGTTACATGATCACTAATTTGCAGTTACAATTTCCTGAAAAAAAAACAAATAAACAGAGGCCAAGTCCACACCACTTCCAGCCCAACATGTTTCTATTATATATAAGGGCCCAATTAGCTGAGCATTAAGAAAGTACAAATATTCCCTCAAAAAATTTCACACTTCCCATTATACAGAGGATAGAGAATACACAGAAACACTTATGTAAGGAATCAATTGTACCTATTCAACCATTCTGTTTTATTTACTTACAAGGACTGATGCTTTAATAAAAAAAAAATTCAGAAAGATAGTAATTTAAGTTCAGAAGGTTTGTTTCTCAAAAGCAAAATTACTACTGATTGTTGCTCCCAAGTAAATGCTCCTCATCCCTGAAGAGATTCTCCTGTGAGATAACACACTCCAAACTTCAGGTGAGTGCCTGTTTCTCAAAGGTAGACATCTGACCATTTTCGACACCAGCTTTAAACGAGTCATGCCCAGATTGTCTATTTTCTCTGCTGGCTAGTCCAGAATCCTAGCTTACATGCTAACATATATATTGAAGCTCTGTTGCTGGTAGATTTCTTTTTCCTTTCCAAATTTCATGTAAGATTGAGGTAAACACAACACTGTATGGTTTTGCTAAACTGTTACAATTAGGACATTTTATAAACTTCACATCTTCCTTAAACTTTGATGAATTGCTTGTCCTTTTTCAAAAATTCCCTGTGGAAAAATATTTAAAAAAAAAGAGGGGGTGGGGGGGGAAAGTGTTGCTCTCATCAGAGGACTAAATTTACCTGCAGCTGCTTTGCTCAGGAACAAGCTGTCATCAGCCAGCAAGACCATCACTTCTCATTGCTTCCCTGGCATCAAGTCAAACTTGTCTAAGCCCAAAGGGCCAAACCTCAATATAATGCATAGCAAAGGCAGGAAATGGCAATGGGAAATGAGTGTATGCTGGGGAGATGTGGAGGGCAAAAACCAGGTTTACACATGGGAGGAGAAGGGAGCTAAGGCAGTAGAAGAGCAAGGGGAGAGCCAGACCAGTGAAGGGCAGAGGAATGCAGGGCATCAAAAAAACCAGAATGGGAAATGAAATTACATACCAAAGATACTACGAGTCCAGTTGTATTTGGTGTTTTGTAGTGATTATTATAAAATGTAGAATAAAAATTATCATCCATATGTTAACTGGAGGAGGTCAAAAACAAACAAACAAACAAAAAAAACCTACAAAGCACTTCCCGGGACTCCAATCTTCTCCTAATCAGTTAAGGAACTTTGGTGAAATGGGATTAATAAATAGTAAGACATCATGTAATTATTTTATTTAAGGAGGTATACACTGCATTGCTAGTCCTGTAAGCCATGTACTTATAAACAAATGCGAAAACATTTTAGGTTAAAAGGAAATAAAAGAATGTGTTTTTAAAAATACTTCCGCATTTTAGGACGCTTCAGGAATTATCACTCAGTATGTTTTCCAAAATAATTAAGTGACTAAATGAGGAGACCACTAAAAATATGAGAGTAAGAATAAACAGGTGGTCACCACTCCAAAGACAGTAGAAGGATACACATGAACAGAGCCAGAACTCAATGACCAAGTGGAATACACTAAATATTACAAAGACAAAAACACTAAGATAATTCTAAAACTCTGAATTCATGAAGGGAGGTGGGAAATTAAGCCTTGGGAAGATGAAAGAAAGGTTTGTTTTTAAGAGTCAAATCTGAAGTCATCATTCAAATAAAATGAACATCGAAGAAGAAATTCAGGGAAAGTCAATACACGACCTGACTAAATACTATAGGCCTTAGACTACTTCAAAACCTAAAAATTTAGGGCAACAGATGTTCCAGGATAATATAGATCAGGAAAAGCAGTTCAGCATGTTTAAAAAAAAAAAAAATCAGTGCTTTCACATTTGAGTGTTATTTACAGATAGATGAATCAGAAAAGAACAACCTTCCTAAACAGAATAATGCCACTGGCCACTTCTAAAATAACACCTGTGTATTAACTGTTTGTTAACTGGCATGTTTTCTACATTACTTATTTTAATTTAATTACAGTGAATGCTCTAGAAATTGTAACATTTAAATGCAGATCTATATTCCTATTGTTTCAAGTTGAGAATTTAAGAAACGCCTCATGCTATGTCTTAGGAGTGATAACTATCACGGTGCCTGACTTTCAGGAAATTTTCTTCCCAAGGAGGGAGAAAAAACCCAACTTATGCTCATAGTACTATATATGCCTACACATGCCATAGGTATAATGTGTTAAACATGCATTCAGTTCTCATTTCAGTCACAGATAGGAATTAAGGGAAAAAAAAAAGTCACTGACAGTTCAGATTTTGGAGTACATTTTTGTCTTGAAAAACAGTTGTTTTTTTTAAATACAATTTGGTTTTAATAGTTTTTCTTTAAGGAGCAGTTTTGAACATAATGGGGCAATTTTTTTTTTCCTCCTTGCTTATGTGCAGTATTGTACTATGCTGCTTTAAAGAATGGAAGAGAATTTAAACTTAAGGGAAAGCCCATCTAACTTCCCTTTTCAAGGTCTATCATTAAAGTGAAAAGACTAATTATTTTGAAGCTTCAGGAGACTTATTTTCATGAATCTTTAAACCAATTAGTTAAGCAAAGTTAAGGTGGGAGAAAAGACAGAGAATGGAGGTGACTATTAACTGTAGCATTATCCAAGATAAGCAAGTAGCAAGTTGTGTTAAATATTTCAATCAAAGAAATTAAAGAACAAATGTTGTAACAGCAGAATAACCACTCTGGTTTAAGCAATTCATCAGCACCTTTCAAAATAGCAGTTTGGGTTATGACTGAAAAGGAGGACTAGACTTTAAAATTAACTTCAGAAATTGTACTTTAATGATTGTACCCTGGTAAGGAGGGATGGGATCCACCTGGCCAAAAAGGGCAAGAGACTCTTTGGCAGCCAGCTGGCCAGGGTGGCAAGAGGGGCTTTAAACTGAAGGACTCAGGGGTTGGGGGCTGACCCACTAGAGAACAGCTCTGTAAGAAAGGACCTGGGAGTCCTGGTGACCATGCACCCGCAGTGCCCTTGTGACCAGGAAGCCCAGTTGTCCCCTGGGGTGCATCAGAAGAGTGTGGCCAGCAGGTCAAGGGAGGTGATCTCCCCCCTCTGCTCAGCCCTAATCTGGAATATTGGAGTATCTGGAATATTGGAGTACCTGGAATATTGTCAACTCTGGTCTCCACAGTTGAAGGAGCTGCTAGAAAGGGTCCAGCAGAGGCCAAAAAAAAAGATGAGGGGTCTGGAGCATCTCTCCTATGAGAAGAGACTGAGGGAGCTGGGCCTGTTTAGTCTGGAGAAGACTGAGAAGGGATATCATCAATGTATTTAAATATATCAAAGGCTGCTGCCAAGAGGGTGGTGCCAGACTCGTTTCAGTGGTGTAAAGCAACAGCATGAGAAGCAGTGGCCATAAACTAAAACACAAGAAGTCCCACCTCAACCTGAGGAAGACCTTCTTTATACCGAGGGTGGCAGAGCACTGAACAGACTGCCCAGGTTTTGGAGTCTCCCTCTTTGGAGACAAATCAACCCACCTGGATGAGTTTCTGTTTAACCTGCTCTAGGTGACCCCTGCCTTGGCAGGGGGGTTAGACTAGATGATCTCCAGTGGTTCCTTCTGACCCTATCTATTCTGTGATTCTGTGAAATAAGCCCATCAATAAAAATGAAAACAAATTCTTCTTCATTTTCTTTATAATTGCTTTTCCTATTTTCTACTACTTGACACAAGAAGTGACCATTTTTACAGTTAAGGTTAATTTGGAAACAAAATTTGCTCTAATTTTGTTGGTGAATTCAGTCACAACACACCTCCCTTAAAAAACATTACAGTACATTCACATTCTGACCTGCAGCTCCATATGTATTAGTTTTATGCTTTTGGAGCAATTAAAACAAATGCATTATTTTATGCTGATCTGAAGTTTTACTACACAGGACCTGCACTTAACACATCTAATAACCCCAAAATTCAGTATTCTTTTTCTTAAAAAGAATTTACTGAAAAAAAACTTTTGAGATAACATGCTCAAGACCTTAATGTAATTCATTTATTTGAGAGGGATTCATTTAGGACAGGCCCTTAACTAAAGGATTCTTCAGCTAATCACACAAAACAAAATGTAATCTTTCTGCTTTTTAAGTTACCTACAAAAACTTATTTGCAATATTACTCCACAGCTGGCAAAAGCATAGCTTGGACAAGAGTTCAGAATTTTGTTAAGCCAGACTTGAATGCTTTGGGTTTCATACACAAAAATCACAGGTACAACCATACCCCAACTTCTCTAACAACAGCTTGATCCCTTAAGGCCATTCCTCACTGACTTCAGTATAGAAAAGCTCTGAGGTACTAAGAAATAAGTGGCCAAAATTATTCCACACCTGTAGAGCTACAGGAATCCTGACATAAGGAATTGCGGAATATGGGTTTATTCATCTCCTTTTCCTTCCCCTTTTCCAAATGAGACAGTTTAATCATGACCTGGCACATCACAACCAGCTGGAATTTGATGCTATTCCCAGTACCAATCAATCAGGACCTTGACATTAGATGGATGCATTAAGGCCCAGAACATTTTAGAGTGTAGGCTTCAGTTCATATGGAGCTGGCAATGGTTTTGCTCCCCCCCATTGTTCAGCAATCCATAGAGAGTTCTTACAGATGCTGAAAGTTATATTGCAGAGAAACCAAACCTTTAAAAGAGAAAAAACAGAATGGGATTGAATGAAGCTGCAAACCAGAGTGAAGACAGCCTTTAGCAAGATTCTCTAAAAAGGAAAAACAGGCTTAGTATTTTGCAATGACATTAAAAAACCCTCCACAACTTTGAGATTTTCTTCCAAAAGACTTCATGAATCTGGATAGAAGCCTGCTTTGTACAAGCAAGCTGAATACCAGAATACTGATTGCAACACTTCTTCACCCCTCACCTGCCAGTTTGCTGACTGTCAGTGTAACTTCTTCTGAAACATAGCTCTGCTTGCAAAATACAATTCAAATGACTGCAAGGGTATTCTATCTTTCAGAGAAGAAGGCACATACTGTAATAAGTATCTACACTGTCCTCTACAACACCATTTTATTAGCATGTTTGCTCACTAAGGGGTAAGGGGGAAATGGATGCCATTCAGAAACTTAATGAGAATATTTGTTGGACTGTGCTTTTTAAGGTCTCCTTACAGTGTCTTCATTAGGGCACTCAAACTGCATGTTGGGCTGCTTACAGATTTAACTCCAGAAGCCACTAGTGGAGTTTTGCAGCATCATGCAAAAATGGCTCGATTCTTTCCTCCCTCATGTGAAGCAGAGTGTTAATTTGGTTCCTGTACTAATGATGTGACTAAGGGCCTGGGACAGACCAAGACCCAGTAAAGGCAGGTGCTGTGCAAGCATGATAAAGCTTTGCCAAGGTGGCTCACTCCCTATCTACAAGTACCAATCCGTTCCAGCTCTGAGCCCTCTGCGGAAGACAGGTTGCCAATGCTGTCACAATGTGTGATATTTCTCTGATGCAGACAAATGTCCCCAGAGGGAAGAGGATGAATCCCATGAACTCTATCTCACTTGTGCGTCATGCGAGAATGCACATGTAAGAATAAATAAATAATTTAAAAAGCAGCTGTTCAATGTTAAAAACTATAATAACAAGAATATTTCTCCTCTGCACCACTCCAGGAACCAGAGAGAAGTCAAAATGGAGAGAGCAGAAAGGACTTCCCCTTTCTCACACTTTTAAAACTACACAAACAGCTCTAGCTGGTAAACCTACAAGAACGTAAACCACACATAATCAAAAGTAAAAAAAAAAAAATTTACATTTCAAAGACAATGCAAGCCATTAATATAAAACAATAATAATAAAGCCCCTGTACTTCAGAGACAATATTAGAATCCAGTCTCAAGAGTCACATATGATTATGGATATTAAAAAATTGTTTCTTAGAGAATCATTAGGGGAACAAGCAGGCACTCCATCACACATGTCAATATTTCATATTTATTCCTCAATAAGAGATTGGTGTTCCACAGAAAATTCTGCATCTCATCTTTTTCACTGAAAGGTGGGGGAAATATACATTATTCCCTTCCTTTTCATGCCTGACCCCAGAGGGCTTTCTACTTTGAGCTACTGAACAGTACCAACATAAGCACTGTCTTTAAGCGCTTCAGTTGCTCAACAACATCAGTTGGGTTGAAAGAGAAAATAAATACATAAGGTAAAACTCTTGCTGAGACTCTAGAAAACAAGAAATTTTGTTTCATTCTGAGGAGGAATCATCAAAAATACAAGAATTTTACTTTAAATCTCAGGTGCCAAGGTATACCAGGGAGACTGTTGCTCATCATCCTCGTGACCAGATAAAAGATTTCACTTCCTTCCTGCTCTACTTCTTGTGTCTCCCCAGGTATGTCAGTTTGACAAAATAAACAGAAACAATGACGTCCTTTGTCGGGGTCCCTCCCCCGCCATGTAGCCCTGGGAGAGGGGCCCTGAGGGCACAGACACACGGGGTTTCCCTGCCCCTGCTCAGCCTCGTTCCCCATGGGTTGGTTTGTGTTCCCCTGCGCGGGCAAAAGGACCCTCGGGTCCCGTGACTGTAGCAGTTCCTCGGCAGAGCCCCGGCCATGCGGCTGGAGAAATAAACATCTCTGAAACATCTAGCAAGAATCCGTCTATATATATATTTCTTTTCCACGGGACCCCTGGTTTGATATATGCTTGTTACAGCAATCCTCACTGCAACATAATGGTAGAGAATGCGGGCAGAACGATCCCCGATCCCTAAGCGACTGATTTGTGTGAGTAAACCCTGGAAACTTTGGATTCCTCTTCTTGGTTTTGTTTTGCTATTCCATATCTAAACTATGGAGGAACCGTGGGAAGACTCTTGGCTTTCAGAGCCGCATATGGACATTTATCTTAAACTTAAAATGATTCTTGAACAACGATTTGTAAATTTTAGCTTGATTCAAGCTCAGAAAGAACTGAAACACTTCCTGGCATGGCTGTTTAAGAACTTTTTCTATGTTTCTTGGGATTTAATTCTTACCAAGGGCTTTTGGAAGACCATTTGGACCCAGTTGATATTTGAGTCAAAATATATGCCGATGGAAGAATATTTTCGTGAATATTATTTAATTACCGAGACTGTTGAGCAATGTCAGCTGTGTCCTGGTGAAGGGAAGCCTGGCTCAGGGACCGTGCGACCCAGGCCACGTGCACCGAGCGCTCTGCGAGCAGCAGCGATGGAGCTCCCGTGTGCGGGTGGAGCCACACGGGCCGCAGTGTCGGTGGCGGAGCGGGGAGCGGCGGGAGCAGCACGGCCCGGCAGTGCCCGCCCGGCCCCGCGCAGCGCGTGGTGGAGCCAGCCCCGTGAGCGCCCGAACGAGAGGGGCGGTGCGCGGGCGGCGGCTGGCGGCAGAGCGGAGCCGTGCCCAGCCGAAACGCGCGCTGGAGCAGGGCACGGGGGGGTCATCGCTTGGGGGCCTGGCCGAGATGCAGCGCCTGGCAGTGGCAACGCAGCTGAGAGCAGAGGAGGCGACGCGCAGAGAACGGAGCGGCGCGGCCCGGCCCGGCCCGCGCGGCCCCGAACGCGACCCCGGGAAAAGGGCGCCGGAACCAGCAGCGCCGATAATTCCAACACGGGAGCGACCGAAAGAGAGAGCAAAGACACAGCGAGACAGAAAACAGCAGCCACTCGGAAAAAGGAAAAGACCATAGTAGCTAAGATCTTAGGGATAGTGAAATGGTATAATGTTAAACAAAATTATGGTTTTATAACAAGATGTGATAACCAGCAAGACATATTCATGCATAGAACTGCTATTAAAAAGAATAACCCTGAAAAATGCATCCCAAGCTTGGGAGATGGAGAGGTGGTGGAATTCAAAATCATACAAGGTAGAAAAGGGTTACAAGCATCGCAGGTCACTGGGCCTGATGGTGTTCCTGTGAAAGGCAGTATACATGCTAAAAATCGTCCTCCTGTTAGACAATATCTCCATTGTAAACCCCCCCTACAGTCTCCCTTTCCTAATCCCACCTTTCCCTTTTACCCTATGTCCTATTACCCCCAGTGTATTCCCAATCCGTTTTTCCATCCATGGTTTCCCTCTTTGCCCTGCCTTTGCCAATTGTTTCCCCAAAAATCCCTTTCCGATGTCGATGGGGGATAAAAAGGGGGAGGAAAGAAATTAAACCCTCTCCTGCCTCAGTTTCCCCACAAAGCTTGCTCAGAGAGTTCTGTCTCCCTTCTGTCAGCCCTAAGATGTTCCACAGAATCTGTTTGGACATCTAAAGACTCAGGAGGGTGGCTTCTTTTGTTTTGAAACTGTCCTTGTTATGTTTATCCAGTTGTCTTTATTCTTCTTTTATTAGAATAAAACGGGTGAAATGTCAGGGTCCCTCCCCCGCCATGTAGCCCTGGGAGAGGGGCCCTGAGGGCACAGACACACGGGGTTTCCCTGCCCCGGTCAGCCTCGTTCCCCATGGGTTGGTTTGTGTTCCCCTGCGCGGGCAAAGGACCCTCGGGTCCCGTGACTGTAGCAGCTCCTCGGCAGAGCCCCGGCCATGGGCTGGAGAAATAAACATCTCTGAAACATCTAGCAAGAATCCGTCTATATATATATTTCTTTTCCACGGGACTCCTGGTTTGATATATGCTTGTTACAGTAATCCTCACTGCAACAGTCCTTCTTCACCATCACAAATTTTCAAGGTTGTTATCCTAATGCCATCTGCTCTGGCCTGGGTAAGAACAGCTTCCAAAAGTAAAAGACACTGTGAATGGCACTCATCCATGCTCAAACTCCAGTGTTACCTCAAACAAGTAGGATAGGGTTGGTGCTGACTATTGCAACAGCAGATCAGTGGGACATGCTGACACTAGCAGTGGACATTTTAGTGAGTATATTACAACGAGAATAGAGTTCTTCAGCTTTCTGGGAGATCCATGCCTCAAAATGGGAAATAGGGATCCAGAGCTGAAATACTGAAGACTGCAGGGATATTCTGATAGGCTCTTCTCCTATACCTGACAAGCTCTTTCCAGCCTCTCTTAGGAGGCTTGCTTGCACAACCATTACTTGAAGTTCAGTTACACAGGTAGTTCCAGGAGGAACACCCTCCTAATTTCACTCAAACTGTCTTAGTGCAGAGACAGAACTGGTCATTTCAAGCTTTTCCTTCTCTACATGAAAACACAGCTTCAGTGAACTTGAGCAAACATTATTCTCCTCCTTGTTCTCATAAGCAAGAGGCACACAATACCAATGGCAGTGCAATATACAGCTATATGCTGCTTTTTTTGCTTAGAACCATCATTTCTATGGATCCAATGAAGTATAAAAAGCAGTAAGCATTCCAACATTAAAATAGTCCCTACAAAGTTTTGTAGCATGTTAGCATCACATATCCTTAGCTCACATTCCCAAAAATGCCTTTTCTGATGGAAAAAAGATTAGAACATTAGTTGCTCATGACATCACCAAGCAACTACGATGTAGTAACTATCAAAACAGAATGATAAATGTCTTCAGGAGTACATCACAGGGCAGACACATAAGAGTACAGCTGCTTTATTCCTAGAATATGGATTTCTTGATAAACTTTGGAGTTTGGATCATACTTTCCAGGCAAATTATTACACTGTACATCACCTGAGCTAAGGAGAGTAAGCAAGCAGGCAAAAGACGGCAAGGAACATGTCCAGTGATACTGTGAAAGCTAGCAATATTGTAGGTAACTTAACACAGCTAAGAGACATTGGCCATACAGAACTAATATGCACGTGAAGTCCAGCCAAAACACTGTCAAAATTGCAAGTGCTGAAGTGCCAGAGCTGGAAGAAAGAGGAAGAACAAGCTATCAGTTGATTAAAAGTTAAAGTCATCACTGTATAAGCTACTCTGGAGAAAACACACGGGCTCAGCTCTTGAGAACAGCTTGAGAAGCACTCCTATGCTACAAGAAATAACAATTAGACTTTGGAAACACTTAATACCCCTGTGCAATTGGCAGATAGGACAGCGTGTCAACCAAGGAAAGTAAAAAAAGTATTTAATTTGTGTTAACATTTTTCTCTTAGTTAACCTAAATTTTCCCTAGAGGTCTACGCAGGAAAAATAGCACACAACATTCAGTCAATGAAGAGCACTCAAATTTATGAGAGACAAACAAGCTGGAGGTGAATTACATTTTGAGTGCTTTTCTTGAAAATGTTTCCTCTAATTTTAAGTAGCTAGTTCTCACCTTTCTTCCCTTCAGCAAGCACAAGGAACAAGGTGTCTACAGCAACAGCAGTGCGGAACAAGAAAGCAACAATATTAACTTTGAGGCTGCAGAGCTGCCTGGATCTGTTCTTGATGTCTATCACAGTAACAGCACTGACACAAGGTGCCAGGATTCATTCTCTGGGGTAATTGGTTGGAATCAGGTTCTGATTAAAGTTGAAGCAAATCTGTTGCCCACTGCTCAGACTATAAAACAACATGTTTCACAGCACAAAACCATCAAACATTTCTGCAAAAGACAGCAGCCTAACAGACCCACCAGTACAAATCACCTGGACTACAAATGTTAAGCCACTGGCACTCTGTTGGACATCAAGGTTACCTGCTATTTTGGAAAGAGAAGGTACAGAAAAAGTATATCAATAACGCAAGAAATGTGGGACATGGATGATCATGATGTATAACATTACCTTGGATGTTTTCTATTTTTTATTATGAATTATCCTTACTCTTCAAGTTCCCCTAGTAAATCAGACAGCTCTGCTGCTGGCACATGCACACAATCCTCTCATGCAAGACTTCACAGCACAACACACTGCAAACATGTCTGGCAACACATTAAAGCCCCTCCAATAGTTTCTTAATATTAAACAGTTCATCTACAGCTAAAAGGAACAAGGTATTCACTATGTGTTTCTATAGATGTTCATACAATAAATATTCACAGCAGATTCATCATAAGTAGGGAAAAAAACCAGCAAACCCACTTTAAAATGAAAAAAGAGGATTTTTGCATATTTTATTGGAAATACCATTTTACATGGTTTGAGAAGTTTAAACATTTCACTGCTCCCTAGAACTCAAGTTAAGCTACAGCTACACTTTTAGTGGGGAATTTTATTAACTCATCAATTAACATGATACTGTAAAATTTCTTTCTATGTTTGAAGTATTTAGTATTTAATAACAAAACAAAGTATATACTGATAGCTACAGAAAGCAACTACTAAGCTACTCTGTCTATCTCAGCCCTAAATTGTCTTGCTTCATTACGCATGATTATACATTCACACCAATCTGACAAGATTACTGCCTGGGACCACAGATCCTCTTACTGCAGGAGGTATTTCCAGAAGTTCAGTGATGTCTTTCCTTTCCACAGAACAAATACTTTATTAGTTCCACTCAGCCACTTAATAGGAGAAGATACACAATTCGTTTTTTCCAGAGTTCCACGACTAAGAGTTGTGATGAAGAACTCATTGAATGGTGAGGGATTTTCCTCAGAGAGACAACAGGACTCTGCTCTACCTCCACCTTACCTGCAAGGAAATCCTCCCCTCAGCTTCTTTAAATGACAAGTGATTTTCTTGTGGCTGGTATAGCTTTCTCAACACATTCCTTTGTTAAAGTGTAAAGTGGTTTACCAAAGAACATCCATAAACAGAATTTAATTAACTTATTTAACAAATTTGATCTTGTGGCTGCTCACACCCTCCCCCCCTTTCCTTGAACTTGTGAAAGTATTTTGCATATTATGGCCCAGAGACAGACTGAACAGAGTCCGGGTTTTCATTCATGTTTTTCTTCTGGACAACATAGAATCCAGTTTTGAATTCACAGCACTTCCTTAAATTTGTGAGGCCTGATTTTGATTAAGCAAAATCAACCTCACTGTATGAGAGGTCTCTAGGAAGGAAGTAAATAGTTCCAATTCTTTGTCTCCTAAATTCAATTCAGACTAGGTGAATGTGATCACAAGGAAATCTGAAAGACAGACTGCAACCCTAAGAAGAAAAATTAATTGGCAAGTTTCCTATGCATGCAGGTAGACTAGGCCTATAACAAAGCTGTAAGATGAGAAATGTTTGCAATGGCCAGATTACAGATTATATCCAGAATTTCCAAAATACCATGAAAAACAGATTGCATGAAGGTAAGGTAAGGTATAATGAGGTTTGGGTCTGTTCAGGTTTTTTTTCTTTTTGGGGGGGGGGGAGGTGGGAAGGATTTTTTTTTGCTTTTTTGCAAGTAGGCAAGTGAAAATTTTATTCTATTTCACTAAAGTCATTAATGTATTTGCAGCTGCTTATATTTCATTACATGATCCTCAAAAGGGAAAAAAACCTCTATAAAAGTATCTTCAGCATTACGTCTTTTGATTTGCAGCTCTTCAGCACACAGGAAGAAGTTTTGATTCATATTGTTTCTGTAAGCCACTTCCTCTGAATTTAGACTGAGGACATGAAGATGCTAATTACTTCTATGTTGATTCTTTCTTATTAATTTAGTAACAGCAAGGAGTGTCACTTGCATTCAAAGTTTCAGATACTCTGTATATAGATCAAAAGACATCACCATAATGTGCAATACGCTTTGAAATTTAAATATCAGCATAAATTGGATTTATTTCTCTAAATGAGAGAGGCTGTGACAACTTGTAGGGAATTTTACATTGTCAACATGAGCCTTCAAAATTTCAATTTCCTCTACTATCAAAATCATTGCCATAACTCTAACCCTTATCTCATTTTCAAGTTCTGACATTTCTTTTAACATTGTGATCTTTAACGAGGTTGATTCAAGGAATTTACAGATCAGTGAAGTAACCTGCTGAATATGTCCAGGTCACAATTCCCAATGGAACTTTTCTTTTTGTTTTCCATTTTTTTTAATTAACAAAACAAAGAAAAAAGGGTACCTCTCAGTCTAGAAATACTGACAAGACACTGACACTCTCTCTCTCTCTCTCTCTCTCTCTGCTTTACTCAAGCTTAAGCCATGAGGAGGTAACAACATGAGTATATGAGTGTCTTACAGGCAGCAAGGCTCAACCTGGCCTGAAGAACACCCACCTCTCACAAAGAGGTTCAGCACCCGTCCCTCTCTGCAAAGTGCACATGATGAAGACTTAAATCTTTGGGATTTGAACCCAAGCTCTGATGAAATCCTCCCAAACGATATGATACTGCTCTTCATTGCATCCCATTATAACAACATAATTGTTCACATTTATAATCAATAGCAGTTGAGAAGCATCCCAGGTCATTACTGCAACAAGCTTAAACCTGGAATAAGCTACCTCTGCTGATGCAGTCTTCGCCTGGAATTCACTTGCTCCAACTGTTTACAATACTTTAACATCATCTCTGAACCCAGCAAGATTGTTTTCCCTGAAGCGAGTTCAAAGTTTAAGCCATTTTATCAGATATTTAATCTTACTCATTAAGTGAATAGGCATTTAACCTGTTTCTTGGACTTACATGAGACTTTCTGTTGTAATAAAGTATAAAACAATACTGATTAGTATTTCAGAACAACAAATAGCAAAGAAATGAGAATTTTTTTCTCTGAGATTACAAAACAGAAAAGTTAAAATATTTGAAGAAACTGTATCATTCTCAGAGGGCAAACCTTTGGCAATCTTAACAGACTGCACACTCACTGTTCCCATCATACCTTTTTTCCATGACAATTCATTATATATTCTTTTAAAACCTACTGTACACAAGCACATCATCATAACATGTAAATTCTTTAGTTGCCAACTTCATTAATGTGGGTGAGCTGTATTAAATAATGCTGCTTTCCTCATTTGCCAAATTAAGAGTATTGAAATAATCCCCAGGAATTGGAAACTAGACAACTTAAGTCTCCTTTTGAAATACATACATTTAGCATTAATAAGTGAGGAGATAAGGCAGGTATGTATATCTGGACACAGCAATAAAATTAAGATTGGTCCAAATACAACATAGGTTTTAATTGTCAACAGTCTTTCACAAAAGCACTTGTGGGGACAGCGAATGTATCTGCACCCAATGCATGTGTACATGCATTTTAATGATTCTGCCCTAATCTGCACACACATAGCTGGAGGGGAGGAGGGAAAAGAGCATAAAAGCTTTTAAGGTTTGGAAAGACTACTTGAACCACACACGTAAGAACTCTGAAAAAGCCTGCTTCAGCGGCGTCTGTGGGAAGAATGAATTATTTCCTAGCCTCTTACTCCAGGATCCTAACATCCTATTGAGAGCCTGTTTACACAATGCACACCAGAAGCTGACAAGTTTAAGGCTCAAAAGTTCAGAATATGCTTCTTGGATATTTGCATAATAAATGTTCATATTGTTTTGACATAACTATTTTTTCCACATCCTAAATATAAAGCTAAAGCTGCTACATGATTTAACATATACAGCTGATGGGAACAAGACTTGTACATCCAACATCAACTTTCAAGTTTAAATACATTTTGAAATATATATAGAAGATCATATTTTCATAGTTTTCACTTGACATATTTTGCTTTCATTCTCAGATATGGCTAATATCAAGGGAGAGGGGTTTTGTAGGGGGTTACAAGCATGCTTGAAGATCTTTCTTTAAAACAATAAGGAACAGTTTAATCTGTGGACTCTTGGCATTAGGAAGACAACACCTGTAAAAAACTCATTTCATTTGAAACCCTACAGGCAAATGCTCTTGCAGTCTCCAAAAGCTACATCAAATCATACAAACTGTTAGCAAGATGTTGTAGACAAGTGAAACTTGCTTATGCTCAAAAAAGCTCAACACATTTAATTCAACTCTTGTGTCAAAGTGAAACAATCCAATATTCAACTCAATATTTTCAGGAAGAATTAGTATACACAGATTTTTCAAGTAATTACTCAGCAAAGATGTTTGTGCAAATCATTCAAAATGGAGACGAACTGTAGCAAGCTCAGACATCTGCTTACTTGTAAATGTTAGAATATATTGCATGATAGCAAACCAGAGACTTTTAAGGCATTAAATACTGTAATAATCAATTACTTGCTTCTATTTTTTGCATTAAAAAACCAAAAATAGTGCACCTATATCACTGCAGTAACTTGTTTTAAGAAGTCACAGCTAAGCCTACTACCTCCATCTGGAAGAAAAGCAGTTTCAGTCCATCAGGAGGCGTATCATCATTACCAACATTTTAGAAGATGATTAAACGAATTCTGTGACCTCTATAAATCAGAGATCAGACATTTCACTTTTTAAACTGAGATTAGCTATTAATCTGCTTACTTGAGTATATAAAAATGAAAAGCTACTGAACTAGGAAGCAATTCTTGTGCGTTTTTTACTAAATAAGTTAGTTATTCAGGTAGTAAATTACCTCACTATTGTAACCAAATCACCATCACCTTACTGAAAACAAAACTGTCATTTTATGGGAATAAGAATGGCAATCCTTTTAAATACTGCATGTCCCCTCTGGGGACATATAAAAATATCTTTTACCATTCTGAGATACATAAAAAGGGTATATTCCCAAATTTCAGAAAACAAAGCATATACTAGCCAAAATCTGTGTCTGTGCCTGCATTTAAAAAAAATCTTAAACTAAGAGAACAAGTCAAATAGAGGACAGCATCCGTAAAACAGGAACTGATTGTCAGGGTAGCAATGACAGCCTTGTTGCTTTGACAGAGTGATGCTTTGTGTACTTATCCTCTTATAAACTACAAGAGGTTTTAACTGGATAATGTCTAAATAAAACATTGCTTACCTAACTAAATAGCATATGATATTTTACCAACAAATGCAGCTGATTAGTGACAAACTGCATTCATTCCTTGTCAAATTCTAGAAATCAAATTCAAAAACTGTGACTACTTCCAGAAGACCTACAAATTTAGTCCTTGTGAGACCACAGCTATTGGCACCTGGTTACACATACTAGCTACAATACCCTCATGTATGCTTTCAGTTCTTGAAATTTTAAACTTAAGCCATGATTTTAGCATCCATTACATGTAATTTGAGGAGTCCAAGTATTGTACTGTTTTAATGAACTTTAAGTTACTCTCTCAACCTTTCCTTCTCCTTTTAAGAATTATTTTCACATGTTAATTTGTTTTTAAAACCTCTAGCCCAAGGGAGTAGTACTGACTGGCATTCACACAGGCTGCTGCTTTCCATTGTCAGATTTTGGTCAAATGCTTATTTTACTGCTCATCTACAGAATACCATGAATCAGTAGCATTAGCTTGCTTCAAATATCAGATAGCAGCATCAAATACCTCTAATATTTGCTTTCTGCAAATTTCTGTAAATTTCATTTACAAATCTTGATGTAAGAAGACCTTGACCACACTGACACAGCCTGATAACCACAACAGCATTACATTTTACACAGAAGTTGGAAGTCAGAAAGCAAGAATGCGTATTCCCACACAAACACAAAGTCTTGTATCTGGATAACTAGTAGTGTATGCTGTGAGCATTTGATAAAAGAAAAAAAAGAAGGTAAATATTCTTGGTTTATACAGTAACAGGAAAAGCCTAATGGTCTAAATATTTCAACTGGTTTTGTCCATTTCATTTTATCAAATTATGTATGCCAGTAAGCCTCCCCATTCTAATGTTAAACAACAACACAAAAAGGCCTCTAATCACTCTTCCTTCTGTCCATGTTGAGATCTGCAAGATTATAATATGCCAGGAAAAGTCTAGGCCAGGAACAGTAAGGTGCAACACTCGTACAACTCAGGAATTGCAACTTCATCTACTATAAGGCAGACAATAACCTGGTGTTATGAAGACAAACTTTTCACTTCTCTTGTCACCCATCAATGCTTCAATTTTACCATTTTTTTTGTCTAACAGCTGACCTTGAGGTACAATTCTGTCTGTAAATTCCTTTTTTTTTTTAAATCTCAAAATATGTAGATACTCTGTCACTTATCCAAGCACCTTTTTTCAGATTCTTGTGCACAATGGAGCACGTCCCATGTAGAGAAGTAAATTAACATAATAAAGAAATTTGTACCAATTTAAGAACAGAACCATATTGTATATCCAAACCTTACCACACCTATGAGCTAGAGATCACATTCAAAAATATTTAAATGGGTAAAGTTGCATTTATTTTTACTTCTTCCTCACAGCTACTCCACTGATCACCAGGAACACACTAGGAGTAATTCAGAGCATTTCCTCTAAAAGGTATCTCTTCTATACAGAGTCCTTTATGCCTCTCCTAAGTTGTACAGGGAAAAAAAGTTCAGCTCATCTGTCTTGAACCTATTACTGGGTTTAGTAATGGGAACAGAGGAGGATTTTCAGGTATGCACTGCAATATGAGGGGCAAACCAGAATTTCTACTCAAGACATTAAAGAAAGGTGACAACACTCAGTGTTTTACTATTTCCCTTATTAACAAGCCAGGATGATTAATTAATTTAGATTAATGAGAAGGGGGGAGATTTCACCTTCTTCCAAAGCATGACCAATCTATCACAACTAGAGAGAGGATGCTTTAATATTTCTACTTACACTAAACTGATGTTCCCTGCTCAAGCACTTAGTATCTTATCAAATCTCCACAGCTGAGTCATGACAAAACTCTTCCCCAAGTCAGACTGGCAGAGTGCCACTGAGATTTATAGGTACGTACTTCTCCACATCCTTATTTAACATGGTATATATGCTTACTAAGCAAAACCCCCTGATGAAACAGACCACCACAGAGATATTTTCCCCATCTCAGTCTCATTTTTTTTGAGGCTAATGGTTGCTTCCCAACTCCATAAAACCCGTAACGTACTCAATAGCTAACAGCATATGGGTTGTGGTTTCATACTGGCATGCAAAGCAGATGAATCCCTCTAGACCAGCCATGTACCACACACTTTCATAGTAGACATGATTCCAGCCCAACTTTTCCAGCAAAAAAACCCAGCCACAAATTGTGGAGGTCATTTCAGTTGAACTGCTAAGTGAACAGCTCAGCTTTTAAGACTCAGCTGGCTCTGGACTGCAGGCTTTACTCAGCTCTGCTTCTTCATTTTTTGGAGAACTCGTTGTCCAGTTTGTATTGAATCAGAGTGTTTTCATGCCATATTAGAGCCTCATGGCATAAACCAGCTGTGGGACAAAAGTCACTGTCAACCAAAAAAGTAAAATCCATAACTTAAGCACTCAGAAGTTGCTATAGCCAGGAGACGCATGTTGATCCATCTAACCAAGGTACACAGCGAAAAGAAAATCTGACAGCAGCTATTTACTTATTGCCATGGTGGAAAAAAAATTAATAACAGGATGAATTTGAGCACATTTTCTTAATTAAGAATTTTAAATGAGAAGTTATTTTAGAACTTCATTTTTTAGAGTGCTACTCAGAAACTCCACACTATTTTCATTATAGTCTTCCACTGCTCCTGGTGTCCAAAGACTGAGATATAAATGATGTGCTAGGCTGCTTAGAACAGCAAATTGCTCAGAAAGCCTTCACTAATGCTGCTGATACTGAAAATTACGCGTTAACATTTGAATGGCATCTTACCCAGCTCTGTCAGCAAACTGCACAGCAAGAGTTAACAACCTATTCCACCACTATGACTTACAATGGTCTTTTGATTGTATTTGTTATCACTCTGCAAATCTCCCAAATGGATTAAATTACAGAGAAGTACAAGTTTTACTAAGATGCAGTTTGTTAGGAGCATGAAATGTTTCCTATGCTTGTTTTCAACTCAGTACCCTGACAATGGTATCATGTTTAAGAGCAATGTATCATGTCCCCTGAGCTTTATCCTGTCATCCTCTAAGGGCTACCTTCCAGAGGGCCACGGTCCCAAAGGCAAAAACTCCTACACCACACTTTAAAGCAAAGCTCCTGAACTAGCTCTGAGCAGTTATTCTCCACAATGGCAAACATCAACCACACCAGCCAAAGATCAGTGAAGGGTCAGCTCTCATAAAACATCACACAAGAAGGTAACCAGGAATTTCTGCCCAGCATTGCAGTGACCACATATTTAAATATCATCTCAGAGTACTACAAAGATCTACAGCCTACATCTCACTTCTTCAGTTTTATGAGGGTAGATATTTGCAATCTGAAATACCCTGACCACTCTCTAAAACTGCTTGATTGATTCAGTCTCAACCACACCAAACATCTCCATACCCTCCTGATTAGCAGGACAATACCGATTTTTTATGGTCCCTGCAGTCACAGAATCCATGTCAGGGTTACAAGGGTACACAGAAAAGAAACTTAAAACCAGTAAGTCCCACGAATGAAACCCAGCAAGCACCATGAGTGCTTCAGGCAGAGTTGTTCTACAATGAATCACCAAGGAACAGAAAAGCTCTCCAGCAGCTAAACTTTGTCTAAACACACCGGCTGGAGTCATCTGCTGCAAAGAGCTGTATTTGCTGTTTCTTTTTTTTCCCCCATCTGTTTAAACAGTAGAAGCTTGAAAAGGATATGATCAAATTGTGATTCCATGCTCATTTGAAAGAGGAAAGGCTTTCAGTACTAGAGAATGAACTGAAGAATAGACTGAAAACAGGAAGTACACTAAGAAGCTTATTCACTCTATTTTTTTTTTTTTTTCTGTAAAATGACTACATAGCAAAAGTTTTGTTCTGGTTGTATCACGTGAAATGTTGCAGAGGTACAAACTTGATGAACTAGAAGGCACCAAAGATATTTTTCATTACATTAGACAAAACTTGTCCAAGTGATCTCATAAGCACCCAAGCAATCCATTTTTAAGTCTGTGCTTTTTCTTTTCTGTTTACAGAAACCTTTTCAGATATCAATTACTATCAGCTGTCTTGAATTCCTTTCTTGCTATATGCATTTTAATGAAATATTTTTCATTCCATTCTGTACTAAATTGAAATACTAAAGTAAGATACACTGAGCAGCTGTAGGCTCCTTGACCAGCCAAAAGAGATGAAGAACTAGCTCTAAACAACTAGCAGTGACTTGCAACCACTGCAACCATTTGCACCATTTCAGTTAGTATCAGTGGAAATTCACTTTAAATGTAGACAGCCTTAACTGTATTTTCATGTGTTCTTCCCAGTAATCAAGCTTGGAAATCAAGAACACCATTTATATTTACAACCAATGTGATTAGCTTCTACTTCAACTTACTAAATAGCGCACACTGGACTCCAAAGGAACTTCATAACATGGTTTGACATTAGTTCTATGAAAGGCCAAATTTTAAACAATTATCACATCTTTACAATTCAGTTGCTTGAAGTAAACAAAAAACTTCATTAAAAATTCTGATCTCACACCTCAGATATCTGGATTGCAGTTTGGCTACTGAGAGCTTCCACTTCAGCAATGAATCGGACACACTTTCATCCACAATGAATAGTGATGAAAAGGTATTGCTCTGAGGTAACTGAAGTTCTAATGCCAAGTAAAAAAAATCCTAAATGTTTTATTTATTTAAAATCCATTGTTACTGTAGGCACTTTTATTCAATGTCAGATACAGCCAATACTTCAGCAAATGTATGTGAGTTCTGCTATTTAGGTTTAAACTAAGAATAGATTTTCAAGATAAGAAATGCCAAAGCTAAAGATTTGTACTTGCTAAAATGCCAGAGCAAAAATAGCAGTCCATCCTCACTTCTCCCACGAGAAGCTTTGCAAAAACACTTTCAAACTGAATTCCTGAACTGTTATCCTGTCTACATTACCTCTGAAAAAGTTCGTTACAAAAATTCTAGGCTTGACTGAATTTTCCTGTGTCATTTCTTCCCCTCCTCTACATCCTGAAGGATACTTCTCTCATATAAAAGCTATTCTGGTCTCTTCCTAGTCTAAGGGTCCAGTTATAGGAAACTAACTTCCTTCTCACACTGATTTTTTTTCCTCCTAATAGGTACAAAGACTGATCTCTGATAAGACACTTAGTAATGGGAGGTAGGCAGAGGGGAGCAGAATCCCTTTGGCTGAGATTAAAGGAAAATGCCAACTCAGGCCAGATCAACTGTCAAATAACTTCATGCACAGGAAGTTTAACATTCATAACATCGTCTCATTGCTACTCACTACAATCACTACACATTCTCTTACATGAGAAAGAAAATATCTGTTACTTTCAGTTATAATAATAGGAAATACTCACAAATCCTAAATTCTGTTGGCCGATAAGAAGTATTTTATTACGTTGGTATTTCCTCTGTTCTTCATTGAGCCCACCTTGTGAATGAGAAAACTGAGCTTCTCTGTGACTATCACTCACAACATGGTATAGACATGCTTTTACACAGATTTCTTAAAAGCCATCAATTAAACGTGAAGATCACTATAGATTTGTTGCACTCAATAATATTGGCCATCGTGTGACTGATGCAAACTGCCAAAGGAGAAGCATTTCACTGCAGGGCACTTCAGCACACTGCACCAATTCTTGCGATATTCACTCAATGCAGGTGTCACTTCTCCCTGTGCCAGGAGTAGGAGGGAAAAGCTGCAAATAGAGGACAGAAGATGCAGCGTGGCATCAAAGCCAGCTCCTGCTTTTGCTTTATCTACATACAGTAACTCCAACCAACTACAAGCACCTTGGAATTTCTACATAAAATGAGACTGGCTTGTCTCCCCCTGTACATAGCATTTTAAATAACTCATTGCATCCCAAATGTTTCTGCACAATACCTACATATTTCTGTTCTGCAAGACTACAACATTGTTTTTAAACTTTCAAGAGGAAAGTAATTTTATTTAAATATTCTTTCTCATGCTGGTTATTTTTCTCCTTGATAGAAGCTAATATCAATTTAATTCAAGATGAGGAGAGGAGCACTATGTATGGTTAAAAACTGTTGTCATCTTTGAACTTATTTTCTCAGTTTTGCACCTTTCCAAACCATAAAAACATTTCTCCCATTTTACAGATGGTGCTGGAGTGAAGCCAGATTTGCCATCCATTCCTATTACAAGATACAATGAAACCTATTTGCCCTCAGGGCTACACAACAGCAACATACATTGAAAAGTAATATTACCACTATTTCAGTATCAGAAGGAAGAAAAAAATACTGCTCACCACCTCCACCCAAGAAGAACTTTGAACACCACACTGTCAAAAGTGAATTAAAAGCAGCTTCTCAATCATCTAGAATTGGGTACAAATCATATCAACACTCAACTTCTTACTAGTATTTCCAGTGTCAGCATGTAGGAAAGGAGACCACATGAGATCTGCTCTTACACAATTTACATTATTTCAGGTATGTTCAAGGCTTCCCTAAGCATTATAAGATAAACCAGCATGGCATGTTTCAGTTTTATCCTTCTTTGCCAAAAGAAGTCACAGTATCCTTGGCTACAAACCTTCACTCCTGTGGACTACGTAGATTTCCTACAACAGATCTTATCTAACCTTCTTTGATGTAGCCAGAAGAAATATGTCATTAGATGATGCACAGCATTTCTTGTTTCTACTAATCCAAGGTTATGCAGTACACAGCTTAAGGGATCAAAGAGATGAAAAGGTCACATGTTAAAACAAAGGAAAAAAATTCTGCATTTCTAAGATTGCTATCTATAGCCCTTCCTAATGATTATATGTTACTGCATCCATCCTATTGTCCAGACTTAAACACCACAATGAAAAATACACTTTTTTTTTTATTTCCTCTCCCCTTGTACATACAGCAAACAGCCATAAAGAAGAGGGTAATTATGACGTGTGTGTGTTAATATGCAAATTCAAAATAATGATAATGAAAGGTATTGATGATCCTTGTATCTTATCATCAGCTTAGGACAAAAAAGCTCAGCAGTACTTATTAGGTAGTAAAATGGGACACCAGCAAAGATGATCAATACAAATCATCTCAAAACCACTACTCTCCATCTGGTGCCATCATTTTAGTCATTATGGGATAAAAATGCTTTTCAAATAAGCTAACATTTCCAGCAGATTGCATCTTTCTCAGTTGACCTTCAGCTACAGCATCATCCCCACCCCCCTCACCACTGCGGGAAGAGCTGACAGTAGAGCTAGAGACAAATCTCACAGCACCAAAGCTGTGCCTGCCACCACTGCTGACCCCTAAAGCCAGGAGGAAGATCAATTAATCTAACATTATTCATAACCTAGAGATATCTGCAAAGGCCAATAACACACACCTTCTTCCAGTGTAATGCCCTTCTTCCTACAGGATAGCATCTGCTTGATTTCACTTGTAAAAGACATAAATTGGAGCATCTGAAATATGTAATTGTGGTTGTGATCATTCCCATTTTGCTGTGAAGCTATCTAATAGAAAAATACATTACATCAGTTATATGCTTTATAAACTAATTGCATTGTTTCTAAGTTTGTGGTCTGATCTGTGCCTGGAAATGTAGTTTGTTTTCTGCACAAGAAAAAAAAATCCCATGAATATATTTCAAAAGCAGACAAAACAAAACAGAACTCCATTCCTAATTATATTAAGAGGAAATAGAAAGGATAGTTTGTCTGAGATAAAAGAACACTGTGTACCATTTTGCTAAAGCAATGCTGGGTGAGACCACTGGTCTGTTTTCTTCTTTACATGTTTCCTCCACAGTTAAGCTTTATATTTTAATAGTAAAGAGCATTTACAACCAAGAGCATTGAGGGAGCCATTAAACACGACCAGAGAGTAAAACCCACTACAGAAACAGTGCACAATATACATGCATGGCTGGCAGGCGTTTGACCACACCTCAATATACAGCCAAACCCTTCTTGCTATCCACTCTTCTCACCAGACTGTGAACCCTCAGGACACTACGATATCACCATGCAGAAGTTTGGTGTCAAGCTTTTTGTCTCCAGTTTCTAGAGGTTTTGGTGGGGTTGCTTTGTTTGTTTCCTTGAGGTTTTGTTTTGCTGGGGTTTTTGTTTGCATTTTTTTCCCTCTGAATCAAGCAGGGTATCTGAAGAGTGTATATATGGCAATAACCTGTCTATAAAAAAATGAGACGAAGTTTTATGGTATTTCTCAGTGTTCTCAATCCATGTTAAGATAGAAAGCAGTGATTTTATCATTATTACATTTCTAGGTACACACCAGTGCTTTTAAAAAGAGCTCATAGTCCATGAGCACAGGGAGCAGTGCTGTTTTCACCAGCACCTCCACACCCCAGACTGTCCCTGAAATACACATGGTGTGCAAACTGAGAAAAGAAGGAACAGAAACCAATGAATAGTCATTTCTAAGGAACTATTTCTCCACTGCACATGCCTCCTAATTTCACTACCCACAAAAACTGCATGTTAATGGAGAAAGGATGTTTGAGCCATAGTGTATAGTTTGAGCTACACGAATAGCCAAAGAAAGACAGTGATTCAGGCGCCGGGGAAGTAGGAAGAATGTGGAAGATGGAAATGAAAGAACATAACCCCTGGTTTAGGACAAGTCAGAGAGACCAACAGGACTGCCAGTTAAGAGACAAAATAGAAAAAAAATGGGGAATGGAGAAGATACTAAAATAATTAATGAGCATCTTTTTTTCCTCCAATCCTATCCCTTGCTCCACTCCACACACACTCAAGAAAGTCCTTAACATTCTACAGTCCTGCCAGGGAGTTGCTTTGAAAAGATTAAGATCTGGGACACATGAAAACAATCACAATCACAGACAGGTAATTTGAGCTGATGATCAGCCCTTTCAGTTTTTTGAAGGGGATGTACTGATGAACAGTGTTGTCCAATGACATTTCCCATTTCTTTCCCTACATTTAGTTCACAGTCAACCAAAAAACAAAATTACTGTGCTGCTGAGGCAAAACTTTGCTGAGGCAACTTTGCTCATGGCACCAATTTAAAACTTTCCTTCCATCTCAGCAAATATTCAATTCAAAAGCAAGAAGCTACACAGAGGGAAAATGTAACAATAAAATCCAGTCAAACAGCCCAAGTTTACAGGCTACACTGTACTATCTGCTAGAAATTTTCAAAACAAAATTCCTGTCTTTTTAAGCTCCTTTCCCCCTAAAAGGTCCTTTTCATGCATACATTCTTTACACTTCTATTCCACATACATAATGCACCTGCTCTCCCTGGCAAAGAGAGGTGACCAAGACAGGTGAATTTTTATGCATGCAAAAATGTACTAACATGCTCAAAAAGAGTACTGACTGCATGACAATACAAGAGTGAAAACTTTTTATTGAGCTTTTAATTAAAAAAACCCCACACAATAGATTTGTCTGTCTAAGCACATGTAGTTCCTTAAAGAGAGAAACCAGCTTGACCACTATAGCATGTTTTATGAATACAGCAAGGCTCTGTATTTTTTCTTTTTATCTTGGTTCATGCCAATAGCTCAATTCAGTTACCAATTTATTCAAAACTGATGAACCCCTGAGGAGTTGCAAAAACAGGAGAGCTTATTTTCCAGTCCATCAGTAAAACTAAAGTGTGATCTCTCTTAGTTTCACAAACAAATCTGGAGGGACAATGGTAAGCAAAATTAATTAGGTCTAGTCCCTTAACTACAAATACCTCCCTTGGTAAGTAGACATTAGAGGGAAGGCTGTCATAATTTCTCTTATTTAATGAGTGTATATAAGGTGACAAGAACTTAAAAAAAAATTAATCCATCATTCATAGGGATACTCAATGAATCAGCACATACTCTGGGTAGGGAGAGACTTTTGGAGGCCATCTTGCCCAAGCCCTTGCACCAGACATGGCTAAATAAGAAGAAAGACCAGTTTGCTCCATTAGCTTGATCAGTCTAGGCTGCTTAAGGGCTCCAAGAGCACAGAAACCTGAGAAATCTTTTCTACTGCTTAGCTCCATACACCGTGGATGTTTTTTTTTCCTTTGACCTAATCAGAATTTTCCTGCAACAACATGTGACTGTTGTCTGCCATTTCCAGTAAACGTGCCCAAGAAGATCTATCTCTTCTAAATGCCCTTCTATAGAGAGCTGAAGTCAGCAGCCAGATCCCCCTTAGTCCTCTCATCTTCAACTTGAGCCAATCCAATTTCCTCACCTTTCCCCCTGCACTTACACCTTTACCCCCAAACCACCTCAACATTCCTCTGCTGGACTCACTCTTCTTCATAATCTTCCCTTGCAGTGGGAATCCCCACACTGGACACAATTCCCCAGATGCAAGCTCCCAGGCACTGGCTAGAGGGGAGCTACTGCTTCCCTTTACCTTCTGGCTGCACTCCTAAAATGGAACACTATCTGGTTGGCTTTAACTGTCTGAAGAACACAATACAGTAATATCCAAGATACTGCAACAATATTTAACAGAAAGTAGCCTGATAAAAGCTAATTAAAAAAAAAAAAAACAAAAAAAACCCACCAAAACCCTAGGGAAAAAATGCAATTCAAAGTGTCATTCACTGTTTTATAACAAAAGAAAAAATAATATTGAACATATACATTGGAAAAAGAACAAAAATTAAGTAATAAAAAAGTTTGTTTTCATACTAAATAATTATATACTTAATCACTATCCAATATGTCATGATAGTTAGAGGTCAAAAAGAATGAAATACTCTTTAAACTTAATATTTCCTGATTTTTTGAAAAAATAATTATTAGGGCAATTAAAATAGCATTTTAGAATCATTCTATTTAGATTAATCCATTGTGTGGGGGGGAAAAAAAAAGAAAATGGTGTCTTTTTTGTGCTGTTTTTCTTCAGTTCATATTAGTTGCACTAGATACATCCAGATCCTCAAAAGAGACAGAGGATTAAGCTTTTGAAGAGACTGCCTGAGCAGCCTAAGCAACGGCACGCAGGGAACCAGCGTCCTGTCAGCCAAACAGGCTTTGCTCTGAAAGGCATCTGGCAACACAATTGTGGTCTCCATTTATGAGTCTGAGGATCAGCAATGAAACCCTACTGATGAACAGCACAAAAAAAGCTGAATACACCCTTATAAACCCATAAATCACAGCAAACTTAAATGTCATGAAACACAAAGTATTTCTGGCAAGGCATTTCCTTATAGACTCTTAGAGAAGACTAAGCCATCTGCTTACTCAAAAATCAATCTTGATGAATTTAAGTCAAACAGGATAGTATTGCATGAGATCACAAGAACAGCACTTAGGTGTTGTAGAGCAGTGTTTTGCAAATGGTTGAGCTCAGGATGATGGAATTCAATATGAAAATTATGAATGTATCACCATCAACGAGGATCTAAAATCATCATTTAGAGTATTGGTCCAGGAGAAAAGTAAGATAAAAAGGAGAACTGCAAAAATGCATTAAAGATGCTTTTTAGCAAGTGTCAGTATTTCTGCCAGCTTTACAGAAAATGAGTATCTGGCAAGATAATAAAGCAGTCTGTTTACTTATCTGGAAATCACATGAGTATGTACCAGTGGACTAACTTGGGATTTGATAGAGACCGTGTGCTGCATCAGGGATTTTCTGGAATCTCAGCACATCACAACAAACATGGTTATTCATACGAGAAGTCAGATTTTGCTCATAATGCTTAGAATATTATCTTTGCAATACTGAAGTGTTGTGCCGCAGCAAAATTTATTCAATAAATCAGACAAAAAGGACAACAAATGTTTCTAGCCATTTTTTGGTACTGTTCACTGTACAAAGATATAGTATTTGTATCCCTTAGATGTAAATTATTTTGGACATTTGGGAGGATAAGATGTTGGATTACACGACAGTCATAAATGCTATTTCCACATTTTGAAAGATCTGTATTCTCTCATTCAACATTTTTTTCATGAAACATGAAGTATCAAGCACTGATTCTGCTCTGAGGCTGCTTCTGGCTAAAACAGATACTCTGGTTCTCACCTAATATTGTAAGTGATTTTAACAGACTTGTCTCAGAATAGAGATGAGAGGCAATATCAGCTGAGCATCTTTGACAACCTGCATTGTCAGGAACTAAAAACAGATATTGTAATAAAAACCTTTACATATTTTATTAAATAGTAAAACAGTATAGGAAGCTCACTCCTTCATACATACCATGTCTTCAACAGTAGTTCTTTTGTTTTCCTTTTTCTAGGTTTTTTTTTTAGTTTTGTAGTTTTTGATGTGCCCTTATTCCTGTACAATTAAAAGCGAAGGCTAGTCAGCAACCAAAGAAATGTAGTTTACTCAAAATCAAGCAAAAAAAACCCTCAGTGCAGTGAGGCTGCTGCAGTGCCCACTTATGCAGCAATGCTGAATCTCATAACTAAGAGATTCCCTTTATTTTCTAAAGAAAGGCATACGGATCTTAAAAAACAGTCCAAAAAGAAAACCATGAAAATGAGGTAGAAAACAGTTCAACTGATAACACCAGTCTTTGATTTGTTCCAATAACTGGTGTAGTTCAACACTCATCCACTTTCCCAGATCTCCAAAGTCTCCTCTTGTTCCCAAGGATCACCCTAGTGGGGATACTGACCAGAGCTCTCTGGACCAGCTGCACCCACACACCCTGACACAGCCAGGGCACATCCTGAAGCTTCACAGAGTGCAACCAGAGTGTCCAGGGCAGGAGTGGATGCCCCCAGGCACAAAGTTACTGCTCTGCCTCCAGCAGCAAAAGCTGACTGGGACCCAGGCGGGATATCACATATGTGACTCTTTGGAGACCACATGGAAGCAGCCCTCAGAGCAGCACTGGCACTGGTCACTAAACTTCCCACTATATGGCTGTACATGAACAAAAGAAAAAAAAGTAGAAAGTGAATAAAATACTACATTTTTCCTTCTCAGGATTCAATAGGATTATTGCATTGTGCATCATCACAGAAATCTAGAAAGGGATTGAAATGAAAACAATATCAAAAGGTGCAGAAGCAACAACACTACACACATTACACAGAAGTGTTGCTTTGACAGTCTGACACTTTTCTATGGAAACCAGATTTTATGGATTTATGTTTTGGCCATAAACAAACTGCAAATATCATCAGGCTTTTTAATAATCTGATGCTTGTGTGTGATTGGTTTGTTATCTGACATACTAATTCTCCTGTAGAAAATCAAATTATTAAATCTTGCCTTCTAATTGCATTGTTTGGCTTCAATTATTATTGTCATTTAATTACTTGTGCTATAGACACTGCAACTCAAATGTCAACTAAATAGAACGTTGCTGTACTCATAAGGTAGTCTGACTCCCCTGCTCCCTCTCCCCTCAGAAAGCTGATGAAGTGAACACTGAGGAGGCACTTCAAGAGAAGAGGAGGAAAGAATTTGGGTTTTCAACTTTTCCTATAGCACAAGATGGTCCTTTTCCCTCCAGAATTTTACCTTCCTCTAGACAAGAGAATGGCACAAAGAGTTCTTATAACCAAAACCCACCTCCTAGACTCGCTTCAAGCTCTTTTAAGACACCTCCCCCAAACACCACTGTCCTTTAGTGGGGATGCAGAACTCATCCAAAACCCAGAGACTACAGATTTTAACAGAAAAATGTCCAAGAAACCAAGTCACCTCTTTTTCACACTAGACAAAGAAAGATGAAAAGAGAAGTGAGTGGGAATGACCACAACTGCAGAAATTATGCATTAGGCGAGGAAGCAAATATATTTGTCTTCAGCTTTCTAGGAGCCACAGATGTACAGGCTGCAGGTCTTGATTAAAAACAAAACCTGAAAAAATAGCGAAGTACCCTACAAGATTATATTTTTGTCCAGTAATTTAACACGTTTACAAAAGGAATAATTGAGTGAAAGATAGAAGTATCTAGTATAATTCAGATCACAGGGTGTCCTAACATTCCCGCATGCCTTACATTGTGAATTTATGTGAAAATATACTTTTATTATCATTTTACTCGAATCCTTTTGTGCTTTGACAGTGCTTCAGTTTAATATTTTCTAGCAGAACATGCAGGCAACAGCATACTTACCTCCTCTTTTTTTTTTACACTAGGTATCCATAATATTTTTTTGACATGCAACCTTTTGCAGCAGATACTCCAAGAACAACTTTCTTGCATCTGTATATTACCTAATCCCAGAAAATAGCATCTGGGGATTTAGAGAACAAAAGCTTTTTCCCCTCTGGGCTAGATTTTGGCATTAAAAAGCAAATGCTGAGCCAGAAGTTTCCCTCACTAACACAAGTGCTAATTCAACCCTGCCACACCTCAAAACAAACTTAATTTACAGCAATAGAGCTCAAGGTCACAATCAAACCCTCTATTACCAGATAACTAGCAACCCATTGTTTAAATGTATTCAGCATCCCTACACACACAAAGCAGAAATGTGACCTTTTCCATCTCAAAAATACAAATTTGTGGCCACTCCAACACACTCACATTTTCATGTGGCTCTGAACTGACAACATGGTGTAAGCACAACCAGCCTTACACTCTGCTTTACTTGACTTACACTGTTACAGAAGCATCTGCCTCTTACTCTCTACATAGGTTAGTAGGAGATTTTTGGTTTACTTTTAAGGAAATAATAGCATAGTTATTTTTGTAGAGTGTGTATAGCTGCTAGCTCAAAGTCATACAACTAAACGTAGTTTCTCGGCATAGTAGTCTTAATTGAGTGTGGGTTCAAACCAATTTCAAATCAGTGTTTCAAGAAAGACTTTAATTATTAATATTATTAATATTATTCTCATACAAGTGTCACTTGTCTGAAAGAATGTATTTTAAGTGTCATGCCTACTGGAACTATTGTGTTACCTGTGCAGGATTCCGCACACACATAAATCAACGAGATGTCACTTATTGAGAACTGGCACGGAACAAACAGGAGAGCCCACACATGCAAACACACAAGATTATATGAAATACAGGGTGGTGGTGGGATCACCTCATGCACACCCCTAAACAGAGAAGAATGCTTTCTCAATAAAAGGTCTTTGCTAGTAATTTTATTACAAAATATTTACCTGAGATCATTCATGTTCTCATTCTGTGGAAGGGACTTCAATGGAGTTCAAGTCTGCTATAAGGATGGGACAGAGGCCCTATCCTACATCAACTTCAATGGGAGAGCCATATTGAAAATGAACAAGATTATTTCCCCTAGGTCAGTATAAACTCTATTCTTCCACCACACTTTTAATATATGTAAATTGGGGGATAAATAAAATACTGTGTCTCACTCCCTTGGCTCATGCAAGAAGTAACCCCTTCAGAGAGCCAGCATCCTTCCAGTGGCTGCCTACCATGAAGAGGCTGAGAAACATCAGGAAGGACACTGCACACCTGCCAGCACTCCCTTCCCAGATCCCAGCCAGACTTGGACTCAAACCCAGCCCCCTCCCTTTTTTTTTTTTTTTTAAATTTCAAAATATGATCTCTTACCTTTCAGCAAAATGCTGTAACTTCCAGCTTCGAAGGCTTTCCAGGGGTCAGCAGAGGACAGACTCCTTTTCAAACTATTGCCAAAACATACTAAACATGCAGTCAGAGGAGAGAGAAAAAGGGCAGGAAGACAACTGGAAGGCCAGACTGGGAGAAGTAGGATGCTCACTTACAGGATGGCAATCTTGACTCCAGCCTGATGCTTAGCAAAATTATTTATATGCTCACTAAACATTTTATGCAGTTTTATTTCCAAGTAGTACTGCAGGACTAAAATCTTCAGCCCAGAGCTACATATGCCATTATTAAAATCATGGTACATTACAACTGCACAAACATTAATAAGGCTAATGCAATCACATAGCTAGATTTCTGAAACTGAATACATCTTTCACAGTAAAAACTTCCACTTAAAAAGTTCAAAGGTGTCAGAGCCAAAGACACAATAAAAAGCACACATACATATCTCACTGCCAGCCCTCCCCACAGACCCAGAGAGTCACATCTGCACACAAAAGAAACAACATAAATGTCAACAGACCACTTCAGGAAAGAAATAAGCAGCAACACCGGATCCTAAATTCTTGTTACCTGAGTTACAAAGTACCATTATTTTTGCTCAATTTCACAGTGGATCAGATGTCCGGGGATGCTGAAGCCTATCTGAAAGGCTCCAGCTTTCTCTGGTGTCTCCCAGGGCCAGTTATTCTCAAATCCTTCACACTCCTTTGCCTAAAGCCTGGAGGAATTATTCCCTGTGAACAGTCATGCTGTTACCCGGCTTAGTAACTATTCCAAAGACAACAAAATAATTCTGTCCTTAAAAGCGCACTCCGGTTTCCTATCAGGTGTAAATCCCTACAAGATAATGCTCAGAGCCCTATTCCTGCCTGTTAGTATTAGAGTCCAGGGGGGGGAAAAAAAAAAAATCAAAGCCTTGTTTTATATTTTTGGTTCTTCTGCATGTTTGCTTTTTAAGCACACATCAAATTCTTTGATACTGTTCTGTGAACACTGAAAAGAAAAAAGCACGCTGCTTCTACTTCCTGTATTTATGAGGAAAACAATCCTCTTCTCAACAAAATGTTTTAGACCACTTTATCACTTCAGAGGACTTTACAAGAAACAGTACATTTGCAGAAAGTGACTTCCATCCCAACACCATTGATTTCACACACATCAGAAAGATGATAGGCAAACATGAAGTAATTTCAGTCACAAAATCAGGGGGATGATTTCCAAAAACCACTGACCTGCTAAAACCTGCCTTCAAAAAGGAAAAACCAAACATGTCTGTTTTGAAAAATTGGAAGACTATTAAAATATTTTCTAATAAACACCATATTAGAAGTTCAGAGCCATAAATGATGACTGAACAGTGATTAAAAATTTGTTTTCAAAGACACATCATTAAGTACATGAATTAACTTTTTTTTGTTGTTATGATAATAGCAAGCTGAAAATAGTGAACTGTGTCAGATCACAAAAAAGCAGAGAAAGGTTTGTTTTTCTTGTCTGAATAGGCTGCCAGGCCACCACCAAAGGCTTCTAGATCAGTAGAGCACCAGTGGACCAGGCACAATGTGATTGTAGAAAAAAATGTGTATTTCATTTACGTAGTCTTGTGTCACCTGATTGAACTTCATAACCTTTACATCAGCAATGCTTACTGATTCAAGCAAGGCCACCACTTCAAAGACACCAAAATGTATCCAGAAATAGCCTTTGATCCTCACCATAGCAAAGCCAGGCAAGGTGTGCAGGTTCACATCACCCATAGCAAATCCTATAATCCCTCCCTCCACCTTCCAGGCAAAGGCTGCAGATGACATTTCGCAAAATCCTTCTGAACTTTTTGATAAATGTTGCCCTCCCTTGTCAAAAACTCAACTGTTCAAATAAATACCACAGGACACTGCTGTAGCCATGTCTGCATCTTGCACTGACCCCAGAAGAAGGAACCAAGCTAGTTACCATGACTTAGAAGCTGACAGCCCAACCGCTGATCACTGGGAACAAGGAGCAATCAGGGTGGCAGCACAGCATTTTAGGAGATTGCCCAGCTGACAGTTGCATATTACAACAAATGCATGAACAAATGTGTCTCCTGCAAGGTCTACGGCCTCTATTTCCTTCCTGCTGTAGTCACAGGTTCAAAGAGGAAAAACATACTCCCTAGGAGGAAAGCACCTTTTACAAGCATCCCTCCTCTCTTCCTCCTCCAACTATAAAAACAATATAGCAACAAAAACGTCACAGTTCCTGCTCAGCTATCATCTCCGGTGTAGATGTGCTCTCCACAACCTCAAACGCCAGAAGACTCTGGGAACAAAGGGCTCCTCCTCTTCCAGAGCTCTTCCTCTCATCCTGCCTTCCTTAACCTACAGAAAGTCAACATCACCGGAGGTGGCCACAAGCTGCCATCTCCTACATATCAGAACAAAACCAGACTCACGTTTCAGACTCACCTTTCAGTGATTACCAACCTCTCACTTCCAGGACTGCTCTAGCTATTATTTGGTTTATAGCTATTGTTGGTTTTAAACAGTGACTATGACACTAATCCCTTTTTTAGGGCTGAGAAGGACTTCCTGAATCTCAAGACATGGAAGATGCTCCCACCTTCCCTGAAGAAGTTTGAGGGCTACTTGAGAAGTCTTAGGTTATACTGTACTAAAGATGTCAGGTGCTGAGTGCAAATACCATTTTAAAGACAGTTTCCTGACAAATACGGTGTGCCAGCCACTAAAAACAAATACCCACAAGAGAATGTCTAGTATAGCCAAGATGTAAACTTCTCTCTCATCTTTATTTGATCAGATTTGAATGGAAGCCAAATGGGACTCCTGACAGAATCTGGAGCCAGCACTTCAAAGAGGTGGACACCAGTGAGGGGGAGGTAACAGAGCGACTGGCAAACATCTCCCCAGCTTGAGTTGCATCTGCATCTCCATCCATCCATCTCCATCTGTTACCACCTGCAGCTGAGAAAGCTGCTGCTTTAGGAGCAGACCTTGGCTACACTAGGATAACCTTTGCTGCTAAGGAATCTGAGCTGCATAACCAGGAGGGAAGAACATGTCATGACTTTTTTTTTTCCTGTTTGATTGTTATGAAATGCTAAAAATCTACTAACTCAAACGCTTTCAGCTGGGCATTTCTCCTGACTCTCTAGTCTCCTGACTCTCAACACTTCCTAATTCAACCTTAGTTGTAGGCAGACCCTTATGATGCGTCATCGCAAGCTCCAAAGGAAAGCACTTTAACTCCAAACAGCACAAAAAAACTGGAAGAACCACTGAATTAAAAAGTATTTGGGAAACCATAAAGTGGGGAAAAGATAAAGTCGTCATAAATTTTTAGATACATTTTTAACTTTTAAAGCCAGACATGTTCTAGTTCCTCCTTTTTTTATTTACTGTGTTTAAGAAGATGCAAAGTAGAATTCCCAGATGTTGCATACACAAAAAACAATTACAATTATCCTATTTTTAATTCAATGTTTTAAGTATAAATTTTGAACTGAAGGCTCTTTAAACCAGAACAAGAATTTCATTTTATTAGCTACATGGTAGCTACATACATAGCTACTTTTTTTAACTTACTCCTTCAGGGAGTAAGACATTCTCATGAAAAAAAGAGAGGAGATGAGGAAAACTTACTATGCATATTTTCTCATAAGTTGTATTGTTTACTATACCTCTCAAAATCAGCAAATATCAACACTCATAGTTATATGTTTATCAAGAAAGAAAATACTATACCCTCCCATTCAAGGTCAGGAAACATTTTATTAGCCCCAGACTTTTATTCCCAGCAGGAGAGAAGAAAAATGCAGCATGTGTTAATCAGATTGTAAGCACCTCCATATTATCAAAATCTCAGCGCAGCCAGAGACATCTCTTAACTAAGTTTGCAATAATTCAGGGGGAGTATTAGAGACTTGATCAGTTCTCATTTTATTTAACTGAAATAGAATAAAATGATGGTACAAAAGGAAACAGTTGTGTCTTTACACAGCCCACAGCCTCTAATGCTTAGATCTTAAAATCTGAGACAGAAGGAGAACACAGTAAGAATACCACTCCTCTTGATTAATTTTTAATATCATTTAAAAGTTTAAAGGTCTACATTCTTTTTGCTCCAACATAATTCTCTTTCTATTGTCATCAAAACCACTCAGCAAGTAGAAAAAAAAAAATCCCCCCTAGTAATTTTCAGACATTGCTCCCGGTAGCATAGAGTACAGAGATATCTATTTATACACAGCCAGAGGCTCAGGGTTTCATGAAAAAGGTTACCAGCTAAATAAATTCTCTTCCATAAGGTGCGCTCCTTGCCAAAAACCCAGAGAATACACTGACTATGGATGAGAACAGAGTTTAAGGAGAGTAAAGTCAACATAACCTTCTCTTCCTAAAGTCTGGGAAAACAGAATGACTTCACAGCCTGCTTCAGAGATAATCCTAGTTTGGACTATTTCACACCAGTCAGAGGGAAAAAGAAACTAAGTAAATTCCAAAGTGAAGAAAACCCCAGACCCAAACAGCCCAGTCCCCTTCCAAGCAGCCTGAGTTTTGGGTGCCTCTCCTAAAGACACATTCATTGCAACAGGCAGCGGAAGAGCCTATGAGCAGATTCTCTTGCAGACTCTGCAGACAAATCCAAGCTAAATTTTTGCACTCATACATAGTGGTAGAGGCCATCTTGCAATGGTAAGGAATACCATTAACAAACAGCATGCTCTCTTCTTGCAGTGATTTCATTCTTTCAAGAGATTTAAGGAGTGGTTTAGAACAGTAGTACAGTAACACAGAAATCAAGATCATGATCTACATCTGCATTAAACTTGATGACCAAAACACAATGCGCAGGTGAAAGGTCACCAGTCAGAACTAAAGATCGTATCTCCCTAGTGTGAAGCAATGGAGATGAAAATACATGACTAATACATAGCTACTTCTCTCCACTGTTCTCAGTGTGTCGTGGAAAACCAGTTAACCATCCATCAACACTGAATGTGCTTTGTTTGGTTCCCAAACTCTACCAGAGAAGTGTCCTTTGTTCCAAGCATACACCAAACAAGTTGGTAAGATCCTTTCTTACACAATGCAAAATCAGAAGGCAAAAAATATTTTTAAAGGGAGGGAGAGCAGGAAAGAAAACAAAAGACACAGCACTGTACTACACTCTTCCTAACTACTTGTATGCACTCATCATTAACAGAGAAAACTTCACATTATTCTCATATAATGACTTCAAATTCAGACAAAAAATAAAATTTTATAAATAAACAAATATGATTTGAAGCTTGAAGATTCATGATGGGACCTGTGCAAACTGAAGGGGTAGTTGTAACCATCCAGGGAAAGTATGCTGTAATCCTTTGCAGATTAGCCACCAAGGAGTGCAGCATACTTCACTTCTGCTTTACATTCTGCTTATCCATATCATTTATACATAGGATAGCTATTCATTCTTTTAATGCCTTTGATAAAAGCCTAACCTAGGAATGTTAAACCCTACATGAACCATGATGTAGTTATTCATTATGTACTTTAATGCAGTGTGTACCAGAGCAGTCAGATAAATGAGTCTACGATCGTTTTTGTACATTTTAAGTACAGCCTTATCTCCTCATTTGCTGGCTTCCTTGATTGGAACTTCTAACTATGACTAACATGTAGAGTACACGGTATCTTAAGTACCATATATCCGTGAGAGGTGAGATCTTACATTCACCAGTTGAGAATCAACAGCAACACCATTACTTTACAAAATGGGACAAAACGCTTAACAATTCTTGAACAGCCAATGTTTCTTTTACTTCTTGGAAGAAAAGAAAAATAAATATTTGGACATTTACAGTCTTAAAAGGAAACATTCCTAAATTTCTTGCCAAGAATTTGCCTCCCCCTACAATTAGTATATGGTATGCTATACAGTTTTCTTTAGTTATTTCCTGATAGCATGTTATTTCTCCTCACCAAGAACATTATTGTACTTAGTAAGCATAATTTCCAGCAGAGGACTGAGACAGTACACCATACCAAGTAATTCCTAGCAAGGCACTTTCCAATCCTTCCACACTGAACAATGGCAATGTGATACACTGGCAAGGATTTGGCTTGACTATCAAAGCAAAATGCTGCAAGGACTTATCCTCAAACAACAGAGTTCAGTAATTTCACAATTAAGCACATAAATCTTTTATGTACCTTCCTTAACTAAAACTTACCACTTCATTTACAAGTTACCTTTGAAGCAAATGTGAAACCATCCATTTTCAAAGCTGATTCTTGTGCTTGCAGCTCAAAACAATCCATGGAAGCCTAGCTTGATGAAGAGTGTGATATAAACCTCTGCTCAAGAACTATGCAAGGCTTCCTGTATCAAGGAGGTTAACACATTTGTTTCTAAATAAATCTCATAATTACTGAGTTCATACAGCTCTGTAAACTATTTAAAAGGTAATTAACATTCTAGGATATCAGGCCTTCTTTTGGAAAAGGTTGTATTTTCCCTGAGTTCATAACACAAATGGATTAGTTCATGAGCAAATTGGATGCACTACACACTGGCATACTACAGATACAATTTCAAATCAATCTTACATTACTGGTGGTGACAATACTGTCAAAATAACAGAAGTCTATAAAAAAACAATATGCAACAGATATATGCCTAACATTTCACAAATCATGAATATATCATTTAACAATCTTGCAAAACAAAACAAAATGGGAAGAAAATGCTACTATCATGTATCAAGGACACCAAGTCCTAAGTGATATAGAAGAAATTATCTTCAGGTAACTAAGCCGGGAACAGAGTCCCTCTGAAAATGTTCCCTTTGTCTTTGGTCCTTAAGCATTCTTCTATACTGACAAGAAGATTAGAAGCATACCTGGAGGTCACCTGGAAGCATGAATTAGTATTTACAGCCAGAATTTTCAATTAAGCAATATTCTTACTGACAAAGGAATGACAGTTTAATAGTAGAAACTGCTTTCTCTGAAAAATTGGTTCTAATGTCAGGTAAAATAAAGGTTTTACTGCTAAAGTGCTAAGAGTACTCAAGAGAACAGAAAATTGGGGATTTATGTGGAACAAGAAACACAGATGGAAATCACTTTTAACTTGTTTATCCATTAATCCAACTCAATTACACGCTCTAAAAAAATTCTTTCACTACCAAATACTAAACAAACTTTCATAGAATATTTAAAACTAGCCTCTCTCACTGTGAGGCAAGAAATGCATTTGATTACAAATGTTAATGTAATTATGCACATGTCAAAACCTTCATCATGTCCTGCAAATAGTTTCATCCTTTTGGGAGTCTTATCTATTCCATTTATTTTTAAATGTGCTTCTTCATCTCTTAATTGATTCTCTTCTGTCCCACCTCACCTCCAGGAGGCAGCAAGTACAAATTGGGCTGATATCTTCCCTGCTAGCCAAGAACACTTCTGACAGCAGACAGCATAGAGTGCAGCTGTAATTAAGGATGCCTTCAGTCAGAGAAAAAAAAAGCAAAGGCAAGGCAGAAGTAGAAGCCAAAATGCCAGGCTGGCCTCCTAATCACTTGTTCAGATTCCTGATGCTCTGATGAAGATGCAGAGAGCAGAGTCACCAACATTTCTGACAACCTGGGCATCCACCCAACACACGTAACACAGATGCTAAAGAAAGCTGAACCCCAGCCGCGAAGTTTGAGACAGACTATATTTCTAAGAGCATTCTTCATGCTGTCACTCACTATCAGTGCTTAACAATAAATCAAGAATACAAGTCATAATTACATTCTCTCCTACATAATGAAGCAGCCACATGCAGCTTCCTTCCCTTCCCACCAACTGTGAAACTTAAAGGTTCAAGAGAAAGATGCTTACATCAAAAAGGTCATTTTTTGTCTTACTCTGCAGCAACATGAGCACCATTAAGTTCAAGTGCACTCTTCATGCTACATGCTTCCTTCACTACAGAACACAAGCACTTAAAGGACTTTGCCCATCTCCATTTCTTCAGCACTGCATATCCTCACCCTGTCTTCCCACTGAGAAAAAGCAGAAGCCCCACCACAAAACCCATTCCTTCATTCTACCTTTGCTCTGCAGGAGAGAATGATGCTTTTGCCCAGGAAGAGATACAAGGCCACCATCCTTACAATAAACTGTTTCCATAAAAAAAGAACAAAGAACATAGGGCCATATGGTACCCTGTAAGAATTCTCTTATAGGGAACCATTTCATAGCACACTCAGAGAACGCAGGAGCAATTGCATATTCACCTAAGCCACGAAAACCACTCTGTTTCCATTTCACTGTCAACAATGACTTATGGTAAGACTTCTTATCGGAATGAATAATCAAATTGCTTTAGGAGTCTCAGTTTTACATTATCATACACAATTATATAAGCACAATGGCAAAATAGATGTTATCTAACTGGTAGAAGGATTCCCAAATGCTTCGAAGAGAGATTGTCCGTTAACCATAAAATTAAGTAGGCCATGCAATTGCACAGCAATGAAGTGGAAACAAAAAGATCACATGTATAGAGGAGATTGGTTAAATTACTAACCAAGAATATTAGACATGGAGGCATGGTTTTAAAAACATTACTGGAGGCAACAGTATCACAATGCAGAAGTGCATGCACACAGCATGGCAATGCACTTGAGAAGATCCCTGTGCTGCCAGCAGGATTCAGTTGCTCATGGGGGGATCACACCAAAGGTTATTGAAATTCAGGAAACCAATACACTGCAGGTAAAGTGTTATCACCATTTAAAATGAGATGGTTTAGATAGTGCTCAGATGTATGTATTCAAAGCATTTATGTTTCCTTTTTCTTTTAGCTTAGCCAACACATCTTTTAAATAGCAATGATGATATCTTTAAAAATTATTAAAGTACCTCTGAATTGTTAAAAAAAATGCCACTAGGAGTGTGTTAGTTAACATTGCAAACATTGACAAAGGTACTCTCAGCTTTGATACCAAGTATCACACCATGCAATTACAAAAGCAACTGTCAACTAAGAACTGTGTTGAACTTCAGAAGTCAATTTTCTATATGCATAAACACATGTGCAACAGCATACTGGAACTGCATCTGCACAGAACAGACTAGCCAGTTCAGTAATATCATCCTTGAAAATGGTCTGTGCATTTTTAATTGGTTTTTTCCTTAGGTCATCTATCTATGCTGAGGAATAAATAAAAGCCAAGCACACTCAAAAGGCAGTAAGCACAAGCCACGGTGTATTTCATCTCCTCTGAACATGGGTGTTCACTTGGATTTTATTCCTCTTTGAACAGCAATTCAACGATAATTCTTTCTTTCCAATGCAGCATTACTGAGACTCGGAGCTGTTGTGATAGCATATGCTCGAGAAACAGCTGTATCTCAGGCAAAGAGACTTCCTAACAACTCACTTCACAATGTCCAATTGTTCTGATGCAATCTGATTTCTGCCGCCCGTGGTGGAAGAGATATGCCAGGCTTCTTAAACTGTTTAGAGAATACCAAGACTGAGGAGATATAAGCATACAACTGAAAACTCTCAAGATGGGAACCTTGTCAATTAAGAACAAACTGTTAAGGGCAATAAGCAGCTGCTAACCACTTCCATAGGCTGGGAACAAAAATTACATTATCCCACAGAGCTTCACAATACACTTTCCACCCTACCCCATCACCACCAAAAATATCTGTGCTGCTATTTCAGATTTAATGTATTTTTTTTCCTGTCAGTCTTGTATTCTGTCATTTACAAATACTTAACTTTCACAACAATACTGTGAGGCACGAATTCCTTTTTCATTGTAACTCAAGACTCAGCTTCCTATTCCACTACTTGAAATAAAGAGCAAAGCAAGACAATTTTAGAGCTTACTTGCCACTACTTACTCTCCAGTTTCCCTCCCCCCCCGCCTTTTTTTTCACCTGGCAAGCATTTCAAAATTTAGCATGCAAGTTACACGGGCTCAATTCAATTCCTAAGATTAGATTGTTAACCCTAGATGTATGAAGCACTTTCAATCCAGGCTCCAGTATGAGGGATTTGAGCAACTCACAAGATTTTTGTCCTTAAACCTTGCAGATTTCTAGAAATGCAGGGTCAAATATGAAAAAACAGAATCTTATCCTTCTGACAAAAGGCCAACATCCCTCCTGCATGCAACTCACTATCCTTCATGTATCTATCTTCTCTGGGTCAGTGCCAGGTTGTCTCAGAATGCCCCCAAGGAAGCTGAGAAAGGGACTGAAAAGGCTAGAAATGGTGAAAAAAAGCTTCGTAAGAAGCATACCTATTAACTCCAGCTGATTATATAGTGGTATCACTGAATAATTGCAGCAAAAGGTTTTCTGGGTCTGCTACAATCATGCAAATTCGGTTCAAAACGATTCACAAAGGAGCTACTAAATGAGCACTGACAGCCTTGTTTGCTAAATTTCATCCAAGCATCTTTCTTCCAATCTTAAAAGTATGATAATTGCTGAAGCCTCTGGTATTTCCCCATGAAAAACAAATTAGGCTTTAATGAAATATGCAATCTCATTCCAACATACTGAGGCAGATTCAACCCTGCTTAATATTCCACAGCTAGTACCAAGCAGCTCCTGGAATCCAGGGTAGCCCTGGCAGATGAAGCTTCCCCAGCAGTCGGTAGGCATTTGCCTGCCTCCTGCTCCATGTCAGGGATGCCAGGGGCGTGAGGAATGCGTGTGTTCCATCACTGACAAAGCCACCCGTGCAACACCAGCAATGGGCTGTCAGCAACCAATGGGAATGCACTTACTAATGTATCCAGAGAGTCCTAAGTCTCATTACTGGTCCGCTTTTAATCGCTGCGATTTCATTTTGAATTTTTGATTCCCATGTCCATCAACAAACACAGCAAACTAATAATTAGGATACAGGACCATCATTTGAGAGAAATTAAATGAGACTGAAACTACAACAGGTGTACACAGGCAGACTGCAGTAATCCTATACACTTACCTTGAAAAACTACATTTCAGTTGATTCCTGATGAAAGCTTATCCCATTTTACTTCTATGTCCTCCAGACTTTGAAGGCAGAAATCAAGGACACTTTTAAAGAGGCATAGATTACAGAAGAAGGGACTTTCACATTCTAGCCTTCAGCTACTAAAACTGGACTGAATTTCTGAGCTGCATTAGATGTGAGAAGTCAATTTCCAAAGAGTGAGGGCTTGCATTAGAAGTCATGATTTTTCTCAAGATCAGATGGTGTGGTATCACTTCACATGCATGCCTCCTCCTTTCACTTTGTTTTAATGTTAGGCAAGGCTTTTTTCTCTTTCCTAGTAGCTAAATCTAGAGCACAATAAAGGACTCTCTACTTCATTTGTCTTCTAGCAAGGCAGCACATTCCTAAACAACTTCTGTGTGCATTTTTCCAAAATTAAGAAGTTACAGTGCTTTAACAGGTAATGCAACACTTCATATTTTTATACTGAACTTTGAAAACATACCATGGTTCTTGCAGTAGCAGAAGCAACAACACAAAAGAAAAATAGTCTCCCAAGTCAGACCACAGTGGGAAAGCATGTATTCCTAAAGGAGAATGCTGTTCCATCACATTTCCAAACAGCTTTGTAAAATGAAGCCAAGCAGAATTAGCTATTATCCAAACACTACTTAATCGCAGAGCACTGTATATTTCTCATTCAGAGTGCTGCTCCAAGGGGCAGAGAGGTCCCTGGTCGCACAATAGCCTGCTACCAGGTGGAAACAATTAAGGAAGGAAGCTCTCCTCCACTGTTCAAATTATTTCCTAGCAATCCCCACTAAAGCTCATGCCACAACCTAATTTAACCACTTCACTTGCATCATGTCTCTGTCTTCCTGCGTGCCTAGGGAAAGACAACTCCATGAACTCTCCTTCTTTCTACAGAATATTTTGATTTCTTTCCTTTGTCGTAACTGTAGCTGTTTTTAGAAATCAGTGTGCCTTCTTCCTGCATCTGAAAGCTGAAGTAAGGAAGATCTTTTTTTTGCTGTCAGGCTAATTCTGTTTACTATCTATGTATTAACTTACAGCAGCTAAAACTTTAGCTCAGATATAATAGCACCAGGGTATTTTCTTGGTTTTGTTTTTTTTTTTTTCCAAACATGAAGAACAGGGGAAAGGAAGAAGGATAAAAGTTGATGCCACTGATTTTGTAATGGTATTTTTCTAGTAATCCTGCTTAAAAAAGACTAGTATTCATGTGCACAGTAGATCAACAATGCTAGCCTCTCTACCTTACCATCTTTTTACATGATCCTTTTCTCATGTAGTATTACAGGCAAAGGAAGATTTTTAAAACAAAGGTTAACATGATATATTCTGCACATTTTAGCCACACTATTTGGTCATCTTCAATATCTTTGTCATCTAAAGCAAGAAACCGGTATCCACTCCTTATCAACCAAGATGATTATTTCTAAAGGTTATTAATAAAGTTAAAAGAGACAATCCTATCATGCACGTAGGAGAAGTAAATATTTTAAGACACTTGACTTGAAATACTAAACCATTATGAACGGACACAGAGAAGGAGAGAAGTCTCTCTGGTAATGAAACTCATTGAGCCTGCATGAACTGCACATCTTTGTTCCCTCTGAGCAATATTCTTATCCCCATGACAACTTTCAACTGGACTGAAATATTTTAAGATGATGAAGTTAGGCAAAATAAATCTTGCTCATACAGCTAGTATAACATCAGACCCAAGTTTTTAAATTAGCAATGGGTTACATAGCAAGAGCTATCAGTATCAGATACCACTGTGCACCACCTACCCAAACATGCACCAAGAACATGCATAGCAGGAAAAAGTAGAATTCAAACTGCCTCCAGTTATGTTTCCTCTTTATTCAATAAAAAAGGCATCACCATGTTTGCCAACATCAAAAGTAAGGAAGGACATGGCTTCCTGTCTCTCTCTCGGAAACAGCTAGAGGAAGAGGGTGAGGATGCAGCATCATGGTCTCACTGCAGATTTGTCACTCCTGAGTCTTTCACTGATGTTCTGAATTCGAAGAGGAAGGAAAAGTGATCAGTATCCGAGTTAACATCACTTCATCATGAGCACAGATACCCAGTGCATGCAGTAAAACTCTTAAGGGCAATGCCCTTAAACACCCACAGGTAACTGCAAAAGAGAGCAACCACAGTTTCTGTATCTTATTTCCTAAGTACATGTACCAAAGGAAAAAAGGGATGAAAATAACACTTCTCACTAAGAAGAGATAAAGTAGGAACAAGGCAGTTATGAATGGGACGTGGGTAACAGTTCCTCCTCCCAGCAATGACCTACAACACCAAGGAGTAGTAAAAAGCAGCAGCAGGAAACACAGCAGGGAGAACTCCAACACACTTAATCCTCGGTAAAGGGAGCCCGGCTTAGAACGTCTGTGGAGCTTTTTACACCACCAGTGGGGCAGAGAGTGCCTAATTACTTGCTATAATTACCAAAATTCATTAAATAGGGAGTCCATTCCTCTGTCACCTTGAGAAAAGAGGTTTGGGGATTTTTTTTAGGGAGGAAGGAAGTGTAAAAATATATTTCAGTCCCATCAGAAACATTAGTAAGAGTCCTTGAATTTTACATCATCCTCAACAATTGGACAGGCTTGTTCTGAAAATATGAAACATTAGCAAAACTGTCAGACCCATAACATGATCATTGCTTTATTTCCTTGGCAACAAAGGAAACTTTTAATGGAAAGAGATTTAAAGTACAGTGTGCACATTCCTCTCCAGACTGTAACCTTTTCCAATAGACTCTAGTTACAATACATCTGCTGACTATCTCTTCTAGAAGGGATTTGTAAGGCCAAACAGGTCATACACAATTTAAGAGCTTACAACACCACTTGATTAAAAGTACATTACTCTGAAAATAGTAGTTCACCTCCTGGTTCTTCTATGTACCTGTTCAGGAAAGAAACATCACAGAGTTAGAGAGAAAGTCCTTAAACAGAAGCAGAATTCAGTGAAAAGCACAAACTAAGCAAATGCATCCATGACTTCTGCTTATATACATCTGTGCTGGGGAAAATCCCACTCTGAAGCACAGGCACAAAATAGGTGCTCTCCATCTGTGCACTGGACTGGTGCTGGTTCAAAGCTGACAGTGTGCTTAGCCTGTTGTCTTGATAGGTAAAACAAACAAATTAATAAACAGAGGTGTTCTGCAAAAGCCTGATCTTGCAAATATATCATCATCTATTAACAAACGTACTGCAATAACTAAGCAGATCTCATCAGTCTTAGCACTGTCAGTAATACTGCTCAGCAATCCAAAATTAAAACCACTACAAAGAAAAGCTATCTGAGTAAATATCAAAACCAGGAAACACCTGGAAAAGAGGAAAAAAAATACAGATTGACCCTAAAGCACCTGCCAGTAGGTCTGCCTGCATTACAGCTAGCAGTGCCCAGCTACACCAACACAAAGACTCAGGTAAAGCTACCTCACCAAAAGCACTTTTGTGTCATTTGTTACAGGGTCATTTTCAAAACTGTCATAAAAAAACAGGGAATTAACAGCTAGTTTTTCCACAGTAGAAATGCAAAACAACTGAAAAACCTAGACAAACTCAATGACCGACATCAGAACAAAAAAAAAAAAAAACAAACCACCAAAATCTGTGAAATATCAGATAGGAAAGAGAAAGTAAAGCTGCTGAGAAACTGCATTTTACAGAGGCTAAAAATTCCTTTTTCCGCATTGTACATTATCTCCTCAAACAGGAGGAATATATGTGAATTTAGAAGTTTAAATATTTGGGCAATTGTTCTGGTGGCAAGAATGCCACAAACCGGAACTCCTGAAAATTGCCCTGGGTAAGAGACTGTAAATCTGCAAGACTTGGAGAGATCCACTGGACAGCCAAGTAAAGCTTGACTAGCTCAGTAAAGAATGGCTAAAGGAGGAGCTGACTTCAGTCCCCATCCAGCATTCACAGAGTGACTGTGTGGCACACTAGGAGTTACACACAACTATTTTCAAAGCACAAACTACAATCAATATGTGAAAAAAGCCCTTTTCAAAATCAGGAGAAAATTAATTCAAACACTGATTTTGTATTTCTTTCTTTCCTACCACCTTTTTTAGATGAAAAAAGAAAGCGATAAAAGACAGACTCCCCTTTCCAATACATAAATGCATATTTCTTGCTTTGAAAGAAAGAACCGAACGGACACATGAGGTGTTTTTTTTTAATTAGGAAGCCATGAAGCACACAAAGGAACAAACAATCACAAAGGGCTCTGTTTCACTCTGTTTTGAAATGGTGATAGGATGGTATTCATAATACTTTGTGCAAAAAGCACTCAGGTACTAATTCTACCCGGATGCACCAGCAGTTCAGACACCCATAAGCAGGTTCTCATGCTCCTGTCTGGATTTTAGCTCTCAGGCAGCCAGAAGCATGTGTGGCCCCAGACACACTGTGAGTGGGGACCTCGGGCTGCTGCTTTTACCCGCAGCTTGTCAGATCAGTACTGCCAGCAGCAAGACAAAGAAAAATGCTTCAAGACTAGGCGACTCTGGAGCTGAAAACATCTTCAGACAGGAGTTTCTGATACCTTACAGAAGGGTCAAAGCCAAGCTTACACTGGCCACCTAGTAACAAAGCCACAATCTAGACATTTTGGTAACAACAAAAGGGAGGAAAACACATGTTTAACCTCATGACATTGTCAATCTTGTACATGTACCCTTCAGCAGTTATGCTGGGATTAATACTGTGTAGAGGGGCTGAGGGTACGAGGGTTATTGCAAAGTCCAGTTCCTCAAAGAAGAGTATTTGTAGGTTGAAATAATAAGGCATAATCTTTGTATCACCCCTGTACATTTCTAGACATTGAAAATGTTACTATTAAACAAAGTGACGTGGAAGCTGTAGAAAAGGCAATCTGCAATTCCTACACACTTTAAAAGGTCTCATGTACCAGGTTCCAATGCTAAAACTATTGGATCTGCCTAGCTGAGTAGAACATTACATCAAAACAGAAAGTAGATTGTGCTAATAGAAGTTAAACCCAGATTAATTTAAAATTAGAAGATTAAATTTTTACCTGTAGGAAAACAAATTATTTTAACAGATAATGATGTCCATAAAGTGGAGGCAGTTAATCCAAGCCATATATGTTCAAACTGTCTATCAGTATTTATGGAATTATTTAATCACCTACCCTTCTCACTGCCAGCCTCCTCACACTGCAGATTATATATTAAGCCATTTCCAAAACAGTGGGGATGCTTTGCAGGAAAAGAACGGAATCAATGGCAGAGCACCCTTCCTGAGTACAGTTAGTTCACAAATGCATGCTGAAGCATGCATTAACAATAGTAAGAGGAAAACTTTTAAGAGACATGTTTTCAGGGACAGTGGGACATCATCTAAAATAAGGGATGTGTGGTTCCACTGAGCCTCACAAATACCAAATACAACAGGACCAACTTGGCAGCTCTGTGTTTTTGATCTCTTGCTGCTTGGCACCCATCTCCCCCCCACCCTGACATGCACTGACAACACTTTTTGCACTGGATCAGAACAACAGACAGCAGGCAGGTCTCAATCAAAGTTGAGTATAACCTAACCTACAAACACCCACTTTTTCCCTCTAGGTGTCACAAGCAGGGATTCAATCACAGGGAACTGCTGACACCACATGACTACTCCACACCCTACCCACAGGGGCACTGGGGACATGGCACATGCAGCTGGCATCACTGGGGGACCAGCGATGGGGGGAGGACTGCCTGTCACTCATCCTTGGAAATCAAATCAGGGATTTTATTTTGACCATTCACTTAGCTGAAATAGGGCAATGGTACACAGGTTCAATGAGGATGATTTTGCTCTTATCTCCACCAGCTCAGCAGGGGTCAGGGCTAGGTTTCTAGCGTCCCTGCAGCTTTGCTGAAGCCAGAGGAATCAAAGGGAAACTCCGACAGCTGCTGCAGGATTATCCGAGCAAAGCAGGCAGGGGAGGAAAAGCCAAAGGCTTTAAGTGAGGCTGACACACCAGTTCTGCAGCAAACACTCTTGGAAACCAGCCCATCCTCCGGACTCCCAATGCCCCAGATCTAAAGGGGGCCCTGACCCCTGACACGGGGAAGACTCTCACCTATCTGCCCTACTGGCAAAGGTGTCCTAGAGTATGTACTACAGCTCATGAACAAAACTGATGAGTAGAACACATTTTACATAAGCACAATGGTTTCCTATTATTTTTCTATTTTATGATCTCATAGTGTTCAAGAACTTCATGTAATATAGAAGAGACAACATTACCTGTATTCACCAACATCAACCCTGACACTCATCCTTACCAAATGCTTACAAAAGTGAGAGGCAGCAGGTTACGTGAATTTTAAGAATCAACAAAAATAACAGGTTTAGAGAAGAGAGTAACGACATTTAAAGAATCCAACCCATCACTGAAGATGCTTTTTTCCTGCAAGACAAGACATGTACAAGCTCCAAGCAGGTTTATCCTTGGCCCACGGGAAGTATGATATAAGAGTGAGGTAGGAAAGAATAAGTGTACATAGATAAAGCAAATGACAACAATAAAAAAATAACAATTTAAAAAGAAACAAACACAACATCACAAAAACCAGGAGACAGAACAAATTAAATATTGCCTTGTGACAAGATTAGTCGAGCTTGTATCACTTTCACAGTTCATGGTCTATGATGATATGAAATTGCTTTTATTCCCAACGTTTTTTTTTTCTGATAGGATTTGGGCTTTGCTTGATATTGAAAACGAGCTTTCCTAAAGATAAAAAAAAGAGAAAAAACAAACAAACACAACACACAGAAGAAAGTCATGTTAAAACAATTAAAAGAGAAAAAAATTTGTCAAATACTACTGAAAAATATGCATAGAATTATTTACCTAGACAAAGCTATACGCTGGTCTTTGTTAAAGATGCAAATTTTATTCAGTTAATCAACGGATGAGTGCAACTTCAAATATAACACTCTGAAGGCTCACATCACCACCTCAGGCAAATTCACAGATTAGTTTGTGGCACTGCTGATGATTCCAAGCTTAAAACCAAAGTAAATATTTATTAACATTAACCATTGCATTTTGATTCAATGATTTAAGAAATATAACTACCTTCAGGAAATACAGAATCCCTTCTCTCCTAGAGATAGTTACACTGAAAGAGGAAAACAGACTTTTCCAAAAGCTTTCTGAAACATGAAAGGAAAGTTACGAGTGTGTGATTTGGCTACATTACCAAAAAGAATAAAAGGTACAGCAATCCTCTATTAAACACAATTAATTTTGATTGTAATAGTCAATCCTTTAATTATGGTTGATGAGAAACATTGCACGCAACTTGCTTCCCCCACAACAATGCTCCAGATACAGATTTTTATCTCACCAATACCCACAGCATGAAGTAATCAGAAATAAAACATGAGCGAAATCTCTGAGATTTTTATGTTCTTAAAAAAATAAGACAGCCATAGCAATGTTTAGGTTTATAAAAGCAATCCTACTAAGTAAAATAAAAATGGCAGGGGTAGATAGGAAGTATGTTGGTTTTGGCTGGGGGCTTTTGTTCCAGAGTAGGGGTCTGAACAACAACCTTTTTAGGGATGGAACAGCTTCTATTTCTATAGTCTCTCAAATAGCAAGGACGCAACTCTAGAAGGATCAGACTGCTTCAGAACTCATGTTGTGATAATAAATTGGAAATTATATAGTTTACACTTCTGAACCACTCATATTGCAGATAAGCCATTTATTGACTAAGTCTGGTCTTGGTCTCTGTCTCAGTTTTCTGGCTACATCTGCCCTGAAGACAGAGGTATAACTCTAGCATATAACTCAGATTAACACTGAAGCACACAAACGATGCTGTTTCAGCTCAGACTCTGAGTATATTTAGATCTCAGAGGAACTCAAGAACTGCCCATATGTCACCCTGGATGATTTCCTGCTTTTAGTCCTTTCTTAGGTCAGACAGAGATTGCAGTTGTTCCTCATATTTAAAGAGTCTTCAAAACTCCAACTTAATCACCTTGAAAATAGAATATTATTGCCACACAAACTTAAGATAGTTAACCAAAACAAGTGATAAAATCATTATGCAAAGTACTAGCATTCCTGAATGCTCACTATTTTTTTTTTTTTTTTTTTTTACTTTTACATATAATAGGTCTTATTATTGCCTTCTGAATTTTGCCATTATCTACCTACCACTTTAATTGTTTTCATAGCATTACCATGACCAACAGCTTGGGTGGAAGCAGCACTTCCAGGGTACAAGAAGACTTTCTCTGCAGTTGCTACTGGCTCACCTGTGCGAGCACGCTGCTCCCACACCACATGCAAACCAGTTCTGCCACTAGGTACAAAGCCAACACCACAGAATACAGACACATTATAAGAAATGCTGTATCAGCTAAAGATGAACACAGGCCATAGCCATTAGCACTTCTAAAGCACTCCCCTTACCTAAGAAAATGGTATATTAAAAAAAAAAAAATGGCAACAATGTGAAAATGTCAGTATTTTCTTCCTGGTTTAGGATGAGAGAGGGAGATACATGAACAAGCTAATGGGGATGGGGAACACTATTGCTGTTCTGTTTTTCATGGTAAATTGATAGGTCTAATTATATAATGCCTTTCTACCTAGATCATGCCAGCATTAAAAGTCAGGCAGTATATAGGAAACTACAAGAAAACTTTTAAAGCTTCACTCATTGCTTCTGAGAGCATTCACCAAACATTTCAGTAAAACTCCACACTGAGCTGGTCTCTGAATACATTAGTTGTGGCTACATTTCCAGTTTCAGACCACAAGTCTTGGAAGCCTGGGAGTATAATGTGTCTTTACAAATAATTTCTTCTTTAATGTAAAAATTAAGTTTTCCTTTGTCCTTGAAGCTAAGACATGGTAGGAAAGAGGAGTAAGTCCAGAAAGAAAGAGAAAAGCCTATCTACCTGGAATTAAATATGTGTGTCTTCTATAACAATAATCTAAGCAAATATGGAAAAGAATACTTAATTTGTAACATTTAATCTAAAAGTGGGGTAATAAACAACTGCCACATGCAGTGCTATGATTGACATTCACAGTCAGTTCTCATGTTGAGAAGGATTTGAAAACTTCTTTAGTATAAAATATTCAAAGCACAAGGCACAGGGCCACTTTTCAAGAGTTTCTGTAACTTTATATCAACTATTTCTTCATACACATAGCCCTAAAAATAGCCTTGTCTCTGATGATAGTTCAGCTTGGACTTCCATCCAAACCGCTATTGCCAAGACGAGCTTAAAGCCCTGTGCTTCATTAGCCACACAGCAGCCTTGGCAAGGGCCAGCTCAAAGCAGCAGCGCTCCGCATCATCACCGTCTGTCCCAAACTAGGAATTAGTGTGAGGAACAGCCAAACAAGGCAATCACAAAACTGTAGCTTCTGCAGCCGTCTAGTTTTTGCACAGCATCACCTAAGTCTCTGTTTTCAGTCACATTGTTTTATCCATTTTCCTTTTCCAAACAATTTCTCTCTTTTTTAGGCCATATTGTGTCTTTCTTCTTGAATGGGCCTAAATCTATTAAGTAAGTCATTGCTCATTTCTCCTCCTTTGGTTCCAGCATCTGTTTTCTGTATATGACTTAACAGCTTTCCATTATAGGAAACATGAGAGGAGAAAAACACCTAGGGAGACAGAGAGAACAGGTTAGAAGAGCAAGCTGAAAAACCATGAAAGGCAGGAGTGAAATCCCCAGAGACCTCTCTGGACAGGCTTCCCTGGTACTCTCCAACCAGATTACCTGCACTGATTGCTTACCCTCATTTACTCTAGTAACACTCATCCCTTCAGACCTGATGACCATGCTGATGGTGTCATCGATCTTAGGTTTGTTCCCATCAAGCAAACAGGCTTAAGCAGTTTGAGCCAGCCTGGCTTGCTACAACAGAAACAGCTGAGATTGCCAAAGCCCAGGGACAATGTCTTTCAGCAAAGGCAGCAGCAGCATTCATACTCTGAGAGATTTTTCTTTCAGCTTGTGTACTGGGTTTGGATCTTTTGCATCTCACTCACCTAAGTGCCAACAAGGTCTATATCTCATTTCACCCTTCTCCTATGTCTTCTGCCTTGCCTTTTCCTTTCTTCAGACCTCCCCTATTTGACACCATAATGTTTAGATGGCTCTTGTACCTGCAAACACCACTCTAAGACACAGGACCACTATGCATACACTGCCTCTTTTCCATGCATTGCTCTTCTCCTACCTTTCAGTCCAAAACTCCTCAGGGCAGAAAATCTCTTCTCAAGAGTTCATGAAAGCACCCTAAGGCATTGCCCCCTACACAGCTGGATAAAGCAACTGAATTGAATGAAATTGCATCAGTATCTTACCAAACTGAAACAAAAACGCTTTAAACCTTTAAAAAAAAATATATATATATCAACAAAGACTGAGTAAGAAGTACGGAAGTATTTGCCCCAGTCATCTGTGCGCAACAGCCAAAGAGCTTGGTATCAGTGTCAAACCTCCTACCGTCTTGCTGCATTACTTTGCCTTCTTGCCCACTACACCAAGTCTCCCCTCTCTATTCCCCAGCAACAGCTGGACTGGACTGCACAATCAGCAGGACAATAAAGCTGGGATCTTCTTCTCCATTCTCCAAACACATAGGCACTATTAGTCTCCAACTTGGAGAAGAGACAAGGTTCTACACCCACCTATGAGGAGAGAGAGAGCAAAGACAGAAAGAAGCTTTGCAGCCTGAATCTCACCTCACCTAGGAGGTCATGTTCCTCCCATCACTGGCATTTAAAGCCATGCACACAGAGAAAAAACAGCCTTAGTGTGACAAAATGAGGTCACTCAGAACAATGAACAGTACTTATTATTTTCTTAAGACCTCAACATTTCTCTCTTTATGCAAGTTCATCATACAATAGAGCAGGTTGAGTTTAAATGAGAATTAGACTGCAGCTTTTTAGTATGCCCCAGGTAAAACAAGTGAGCACGCACAAAGGGCACCTGATAACATTATCTGCACACGCACTACTTTGTAACTGTTTCCATAGGCACAAAGGACTGTCAAGCTGCCTTAAGACTTCATGCTAATTGCTTTGTGTGTGTTATGAAATGTAAATTAGGACTCCCTCAAAAACCCGGAAAATTGCACTTATCTAAATCTCACAGGATTCTACGAGGGAAGTCATTCAATAATATTTCTCACCAAGAAATGTGAAACTAGGCTCTGCAAAGATGCTCTGCACAAAGAGAGACAGATCTGTTAGTGTATATAACAGTTGTTTTGCTGCACATGCAGCTCCAAATCAAATTTGCAAACTGGTGAAACATCTGGAGGGGAGAGCCTCAGATGGTGAGAACCATCACAATTATGGTAATACCCACAGCGTTTCTTTACCAAGTGTGATGTAAAATTAAGCAGTTAATATACATGATAATTAAAAGAGTTGACACAATTATCGAATGTTGCATGATTCCTACAACTGAAAGGACAAGTTGGGGGCAGGGGGGGGGCTGCCCTGTAATTTCTATTTTACCTCCCCTCTTCCAAAAGGAAGTGTCCTGCTATTAAGTTCTTCTGAATAATGAAACATAATAATGATACTTACATGTATTCATGCCAAAAATATAAAATAAAAATATATTACAAGGACATCCCATAAACACTTTCACTGCTTCATTATTTAGGACCAACCAAGCATTTTATGAATTGCAGTTATTTATGATATTTTATATACTGCATTTGTTTATGCACAAACTGGTCACCTACTTCCTCACTGTGTCTCTTCATCATTCAGCAGCCAAGACAGGTCAGACTTCAAACTGTGTCCCAAGGGTCTTAGTCTCGTATCCTTGCAAACACTCAGCCACGTGTTTGGCTTTATGTATACAGCTAGTCTCACTGAACCCATTCATGAAATTCTAGTCTTATTTAAATTGCCATAGGTTTTACCATCGATTCCATTTAGACCCAGATTTCATCTAATGGGACTATTTACATCTGAAAAGCTGAACACATGTCCAAGTGTTTGTAAAACTGAAGTCCCAAATGCAAAGCCAAAGCATCCGCAGCCATTTTATCTCTTACTAGCACATCCAACCTACAAAAGTATTTGCCTTTCTTTTGATTTTAACTAAGTTAGGACAAAATAAACAGATCATCACTAAAGCAGATTATTAGGTTATATTTATCCTTCTTTTTGAATATTACTAAGCAGGGTATCCATCCTCTCCAATCTGCTCATTTTTTCCATGCCAGTAAGCAAGAAATAGTTAATGCATAATTGTCTAGGCACAAACACTGACTTTGCTCAGCTGAAGAATTCACTTGCTCATTTGTACTTCAAAAAAGAATAAATTTTAGGCAGGTACAAGAAAAACAGATTAGTATGCTGCAGTTTTCTTCCTTTAATTAGAACAGCAGCAATATTCAACCAATCTAAATTGAATTCAATTAAATCAAAGTTTAGTCAGCTCCTGAAGCAACACCTGAAATATAATCTCTGCATTTGCTTCCTCATTTAGTTTTATTTTAAAACATGGATAGTAAGATGACCCAAACAGCTGACTTCTAACCTTCAGCAGAAAAAAAGGAAATCCAAATACTGCAAAGTCAAAGAGATCCTTTGCTGCAGAAAGTAAGAATTTAGCAGTTCCTGATGAAATTCAGAACAATGACTAAAAAAATAAGGACTCACTAAACACAAAAAAACCATTTTGCTTTTTCTGATTACCATACTGCTTACTATATTTATACACTCAGAAACTCCCAAGGGCATAATTGGATAATAATTTAATCACTCTGTTGGAAGAGTCACCGATTGCAGGGTCCAGCCCTTCACTTTATCCATGACCTGTACTGCTGATGCAGACATAAGATAGCATGCCAGTATAAATGAGACGAAAAACTGTGTCTTTTATTTTGTGTATGTATATATATAGCTATATATATAGTTATATGTGCAATTAAGTATGCATATTAAATGCAACCATCCTGTTATGAAAAGGGTTCTTTTGCATTTTACAACACATAATACAGCATAACAAGCAAGTCTTCCTTGAGCACTTACTCTGCAAGTGTGGCTCACTTACTCTTGGCAAAGGACTAACTGGTACAGTTTCAGATTCATGCTTAGAATTATCACAGTATCTGCTATTCCTTAACAGGATCATTCTCTACTACCTCATGCACTTTATATAGGATTTCAGTCCAAGAAAAATAGGGATGGAAAACAAATACTCTCCACTAATACAGCATACAGCAGCATATAAAGTACAACATCGTACATTTCCGTACTCTACACACAGATGTTTCCCCATGATTTCTTATCTTGAAAGAAGTATGCAAAATAAAGTGCTCTCAGTGCCCTTATTCAAGCAAAAACCTTCAGCCATCACTCCCACTATGCTACACAAAGAACAGATGTCCTTATATCCTTGCCCACACTAAGATCCAGTGCAATTTGTATTTTGGAGCAGAATTTTTTCAATTACACAAGACAAGCAGGAAAAAAAATGATAAATTATTTCAACCACACTCATTACTGAAAATTCTCACCCACATCACTTATATTATTCCTTAAATATTTACAGAAAGACTGAGGGACAGGCAGTAATAAAATAACTCTTTATTCTGGAATCCTGTAATGTTTCCCATACTTAAATTTACCTGTATCTTAGTTCTTTGTTTTTATGCTTTAGAGTCATTTTACTTATTCAGAAAACAGTACCCTAACATTAGGATTCAGTAGGAAGAAACTGAGTTTAAATCTTCTTGCTATAAAATAAACTCCTGTGCTTTTTCACATCATTTACAATTAGAGAGCATAGTGCGAACACAAACTGAAGCTTCCTGCCTACAATAAGCTACAACACAGAGAACCTCAACAAAATCTACAAATTTCAGTCTGCAAGGTGTTCAGAACAAACCAAGCACAGAGCCAAATTGGTAGATTGAAATATCACACCCAGCATGTGTTCCTAGAAACTGTGCCTAACAGGGTGGTACCTTGTGCCAAGCTACTGCATCAGAGCCTTTCAAGACACGTATGATACTCATCGCCATGGTACCTGTACCTCTGTACTATCCAAACTGACTGCTTAGAGAAGCCTTCTTCTCCAAGACTATCATCAAGCAGCCCCAAGATCTAGAGCTGCAAAGAGCAGCAAACCTTTTTTCCTGAAAAGCTAGTTTATTTCCATACACATCAAGTCAACAGCTCAGAATTACAAGAGGGTTAACACTTATCATAGTGATATATGGACAAAACGCTACAGGTGTTCCTATATCAGTCAGTATTTCCATCATTTTTCAAGAATAAAATACCAAATGTTAATAATTATTAGTATTGCAAGCTAGCAGACTAGGTATGTGGCACAAATTGGTGAAAGCCAGTATTCCTTAACGCCTTTCTTCTTTGTGGGATCCTTTCCTCACCTCACCACACACTTGCCCAGCCCCTAAATGAGGTGGCCTTTAATTGTTCTCGGACAGGATTGTTCATATTGATTGAAAACGGAACATTTAGGAAAAAACTGGAAGAAAGAGTTGACTGTCCCCTAGAGGAGAAAAGTTTCCTGAAAATTCTCACAGGTTTACTGTAGTACTTTAGTACATCAGTTTTATTAACATATAAACATCACCTTTTTCATTAATATCCTATTTTTTTTTGTCACATGCTAGAAGCAGGCTCTAAATTCCAGAGGACCAACTAACTTCCTTGGTCACCGGACATTCAATCCTTCCTTTTGCTTTTAACCTGTATCAGTCAGGCATGAAACTCCAGTTACTCAACTCCATCAGGGTAATCCCAGGTTCTGCTTGGAATACATACAAATCTACTCATTCAACATTAAACAAAACAGATTTAGTGAAACATTCATATAATTACTACTTTTGAGAGGGACCTCTGGAGGATATCTAGTGCAAGACCCACCCCACTCCATCTAAATAAAGCAGGTTCACCTGGAGGAGGTTGCACAGGATTGTGTCCAGGTAGGTTTTGATTACCTCCAGAGAAGGAGACTCTCCACAGCTTCTCCAGTCTTTTAATTAAAGCAAGTACACTGCTACAGCAAAACAGACACCAGAGAAATGAAAACTCCCCTGGCTAAGCAGCATCTAGACAGCTCACAGTTCTGGGGGAAAGTATACAAAACAAGTTCTTTTCTTTAAGCCCAAGCCATCATTTCAAAATAGCCAGGCACCCTTATGAAGGCTTGAGCCACATGGAACTATCCAGCACAAGAGACCTACCAAAGATGCGGCTTCAGCTGCCTCAAGTTTGCCATCACATACTGAGCAAGAACAAGGAGGGAAGAAGCAAAGCAGTAAGAGATGTAGTGACTTGCACCATCTCTCAGGGCCCACCCTGACACACAGCCCCAGGCTCATTCAGGTGGAGCAGGCAGCCATCTGAGGCTTCACCTGCCAGCCATTCTCCATAAGCCACATCAGCACAACCATCTCCATAGCAGGAGCTGCTTTCAACAGCCAGGCAGGGCAGGAATGCACCTGGCAGCAAACAGCAGCACAGACAGAACTCCAGGTGATCCAGCTTGGGCTTGGCTTTTTTACCATGAGTGCAACAATGTGAGGAACCATTTTCTTTGTGGCCTTTCCCCATCCTTAAGTCTTTCGTCTTCTGGATAAAAGTGCATTTTGCAAACTCTCCAGAAGCACAATGTTTATTAAAGAGAAATACTAACATTTTTAACAAGCCAAGTGATTTACATGCAAGAGATGAACAATGTACTGCGGAATTGAATAGAACATATAACTACATCTTTTCACAAAAATAGAAAATTTATTCAAGTACACTGGTGTTACAAAGAAGCTATAAAGAACTGTTTGTGCTACAAAATAAGAGCTGCTAGACACAAAAATGCCATTTTAATTGGTTCAACTTTTTCATTATTCTCTTAGAACTTTTTCTTTCAGCAGGCTTTATTTATACAACCATGCAGCATTTAAATTATATTTTTGGCACTGGAACCTTAATTCAGATCAAAGTGATTTAAAAAGCCTAAGTTTTCTTCTCCTTTAATTATAAAAATGTAAGAGAGCAGAAGTTTAATTACAAATAATTAGTTAGAAAAGGAAACTTTTCTTCTGCAACAAATGCTAATTTTGCGAGAGCAACCCTCTTTCCTTTCTCAAAAAAAAGAAAACAACCCCCACAAACAAAACAACCTTTAAAAGTTTCCTCAAGTGCAACTGAAACTCTTTGTTTGAAGAAAATGAAACACATATACCAAAAAATCATGGAATTTATTACAAGGAAATTCTTGCTATAATTCAAGATTTTGCAGTAAGGAAATACATAGAGAGATGCATACCATACCTAGAATTATCTTCCCAGGAACCGTACTGTGTTTCTTTTCGGCACTGGATCTGCAAGGAGGCCTGGAAAGCCAAAGAACGGATGGCAGAATGGGAGCAACCATGCTAGAGACTCACAAGTCAAACTTCCAAATGAAGCTTCAGAAATCATTTCAGACAGGTGCCCAAGATGGTTCACCAACTAAATTCTGGCACCAACAAGGTCAGATGGGACAACACAGAGAGGCTTAATCCAGGACATAAATATTCTTCCCATTTTAGTGGCATCTAGAGTGCTGATGTGCAACACACAAAATAAGGCTTGTTAAGATCCTGCCTCAAATGTGAGTCTAATTTATTCATCTTCTTGTTTTATCGTATATTAAAACAATCAACACTGTTGCCACACTAAGTAGTAATATCAAATAAATACAGTATCAAATGCCAGAGAAGGCATGACAGCACCTTCACATAACTGCTGGAAATGAGAGGATAAAACAAGGCACAGTGTTCCTTCAAATATATTTTTATTTTAAAAGAAAAAAAAGTATTTTTAAAAAGCATATGAAGCATGAAGAGTATACAGCAGAAAGTTCATAACCTACAGAACAACAGCTACAAGTTCCACCCACAGAATCACACTCAACACAGCATGGGTTCCTTCCACTTCAGTAAGAGAAATCCACAGTGTTTTTTGGAAATAGGAAACTTAGGAAAGTTACTCTAATGGCCAGGAAGTGACTGCAGGCATCTCATCTGAATTTCCAACTGGACCTAATCCTCTTCTCAATGCAGTCCAGTACAAGTCCCCTCAAACAAAAGAGCCAGCCAAACATAACTGATTCTGACCCAGGAAAGTTGACAGGCTGTAAAATGAAACTAAGAACATTCCAGTGTTTCCAAAGTGCTACAATATCACATAAAGACCAAAAGTACCAACACAATCAGTCTGCAGAGGAGAAACTACTAAACAGCCTATAAAGGCACAGACATTGTGTGCTTCAAAAGGAAGATTTTTAAGTGTATTATTTAACGTGCTGCTTTGCACACTGGGCAGCAAGATCCTCCCACATCTTTTCAAAGGTCCACCACTGAAAACACACTCTGAAAACAATATCAAACTGTACACACACACAAAAGACTTGGAGAAACCAAAGTTAAAGTCACAGAAATGGCAAACTTTTGAAATTAATTCCCACTTCAGGATTTCATGTGAGAGACCTGAAACAAATCAAACATTTGTGAAAAAAGAAAAATCAGATTATCCTGGATTAAGAATTCCAGTTCTCCCCAATTTGCCTCCAAGACGTTGGTTATTACTTTATAATCCAATGAATTGCATGTTTCAATGCAAAGTGTCTACTAAAAGCCTGTCACGTTTATAGGCATTAATATAATAAAGAACTTCAATCTGATAACTCACAGCATCACTTACAGCAGGTTTAACTCTGAGCATGCCACAAAACACCTCTGGGAAACACCCTGGGCAAAAATGCAGGCTCAGGAATTACTGCAACACACATGGTTCCAACACCAGCCACACACTGAATATTTACAATTTAAATGACAATGGAACAAACCTCCTCTGCCTACCTTCTAGAGGCAACTTCAGCACACCAACCTTTTCTACACACAAGCTGGCATCCTCCTGAAGTCTTAAATCTCCTGTTGGAATCCTGATGAAGACATATCAAGGGGCATTTTGACAAAAGCAGTTTCATGCTGATGGGCTGGATTTCAGGGCTTGGTTTTAACCGTGATACTCCACAATAAAGGGCTTGGCTGACCCCTACCTACAGACAGGTTTTAATTTTCCTTAATTCTTAAAGATCTTTGTAATGGACAACATCCGGGGTTTTTCCTCCTCCCTCCACTAAGTAATTATATCACCTTAAAACTGCTCCAAACATAAGCTTCAGGAGACTATTTTCAGTGGAAGAATATCTCTTAGTGTTTTATTCGTATACTGGAACTCCATGGTGGATTTTTTAATAACAAAGTAAATAACCATTATCAGCTTCAATAGTTTCTGAGAAAACATAAAAACTATTTTAAAAAGCATCAACTGAGAAATATTCCTGCATAGAAATTGGAGGCTGGATACTGCAAAGGCTCTCCTGATGCATCATGACATTGGAAGCCCATGCACTTAGCCAGGCACCATCTCCTAAATAAAAGTACCTGATTCACAGAGCCATCCAACTTTGAACTACATTCCCTTGTATCAATGGGAGAGAAAAATCTTAGAAAAGCAGTTAACTCAAGTTACACTCAGAGAAGGTAGCCAAGCAATTGGAAACACTATTGAAATGAAATGCTGTCTCTAAGTTGAGGCTGCAGATAAACATTTGTGGTGTATCTTTTAGCTAGGTATTTGAGAGTGTTCAGAGACTGGTTTGCCACCTAAGCACTGGGTGTAGGTCTTCTATAGCAATGATGGGCAAGTGGCACACTAGAGTCTGGTTCCTGGGCCCAGCATCAATTATTAACTGCTGTATGTAAAAAGCCACAGAGGTGAGAAGAGACGACTGGACAGAGATCGCAGAAGGGCCCAGGCTGCTGTTGAGCAGGTGTGTTTCCATTACAATGTTGGTCACTGAATAGCAACCCTGCTTCAAGAGTTCAAGTCCTTTTTTAGGATTTAAGTACGCAAATTACCAAGCTGCATGAAAATAGCATCCAGGCACTGGCAGAGACTTTACAGCAGGAGTTCTGCTACCAATTACTGCGTTGTTCCCCTGAATGCGAATTGGACTAGCTGACTAAAACATGTAGGAGCTAAAAATCATACAAGCCTCTCATTAGCAAAATAGCCTAGAGTAACACTAAATTCAGAAACACCCATCCTGGACCCAGGATGCTAAATTCAGAAAAACCTGTCCTCCCTTGAAGCCCAGGTCAGAGGTCAGGGCAGGGCTTTTTGGGTCTACTGACAAGTTGGTGAGTAATAGGGGATTCCACAGACCAGTCCAGTCATCTAGAAACAATGGTTCGTACCATCATATAGAAAATCCGTGTTCAATTATCTGTCAGTCTCTGGCTTCCTGGGCCAGCTGGGACTGGGAACGCTGCTGAGGCCAAAGTGCTTAAATCCTGGAGAGAAGGAAATGATCTGAGGCAGTCAACAGTGACCCTCACCGATACATTAAGGAGCCTTTATGGCAGACTAATAGCAAGCCTGTCCAGCTCTCTGTTGGAAGAAAGACGATAAAAAAGGCATGGTCTCAAATTTTAGTATACAACAGAATTCTGCTATTGTATATAATGATAGTATATACACCCACAGTGTTTTACAGATTACAATGATTCTTAGTTTTTGAAGCATTAATATGGGTCACTTAAATAAACCACTGGACAAAAAAAAAATCAAAATAATCAAGACATATAAGACAAAATATGCTGAAAGCACAATATTTTCAATAAAACAAAAAGCAATTAAAAAGATGAAGAGGTAAAGGAAACAAGGGACTTGAAGACAGTAAACAGTATTATTTATCTCCAACTGAAACCTGCCACTATTCTTGAAAAATTTTCTCATGAAGCCACTAGGACAATGAAGGCTAACAGAGTAATTCAAAGTGTCCTAGGGAACACAAGGATTAGTATTCAAGGAAGTCACTTTTACTTTTTCTCCCTCTCGAAGCTTAATGAGGCCAGGAATGGTCAGTGAAGCATCATTGATGAACCTTCCCCAGTTACAGAGGCTGGGCCACAAAATTTTATCAGTTTCAAACAGTTGGATTTACCAATTTTCTTTTTCCTTGAAGTAAAACAGAGATTGACAGATTACTTGATCCTTGGCTGCTGCCCCAGTGACCCAGCTTGTTTCTTTGTTTCACAATCAGCTGTCATACACAAACAGCAGCAACCCTGCGCTAGCCTGAAGCATCCTCTGAAGACAGAGCCAAGTGCATGTCGCTGCCTTTGGAGATCTGTCATAAGCCATTCACAGGTCCACAAAATATTTCAACTGTCCTGAAGTAACAAACTGAGCAGTAGAGTTGACGTTTTAAGTAATGTTTAGGATGTCATTCCAAAAAACACTTTCCTCTGACTCTGAGTTTCATTCACCAGCAGGCTGGCCTTTGGGGAAAAATGATTTAGCATGGAGCTCTGCAGAGGGTAAAAGTGGGAAAGAAATTGCAAAATTTACACCCTCTTACTAGGGAGGGACTGCCCACACAAAAAATGACACATTTTAAATCTGGATGACTATCCTGAGACAGGATAAGAACCTGATCTAGTAGATGTGAAATGAAATCCTACTGCCATCTTGACTTAAATAACCTGCCCACAGAACAATCTCCCACTCTAAAGGAAAATAAGGAGAGTTTATATGATCAGTCGCCCCAAGTGGAAAAGTGGAGGGAGTCAAAGGCTGTCAAGCCTAAAGAGAAACAATAGGCTTCCACAATCAAGAGAAATTCCAAAATTTATTTTAAAGCTTTCAGCTTATGGTTCAGGTCTCCAGATAAAACGCTTCCACCTTTTAAACAACCATTTTAGACAAAAATTAGCTAAAAGAACAGAGAAGGAAATGGACAGTTTAAAAAGGTTTCTTTTCCAAAAAAACCAGTTAACCCAAAATCTGAATAAAGCCTACAAAACATTTAGAAATATTTTTTTTAAAAAACCTACATAAAACACTGGCCCAAAGAACAGATTCACCTTTACATAAGTAACAATAACACTAAGCATCTCCACCTTCAGATTTAGTCTGTTTCTCCAACTGTGTATTTGGAGCAACTCTCACCACGGGTTGCCAGCAGTCTTGCATCAGTTTCAGCATCAAATATTTCAGCTAAAGAAAGAAACTCCATAAACAAACAGCAAAAGTCGGATTCAGTCAACTTCACAGAAAAAAAGAATTAAAAAAAAAAACTAGCAGCAAACAACAAGGGAAGGGCAAACTTCCAGATGAGGGAAGCAAAGGAACTCTAATTCATCACTCTTGCAGCTATCAGATGGTTAACAAATTGAGATGAGATACTTCTGAGCCTTTTCAGCGACTTTCACCCTGGCAAACTTCAAGGATTCAGAAGTGCAGCTGGAATACATATGGGAGATGTTGGAGAAAGTCGATCATTTGAATTTGTAACTCCATTGTGTGCTGGAAGAACTTCCTGCAGATGAGGCACATCCCATCAGTGACTCAGGGAGATTCTCCGTCTGCTAACAGGGATGAATTTATTCTCTGAACCAGCTACCAGAAATGACATGCTTTATGCTAGTGCTACATATGCAACAAGAAACTTAAAATAAAGCCTGTGGGGACATACTTTCTTTCTTGCTTTCTAAAATTTCTACACTACAGCATCTCAAATGTAAAAAAAAAAAACAAACAAACAAACCGCCCACCTATATTTTGATGAAACTAAGATTTCACATGTTGATCAAAGTGTTTCATTCAACATAATTTTTTATGTAGAAACCATTTTTAAATGAAAAGTCAAATACATATTTAGGTTATGTTCAGCATTTAAAAAAGAACTGGTACTAATAGAATATTATTGTGCCGGGTTCATCCTATTAGATAATCAGGTACTGGTTCACTCAGTTAATACTCAGATACAACACAAACTCAACTATAAACCTTTATTACACAGGCTAAGTTACTCAGGCATCTTCTCCAAGTTACCTTTATTCCTTTATGAAAATGTTAAAGCTCCGTTATGTATCTGTATATGAAATATGTTTCATATACAAATTATCTTTATGGTGCTTTGAAATTAGCATGCAGAAGATGGAACAGAGGGGACAAAGGGAAAGCATTACAGAGAAAGCACCCAAGTCCCTTTCTCCCCATCACCAAACTCACTCCTAGAATTCAGAAGATTGCAGCTACCTGTAAACTGGAGATACTAAAAGCTACTGGAGAGGTGCACTTGGAGCTGAAAATTTGAGAAGACAACAAAAAGGGGCCATAAAAATCATAGATGTAAATTAATAATCAAATATACACACACAACAAGGAGACAGATGGCAAGTAATTTTCCCCAGTGTACTTACACTTGTTCTTCTAGTGCACGTATTTGGGTCACTTGCTAGATTAAATCCCATGTGGAAAACCCAACAGAGGTACTGTCAAATGTGTATGGGCTCGGCCTGTTTTTAAATGATGCAAGTCTGACACTACAGGGTGAAAACATTTAACAGGATTTCTTCAACGCAGCCTGGAATATTGCCCAGCGGCTTCGAAACAGGGCTGATGGTTATTTTCTACCATCAGCAAGGCTGCCCCATTCAGGCCTGCTAAATAAAATGCAGTGCAAGCTAGAGAAAGTTAGCCTGCACTACCAAATTTCATGGAAGAGCCCCACACAGACAAATCTGTACACATTTTCCAGAATACCAATTCTGTCAATGTGTCACTGAGACAATACATCACTCAAGGTTAAAGCTTCCTACCATACTCTCCCTAAAATATGCCTTTCTTCTGAGACTTAGAAGAAAGAACCAGCACAACAGATCAGTCGCTTTTGCCATGTTCACTGTAAAAATGCATGACCTCGGATACTCAGAGCACTAAATCTTCCCCAGCCCAGCTATAAACTGACAGTGACCTGTCTTAGTCAGCACAGGCCACATGAAGGACAACAGCTTCAGTGTAAGGCACCTGCAGATCAAATTGCCAGGTGGGCTGGTGGGGCTCAAATGGCAGACAAAAACAGTCATGTGTAAGCCAAATTGCAGCAATGGGTTTCCCTCCTGAAATACTGGTAGATACTAGCATGAAATACGAACTGTGTGTGCAAAGATTAGCTGCCCTTAATCTGGCAAGAAACTGGATTTAACACAGTGCAACAAGAAAGATCTTCAACACATCTACAGGAATGGAAATTGCATTTCTCTCTACCCTGTTACCAGTTTCAAGATGATTTTGCTTAGCAATAAATAAACCTTTATTAACAAGAAATGTGATCTACTGTGGCATTAAATATTTTCTCCCTTCTTTCCTCATTTATCTCTTGTTTTGGGTTACTGCATGCCACATTCAGCTTCAAATAAATAAGTAAAAAGAGGGGAAAAAATACATCTATTTGCTCCTAGCTGAACAAAGAGATTTTGAGCCGGGGAGGTGAAACCCTCAGTAATAATCTACACACGTAACTAGGAAATATCACAGCTGTCTGTAAGAATTACTGTGGCAGGGACCAGGGTGGCAAAAGCTTGCGTTTTCTAGGTCTACATCTACAGAACAAAAAAAAACAACCAAAAAAAAACTCCAACAACACTGGCTCTTGTCTTTAGAAACTGACTAGAAACTGACACCTGATACTTTCATTCAAAGTAATGAAGAAGTCAACTGCTCAAAAATATCAGGATTGCACTGATTATGTGCAACATATCTGCTTAGCCTGAAAGAAACAAGTTAGGCAGACTAATGATAAAAAGTAAGAACATGTACACTTGCTCACTCAACTTCCTCAGGCTTAAAATTCATGCTGTTTCATGACAGTTTGTTTAAGAGGGTAAAGGGTGGGAAACAAAATATTGAATCCTTTGATACAGAGTCAAACCCAAACTACAAGAAAGTTTATTATATCACTGTCCCTACAGTCTTTAGTTTGGTTCTGTGCTGCTGCTAAAATATTAAGTTTTACCACTGGAAAATTGATTTTGCTATAAGAAGTTTTATGATGCCACTTAATCTTGCCCAACCTACATAAAAAATACAGATAGCAATTACAGACACACTTTATGTAGTAAGTTTGATCACTATATTAAGAAGAGAAGAGTCTGATGTAATTTCAATATAATGGCAAAGGAAGCAGAAAAAAAAGCCATGGCAATATGCTGCCCTCCTAAAACAAGACATTGCTGGTTCCCAGCTTAAATGCACAATCTTAGTTCAGTTAAAGTTAGTAGTATGATCCATCTTCCACATGGAGGGCTGTGTCCTGCAGCTCCAGCATCGACCTCCTTTTCTACTGTTACATTTTAAGCCGACTCCTGCGGGGCAGCAAGATTCTGTGATTACAGTTAAAAGAATACTTTGGGTCTGAGAGCCTGCCTCTCTGAATGGATAACCCTTTCTAGTTCAACAATTACTAGCATGAAACACCCCTTTCTACCTTGTCACTTCCAGCGCTGCAATTGAAAAACATCCTAATTAGATGACCCCCACATACACAAATGCCATTAACTGGCTTTTAGAGCACTCTAGTCAATGCCTAAATCTTAGCTACAATGATGAGAAGTGATTTATTTAGTTAGGAGGTAAACACATGAACAAAGCAGTCTTTTAGAAACACCTTTTAAACAGCCTGGGATTAGTACTGGCAAAATCAGTGTGTGATTATCTTTTCCATACTTTCAGAGACGACACTCAAATACCACTTTTTTCTAACCACATTAAAGCACACTCAGGCAAGACCAAGAGTAACCTTGACCTCGACATCAACAGCACCAGAAAGTACTTCATACTGCTTTCCATGCCTAGCCCATTTGAACTGGCCCGCAGGACAGGCTTTTAAGTTTGTGCTTAAACAACCCAGTTTTGCCCAAACATTGCAACATATGCTATGTAGTGTTATGTAAATATTCCACAGCTCCTGCAGTTCTTAACTATAATAAGCGGGTTTATAATAGCGTCACTGTATCAAAATATTCACTACTTCCTGTTGATCCAACTCAGACCTCACATTTCAGGGCAACAGCAGACTTTTCTCCTTTATTGTTTATGAACGAAGCTTCAAAACAGGTTTAAGAAAAATCACTGTAGAAAATTGGAAGACTCACAGAAACCTAAAACCATTTAATTGCTCACAAGGCTTCAAGTCCATGTAAATGACCTGGAGGGTTGAAGCCTGAATTGCCACATTCTGTAGCCAACTCTGTTCCCAGCCGGAGACCTATACCAGGACTAACACTTGGCATTTGCCTCCAGTATAATAGGTTTAATAGTAGCAAGCCTTGAAAACAGGGGGGAGTATTCTGGAAGCCGTGACAGATCTTAAACACGGCAGGTGCACTGTAATACCGCTTAAGGGAGGAAAATTCCAAGTTTAGTAACTAATTACTCCAGGACAGGCAGGTTATTTCCCAAGGCAAATGCCCAATCAAAGACACATTTGACCCCTTCGCATCCCATCAGCGCGCCGGGAAGTTCAACTCATCCAGCAAACATCTTCCTGATCAGGCACATCCCTCACCCCGCCTCACCGTGCTTCCTCGCGTTCCTCCTCTCACACCAAAGGCTCCAAGGCACCAACCCTGCCTGACAGCTGCTCAGAGAGTTCGCTGGCACCGTGAACCTGAGCCGCGCCGTAAGATCCTCCGCTCACACACCCGCCCAGTGGCACTCCTCACTCCCTCCCTCGCTCCCACACAGGCAGCCCCGCACGCGTGGCCAGCTGCCGGCTCCAGCAGGATTCCAGCCACGCTACCGGGACGGGACGGGACGGGACGGGACGGGGCCGGGCCCGCCGGAGCCCCCCGCACGCCCGTCCCCGGGGCAGACGGTCTCCGGCCACAGAGGAGAGAGGCTGATGAAACGCTGTCAAAGTCAATCCCGGCTCACTTTTTGGATGGTTTAATTCCAATGGAGCATGAATCACCCCAGGACGGTTAATAAGTTTAGCCAGGCGTGCTGTTCTCCCTAATAATACATTATAATTATGCATCTGTTTTAAATGCGATCAGATTAAGTCACCGGAAAAGGCACAAATCGGAATTTCCCCTGAACTAAGAACAGTGCCTTTTCGGCAGCTCCGGCGGGCAGGTACAGCCAGGAGAGGAGCAGGTGGGCAGCCCAAGCCAGCCCAGCGTCCCTCCCCGCCGGCGGGGCTCCGCTCCCCGCGGCCGCCCAGCGCAGCCCGGCAGCGGACAGCAACTTCCCGCGGGGGCTCGGGACGGGAGGCGGCCGGCGCCCCGCTGACACCACGCGTAAGGGATAACCCAGAACATGCCAATTTAGAACGGCGGGTCCCTTCTCGCTGCGTGGGGCTAGAGCGGACCGAGTCCGAGCTGTCAAAGCCCCGGGAGCGGAGAGTGCCGCCGCGGCCACCCAGAGCCCAGGAGCCACCGGGACCCTCCGGCGCCGCCCCGGGCACCACGAGGGGGGCGGCCGAAGCTCAGCTCCGCTCCCAACAGGTGAGCAGCCCCCGCCCGCCCGCCCACCCAGCCCCGCCGCTCCCCGCCCTACCTGTCATCGTAGCAGAAGTCGGCGTTCAGGGTGTTGAGGTACAGGGCGAGCCCTAGGGCGCTGCTCAACAACTCCGCGATCATCTCTCCGCCTGCCGCCGTCGCCGCCGCTCTCGCACCGGGGCAGCCCCCTGCCCTGCCCGGCCTCCCGCCCCAGCCCCGCCGCGCCTGCCCCTCGCGCCGCCCGGCACCGCGGGGCGCCGCTCCGCTCTCCGCCAGCGGCCACAGCCTGACGGCGTCCCCCCGCTCCGCCGCCCCTACCCCATGGCAGCGGGGCGGTCGGCGGCGAGAGCGCAGCTGGGCTCAGCGGAGCGGGACTCAGCGGAGCGGGACTCAGCGGAGCGGGACTCAGCGGAGCGGGGCGCGGCTCCGGCTCCCGCCTTCCTCCCGCGACGCCCCGGCGCTGCCGCAGCTCCGCTCCCGGCCCGCGCCCCCCTCGCTGCCGAGCCGGGCGCCGCCGCCGAGGCTCTGGGAGCGCCCGCGTGGGGCGCCCCGGGCTCCCACCGCGCCTGCGTGCGGGCCCGCCCCGCGCCGCCCCTCCGCGCCCGCCTCGCGCCCCGCCCCGCGCCCCGGCTGCTGCGCCGGCCCCGCGCGCGCGCCCGCTCCGGCAGCGCGGCTCGGGCTGGGCCGCGTCCCGCTGCCAGCTGGGCACAAGCGGGGCTTCTTTTCCTTCCCCTTTCCTGCTTTCCCCATTTTCCTGCTCCTTTCTGTCTTCTCTTCGACTTCTTTCTTTCTGTCTTCTTTCTGTCGTTTTTCGCTCTTTTCAGATGCTATTTCTCTCTTGACGTTTTTCTTTTCTCTTAGTTTCTTTTCTTTTCCCTTTTTTTCTGTTCCCCTTTTCTCTTCTTCCTTTTCCCATCGTTATTTTCCTTGTTTTTCTGTTTCCCTTTCCCCCCCGTTTCTTCCTTTTTACTCAGCCCTGAAGAATAGGTCAAATTAGTAGGAAAGAGAGGGGCCAGCCATACCATTGGGGATGGGATGCCAGAGCAGGGGGCTCCACACTTGCCCACAGCCTGTTATTTCTCTATCATGTGAACATCCATGGGGAGCTCCTAGCTAAGCTTACAGTTAAGCAAAATCACTGAAATATGGCAGAGGGGGTCAGAAACAAAGACACTGCAAGGCAAAGAGTGCTGCAAGCTGGTGCTCTCTCAGTACAGTCCCACAACTGCTGCCCATGAGAGGAGGGGTGGGTATAGCCAGAGATGCACACTTTGAGTGGGACAGATAAATAGACCGGAAAGGAAAGCCACCTGTGGAGAATAATGTACTGAAACCATCTTCCAGAATTCATGGGATATAGAGGCATGAAGTTATGGAAAGGATTTGGGTACATCAGGCTGATTATTTCTTTTTTATAGAGAGTTTTTAAAACGTTCCCTCCTTTCACTGCCAGCCAACCCTTTTATGTAACTGTTTCCTCATGATTTCCATCAAGTGGCACATCATGCTGTCCCAGAAGAATGGGAGTCTGTTCATCAAGCTGTGTCTAATAAATTGGGGACCTTTTAACAAGTTTTCTTTCTCCCCTACGTGATTATTTAATGCTGTTCTTTGCAACCTCAAAATATATGAAGTGCATTAAGACTTCTGTTCAAGCAATGCTTAAAGTGCTCCTGGGAAGTCTGCCCCAAGTGTCACAAACATCTCAGCTGCTTCTACTTAGATTCAGGGAGTGTGTTATCACCATCAGTGGCAGTAATTGCAGACATTGGGGGAGGGTACATTTTTTTTCAGAATATTAAAGCTTTGAGGGGCCTTATTGAACCCATTAGCAGATCACATTGATCTGGCATTAAACTTTTCAGCCTGAAGCACTGAACATAGTAACCTAGATTTTAAAGAGTTGGTACTCTTTGTCAGAAGACCTGTGATCCTTCCTTTCAAATACCAATTTTCAATATGCTTCTGCACCTACTGCCAAGATCCCAGTCATCACAACTTAGTCCTTCTTGCTGCAGTGGAATTGCTGAATTTACGCACTAGGCTTGTACAGCTCCTTCTTTGGAACATCCTAATAAACTCTGCATAAAAAGCAGTATAATTGCTGCTGAGTCATAGTGGCAGAAGCCTCTTGGAATCCATCAAAAGCATATGTATTTTTTTCTTCAAAGAGGTAGGACTACTGACTGGGATAGATGACGTCTGGCAGAAAAGCTTTAGAAACAAAACTGATCCTCCAGGAAAAAAAGCTTAACAAAGCCAGGCACTGTCTAATAAAAGCAAATGTCAAGGAAGGGTGGGATGAAGTGTGTAGACTGTGTAGAGGGTGCCTGTTCCCCAGGACATCCCAAGTGCTCCAGGGTGACAGGAAGTAGCATTAGGGCTCCACCAGCTTGTCCAAGTAGATTTAGCTACACTACGAGAATCCACAAAGTCTGCATCTCTCAGAGACATTTCTCTGTATAAACAAAGGACAAGTTTCCTCCCAGTGGCAAGAGCTGTCTCCAGTGGAGATAACCTGCTCTGTAGAAAGATATAGATGGCAATATGTGTATGCACCACCCCACCTGTCAGCTCTGGGACTCCACAAGCCAGGCCATGCTGGGGGCAGCAGCCAGAAAGAGCCAGTGCAAAAACCTGGAGGCAAATTGAACATAAAAATTATTGACCCCGTTAAACAAACAACACCACAAAAGGAAACAACAGGGTAGAAATCAAATCATGATAAAAGAATTCCTTCTCTTCCTCAGTTAGTTAGAAGTATTAAATGCATGTAGTTACGAACAGCATTATATTTTACTATATCATTAAGAGCTATCAGACAACATTCTGACTCATAGCAGATTCACAGTGTGATGTACAGGAAGCACAAGGTGTCAGAAGAGGTAATTTAGAAGTTCAGATCTGTCACTAAGCAGACATTTCAAAAACAGTCTTCACCTCCAGAAAGGCTGCAGTACTGGGGAAAAGGGAAGCGGTGTAGCGTTGTAATAACACATAATAATAACAGTAATTGTAAAGATAACTAGAGTTACACAGTCTAACAGCTGATCTACTGTGTAGAGCTCAGTAGACAAATTCACTTTGTTTTGCTTTATTGCAAATATGACAATCAAAATGATCTGTTTTAATACCAGCTGGAAAATTTCTTCATTAAAGACATTATGGACTCTGAGTCACTGTGCTACAAGATATTTCACCTAAACAGTGCCTGAAAGATTAAGTTGTGGCACAGCATGTAGAAATACATGTCTGTCACAGTGACAGATTTGGTTAAGCGGTCACTGACTATGAGACCTTAAATGTCAGGGTAATGCATGTGGTACAGATCCCTCAACAGATTAGATTAGACACTTCAATTTCTATACACTGGGTTCATTTGCTGGAGCCTGTAAAAAATATTTGTGCCAACTTCCTTAAAGCATCTGAGAAGAGAAAGGCTAACCCCTTGAAAGCTGCTAGGTTTTTTGATTAGAATGAGGTAACTGGATATTAAATGTTACTATAGGAATAATTAAGTGGGATTTTTAATTTTTTTGCCAGTTCTTTTGCTTAGATACCATCAAAGAAATGTCGTAACATACTGTGCCTAATTTTGAACAATCCAAATGACACCCAAAGATGTAGTTTAACAAACCTCAGAAATGTAAACTTTGGTGCATTTTGAAACACCCATGCTGTTAAGAATAAACCGGTGTTATCTAAGGAAGGAAAAAGTCATTTTACTTGATCAAAAGTGGAGAAAGTAGAGTAGAAGAGAATGCTTTAGCCAAGTGCTGCTTTCACAATTACTCACTGATCCATAGAGGTAAAGTTGTTGGATTCTGTGGGCTAGGATCCAAGCTGTTGTTTTCCTTTCATGCTAACAAGATCATGTTAATCCTCAAAGACACCAGTATTTCTGCTTTCTCTAGGCAATTGCTTTTTTTTTCCCTTTGCTAGCGTTATGATAATAATATCAGCAATGACAGCCAAAGTAAAAATAAATTGCAACTCCAAAACTGTAAAATTTAATGAAAATCTATGTGAAATACGACAATAAAAAATAAACAGATGCAGGAAAACCAAGCGCACGCAGGACTTCCATCAGTACTTGGAAGATATTTTAACTGAACACATTTCCTAAGGATGTACATTTCTGGGAGACACCAGTTCCTACTTTAGATCAGTCAGTGGAGCTAGAGTATTGCTGCAGAACTGGAGAGAGAGAGGGGGAGAGAGTGGGAGAGAGAAAACCAAGGCATTTTTAACTTGACCTAATCTAATTATGCAGACTCTCTCTACAGAGAAAAAAAGATAGTTAAAGGGAACTTTCCTGTATATACAAAACATGCAGGAGCATTTGTATGACTCATAGGTGAGCATATCTCAGTGACAGAGGAAAAGGTAATTTTTTGTCTCTTCTGAATTTTCAAGGATTATTTTCTTAATATTACTCCATTCTAGACTAATCCTAATCTGCTTTGCATATTTATCTCCCATGTCCTTTGAGATAGCTCAAAGAGAGATCAAAAAGAGTTTTTAATCCTTCTTGTTCAGAGTAAGTTGACAGTGTAAACTTACTAAATGCAGATATGTCTATTTGTCATCTGCCAGAACATGAGCCTCTTACTGTTTTTTCCATGCTTTATAAAAATAGCAATATACCAGTTTCAGTTTTTTGGTTTTTGGAGGTTTTTTTGGTTTGGTTTTGTTAGGTTGGGCTTTTTTGTAGTTCCTTTTATCAAGACAGCTCAAAGAAATACAGATTCTTAAAAGATGGCTCTGGAAGTAAATTAGAATTAACCTAATTCTATATAGGTGGAAATAGAGACAACTGGCATTTGTTTCAGTTTATCCAAATCATATGAGAATTTTACAGCAGAAGAGGAATCTATCCGAGGTCCTGGCCATGATTCCAAGTCATTCATTTGCTTTCATCGTGAGATCATCCTTCCGTTCACAGTAATTGATATTTCCTTAGACAAAACACAATGGAATTATCTCAGGGATTAATTTGGCCTAAGACACTAATTCTGTAAAAAGTCCTGCTTGACAGATGGATGCCTGCAACATAACCAAGAGGTCTGTGCTGCACAGCCTGGATTTTGTGCAGGTGGAGGATAGGGAGTATGAGTTGTATATCACATCCTGCCTCTCATAACTTTTTGGCAGCTGTATTGCCCAATAGATGGAAAAGTTTCATCAGCAGCTGAAAATCTGTTCCTTGTCATCTTCCTTCCCATACAAAGAAGCGAATCATTGTCCATAAGTCCTCAACTTTTCAGGGTATTGACAATTCCCCTGTGATGCAAATGTTGAAAGACAGTTTTTACTCTAGATCTGTCTACATCTACTTCATTTGTTTTCCAAATGCACAATCTGGGACATTGGCTGTGAAAATTGGACAAAAAATTATACATCTCTGTGGCAGCAAGATCAGATCTTCATCCCACAGCAGAGCAAAAGCAGCCAAAGAGGCAAGTGTAATTTCCACCTCAATCCCTGCAGATTTTCTATGGAATAACCTAATTTACTTCTTTACTTCAGTACAATCCTGGCTTCCTGCTGTACAAGCCTGAAGTAAAGCCAGGAAAACCACGATTGCTCTTATTTTAGAGGGAATATGTCAACATTACCAAAACATATCTAACACCAGCAGAAGCACAATTCTCAAAAGTTAAATTAACTAGGGGAAATTGTTATAGGGAGTAAACCTTTGAACCTCTCTAAACAGAGTCAGTTTGATTTTTCATAATAATATTGGAACTAAATTACTTTTTTTTACTGCAATATAGACAAGCCCAGAGAGGATAATTCAAGGAGTTCTAGGTTCTTAATGAACAATATAGAAGAAACAGCAACTAAATTAGCAGGAATTAATGTTTCTTCTCATCTGCTTACTCAGTTTGAGAAACACCTTCTCTGTATACATAAAATTCTGAAAGAAAAATTCAGATGGCCTCTGTCTCCATGCCTCAAAATATAATTAACACATGCTAGCAATAAAGTCACATTACATTTAATTTTTAATGGAGTAAATACATTACTGCATTTTTTGTGGTTTAAGGACATTGCTATGTTGATTTAGAGATAAGGCAATTCCTTCTTTTATTTTCAAATATGGTAAAATGCAAAATATGAAAACGTGTGAGGGGGTTTTGTACACAAGATTTGTAGCAGAAGTTTAATCAGTTCGGTGGAGCATTCACAGTTTTTAAGTGACTGCAGTGACTCAGGAAATCCAGGTGACCCAGATTTCTCCCCTGCTGTGTCACACGAACAGATAGATACAGAATTGTATACTTTCTGGGAACAGTGAGTCAATTGCTTGGCTACTGGCTATTGCATATACATGCTGGATTCCAGTTAAAGTGATGTGTGCCATAGGATGCAATGAAGGGAAGGTTATAATCTCCAGTGTGCGCACCAAAAATAAAATTCCTTGGAGACTCTATTCCAGCACTTTTCCCTCCCATGTACATTGGCAGAGAGGAGAGAATTCCCTGTGTTTTGCAAAGTACAGCTTTCTAATTTATTTCATCTTTTCTTTTTTTTTTATTCTAGTAATGTTTGCTTGGGAAAAGTACAGCTTGGAAAATATACCTAGCTCTAGCTCCCACAGAATTTACCATCACCAAACTGGCCCATTTATACCAAGATCTTTCTGCACTGGTAATAGCAAACTTGGACTTTGCTCAATCTCTAGTGACCTTGAGGAAAATTTAGCATCATGAGATTGTTTTTGTTATAACTTTTAGATAAAGTTGGTAAAAAGAATGTTATTCCCTTCTATTTCCATTAGGAATTTTTGGAAAACAACAATGTCCTATTAAATACATCTCATGGAAAATACTGACTTCCTGTGTTAAGGCATTCATTTAGTTTCCTGAATCTGCCAATGAGTAAAAGATGCAACCTGCACAGTCAACAAAAGGATTTTCCCATATGCTGGCTACCATGTGATTAAATCCTTATTTTGTAGGGCAGGTATGTTGTCAGAGATTTTGGATCATGTTGGCAGCTGGTATAACTTGTCATATCTTCAGCAGAACTGTCACAATTTTAATCATCTAGTGTCTATTCCTTAATACAGATGGAGGCATGAAAAGAGATAAACAGGTCTAGAGAATGTTGACATTTTAAATTCCTTCCTACCATAATTTGCACAAGAAAGATCATTAAATTTGGCTATGTAAATAGAACCCAGATTTTAAAATAGCCAGGTCTCTTATGCATCAAGGACAAAGAAAGATATAAACCAGAATTATTGGCTTTCTGTAATATTTTATATTCAATTTTCTCTTGTTACATTCATGCCATGTAATTGCGTGCACATGTGTACATGCGTGGTCCTTATTGCGCAGGGTTACAGCCAGATTCTTGTTCATTTGCCAGAGCTCTACCGGGGGTTCAGGGAGTTGCTGCTGCACTCTCCTTTATTCTGTGTACAACAATGAATGCTCCTTCCTATATCTGCCAAATGCATGGTTTGATCCTATTGATATCCATTTGGCATCGGACTGTTACTCACTAACCCTTCACCACAGCTATTAATCACATGCACATGCAAGATGGGTCTGCTCAGTCGTCTTGTGTTATTAAAGTCCATCACCAAAATACGTAGTCACGGGTGATTCCTGGCTCTCCAGCCTATTCCCAGCACCGACAATGTATAGACCCGTCCAAATCACCAGGCATATTCCAACGGTTTTGAGGAAACTGCCTTGTCCATTACCTCAGAGTTACCCCTCTTTCCCTGGACTCACCCTCAGCACTGCACTGTTGTACATTGCAGCATATTTTAGCAAAGGACTTGGAAGAAACCCACACATTTTAGAATGCCATTTTGAAAATTTAACTGACTGCAAATTCTTCATTCTTCATATGGTTTGATCTCAGAGACTTGCCTAATTTGGGCCGGTTTAGACAGTTTCCATTAGCAGCAGCAGATGGTAGTTGGCTGAAAGGTTCCTGTGACACAATCCTCTGTGTGTACGAATAACCCACAAACAACCCACCAAGTACTGTTTTCGCCTGGCCATGGCTGAAATCAGATAAGAAAAAAGGTTCCTTATTTGCAATTCCAACCCTCCGTCAATAAGAATTCAACTTTGAAAGGATCCTGATAAAAGTTAGTCATGAATATTGCCAGATAAGCATTGCCCCAGGGCTGCCAAGCCACACCAGCCAGGCAAAAGGGCTACCAAACAAGACTCCAAAAGTGCTGCTGGCAACCCAAGAGCTTTACCAGCAAGAAGGAACTGAGCCATGAGCCGATTTTGAGAACAAGGAGCAAATCCTTAGCTCACTTACATTGTCATTGCTTTGGTACAAAGACACCAAAGCTGGCTGCCTGTCTTACTTGGGCTATCTGTATCTCCATCTTTGCCATACACTCTATGGGGAGAGTGCTGTAATATTATTTATACACACACCAAAAAAGAGAAATGTCTAATTTTTGCGCATGTTTGAACTCAGCTTCAGAGAAAATTTCTGATAGTCTCTATAATGTGCTTTCTAAAAGCAAACATTCAGTGGCAAAACATACGGAATAACAAATTATTTTCCAGCAGAAAAAACAAGCTCTTGTCACAGGGACACATTTATCTGATTCATATTCTCCAATGTTCACTTTTATTGCAGCTTTTAAAGCCAAATGGTTTAGTTTGAGTTTATAAGTTTTCTGATGTTTAAAGTTTGGCAGTGGATAGACAAAAACACTCACATAGCAGAGGACGTGATGGAAAAAAAGGGAGAACAGGGTTGGAATGGTCTTCCTGCGATGCTGAGCTCAGGGTCCTGCTGCAGGCAGTTCTGGAGGCCGGTACCCATTATATACAGTGCCAGTTTCCCAGTTATATTCCTCGAGGTGTTTCTTCTGGTGTTCCTATCACAGAATCTGGTGCCTTTGAATGCTTTTTAGAGCATTTAGGGAGCTCAGAATTACAGAAACAGATGTCAAACATCCCTAATTCTCAGTGTAGCCATTAGAAATCATGTTTTCTTTATCCCGTTGTCAAAATGGAGACAAGACAATCTTTGCCACAATTAATGTCTAGAATTTTCCCCAGCCTTCTTTGCTTATCAGGTGAAATGGTGAAGTGTTTGGGAAGGCCTCCAAAACCGAACAGCAAGCTTAGCTCTACATCCTCAGACAGATATGTACTCATCACCACTAGAAAAAGCACCTACTTGGTGCTGTACTTTTAGCAGGTCTTAAATGCCCAGTGTACTGCACTGCAGCAACAACCTTTTTATCCTTACATGAGGAATAAATATGTGTGGCTGCACAACTTCAGAAAGGAGGAAAACTTTTGTTTGTGGAAAGAGTTTGAGGAACTTAGAAAAACAATAATTAAAAAAAAAATAGTATTGCTGTCAAAATTGACCTTTATTCTAAACGAAGAGAAGTGACTACACAGCAGGGAGGGCATGGCTGCCCACCCTTTGCATTAATCACTTCTGCTGGAAAGTGCAGAGGGGAGTGATTAAACCAAAAGTAGTGGGAGGATGGCATTCTAGAAAGGGCACAGAAGTCCCAGGTCCAGAAGTTCCTGGTATACAGTAGAGGATGATATCACTTCAGCAGGCAGTTGCAGTTCAATGCCACATTGTCAAATTTTACTCTGTAAGTATATAATATAACAGATCAAGAAAGAAGCATGTTATTCTTTCTAAATCACAGGGATTGAAAGGTAATAATTTCCTCTGTCTGTCTTTCTTCCTTTCTGATTGCAGTATTCTCTCTCCTCAAATCCTAAATAAAGCTACAATAAAGTCAATGGTTTAGAGTGTCTTCCAAAATGGCTTTGAAGAATTCATCATGAATTGATGAAGGAGTTTACTTTCAGGCAGTATTTTAAGTTAGAGACATTTCATAACAAAAAAAGGAACTGTGTTTGTTAGCAGATGCAGAGGATAACTGTCTCTTTTCACTTAGAGACACCCCATCCATTCTCAATCTGCTTTCAAGTTTGTTTGAGATTATTTTACCAGTGCAGAGACTTAGGAGGCTTTAGAAAGCCTGTGTTCCTGTAGTTTAGAATATATACTTTTGGGTTTGAGTCCAGTGGAATCTGCAGTTGTATTTCTTCCCTTTCACTGTTTCTCTTGTTCTTAATCTGCATTGATTTCCCCCCTATAATGCAGAAAAAATCAATTTTCCATTATGTTTTTTAATCAGTCATAGTAAGATTTAAATGGTCCTGGACATTGCAGGTAAAAGAGCTGATAATCAGTTGGGGAGTTCTCTCATTTATTACTCTGAGTTGACAGGGGGTTAAATTCTTCCCTTAGTATCATGGCTGAGGCAAGTGGAGCAGTGGTGCCTTGCATCCAAGTATAGTGCTGGCCAGAGCAGAATCTACCCCAGAGCCCTGCCAGGTGCTGTTAGAGACAGTCTGCCATCCTAGGGTAGCTCACACTGATGACTGAGACATCTAAAAAGAAAGAAACAGCTAGAAAGAAGCAGCAGCCTGCTGTCAGAAGACTTTAGGATTGGGAAATGTTTCTCCAATTCTAAGTATTTGTTAGTCACTGGCTAGGAGACCTTGATCTGCTGCCATATTACAGAGACAACACAAGAAGTGCTGAGACAAGGGCTGCCCGTGCAGTGGCTCACCCAGGGCCTGAAGCAGCTTTCCTCAGAATCAATAGGAGCCTTTCAACTGGTTTTACAGCAGGAGTTTGTTCAACAGCCACCACTGTGTGCTGGGAATTATTTGTCCAGTGGAAAGTGCAGTGAAAAAAACTAACATTCCCATATTCATCATCCTTGACTGACAAGAAATGAAAGGACCCTGGTAAAATAATGCTGTTTCAACCAGCAAAAAAGATACTTAAGGAATCTGAAGACTGGGATAAGCAGATCTTTTTCTTTCTTGATTATTGTTGTACAGGGTCAGAAGACTGCTCTATATAATAACTCTCTGTGGCCCAGCTTCAGTTTCACTACTATGAGTCACCCTCAATTGCTCTTAGGTAAGTGCCAGATGCCTTCTTATTGCTCTCAAGCTTCAGTTCAGCAAAACATATAAGCACACGCCTAAACACTTTTCTGAATAACAATGATCGTCACACATAATTAAAATTCAAAGCATATTTAAATGCATTGCTGAATCAGGGACTTCATGCTCAATATGAGTGATTAAAGGATCATAATCTAATTGTTTTTGCTGACAATGTGACATAATTTTTCACTGTACCTCTGTAAAATCTGGACATGAGCTTAAAATTAAATTAAAGAACACCTTTAAACTAGCTAAACATTATGGTAGTGAACAAAAACCAACAAAATTAAGGTTCAGGTCTCTGCTGGAAGCAAGGGAATTTAATTGTTCCATTAATCACACTTTTGCACTGAATGACATTAAAGTGTAAAATATCGATTAATGGTACCTTCCGTGTGAGTCAGGGCATTTTACAAATCTCCATATTCTGTGACCTCTCTACTCTGTACCTCTAAAAAGAGACCAGTGCTGGGCACTCTCCTGTTGACTGGCATCTACAGGCTCTCAAGGCCATTTTCACAACCACTATTTATTTATTTATTTATTTCAGATATCTGAATGGTGTCATAGGGATAGTAAGGCAGTAGATCTTAGGAACAACATGCCAAAACAATTAAGAAAATGCTGCCCCTTGGTGGTCATTCCTTCCTTATCACTGCTGGGTGGCAAAGGACTGAATACTAGTCCCTGCTTCCACCCTGTTTTTTCAGGCAAATCCAGCCAACTTCCATCACTTTTCGGTGTCAGTCTCCTCTCTGATTCACATACAGATTTTGCTTCGCCTCCATGGTGCTCTGGGTACATTGCAGAGGTATGCATGAAACACAAAGAGAGTTGAATCCTTCCAAGCAGTTTGGGTATAACACCCATTCCTTTTTGCTTTGGCAAAATACCAAATATTTCTGCTGTGCATGGCTTCAGACAGCACTAAGTTGCTAGCAGCAATCAAAAAAGGCAATGCTTTTCTGTAGGGATGTTCTGGCAGATCCCACACTGTAGCTTTCCAGCCACTCATCCCTACCAGAGAAGTCAGCTAGAAGTTATACCATTAGGTTAACTGCATGTACTGAGAACAGCAGGGTTACCCAAGTCTTGTAAATCAAGGTTACATGTTTCGTGTTTTACTCTGTTTTGCAGTATGTTAATTTTTACCAAAAAAGCCTGTGACACTCATGTGCTGCAAGTTTATCTTGTGCTAGTCCACCTAGTGATTCTTTCTATTCAGTCCCGTTGACACCTCAGTAAGTGTTACTCTTTCCCCAGGCACTAGGTCATCAGGAGCACCTGCAGTCTTGTGCAGCTGCACCACTGTGGCTCACAGACAGTGTGACCCTTAGATTTTCTTCTTCATCACTGGGTGATGGTGATCCAGGGGTGAGCATCTACAGACACCAATCACTTTCTGACATAATCTCAAAGACTTCTGTTTTCCTTAACTGACAGAGAGCTCTTAGCCAGCTGCTCTGCTTCATAAGGTCATTTGCAGGACAAACTGCTTTCAGACCCCAATTGATCTTACAGACCACTTTGTGTGATGGGTAACTGTGGAATGGGTATTTCTGTCTAGCTTCAGCTTTCCCTCCTGCTGCTCTGCTCTTCCCCCCTTATATACACTCCCCCAGGGATGCCACTTTCACTGCTGGCATCTGTCCTGATCCATCCTTGAGAACACAGAGCCAGGGTCGCCCACATAATTCCTGGTGCTCTGTGAGGAAGTGTCTGGGTCCCTCCTGGATATTGCTTGGCCATCACAGTGATTTCCACTCTCAGGCATATCTTCCTCTGCCAGCAAGCACACTTTGTGGTTTCCTGTATTTGGCCATTGGTCTAGACCACATGAACTCCTGCTATTGTTTTGTTGCCTGCTTTAAGACCTTCTGCTAGGACACACTTTTACCACACCCAGATATTGTTGATGATCTTTAAAGACTTTTCATATGATCCTAAACCATAACAAATCATCCCTCCAGGCTTTGTTCGTGGTTCTTACCTCATACTTCCTGCTCCTGTATTGCTCTCCCTCTATTAGGAGGATGAAATGACCAGCCACAAAACTCTTTAATTCTATTACTTTAATCTAGCTTTGTGACCCCTCAGCTCAGCACCTGCTGCTTGGTAGGCTGCGGGTACCACAGGCACAGACAAGACTGTCTCTGCAAGATAGCTCTCCAAGTTGACAAAATTTCATTTGTCAGGCCAAAATTAATCCCGGTGCTCATGGGTAGTTTTCCCAAAAAGAGACATCTGACTTGTGGTTGCTTTCCAGTATAGTTCAGAGAATACCCATAGTCTCCACCAGTCCAGTGAAACTAGGTCATTTTTAATTGACATGTCCTGTCTGCCTTGCAGGCTAAATGGCTTCTTCAGCTACATTATACAGAGGCTCCTTATCTTCTTGAAACTACTCTAAAAACTGATAGACAGAGGTATTCCAGCTTCTAGCCTTTACTTGTGGGATGGATAAATCATGCCGGCTTCTTAATCCTGGGTTCTGTACAGTAGATTTTTCTGTGACACTCAGAGTGTCACCAAAAATACACATATTAAAAATATATGAAAAAATAATAAAAATATGTATTTATAGATGAAAATACATATATTTTCTATACTATGACACCACACTTCCCACTGCACACTGGCCCTATCCTACCCAGTTTGGGATGTCCTTTTATAGGACTGCAAGAACTGATCAGATCATTACACCAGCACTGTAAAATGCTTTGGGGAAGTGGGGAAGAAGAGGATGGTGATGAAGGCAGAGAAAAATTGCATATCCCACTGCCAGGAGTAAATTGTCACAGGTTAGTACTTTCCCAGGGATATGCCTGGGCATCCGTTGCTGCTCACCACAGTGCAGCGTTGTTCTCTTTTATCTCCTTTAAGGCCTTTTAGCTTATTCCTCCGAATATCACTATCTCTCAGAGTAAGCTGGTCATGTAAGAGTTGTAGCCACTCTAATATTAATCTAGCCACAGCCACAAAAAAAGCCTCTGCCATCTTTGCTGGATTGCATTCCCTAAACATTCTTCATTCCCTTATGAACAGTAATGATGGCGGGGAAAAAAGTATATTTTTTAAAACGCATTTTACCTGAGTTCAGCTTAAAGTGATCTTTTCACAGCCAAAAAAAGCAAACACAAGCTCCCACGTCTACTGTTCAACGGGGAAGTCTGACACACAGTAGCCATTTTGAGTTTTAGCCACTGTGTTCTTCAGCTGTCTGTTATGGGCAAGAACATTAACATGGATCTGCTTCTCTCCATCTTCAGATTTCAATTGGATAAGTGTAAGTATGGCACAATGACTAAAGAAAAGTGGCTCTTGAGAGATATGGACATTGTGAAGGCTGAGTTCTTTTCATTTGGGGAAGGGACATTAATTATTTTCTGATTTGTATGATATTTGCACATACCCCTTACACCTAAAACACCACAAACTTAGCATCTATGCATTTAATATGTGAGGATTGACAAAAAGCAACCCAGGCCAACTGCTTTGGGTTGCATTTTCCGTGATGATTGTCAAGGCAAGAACCAAGAAAGAAGGAGTTAAATATTGAAGTATGGTTGTAGAGGCTTTATGGTCCTCTGGAGCATGGCAGAAGTATGAGCCCAGTTCTGCATTTCCTGGAGTTAGTCTCTATTTAACAAAGCCTCACTGATAAGTGTCCAGCCTGGCAACACACTTTTTCCATTAAAAAGCAAGTAGCTGAAGTATCTTCTCTTGTACACCCAGATCTCCTGGCAGTAATGAAAGACACCAGGTGTTTCAAGGTTTGTTGTGCATTGCATTATTATTATTGGTTATTATTAATTATTATGTAGTGTCTACTATATATTAAATTTTGACATCATAATTTGTTCTTAGTTACCAGATTTTATCTAATATCATCAAGCTTTTTATAATTCTAGTTCTATTTTACTTTGTTTATTCAAAGGCAGTTATCAGAAATACACTGATGACACAATGACAAGTGGAGAAACAGATAAGTTAAATGACCTGTGCAAAAATTCTTGGAACTCCTGGGTCTTAACTCTGATATTGATTTAATTTAACAGAACAAACCACCTTGTAAGCAGTTTTAAAATCTTTTAAACTTTGTTTCACTGTGATAGGGGAAGATAACATTTTCTAAAATTCTACATCTTGTCTACTTTTCAGTGCTTATTTCAATCAGAAACGCCCACATTTCCAAAGATAATAAAATGCACATCAAAGCCTTATCATCAATGTTTATCAGAAAATCCATAGCTTTAGAATTTATACAAAAATAAAACACAGTTTATTAAACTATAATATCTGTAGTATCATTTATATTCTTGTATGATATGCTTTATCTCAATTTTCTGATGGGATGCTTACATGGATAGAGGAAGCATAGCCTATTCTAAAAGAAGGTTGAATGTAACTGTTGGAATGTCTTCTGAAAGTGATGAAGAAATGTACGAATATGGTGACTTACCAAATTTATGCAACATAAATTCCAGACACTTGTCAAATGAATAGTCACTTATGTCAAACACACATATATATGATATTTTCCCTGATTCAAACAGAGATTCCACACTCTTGCTTGTATTTTTGGTTTTAAAACTAAAGAAACGATTTGATGCGACCACAAACCTTTTGTATGTTAGATCAAATTAATAATTATTAACAGACCTGTTAAATCAGCAAATGTGTTAGTAATAAATCTGCTGTGCAAAAACAGATGTAATTTTCTCAGGTACTGTAAGAGTTATTTATGCTAAAATATTTAACAAGTTAACTGATTAAGTGCACACAAAAGAAAAGTGCAGAAGAAGCTCTCTGACGTATATTTCCCAATAGAAAATTTACCTTTCCTCTGGACTTACCTGTTAGTTGTACTTTCCCACCAACTTGGTTTTGTCATATGAAACCTTATCTCCATCCACTCTATTAGGAACAACTCCATTCTTATGCTACAGAATCCCATTTTTATGATCATGGAGTCAAATCTTAACTTGGTGTTAATGGAAGTTTTGTCTAAGTAAGACCTCAGTGAGGCCAGGACTTTGGATATGGCCCAGTTTCTTTTCGTAATTAATATGGTACTATAGCTACAGTCCATATTTACGAAAGAGTCAGCAGGCGTCAGAAGGCAGCTGTGTGGAAAAGAGGATGGGGGAGAATCAGTACTGGCAGTGCTCATTTTCCATCTCTCTGGCCCTGATTCAGCAGAGCACTTAACCACATGTTTAATTTTAGGCGCATGAGTAATCCCATCTCTGCAGAGCAAAGTGTGTGTTTCGTTCTCATTGACTTTAATGGGGCTACATAAAGACCCGTCAAACCTTGTGTGCTGTGCGTGACACTTTCACCACTGCTTCCACCTTGCCCGCCCCTGCAGCAGGGCCTCTGGTCTGAATCTTTGCAAAGCACCAGAGCCCCTTTTGCTCTGCAATCCCATGAGCCTTATGACCTTGTTCCACCTAATTGTGTCCTCATAGGAATATCTGGCCTCCAGAAAAATGGACTGGGAGTAAGTGGGAACTATGGTATTTATTCAGAGCATTGTTAGACCAAAACCAACCAGCTTCATCTTATTATCCACCTTATGCAGTCATGCTCAGCTATTTTGCTGAGTCAAGCTCTACCATTCTAATCAGCTGAGATTTCTAGTAAAGATACTCACAGAATAAGCTGTGTTGTAAGACACCCACAAACATCATCGAGTCCAATCCTGGCCCTGCATAGGACATCCCTAAAAGTCACACCATCTGCCTGAGTTCTTGAACTCTGTCAGGCTTGGTCCTGTGACCACTTCCCTGGGGAGCCTGCTCCAGTGACCAAGAAGTGAAGAACCTTTTTCTAATATCCAGCCTAAAGCCCCTCGACACAACTTCGGACCATTCCCTTGGGTCCTGTCAATGATCTCTACAGAGAAGAGATCAGTTAGCTATCCCAAGTCTGGATAAATAAATAGTCCTGATGGACAGTACATTCTCTACTCAGGACACATGCTTAGACCAAAATAAGCCCAGGTCCACGGTTCTACAAGTCCTATTTAGGAGTCTAATTCTGCAGTTACAGAAGTCAGTGGATGTTTCCAATAAAAATAGGATCAAGGTAGGTCCTCATTCAGTTTAAATATTTAAGCAGATGCTTACTTTAAGGACAAGATTAAGTCTCTTTGAAGTCACTGGGAATGAAACACATGCTTAAGTACTTCAGTGAATCAGGGATCTATTCCAGCTTTGGATCCACAGTACTGGAAGGTATCAACAGAAGCAATCCAGCAATTTCCTGTTGCTGCCTACATCTCTGGCTGCAGCTATGGTATTATTATCAGCTTATTTTGATAAATATAGTATTCTTCCTATTTCAGTATTTTTTTTTTCTTTAATATGGAGGGTACTATAAGTATGTAATTGTTGCTGTACTAATCATCTTCTGAAGTGACTATGCATGGAACCTGATGCTGGTTTATTCTACTTCAGCCTTTCTTTAGATTTTTGCTCTGGCCCATTGATTGAATCATGACAAATGATTTCTTGAGCATGCTGACTGCATTCAGCCCTGGTGGCATGTTCAAAAGCCTGCTTGTGATGGCTGATTTCATTTTCAAAACTTGCAGGGGCTATTTATGGCAAAACAAAAGCCCTTTAACAGATACCTAACAATGGATTTGGCTAGTTAGTTCATTTACTGTGCAAAAGAGGAAAACAGTCATCAGCTCTCTCTGCCTCTTATGTTCTCTTATGAAATACTACTTTTGGTTTTGAGTCATCAGCTTATCAATCTTTCATGCCAAACTGGCTTTAGAGGTAAAGACTAAAATCTTTGCTATAGCTATTATTGCAGTGCCAGTCAGGAAAAGCCAGCATGGGATGCATAATTTGGCAGTCTGCTGACATAGAAGGAAGCACTTTTCTCGCATTGGAATCAAAAATAGGCTTTTTGACTAGAGATCCTGGGGGCCTCTGGAAATGTCCAGGATCAACAGACACAAAAGCCCTTACCTCTGTTGGATAAAGCCCAGTGCACATTATTCTAATGTCAGATGTATAGGAGTGCAAAACTGTACCACAGTACATTGAAAAACTTTTCCTTCACTTGTGCACAATTAGACAATAGTTTGACTTTGGAATTCAATCTGGATCAACATAAAAAATACTTAGTATTTTGTTTGGAAACTCATTGTGTATGGACATATACAAGAGGCAATAGCTTAAAGTAAATACAAGTGACAAAGTCAATAAGTAGTATTTTCAAGGCTGACAAGGACTCAAATTTTATAAAAGTAAAGCTGTCTATTGGGCATTGAAAAGGCACTAAAAATTAGGGATGGATGACATCATACTATTTCATTTCAAGCACTGCATTTTTGGTTTGAAAGTTCCAGCCTTCACAGGATTTCTCTTTCAGTTTATTACAGTTTGTGGGAATAAAGGAAGCAGAGACTGGGAGAGATGAAGAAAATTACCAAAAAAAGTACATAGTGTACTGTGTGTGCAGCCATACACCAGTTCATGCCAGCCTAGCCAGGGCACGTGGCCTCCTTCAAACAAAATACAAGTACATTTTCTATAAAGAAAGGGAGTGTTTCAGCAGAAACTTCTCCCCTCAAAAATGTTTCAGCCATGAGAGAAAATATTTATAAATGTAAACAAATTCTGCAAGCCTAATCATCCATCTGTGAGATTAGTTACACTGAGGACAAACAAAACTATTCAAAGTGCTTGAACATTAAAAAAAAAAGCCAACAATCAGTGGACAAACTTTTGGTAAAGACAGACAGCCTGTAAATTAAAGTTCACAACAACAAAACCACAAACCAAAGTTCTGTTTTCACTGCTAATATGAGACCTTTAAAAATTATTGCAAAGATATTTGTATGCCTTATAGTCTCTGATGTTAAAGGGCATGTGAATGCTTCTGAAACACTGTACAAGATTCAAACCACTGGTGATATTTAAATGGCATTATATTATATGGACACTTCCAAATAAAAATTTCATGTTACTCTGTTATTCATTTAGGCACTTTTTAAAAGCATCTGATTAGTCATTTTTTCCAAGGTGTGTATTCTGATGTACGTTTTAGTCACATTAACTGACTCATATCAACAATAAATAGAGATTTTAGCCATGCTAAAGATATAAGAATACCACATTTCTCCTTATCAGGTTTGGGGCCAGCTTTGGGTATAAAAAAAAGGTAGTTCTCCTGCATCAGAACCCCTACAGTACCTTTGCTAGAGGACCTGTGTTGGCTATTCCAGAGGCAGATGCATCTCAAAACACCACCTCATGGTGAATATATCTGTGCTTTTGCCTCCTTGTCCCATTTCTCTGTGGCAGCTGCAGAAATAGGAAACCCTGCTGCCCAGGCATTCTGTTTCAGTGTTTTATTTGGGGTCTGTGAAGGCTGATGGTCTGATGGTGAAAGTGCATTATTGAAATGAATGAAAATGAAGGTCTCTGAAGGAAGACCAGTGAGAGGTCCACAGTTCTCCCCAGAATCTCCTAGGATGTCCCAAATTACCCTAACGGCTCCCCTCCCATTGGCGTGTCTATGCCAGTACACATCATGCATATACTGAGCTCATTCTCAACTCACAGGCTTTGTTTAGAGAAAGCTGGCAGGACTGGGAATATCTTATTTTAAATTGTCTTGTGATGGAAGATGATATAGTGTGAATACCAGAGGAGATGGTTTCCTAAAGTACACTAAAGTACACTGAGTTGAGAGACACAGGCATTGTCAAATGCAAAGTTTTTTACTGTTCCCTTCAAAAAAAAAAAAAAAAAAGGAGCTGTTTGCAATATGCCAGCCCTGAAAGCTGAACCAAAAATAACAATAATACATAGACCCTCTGGTCACAGAGTGAGTACTCTGTGAAATATAGAGGATATAAATACTGCCATTCCTGCTTGGGCTAGGCAAAATGCTGAAAGATATACAGGGAACATAAAGACAGCCCCTTCCATCTTACTCTTTAAAGCAAGACGACAAATAAAAAGTGTGCTTAAAGCTCTAGGATTTGTTTGGAAAGAAAACAAGACTTAGTAAGTGGCTTTCATCCACTTGTCCTCCAGGGCAGGAAAAAATATTTAGGAATAAGGATGCACACCCTCTAAAATTTAACCTTCAAAATCTAGGACTTCAGTTTGAGATTTTCAAGCAATGGATGCTTTCACACCCCATCAGTGTGGTGTGCCCTCCCCGGTTTGCACAGGCTTGCAGCAATGTGCAATGTTTGGCTGCTCCTGTAGGTGCAGGATGGTGGGACTCTAGGAAGACAAGCAGACAGCTGAGGTGCACTCCACCAGCACACGGAGGAGGTATTGCAGGCACTGTAGGAAGGATAGGAAAATGTGGTTTTAAAAGTGCAAATATTTTCAATTTTAGTTGATCATTATCCTCTTGTGCCAGGAACACCTGATCATTCTCAGTGAAATGTACAGTTCACTAACCTGGCACTTTCATGACAAAGAGAGACCACATGCCACTGTGAAAGTTCTCAGATTTCTCCCTTGTTGCAGAACCCAGTATTTTCTGTATTCATGGTCCTCTGTCTGAGTCATGGAGATAGGTCCAGGGCAGGCCTAAGAGGGAATTCCATGTGGAGTAGATTATAAATAACACAAGTCTATATTTGTAGACTCTTTGAACCTCCTAGTCAATATAGAATTAGGCTGCTTATTCACTTCCCTTGAAATCCATCCTCTGGACAAGATCTGTGAACTGATTTCCCTATTCTGAACACATTCATCCAGGAAGCAGCATCTGAAAGAACCCTTTGATTTCCATGCTGATCTCTGCACATGTGGACTAGACAATAAAAGGAGAGTGATCAGTTCAGCTAAGAAGGGACATGGACTGACATCACAGCAAATGATTTGCAGGCTTTAGTGGTCATCTGCTGAAGGTGGTGGCGGTGGTTTGATGGAAGGGGGAGAAAAAAGAAATATCAGGCTTTGTACATAAGAAGGAGACAGAGAGCCAGGCTGTCTCATTGACATATTACTGCCTACTTATGGCCTCCATCATACTTCTCTCTCTTCAGATTGTGCAGCCGAGTGGGGCTTCAGAAGACTTCTTCAATGTTGTAGTGCCAGAATTATTTTCCTGGTTTTCCAGGCCAGGCTTGGTGTACCCTCTCACTCGCAGTAACACTAATCTAGTATTTTATGCCCTTACTTTAGCTCTCATGGTGTGAGAGTTGGGTGTGTTTTAATGAGCCTCAGCCTCATTAAAAGCTTTCAGGAATGTGCAGGAACCACTAAACTTCCTGCTACATGAAACATTTTCCTATGTCACTGCCCAGGAGTGGGCGAACATCTGGAGAGCAAGAGACAGTCTGTTCAATGAGCATATTTGGCTCTTGGGCCCTGTAATGGAGGGTGGAGAAAAAGAATCCTTCTGTCTCTGGCATGGAGCAACAATGTGAACTGACACTTCAAGGTATTTGTACATTCAGTAAGGGCTCTCCATTTCTGTTTTAGAGAGCCCCTTGTCAGGACTTTGTCCTCAGCTGGGATGCAAGCTTCTCACAGGGGGTGCTAGCGTCTATGCACCATTCTCCCACAGGAGCTAGCTTCCTGTGCACTGAAAGACACAGAAGATGCCAGTTAGGATAAGTTAGGATAAGTGAAGGAACTAAGCAGGCAGACAGGTATGAGTGTCTGTTCTGGGGCTTGAGGATGGGCACCTGGAGGTCCAAGTAGTGTTAGAGCTGAGGACAGAGCACAGGACTGCTAAGGGTTGCATTATAGACCAAAAGTTTGTGAGCTGCTGCCTCAACACATCCCTGCTGCCTTGCCACTGCAGCCACTCTGACTGGGCACTAGCATGGACAGTGAGAGACAAACCTGAGCTTTGGAGACAAAGAGCCCTATGGTGTTTTGATCAGAGATAGTTCTACAAATATACTTTAAAAAATTACAATAAAACAAAAACGCTACAAAGTATTCCTATACTGACAAATCTGACTGTTGAGAGAAGAGTGTCACTGGTTCTTCCAGTGGCATTCTCAGAGAGCTGGGAAAGGGAATGAATCTAGCAGTCCTGACAGAGGCAATGGCTGTAGGTGATGACAGATAGATCAGGTTCATCTGCAGTGATTACTAGGCAGATATTTGGTATCCAACACTTAAAAATGATTGCTCAGAATATGAATCCACCTCAGGTGCCCACAGAAAAGAGGGGAGGAGAGTATGTGACTGAGCAAAAATTAGAATAAGGCCTCTTCACTGCAAGACACTTCAGTTTGTACACTTGCCCATAGTAAAAATCCCTGTAAAGTTGATGGTGGGGATCAGGGTAGGGACAATAAATTAATCAGAAATATTTTATTGCCAGATTAAGTCTTTATATGATGCCAACCAAAAACAGTTGTCAATTAAATAAGAATGTTATTCATTTATTATATTTCATTATATAATGAGTTGGTTGTCATTGATTTGACTTCAGAAGGCTGAAAGTAGAAAAGGCAGGCTAAAGCCAGCAACATGCAAACTAAGGTGCATAAAGGAATACATTCAAAATACTAATCATGGGGCTTTGGGAACTGGAAGCAAGGAGGAGAAGTCAAATGAAAAAGAGATAGGATAATCCTCTACAAATTTATGGTGTACTCTAGAGACTAGTTATAAGAAATAAAAAAGCATCAGAGAGAGATCTATCAAGGCTAAGGCATACTGGCCTGGTACAGAAACTGCAAAATGCTGCAAGTCATCTAGAAGAGAGCTATACAAAGTTATCTACCTTCCTAGAATGAAACTGGCTAAAAAGCTCTCCACTAAGCTTTACAGGGTCTGCAGCAATCACAGATGGTGACATAATGATTTTTTCCCCAAGCTGATTTTGAGCCAATTTTGATGGCAGTACCTTAGTTGACAGCCTGAAGGCATGGTCTGTTGAGGAATACATTTGGTGCAGGTAGCCTCTATTAGCAAACTGCAGACTGAGATGCAGGTTAAGCTCTGGGTGGGAGCCCGAGACAAGAGGCCATGAAGTGCCAACCCTTTTGGTTAACAAATGGCACAAAGTAGGTGGTGCCAGCCAGGTGGATGGACACTGGGAGACACAGCAGGAAGGGAGGCCTCAGGAGGAAAAGTGAGAGTTGAGCCTGGGTAGACTGTGAGGGTGTAAAGGCCCGGGGGTTCCTTTGTTGGGGGTCTGTCCTCGGAGGCACCAGCTCAGGCTGTTTCTGTGTTACTGCACTGTGAATAAATGGCTTTGTGGAATGAGACATCTCAGACTTTGCTATGGAAAAGCTGGGGTTAAACTGGTCAGGAAACCTGGTCTGACTGTGTGAGTGGGGTGTGCAGGGAGCCAAGAGGGGCACCCGTGGGCTCACTGGAGCTTTGAAGGGGCTTCAGTCCCAGACTGCCAGAGAGTCTCGTGAATGCTCAGGCTGGGTAGTTTCCTTAACAGGTCTACAAATTCCTGTTAGGCTTTCAGCACACAGTTGGTTTCCTGCTGATCCTGTTCCTAACTGGGCAAAGTCAGTAGATGCACAAAACCAGTGCTTAACAGCAGTGCAGTGGGACACCAGCCCTCTCCTTCACCCCAGCTAAAGATGTTCAAGTCACTGAAAAAGGAAGGAGAGCAAAGTCCCCCAAGAGCAAAGAGACTTTAAGCTGGAGCAGAAGCAGGACTACAGCTACTAATATGGCTAGAAAACATGCAGGTAATGGATCTGGATGTGCTTAAATCCATTCTCAAGGTTTCAGTAGATATGATTCTGGGCCTGTGTCCTTCCTGAATAACCTGGATAGGTATTCAGTGAGTAATAGGTAGATTTCCTCACAGAGGTATAACTGTGACTTTGTAATACCTGACTAAAGGGGAGTTTTGCAACACTTCCGTGAAACACTAATTTTCTGATGTTCTCTGAGGTTACAGAGCTCTCCAATACCTCTCACTGTAATTCATTCCTCAGTAGAATAGTATTATTCTGTACTGTGTGAATTGCCTGAGGCTATGCAGACTGAAAATACAAGACTGCCCTTTGTGCAAAAAAACCCAAAAACTAAAGAAGAAATTTTTAAGACAGTTCTTTCAGTGTGAGTTCTCTTCTAATAGTTTCTTGACAAACTATAACTGACCTGAATGTTGGAGATCTGGGGTGTATACTTCTACACTGGCATAATTTATGAGACTGCAATATAATGTTGAGATAGGCAAGCTAACTTTAATTTAAATAGCTCATGAAGTAGCATCGAGAGTGAAGCATCACCAGCTTATAAACAAATCCTTAGTCAGGAACCACCAGTCTCAGAGGAGGTTACAATAACATTAGGTAATGGACCAGTTTTGCACCTCAGTTGGTTTTCTTTATTATTTCTTCATGGTACAGCCTTACGTATATAAGACAACATGCTCACTTTTACTCTTCTTCAAAAACTCCAAATAAATAAGAATACTAATTTGTATTCCTTAGAGATGCAACCTAGTTTTCTAACCTTTATTGTTCAGCAGTCAGTAGAGCTACTTCAGTGTAGCTAAAGAACTGATTTTCAGTGGGTCCAATGGGTCTATCCCTGCACCTCCAAAGCCCCATTTCCTGATTCTTTGCCATGCTGTTTTCACTGGACCCTTAAAATTGTTTACTGTAGTCCTATAGAGTTACTGTGTCAGGCCTGTGCCTAGTGAAATCTTGTGGTCTGTGGCTGGCATAATCCAGCCGTGACTGGTACTGCAGCTGGTACATAATCCAGACATGGCGTGCCGGAGTCACTGCAGTATCAAGTTGTGCCACTCATGTCAGACAGTCTGCACTGTCCAGAGTAGGGTCATAGAATCATAGAATCATAGAATCATAGAATCATAGAATCATAGAATCATAGAATGGCTTGTGTTGGAAGTGATCTTAAGGATCATCTTGTTCCAACCATGGGCCCCATGACACATGGCTTCGAACATTTCCAGGGATGGGGCAAGCTGTTCCAGTGGCTCACCACCCTCACAGTCAAGAATTTCTTCCTAACATCTAATCTAAACCTACTCTCTTCCAGTTTGAAGCCATCCCCCCTTGTCCTGTCACTACATGCTCATGTAGAAACTCTCTCTCCATATTTCCTGTAGACTCCCATCAGGTACTGGAAGGCTGCAATTAGGTCACCCCAAATCTTTCTCTTCTCCTGCCTGAACAATCCCAGTTGTCTCAGAGGAGACAATTCCTCATAGGAGAGGTGCTCCATCCCTCTAATCATCTTGGTGGCCTCCTCTGGATGCACTCCAACAGGTCGATGTCCTTCCTGTGCTGGGTACCCCAGAGCTGGATGCAGCACTGCAGGTGGGGTCTCACCAGAGCAGAGCAGAGGGGCAGAATCCCCTCCCTGGCCCTGCTGCCCACGCTGCTTTGGATGCAGCCCAGGATATGTTTGGTTTCTGGGCTGTGAGTGCACATGGCTGGGTCATGTCCAGCCTCTCATCCATCAGCACCAAGCCCTTCTGGGCAAGGCTGCTCTCCATCTGTTCATCCCCCAGCCTGCGTTGCCCCCAGGTCAGCCCTTGTCACTTCGTGGTTATTCCCATAACTGAAAACACAGAACAAGCTTGAACACTGAGAAAAAGCACATTTGTTTCATTATATATAAATAGTGTCATCTGTAATAATCAGATAATGGGTATAACAATAACATGAATATCATTTGAGAAACTAATTTTTCAGCCCAGCTGTGCAATTTATACTAGCTCAGTTGCTTTACTAAATTTGGCTAGGATTATCATTAATTTGTAGTGTCTTAAGATGTCTGCAGTGACACTGGAGTGGATATCTAGGTCAGGCCCAGTTCAGAGGGAACCCATTCTCCAGGGACTATGAGAAAGTGACTGCAGAGTCACACAGTGCAGCCCATGGCTTTCACACACTGTACTATAACTTCACTGGGGAGGATGTGAATTAATGCCTCAGTCTACTCTCCACATGTTCAGAAGGGGACGATTCATGCAATTTATCTGAGTTCAGCTTCTTGCTCTCCAGGATCACTGTTGCATGTGAAAAGTGACATGAAAAGCAGTTCCACAAATACTTTCCTGCTGTTGTTCAAAATATCTGTGCTGTGTTCTGCTCCTCAGCTGGAAAAGGCTTGCCTCAGGAAATGTCTGAATACAGACAGATAGAAACAAAAATGGGGGTGGAAATAAGGTCTGTGTGTCAAGGAACTTTTCAACTATCTTTCCTGTAGCTCATCAGCCACAAACAAAAATTTAGAATAAGGACTAGGATAATCACAGAAACTTTGTAAGGTTAACAGAGAAATTCAGCAGATCTGCTGACGTGAAACAGCTGGAGATGCTGAAGCCCTTAATAAATGGCCTCTCCTGATGAGATTTATAAGAACTCTTGATCTGCCATCATGCTGGTTGCATCTGTCACTTGCACCTGGTATGAATATCTTCGTTAGATATCATATATCACTTTTATGTGGTCCAGCAGGACAGCTGGAATTACTTCACCTTTGTGTCAAGACCTTTACTAGTTAAATGTGTTTTATAAGATTCATCTGTGCTATTGCTTGCTTTGTTTAGTGTTGGATTCTCCTAAAACAATAGTAGATCTGACCACTCTCATCCACTGGCCACACTCAGCTCTCACAGCTAATATCGTAAAATTATCTGTGTTTCTTTCCTCCCTTTTACAGGCTGTCATGTACAGAGTTGGTTCAAGGAAGGGGGATCCTCTGGGGACCTATTTCAGCCATTATCTGAAGCCTGTATTTTGATTTAGGCATTTTATATACATCTCTTTGTGGACCACCTGCATTTCACAGAAGGTTATTCCTTTACAGATGTTAGGATAGATGAGCATATGACCTGAGGTTTCCATTATACACTATTTCTTTCTTTATTTTGATGCTACTGTCACTAGAAGTAGTGCTTTTATCATATGTCAGTACCCTGAAGCAACAAAACCTCTTTGTTTCAAAACCATAGCTCGGCCTCTGTCAGCTTGGTCCTCTTCCTCAGCAACAGCTCTATCTCCTAATGGCTCTCCAGGTCCATAGGGAAGTCAGGAGACTGATTAAGTGCCTCCACTCAGATATGATCCAAAAGAGCTGTACATACTGGAGCAGCTGCAGAACTTAACCAAAATGAGTAGTTACCACTACTAGGGCAACTTTCTGCAAATGAAACAGAACACAATTATCAACATGGCATAAGATTTGGATCTCTCTGTTACAGATGTTCTCCACGAACAGCCAGACTGTCCAGCTTGTTATATGGAACAATACTGTGAGCTGCCCACTTTAATTTAAGCAAATTTAAAATGGAAGAGCTATAATTTCTACATGTAAAAATAAAGGTATTTCTAGTTCCTCACTGAAGTGATTTGCTGCAAGGTGTGATACAACTGTTTTTTAATACACAATGCAGATACTCAAAAAAGCAACTTTTACAAGTTTTTAGCAACTCTCCCACTCTATGATTTTGGCAGTGTGTCATTACCATGATTCACTCCCAAGGTTTATGAAGCACTTAGGGTTTAACATAAAAAACCAATCAGGCATGTCACTTGCAATTGAGTAATCAATACAATTATCTATAAAGTAAAAACAATGATTGAAATCATCTGCACATTTCTCCACTTTCCTTTTAAAGTTATATTTCAGCTATAATATTTACATCCCTGCAAAAAGATGCTAGTGAATCTCTTTATCTAGAATTATTATAAGATGAATAATTTTTTCTGTAATATGTTACATATTAGGTCAGAGTCTAATAGCAAAATATTAAAGACATTATTCTTCTAGGTGAATAATGATCTTATCATGTTCCCTTTTCCCATATTCATAGGCCCTTAATAATATTCCTTTAAATTTATGTTCCTTCAACATATATTCCTGATTCAGTCCTCCATGTAGTATTATAAACCAGTCTGTGACAATGAAATGCTGAATTTTTCCTCTTGTATTAAGGTTTTTCTTCTATTGTTTCCCAGTTTGAATTATTTCCATGTCTTCTGTCTTCTTGCACACTAGCTTAGTGAAGTCAGAAAAGGATTTAGTGGGTACCTTTGTTTCTATCAGGCCTTGTAGTAGCTTTCCTTGTTCTTTACTTTTTTTATCCTCTCCCTGTCTCTCATGGACATGCATTCAGGTATAATTTTTATTCGCACAGTGAATTCTTTATTTTGCCAGGGGAAATGTAAAGAAGAGTTTGTGTCAATGAGAATAAGATGCTGGGTGAAAATGCAGTGCAGAGCAAATAGAATGGGAGGAAGAGGAGACCAAAGAAAGGCAGCTAGGAGCACAGGTGAGCTGTGAAGGGGTCAGTGCTCCATGGAGGTGATGGGCCAAGGAAGAGTGAGCATGACCAGAAGGGGCAAATATGGCTAAGGCTTGCTGGCTTCTGATGCTCCAGAAAAAAAGTGGCAGTGGTTGAAAAGAACTCAAGGAAAAAAAAACTCAAGGATAGCTGGAGGGAGTGAGGAGAAGGAAGAGTGATGACAGTGGGTGCGAAAATCTCTTAAAGCTCTTGGCTGTGGAAGGGCCTGACTAACCCCTTCCATCTTCCCACTCACATGGGCTGATCCTGGCTCTCTCTTCCAGCTGGCCTTTTCCATTGGCTAGAAATTTTACTGAGATGAGCAGTTTGAAGCTTATGCATTTTCAGGAGTAATTTAAATTTAATTTTCAAGATGTCTCTCCCTCATTTCTCTCCAAAGAACATCCATGAAAGAGTGAACAAACTCTTTGATGTACATTTCATTAGGAAATCTACTGATCTCACAGTCAACATCAAAGGAAAACTTCCATAAAAATACAAATGTCAGTGTAATAAGCCCCAACAAAAATGTGTTGAATAAGATAGCTTGGGCCACAGGTGAACTGAAAGAGGAAAAAGAGAGGGAGACGTGATAAAGCACTCAAGCATCCATACAAAATACATGCATCTTTAGGACCTGCATGCAATAAGTCTTCAAAAAAGGGATATTGTGCAGCTTTACTGAGCGCTTCCAGAGCATTTGGAAATGATACATGATGAAACACAAAGGAGGGAGAGGCATCCGTGCGCAATTTGGTTATAAAGCTGACAGATCACTATGGGGTTGAGAACAGGAAAAGAAGTCAAAGGACAATTTTTTTCAAAGATATACTCTCTTAAACTACCCATGCCAAGTTTGCAGCATTGGAAAAAATTAATGCACTGTTTTCAAGCCCAGAATATTGTGATAACCTGCAAGTTTATCTGGTGACTGACACAAGCTGTAGAAAAAGAGAAAATGCATGACCACTAAAAACCTATTGAAGAAACATTAACAGTGAAAATTAAACAACATCAGCAATGAAAATTAAAAGAAATTAGCATGACAACATGCTCCACTTGAATAAAATAAGAGATATTCATATACTGGAAATGCTAATAAAAGTGGGCCAGCTGTGAAGCTATTCTTTCCAGTCACCTGTCTTTTTGGCATGTCACTCTGAACTTCTTCAGAGTGTATACATAGCAATTTTTACATCTTTCTATGAAAAGACAAAAAATTATTAACAGGGTCACATCTGAAATGCAGCTAAATGGATCAGTTTGTGGGGATCAAACAAAGGAGACAGAGGTATAGTTACTGACAAATTGAAAATATTTTGAATAAGGCTGTATTTGAAAAATATACAAAACCTGTTACATGAGGAAATTATCCCTTAAATTATATTGACTGAATAAAGCAGAGTGTATCAGTCTCTTTTCCTTGACACCTGTTCTAGCTCTTCATCACTCAAAGTACTGCAGGTATTTCAACTGACAAGTTTTGCACACTATAAATCTCAATAGTGTAAAAGTTCTCTATGTAGCCAGTGTAAATAATAGCTACAACAAGCAAGAGTAATAATAATAATTCTAAATAAATTCACCTTTTTAACTTGGATAGGATTTTGTATTTGACAGAGAAAAGATAAACGGAGAAATACTGAATTTTTTTTTTACTGAGCTGAGTAGAAGTGGTCACTTATTAAAGCTTATACGTTCAACAGCTTTTGCTGAACTAGTAGGTCTGGCAAACTTTAAGAAAAAGTGTATTTTCCAAAACCCTCAGAAATTTGTTGAAAATGTTAAAAATGCTTTCTACAAAACATCTATAGCTCCTTATCAAATTATTTCAAAGTGATACCTTCTCTGGAGCTTTCTCAATATTTAAGCAGAAAAATACTTATAGTCTAAGAGATTCCAACTTAAGCCCCTCTATCCATGATTTCAGCTAGAGGATAAGAGCTCTTCTATATGCAGTTTTCCTGACATAGAAACTCAATGATGAAATGTGATGGCAGGCAAGGTGGCTCTGTTGTGTCAGAGAAGATTAAAATGTGAAAAGCATAACTATCCTGAAGTCTTTTGAAATCTGGGTCTCTCTTACATTTCTTTTTACTATTGCCAGGAGATAATTCGTCACTGAGTAGCTGGTTTTGACATGGCAGTCAAATTATACTTTGGTTCATGCTTTTTAGGGCTCACACTAAATGCAGTGTGCCTTCTCTTAGAGTGATACTGATGGGAAATATGTGTAAAAATCTGACTTCTGGAAAGAATTGTATTCCAGCATTAGAACATTTCTAGCAGGTTCATTCACTGTCTACAAGGAAAACGTTTTTTGCTATATGCTGGCTCTTTGGACAGCCAGGCTTCCTGGTGGTGGAGTCACCTTTTTTATAGCCACACCATATGGACTGCTAAGAGGAAAAAGGCTGCTTCCATGCCCAGTGAAGAGGGTTTTTCTTTTTAATGACCTGTCTCCAAAGTGCCATGAAGGGACTTAGATTCATAGGATTTCAGGACCAAAAAGAAAACTTCAGAATTATATAGACAAGTTTCCTTTGGATCTTAGATTTCATGTGCTTATCCCTGGGTCACACCAAGTAACTGTAGCTTAACACAAGCATAAGACACCATTTTCTCTCGTGTTTACTACTTCCATTTTCCTGTGGCTTACTTCACACCGAAAGAACCACAGAGTAGGAGTAGATTTCCATATGAATCATGCCTCCCTTTTCTAACTGGAAGAAAAGTCATAAAGTGACGGCTGCACTGAAAATGACAGAGGAAGACACACTAATCTTTTAAGCATGGTTTAAGGAAGTATCTCTTCTAATTCTACTCAAAGACTTGACTAGCACTAAACTTACCTATGTGAATCTGAATTAAAGCAGACTAAGGCTAGGGACTTCATGGAGTTCTTCCATAACACAAGGTATGTATTCTTTGGTATTATGCCCCTTTCTTCCCTTTTTCTCTCTCTCTCACCACAAAGACACAGGCAGAAAAAACATGATAAACAGATATATAGAGCTGTCCTGTGTCTTTCCCTTCTTTCCCTTGCCTTGCCACACTTCTTAAATTCAGGTTTTCCTGGACCTGCCCAAAATAGTTTTCCATTGCTCCTTCTTTTGTTAGAGGAAAAAAGAGTTGGGCAACTGTTGGGCCTCATTTACTCAGAAGAAGATGTAGTTTTCCTTCTTGAAGGTCTCAGCACAGCAATGTGCTGCCCAGCACCCCTCAGTATTGAATGCATTGCTTTACTTCTGCAAGTTAGCTGTAACTTCAGGAATCTTAACTGCATTGTGGATTTTGTCTGATGTTAATTTATTAAAGTTATTAAGAAAATGGGTTATTAAAATAAGCCTTGTTATGGATTTAAAACAAATATACTTAATCTTACAGTAAAAGCTGGTTTAAGATAGAAATAATGTGATAATAGTAAGATGAAGGTATTTCAGTCAAAAAGAACTAGAAACCACCATGTCCTTATCTTACGTAAATGTTACATTGTGAAAATCCTCTCAGGCTTAGTGCGACTTAGCCTGTGTAACATTTCAGCTGTTATATTTCAACTGTAATAACAAGCAAAGTGTAATCTTAACGGATCTTATCAAATCACAATCCTTCCACACTCAAGGACAAAATAACTCCTCATGAATGCTATGTACTCTACATGTAAGGGCTCTTCTGGGGTTTAGGAATTCTATCTTCCCTTTCCTTCCCTTTCTGAAGGAACAACGAAAGTATTTGCTAAAAAATAGCCCAGTCTATGTTCCTGGGAGCTTAAGAACACTGTCTCCTTGTGGATTACAGCTGGCAGCCGTAAGGTGTAAAGTTTTACAATTTACAGTGCTGGAATTTCTTCTTCTTTTTAATCTCCACTATTGAAACCCCTTTACTTTTCTTGGAAAACTGTGAAACTTTAGATTTCTAGTTAAATAGAACATTCTGCCTGCAAATATTATGATGTATATATGGACCAGAGGGAATGTATAGTAAATGAATGCAGAATACATTAACATTATCTAGTTTGGGGAGAAAGGGTGAAACTACAGGACATTTTAAGCAGTTACAAGAACTGTCATAAGGACGAAAGATGATTTAAAATGGGAATTAATCTTTTTCTCTCTTTATAGAGAAATCTTGCTACAGTCAGTGTAGACCTAGCATACACTTTTAGCAGAATGGACTTATTTCTCCATTAAGTTATTAAGATTGATTTTAGATATTTTTAGAAATGAGTTCTATAATATTTTACAATACTAATTTTATCGTATTGAGTAATTTAATTTCTGTGGCATTCTACTGCATTTTTCCTACTAGATTCATTATCATTATGTTTTTGAATTATTGTTTACAACAGCTGGACCACATCATCCCCTTCAGTGCTACAATCCTCAAAAGAGAGTTTTAGAAGACAACTTGGTGAGGACTTCTTTGGAGAGAGATGCAGGCTCTTCCACTGGAGAGCCCCAGTTTTCTTTAGTCAAAAAAGGCACTGAACTATTAATTTTTTCAAATTCTTAAGCAGATGACTATGTCTATTCCTGCTTGCATTGGCCTCAGGCAAGCCTTCTGTCTTATTGGCAATGTTGCTGTATTGTACCTGTGCTGTATGGGATTTCCTCTGGCTCTGCCTGACCCTAATGAAACCCCAAAGAGGCAGAGAAGAAATAATAATAATACCAGGACCCTAAATCAATTGTGGCTAGAATGGATGTTTGCCATTTCTCTAAGCCCCATCCCATTCACTTCTCCTTTAGCCTGTCCAGTCTTTCTTTAATCCCCATTTAGGAATTACGTCTCCTCCTGTCCATCCTGTCAGAAAATGAGCATGTAGTACTACCTACTGCTTAAAGAAGAAAACCTCTGTGTGGAGATGCCATGTGCGTACAGTAGGTATCCAGTCAGGGTATTTCAGTGGAAAAACAGACACACATGTGTTCCCCTTCTTATTTTAGAAGACATACCGCCAGCTACTTTCTACAAGTCTAAACTGATGGTTAACAGACTGTATGCTGATCCAGCTTTACTTTCATTTAAAGGAATGTTTCAGTGATGTGCAACCTGGGGTTACTGAAATGGCCAAAGAAAAAGCCACTGAAAACAGGAGTTCAGAGAGGGTGGAACAAAACTGTTACCAGTTATTGGGTTTTGCACCCTTCTGTTCTCAGCCACAAAATAGATATGAAACAGCCACTGTCTTTGATAAAACACTTTACACACAAGCAATTTTAAAAATAACTTTCATAAATTAGCTGTGGCTTCACACCTCAAATTTAATCTGTGTCTCTACAACTGCTCCCTCAAGGCTCCTCACTGACACATGCTTGGTCTCACCCTCTTCTGCAGCCTGACTGCTGTGCTTCTGCACCAGTCTCAGAACACAATATAACCTATGGACGGAATTTCAGCTGTAATTGCAATTTTGTCATCTTTATGGGATGAAGCAACACCTTGACTTTGGTTTAAAACTCTTCTTTCATTTTGTGCTTGTATAAAAACTAATGGAGAAGCCTCTTCAATAAAAGAATTAAAAGAGACTACGTACAAAATCCTTCACTTCAGTATTTTCTGAAGACTTAACACTTAGGCAACTTTGTGTTAGCAACATTTTCATGGCTATTGCATTTGAATTATCGAGTTCCCCCTTTCAAACAAAATGAGTTTGACATATAATTTGTAGGTATATTAAAGTCCTATGGATATTGCTGTCCTTAGTCTGTGAACATTCCTTCTACAGACTATCCATGAAAATACCCAAATACCAGTGAGTACATTGTGGTATCAGCAAGAAGTTGTGCATTGTTAAGAAGGCAAAATACAGTAAGAGAAGTCTTATGTTTTAAACTTTGTGAGCATATGTGCTAGCAAACATAGTTTACCCTCTTTTTCACCAGCTGGACATCTGTAGTTAGCATCATGGTAGTTCATACATTATTTGTAATTGTGCTCAGCATGGAGCTTGAGCTTTACTTCAGAGCTAAAATGAACACATTTGGATTTCGCTTTATTATTGATGTGTTTTAAAGGGCATGGATCAGACATTTTGTAATTACTCTCAGAGGCACTGGACAAATTACAGGGACTAGTATACAATGATTAGTTAAGCAGGACAGTTTGCAAAAAGGTTTTGAATTCATGGCAAGGATCTTGAAATGGTTATTAATTACAAACACTTTAATGTTTGTATTCTTTTCCCAGAAGTCAATTATTGCTGCAGCATTTACAATGTTCCTCCCACCATATGTGGCCATTTGCTGACTACAACTCTTTCAGAGTTTTAGATCAATTCGAGCCAATGTTATGTGAATTGGTGCCCAGTCTACTTCCCAGCTGAAGTTTGGAGCAGGTGGAGCTTGATGTGTGGTGACCTCTGCTTCCTGTGCACTGCTATAGTCATAGAAGGTTTAACAAAGTGCAGCACTGCAACAAATGTAAGTATTTCACGGAGAAAGCATAGAATACTTTTTCTGCAGTGTTAGCTTGAACTACTTTGTGAAAGTTTCAGATAACCAGCTGCAAAATAAACCACTTGGGTCTAGAAAAAACAGTGTATATCAAGGAGGGTGTGCCTCTTTCACAGATTTATAATAGTGTTGGAACATTTCAGCCGAAATGCTGTCCAGTGTAACTCCAGGTGTTTGGCCACATCTGTTGTTTACTCAGATGAAAATTGTGCATATTGATTAAAACATGCTATCTGTAATTTCATTTTGTGAAAAAAACTCATTATTGATTTCTAAATTAAAAATTCCAAGATTTAGCATGCAATAAGGTATAGAAGCATGCTAGAAAGTATTTTCTCTGTGCAAAATGCTATCAACAGCTTATCAGCAATCCACAGATTCTCCATACAACCCTCACTCTCACTTCACAATATTATCGCAGAAAGAAAACTCTATCAGTACAAAATTATGACTCCAAGGACTAATACAAGATCCATGACTTGCACTCGCATATGGTTGTTACAACTTTCAGACTCCTTTTAAAATCTGAAATGACAGATAATTTAGAAGATGGGAGTACCTTAGTCAATATAAACAGTGCTACCATTTCACTCTCTTTCTGGAACAAAAGACTTTTCCAGGCTACCTTTCCTTTTCCTTGTCCAGTCAGTAAGGTTATTTATATCCTTTCCCAGAAGGTGTGGCAGCACCCATTGCTGAGTGAGATTCAATAGCTGGGACTGTGATATTTGTCTAGGACCCTCTGGTAGATTCAAGATTAAAAACATCTTCTGACATGCTGCATCTCTTCCAGGCACATTTTATGTCATGCAAGGCCTGAACAATATCATTTGGTGTTGGTAGAGTCCCAGGAATAAAAGGAATTTAATAAAATTCTGTTCAGGTAAAAATATTTTAAAGAATTGATGTTGTCTTTACATTCCCATTTTCCAGCTTTATTCTTCTACTTGTTCCTATTCCCTTTTTAAGTGATAAAAACAAAAATCAAGGGAGCCAGGGAAAGAAGTGGGAAAAACCAAGTTTGTTTCTAAATCCTGAAACTTGTCCTGGATTGCAGTGTATTCTATTACCATCCTCATGAGCTGTGGAAATCAGGTGGGGCAGTGTTTCCTTGCCTCCTCCCCCCAGACTATCTTTCTGTTAATGGCCCATCATTGTCCTGCCCCATGACTCAGAGATAACTCCCTCGGACTATCTTCTGTTAACGAGCCTAATCAACACCTGGCCTCATGACTCATTACCCCATTGTGAGATGCTCCACCCAGAGGGAGGAACCAAGCATCCCATCGTGGATATAATCTGAGACTCTGATCACCAGAGGGAACCCTTGCCACTGGATTTCCAGAGGACAGGAGCTACACAGCCACCACCACCGGACTTTCTGAGGAAGAGCAGACCCTTTTACTACAGGATCACTGCTTCAGAGGACTGCAGCCACCACCCTGCCTAACAGGGACCTAACAGGTTGTATCTTGACTCTGTCAGTTTGAACCAGTGTTTTCTTTTACTTTTTTTTTTTTTCCTTTTCTTTAATTTCCATTAAATGGTTACTCTGACTTGGTGCCTCCCACTGGTTTGTTTTCAAACTAGTACAAACTCCAGCATAGTTAAGAGATTAAGTTGCATGAATGATCCCAGAACTTAATTGCGGGTTAGTCCTTCATCTGTGCTTTAACTCCACCCTGTTTCATCCAATATAAAGTAATCCTCAAAAATTACAAGGGCACCCAAAGATTATTATAGGATGCCAAAGGGGATTTCAAATATGCAACACCTCTAAAGAGCTAGTAAATGTACCTGGGGCAAAACTGCATCCCAGAGGTGATTCCATGCAGAACCACAGCCCATGATAAAGGCTGGCCCAGGAGTCCTGGCCCTGTGTGTGCTAAGCATTGCCTGCTCAAACTGCTGTGGCACAACTGAGACACCCGGGGCTGAGCGCATAGAAAGTTTCAAGGTGTGTACTGCACCCAGAGTATCCTTGTGTATCCATAAGCTTGTTTGGGTTTGGTTTTGTTTTCTTAAAAAAGAAAATGATCACAGCACGGAAGAGGTAAGGAACATTTCCTTTGAAGAACCTGTAAGGAGGCTTTAGTGAAAAAAGGGATGTTTTTGCATCACACTTTTCTGGGCACACACAGGGCATGCAACATTGTGAGAGGTACAGGGGAAAGAAGGTACATTGCCTGCAAAGGCCACCATCCTGGGTGCCATTTTCCCTTTGTCTTTCAAGCCATACAGCCGTCTGTGAGGGCCAGCCCTCTGTGGGTAGGGTCAGACGCCATTTTCCCTTTGTCTTTCAAGCCATACAGCCGTCTGTGAGGGCCACCCCTCTGTGGGTAGGGTCAGATGCCATTTTCCCTTTGTCTTTCAAGCCATACAGCCGTCTGTGAGGGCCACCCCTCTGTGGGTAGGGTCAGACGCCATTTTCCCTTTGTCTCCCTGCATGCCCTCGGCAGTGGAACCATCTTGAAAGGGGCAGCACCCCAACCATGTGGGTGTCTCTCTCTGCTTGGGGAGTTCCTGAGATTTAGCAATTTTGTTTCTAGAGATTATTTACTGTCATTTTTTACCTGTTGTAGTTTTGATTGTTAGTAAACTGGGGGTTTTTTTCCACTTTATATCTACTGGTATTTGTTCCTTATTGGCAGAAGGGGATTGGTTGGAACTAAGGGGAGGTAACTCATTTTAAAGTGTCCACCTCTTTAAATTGTCTTAAACCAAGACAGATTGTTATTGCCTCTCTCTTTCAGAATATGAGTCAAAGTCCTTCAGGGCTTTCCATGAAACATTGTAGAAATTAGTGCAAAAACACTGCTCTAAGACACTGCAGTTACTTTCAATTAATAGTCTGCCCTTAGATCAGGAAAAAATCCCAGTAATATCCAATATTAAAATACCCCATAACACAAGTGTTCATAGTAATCAAAGATTTTTATTAAAGAAAATTTTAAGTCACTTTTAAAATGAAATCACTTTAAAAAAAAAAAGCAAGGCTGTTCCTATTAAGCTTCCCATTCAGACCTTCTCATGCCTGCTACTGTTTAGGCAATGAATATTCATGAACATAAACATGATATGTAACATCTGTATACCAGTGGTAGAATGTTAACAAGACATTTACACTCCTTTGCTTGGGATATATACATTTATACAAAAAGACAAAGTTTCCCTTGTGATCTTCTCCAGAGATGATTTCACACTCCAAAGTCTGGCTTTAAAAATATTCTAATGTCTATCATATGACTCTGCAGGAGCAGAAATGGAAGCAGAGAGTTTCTTGCCCACAGCCAAACCCTTCTACCTTGCCAGAAAAAAAAAAAAATTAAGTTTAATTTGTGAAACCATTTCACGGCCTACCTTCTTAAAAAAAACAAAACAAAAGTAGACTCCATCTGGGCTTGTCAGTACATAAAAAATCCATCTTCTGAGTTAAAATTCCCCTACTCCATGGCATTTCTTTATTCCAGTTATCCTACTTAAATTAGATGAGGTGACATGGATTATTGCATGAGAAAGTCACACTGATTGACCCAACGACCCATCCTTTAACAATCACTTGCAACTATGTGAAGTCTGTTATTTCAGATTCCCACTCCTCACTCTTGTTCTTTTTAAATTAACTCAAAATCGTGAATATAAATGACCATTTTAAATTAATGCCTACCCTTTTGTGCCTAGTCCCACAGGTTTTAATGGTATTTTCATTAAATTAAGAATTTACCTAAATGGAAAGTTCCTCAAGGTAGAAATCTGATCTAACCCAATTAGTTAACAATAGCTAGGAAGGGTGGCATCACACTTCAGGGTGTGAGGTGTGCTCAGTGATGAACACTAATAAAGACTAAGAAAACAACCATCGGTGACCTGATAACACTATCTTTCTGGGCATCCTGTCACAGCTAAACCTCTTAAAATAATAATAGATAATATTATTTAGCTAGATAATTTTACCAAACTTGGATGTGCATGCACATATCAGAACATCTCATCTGCTGATGAATTATCTACAACTACCTGTCCTGAACAGCAGAACAGCTTCAATACACTTTCTTACCTTCTGGTCACTTTGTTCCTCTGCACTGTTTGGATGTAAGAGCATAAATAATTTTGATATTTATTTTCCTCCAATTTACTACTTCCAAATTTTTCTGTTCCTGCGTCTCAGGTTCTTCCCTGTATAGAATTCTTTACATGTAGGTCACCCTGCACTTTGAAAGAAGCTCTAATTTGTCTATTGACTTTTAGCAGTTCAATCACTAACGTGAAGTGAGTTGGTAATTACACGTCACTCAGCTGGCAGTCCTTCCTGACACAGAAGTGAGAGAACTCACAAATTCAGGATTCATGGAAACTGAAATGAACAAAGTTATAAAATACTGATTACAGAAGGCACAGGATTGCAGAATAGTGAAACTATTTTTATCACTTGACAATGTAGAATAAAATATAGTCTGTGATGCACCAAAAGGCTTCCATGAGAGATTTTAAGTTTTACTGCAAATGCATGTCCATGAAATGAAAAGCAATCTTCCTGTGATTGTTTTGTTTGATTTTTAAACCAAACTGCTGTGTGTTATTGTGGTCCACTATGTGATTCTGCAGTCAGCAAATTCAATAGTCTATCCAGTTCCTTTGGAAAGAGAATTCTTTATTAAGCACTAATCTTTAATTGGATCTGAAGCATTTCTCTTCTGGGATGAGAGCTCTTGCCAATGTGCTGAAAAAGCCATTAAATTTTTCATCTGTCATATTCCTAAATCTTAATCTGAATAATCGTCACATTCAGACTTCTCAATCAGCATGAAAACAGTCCATCTCAGCCTCTGTACAGATAAGATAGGTAGGCTTGAGTGGAATATTATATCTGTTCCTGGTCCTTAAGTGTTGCTACATACAAAATACAGATTCTTTGCTAAAACTACATGGTATGAACCATCAAATGGCTTCAGTTATCCTATTATGTCCACATTTCAGATTGACTCAAACCTTCTCTTCTGGAAAGCCTGTAAGAGAAAGATTAATGGCAAATAGGAAGCTTTAGAAAACATGGACATCTGGAAGTAAAGATATCATAGTGGTGTAAGCCACAGTGGAATAAAACATTTGTTTAATTCAACATTTAGTCTCTAAAGCCAGTCAATATGGAAGGAGAGCCAACAATTTAACAGCACACAGTAGTTTACGTAAGGTCTGCTGTGCAAGAGTCATCCAGTTTCTTGCAAAACCAGCAGGTGCTGGGTGTGCTGAACTGTCAGCGCACCCAGTTCCCGGGCGTAAATACATGTCATGACTCATGTAATCTCTGAACCCCCTGTGGCTGGCTGATGGCCTTTGTCACCTCCATGAGCCCCTTCTTGCTCAGCCTCTTACAGCAATGCAGGCTCAGAGAGGCACAGTGAGGAAACCAGCCACAGTGACTTCATAGGGATGGCCCACATCTACTCCCTGCTCCTACTCAACACAAATCCTAGGGCATGTCTCATCTGGATATGCAGCTGCTGCACTATGGGAATAGCTCACACAAAAATTCAAGTGTGGATATGCAATAGTGTTATTATAAAAAGTTACTAGCTTTGAATATGATGAGCTATTTTCTGGTGATGTTTACATTGTGCTGATTTTAATTTCCCACTCAGCAGGTCGAAATATTGTCTTCCAGACTGTCTTTCTCCTTAATCATGTAAGTCTGTTTCTAATTGAATCTGATATTAAAATTAAGTAATTCTTCTTCCTAATGTCATTTCATGTAGTGTATTAGAATTCTCAAACATCTTTCCTTGTTACAGTAGCATTATCAATAGGTAACATAACAATAAGTACAGTATTTCTTAGCTTCCTGATTTGTAAGCAACATTGCACCATGAAAAAAATACCCAAACTCATTTGCACTGTGTGATCCTTCAGTGAAGAACAGAGGTTCAGTTGAGTACTTTGTAGACTTTCTAAAAATGAGAAGACTTTATCTGGTAGATGACTTGGTAGTAGAAAGTACCTTAGAACATCAATAAATTATAAATTTTATAAATAAATTATAAATAACTGATGAATGGAATTTTGTCAGCTACTAAATTTAACTTCTGTTAAATTTAAATGCAATTTAACTGTGTGTATAGGCAAGGTTTCAGAGACCAACAGTGATTTACCAAATATTGGTCACAATTCTATAGAGCAGTGAGTCCCCTCCATTTTATTTAAGTCAATATAAGTCAAGACTATTTAGCTCTTTGCAGAACTGAATGATAAGATCAAGGATTATTCTACAAGGAAAGAAAATTAACTGCTCTATAAAAAACATATAGGAGTTTTCAAGAGGACTTGCATCTTCACTATAACTTTGATTACGACATGTTCCTGAAAAAAAACTCTATTTACTGTCAAAGAAATCAAAACACCCATTCCTAAATCCAAATCAAGGGTGAGGAACAGAAACTCTTCTAGCCATTGCGACTGAGCACTATAAAATTACAGATCAAAAGATTATGGCCATTCTGACATCCTCATTAAAAAAAAAATACAAAAGAAACTATGGAGCAGCTATGAAACATAATTGATGAGTGAGACAAAAAATCTCTTTGCAAGGCACCTTTATGTATATGAAAGAACTAGAGCAGAGTCTATTTCTTTTTTAGATGAAGACTGAACAACTAGAATTGTCCAAGCTTTCCTCTTGCAAAAGATGTGTGTCATACAATTAGTCTTTTGTATTTGTATGAAATTCTACATCAGTCGGGGAGTGTCAAGTCCAGTCTCATAAAGTCAATTGCAAGCTTATGATTAATTAAGCTAAACAGTAATGTGTATATTCAGGGTAGGAAGGAGTAAAAGAGGGGGGGGGGAAAGAGGAAGAATGCAACAAAATTGCATGGGGGGAATACAGTATAGGCATCAATTTTCTAGTCTGACATTTTGCAGCAGAAGCTAGTAAATTTCCAATGCAAGCATAAGAATGCAATGTAGGCATAAAAGCTCAGCTCCTTTGTTCAAAATCCTCCCAGCTGATTTGACACTTTTTCTCTTATTAATTTAATTAGAAGGGAATAAAAATTAACTACCAATAGCAATTAAGTAGTTTAGCATCATAATCAACTTCTGCTTTATCTGACAGAATCAGATTTTTCTTTGTTTGAGAATAGTGTTTCATTCCAGGATATAAAAGAAGAAGCAACTGACAAAAAAATAGCAAGGTTCAAACTGTATTAGGAAAGATTGCAAAATATTTATTTTACATTGAGCAAAAGCATGGAAAATTCCCAGCAAATGAAACCCATGTATTATGCACACTGAAAGGAGTGTATCATAACTTAATGCTTGTCATTGCATGTTTCAAACCATACCTAGACCCAATTTAGTAGAATTTCTGAAAGACAATTTCTGAATGCAACTTATTCCTAAGACTTCATGTAGACTGCATATTTCTAGGGTGGTTAAATTATAAAATGTGTCAGTGTTACCCATTACTTTGAGAAACTGCTAGAAGGAATGTGATTAATTTCCATTTTAAAGGCTCAGGAGTCTTTTTGGGTATTACTTTGAAGAAAGGACAGTCCTTACCCTCACAGCCAGACTCTGAGACTCTCTTCTGGTGTTAAGCCGAAAAGTCTTCTTTTGGAAGAAAGTCAAAAGTACAATTGATAAATCAGATAATTTCATGATATAAGCAGGATCTCAGCAGAAATGTTATTGCCCATCATCTCTGCTGAGTAAAAAGTCTGTTTTTATCTCCTTACACAGACATAGTAAGTAGATTCTCAGTCCCACAAACGTTTCTCATAGAAGATCAGCTGAGACTGCTGTAAACTAGAAAAAAGTAGTGAGCACATTTAGAATTTATTTTTAAACTTCCTCTTGCTTCATTCCCTTTCCCTTCTGTAACATTTCTATCTGCATGAAAGTCTTCCACCATCTTTTGAAAGCTATTCTTGGACTTTGTCTTTCCAGAAGTGGTTATATCACATGCTAATTGGCTTAATTAACTACAAGTCATAGCTCCAACAAAAGCATTTCCTATCTAGTCAATGTGACCATTAAAAAGTGATTTGCATTACATTTGGAGCAGCAGACACTTAGCTTGTGAAAGGGGCTAATGAAGCATGTGTTCTGGGCACACAAATCAGGTGCTAGAGGTATAGAAAGCAGTAGACAATTCCTTTGCAGAAGCAATTTAAAAGACTTTAACTAGTGGTTTTCCAATAAAAACTGACAGTTTTTTTTGCAATGATAAAATAATTAAGAGAAACTAAGAACATCATCTCAAGCAATTTGACAATTATAAGAAAAAGCAGTCTTTTTTTGTAGTCATTCACATAAGGGATTCCACACGTACCAGGTCAGAAAGTTATTCTCTAAATTATAGTTTGAAAATAGAATTTGGAAGGGAAAGTGCAATGATCAAGCGCTGCTAATGACCTGCAGAGACAAACCTGCATAAACACAGGGCTGTGCCCTTACAATCAGTAACAATGTGGCACTGCAGGCACCAGAAAAGGACAGCGTTGCAGGTGAAATTTAGGTCACAAGTAAGTGACAATGTACCAAAATATAATCCTGTGAATCTCTGTGCAGTTGCTAACAGACCGTGGATTTGCTTAAACTCTTATTTTCATCACATCATTGGTATCTGTAGCTCCTATTCTTGGCATGTGCACATGTATTTCTTGTTGGCAGGGCTGAGCAGGGCTGTCTGCACCTGGTGCTGGGTCTAATTTAGGATTAGAGGGATGGAATTGGGAGCCCCTGCCCAAGGCTGTTGCACTGGTCTGGGAGGCGTTCTCAGAGCACATCTGAAATGCCTGCAATCCGCATAGCACACAGGTGAAGCAAGCAATCCCTTCAGAATATGGGCAGGAGAAACAAGTGTTTAATTGTCTCCCTTTTCCCTTCTCTTTTTGCTACAGTTGTGATCTCTGCAGCTCCAGAGATGTGAGGAAGGCTAGACTGAACCCTCACCACTTGCTGTGCTCTGGCCACTCACATTATAAATGGAGAATGTTACATCTTCTTCATCCTAGCTTTTGGCTGACTTTGGAGTTAGGCCTGCTTTGGGGGCTGAGCCACAGAGGTCCCTTCCAGCCTAAGTTATCATGTGATTATAACACCTACTACTCACATTTAAAAGCCAGCAGTAGTCCTTGCTAATTTTCTGCAAGAAAAACTGTAGACCTTTCTTTGGAAATTCCACAATGAATAAAGGGGTAAGTATAAATAAAGAATAAGAGACTCAGGAAAGTACATCCTGTCTATGGAGTTTCTCACACTGGTGAAATGCAGGTGGTTTACAGATGCTTGATTCTGCCATCCCTTAACTTTAGTAGTACCTTTACATCCCTTTACTTAGTAGTACCCAGATCTCCTGGGTGCCTGAAATTTCAGTCCCTAAAATTTAGATACCAACAGGATTACCTCTGGGGAAAGGGAACTTCAAGTCCAGCCACTCGGATACCAGCTAAAACGCATTTCCGTTTCTCAATGAGATCCTTTATTCAGCAAGTTGTTTTCTGGTTTTGCACTGGAGAAGCCAGTCAGAGAGCTCTTTCACTCCTGCACCATTTCGAGCTCAGCAGCAAGCTATGAACCAAGTCCTCATGCCCACAGATGATGGCTCTGGTTAAAAAAGTGCTTCTTGAAGTTTTAATTCTTTACCATTCTTTTTACCCAGCTGAATGTAAACTGAAAACTGAAAATCATGTAAATGCAGCAAAAAATTTCAAAATATTGTCCCATCTATCTGTAAGATACCAGTAGAGCACAACTAGACTAGAGAGTGTCTCTACTCATAGGCAGAAACTAGAGGACCCAGGTTCAAGATAAACTCCTAATGAAGCAGCCCTGGAGAGGTTCTGGGCTGTGTCAGTTGTCCTGGTTTTGGATGCTGTTTGGAGGGCCAGGGCGCAGTGGGGGGGCCGGGGCTCCTGAGTGCAGCAGGGCCTGGCACCAGGCCCCATCCCGCCATCCCAGACAGCGACAGCCTATCCGGGGGCACTGGGCCCTCCCTGGGGATGGGGCTGAGGCTGAGGCATGGGCCTGTGGGTGGGGAGCGTGTGGGGATCTGGGGAGTGGAGCTGGGGAGCGATGCTCCTGCAGAGCTGCTGGGGCGTAGCCTCATGGCTCAGGGGGCTCACAAGGCTTCGTCACAGGCCATGGGCAGGGTGGGGGCAGTGCTGGGAAGGGGATCAGGATCCTGCGGACTGTGGTGCCATCAGGACCCTGAGACAGGGCCATGGAGCATTCCAAATACAAAAGGATGGAGGAGGGCAATTTTTTTAAGAGAAGGAAGTAGACATATGGCTAGAAGCTCTGCAAAACTTCTGCCCAGGCCTGAGCTCTTCCTTTTCACTAGAATGGACAATAAACAGATACAAATAAATACAATAAAATGTAGTTTGAGATATTGTGGAAATGTCCCATGACAACAGCTGTTGGCCATTGTAAGTTTCTGCTCTCATGCATATGAATGATCTTAAGTATCTATGGGCAATCCAGAAGAATTTGCCCTCAGTTATGACACCACAGGCCTGGGTCTTTAAACACCACAGTTTTAAGCTCTGACTCTTGGGTGGGGGGGCAAAGGGGCACCCTCTGGCTGTGGCTGAGTGGGCACAGGCTTCTCCTCTGATCCCCATGGACTCCTCCTCCAATCTACACATGCCTCTGCCAATATAGGAGACTGACACTACCATGAAAGGGGCTGGCTGCCTGTGGGGTTTATCATGTTCATTCCTTGCTTCTGTTCCTTATGCTCAAAATAAATTGTGAGGTTTTAGATCTGTATCTTTGGTAATGTCTGGCACAACACAAAGCTTCTGGTCTTCCTCACATGCTTATTTCTGCCAGCTAAGAGATCTTGTGTGGATCCCTAACAGTAAGCAGAACTTTGCTGGAAGTGTGAACTGTCAGGTCTGTCAGACCTGGCAGGTACTCCTTTGGGAAATACGTTATCTACTGGAAAGTATCCTTAAATTCTTCCTCAGTATTTTGTTTTTTCTAACAAAGATTCTTTTCAAAAAGATAATTTACAAAAATGAACACCTTTTTTTGTTTTGTTTTCAGAAATTGTGAAGTTTCCAAGTTATTTTTACCCACATATTTTCTTCCATCCTTAATAGGTGAAAGATCACTCCTATTTAACTCTCAACTCTAGCTTTCCTTTCAGTGATAATATTGTGGCTTCTGGCTGCACACAGGCTTGTGCACCTCTGTCCAACTCAAAATGAATAAATGTTTCATTTGTTTTGGACTGGTGGTTAATTCATCTTCTGATGCAATGACATCCAAAAGTTCCTGTTTCTTCACTCTCTCCTGGCACCAGTCAACTCTTAAAACGTGGTGTAATTACTTACAGTGTCTGCATTCTCTTCTGAAGGCCAGGCATCGTGTTGTTTATTGCAATGCACGGAACTGTTTCATGTATGCTGATGTTCATCTCCATGTGCTTTATTTCTTCCTTATTGCAATACTTCATCTTTTGCATCTTCTCGATCAAAATTGCCTCCACTTCTTCAAAGTAAAAATCCAAGTAAATGTTTAAAGATTTGAAACTGGATCCCCTATTAATTAGTGTCTTGTTTCAGATCTCCAAAGTGATTTGCTATACAGAAACTTAGCCTCCAAAATTTGAGGTGTTTCAACCTTCTGTAAGGTGGAAAGTCTTTTATCATCTCTTTCCATTCTGTGATTAAGAACACCTCTCCCATTTCATGTAACATGGAGCAGAGCATTCCTCCACTTCTGTGAGTTTGACTGGGCCTTTTCTGTCTGTCCTGGTGTTTGTGAGGACAGTCAAGTTCTGCTTGCTGCACTCCACATTTCTTTGAGATTAAGATTTCACGTATTTTAAAATAATTCTATTTATTCTTCAAGGTAGGTTTTAATTTTTTTTTTTTTTAATTTTTTTTTTTTTAGTCTCCTTTCTGGCATCCTTCATCCTTTAGGAAACATAAGTATCAAAGTGCTTGACAAATGTCTGCTTTAGGTTGTAATCTCCCAGTCATTAACACTGGATCGATGCATTTCCAGATCACCCAGTAATAAACTTTTGATCCAGATCAGGTGAAGTCATACAAACACTGTTTCGTAAAATTAGGAGCACACAACGGGGTGTTAATGTTGCCTTTACACTATGTGATTTTTGATCTGACACCATAGACTCTAAACCTGACTCCAGTGTGCAGTCAGAGCATGACCTCAGTGCCTGAGTTGTAAGCTGGCAGCACACGCAGAAAGTGAGCCTCAGCAGAGTACAATGCATTCCCTGCAGCTTTTGCAAAGGTTTGGGATATCTGTAGCTCCTCACTAGTTTAGGAACTTATACAAAGGAACCTCAGTCAAAGCTGAAGATATGTAACAGAGTATTTTTCTTGATACTCAATGATAAAGGACTTCTTGATATCTAAGAAAAGTTTAATTTTTTTTTTCATTTTCTAATAAGTTTGTCATTATTCTGTAAATTTTTTCCCTGCCTACATATTTCAGAGTCCAGAATTGCATCATCACAATAGCTTTGGGTCTGAATGCAAATTTAAATAGATATTTGATGAATGTAAGTGTATGTTTCAATTGATTTTCAAATTTAAGTATTAAAGTGCTCCCTACAGACTACTGATTTTTTTATTCCTGTGAGATATGCCTTTAACTTATACTGTAGTTTTAGTTATGAAGTCACTGTTTTAGACAGGGAGAAAGTTGCAGGTTAACCAAAGAATATTTTACTTCAGAAGCCGCATCATGAAAACGTGAATGTAATTGTCCCAAAAGTGAGCAAGATGACATGTAGAAGGAGAGCATCTATTTCCACTTTGTCTCTTCTACAGAACACAGTTTATTACATTTGTCTTCATTCTCTCATTTGCAAAATAGGTGTGGAAATGTAATATTCTTAGGGTCAAAGCTAGGAAGAAGCACCTGTGAACATACTCTTTATGTCACTATAACTGCCAGTACTAACCTTATTTCATAATTCACAAAAGGCTTCAGTGGTTGACTAGAGCACCAGGAAGATTTGAAGCCTGACATTGTGTAAATTGCTGTTTCTAGCTTTGATAAGGAAAGTAAAACATTTGGAAGATGATACACTGAGATAAAGACATAAAGATACGGGTCTGGAAGGGCTCTCTAAGGATCAGGTAGCCCTTTTGATTCTAGTGAGTAGAGGTCACCTATGAGTTAGATTGTATATCAAGCTTCCCCAGAGTTCAGCTGGCTCTGTGCCGACAGAACACCTTCTGTGTCATCATTTTTACATAAAAAACATCCTAATGCAGTGAAGCCTGAGTGCCCTCGGATGCATAAGCAATGGATTCAGTGAGAGATGAGGATGCAGATGAGTGGAAGTGAAGTGGCAAGCAGGATACAGACACAATGCTAAACTGGGAAGGCTGAAGAGAGCATTCCTCCCATATTAATGCTCCTCTTCCTGCCAGCTTTGTGCTCATTACTGTGTGCACCGAAAGGCTGTATGCTGCGAGTTACTGTGAACAGGGCTGGATGACAACCTCACAAAAGATGGGATGGGAGGTGTGGAACCCTGTGCCTTCGGGGCCAGTCACATATAGAGACATAGCAGGCCTGGGGTGGTAGCAGAGAAAAACTGATTATCTGTGACAGTCAGTGATTTACTGCACACATTAGTATAAAAATCATTCTTTCCATCCCTCGTTACATGGCCCTGTAGCATCTCTCTTCCTTACTCTCAGAGGAGAGCTCTGCAGATTTTCTCTGAACCTTCACAGGTATTTTGCCTGTGTTTGGAGGAAAAAAATTATGTGGATTTTGGAGAGGAAACATTCAGTTGTGAGCTAAATCCATGTGCAAATACCAGAATTTATATTCTGTGGGGAGCTAAATGGATTTCTGAAGTCTGCAAGCTTAGAAGACTGGAAAATTGCCAGAAGCCTGGCAAGGTGACATCGTCATCTTTCTGCAATTACTGTGGTATAACATAACCTAAGTTTTCTTGAAGGGAAAACAATCCATACTGAGTTTGTACAATAAGCCTCTGTCAAGCGCTTCCATTTTCAGGAATCTACAGTGTAGACAGTGCTTTGAACTGGAGTAAGTCAAAGGTTAACAGAGGGGCTTATGGAACCTGAAACCATAAATGAACAAATTCCAGTCGACAAAGAGTAACCTATAGTTCAACACTTTGCATTCACAGTTTTCTTTTCCAGTATGACTTTTAAAGTCCAGGTAGGACTTAAAAAATATATAAGCATATGACACATGTTTATGTGTACATAGACACAAAAGTGAAATCTGAAAGAAAGGAAACCTAGCAGACGAGGTTTAAGCTTATTTTCTTGGCAAATGCAAGGATTTTACTTTTAAGATAACTATAACATTCCTTAGTTAATGTGAGGTGATGGCTTTAAAAGTTCATGCCTTGATGTCTTGATACTGAAATTCAAAATTTAGTTTATATGGTGAAAAAGATATTGTGCAAATTGGTTGATTTTCTACTTTTTTTTTCTGCTTATTGCTACAATTAAAGGAATATTTGTATTAATAAAAAAATCTGTAATTTAACTTCCTGGGAAAAAAAATTTATGAGAACTAGTCTGGGTTGTTGATATTTGTTTGTAATAAAAAATGTACTGGTGTCCTTGCTATATGCCATAAAAATGGTACAAAGATCAAGAAAATTCCTTATTTTTTTCACTGAGTAGAGGATGTTTTGATTATATAGGTCACACAGAGAAGAACTGTCCTCATCAATTCACTTTTTCCTTTTTCATAAGCTATACAAGAAATCCTGGACTGGTAGGAATACAGGTAGGAATGCTGATTATTTGGCTGGTGACTGTCATACTAATAAAGGAAAATCTAAAAATATTTCCAGAAAACTCTACTAAATTCTTGAAGAAGAGCATGCACAGAACTTCTACTACTATAGAAGAACAACATAGAATGAACATCTTTCATAAGGATTAAAAATCTCCTTTCAGTAGCTGCATGACCGGAGGAAGGACATGAACTGAGGAACGTAACCAATTATCTCTGTTTCCCAAAAAAATGATAAAAATCTTTTTAACTGGTCAAAACTTGTATTCTTCATGCATCCTTAGTAGAAGTGGCTATAAAATATTGCCACAAACATCCTTGTCTACAACTTGATAGCATGTGACACTTCATATATAACCTTCAGAATGTAAAGGTGACTTTCCTGGTACATGGAAGTTGCTTGTGAACTCCAACCCTTTCTTCCTCTTGCCAGTATTTTTGGCATTAAAGTATAACCCTAAGAAATCACATTTGGCAGTTTTCCTTGAAATGCTTGGAGTCAAGTGGCTACAAGAGAATCTCTTCAATTTCACAAGTATTATCCCACTCAAACAGTGATGGAGGTGAACCATGAAGTTAAGAAAGCAGGAAATGCATTAAAGTAAACAAATAAATAAATAAATAATACTTCTTGTTCTCACCATTAATAATACTGACTTCTGAATGCCTGATAGATAGCATAAAGCAGTCTTTGCTCAGATCTGAGCAGAAACTGCTCCTCCTTAATTATTTCACACTGTTAGTGCAGGAGAGCAATACAAAAGGACTCACTCATGCACAATAAATACAAAAAAGCATGCTCAAACAGTGGATTTGTCACAGGAGTGATTAGGAAAAGAAGCAGGCAGAAAATACATTCTAAGACAAGCCAGCAAGGATTTTCGACACTGCTTCTTTCCTGAGCAATACAGCATTGAAACAGGCTTGCATAAGGGAATGGGGAACGGGAAATGGGAAGAAAAAAGCTCCTGGGGTTACTATGTAATGTTTAGGTTTGTATTAATCTGACGTACCAGATTGAAATTGGGATGATGTTCCTTGCATGGCAGTATTACCTCATCTCATATTCAATACAGAGCAGTGAGAATATTTACTAAAATACAAAAAGGTAAGGTGACTTTCTTGCCCGGAACTGAAGAAATGAAACTGAAAATGAAAATAGAAACAAGATAAAACTTAATGGAAACATAATTATGGCTTTGTCTAATTTGCAATTTTCATCAGATCCTGACATATTTCTAAAAACTGTGAAACACAGATGTAGACACAGTAAAATCAATTACAGAAATTCATCACTCTGTGCCATTCAAAGCACACTGCTGCAAGGTGTGTATTTATACACCATGACAGTGCACACGTGATAATTTTTTGTAAATCAAATAGTTATATTTGAGTCAAACATGTAACCTCACATCTTTAATACTCACCAAGTTGGCTTTGAGTATTCCCATTAGAGATAATTATTTATAAAACTTCATGTCTGTTGAGCATACAATGTGTAAAAATAGATACACTAAATGGAAACAATTCTAATTTATATTTTGCTCAATTATTTTGGTTTACATTTGCTATGTTGCAAATGGTCAACATATTTTTTTTCATTAATTAATTCAGTCAGTCTTGCTTTTGTTTTGTGTTTTAGCTAGACAAAGTCTAAAAAGTTTCCATTGTTGCTGTTGCTGGGTTTCCAAAACATCCTGTGGTATGTCCGATTCACTACATATTTGGCTGTATTTTGTGCACTTTCTTTCGATGTTCAGTTTCAATGTTCATGCAATGTTCTTTCTGGCATCAAATGTCTGAATTTCCTTCCTAGGTTCTCTGGTATTGGTTCACGGCATACTTAATTTGATCATGATACAAACATAAATATTACATGTGTATATTACACATACCATATTAATCTTGAAGGAAAATCTGGGGTAAATATGTTTCCAAAATGTTTGCTTTCTTTAACTACCTAATTTATTTTAAAAACATATTTCTTTGGCCTTTTTTGTGCCTATTTGGTGTACATGTTCCATGCATGCTTTTGTAAATGCTGTTCATTAAGTGAGTAGTTACAACTGCTAATTTTGATCAGATGCTCTTATAGTTGCAGGAAATATAGTTCATAATTCATATACCATCATTAAATCCCCAATTCAGTTTGCCACTGTTGCAGTTCTAGCTTACGACCCTCTAAGATATCTCCCACTTATCTGTACTACAATGCAGTTCCTCTGGAGTACAATGCAATGACCTAGACTGGACTAAAGCAGTGAGCCTAAGCAGATGAACCAATGTCTGCACAAACATATCTTGCTTTACTGCAAAAATTATCCAGTCAGAAAACAAAGCAGTGGAAAATAATAATTACATACCATTTGTGAACCATCTGCAGGCCAACAGTTATTCCCTGAAGAAATTATTGTATCCTTCAAGACAACAAGTATGAGAGATAAATAGGATCTGCTAGTACAATTCACATCAGGAAGGAATCACAGCAAACAATGGGACAGAATCAGGTAGGAATCTGCATTTTAGCTCTTCAAATAGGGTTTAAATTAGATATAAGTAGATAATGTATTTTATACCTAGGATCAGAGTTCACATAAACCAAGTGAAAAGTTAAATTAATCAATCAGTCTGTTGCAATGTTTTCCTGTTCCTCTACGCAGGAAATAGACACTCAGTGAAAAATATTCTTTCGACAAGGAAAGGTGACATTCAGTTCAAAAAATGAGAATACTTTGTAGTATTCTTCTGATAGGGTTTACTGAAGTATCCTTGTTTTGTATGGGAAGTCATTTATTACGTGTCTGCTTTTTAGGGCAACTTACCAACAAATTGTAGAGGTAAAAAACCCTGGCATTTTAAGCCAACAAACAAATACACAATTTTTCAGAAACTGAGTGTAAACACTTCTAAGGTCATTTTCAACAGAAGATACATTGATTAGACACACAAAAAAAAAAAAAAATTTTAAAACACTACTAAGTCTGTAGCTAGCTTTCATAACAAACATTAGGGATTTCAGGTTTTCATTGTTACATAAAACTGCCTGTCTGGAATAATTTGCTTAAGTTTTTGGGAAAGCAGAGCACTGGAATTCACGCTGCTCAGCACCTCACTGTTTTGTTTTCAAAAGCCACAAAAATGGCATCTATTGACTGCATATATCGGCATTAGAACTTTGTAAGTTCAAAACTTTGTAATGGGCACAGACCTGTTCAGCATCTACAAAACAAAATTCTACATCTACAAAACAAGATTTCTTCTCTACGTGAAATCCTATTTAAATTATTCCAAAATATATGTTACACACTTTTACTTCAACTGGAAAATAGTACTTCTCTCCAACACTCCATTATCCGTCAACTGAAGACAAAACCCAGAAAGAACAGGTGAAAAGTCCATGGAAAGTAAAGATAAAAACTACATTTATGGTACAAAAAGATAGTTGCCCTGAGGAGATGTTTCAAGAGTGAAGGTCAGTTTTTGAAAAGCACTTTGAAGAGCATTTTGTTGTTAGGAGAGTTGTCAGAATGTAAATGTAGTGATAATGCACGTAGTGTATGTGCTCTTCTACCAGCAAAGGGGGATATTTATGATTTATCACACATAAAAATACTCACCTGCCTGAACAGCAACTGGTTTTGTTTTTTTTTTTCTTTTTAATAATGTACTTTAGGCAACCTGGGAATGATAAGATGTATTGCAATGTTCAATGGCAAGCCTGTCATTTCACTGTTCAAGGGAAGCACTCCAATAAAAAATGCTCAGAACAAACTGCAACAGCATGCCCCACCATACTGCAAAGCACAGTGTCACTTCTAGAAGAGAAAGCGAATCCTGCATCAGTTTCCTGTAGAAAAGAACAGTTTTCCTGTAGAAAGGGCCACACCATTGCATTAATAAGGCTACTCTCTGTGAGGACTGGACATAACAGGTAGAAATCGGGCTGACTTCCACACAGGGAATTATCCTGCCTTTGGTGGTAGCATGTCCCAGGCACCAATTACATGGAAGAGATATGCAGGAGCAATGCTTGACCCTCAAGTGCTGTGTGAGCTGTTCACAGCTACCCTTAGAGAGTAATCAAAACCTCAGCCCAAAGCGCTTGAAGCCTTAACACAAGGAGTGGGTGGGAGAACAGGAGTAATAAAAGTTTTTACTTCTTCCTTGTTTATCCTGTCTTAAAAACTCAGACAATGCTCAGAGCATACATGTACTCCTCCCCTGGGCTATACAGGAGTAGAACCATATCAAGGCAGCACTGCACCACAGTCAACTGGTGATGCTGCAGAGCATAGAATTAATTTGGGGTAATCCCAGACTAACAGGTTTATGTGGCCTCTGGGACACAAGATAATAATATAGCAGTTTTACATGGTGTAAAGTGATCTATCTTTCCTTTCCTGAGATGGAGAATAAAAATACAAAAATGCAAGCTGGTCTCAAACCTTAAATGACTAAAAAGCAGTGAATTAAGTTGACATTAACTTCTGATGACAAACTGATAAAGAAACTAAGTGCTTACTGTGAACTGTAATCTTCTCTTGCATGTATTTGGATTTGTTTTGGCAGCTTTTTTTATGAAGAAACACAACATTACTTACCATATCATACACTTCTATTTCATTCAACAGAACTGTAAAACACTAATGCGTAAAGACATGAATGTTCCTAGATTTGCTCTTCCAAAATCTTAGGTGCAGTTCGCCAAAGGAAAGTAAATTAGCAACATATGAGGCTGCTATATTTCAAGAAACTAGATCTGAATGAGTAATTGTGATACCTTTTACACTTTATTATGCTGTTGCTAAATCATAACAAACCAGATTTTTATTAAGTTATCCCCACTGACAACCTGAATTATTATTTTAAATCTCCACTGAGATCCTACCTCCAGTTACATAATTTTCAAGTCCTGTTGTAGAATATTTTCAATAAAATAATCTTTAAAAATGTTTTCTGTAGAAATCCATTCTTAAAATACATCCTAAATGGAATTGTAAGAATTAATCAAACTTTTTGTCTGACAATCAACATTTATAGGTTCTATTGAATTCATGGGCTGTGCAGAAAGTTATTAATTAACATTCCTTTCTTTAACATATGGTTCATGAATAAGGGATGTGTTGCCTGCAAAGTGCTGGTAGAAGTGGCTAACTGGGGAAACATACCACTTAGATAAATTCAATTTTTTGTTTCACAATGTTTTATAAAATTTCTGCATAGAAGAAAGACAGAAAGGGAAATACAGGTGAAAATGAAAAGTGAATACAAAGTGAAATCTTGCTATGAAAATATTCTGTTGAAGTACTGTGACAAGTGTTTCTTTTTATAAGAATTACAGCTAAATCTTACGTTCCTTATTCATAAAATCAGTTATAATGGTGTTCATGAGAATTATACCATTGGATTCAGTCAAAGTACAGGCTGTGACACTTCAGTTGTTCTTAGGAACAAAAAGTGCCATTTAACTCTGTTACTGTAGTCAGTGCCCTCATTGTTAAGGACTAGTGAGAGGAGAAGAGAAAATCCTGACAGTTTTGATGCATTCAAACATATTATCTGAAATAAAAGAACAAAAAGCCATTTAAATCTTCTCTTACTATATGTCAGGAAGATTTCAACGATGAACCAGCATTCACAATCATTTCTATACTGTTCAACTTCAGTATGTATGGATAAAGGAAGCGTACATGATCTCTTCACCTTCAGAAATGTAAATTTGGAACTGTCCTTGTACAAAAGATATTTGATCATCCCCACTTTGTCTTCAGTAGATGTTTTTGTAACCAAGCCTGCTCCCATGGAAATCAACAGAAATTAGCCAGTGACTCAAAAGACAATTCAGGTCTTCGCTACATTGTCAGACAGACATCTTTTACTTAAATCAAGAACTTGTCTAGGGGTAATGTTAATGATATGCATTTTTACTATGTGACTCTCTACCATTATTCATATTCTCAAATTAAAACTAAAATTTCTATGAAATGAAGGGTTTCTATTTTTAATTAGCTAATAATAGTCTGTCAATAAACACTGGAGAGCTTAAAATTGATAAAACTTGTTTTATATGCTGCTCATTGAATATTTTGTGAGTTGTGTTCTTTGAATTGATGCCCATGCCTCAGAGTATAAAAAGCTTAGCAAATGGCACATTTATTCAAGCAATGTACAGCTCTTTTTGCACTTTTTAACTTCTGTGCATCCTCTTGATGACTTTAGCCTTTCTAAGACTAACAAGTGTATTGAGGATTTATAGTTGAGAAACAGCATGGTTGCTTCTGCTGTCAGTCTTTATTCATTACTCTAATAATAGGAGGCGTAATAAACAACGTAGATTTACAACTATATATTTTAATTATTGTTTCTGAAGGTTTGTGTAATTGGAAGAGGTGATCACTGCTCCTTTCTCCTTTGGAATTTTCTCCTTCAGTGCCAGACACTACTGAGTTATTCAGTAAGCAGACAGCTTTGCTCTTTTCATCAGTGAGTCATGAAAGAGTTGACAGTGTGTTAAGGCCATCTCAGCTTCAGTCTAACAATTTGATTTGTTGGCTCAGTAGATTTACTGCATCTTGATTTTCCTGATAAATTCCATCTGAAACCCAATACTAGCTACCCTGACAACATCTTTATCTACATGAATAAGTTCATACTGGTACAGATGCAAAGAGAAAGAGACTTACATAAATCTGAGAATTTTGTAATGAAAACTCAAAGAGTTTCACAGGTTTCACATGCAGAATTTTTTAATCCACAGATAAATTGTACCTAAATTTAGAAGTAATATTTTGCTTTTGGACCATCTTTGTTAATCTTAAACAAAGATATTAAACAATTGTATCTTGTTAGCATGTGTTAGCTCCAAGAAGAAATCGAAAGTCCTTGCTTATTACACATAACCACTGTGACTGTAACTGCAAAAACTGAAAAGAGATAATTTAATAATCAACTATTACACAAAAAGCCCGCAAAACCAAGCATAGATTTGGATTATAGAACAGGTACAAAATAAATGTTATGTAGAAAACAGCTTGATTTCCTGGGGTGAACAGTATTTCAGATGGTTGCCCTAAAAAGACATTGTCACTTTTGCAGCTAGTTCCTAAATTGAAAGGCAAGTTTAAAATGTGACTCTCCTCTTTACTTACTGAAAGTTTCAGCTTTCCTGTATTCCAGTTAAATAACATAATTACATTTCTTTCTACAGTTTATAAAGAACAACAATACATTTTATGGTAACTGCAAATCTCTGAGATATTTTCTCCATGTAATCCTGTCTATGTGTTTTGCATTTGTGAATTATCCAATTCTGGCCAACAGTGCACCTCATGATGTAACCTGACATACACTCTGCTTTCCTACCCAAGAACTCACACAGTACCATTTCAATTTCTTTTTACATTTAATTGGTAATCTAGAAGCCATTTTCTCATGTACTTCAAATGCACATTTCTGAGAAAATTATAGTGTATAGTAGGATTCCACTTGGATAAAACAACTTAAACTTACTATAAAATCCATAAATAAACCTAGGAGTAGCTACCACTCCCAGCAATTAGTTGAAGTAATTTACTGTTTGGACAAGTATATTATGAGAAAGGTCCACCTATAGAATATAAACCACAGGATGTTGTAGACCTATTGATGATAGGCAGTAGTGACTGAAGTAAGTAAAAGACTGGACTGGACGGACGAAATCTGTTAAAAGGATTTCAATAATGGTATCAGGAGAAATCTTGGAATGTTGGGCATACCCATTCTAAGGGTTCTGCTGCCTTTTAGCATAAAGCAGAGAGTAGAACGTCATTCTCTTGCTGATTTCATGAACGGCATCACTGTAAATGTGAGACAAGTGCCTATTTCTTTCCAGTTTGATACGGACATTGCAGACAGCCTTGAAGAGAATGTAGGTTTATACTGGGAAGATTGGTGTACAACAGCATGGTTTAACAGTTTGAGGCCAATTTTCATTGTATTGGTGGGTTTCCTTAGATGTCTGAGTTTAATGATAATGTGCTCTGGAATTCCTGTGAAGAAAATGCCTCAGAGCTCTTGAACTGAAAGACTCGTGAAGAGAAGATATTGTGCACAGTAATTTTTAATCGCCTATGCTTCTCAGGATGTCTGGTGCTTACTAATCTTTCTGATCACCAGGAATTAATTTAAGGGAGAAAGCAACAAGAAGAACTGTGGTGTAGCTTCTCTGAGGCATCCATCTCAGAAGGATTTTACTCTTTATCTCAGAGCACACTGAAATACAACATTGACAGAGATAACAAGCAGGGATAAGCAAATTCAAAGAAACCAACTTATTCAGCAGTTGCCTGGAGATACAGAATATAAACCCACCAATCTGAGTTGGTTATTTCAGATGGTGAGAGAACGGCAGCTGGATTCCCCGAGAATCAGGCCATGCTCCCATCTGGCAGGATTTTGGAACCCAAAATTTGACTGGACTTCAGAAACCGAGGGAGCTAAAGTCACAGTTCTAAGGGTCAGGTGTTTAAGTGTCTGGAAAACTATACCTCAGTTCTGATTTAGTTATGAATACTGAAAATCCTTCATGGCCCACAGCCCAGCATGAATTCCCCTTTTTTCAGTGCACTAGACTATACATCAACAAGGAGGAGAACAGGTATGAGTGAGAATGAGAAGACACATGGGATAAAGAGATTTAAAGATGCTAACAGAGATTGGTATTTGGTTACTTCCCCGGGAAAGGAAAGTCTGAAGTGCCACACTAAGTTGCCTAGTTCACACACGGCTGCCGCCATGCTGCTTTGCCTGCTCCAGGGGAAGGGAAGCAGGGAAGATTTCTTGGTGCTGGTCTTATTCTACCACTTGCCCTTAGTACCAGTGATCTCTGACAATATAATGACACACTTAGGGTAGTTTTAAGGAAAAAAGTAAATATAAGCCAGTAAGTACTCCAGTCATCAAAAAGACATATAGCTGCCACAAAGCCAAATACATTTAGCATGCTTCCCCTGTGCAGATTTTATGCCATCATAGGACACAGAGTCTCAAGATTTTAACTGCATCAAGGCATAGCAAAAGCATGTTAACTCTGAGCAGATATTAAGCACTTTTTAACAGTAATGAATAATGTCAATGAAGAAGATAATTTACCATAAAATATACCTAATATTCAATCAGAAAAAAACCCTTGAAACTAAAATCCCAGAACCTAAAACAGCACAAATTTTGTGGTGTGGTAAGTCACGAATCAGACCTAGAATCATAGAATCATAGAATGGTGTGGGTTGGAAAGGACCTTAAGGATCATCTAGTTCCAACCCTCCTGCCATGGGCAGGGACACTGTACTAGACCAGGTCTTAGAGCCCTATCCAACCTGGGCTTCAACAGTCCCTGGGATGAGAAGTCCACAACGTCTCTGGCAACCTGTTCCAGTGCCTATCTTTTCCTAACATCTAATCTAAACCTACCCTCCTTCAGCTTGAGACTATTCCCCCTTGTCCTTCTCCCCAGGACTCATCTCAATCCATTCTCTGCCCAGCCTGTGCTTGTGCTTGGGATTGCCCCATAACAGGCACAGAACCTTGCACTTGGCCTTGTTCAACTTCATGAAGTTCTTATGGGCCCATCTCTCAAGCCTGCCAAGATCCCTCTGGATGACATCCCTTCCCTCCAGCACGTTGACCACACCACACAGCTTGGTGTCATCTGCAAACTTGCTGAGGGTGCACTCAATCCCACTGCCCATGTCTCCAACAAAGTCAACAGCACCAGCCCCAATACCAACCCCTGAGGAACCCCACTCAACCTTCAGAATTAAAGTTTGTCACAAAAGCAGGCTTTGGAGATTTTAGGGCTACAATGATCTCTTGAACATTAAGGTTGCACACATATCCTGCATATACTCTTATTCCTCCATCGAAGAAAAGGTTTCAACCCTAAGAAAGATAAATAAAACACTCTGAATCTGTTAGAGAATGCATAGCTGTGCCACAAACAGAATCAGGCAAACACCTGATGGAAAGCAGGTTCCTTAGGGAGCACAACAAGATAGATAGTGGTCTGTCACACTGAAAGAAAATGGAGATTCTTTCCTATCAAAAGACTTCATCATATTTAGGATACAGTTTACTTTATGGGAGAACTTCTGGCAATAACCACGAAGAAAAGTGGTTTTATTCATCTTGATTACTGTCGGGGATTTTTCCATTGTGTAAACAATAACTCATAGGCATTCAGGCATCCAAAGCTTTGAAACAGCTTTGAGAGCAGACAGCAACTGACTTTGCTTGAATCCAAACTCATCATATAAACCTCTTGATAGTTATTATTCTAAGAAGCACATCGCCTCTGTTTTTGCCTGCAGAGACTACAAAGTGCATGAAAAGTACTGAAAGAGCCTGAGAAGTTGCTGGGGGAGGGAATGCAAATTTATTCAAACCTTTTTAAAACAGCAGACAAGCACTTGTGCTAATCCTAGAGATGTGCTTGCTTTTCTAAACTGTTGCAAATGTTCTCCTAAGATAGTAATAAAAATTTAACTTTGAATTTATCTAGCATTACACACATATCACATAAAATTAACACTAGTCTGTATACCCTTTGCAATTTCAACTGTGTTCAGATTAAATGAGACGGGGCTTGCTCAAATGAATATTTTTGGGTACTTTTAAGCCCTTATTTTCAGTGGGAAACTGTGCTTTCTTTGTTTAAACATCATATATGCCTAGTTTTTAGAATTTGGTCTGAAAAAGCAGAAGAACCAATTCATAACAAAAAAAAGGCAATTTCTTCCCCCAGTACATTTTTTCAACAGCACATAAGATAGGGATGACTCTAACACTTCACTAACAATTAGTCATCATGTCTTAGCAGAACATAATGTAATAAAACCTATTTTCCTAGGATTTTTGTTCACCTTTTTTCTTTTCAATGTCATGTACTTTAGATTGCCTTTTTGTATCAGATATTATTGTTTTTTTCCTTCCAGATGCTTAGAGGTTAGGAAAGGATTTTCTTTCTTTTGATTCCTCTCCTGGGAAAAGAATTCAGCAGCTTGTTAGTTTCCTCAGTACTCTCTGTATAACAAAAGGTGGCATATATGGAAGGCCTCATTTTTCTCTTAGCTCTACTGCTCCACACCTGCAACTTCTGTTAATTTCCTTGGGTACTGAAGATGTTCAGCAGCTCTAAGGATTGAATATATTCAGACCAAACAAATATCAGAAGCTCATACTGGAACCATGGAGCTAATAAGGACTGGAGTTCTAAAACAGATAGCAGCGACCTTTGACAGACATAAAACCAAAATATTTCTTCCAAGTGAATACATCAAGAAAGATGTGACTTGTTAGAAAAATACCTTATGTCTCTTTTCTTGAGTGGCCACGTTCACAAGCTCTCATTATATTTTGCAAGCTGCAACAGAGTACGATCCATTCCTACTCATGTCTCAGTCTCACTCAGTCTAAATTACTGTCATTCTACAGTTAATAAAAAAGTATTTTTTGTTTTTCTCATCTTCCATGTGTATTCTCCTCTTTTCTTCTTTCTCCTCCTTTTCTACTTCTTTAATACTGTAATTTATTTGTTGTCCTTTTTTCTGGGCGCTAGGAGCTAATTATATTTTACATATGCTGGAAAATTCTAATAAAAGCACTAGGACTTAGAAAAGAAACTTTTCTCTTTTTTTTAATTGATGGAAAATCTGCAAGCTTAATTAGGCAACCCATTGAGATAAATGCATCAACAAATAAATTTCTCACTCATGAATGCAGCACAGCTAACAAGAAACTGCCTAGGAAGTTTCAATTCATTTGGGTACCCAAGTATTTACACCCAACAGATTTGAGCCAGATAAGGGCTTTCCAATACAACCCAAGGATTACAGAGTGAACCCCAGCAGGGCAGCTGATTCTTAAGCACTGGGAAATCTCCCACTGGATTAAAGCACACATTTTTTTCTTTCACAGTGACAGGCAAACAAGTGCATGCCAAGAAAATGCCTGAAGGAAGAAGGGGTTAATATAAAACTGTCCTTTGCAGGTAGTCGCTACTTAGGCTTTTCTACACTGCTCTATAAATAAGCTGGTCCTGATGACCTGAAGAAGAGAAGTACAAAGATCCTATTTAGTCTGTGAGCCTCTTGTCTACAGTGCAGGTTACTTTTCTGTTTATATTCTGCACCATCTGAATCCAGAAAAGAAGAAAGATGAGCCTAGCCTGAGACTGCTGATACTAGGCACTGGTAAAAATTGAGAATGTTATCTTGAGATTAGAAGTATCAAGAGAAAGGATATTGATACACAAGCATAATACCTTAAAAAGAAGAAACATAATGTTATTTTAAATAATAATCATATAGTATGGGCTGTAACATTTATAATAAAGTCAGACATTCAACATTGTTTAGTAACTGACATAAGGAAGAAATCATATTTATAAAGGAGATATTTATTTCTGAAGATTCAAAAAAGCATTGCACTTTTTTCTTTTGCATCTGAAAAGCAAACATTGTACTTGAGGAATCAATTAAAAATAGCAATAAAAGGGAGGAAACAGCAGTATCAGTTCAGAATTTCCAATCTCTCTGCAATTTGCTTCCACTTAAGAACATGACTGGTTCTTCAGAGCAATAACTGCATAGCATCTGGGGGACTTCACAGGATCAAATAACTTCACAAGTCCAGACCAGGCAATGTTTTCCTGAAATGATATATAATTAAAGTGCATAAAAATGTGTTTGACTTATAAGCTAAGATATGCTAATAGGTCCACATTTCTAAATAAAAAATTGAAACTAAAAATAATTATCCTAATGCAAAGCAGGAAAACCACTTATAAGAAAATCAGGGAAGGTTTGTTGTGAAATAAAGGACACCCATAACATGGTGTATTTTAAAGTCATTAAATTATTTCTGGTGCTAACAAATGATAGCTTCCGACCCCCTTCACCAATAAAGCTTTGCTTTTTGGTTGAACTAGAGCAAAGAAATTAAGGCTCATGTCATACTCATTTTATATTGCACATTCTACTACTGAAGCTAATTAACTGACTTTTCAAATGAATCAGGCCAGCTGGATCTGGTCATCACGTTGCATTTGGCTTTTATAATTTCTATTTTTCTTCCTAAATACATTTTTCAAATCAATCAGTACAAGATTAAATTCATGCATATATTACATTTAGAAAAGGTGAAGCAGAACTACATACAGCAAGTCTGATCTCCCATCTTGGAAATCATACAGATCTCTATGCAATTTTTAACTGGTTGGCATTTGGGAAAATACATCATTATTTAAATATTTCAAATTGCCTCTCTATAAAAATACCAGTTAGAACAAAAGCATACGTTTACTACAGCTCAGTTGTTCCAAGTGCACTGTGACAAAGAATAAAGTGAGTTACTTATGATAAAATGGAGCTGTTAAAATGAAAGGTTTATGGTGGAAAAACACAGCTATTCACAAGAATTGAGTTTGAACTTTATTTTAAAATTTTATTTTGACCATGGCCCAGAGCAGAAGCTGGAAGATGCTACCACTTCCTCCTAGCAAATTATTATTTGTGTGAAAGATGTTACCACTGCTTTCAGGTTAACCAGGCCAAGCTCAAAATTAGTGTTAGAAGAAGCAGTGTAATGGAAGTCATCATGGAGTAAATGTAGTAGCATTTACTTATTATATCCCAGATCTATACTTGTAAAATATTTATCCAGGCTGTATGTGAGTCAAATGCACCTCAGCTGACCCATACACTTGGAAAAAGTGCACCCTCTCTCATCATTGATCTTAATTAAGAAACAGTAAAAGAAAATCATAAACATTTTGGATCTAATTCAAAATTTCTTGAATTATATGTTCCAAAGCACATTCATGGGAAGTTCGAGTATTAACAGCACAATGTTTGTTTAGCATTTCCAAATTTTTTTAAATTATTAAATATCTCATTATGTTGTCTAAAATGAGATTTGTTGCACATTTGATTAATTTATTTTTTATTGTCTATTGACTAGTAATTACCGTACAATTAAAAGAGCATAAACTTTACTGTTGCTGCTTTGCTGAAAACAAAAACATCTGTTGGGCATATGTTTATACTAAATGGAATGAATGCTTATACTTTTGCAAATATGATGAGAATAATAATTCTGCAACAGAGACTTTTTGTCTGCACAGTAATAAATTGACTGAAATAACCTCATTTCAGTGATGTAACCTTTAGGTATTATAAAAGAGAATGCAAAAATACCTGCTCCTTGAGGTAGCAAAGACGATCCAGAAGTATCAAAACTTCTATGCAAGGAGCCAGAACAACCTTCAACTGAAAGAAAGATTAGATACAATAATCCTTTTGGGAAAGACAGGCAATACACTTCCAAATGGCTACATTTCCTCAGAACAATTCCACGAAGGTCAATCATTTTTTAGAGGTTTTGTTGTACAAATGTCACCTTGCTAATTTTCCCTATGGGATGGACATCTTCAAAACCAGTTTATATTAAAGACCAAAAATACACGGAATGCCATAAATTCAGGGAACAATGTTATTTGGTTGGTTTTCAGACACTGTCCAACAAGAAAATAATATTAAATGTAGCAGACCAATTTTAAAGAGGGAAATAATGAATTTTAATAAAAAGAGTTTTTTATGAAATAACTGCATGGAGACCAGTCTAGGTTTAAAAGGAGACTGACATTCCATTTTCCAGTCAATAGTCCCTCTTGAAAAAGAATCTTCCATGTGTTCACTTTATTACTTTACTTACACCTAATATAGTTTTGGAATAGGATACGCTCCAAAGTATGGAAGGGGGAACGGCTTTGTTTTTTTGATTGCATACCACAGTGTAAGACAGTCCACCTCCACATAAAACTTAACAGGGCTTTGTTCTAGACTAGCACATATATACAAGGTAATAGTATTAATCCTATAACTTTTACCATATTAAATGCTTCAAGCTCATTCATTCTGTGCTTGTACTTTTCATAGTAATCCATGATACAGCTGTCTGGGAGCTGCAAGGGATTAAAAAAAAAGGATATCAGAGTTATTCCAGTTACTTTTTCAAGAGAACTTCAGAATTTAGAATCACACTACAAAATGAAATCCATGTTTTGTTTTTGAAATTAGCACTTTGCTAATATTTATAATAATTTTCCAATAGCAGTTTCTCAGTTCTAATTTACAAGAACTGTTTTGCACACAGCATTTTCCATTGACATGAAATACTGAGATATATCCATTATTCAGAAAGCTCCAGCCTTTCTTAAATGAGAATTACACAGTAAAGTGGAGATAACATTCTCATTTCCTTTCCACGTATCTTATCCGGTCCTCAGTCCCACACCCAAGAAATTTATTTAAATAGCTGAGAATTAAACTCTGGTGTGAGAGCAAAATGGATGGTATTTCACATTCCAAAACCTACTATCGGATTCTGGAAATAATGCTTTGTTTCCCTGTGCCTAAAATTACCCATCTTTAAAATAAAACTTTTTCTATTTCAACTACTGCATGTTCCCTCTCTTCTTTTCCCAATCACCCAATGTGAGATTGCCAGCACTGCCACCATGACTGTAAATGCTGTGATTTGGGGCTGAATTTGATACAAAGGCTGTTCAGGAACTTGACTAAGCCTTTTCAGCCCTTGCTGGCCAGTGCAGCCCAGCAGGTGCTGCAGCTGTGACCATGACTGCTCTTCACAAAGTGTGTTCTCTATAGGGCAGCCAGACCACCACATCTCACCACATCTGAAAGTCACGATGTGTCTGCTCTGCTGACCACAGTCCTGGACACTGAACAAGACACTTGAGCTGGCCACGTAAGGAACATGCCAAAGGAGTGGGAAGTAGGTCTGCAGCATTATTGGTGATGGAGGCTGCTGGGAAGAGCAGAGCTGAAAGGCCTGATGCACTTCTGCAGCACTGGGAGCTTTGCAGTATGGCTTTTCTGTTGTGGCTATGGAATGAGCAAATCCAAACTTAGCAGAAAAGTAACAGCTCTGACAGCTGTGTAGATGTGGCACTGAGGGACATGGTTTAGTGGTGGACTTGCAGTGCTGAGTTAACTATTGGAATTGCTGCTCTTAAAAGTCTTCTTCAGCCTAAATGATTCTACGACTCTCTGACAAAACACTAGGAAAGTTGAAGTGCTTAATACATTTTTGTACACTTTTATCAGAAGAATCATCTGAGAGCATGTGGCTAATCCAGTTGCAAAGAAGTAAAATCTTTGCCTAAAATAGGGAAAAAAAACAGGAAACATTAAAAAAATACGTAAGTTTTCAAATCAGGTGTGTATTATAAACTTTATCCTGGGACAGCCAGGAAGGGACTGAAGTGACCTCAGAACTATTGCTCATTGTCACTGAGAAGTTCTCATAGTATGTCAGACAGATAGCAGATATATGTCCTATTATAGAGCAGACAGTTCAGATTCAATGCACTGAAAAAACTGAACAAATAAAGAATTTAAAAACACTGAAAGATAAGCAAATGAGTAATAATCAACATGAATTCATGAAGAATAAATCACAAGTCAGTCTACTTCACTTGTAAGGAGGGTAAAAGGATTCATGACAGAGAAAAACAGCTGTTTCTCATATATTTTGATTTCAAAAAGACTTTTGATAACATTTTCCATAATAATTTTATAAGCAAATTTAGGAAACAAGCTTCAGATTAAAGTGCTACAAAGTGAGTGAAAACTGCCTGAATGACTATAACCAGAGATTGGTTCCTAATGAGCCTCTGAGCAACCAGAAGGACATGATGGCTGGAGGTCCATCATGGAATGCAGCATTTTCATTAAGAATTCAGACAATAGAACAGAAAACACATTAGCTAAGTCTGCAAATGTGCAACATGAAGGCATTGCCAGAACTTAAAATAACTCAGAAACTGGAGCATTGCTTAGAGAAGAAGTTTGAAACGCTGTACAGAAAAGCAGAAGGGCCTAGGCTCAGGCAGAAATAATCAGCTGTTCAGGATGGGGAGCACCAAATGACAGTCTGGAAGATAGAGCAGATCATAAGCTGAGAGTCACAGTTGTGCTACTGCAAAAAAAAGCAACCACCATTCTGTGACATGTATGGGAGAGCAGCCTGCAAAGTACAGGAAGTAATCCTTCAACTCTGGCAGTGGAAAAGCTCTAGCTGGAATACTGCATCCATTTTTGGGCATCAGATTTCAAAGAAAGAAATGAACTGTCTGAAAAGCCCTAAAAGAGATCAATGATCTAGAAAACATGACCTATGAAGAAAGACTCAGAAAACTGGAACTGATCAGGCTAAATGAGACAAAATTGAGAGTGGGCATAATAACAGCTTTTACAAGGCTATCATCAAGAAGTAGGGAACAGTTTGTTCACTGTGTCTGCAGTGGATAGAGTGAAAACCAATGGGCTTGAATTACAGGAAAAAAAAAATCAGCCAAAAACTTGAAGAAACATTTTCTCTTAGAGGTTAATTAAGGACTGGCAAGGTTGTCAGTCTCCATCACAGGAAGCTTTTAGAAAATCTTACAAATATTATTTTCAGGAATGATGCATAATTCCAATTCTGCTTTAAACGAGGAGATTACAAAACCTTTTGTAGTATTTCAGTCATATTTTTTTAATTTACAAAGTACTTTTTCCCAACTGCAAAGGCAAGGCTGCGTAGCTGATCTGGCAGTACTAATGTGGACTAACAAGAATTTTTTTGGGTCTTATTGCTGTTTTATTTTCTGTGAAGCTGTGCAAATATTTTAGAGTTCTTTTTGTTTTTCTCTTCCCCTCTAAACAGTCAAACTAACTAAAATATATCAGTCATGAAATAAACAAAAGAGTTTATTTAACCTCTGCCCTATAAGCTTTTCGTTTCAACTGAGTATTAATAGGGTTTTAGTATAATGGATTTTTGAAATTACAGGCTATTTGGAATTAAAATACAAAGATCTATATTTGAAAATATGTGATCTTGAAGCCTTTCTGCTTTTGCTTCCTTTATGTTCCTTCCCCATTTTTCAAGATGAAGCATTCAAATTAAAAGAAAACAAGCTGTGAAATGTTTGGCAAATAAAAAGTGGGTCAAAAATGTCTCTTGGACACTGCCATACTCAAGTATGTGCTTTTCTACTCCTTCCCTGCCTGTTATAAATTCTGACTGAATGCGTCCTGCTGTCATGGATAGACTAGGTGCTACTCCACAGTGTGCCTGAGACGAAAGTTTGGTGAGTGAACCAATTCAATGCAACAACTCAGCTGGAAAAGAGAGAAAGTGTCCTTTGAAAAGCATTGGTAGAGAAGGGCATGAAAAGGGTAACTGGTAGTTTGCCACAGTTTATAGGAAGACAAACAAAACTCAGGTAACACTGGCTTAGTCTGAAACTGCAATGGCTTTCCACCTGCCTTTAGTACCCAACACAACCTTCAGCTCTCCTTCCAAGGTGAACTAGGAGTAGTTTACTCTTTGCCTTTTTGAAGAAGAATTGTACTTCCACATGCAATGCAAGCCCTATTCAGCCATTGAAGTTGTCCATGCAATTGTTCTCTGCATTGTCACTCATTTGTGTACCCCAAAAAAATTCTTCATATATATGCACTGAACTTTTTTCTTACATTATGATGTTGATACTATGAACATGAAGAAACTCAAATACATGCATTTGTCTTAATAATGACTCTGCACTCAAAAATCCAGCTTATGTTACTGACACTCGAGTGACCTTCCTTTCATTTTGGCCAGTATTTCTTCCCTGATACAGCTACAATGTCTCCTGGTCTTTATCACGTTGTGAACAAAAGGGCCTCGTCTCTTTGCATTGTGATGGTTGTGCAAGCTTTCTTTTAAACTGATTTTTTTGTGGATTGATATGGTCACTCAAATAGCTGAAACAACTGAGAGGACCTAGCAAGGTCTCCAGTGACCTAATTGTAACTATACCATGTAGGTATACCATTTATACCCTATATACCATATGCTGGAGGTGGCACTGAAGATGAGCCAGCCACAGGACTGACTGATCTGTTGTGAACAAGGTGAGACTGTCACAGAGCCCTAAGAGCACGTGAGATACCACACACCTGAGCATACCCAGCTTGGACTGCAGCTCCACAGGCATGCTGATAAGAGCACAGGCTGAAAGGAAAATGCTCAGGCACAAGGTGTGGGACAATTAGTGACACCACACTTCACATTTCTTCAGAGAGCATTATTTCAGAGCTGTATCCTTCTCTAGACTAAAGAGAATGAAAGTCTCTTTTACTGTCCAATGCTTCACATGCCCTCCAGAGAAGAGACAGCCTAAGGATGCTATTCCACAGTCTGTCAGATGCAGTTCCTCTTGACTGCCTCAAAGGGACTGCTTCTTCCTGCACTGACTACAGAATTCCATGTTTCCTCTCTTCCTGTACCAGCACTATCAGGAACACTAACGAGAGTACAAGAAAACTGTAAGGCAATCCTTCTAGCAGAGCAGTGCCTTAGATCAGTTCAAAACACTTGGGAGAACATACCTTATGGAAAATTTTACAACTTTTCTGTAACTAAGGTAGTTAAAAATACTGTAATGTAATATACTGTAAAATAATGTAAAACAGATAATGAAATTGCCGAGAGACTTAAGTTTATTTAGAACTTCATTTAAAATGCATTTCAAATGAATGCAATCTGTATTATTTATAATTATACCTAACTGAGATACAAATCTCTTAAGACTCCTTGTCAGAGTAAATTGCTACAGTACCATAATTGGGATAGTATTTTGTCTATTTGAAAAACAGTTATGCTTAAAAACAGCATTATGTGCTTACACTTTATAGAGTGCTATGCAAGTATTACCTGAGCTGTCATTTAGTACCTCCCTAACTAACAAAGGAAACAGGAAAGCTGTGAGCTGAAATTCCTTCTGTCCAAGAAAACAGTGAAGAGAGTCAACTCTTCAGCAATTGTAAAATGCATTGTGTGTAAGTCCATGTAGTACCTTCATTTTTTGACTGCTTAGTCTCAGTTAATTGCTGGTTTAGGATTCAGGAGAAAGTGGAGAGCATTGTTTTGGCTTTGGCATTGTTTGCCCAATGGCTGAACACAATAAAAAGTATCAAAATTATAAATGTTCTTAGTAAAGACCAACCAGTTTCAGATAGTCACTGTCATTTCAAGATATACACACTGACATTGGCTGTGGGGTAGTGTAGTGGTTTGGTAACCTATGACAGGTAGACATTAAGGTCATAAGAAATCTCAGGCTAGAAGTCCCTCTCTTCCCCAATTTCTGCAAAAATTCTTTTTAATTCCCAGTACAGTTGCATATATTCAGGTTAGTTCATGTCTTAATGTATTACACAATTCCACTACTGACAGTTTCCCAGTCTTAAGTGAGTGGCTTTTCAAGACTTTATAAAACAAGAGCAAAATTAAGCCACACAGTAAGCTTCATGTTATCTCCCTTCATTTGCAAACTGCATTTTATGATATGCCACTAGTCACTGCTGAGGAGAATTTACAAGTCAAGGACAGTCTGTGGGAAGCTAAGAGAAATCCATCTCCACTTATCAAAACTAAAAAATCCAAACTTGTCTGACAAAAAATAAGCAATTAGTGAAGAAAAAAGAAGTATTTTTGCACAAATTCTGATTTCAGTATTGTCTACCAGCTTTAACACTCAAAATTAAATAGTCTGGAGTTTGCAAAAGCACCGAGTCAACAGATCCCAAAGTCTGTCAGACACATCCAGGCCTTAGCTTTGTAAGCACTTTCTCCGTTTAATCACCTTAAGCTAGGCCCTATGAAAGGTCTTTTGCTAATCTACCCCAGTAAGAACAGGACATCAGGAAACCTAAAGACTTTTGAGTTTTCTTTCCTAAAAACTCTAGAAATACATAGACACTTACATGAGGACTTTTGCTGTTTGTAGCACTCATTGCCTTAAGCAGCAAGCAAAGGTGTTAATAAAGAGGCTTAATTTTAAATGCATTTTTAAAGCAGCTACAAACAGATGAAACATGTTCCGAGCTGAAGAGGAAGGAAGTGCTCTCGCTGCTTGAAAGCAAAAAGGCTAACAAGTATCAGAAGGGCTAGCTACCCTAGGAGAGAGTACAGGATGAATGCTCCATTCTCCCAAAAGAGGGTCCCTCACTCATATTAAGTTAGGTAAAATGGTGAATAAAAGGGAAAAATCTTTGGATAGAAGGAATTTCTCCAAAAGCTATGTGACCCTTAATGCTCTATCTGTACAACACAGAGTCTATCAGGAATAAAATACTGCTTTGGTATGTATCCAGACCAGTTACTGCAGCCCTGTGCAAGCAGAAAGGAGCAGCTGCACATTCACAAGCCCTGGTCGTCATGGGGCCCTTCAGCCACACCAGTATCTGTTGGAGGCACAGCACAGCAGGGCCTAAGCAACCCAGCAGGTTCCTGGAATGCACTGATGAGAACTTCCTTTCCATGAGATAGAGGAGCCAATGCTGGATTTTATTCTCACCACCAAGGAAGGCCTCATCGGGAATGTGAAGCCCACGGGCAGCCTGGTCTGCAGTGACCATTAAATGGTGGAATTCAAGGTCCGTGGGGCAGCAAGGAGAGCACACAGCAAGTTCATTACCCTGGACTTCAGGAGAGCAGACTCCTGGGATCAGTTTGACAGAGTACTATGGCATAAAGCCCTGGAGGGAAAACGGGCCCATGCAGGCTGGTTAATACTCAAGGGTTACCTTCTCCAAGCTTAAAGAGGAAGTCAGGAAAAGATACCATGAGATCAGCATGGATAAACAATGATCTCCTGGCCAAATTAAACAACAAAAAGGAAGACTACCAAGAGCGAAAGCAAGGACAGGTAGCCAGGGAGGAATACAGAGATATTGTCCAAGTATCCAGGGATCAGGTTAGGAAAGATAAAGCTCTGACAACTAAACTTGACTGACATCAAGAGCAACAAGAAAAGCTTCTGTAGCTACACTGGCTACATGTGTGCCCTCTCCAGAACAGATGACTGCTTACACAGCTTACAGAGAATGCTGAGATACTCAACAACTTCTTTGATTGAATCTTTACCAGCAAGTGTTTCAGCCCCCCCACCTGAGTTGCAGAAGACAAAGGCAGGGACTGATTAAATGAAGAACTGCTCACTGTACAAGAAGATGAGGCTCAAAAAACATCTTAGGAGCTTGAAGACACACAAGTCCATAGAACCTGATGAAATGTGTCTGTAGGTCCTGAGGGAACTGGCAGATGAAGCTGCTAAGCCACAATCCAGTATATTTGAGAAGTCATGTCAGCCTAGTGAAGTTCCCACGGAAAAAGGGGAACATAACCCATAACACATTTTCAAAAAGGGAAAAAGTGAAAGACTGGGGATCTACAGGTCAGTCAGTCTCACTTTGATGCCTGACAAGATCATGGATCAGGTCCTCCTGGAAACTGTGCTAAGGCACATAGAAAATAAAGAGGTAATTGGTGAGAGCCAACACGGCTTCATTAATGGCAAACTGTGCCTTCAAATCCGGTGGCCTTCTATGAGGGGGTTACAGCATTGGTAGATAAGGAAAGAGCAACTGACATCATTACCTGGACTTGTGCAGAACATTTCACATTATCCCACCTGACATCCTCCTCTCTAAACTGGGGACCACTCAGTGGATAAGGAATTGGCAGAATGGCTGCACTCAAAGAGTTGTGCCCAACAGGCTAAGAGCATTGGGGCTGCACAGCCTGGAGAAGTGAAGGCTCTGAGGAGGCCTTAAAGCACCTTCCATTAGCTAAAGGGGACCTATAAGAGAGCTGGAGAGGGACTTTTTACAAGAGCATGTAGTGATAGGACAAGGGGGAATGCCTTTAAAATGAATGAGGATAGGTTTAGATTACATAAGGAAGAAAGTCTTCACTATGGGGGTGGTGAGACACTGGAACAAGTTGCCCAGAGAAGCTGTGGATGCCCCATACCTGGCAGCGTTCAAAGCCAGGCTGGATGGGGCTTTCAGCAACCTGGTCTAGGGAAAGGTGTCCCTGCCCCCCAGCAGGGGGGTTGGAACTAGACAATCATTAAAGTTCATGGCCCACAAAGAAATTCCATTAACTCTGAAGCTATAAGCAATATAGCCATACCTGTGAAGCAACATGCTCACCCTAAAAGACTTCTCTCTGCCCTCACAAAATGAGAATGTTTTGTCAGAAATTCAGTAGTCATGGCTTATATCTCATTTTTACTACTGAGGTGAAGAGATGTGTGAAGGGAATGGTCCTGTACCAAAAGGCAGAAAAAAAAATTCATTTGCATCTGTTTAATTGACAGGCTCTTCAACACTGACAGGAAACACCATGAATAGAGGAAATTATTTTGGCTCACTTCATTGGAAACTTTAGTCCTTGCACAGTAACCCTTAACAATGAATGGCCCTAGGTTATTGATATTATTTGTGCTTTTCTTTTCTTTCTTTTTTTTGGTAGAAAAACTTTTACTATGTTGTCTCACTCTAACTCATTTCTGATTAAGACTCTTTTTATAAAGAGTCTGGTTCTTGCTTCACATAAGCAAAGGACTTCACATCTATTCCACAAAGGAAAGAAGCAGAGGGGTTTCTTCACATGAATTACTGGCAGGATTCAGGAACCAATCTTTACTTAAAACCCGTACCCAAAATTCCTTAGAATTTGGATAATTACACCTGATGAGTCTTCATCAGTGTAGTATTTACCAAAAGGCAGAAACTTACAAAAATGAGTATCAGGGCAGGTTAGGTGTTTTATATACTTGCACTCTTTATCCTGCCTCCACAATTGTCCAGACTGGAAAATGACTGGATTGCACCAGGGGCTACCTTTTGATCAGAAACAGAGGTAATGGTGTGTATAAAGGAAGCAGCTGTGATCCTTATCATGAACCATTAAGTTTGGAAGAATGTTTACATCCCGCAGTACAGATTCAGCTACAGTGATCAAAACCATCTAAGATTTTACCATACATGACAAACTACCAAACCCTGGCAGGGAAACAGTGCCTTTACCCCTCTATTTTCCTTTCCAGTACTTTTATTATCATACAGAGATGAAATTATTTTTAATATTCTGATAAGCCTAGTAAAAGACTGGAGACTTGCAGTTTCTTGACTTCTGTTTTTTAGAAAATATCTTGCATGTGTAAAACAGAGACCCATATGGAAACGATTTTTTCTCATAGTTCTCTGGTTGCATTACACAGTATCACTAAGTTTTAGCTGCTTTTTTAATACAACCTAAATAAATTTATGCATTAAGACAATGATTGCCTCCCTTTTTTTTTTTGTGAATGACAAGAACATTTTGGATTATTCTGGAAGTATGCTTCATATATGCTTACTCCCACCTTATATTCTCCCCAAGGCATCAGTTTTTGTCCACTGCCAGAGACAAAGTAGACTTTTGGTCTATGCAGTACAGCTGCTCTTTTGTTCATTTCTAAATAAAGCTAAAAAACAAACCCAGCATGAATTTCTCTTTGATTTTTGTTGTCTTTCAGAGCAAATGTTTAGGTTGCATCACAGTTCTAGCTATGTAAGTATTTTTTTTTCTGAAGAGAGGAATTTAACACATTCTCCAATATTGTGTAGATGTAGTGCTGACTCCACCATGAAAACTGCAGGGTCAGAACTGCTGTTGAGGGAGCAGTAACAACTTTCCTCCCAGTAGTATCAAAATAGAACTAGTTTTGTGCTGCTGCAGATTTCAATATAGCTGGGAAATAAAAAAATAATATTGTTTACTTCAGCATAAAATCCAGTCTTCAGTATGCAGCCAGCTGCACATAAAATGAGGAGAAACATGAGCAATAGTGAGCATTTACTTGATTCAGGTCTTTAGCAACCACATAAACATGCAGCTTGAAGTAGTGTTGACAGACATCTTTGTCTCAGGGCAACTTGCATTTATCCAGACCCTTTTTAGCAAAAGGCAACATACCTAAAATCAGACCTCTTGACACAAACTTCCTATGCTTACTGATTTTAAAGAAAACAGTGACAAATCTGCACCAGCAGATTTAACCAATGATCTTGTGAACTAATTATTGCACAAACAATGCACTATTGCTTTTAGGTGACTGTACACACACAAAGAAAGACATAATTTTACTTCTATGTGAAGTGAATGCATGAATAATGCCTATTCATACAGAAAAACCAACAGGTAACTACATTTGTTAGATGTGATTTGCTAACTACAGAATTAAATATAATCCTTTCAATATACAGTAAACTTCAGGCATAAGTCCTTTTATTAATGCTGTCAGGATGATTCCAATTTCATTTGAATTTACTTGCTTATTTGGTTTTCCCTGTTTCTCCTAGTTCATGCTTTGACGTGCCTAGCAAATCTTAAGTGATTTGACATTTTGACTACAGGTTTTAAACATTACTTTACCAGAGACTACAACAACATTTACCTTAAATATTTTACATGCTTGCCACTCCTGCTTTTCCTTTGATTGTACTTAATTTGTTAGCAATCTGTCTAGTACTCCCTAGTGTCTCCTTTGCACAACTTGTTCTCACAACATGGTTGTGATCTTCACACAGTCATGTCTAATGCTATGTTGCCATCTGTTGACCAATTGAGCAGTTGTAGGACTAAGACTAAGATACTCAAGAACATAAATAAAATCTCAAAAATATTTTAAATCTCTACTTTATATTTACTTTATTTTTCTCTGAGTTATTTAAAATCTTCATATATTTCCTTAACATTTACTAATTTAAAGGCATTAGGTCTTCAAATATATTATTCTTACAGCAATATACAACATAAATCAACTCAATGGCTTAAACATTGCATTGTGGTGCTGACTTTAAGAACTAATATGGATATAACAATTTCGTACTGTCTCTAATTAGTGACTCACCTTTGAATCATCCAGTTCCAGCTTTTTCAGAGACCTTCTGACATAATCTACGAAGGAGGATGATTTGGAGAAGGTTTTTCCAACATGTCGATCACTGCAAATACAGTACCGAGATGTAGGCTTTTATACATCCAACAACAGAAATTCAGATATTTTGAACAGGAGAAATAAATCAGTTGGATGGCTACTACTGCCAAGTTAGTAATAACAACTTCCCTTTTTCCCCCTTCCACTTAAAACAATCTAGCTAATACTTGAAGTAACTTCTAGACACAGCAACTGTATTATGGTTATAACAAGGTTATTATTTTACCTAAAAATCTGAGATATAGATGAAGGTTCTTTTTAATTTCTTCACTACTTTTATTTCCCTATATGAATGACAAAATTCTTATTCCCATTGACATAAAATATACTTCTATACTTCTATAATACTTCCATAATCTACTATAATGCTGCTGTAATTTATTTAACACAAACCACTGGACTGAGCAAATGCCACTTTTGCTTGCTACCCTGTGTTCTTATCCTTGCAATTTTTATTTCACTAAATGACGCCAGAATTCTGTTCTGTTCTCAACTCAACAGCTTGCATTTCAAGCCAGCCAAAAATGTGGTTTGTTTCAAAAAATACATTAAAATAGTGCACAAAAACTTAAATAAACATATAGGAAGAATGAATCCTAGAAGACCACTCGTATTTGTTCTCTTCTCTGTGTTTAAAGAATCTTGGAGAAACAACACACAAAGATTTTTTTAGTCTGAATTCACTTTCTTAACTGAGTCTAATGTTATTCCTCTTCCAGATGTGCAGTGTAGGAGTTAAATTTTCAGGTACAGAATTTTCAGCTACTGAATTACTTAACAAGAAATACACTTTCCACCCACCCTCTCAGTAAAAATCTGGACAGAAGTTATCTTAGTTTAAAACTTCTCCTCCTCTTTATTCTTAGTAAAAACCTATCTCCTTACCTAAAACCTAGAACTAACATCTGAGGTCAATAGAAAGATTTCACTCAAGTGGCAGTTCTAATTCTGTTTAGCTGTCAAGGTCCCTCACTCACGGAGAGTAATTTCTGTTGTCATACTTAATATTAAGATGCACCTAAACATTTAGGCTGATGCAGTCTAAAAATCAGTTAATGATTATGCTGTTACATCATTTCTAGGAAGATGGGCATTTAACACCATGCTCAGAAAAAAAACCAATGGGTGTGAGAGAGGTCTTCCCAAGGCAGCTATAGAATTAATTTCAAAAGTATCATCTTAATTACTCCCTTTAAATTATACTTCCTTCAAAAAATGAAAAGTCTACCTCACACTTTTTCTTCTCTTTACAATTAAGCAGCCATGACTTTTTGTGTGATATTTTATGCAATTTTAAAATAAAGAAGCCTTTCTTCTTTCAGGAATTTGACCTTCTGAAGAGTAAGCTGACACTACATCTAGCAAAAGTTTTGAGGGTATCTGCATTAACACTTATTTTAGATCAGGAGTATACTTCTGAAGTGAATTTTCTGGTTTTCCCCACCTCTCATGCCTTGGTTCACACTGTGGAATATTATCAGAGCTCAAGAATGGGTTATTTTCAAACTAAATTAAACTGGAAGGTGTGCTTCTGGATGTGCTCCAAGTGCTAACAGGCATACATCCCACACAATAAGATAAAATCTAATCCAACTGCAACCACAAAAGAGTATAATGCAGATGTCAGGTCCTCAGCAGCAGCTCTCCAAATCCCATTCCTACAAGAAAGCAGGACTTGCCAGTGTAGGCACAGGCAGTGAGTAGCTCTTTACAGCCGTGATGGCCATTGAGCTGTCAGCAGTTTTTCTGAGGACAAATGAAAATGCATTTTTCCTTCTGCAGTATCAAAGCTCAAAGGACTTCTGCATGACAGGGCAGCCCATGGCTGCGTTAACCTTTTAGTGCATTTTCTGAGTATCCTCAGGTGAAGATGTGCTTTACCCATGTACCCAGTACCAAAGAGGGCCTATTTCAGCTACAGGTAAAGCAAGGGCAATACTTTTATGATGTGGATTTAGGATGAGCAAATCTATCTTGCATTTTAATACTGATGTGTATATACAACCAGATGAGACTGATTCCTACATCCTTCTGCTTTCCAAAACCTACTTTCTCTACAACATAGAAGTGGAAGAGAATCAGACCAATCTTTGGTTGGTATTCTGTGAATTCAGAGCTTCCTACCTTTTGGTGACACCATAAATTTCTTCTATAATAACCTGAAGAACAGCTCGATAAAACAATGATTCCGTAGGCAGCTGCAAAAAATTTTAGAACAGCAAGGATTTAAAATTGGCACTGAAATTAAGATCAGAGTAACAAAACCAGTATTGGCTTCCTTCACTATTTATTGAGTTGTATACTTTATGATCAGTCATACCAGATTTAAGAGGACAATTTATTAATGTTCCTGCATCCAGTTAAAATTCTGGTTTTGAGTTAGATTCTAACATAACCATAAAACACACTGTTCACGATCCAAATTCTAATATGCAAATAAATAACAATTATCTAAGTTGTTTAAAAGACAAAAGGAGCAATTCCCTAGTTGAATCATCTGTGCTTAGACTGTAGTATGAACCATGCAGAAAGTACTAATGTAAAAAAAAATACTGAAAATTTCACATATTTGTCTATGGAAAATCTGTTTGCATAAAAATAGTTAATGATTGACAATTAAAAATTCACAGAAAAAGACTACTGGGGTCAGTGGGCTTGCTGAATATGGAAAGAAGTCTCTCAGCTTTGCCTTTTAAATACTTGCACAGTTGGTGCCAACCATGCCTTAAGGATAACTTGCACAACAATAATTCAAAATATTCACAGGGAAAAAATATACAGGGATTAAAAATGAGAATGATAATGTTTTTAACAGGTTCAAGCTTTTGTCATAACAATGCCTATTTTTACATTAGTTGATAAAACATTGGGATAGAGTGATCCAAACCAGGGATATCAGAAAGACATCTGCACTGAATTTATGTATTAGCTGAAAGATAGCAAAGGATGTTAGGAAGGGTAGTTTAATGCCTTAAATTTTAAGCTGTGCTTTTTTTTTCTCAGACTCTTAATTGTCAAAAGAAAACAGATTCACTAAGTACAACCACAGCAATAAAAATGCAATTTCATGATGACACATGCTATCTATCAGGATTTGACACAGTGTAGGCCAGTATTTGAGATTCCAGATATGCAGAAGTTCAATAAAAGGCCACGGATTATGAACATTCAAGGGGGGAAAACACATTTTATCTCAGAATGGCTAAAATAAACAATATTACTTACCATTTGGCCAACTGCAACTCGCTCCAAAGCCTTTAAGAGTCAAGGAATTAAATTGCTGATATGTTTATTCTTTATCATAACATTTTATAAACACATTGTATAAAAGCCAGAGGAGACGACATTTTAAAAGATTAGTGGTGTGACATAACATGAGCTTGCACACTTTAAAGTGTTAATACCTTTAGACACTCATAAGCAGCTACTCCTGTTATTTTGGTTTATTTATAGGACAAGCAATGACATCCAACTGTGTGGAAACAGATACATGGAAAATGTGCTTGTTTTTCTTTGTATTGTATAGGAATTTCAGAGGATTACTTTCTGTGAATGTGCTAAAAACAAATGCATTTTTCTTGAATCTAGTCCTACTGAAATACAAACAATTCACTATTCATATTTAATTACTTTAAAGTAAATACTAGCTCTATGGACAATACTAATTTCAATCACTAGTACTCAGAAAAATTGAACTGCTGATATAGAGTCAAGTAAAGTAACTTCAGAGAGACTGCAGTTTAAAATACTGTTGCATTTTTTTTAACTAGATTCTTCGCATTATAAATGCTGACGTAGGTGTGAGACTACTTGATTTGATGATTCATAGTGACAAAGAATGACAAATAACCAGAAGCGTGGAATATTCTTTCACAGTTGAAAAGATAGTGTGCCTACAAAATTTCAATAGAGCGTTAAAGATCACAGTAGAAATGAAGACAAAACCACAGTATCTGATTATCTGATACGATATCAAATTAGGTAGCAAACCAAAAATGCCTCGCCACTTACAGATCGTCATCACCTTTAGTCCCCTAACTTCACTACAGTAAATAAGACTGCTTGTTATACAACCACCCAGTCTTCCTTCTCCTTGTTGTAGAACTGATCTTGTATTTCTGACTGCTCTTCAAACACAGTCAGTGTAGTTGCCACTCCTCCATCCACGGCTCTGGCCAGCTGTCAGGTTTGCCCTTTGCTGTGTAAGCTCTCATAGCAGCATCTATCTGCTGCTGCCGAGGAGATGGATATGGGTTCCAACACGTATTGTAAGGGTCTGAAACTGGAACTCTTGCCCAACACCTCTGGCACTTGGCACTTCAACCAGTTTGAATTCTGAGTATCATTGCTCAGCAGACTTTCTGCTAACCAGCCATTAGCCCTAGAAATGTGGGTGCTTAGTGGCTCTGTGCTGGCTCCCTTGTACCTCCTACATGGCAAGGAAAATGCCAGTCATGAAAAATGCATATAGAGAATTACAGACATAACAGTAGAAGTATCTAATTACACAGGAGAACTCTGCCTTTTGTGAATATTCAAACAAAAGGTTTTTAATTGCCAAACTGCTGTGATTTCTGAGACATCTAAAATAGATATATATAGCACGATCAGTACTCTCTTGGGGGTCATTTGCTTACAAAATTTATCTTCCTACCATTGCTGAAAAACAGCCCAACCTTTTTCTTTCCAAAAGAAATGGAAGAGGAGAGGAAACAGCTAATGTGTCAGCTGAGGAAGGACTGGTATTGTATGACACTGACGAGAAAAAGAGAAAAGGCAAATCCCTTTAGAAAGCACTTTTCTTGTGCTAAGTTTTACAGCTACATCTCTAAAATGAACAATTCTTTTATTTTACTTTGCCAAGGGTAACACATTTAAGCCTTATGGATACTAAACAACTGTCCTCCTATATTTTCTCCTGATAGCATTTAATTATCGTGGTAGTTCAAGTTTACATAACCTCCATACATTAGTCTACACTGAGTCTGTAGTCTATGCTCTTCTCTGTAACAGCGGTACAAAGCTAGCAGCAGAGCCTAGACAGAACCTGATGTGATTTATCTGGATACCAAAAATTAAAAATTAATAGAGGGAAGGAATAGTGGTCTTCTAACTGAAAGAGTGGTCAAAATTTTCAGTACCTACCTGTTTTTTCAAATTAGACAACAGCCCATCATCCTATCTTGATGAGGCTAAGTCCTTAGAAGTACTTCATCTCTTGGTGCAATGTTAAAAAAACATTTCCAGACTCTTAAGACACATGGACTTTAGAGCTCCTCTAGTTTTCGGAATAGGCAAGGTTGTTCAGGTTTTAAACAGCCAGAACATTCAATATTATGAATCATGAAGGCATTGGGGGACTTACTGATTGCAATCCTTCTACAATTACCTTGTTTCCCCCTCAGTCCTTGGCCAAGAACTATTATCCTGAGGGGTTACCTTTTTTAGGTTTCAGCAAAGTTTTGGCCTTTCTGTCCACTCTTAAAATACATTTCTATCAATACTCATTTTTTCATGCCTTCAGCAAGTATAAAATATATAAAGCTGGAAGGTCAATACTATTTTTTTTAGATATAATTCATCATGCTTACAACATTAATGATGTTATTCTGTAGATTCTTGGATTAAAGTCATGGCTTTAGGATTGGAAGCCAAAAACAATGAATCCTGAAACATCTGGACAAAGCCCTCGGCAGGAAAAAGAAAGGAAGGGGAATCATACCAAGCATGCTGACATCCTGGCATTGCGACCACAGCACCAGCCTTTGTCCTTCAAGTACTGACACATGGGAAATCCCCACACTTGGTCGTGGCATTCTGCAATATGGAGGGGAAAAAAAAAGGCACAGCTTTTCCTCTTACTTACAGAATACACAAAGGATTGAGCAAGATGAACAGTAGGTAATGTAGCAGAAACACTTAACTGTTCTCATCCAGTACCAAAACTTGTGCTGGTGCTACAAAAAATGTGTTTTCCCTGTAATAGGGAAAATTGGTTTATGCTGAATTTCTGGTAATTTCACACTTCCTAAAACAATTTTAAGCGAGTGTCCTTTACATAAATACACTGAAAAAAAAGTCAAAGGGACAAGAGAAAAGTTTGCAAATACTCATGACAATCTACACCTATGCCATGAATCACAAGATGTAGGCCAGGCAGTCGTTCCATGCAGCAGGACTTCAGTACCACTTCTCATTGTCTTCTTATTCTATCAAAACCATCTTTTAAACATCACACAGAACAATGTGTATTTGTTTATTCCAGTTTTGAAAGACCATTCTGCTGTGAGGCAGAATGTTTGTTTTCCAGAAAAGAGCAGCTGCAAAGGCTCTTGCTGTTTCTTCAAAACACCAAGAAGCATTTGCATCACAATCTGTGCTCAGTTTCAGTATCATTTATATTTTGAATAACAACACAATTCTTCATGTTTAACACAAATGCAAATGTGGGAAAACTGAAGCAAGAGATTACTTTACGGATGTTCTTAATATTCAGTTCTAAATGTACACAAACTCTAAATGTTTAGAGTTTTCATTAGCACATTTGCCAGCTGATCTTTCAGAATGGTAAGTAAGAATTACTACTTTGTTAAAAAAAAATCCCACAAATTGGCTGAGACCCTGGCTTTTTAGCACAGGAAGGTGACAGGGGCATATTTCACAATACATCATGTAATGGGGTTAAAAAGGACAGCAGAAAATCTACCCACAGCCTGAGATAAATACATTTAAATAAAGTTCATTCCAGAAAAGTTAAGCAAAGAAAAAGAAAAAACTGTAAAGAACCCTCCCCCCACCCATGACAGCCTTTGGCTTTCTGGCAGTAGTGCCCAGTCTCAGCTGATCACTAAAGAGTAACAGCAAGCAGGCACGAATCCTCTGCAGGCAACCTCACACTCTGCTCTCCTTTTGGCCCTGAGGAATGCCAGAGGCTCTTAGGGGCTGATACTGGTTTTAGGCCTGTGATTTAAGAATAGGATTTTAATTATGGATTATTAACAGAAGGAGAAATAAAATTCTTTAGAAATAAATATGAAATTTGACAAAACAAATTGCAATTGGTTGCAGCACTGGAAATGTACTAAGAATTTGTAAGTGCCTCATGACAAGCTCTAAAATATGAATTAACTTCAAGTCTAATTCTAGAATACATGGAATACATGGGTATTTCTACTGCAGATATGGCAATAAAAACTTATTAAGTATATTTATTTTGCAAAGAAAACAATGACTAACATGGTTCCCTATTGTATGATTCTCACTAATATGTCTTTCTAATATATATGTTAAAATATTAAAAAAAAAATTTGCAAACTGTGTTAGAAAGATGAAATCCTTGAGGTCTTCAAGCAAATCCCTTCTAATTTATACCCTGTCCTCTAGGCAAACTAATCATTCATTCAAGTTAAAGTTACAATCCTGTCAGCTACAATCTCAGTATCAGTGCACTGTACTCATGCACTGTACTCTGAGGAAACTATGACACCTTTGAAAAATATTATCAGGCAAAGCACCATCTTCATTTAAATTATTGAAACTGTGAAGTAGGAGAAAAAGAGAGGGAAACTAATGTTTTAAATTAGAAAGAATTTTTTTGTGTATATCAAAAGTTGATCACACATCTACAATACTGCTGTAAGTTCTATTTATTTTTCCACATCCAGTCTGCTCTCAAGCACACTTACAAAAATTTTAGGATCAATATATTGCTATAAAGTTCATGTATTTATAAGCTACAATTTAAAAAAACTAGAAATTCTTTTAATGCCTGCAACTATTTTCAGATATACTTACTATTATATAGCTCACTAAATACCTTACTGTGCTTTTATCTAACAACACAACAGGTGTTCTAAACTGTATAAATCTCAAAAAATATTCAAGAAACATTTTAAGTACAGGTATTCCATAGAACATTTCACAGTAAACAGCTGAAGTGTTCAACAGTGCATGAAGCAATCATGTTATAATTCAGTGTAGAGTAGCCAATCAGAATTCCTTCTACAAACAGTTAACAAAATGGGAAGTTTCAGGTAATCATTTGATGAGCTGAACTGAAGCTATACTGGTGTTTAATATCAGAAGAGATTAGTTAAACAGCAAGGACTTTACCTCTAAGCTAACTTCTAAAAAAGACCGAATCACGCATTAAATAAAATGCTGCAAATA